>NC_141909.1:0-1250000 GCF_057802395.1 Ceratotherium simum simum
CCCTAAGGTGAACACTAACCCTAAACCGAACCCGAATCCAAACCCTAACACTAAATCAAACGCTAACCTGAACCCTAACAATAAACCTAACGTGATACTGACACCAAACACTAACTATAACCCTAAAGCAAACACTAACCCTAACACTAAAACTAATGCTAACCCTAACCCAAACCAAACCTAACCCTAACTTGAACTCTAAGCCAAAACCTAACCCTAACAATAACCCTAACCCCAACACTAACCGTAACCATAACGCTAAGTCTAACACGAAAAATAACCCTAACGGTAACTCGAATCTGAATTCTAAACCTAACCCTAACTCGAACCCAAACCCAACTGAACCCAGCACTATCCCTTATCCAAAACTAACCCCAACCCCAGCCCTAACCCTAAGCCTAAAGCTAACCCGAACTCTAACAATAACCTGAACCCCAAACTTAACCCAGACTCTAACCAGAAACTTAACCCTATCACTAAAACTAACACAAACACAAAGCCGAATCCGACCCTGACACTAACACCATCAAAAAGCCAAACCTTAACTCTAATCCTAATCCAAACACTAACCTCACCCTAAACCTTAACATAACCTTAACAGTAACCCTAATCCTAACCATCCCAACAAAGCAAAACATAACCCTAACCCTAACAAGAAAATGAACTCGAACCCTAGCCATAACCCTAACCCAAAAACAACCCTGACCTTAAACATAACCCTAAACTTAACATGAAAATTAACTGTAACCATATCAGCAATCCTAGGCTGTAAGTAACCCTAACCCTAAACCTAATCTTAGCCCAACTCTAAACCTAACCCTAACCAGAACACGAACCTGAACCCTAAGCCTAACCCTGACTCGAACACTAGCCCTAACACTAAAACTAAACATTACCCTAACCCGAACCCTATTGCTAAGCCTAACCATAACCTGAACTCTAAACATATTTCTAACCCTAATTCTAACCCTAACCCTAATCCAAACCCAACGCTAACCCTAACTCTAACTCTAACCCTAGACCTAAATCGAACCCTAACGCTAACCATAACCCTAATTGGAAACCAAAACGTAAACCTAACCCTAACGATAACCCAAACCCAACCCTAACCCTAACCCTAACCTTAACCCTAACAAGAAACCTAAAGCTAAAGCTCAACATTTTTCGAACCTGAAAACTAATAATAACCCTAACCCTAACCTAACCCTAACCCTAACCCTAACCCTAACACTAACCCTAACCCTAACCTAAATCCTAACCCTAACAAGAACCCTAACCCTAACCCTAACCCTAACCTAACCCTAACCCTAACCCTAACCCTAACCCTGACCCTGACCCTAACCTGACTAACACTAACACTACACCTAACCCTAACCTAACCCTAACTAACCCTAACCCTAACCCTAACACTAACCCTAACCCTGACCCGAACCCTAACCCTAACTCCTAACTCTAACTAACCCTAACTCCTCTAACCCTAACTCCTAACTCCTAATCTCAACTCCTAACCCTAACCCTAACTCTAACCCTAACCCTAACCCTAATCCCTAATCCCTAACTCCTAACCCCAATAGTAACTCCTAACTCCTAACTCCTAAACAGATGATAACCTTCTAATCCTGAACTCCTAACTCCTAACCTCCTAACCCTAACTTGGCTAACTCCTAACCCTAACCCTAACCTTAACCCTAACTCCTAACCCTAACTCCTAACCTCTAACATACCATTAACACTTGACCCTAACTCCTAACCCTAACCCTAACTCCTGCTTTAACTCCTAACTCCTAACCATTAACCCTAACCCTAACCCTAACTCCTAACCCTAATCTTAACCCTAACCCTAACCTTAACCCTAACCCTAACTCCTAACTCCTAACTCCTAACTCCTAACCTCAACTCCTAACCCTAACTTAACCTTAACTCCTAACCTTAACTCCCTAACTCCTAATTCCTAACTCCTTAACCCTGCTTCTTCTAAGCCTACCTTAACTCCTAACTTTAACTCCTAACCCTAACTCCTAACTCCTTAACCCTAACTCAACTTAACTCCTAACTCCTAACTTAACCTCAACCCTTCTAATCCCGAATCCCTAACTCCCCTAACCCTAACCTTCTAACCTCCTAACTCCTAACTCGCGATGCAGCTTAACTCTCTAACTCCTAACTCCTAATCTTTAATTCCTAACCCTAACTCCTAACCCTAATCCCCTAACTCCGAACCTTGAACTCCTAACCCTAACTCCTAACCCTAACTCCTAACCCGAACTCCTGCGAACTCCTAACTCCTAACTCCTGAACCCTAACTCCTAACCCTAACCCTAACCCTAACTCCGGTAATCCCTAACTCCTAACCCTAACCCTTAACCCTTGCAGGTAACTCCTAACCCTAACCCTAACCCTAACTCCTAACCCTAACTCTCCTAACCCCTAACCCTAACTCTAACTCTAACCCTAACTCCTAACTCCTAACCCTTAACTCCTAACCCTAACCCTAACCTCTAACCCTAACTCCTAACCCTAACTCCTAACCCTAACTCCTAACCCTAACTCCTAACTCCTAACCCTAACTCCTAACTCCTAACCCTAACCCTAACTCAACCTAACCCTAACTCCATAACTCCTAACCTCAACCCTAACCCTAACTCCTAACCCGAACCCTAACTCCTAACTCCTAACCTCTAACCCTAACTCCTAACTCAACCCTAACTCCTAACTCCGAACCCTAACCCTAACTCCGAACTCCTAACCTTAACCCTAACTCCTAACCCTAACCCTTAACCTCCTAACCCTAACTCCTAACTCCTAACCCAGCAACTCATGCTAACTCTTAACTCCTAACTCCTAACTAACCCTAACTCTAACTCCTAACTCCTTAACCTAACCCTAACTCCTAACCCTAACTGCCTAACTCAACCTTAACTCCTAACTCCTACCTTAATCTAACCTAATCTAACCCTAACTCCTAACTCCTAACCTCTAACTCCTAACTCCTAACTCCTAACTAACTCTTAACCCTAACTCCTAACTCCTAACCTTCCTAACTCCTAACCCTAACTCCTAACCCTAACCCTAACTCCTAACTCCTAACCCTAATCTAACCCTAACCCTAACTCAACCCTAACCCTAACTCCTAAACCCTAACCCTAACTCCTGAACTCCTAACCCTAACTCCTAACTCCTAACTCTAACCCTCAACTCCTAACCTAACTCCTAACTCCTTTAACCCTAACCCTAACCCTAACTCCTAACCCTAACCCTAACTCCTAACTCCTAACTCCTAACCCTAACTCCTAACTCCCTAACCTTAACTCCGAACTAACCCTAACTCCTAACCCTAACCCTAGCTAACTCCTAACCCTAACCCTAACCCCTAACCCTAACCCTAACTCCTAACCCTAACCCTAACCCTAACCCTAACCCAATCCCTAACCCTAACCCTAACTCCTAACCCTAACCCTAACCCTAACCCTAGGTACCCTAGACTTAACCCTAACTCCTAACCCTAACTCCTTTAACTCCTAACTTAACCCTAACCCTAACCCTAACCCTAACCCTAACCCTAACTCCTAACCCTAACCCTAACTCCTAACTCTAACCCTAACTTAACCCTAACCCTAACCCTAACTCTAACCCTAACCCTAACCCTAACTCCTAACCCTAACCCTAACCCTAACTCAACCTCAACCCTAACTCCTAACTCCTGCTTAACCCTAACTCCTAACTCCTAACCCTAACCCTAACCCTAACCCTAGCCCTAACCCTAACCCTAACCCTAACCCTAACTCTGCTAACCCTAACTCCTAACCCTAACCCTAACCCTAACTCCTAACCCTAACTCCTAACCTCCTTAACTCCTAACCCTAACTCCTAACTCCTAACCCTAACCCTAACCCTAACCCTAACTCCTAACCCTAACTCCTAACTCTGCTGCAGCATGGTAGAATCTAACTCCTAACCCTAACCTTAACTCCTAACTCCTAATCTCCTAACTCCTAACCCTAACTCCTAACCCTAACTCCTAACCCTTAACTCCTAACCCTAACCCTAACTCTAACTCCTAACTCCTAACCCTAACTCCTAACTCAACTCCTAACTCCTAACTTCTAACCCTAACTCCTAACTCCTAACTCCTAACCCTAACCCTAACCCTAACTCCTAACCCTAACTCCTAACCCTAACCCTAACTCCTAACTCCTAACCCTAACCCTAACTCCTAACCCTAACTCTTAACCCTAACTCCTAACCCTAACCCTAACCCTAACCCTAACTCCTAACCCTAACTCCTAACCCTAACCCTAACTCCTAACCTAACCCTAACCCTAACTCCTAACCCTAACCTAACCCTAACTCCTAACCCTAACCCTAACCCTAACCTCCTAACCCTAACTCCTAACTCCTAACTCCTAACCCTAACCCTAACTTAACTCCTAACCCTAACCCTAACCTCCTAACCCTAACCCTAACCCTAACTCCTAACCCTAACCCTAACCCTAACCCTAACCCTAACCCTAACTCCTAACTCCTAACCCTAACCTCTAACCCTAACTCCCTAACTCCTAACCCTAACCCTAACCCTAACCCTAACCCTAACTCCTAACCCTAACTCCTAACTCCTAACCCTCAACTCCTAACCCTAACCCTAACTCCTAACTCCCTAACCCTAACTCCTAACCCTAACTCCTAACCCTAACTCCTTAACCCTAACTCCTAACCCTAACTCCTAACTCCTAACTCCTAACCCTAACTCCTAACTCCTAACCCTAACTCCTAACCCTAACTCCTAACCCTCCTAACTCCTAACCCTAACTCCTAACTCCTAACCCTAACCCTAACCCTAACTCCTAACTCCTAACTCCTAACTCCTAACTCCTAACCCTAACTCCTAACTCCTAACTCCTAACCTTAACCCTAACCCTAACCCTAACTCCTAACCCTAACCTCTAACTCCTAACTCCTAACTCCTAACTCCTAACTCCTAACCTCCTAACCCTAACCTTAACTCCTAACTCCTAACTCCTAACCCTAACTCCTAACCCTAACCCTAACTCCTAACTCCTAACCCTAACCCTAACTCCTAACCCTAACTCCTAACCCTAACTAACCCTAACCCTAACCCTAACCCTAACTCCTAACTCCTAACCCTAACCCTAACCCTAACCCTAACTCCTAACTCCTAACCCTAACCCTAACCCTAACCCTAACCCTAACCCTAACCCTAACCCTAACCCTAACCTCTAACCCTAACCCTAACCCTAACCCTAACCCTAACTCCTAACTCCTAACCCTAACCCTAACCCTAACTGTAACTCCTAACTCCTAACTAACCCTAATCCCTAACCCTAACTCCTAACTCCTAACTCCTAACCCTAACTCCTAACTCCTAACCCTAACCCTAACTCCTTAACTCCTAACTCCTAACTCCTAACTCCTAACTCCTAACTCCTAACCCTAACCCTAACCCTAACCCTAACCCTAACCCTAACTCCTAACCCTAACTCCTAACCCTAACCCTAACTCCTAACCCTAACTCCTAACCCTAACTCCTAACTCCTAACCCTAACTCCTAACCCTAACTAAAATCTAACCCTAACTCCTAACCCTAACCCTAACCCTAACCCTAACTCCTAACCCTAACTCCTAACTCCTAACCCTAACTCCTAACCCTAACCCTAACCCTAACTCCTAACCCTAACTCCTAACCCTAACTCCTAACCCTAACTCCTAACCCTAACTCAATCTAACCCTAACTCCTAACTCCTAACCCTAACCTTAACTCCTAACCCTAACCCTAACTCCTAACCCCTAACTCCTAACCCTAACCCTAACCCTAACTCCTAACCCTAACCCTAACTCTAACCTTAACCCTAACCCTAACCCTAACTCCTAACCCTAACCCTAACTCAACCCTAACCCTAACCCTGAACCTCCTAACTCTAACTTAACCCTAACCCTAACTCCTAACTCCTAACCCTAACCCTAACCCTAACTCCAACTTAACCCTAACTCCTAACTCCTAACCCTAACCCTAACCCTAACTCCTAACCCTAACTCCTAACTCCTAACCCTAACCCTAACTCCTAACTCCTAATCCTAACCCTAACCCTAACCCTAACTCCTAACCCTAACTCCTAACCCTAACCTCCTAACTCCTAACCCTAACCCTAACCCTAACTCCTAACCCTAACCCTAACCTAAGCATCTCCTAACTCCTAACCCTAACCCTAACTCCTAACCCTAACTCCTAACCCTAACTCCTAACCCTAACTCCTAACTCCTAACCCTAACCCCTAACCCTAACCCTAACTCCTAACTCAACCCTAACCCTAACCCTAACCTCTAACCCTAACCCTAACCCTAACTCCTAACTCCTAACTCCTAACCTCGAACCCTAACCCTAACTCCTAACTCCTAACCCTAACCCTAACCCTAACCCTAACCCTAACCCTAACTCCTAACTCCTAACTCTAACCCTAACCCTAACTTAACCCTAACCCTAACTCCTAACCCTAACTCCTAACTCCTAACCCTAACCCTAACCCTAACTCCTAACCCTAACTCCTAACTCCTAACCCTAACCCTAACCCTAACTCCTAACTCCTAACCCTAACTCCTAACCCTAACCCTAACTCCTAACTCCTAACCCTAACCCTAACCCTAACCCTAACCCTAACCCTAACTCCTAACTCCTAACCCTAACTCCTAACCTCTAACCTAACTCCTAACTCCTAACCTGAATCCTAACTCCTAACTCCTAACTCCTAACCCTAACCCTAACCCTAACCCTAACCTCGCTAACCCTAACCCTAACCCTAACCCTAACTCCTAACTCCTAACCCTAACTCCTAACCCTAACTCCTAACTCCTAACTCCTAACCTAACCCTAACTCCTAACCCTAACTCCTAACCCTAACCCTAACTCCTAACTCCTAACTTAACCCTAACCCTAACCTCTAACCCTAACTCCTAACCCTAACCCTCAACCCTAACCCTAACTCCTAACCCTTAACCTAACTCTAACCCTAACTCCTAACCCTAACCCTAACTCCTAACTTAACCCTAACCCTAACTCCTAACCCTAACTCCTAACCCTAACCCTAACCCTAACTCCTAACTCCCTAACTCCTAACTCCTAACCCTAACCCTAACCCTAACCTCACCTAACCCTAACTCCTAACCCTAACCCTAACCCTAACCCTAACTCCTAACTCCTAACTCCTAACTCCTAACCCTAACTCCTAACCCTAACTCTAACCCTAACCCTAATCCCTAACCCTAACTCCTAACTCCTAACTCCTAACCCTAACTCCTAACTCCTAACCCTAACTCCTAACCCTAACCCTAACTCCTAACTCCTAACTCCTAACTCCTAACCCTAACTCCTAACCCTAACCCTAACCCTAACTCCTAACTCTTAACTCCTAACTCCTAACCCTAACTCCTAACCCTCAAGTCAACCCTAACTCTAACTCCTAACTCCTAACCCTAACCCTAACCCTAACTCCTAATTCCTAACCCTAACTCCTAACCCTAACCCTAACTCCTAACCCTAACTCCTAACCCTAACTCCTGGTAACTCCTAACTCCTAACCCTAACTCCTAACCCTAACCCTAACTCCTAACTCCTAACCCTAACCCTAACTCCTAACCCTAACTCCTAACTCCTAACCCTAACCCTAACCCCTTAACTCCTAACTCCTAACCCTAACCCTAAACTCCTGGACCCTAACCCTGACTCCTGACCTGAACCCTAACCTCCTAACCCTAACTCCTAACCCTAACTCCTAACTCCTGAACCCTAACCCTAACCCTGACCCTAACCCTAACTCCTAACTCCTAACCCTAACTCCTAACCCTAACTCCTGAACCCTAACTCCTAACCCTCAACTCCTAACCCTAACCCTAACTCCTAACCCTAACCCTAACCCTAACTCCCTAACCCTAACTCCTAACTCCGAACCCTAACCCTAACCCTAACCCTAACCCGAACCCGCTCCAGGTAACTCCAACCCTAACTCCGAACCCTAACTCCCTAACTCCTAACTCAACTCCTAACTCCTAACCCTAACCCTAACCCTAACTCCTAACCTCTAACTCCTAACTCCTAACCCCTAACTCCTAACCCTAACCCTAACCCTAACTCCTAACTCCTAACCCTAACCCTAACTCCTAACCCTAACTCCTAACTCAACCTTAACTAACCCTAACCCTAACCCTAACCCGAACCCTAACTCAACCCTAACCCTAACCCTAACTCCTAACTCTTAACCCTAACTCCTAAACTCCTAACTCCTAACTCCTAACTCCTAACCCTAACTCTCAACTCCTAACTCCTAACCCTAACTCCTAACCCTAACTCCTAACCCTAACCCTAACTCCTAACTCCTAACTCCTAACCCTAACCCTAACTCCTAACTCCTAACCCTAACTCCTAACTCTAACTCTAACTTAACCCTAACCCTAACCCTAACCCTAACCCGAACCCTAACCCTAACTCCTAACTCCTAACCCTAAAACCCGAACTCTTAACTCCTAACTCCTAACTAACCCTAACCCTCCTGGTGCAACTCAACCCTGGCACCCGAATCTAACCCTAACTCCTAACTCCTAACCCTAACCCTAACTCCTAACCCTAACTCTAACCCTAACTCCTAACTCCTAACCCTAACCCTAACCCTAACCCTAACCCTAACCCTAACTCCTAACCCTAACCCTAACCCTAACTCCTAACCCAACCTCTAACTCCGAACCCTAACTCCTAACCCTAACCCTAACTCCTAACCCTAACCCTAACTCCTAACCCTAACCCTAACCCTAACTAACCCTAACCCTAACCCTAACTCCTAACCCTAACTTAGCTAACCCTAACCCTAACTCCTAACCCTAACTCTAACCTAACCCTAACTCCTAACCCTAACCCTAACCTAACTCCTAACCCTAACTCCTAACTCTAACTCCTAACCCTAACTCCTAACCCTAACTCTAACTCCTAACCCTAACTCCTAACCCTAACTCCTAACTCCTAACCCTAACTCAACCCTAACTCCTAACCCTAACTCCTAACCCTAACCTAACCCTAACTCCTAACCCCTAACTCCTAACTCCTAACCCGAACTTCTAACCCTAACCCTAACTCCTAACTCCTAACTCCTAACTCAACCCTAACCCTAACTCCTAACCCTAACCCTAACCCTAACCCTAACTCCTAACCCTAACCCTAACCCTAACTCCGAACTCCTAACCCTAACCCTAACTCCTAACTCTAACCCTAACTGGCCTAACTCCTAACTCCTAACCTCTAACTCCTAACTCCGAACCCTAACCCTAACTCCTAACCCTAACTCCTAACTCCTAACCCTAACCCTAACTCCTAACCCTAACTCCTAACCCTAACCCTAACTCCTAACTCCTAACTCCTAACCCTAACCCTAACCCTAACCCTAACCCGAACCCTAACCCTAACCCTAACCCGAACCCTAACCCGAACCCTAACCCTAACCCTAACCCTAACTCCTAACTCCTAACCCTAACTCCTAACCCTAACCCTAACTCCTAACCCTAACTCCTAACTCCTAACCCTAACCCTAACCCTAACCCTAACTAATCCAAACCCTAACCCTAACCCTAACTCCTAACCTCTAGACCCTAACTCCTAACCTCCGAACCCTAACCTTCAACTTGAACCTAACCCTAACCCTAACTCCTAACCTAACCCTAACTCCTAACCTCCTAACCCAAATCCTAACTCTTAACCCTAACTCCTAACTCCTAACCCGAATCCTAACCTAACCCTGAACTCCTAACTCCTAACCCTAACCCTAACCTAACTCCTAACTCCTAACCCTAGCCTAACTCCTGACCTAACCCGAATCCCTAACCCTAACTCAACCTAACCCCTAACCCTAACCCTAACCCTAACCCCTAACCCCTAACCCTAACCCGAACCCGATCCCTAACCCGAACCCGAACCCGAACCCGAACCCTAACCCTAACCCTAACCCTAACCCTAACCCGAACCCGAACCCTAACCCTAACCCTAACCCTAACCCTAACCCGAACCCGAACCCGAACCCTAACCCGAACCCGAACCCGAACCCGAACCCGAACCCTAACTCCTAACCTCTAACCCTAACTCCTAACTCCTAACTCCTAACCTTAACTCCTAACCCTAACTCCTAACCCTAACCCGGCCTAACCCTAACCCTAACTCCTAACCCTAACTCCTAACTCCTAACCTCCTAACCCTAACCCTAACCCTAACCCTAACCCTAACTCCTAACCCTAACCTGAACCCTAACCCTAACCTAACCCTGAACCTCTAACTCCTAACCTAACCCTAACCCTAACTCCTAACTCCTAACCTAACCTAACCTGGACCTAACTCCTAACCCGGAACCTAACCCCTAGCCTAACTCCAGACCCTAACCTCTAACTCCTAACTCCTAACCCTAACCTGACCCGAGACTCCTAACCTGGCCTGAACCTAACCCTAACCTAACCCTGAACCCTAACCCGACTGCGACCCTAACCCTAACCCTGACCGAACTCCTGGCAGACCTAACGCTAGCCTAACTCCGAACCCTAACCCTAACCCTAACCTCGAACTCCTAACCTCCGAACTCCTAACTCAACTAACCCTAACTCTAACCTAACCCTAACCCTAACCCTAACTCCTAACCTAACCTAACCCTAACCCTAACTCCTAACCTCTAACTAACCCTAACCCAAACCCTAACCCTAACCTGTGACCCTAACCCTAACCCTAACCCTAACCCTAACCCTAACCCGAACTCCTAACTCTACCTTCAACCCTAACTCCTAACTAACCCTAACTCCTAGACCCTAACTCCGAACTGGCCTAACCTAACTTGAACCCTAACCTAACCCTAACCTTGCCCAACCTAGCTTAACCCTAACCTTAACCCTAACTCCTAACCCGAACCGAACCCTAACTCCTAACCCTAACGAACCTAGCCGAACCAGACCCTAACTCGAACCGACCTAACCCTAACCTTAACCCTAACCCTAACCCTAACCCTAACTCCTAACCCTAATCTTAACCTAACTCCAACCTAACTCCTAACCTTAACCCTAACCCTAACCCTAACTCCTAACCCTAACTCCGAACCCTAACCCTAACCCGAACCTAACTCCTAACCCTAACCCTAACCCTAACCTAACTCCAACCCTAACCCTAACTCCTAACTCCTAACCCTAACCTTAACTCGAACTAACCCTAACTCCTAACCCTAACCCTAACCCTAACTCCTAACCGACCTAACCCGAATCCTAACCCTAACCCGAACCCTAACCCAGCAACTCCTAACCCTAACTCCTAACTCCGGGCCAGACCAACTAACCTAACTCCTAACCTAACCGAACCCTAACTCCTAACTCCTAACCCTAACTCCTAACTCCTAACTCCTAACCCTAACTCAACCTCCTAACCCTAACTCTAACTCTAACCCTAACCTAACCCTAACTCCTAACCCTAACCCTAACTAACTCCTAACTCCTAACTAACCCTAACTCCTAACTCCGCGAACCCGGAACCTAACTCCTAACTCCTAACCCTAACCCTAACTCCTAACTTTAACCCTAATCTCCTAACCCTAACCCTAACTCAACCCTAACTCCTAACCCTAACCCCTAACCCTAACCCTAACCCGGCTGGTAACTCCTAACCCTAACCCGAACCCTAACTCCTAACCCTAACCTAGCGAACCTCTAACTCCGAACCCACCGCCTAACCCTAACTAACCCGGAACCTTAACCCTAACCCTAACCCTGAACTCCTAACCCTAACCTCTAACCCTAACCCCTAACCTAACCTAACTCCGGAACCTAACTCCTAACTTGAACCTAACCTTTCAGAACCCTAACTCCTAACCACAACTCTTAACCCGGACCTAACTCCTAACCCTAATCCCTAACTCCTAACCCAGAATCTGGCCCTAACCTGAACTCCTAACTCCTAACTCCGAACCCGAACCTAACCTAACCCTAACTCCTAACTCCTAACCCTAACTCCGAACTCCTCCTAACCCTAGCCTAACCTAACTCCTAACTCCTAACCTAACCCTAACTCCTAACCTCGAGACCCAACCCTAACCCTAACCCTAACTCCTAACTCCTAACCCTAACTCCTAACCCTAACCCTAACTCCTAACCCTAACCCTAACCTTTTCAACCCTAACTCCTAACTCCTAACTCCTAACCCTAACTAACTCCTAACTCCTAACTCCTAACCCTAACCCGAACCCTAACTCCTAACCCGAACTCCTAACTCCTAACCTAACCCTAACCCTAACTCCTAACCTAGCCTAACTCCTAACCCGAACCCTAACTCCTAACTCCTAACTCCTAACTCCTAACTCCTAACTCCGAACTCGAACTCCTAACCCTAACCCTAACCCTAACTCCTAACCCAGACTCCTAACTCCTAACTCCTAACTCCTAACCCTAACCCCTAACCCTAACCCTAACCCTAACTCCTAACTCCTAACTCTAACCCTAACTCCTAACCCGAACCCTAACTCCGAACTCCTAACCCTAACCTAACTCCTAACCCGAACCCTAACTCCTAACTCCTAACCCTAACCCTAACCTCCTAGACCTAACTCCTAACCCGAACCCTAACCCGAACTCCTAACCCTAACTCTGAACCTAACTCCTAACCCTAACCCTAACTCCTAACTCCTAACCCTAACCCTAACTCCTAACTCCTAACTCCTAACCCTAACTAACTCCTAACCCTAACTCCTAACTCCTAAACTCGGACCCTAACCCGAACCCTAACTCCTAACCCTAACTCCTAACTCCTAACTCCTAACCCCTAACTCCTAACCCTAACTCCTAACTCCTAACCCTAACTCCTAACTCCTAAACTAACTCCTAACTTAAACTCTAACCCTAACTCCTAACTCCTAACCTTTGAACCCTAACTCTAACCCTAACTCTAACCTAACCCTAATCCTAGCCTAACTCCTAACCCTAACACCTTAACTCCTAACTCCGAACCCTAACTCTAACCTTGAACCTCAACCTAACCCGTTAAATCTAACTCCGAACCGCCAACTCCAACCCTAACCTAACCCTAAATCTAACTCCTAGAACTCAACTCCTAACCTAACCTAACTCCTAACCGGGCCAACCCTAACCCTAACCCTAACTCCTAACCCCCTAACCTGCAGTAAACTCTAACCTCAACTCTGAACTCCTAACCCCTAACCCTAACCTAACTCCTAACTCCTAACCCTAACCCTAACCCTAACTCCTAACCCTAACCTAACCCTAACCCTAACTCCTAACCCTAACCCTAATCTGAACCCTAACCCTAACCCTAACTCCTAACTCCTAACCCTAACCCTAACCCTAACCCTAACCCTAACCCTAACCCTAACCCTAACCCTAACCCGAACCCTAACCCGAACCCTAACCCGAACCCTAACCCTAACCCTAACCCGAACCCTAACCCGAACCCTAACCCGAACCCTAACCCGAACCCTAACCCGAACCCGAACCCTCACCTAAACCCTAACCCTAAGCCAAACCGGAACCCGAACTTGAACCCTAACCCTAACCTCAGCCTGAAACCGTACCGGAACTCTATCCCTCACTCGAACCCCGACTCTAACCCTAACCTGAACCCTAACCCTGGTCCTAACCATAACCTGCACCGGCATTCTCACCTGAACTCAAACCCTCACCTACACCCTCAACCTAGCCCTAACACCACCCCTACTCTAGTCCTCAAAGTAACCCATTGCCCTTACCCCTGACCGAAACCCTCAAGCTAACACTAACCCTACCTCCTAACCCTACATACACTCCTCTCCCTAACCCTAACTCCTAACCCTACCCTTAACTCCTAATCCAATCCCAAGCCTAAACCGTAACCCTAAACCCTAACCTCTAGCCCTAACGCTAAGCCCTCACCCTATCACTATCCCTAACTTTACCTTGATAATATCTCAGAGGTGTTTTTTAGTGTAGAACATAAATATCACTGGTCAAATTCAGGTTACAGGCCTGGTGACTTCACACCAATTACACAACGGCTAGCAAAGATCTTTTGCAGACACAGACCTCATACACCCTTATTTCCGTTCATTATATTGGGAACTGGCTGATAACATGTAAAAATATTAAGAACTTGATTCTCATGTTTGTACTTGATTCTTAATTCCTTCTTTTCAATAAATTTTCCAAAACTTGGAAATAAAGCAAAAAGAGTAATTGCATGTCTTTCTGTGTAATGTCGGACCAGCTAAGGAATATTGATTGTTTGCCCTATTATTTCTCACTGATTCAGGCTCACGCACTCCTAGTTATCTGTTAACATGCAGCTTTCTGCTCAGTAGAGACGTGAATGGTTTCCGTCTGACAGAAAATGCTATCTCAAGGATTGGATGTTCATTGCCCTGTGGGACACTAGCCACCCTTGTGTCTATTCCTTCTGGTCCCGTATGTACTCAGTCTTATGAATTCGTTTTGAACTAGCTTTATCCTCTTCCTAATCCCTAACTCATTAATGAGTTAATAAATCTCTGATATGTATTCAGTTCATATTTGTATGAGAGTCATGTTTCTAACCTTTGAAAAGTATGCTTTGAGGTTCCTCACAGTCATACTCTTCATTAAATAACTAACATCATTTTAATCAATACTATTTTCCATTATCATGTAAGTAGAGAGAAATAGAGATATCTGTCTTGTTTTTATTACTTATAAAATGGATAATTAATTATACTAGATCTCTATTGTAATTTGGACTGCTTTTTTATTCCTTAAGTTACTTCTGAGTCGTTTTTACGACATTCCTTGAGATGTATATGAATGCACTAGTATGAATTGAAAAGTTACGTCTGCCTTTTTCTGACATAAGTGTCAGTCTGATTTTGGCCCCTTCCTTTGACCAATGTGCACTGGGCTTGCAATCATGATGCTGTGTGGGTTCGGGGTAAGTGCCAAGGCTCAGTGCTGTTATCCTTTAGGCCCGTATGACAAATGACAAATCCCAAGCCATTTCAGCTGTGTTTTGGGCTCCTCCTCCCCAAAGGCTGTTGAGGCTGTCACTTCTTGCTGTAATTTTAGTTTACCTGCCTCCACCCATTCCCTACTTCAAGTTTGGACCCCGGAATCTAGTGTAAGAGAGAAAACACCCAAATAAGTTAAGAAGTATGTGTTAAAAAAGAGCCTTAAACTCTACTTTGAAGTCTGTAAGGCCTAGTTTGGTGCAGGGTTTTGTGAGAGTTATTTCTGCTTTCTTTGGTTACTTTCAAGTTTGGGGAAAAATACTGGGAGTCTTTAAAGGACCAAGATTTCAATAATTGGGAGATCATTTGCATTATTCATCTTGAAGTATTTACATATTCTACAACCACAATACCTTTGTTTACTTAATTTCAATTAAAAATAAAGGCACATGGGCTGGCCCGATGGCACAGCAGTTCAGCGCATGTGCTCCACTACAACGGCCAGGGTTTGCAGGTTTGGATCCTGGGTGTGCACTGACGCACTGCTTGTCAAGCCATGCTGTGACGGCGTCCAACATAAAGTGGAGGAAGATGGGCACGGATGTTAGCCTAGGGCCAATCTTCCTCAGCAAAAAAGAGGATTGGCATCAGATGTTAGCTCAGGGATGATCTTCCTCACAAAATAAATAAAATAAAATAAAGGCAGAGGGGCCAGACCAGTGGAATAGTGGTTAAATTCGCATGCTCCGCTTCAGCGGACCAGGGTTCACAGGTTTGGATCTGACACACCACTTATCAAGCCTTGCTGTGGCGGTGTCCCATATAAAGTAGAGGAAGATGGGCATGGATCTTAGCCCAGGGCCAATCTTCCTCAGCAAAAAAGAGGAGGATTGGCAACAGATGTTAGCTCAGGGCTAATCTTCCTCAAAAAATTAATTAATTAAAAAAATAAAGACAGAGGGTGTTTTGGTGCTTTGTTATTTTGTCACTGTTTATTTATAGAGACAACATCAATGAAAAAGATCCAGAGTTACTGCCCCATCACGATCTAGAAATTTGGCCTTCAAGAGTTGGCCTATGCTAGAGGTTTGTTCAGAGTTCAGCTGGGTAATCAATGCATTCTAACACTGAGGAAAAAACAAAGTAAGGCAGACATTCAAATTACAGCCTGCAGCCACAGTGAACCTCGTTTCTAAAAGTGGATTTCACAACAGAAAGAGGTTTCTTGAAGAAAAAAACCTAGAACTCCTGTGCTCCAGAGCCTTCCTCACCCTCCTGGCCACCCCCAGACCCGAGGGCCCCCCCTCCTGCAGAAGACAGAGCAGACACAACAGGAACAAGAACACTCTGTGAACTGCTGTTTCCTTGACAGGTCACCCCAGGAAGGCCAATGTTACAATAAACTGGTATCTTGCTAGAGTCTCACTGCTCTAACCAGTTCCTTAACTGGAAATTGTGTGATAGGAACAAGTTAAACCACCTTCCAGGAGGCGGCCTCAGGAGTAAAGACAACAATGATAATAAAGGGCTGCAAACTACTTTGGTAATGCTGATACAGCAGCAACACTTATAATAAAATTATCACAAGCAGCACTCCATATATGCCCCTATTGAATTTCACAACATAACTTCATATTAAAGGTAACAATCTCCAAAGTTCTTAATATGTAAAACTTGATCAGAGAAAAGATCCTCTTGCTTCTACATTTAAAATTTACAGCCTAAAAAAAATGCTTCTACGCTTCAGCTTGTCTCCAGCCCCAGCCCCAGTGGCTCAAGCTCACCCACACCACGGCCACAGCAACCCAGGCCTGACCTCACTCCGGCCGCAGCTGCCATGGCTTGACCTCGCCCCAGCCATAGCTCCTTCGGCAGGACTGCACCCTGGCCCCACCTGCCCCAGCTTGCCCACGCCCCGGCCCCACCTGCCCTGGCTTGACTGTACCCTGGCCCCACCTGACCCGGCTTGCCCATGCCCCGGCCCCAGCTGCCCTGGCTTGACTGCACCCTGGCCCTACCTGCCCCGGCTTGCCCACACCCCGGCCCCAGCTGCCCTGGCTTGACTGCACCTTGGCCCCACCTGCCCCGGCTTGCCCACGTCCCGGCCCCAGCTGCCCTGGCTTGACTGTACCCTGGCCCCACCTGCCCCGGCTTGCCCACGTCCCGGCCCCAGCTGCCCTGGCTTGACTGCACCCTGGCCACAGCTGCTTCAGCTCGACTGCGCCCCGGCTCCAACTGCTTCGGCTTGGCCGTGCTCAGCCTCCAGCTGCATCAACCCAGCCACACTCCAGCTCCAGCTGTTCCCACACTCCAGCACCAGCAGGCTCGGGTCAGCCACACTTCAGCTCAACCACACTTTGGCTCAGCCATGGGCCAACCAGAGCACCCGCAGATCAAGGTGGACACAGAATACACAGCACTTGACCCTCCCTCAGTGGCAGCAGGAGGAAACTGCAACCAGATATTTTCAGTATGAGAAAAAATAAGCCAACACCAACAGGCACTAAGCAAAAATATATTAAATCTCCAGACCAAAAGGAAAATGACAATCACCCAGAAATCAACCCTGAAAGCAAAGAAACGTATAACCTTAATGACAGAGAATTCAAAATAGCTATCATAAAAGAGCTCAACGAAATACAAGAAAATACAGACAGACAATTCAATGAAATCAGGAATTTCTTCACAAAAAAGATTGAAACTATAAAGAAAAACCAATCAGGAATCTTAGAGATGAAAAATACAATAGAGATAAAGAAAAATCTGGAAGCCTTAAGCATCAGAGCTGACAATATGGAGGAAAGAATTAGCAATATTGAGGACAGCAATGCAGAAATGCTCCAGATGGAGGAAGAAAGAGAACTAAGACTAAAAAGAAATGTAGAAACTCTCTGAGAAATATCTGATTCAACTAGGAAATCAAACATAAGGATTATAGGTATTTCAGAGGGAGAAGAGAGGGGGAAAGGAGCAGAGAACTTGTTCAAAGAAATAATAGCTGAGAACTTCCCAAACCTGGGGAAGGAGTTGGAAATACCAGTAAATGAAATCAATAGATCTCCTAAATGTATCAACATGAAAAGACCCTCTCCAAGACATATAGTAGTAAAGCTGGGAAAAGTCAACAACAAAGAAAAAATATTAAGGGCAGCTAGACAAAAAAAAAATAACATACAAAGGAGTTCCTATCAGGATCTCAGCTGATTTCTTGCCAAAAACTTTGCAGGCTGGGAGAGAGTGGAATGATATACTCAAAATTCTCAAAGACAAAAACTTTCAGCCAAGCATACTCTATCCAGTGAAAATATCCTTCAGATAGAGAAATAGTAACTATCTGTGAAAAACAAAAGCTAAGGGAGTTCATTGCCACAAGACCCCCACTACAAGAAGTGCTCAAGAAGGCCCTCATGCCTGAGAAAAGAAAGAAAAACAAAGTTTTGAACAAGGAGAAAAACAGGCAGACAAAACCAGAAAATTTGCAGCTGTCTATCAGAATAGATTAGCAAACACTTAAGTATAAAGCCAAAGATCAAGGGAAGGAAAACACCAAAAATAAATATAACCTCATCACTTTAAACACAAACTCACAACACAAGATGGAATAAGTTGTGACAACAATAACTTAGAAGGGGAACAGGAAAGGGATTGAATCGACTTAGTCAAAGGAAATGAGAGGCCATCAGACAATGGACTATCACATCCACAAGATTTTTTATATAAACCTCATGGTAACCACTAACCAAATAATCAGAAAAGAGTTACATATGATAAATAAAGAGAAAACTAAGAGAACCACCATACAGAACTACCAAACTGAATTGGTAGTCCGAAACACACGGGACAAGAAACAAAAGAAATGCAAAAAAACCAGAAAACGAGTGATAAAGTAGGAACATTAAGCCCTCATATATCAATAAGCACTCTAAACGTAAATGGATTGAATTCTCCAATCAAATGACAGAGTAGTGGGATGGATTAAAAAACAAGACCCAACAATATGCTGCTTCCAGGAAACACATCTCAGCTCTAAAGACAAACACATGCTCAGAGTGAAAGGATGGAAGACAATACTCCAGGCTAATGGCAAACAAAAGAAAGCAGGTGTTGCCATACTTATATCACACAAAGTTGACTCCAAGATGAAACAGGTAATGAGAGACAAAGAGGGGTAATACATAATGATAAAAAGGACACTCCACCAAGAAGACATACCACTTATAAATATATATGCACCCAACACAGGAGCACCAAAGTATATAAAGCAACTATTGACAAACCAAAAAAAGGAGATATTAACAACAACACAATAATAGTAGGGGATCTTAACACCCCAGTCTCATCAATGGACAGATCATCCAGACAGAAAGTCAATAAGGAAATAATGGACTTAAACAAAAAACTTGACGGGATGGACTTAATAGATATATATATAGAGCACTCCATCCAAACACAGTAGATTACACGTTCTTCACAAGTGCTCGTGGAACATTCTCAAGTATAGACCATATGTTGGGAAACAAGGCATGCCTCATAAATTTAAGATTGAAATCATAACAATCATCTTTTCCGACCATAATGCCATGAAGCTAGAAATCAACTGCAAGAAAAAAACCGGAAAAGTGACAAAGATGTGCATACTAAACAACATGCTCCTGAACAACCAATGGATCATTGATGAAATTAAAGGAGAAATCAAATCATATCTGGAGACAAATGAAAATGAAAATACACCATACCAACTCATATGGGATGCAGCAAAAGTGGTCCTGAGAGGGAAACTCAGCAATACAGGCCCACCTTAACATAAGAAATAGCCCAAATAAGCAACCTCAAACTACACCTAACAGAATTAGAAAAAGAAGAACAAACAAAGCCCAAAGTCAGCAGAAGGAGAGAAATAATAAAAATCAGAGCAGAAATAAATGAAATCAAAACAAAACAAGAAAAACAGTAGAAAGGATCAATGAAACAAAGAGCTGGTTCTTTGAGCATATAAACAAAATTGACAAACCTTTAGCCAGACTCACCAAGAAAAAAAAGAGAGAAGGTTCAAATAAGTAAAATTAGAAATGAAAAAGGAGAAATTACAACTGATACCACAGAAATACAAAGGATTATAAGAGAATACTATGAAAAACGATATGCCAACAAATTGGACAATCTAGAAGAAATAGATAAATTCTTGGGCTCATACAGCCTCCCAAAACTGAATCAAGAAGAAATAGAGAATCTGAATAGACCAGTCACAAGTAAAGAGATTGAAATAGTAATCAAAAACCTCCCAAAAAATAAAAATCCAGGACCAGATGGCTTCTCTGGAGAATTTTACCAAACATTCAAAGAAGGCTTAATACCAGTACTTCTCAAACTATTCCAAAAAACAGAGGAAGATGGAACACTTCCCAGCACATTCTATGAAGCCAACATCACCCTGATACCAAAGCCAGACAAGAACAATACAAAGAAGGAAAATTACGGGCCAATATCGCTGATGAACATAGATGCAAAAATCCTCAACAAAATATTGGCAAACTGAATACAGCAATACATTAAAAAGATCATACACCATGATCAAGTGGGATTTATACCAGGGACACAGGGATGGTCCAACATCTTCAAATCAATTAATATGATACACCACATTAACAAAACGAGGAATAAAAACCACATGATCATCTCAATAGATGCAGAGAAGGCATTTGACAAGATCCAACATCCATTTACAATAAAAACTCTCAACAAAATGGGTATAGAAGGAAAGTACCTTAACATAATAAAGACCATATATGACAAACCGACAGCCAACATCATACTCAATAGTGAAAAACTGAAAGCCATCCTTCTGAAAACAGGAATAAGACAAGTGCCCACTCTTGCCACTCTTGCCACTCTTATTCAACATAGTACTGGAGGTTCTAGCCAGACCAATCAGGCAAGAAAAAGGAATACAAATAGGCAACAAAGAGGTGAAACTCTCACTGTTTGCAGATGACATGATCTTCTTTAGACCCTAAAGAATCCATTGGAAAACTATTAGAAATAATCAACAACTACAGCAAAGTTGCAGGGTACAAAATCAACTTACAGAAATCAGTTGCTTTTCTATATGCCAACAACGAACTAACAGAAAGAGAACTCAGGAAGACAATCCCATTTACAACTGCCACGAAAAGAATAAAATATCTAGGAATAAATTTAACCAAAGAGGTGAAAGACATATACAATGAAAACTATAAGACATTATTGACTGAAATCAATGATGACATAAAGAAATGGAAAAATATTCCATGCACATGGCTTGGAAGAATAAACATAGTTAAAATGTCCATACTACCTAAAGCAATCTACAGATTCAATGCAATCCCAATCAGAATCCCAAGGACATTCTTCACGGAACTAGAACAAAGAATACTAAAATTCATATGGGGTAACAAAAGACCCTGAATAGCTAAAGCAATCCTGAGATAAAAGAACACAGTTGGAGGCATCACAATCCCTGACTTCAAAACATACCACAAAGCAATAGTAATCAAGACAGCATGGTACTGGTACAAAAATAGACACACAGATCAATGGATCAGAATTGAAAGCCCAGAAATAAAACCTCACATCTACACGCAGCTAATCTTCGACAAAGGAGCTAAGAATATAGAACGGAGAAAGGAAAGTCTCTTCAATAAATGGTGCTGGGAAAACTAGACAGCCACTTGCAAAAGAATGAAAGTAGACCATCTTCTTTTGTCATACACAAAACTTAACTCAAAATGGATCAAAGACCTGAAGGTGAGACCTGAAACTATAAAACTCCTGGAAGAAAACATAGGCAGTACACTATTCATCATCAGTCATAAAGGGATCCTTTTGAATTCCATGTCTACTTGGACAAGGGAAACAAAAGAAAAAATAAACAAGTGGGACCTTATTAGATTAAAGAGCTTCTATAAGGCAAATGAAACCAGGATCAAAATGAATAGGCAACCCAACAGCCAGTAAAAAATATTTGCAAACCACATATCCAAAAGGGGTTAATCTCCATAATATGTAAAGAACTCACACAACTGAACAACAAAAAACAAACAACCCAATCAAAAAATGGGCAAAGCAAATGAACAGACACTTCTCCAAAGAAGATATACAGATGGCCAATAGGCATATGAAAAGATGTTCAACATCACTAATCATCAGGGAAATGCAAATCAAAACTACACTAAGATATCGTCTTACACCCATTACAATGGCTATAATCACCAAGACAAAAAACAAGAAATGCAGGAGAGGCTGTGGGGAAATGGGAACCCTAATTCACTGCTGGTGAGAATGCAAACTGGCGCAGCCTCTACAGAAAACGGTATGGAGATTCCTCAAAAAATTCAAAATAGAAATACCTTACGATCCAGCTATCCCACTACTGGGTATTTATCCAAAGAACCTGAAATCAACAATCCAAAGAGGCTTATGCACCCCTGTGTTCATCACAGTGATATTCACTATAGCCAAGACATGGCTATAGTGTCACCCAAGTGTCCCTCGGCTGATGATTGGACAAAGAAAATGTGGTATATATATATACAACGGAATACTACGCAGCCATAAAAAAGACAAAATCCTCTCATTTGCAACATGGATGGACCTGGAGGGCATTATGTTAAGCAAAATAAGCCAGAGAAAGACAAATACTGCATGATTTCACCCATAAGTAGAAGATAAACTAACACAGGAACAGAGAGAACTGTTTGGTGGTTACCAGGGGCAAGTGGGGTGCGACGTGGGCACGAGGTGAAGGGATGCATTTATATGGTGACTGACAAACACTAATGTACAACAAAAATTTCACAGTAAAGGGGAAAAAAGTGTTTCTGTCTGTAATTTTATTATTGAGGATGAGGATTTTTTTCTGTTTATTGAACATTTATTCTTCTGTAAATAAGCTGTCTTTTGCCAGTATTTCTGGCCGGGTGGTTGTTTTCACAAAGGACTGTTGACGTTGGGAGACCATAGTCCATTTCAGGGTCTGCCCAGGGAGGATGAAAGCTGTCACTGACTTGGGGTCCCCGCGCCGATGACGGTTCCTCCCGCATCCGGGACCGCGGATCTGAGACGCCAGGTCTGCTCGCGCAGCGCCGTCTCGCCGGGCACTTAGGGCCTACGGGATCTTAACCCTAAAGAACCCAACAGCAGACAAACAACCCAAAACTCTTTTGGCCGGGGCTCACCGCCTCACCCAGCGGGCTGCAGCGACGCCGACTGGCCGCCCTGGTCCTAGACACAACCCAAAACCCAGCGGGAACGCAGGCACTTCCGGGGGCGTGGCCGGGGCGGGGGCGCGGGCACCTCCGGGGGCGAGGCGGGAGCATACGTCACTTCCGGGCGCGGGCTGGGCCTCTGGACGGGCAGACGCACTCCCGGCAAAGCGGCGCCTCTCGATCAGCGATCTGATTGGCCTGCGGGGGAGAGCGCGCGACGCCAAACTCGCTTCCCGTCAGCCCCGCCCGCCCGTTCGGCGGCTGCGCGCACGCTCGCGCGCCCGGAGCCCGCGCCTGCGCCCCGCCGCCATTCGGAGGCCGCCGCGCCGCTGGGCCTCGGGAGGCGCTGGGACCGCAAGCCTGGCACCCGCCGCCGCCGCCGCCGCCGCCGCCGCCGCCGCCTGGACGCCGCCCGCGGCCCACCGGTGAGCAGCGAGGCGGGCGAGAGGGTGGGGAGGGGCGTCGTCGGCACATAGGCCCGAGCCCTGGGGCGCGAGGCAGCCCGGGCGTTTACCGAGGGGACCCTTCCTGGGCCGCGGGCGGGCGGGGACTCCGGGCCGCGGGCGGCCGCGTTAGCTCGCCGGAGGCGGGAAACCCCGGGAGGCCGGTTCTGGCTCAGTGAGGGGCGTTCCTCCGTCTCGGTCTCGGATGCCGCGTTGTCCGTCCTTTGCGGGGCTTTTGTCCGTCGCGTGTGAGCGTCGGGGGCGGCCCGCAGGGGCAGAGGTGGTCGTGCCTCCGGTGGGTTCGTGTCCACAGGCCGGGACGGCCCGCAGGGGGAGAGGTGGTCGTGTCTGCGGGGGGTTCGTGTCCACAGTCCGGGACGGCCCCGCAGGGGGAGAGGTGGTCGTCTCTGCGGGGGGTTCGTGTCCGGGATGCGGGAGGAAGTCCTGCCCCCAACGACAGAAAGCGGCCTCACTCAAAGGTGGGCAGAGGACTTGAGCAGGTGTTTCCCCAAGTGGCATAGGAATGGCGCCGAGCATATCATTTATGAAAACGAGACCAGAAGGACACGCCACTTCTCACCTGCCAGGAGGTGCGGTGGTGGACGTCAAATGGTGCAACCCGCAGCTGGGGAAAGGTTTAATGGTTTCTCAAGATTTAAACATAATTACTATGTGGTCCAGCAGTTCCACTCCTAGGTGTAAACTCCTAGAACTGAAAGAGGGACTCGCGGCCCAGTGTTCCTAGCAGCCTTGTTCGGGATAGCCAGGAGGAGGAAACTATCCAGAGGTCTGTCAACAGATGAAAACTAGTTGGTGTGTACAGTGGGATGTTATTCGTCCTTGAACAGGAGTAAATGCTGGTTCGTGCTGCCAGACACAAAGGACAAATGTGTGACTGCGCTCGCGGAGACAGAATGGCATGGAGATGACCAGGTGGGAGCGGGGACAGGGAGTTATTGTTCACTGGGTACAGAGTTTCTGTTGGTGGTGAAGAAAAGTTCTGGAAGAGGATAATGGTGATGAGTCTGCAACACTGTGAATGTACTTCATGCACTAAAAGTGCGCTTTGAAAAATGGTTAGAATGGTCAATTTTATCGTTGTATTTTGCCACAGGTTTTTTTAAATTTCTAGGAAAAGGCAAAACTACAGAGGCAGTAAAAAGATTGGTGATTGTGAGGAGCACGAGGAATTGTTATGGCGGTGAAATTATTTTGTACGATTCTGTAATGGATACGTGACAGTACATTTGTGAAAACCCATAGAACTGTACAACATGTAGATTGACTCCTAATGTAACTTGCAGACTTTAGTTAATAGCATATCAGTGCTTCTTCATCAGTTGTAAGAAATGTGCTGCACTAATAGAGGATGTTGATAATAGGAGAAATTAAGAGCAGGGGAGGAAAGGAAGTATATAAGAACAGAGAACCTTCTGTTCAGTTTTCCTTAAACCTAAAACTGCTCTAAAAAATAGTTTCTTAATTTTTAAACAACGTGCTACAGAAGGAAGAAGAATGTTACTGTGTATACTGATAAAACCCACTGAGCTTTAAACGTGGTCTGCATACTGAGTTTTAATTTTAAAAGCTGAATATCAAAATGTTTTAAAGACGACGGATGGTATGAGACTTTAGGAAGGAAATTGGATGAGAAATGGTGAAATAGGAGTTATGCCATATGCATAGAACTTCACTGAAACATACGGGATGATGGACCAGCAAAACACAAATGGCTAGAACTTAGGTTTTTCAGAGACAACATGTAGTCTGTAGAGGTGAAAAGTAGGATGAGAGTAATTTTTATTAATCTGGACAGTTTTGAGTTACTTTCATGGTTAGGCTTAGGAGCTCTGAAATTTAGGAAAAAAATTACTGGAATCTTAATGCTGGAAGGAATTTCAGTGTCTCGCATCTACCCAGCAGCTGAATTCTGGACTCAATTCTGCAACATCCCTGTAGGAAAGACCGCATTGTGTTACAACAGAGATCCAGAATCAGGAAACCAAGGTCTTCTGTTGCCTCCTCTGAGCTTTTGGTGTGATCTTTGAAAAGTTACTTCTCTCCCTCAGCATCAGTTTTCTCAACTGTGAAATGAAGAGGTTGGACTCTAGTCCTCTGAGGATCCTGTCGGTCCTATACTGATCATTGGCTTCCTACTATGGGGGCTCCTGTCTGTAATTGAGTAGTTCGTAAAACTTTTTATGTTGAGCTGAAATCTGTTTTCCTGCTGGCTTCCACTTGTTGCTTCTAGGACAGATTATATGTTATCCATAATTCTTTTGAAGTTAAGTGTCTACTCACAAATGACATGTTTTTAAAGACTGCTTGCCATTGTGATTGCTTTCTTTTGCATGTTCCCTAGAGCTAGGGACTGTCTTAAAGGGTCCTTCCTACCCAGAGCTGGGGACAGTGATCCACTGGGATACTCTGCTCAGTGCAGAATATGGAATGCAGTTCTCTCTAGTCCTGTATTCTATGTTGATATTTGGATTCTAAATGTTTGATAAATTTCATCTTGTTGATTTTGGCCCATTGTATTGGCTTTTCGAGATCTTACAGAAATTCCACTGTATGAGTTTGCTCGAGATGTACTAGAAAGGATCTGGATACATAGCAGAACTTTATTCTGGTCCTTCATCAGATGCTGATTATTTGTCTGATCTTAAGCAAGTTAGTGTTTAGGTTTGAGTTTCCTCAACTATAAATTGAAGTTTTAAAGTAGATGGTCCCTGAGGTCTTCTCCTACCTTAAAACCCAATGATCTCAAGACAAGATGATAGCTTAGGTCTTTTCTATTTTATTTATTTATTTTTTTTTGTGAGGAAGATCAGCCTTGAGCTAACATCCATGCTACTCCTCCTCTTGTTGCTGAGGAAGACCGGCTCTGAGCTAACATCTATTGCCAGTCCTCCTTTTTTTTTCCCCAAAGCCCCAGTGGATAGTTGTTATGTCATAGCTGCACATCCTTCTAGTTGCTGTACGTGGGACGCGGCCTCAGCATGGCCAGAGAAGCGGTGCATCGGTGCGCGCCTGGGATCCGAACCCAGGCCGCCAGTAGCGGAGCGTGTGCACCCAACTGCTAAGCCACGGGGCCGGCCCCGGTCTTTTCTATTTTTAAAATCCTGTGAATGTAAGATCAGGTCCTCAGTCTTCATGAGAGAATGTACTTTCCGAGGACATACTGTGTGCCAGGGACGTGCAAGGATTACAGAGGTGAATGGGCAGTCCCTGCCTTCCAAGAGTCCATGGCCTGGTGTAGACTCAGGCTGTAGTGCCAGAGGATGACCACTGCACTGGAGGTGTGCATACAGCAGGGAGGCCCAAGGAGGATTGGGAGGGGTGGGGAATTGGCCAGTGTTTAAGAAGCATTCCTACCTGAAGGATGGCTGGGTGGGGAGTGTAAAGAGGAAATACCTTGTGTAAAGGCCCAGAAGCTTGAATTGTTGGGGAATTCCAGGTGGGTCAGTACTTGGAGAATGCGTTCAGGTCAGGGTCAGACTGTGAAGAGCTTTATATGCCGTATTCAAGTTTTGTACTGTAGGTGCTGGGGATACCTTGAGGAATTGTGAGCAAGCAAGGCGCACTGGGGTTTTACATTTGGAAGATGACTGGTGGCAGTATGATGAGTGGATTGGAAGGAAGGGAGACAAGTGGCAGGGAGACGGGGTAGATGAATGCCCTGGAACTTCTCAGAGGTGTGTTGGGAGCCATTGTCCAGCCTGTTCATGGCCAGTTGATTCCATTCTGTTCAAGTCAACAGCTTTCCCACACCTGGCACCTTCTCTTAAATTCATGTGTGAAGAGGGCTGAGCAGTCGCTGAAGTACCACCATCCCTCCTTTTCTCAGAGGCCTCTTCCTTCTCTGCCCCTTGGTCCTGTTGATTGTGTTGTCCCTTCTTCCACTGCCTGTTAATTTGCTGCTCTGCTGTGTAGTGTGGATCATTGGCAAAAGGTGAGCTGCTCCTGTGGTCACAGTCGCAATCTTGTGAGTGCTTGTTACATCAGCTGAAATTAGATGGTGGGTTGGAGAAGGGTTTGGTTATATACGTGGGCATTAATTCCATTGTGGATTATTAAAGTGGAATTAGAAGGGATGGTGTTGTGGATAGTATCTACTGCCGTCTTTAGTGTTGTTTATTGGATTGGACCCCTCTCACTGTTGGAGGGGGCAGGATAGTGAGAGAAATAGGCAGAATTCTATCACAGGGTGCACAAATTATCACAGAGATGTAATTTTGATCACCCTTCCTTTCTTTATTTTTTTCAGGTTCAACATCTCATCTTTGTCCTGCTTCATGTACTACGGGCCATTTTCTGTGGTTTAGTCAAAAAGCCATGTAGACTTGCCTGCCCTTTGAAGACTTCCAGAAAGACAGTTGGTGAGTCTACTAGGGGAAAGCATGTTGGTCTTTATTTCTTCCCCACTCTGGAGTACTTGCCCTGGATTTAGCAAGTGTTATTCTACCATCATTACTTTGCATGTATTTTTGTTTGCTTTTAACATTTCTTGCTTCTTAATGTTTAGGAGAATATTGTATGGTAACATTTTTGAAAAGTGCTTGGAGTTCTTGAGGAGAAACTCTCTATAAAAGCATACACACCCATATATATGATGACGTATGAACATGTACTAGATGTGCGTGTATACAATCATGCGCCGCATAACAACGTTTCAGTCAACAAGGGACCGCATGTGCAACAGTGGTCCCATAAGATTAGTACCACATAGCCTAGGTATGTAGTAGGCTATACCATCTAAGTTTGTATAAGTACACACTACAGTGTTCACACAATGACGAAATCACCTAACAACGCATTTCTCAGAATATATCCCCATTGTTAAGTGATGCATGAATGTATGATAGAATCTGGGGTTTGAGAAGTGAACTCTATAATGTTCTTTTTAATTTTTTTTAAGAGGTTATTAGAGTGTGTTGATGAGGCTTGGTAGTAGGCACATGTGGGTAGTAGAAACTGAGATTGGCCACAAGAGTTGGTGGTAGGAAGAGGAAAGAAGGGGGCAGTTGGGAGAGGTAAGGGTGACACAGAAGTCTGAGGAGCCCTCGGGGTTTTTTACAGACTGAAGGGGAATGGAGATGGATGATGTATTTCCTGAGTGGCCCTAGATGAGGGGTGGGAGAGCTGGTGAATGTGCGGGTTCAGCAGGCAGCAGTTAAGGACAAGAAGAGTCGGTCCAGTTGGAGAAGCTGAGGAGGGGGTGCTGGAGGCTGCTCAAGGCAAGAGCAGTGGGAATCAGGCCCAGTGGTAGTCACTAAAAACGGACTAATTGGGGCCAGCCCATTGGCGTAGTGGTTCATGTGCTCCACTTCAGCGGCCCGGAGTTTGCGGATTCAGATCCCAGGCGTGGACCTACATACCGCTCATCAAGCCTTGCTGTGGTGGCATCCAATCTTCCTCACCAAAAAAAAAAAAAAGACTAATTTACAGAAGCAGTTGTAAAATGTAGGGTTAGTATAAAATTGCCAAAGAGGCAAGAAAGGGAGAGATACAGTCAATGGAAAGTAGAAATAAGGAGAAAAGTGCTAGAGCTTTGCCTACAGAAAGGGACCACAAGACTTGGATGGCAGTCAGGAGAGGAGGTGGGTTAGAGAGGGGTCCAGCTCTCCACTGATGTACTGTGTCCAAGATGTTTATGAGATGTGGTTTTGTTTTTTTCTGGTTTTCATTTGGTAAGTTTGCCAGTAGCGTTTCTTAAAAATCTTCCTGGCTGTAGAATAGTGTGCTCAGTCGTTTCTGTGGGAATAGAAGAAAAATGCTTTACCCTTGCAGTTCATAATCTAATCCCTGCATTCAGCACTTATTGGGCTTGTGGATGACCTCTGTTTTATGAGTTAGCGTTGGTAAAGTTGATGAGGTAGCATATTGGGAAGGAGGAACGTGGTTTTGTTAATGGGACTGTATGTTATGAGAGAGAGGAAAGGCGTAGCTAAGGAAGTGCTACATTGAAACAAGGAAACAAAAGTACTTTCTACTTACTATATCCTTATTCCTTGAGAGGTTGGGAAAGTTTCTACGGTTAACAGTTTGTTTAACTAAGCTTAAGAAACTCTGACAGAAATCATGGAAGTGATGCTTCTCTGCCTGTCACACGCAGGACTTGAGTGTCTTTTGGATGAGCCACTGCATGTTGGTTAGCCATAACTTCACCAAGGTGATGTGGGACTGTGTAATTACCAGAAACTGAAGGAGTGTTTTTTGTTTTTTTTTTTGTGGAGAGATCAGCCCTGTGCTAACATCTGCCAATCCTGCTCTTTTTTTCCTGAGGAAGACTGGCCCTGGGCTAACATCCCTGCCTGTCTTCCTCCACTTTATACGGGATGCCGCCACAGCATGGCTTGCCAGGCAGTGTGTTGGTGTGTGCCCGGGATCTGAACTGGCAAACCCCAGGCCGCCGCAGCAGAACGCGCACACTTAACCGCTTGCGTCACCGGGCCGGCCCCCGAAGGAGTGTGTTTTTTAAAGACTACCCTGTAGTTTCAAATATAGTAATAATAGGTAATACTGAGTGCTTGCTATGGATATAACATACCTCACCTCCATGTCATAATGTAGCGGACATGTGACGGGATGTGATGATACAACATGACATACCTCACCTCTCTATCACAATGTAGATGACGTGTGACGAGATGTGATGATACAACATGACATAACTCAACTCTCTATCACAATGTAGATGACGTGTGACGTGATGTGATGATACGATATGACATACCTCACCTCCATTTCATAATGTAGATGATGTATGACGGGATGTGATGATACGATATGACGTACCTCACCTCCATGTCATAATGTAGATGACGCTTGATGTGATGTGATAATACAATGTGACGTACCTCTCCTCTGTAATATGGGCATCCCTTGACTGTTCGTTACGGCCACTTACGGACAGGCGGGGTTATTCCATCTTACATTTTCTTTTAACATCTAGACGTTGAACATTGGACTCTGAGGTGCATAGTTAACCTAGTCTTTAAAGATTTTTTTTAGAGATTTTTCTTCAGTACTAAGTGATTATATTTTTCTTTTTTGGTAGTCCTTCTAGCCCTAAAAACAGTTTTCTAAAAGGTAGGATAATTGCAGGGTAATTCAGAAGGAGCTAATACTTTCTGAAAAGCACTAGTTTGTTTCCTCCACTGTCTATCTTAACTTTAGACATCCCCAAAATGCAAGTGGTGTGCCACTGATTCAGGTGATAGAAAATGATATTGTCAGTAATAACATTTTTAAAAACAGAAGTTATTAAAATTAGAAATATTATTAAGTTTTTTTAATTAATATTTTTGAAATTAATAAAAAGATACCGTGATTAGTAAGTAAGTATTTCTAACCTGTACTGTTTTTTAAGGACCGGTAACATGGAGTCTATTTTGACCCCGTTGTTACCATTAGCACAGAGCGTGACTGGTTCTTTTGGTCAACGATGGGGCATAATTTAATGAGAAGACTTTGTAATGCACTTGGTGAATAAACTCACTGTGCATATTAATTGCGGAATCCGTTGAGCAGTTGTTGAATTCTCGTGCTGAGAAGAGCACGCCAGGTGGAGCTAGTGGAGACTAGAGTCAAGTCCAGAACAGAATCATAGACGTGAAATGTAGTAAATGCTCAATGGAACATCACACATCAGTGAGGAACAGGGTTGTGTGTTGAGACAACTGAACTGTCCATTTGGAGTGAAAAAATAGTCTGGATCACTACCTCATTCCTTATACCAGAGGGATCAAAGATACAAATGTAAAAAAAGAATGAAATTGTTAAAAATAGGAAAAAATATTGAGTGATTAAAAAATAATGGAGTGGGGGAAGCGTAAGTAAAACACAGAGTCATAAGGAAAACACTTTAATTTTTTTTTTTTTTTTTTTTTTTTGGTGAGGAATATTGGCCCTGAGCTAACATCTGTTGCCAATCTTCCTCTTTTTGCTTGAGGAAGATTGTCCCTGAGCTAACATCCATGCCAGTCTTCCTCCATTCCATACATGGGATGCCACCACAGCATGGCTTGACAAGCGGTATGTAGGTCCACATCCGGGATCCAAACCCGTGAACCCCGGGCCCCCGAAGCAGAGCACGCGAACTTAACCACTACGCCACCAGGCTGGCCCCTAAGTTTTTAATTTTTATAAACCAATTTGTGTGGTAAAAAGAAAATACCATGAAGTCAAAAGACAAATGATAAGCTTGGAAAGTGTCTTCAGTAAAAAGGCTGAGTTCTTTTATATACAAAGACTATTTACAAATAATTGTGAAAAATGGACAAAGCACATTCTAGAAAAAGAAATACGTGTGGCTAGTAAACAAGGAAAAAGTCTTTCTCATTAAAGAAAAGCACATTAAAACAATCGTGAGAAACCAGTTTTCACCTAAGAAGTAGCAAGGATTGGAAGTTTAATGATACTCTGTGTTATGAAGGAGTTCGGGAATTGTCCCTCATATATACACTGCCGGGTGGTGTGTATAGTACTGCAACTTTTTGAGAGTTTCAATTTTAATTGCAAATAACCTTTGAACCAGGTAATCCACTTCTGGGAGTTTTCTCTTCAGAAATACTCTCATATTCAAAAGATATGTACAAGGGAATTCAGTGCATACTCTCTATGTAAAAATGTCCTAGAAAATGTCCTCTAAGTCAGCAGAACTCCTGAAACCTGTACCTGCCCTTTCCATAGAAACACAGAAACTTGGCCCAGTTTTGTTTCCAGAATCATCACAACCTACTCCTCTTACTTCCCTGGAGCCTCAGAAGCCTGGCCCTGTTGTTTCTCCTGAGCCACAGACACCTTCTCTTCCTTAAATGAAAGCAAGTTGCAGAGCAGTATGCTTAGTATCCCATTTGTGTAGAATGTGGTTGTGCATTTGTGTATACGTAGAACGTTTCTTCAGTGACACGTAAGTACAGTGGCTGCCCTGGGGAGTCATACTGTGTGAGTGTCTTGTACTGTGTGAGTGAACGTTTCTAACTGTGAGCTCCTGTTACTTTTAACACCTAAGAAGACTCACTTAAAATTTTAAAAAGTCATACTTTCTGGCAAGCAAGCTCCTGCCTCAAGGGTGTCCCATGTCTGAATTGACCTTTGCCTGGCAAGCTCTTCACTCATTGAAGATCTCTGCTCAAGCATCTTTCCTTGACAGTCTTCTCTACATTGCCCTCCACACTCTTATCTCCTCACTAATGTAAGCACCAAATTGCAAGACACCCCTTTAAACCAGATGCCTAGAAAAGCACAGACAGAAGATAATTCATTTAGTAAATGAAGGAATAAAATACCTTGTATTAGGGTGGATAAGACATTATATGTTGATGTTTTTTAAAAACATCATCTTTTCATAGTTAGATTTAGTGGGGAAAGTACTTTTTGAAATGAATCTAAAGTTTCTTGCTCAGCCTTCGGTAGCCTAGCTTTAATTTCGATATTTACTCAGCTGTGTCCTGACAGCTTGTTGATTCGGGGTTTTAGAGTCAAGGTATAAGGCTCATGCAGTAGATAATTTGGGGTCAGCCTTGGGTCACCTGGATAAGTCACTTCTCTGAACCTCAAGATTCTTCATCTTTAAATTAAAATAATACTTGAGTCATATTAGGAAAGTTAAATGAGGTGATGTATGTAAAACTAGCAGAGTTCCTGGGACTCAGTTAAAAATCAGTGCCATTTCTCCCTTCTCTTCAAAAATCTTTTTAGAGATATTGTCTAATAAGTGTATGTGCCATTCTAGACATAAAACTATGCAGTTATAGAATGGTCTAGAACAAAATTTTATTCAAAATTATGTTCCCTGAAAATAATTTATTTCTACTTTATTGCAGCACCATTGAAAGTTTTTAAAGAATATAATCGTGTGTGTTGTAACAGAAAGAAAAATGGAAATATTCCAGGAGCTTCGTAAACCATCAGCACGTTTGGAGTGTGACCACTGCAATTTCAGAGGCACAGATTATGAAAATGTGCAAATCCACATGGGCACCATCCATCCAGAATTTTGTGATGAAATGGATGCCGGTGGATTAGGTAAAATGATATTTTACCAAAAAAGTGCGAAGCTATTTCACTGCCATAAATGCTTCTTCACCAGCAAGATGTACTCTAATGTGTATTATCACATCACATCCAAACATGCAGCCCCAGAGAAATGGAATGAGAAACCAAAAAATCAGTTAAACAAAGAGACAGATCCTGTGAAAAGCCCTCCTCTTCCTGAACACCAGAAAATGCCCTCTAACTCAGCAGAATTGAAACCTACACCTGCCCTTTCCATAGAAACACAGAAACTTGGCCCAGTTTTGTCTCCAGAATCACCAAAACCTACTCCTCTTACTTCCCTGGAGCCTCAGAAGCCTGGCCCTGTTGTTTCTCCTGAGCCACAGACACCTCTTCCTTCTCCTGAGCCTCCAAAACCTGCCCCTGTTGCTTCTCCTGAACCTCCAAAACCAGCCCCTGTTGCTTGTGAATCTCAGAAACAAGTCCCTGTTCCTTCTCCAGAACCACAGAAACTTGCTCCTGGATCTCCTGAGCTGGTAAAGGCTACTCTTATTAATCCCAAACCCCAGAAACACTCCCATTTCCCGGAAACATTGGGGCCGCCTTCAGCCTCATCTCCAGAGTCACCAGTTCTAGCTGCCTCCCCTGAACCTTGGGGGCCATCCCCAACTGCATCTCCAGAGTCTCGGAAGCCAGCCCGGACTATTTCCCCTGAGCCAAGGAAGCCATCCCCATCGGAGTCTCCTGAACCTTGGAAGCCATTCCCTGCTGTCTCCCCAGAGCCTAGGAGACCAGCCCCATCTGTGTCACCAGGTTCTTGGAAGCCAGGGCCACCTGGGTCTCCCAGGTCTTGGAAATCCAGTCCTTCAGTGTCGTCAGGACCTTGGAAGCCAGCTAAACCTGCTCCATCTGTGTCTCCTGGACCTTGGAAACCAATTCCTTCTATATCACCTGGACCTTGGAAGCCAACTCCATCTGTGTCCCCTGCGTCCTGGAAGTCTTCATCAGTCTCACCTGGTTCCTGGAAATCTCCCCCTGCGTCTCCTGAGTCGTGGAAGTCTGGCCCACCAGAACTCCGAAAGACAACTCCCGCCCTGTCACCTGAACATTGGAAGACAGTTCCCCCGGTGTCTCCTGAGCTCCGTAAAGCGGGACCCCCCTTGTCTCCTGAGCTTCGCAAACCAGGCCCACCACTGTCCCCAGAGATCCATAGTCCAGCCGGATCTCCAGAGCTCAGGAAACCCTCAGGGTCTCCAGAGCTTTGGAAGCTTTCTCCTGATCAGCGGAAAACTTCTCCTGCTTCACTTGATTTCCCCGAATCCCAGAAAAGTTCCCGTAGTGGTTCCCCTGATCTTTGGAAGTCTTCCTTTTTTATTGAACCTCAGAAACCTGTCTTCCCTGAGACCCGGAAACCGGGTCCTTCTGGGTCATCTGAGTCCCCTAAAGCAGCCTCCGATATCTGGAAGCCTGTTCTCTCTGTGGATGCTGAGCCTAGAAAACCTGCCCTGTTTTCTGAGCCTGCCAAAACAGCCCCTCCTGCTTCTCCTGAACCACGAAAACGTGCTCTTTTTCCAGAGCCCCGGAAACTTGCCCTTTTCCCTGACCTTTCCAAATCTGCTATCTTCTCAGAGTCTCAGAAGGCAGCCGAGCTTGGTGATGAGCTGCAGGCAGATGCCATAGATGATCAAAAGTGTGATATTCTGGTTCAGGAAGAACTACTAGCTACACCTAAGAAACTCTTAGAAGACACTTTATTTCCTTCCTCAAAGAAGCTCAAGAAAGACAACCAAGAGAACTCGGATACTGAGCTTAGCAGCAGTGAGTATATAAAAACAGATTTGGATGCGATTGAGAATAAGGGCCAAGAATCAAGCAGTGATCAAGAGCAGGTTGATGTGGAATCTATTGATTTTAGTAAAGAGAACAAAATGGGCATGACTAGTCCAGAGCAGTCCAGGAATGTACTACAATTTACTGAAGAAAAAGAGGCTTTTATCTCTGAAGAAGAGATTGCAAAGTATATGAAGCGTGGAAAAGGAAAGTATTACTGCAAAATTTGTTGCTGTCGTGCTATGAAAAAAGGTGCTGTTTTGCATCATTTGGTTAATAAGCATAATGTCCATAGCCCTTACAAATGCACAATTTGTGGAAAGGCTTTTCTTTTGGAATCTCTCCTTAAAAATCATGTAGCAGCCCATGGGCAAAGTTTACTTAAATGTCCACGTTGCAATTTTGAATCAAATTTCCCAAGAGGCTTTAAGAAACATTTAACTCATTGTCAAAGCCGGCATAATGAAGAGGCAAATAAAAAGCTCATGGAAGCTCTTGAACCGCCGCTGGAGGAGCAGCAAATTTGATGTATCCACAGTGTGGATATATGCTCTACAAAGTTGTGGGTTCAAAGTATAGTTAAATAGCCTAGTTGGATCAGTAGATGTTGATGTGTGTGGTGTACTGTGTTTAATTGTCTCAGTAGTGTTACAGAGACAGCATTTGGTTATTTTTCTCATGGTCTCTGTTTATGTGGCTATCTTGTAAGTCAATACATTCATACTGTATATTCCAGATGGATAAAATTTCTCTAATTTCTTTTAAGTATATTTGAATAATATGAAGAGGTCGGCATTCCATTTATCAATCAAGAGCAAGTTTTACTCAATTTAAAACATCTAACAAAGTGTATCTTGTGAAACTCATTTCAGAGAACAGGAATTATTAATTGGAATGTTTAAGAATTAGGCATTAAAATTTAGAGAAATTTTCTTCTCTTAAATGTATTTTCAAATCATAAAAGTTATTTTGAAGTTTCTATTTGATCATATAAAATTAGTTTATATATAAATCTTGAACAGTTTCTAGATGTTTATTAGCTTTCATGTCATGGAAAATTGGAGTCTCAGGGTTGCTGATTTCCTGCTAAAAGGGGGAAAATTGAGTGAGTGTAGAAAATAGATTGCAGCCTTCTCCTGTAGGAAACTGAGAAAGATGAGTGTGAGTCTAGGTCTCGTCCCAGTTGTTTCCTTTGGAGTCTTCCATTCTGTCCTATACCCCGAGATCTGGCCCTTTGCTTCCTTGTGAGCTCACACCAATAGATGGTCCTTAGTTGCCAAATGTGTTGGAGCTGCACCTCCTCCTCCCAGGCCCACTGCGCCACTGTCGGGGCTTCAGCTTCAGACCAGGGTAATGAGTAGGAACTGAGAGTCTTCCAGACTTACAAGAGAAAATTTTATAAATACACATTTCTGTTTGAGAATACATCAATTTTACATTTTTCACAGTTGTTACTGTAAATACATTGTGCCTGTTCATGGATTATTTTATTCTAAAGTATTTGTCAGTTGTGTATCAACCAAATTAAAAACAAAGGCGTTCATGTCAACATCTTCGTGTATGTTTTTTTTGTAATTTTCATTGTATGATATCCAAATTCCATTATTCTTTCCTATTGCCACTTGTTTTCAGCATACTAATTTTGATATCTGGAGCAGCATTTTTTAGGCTGTGTTTTCTCAGTTTTGTGGTCAGGTAAGTTAGAGAAACGCTATTCTAGGTGCTCCTCGTGGAAAATCATATCAGTGAACAGTAGCATCTTAAAAATTTAATCCCAGGGCCGGCCCCGTGGCTTGGCGGTTAAGTGTGCGCGCTCCGCTGCTGGCGGCCCGGGTTCGGATCCCGGGCGCGCACCGACGCACCGTTTCTCTGGCCATGCTGAGGCCGCGTTCCACGTACAGCAACTAGAGGGATGTGCATCTGTGACATACAACTATCTACTGGGGCTTTGGGGTAAAAAATAAATAAATAAAAATTTAAAAAGTTTAATCCCAGTGGTTGTCAATCCTCATTTAAATAATATGAAGCATTTAGTGCCCTAGAGATTGATGTGTAGCCAGGATTGAGATACTGGCTCTAAGCTGTTCCCTGATATTTTTGAGCAAGGAGCACTTTTTATCATGGCATGCAAATTTATATGCCAATTTAGAAGACAATGTTTAGATAATACTGGGAAGGTCTTAGAAACTTCAGGACTGCCACTCCTTTGGTGAGCACAGGCAGGCAGGGAAAATACTGTGAGTGCTTGATGCTGTCATAGTTGTCAGTTCACACTGGGCACCTGAGAAGGAGCTTCCAGTTCTGGATTTTCCTTCTAGGCATGATGCCAATAAGTAGGACAGGTAAGATATCTTGGATATACTGTCTTTGTCTCATCTATACTGACTTAAAATTCTGAGTGGGAAAACAGGGTCTGCAGCACCCAGAAACCCTTTTGAAGCCTGCACTCTCTAACCAACCACGTTACATGCAACAGATTGTTTTCTTTAGGACTTCACACTTTTTGGTGCAAACTTCCCACAAAATCCTTCCGAGACCTTTGCTCAAGATGGAGCTAGCTAGATCCCACCACTTGCCATCTGATATGAGTTTTTTCTTGATATTGTCATAGGATAGAGGATATTACGCTAGGGTAAGTGGTGGTGATGCGTGAGTAGTATTAGCCTTAAGACCTTAGCCCTATTTGGTTAAACCACCATGTTCTTGGCTCACCTTACTTATGGCTTCCCACTTTTTTCTCCTTTTACCTCTAAGGTCAGGGTAAGCTGTGCCATTACCTTAGAACCTAATGGCTTTTTTGAAACCTCCATCATTTTGCCTCCTATACAATAGCATCCCTGTAGTCAATATGACCCTCTGTACATTTTTTTCTTATTTTTCTTTGTAATTACAACTATTTCTAATTAATCCAGTGATTCTACATAATGTGAAAGAGAATAAAACTTATTGTACCATCTTTTGCTCAACATTCATGGACTTGATGCCATTATATTTTAGGTGACATTTAGTTTTCATTAATTTGATTCTAAGTATGTAAATTGTGACGTGTCCATAGCAGATACTCCTTTTGTTTTTAATATTGGTATGGATTCTAGCTTTGTCTTGGATGAAAACAAGGAAAGATCCTTATCACATCTCATCTGCAAGCATTACAGAATGAACAGTGGTGCCTCTTGAAGTTGAATTATACCGCTAGATCTTTAAAAACTCTGAAATTGTCCCTCTTTCTCAATCTAGCTCTTTCCTGATGTGTAAATTTTTTTATTTTTTGGTGAGGAAGATTGGCCCTGAGCTAACGGCTGTGCTAATCTTCCTCTATTTTGTATGTGGCACGCTGCCACAGCATGGCTTGATGAGTGGTGTGTAGGTCTGCGCCTGGGATCTGAACCCTTGAACCTCAGGCTGCCAAAGTGGAGCGTACAAACTCAACCACTACACCACTGGGCTGGCCCCTGATGTGTAATTTTGATCACATAGTGTATCAGTTTCCTATTGCTGCCACGACAAATTACATGAAATTTAGTGGCTTAAAACAACACTGATTTGCTTTCTTATAGTTCTGTAGTTCATGGGGCTAAAGTCGAGGTGTCAGCAGAGCTGCATTCTTTCCTGCAGGCTCTAGAAGAAAATCCATTCCCTTCCCTTTCCAGCTTCTAGAGGCTGCCTGCACTCTTGCCTCATGGTTTCCTTCCTGCATCTTGGAGCTAGCACATAGCAGTTCTTTGACTCTGCTTCTGTTATCACACCTCTCTCTGACTCTCCTGCTTCCTTCTTCCACTTCCACAATGTAGTCCTTGTGACTACATTGGGCCACCCAGATAATCTAGGATGATCTCCCTATTTTAAAGCCAGCTGATTAGCCAACTTGAATCTCCTTTGCCATACCACACCTGGGCTTGAAAATTGGGGGTTTGATTTCTCTACTTGGACTATAGCAAGCCAGGTTGGTTTCTTTGGCAGTATGTCTTTCTACTGCACCACTGGTCTAGGGCCTCATCAGTAGACTGCTCATAGTCTGGGGCCTCCAGTGTCAATGCCAGCCCACCCTTTACACACCAAAATAAGGTCTCCACAGCACTGATTTTATGTTGCTTCCCCAACCTGTAATGCTCACTCTTTTTCCTATTAAAGTCCTACCCTCACTAAGCCTGGCACAGTTGCCTCCACCTTCCAAGGCTACTGTTGCCAAACTGCTGTTTATGTTGTGAATTGGGGGGAAAAAAAAATCCTATAGGACTGAATTGGACCTCATTTGGTGTAAATTCAGTGCAGGAATGCTATTTTTTTTTTTTCCACTACAAATTCCCCAGGCTGGATGCTATGCTCAATCCTAAAATTGAAAACACTGTTGGAATAAAATCTGATGTTTCAACACCTTTGATCTTAATCAGTTACTAGCTTAGTTGGTTTGAGCATAATGTTAATTAACTTTTTGCATCTAACACCAGCCTATCTCTTGGCAAATGTCATGGGCCACAAGAAGGATTAGATGAAATCCATGGGAAGCCTACTAAATTTTTACTTGATTTGTATAAATGGAAGGGTTCTAGGTCAAGTGAACAAAAATCTAATTTGAATCGTAAAAGCAGTCATGGCGCCTCAATCAGTTCCCAGACTTGAGCCAGTTTACAGACCCAGAACCCTTGAATGAAGGGTAGGTTGGGTCCCCTTGAGCAAGGACCCTAGTACACGGCTAGAAATTTATGCTGTTACCCTTTTCTCTCAGCCTTCCTCAAAGGGATCTATGGGCATTTACCAAGGCGACTGTGCATTGGGGAAAAGGAAATAATCAGACCCTTCAGGAAAACCTGGACACTGGCTCTGACCTGACACTGATTCCAAGCATCACTGTGGCCCTCTGGGCAGAGTAGGGGCTTATGGAGGTCGGGTAATCAATGGAGTTTCAGCTCAGGTCCATCTCTAAGCGGGTCCAGTGTGTCCCCAAACCATCCTGTGATTATTTTGCCAGTTCTGGAATGCATAATTGGAGTAGACATACTCAGGAACTGGCAGTATCCTCACATTGGTTACCTGAGCTGTGGGGTGAGGGCTATTATGGTGGGAAAGGCTAGTTGGAAGCCACTAGAATTACGTCTACCTAGAAAAATAATAAATCAAAAACAGGTGGAGAGGATGCTGGAAAGATGGAGTAGGAAGCACCAGGAATCTGCCTACCTAGACAGCAATAGCACTGGCAGAATCTGTCTGACTATTTTGGAACTCTGGAGTCTGTTGAAGGCTTGTAACTTCCAGGGGAAGGCTTGGACAGTAAATTGTTGTTAATTTTGGTCATTTTCAGCTCTTCACACAGTAGCAGCTACCCATGCCCCACCCCCAGCCATGTGAGCATCTTACAACTTGTGGGAGCTAGAGTGGGTAAAAAGGACCCGGTCTTCCAAATATTGGGGATCTGTTCTGATTGCTGATTGCTGCTTCTGATAAACAAGTGGGAAGCCATTCTTGTTGCATCTCCCGCCATTGTTGCAAGCCCCTCCCCTTCCAGGTAAAGTGACTTTTAGGAGATTTAAAGGGCCAGCACCCTTACCCCTCCCCACCTTCATTTGTTGCTTTTCCCTTTTTGGGAGACAGACATTAAAGACTAGGACCTTCAAAAACAACTGCATATACAGAGAAAATTTAAAAATGGTCATGCCCAAGGGAGGGCTCAAAAGACATTGTTTACACCTTAGGCTGATCCTTGGCACAGAGACAGCCTACAACAATAAAATAAACAGTAAAAAACAATAACAAAAACAGCAAACCCTGGGGAAGAGAGAGAATCTGATTTCCAGAGTTACCACATTATTAGATTCAAATGCCCAGTGTTCAACACAACTCACAGGGTGTATGAAGAAGCAGGAGAGCATGGCCTATTAAAAGGAAGAAAATCAGAATCTGTCCCTGAAAAAGACTTAATGGCAGATATATTAGACAAAGACTAAAACAGTCATCTTAAAGGTGCTCAGAGAACTAAAGGAGGATGTGGAGAAAGTCAAGAAAATTGTTGGTGAACAAAACAGAAATATCAGTAAAGAGAAAACCTAAAAAGAAACCAAAAAAATTCTGGAGCTGAAAAGTATAACTGAAATGAAAAATTCACTAGAGGGATATAAAAGCAGATTTGAGCAGGCAGAAGAAAGAATCAGTGAACTTGGAGACAAGACCATGGAAACTATCGAGAATGAGGAACAGAAAGAAACAAGGTGGAAGAAAAGTGAGCAGAGCCTAGAGGGCCTGTGGCCACCATTAAGTGGACCAACATACGCATTGTGGGAGTTCCAGTAAGAGAAGAGAGAGAGAAGGGGGCAGAGAGAATATTTGAAGAAATAATGGCTGAAAACTGCCCAAATTTGATCCAAGAAGCTCAACAAACTTCAAGTAAGATAGACTCAAAGAGACCCACACCAAGACACATTATAATCATACTCTGGAAAGACAAAGAGCGAATCTTGAAAGCAGCAAGAGAGAAGAGAATCATCATGTACAAGAGATCCTCAATAAGATTATCTGCAGGTTTCTCATCAGAATCTTTGGAGACCAGAAGACACTGGGTCAGTATGTTCAGAGCGCTAGAAGAAAAAAGCTGCCAACCAAGAATGCTATATCCGGCAAAACCATCCTTAAAAAGTGAGGGAGAAATCAAGACATTCCCAGATAAACAAAACCTGGGAAGCTCGTGACCACCAGACGTGACCTGCAGGAAGTGCTTGAGGGAGACCTGCAGGTGAACGAAAGGACACTGGGCAGTAACTCGAAGCCACGTGGAGGAATTAAGATCCTAATAAAGGGAAGTATATGGGCAAATATCAAAGCTGAGATTATTGTAACAATGGTTTGTAACTACTTTTTGTTTTCTAATGATTTAAGAGACTAATACATTTAAAAAATGTGAGTGTAAAACTAGTATTACTATAACTTTGTAACTCCAAATCTTGTTTTCTACATAATTTAGGAGACTAATGTATTTAAAAGAATTATTAGTTTATGTTTTGGGGCATATGATGTATAAAGATGTAATTTTGTGACATCAACAACCTAAAGGAGTGGGGATGGAGCTGTAAAGGAGCAGTTGCTGTATGTTACTGAAGTTAAGCTGCTATGAATTTGAATTAGAATGTTATAACTTTAGGATGTTAATCCTCATGGTAACCACAAAGAAAATTGCTATAGAATATACTCAAAAGGAAATTAAGAAGGAATTTAAACATTTCACCTCAAAAAATTTCAACTAAATGCAAAAGACAGAAATGCAGGAAATGAGGGACAAAAAAACATAGACAAGCATTCTCTGTGCCCTATATGCTATAGGGCCTATAGAAAACCCATAGCACAAAGTCTATCCAGTGGATGAGGCGCAGAGGCTTTCCACCTCAGCAAGAAAGAACTGGATGACCAGCCATGGCCTGAGGTCTGTTCACAAGCCCCCTTATAGGCGGGAATGGGGGGAGCTTCTGGGAGCCGTTGGTGGTGGGAGTGGGGCTCTGTCTCTTCTGCCAGGTGGAGCTGGCTTTGCTGATTGACCATCTAAGGCTCACACAGCTGGTGAGGGTGAGGCGGGTGGGAACAGGCAGGATCTACCAACTCCCCAGGGCTCACACAGTGCCCAGCAGGCACTTGGTAAACACTGGTTGACATAGGAGTGAATGGGCTTTTCACACACATGCAAGTGAGAGGCCATCAGGAACCTGACACTGGCCAGCTGAGTCCCTCTATGCATGGCCAATGTATTGTGACAGTGCAACGCCAAGCCTTTCCCAATGGTCTCGTCTGTTCCTGTGAGGGTGTCAGAGGGCGCTTTGCTTCAAGCAGGCGGTCACCTGCTCTTGCTGGTGAAAAACAGCAGGAGCGGTGAGCATAGAAACCGGCCTGGCCTTGGGTACTGTTTGTGGTTGTGGAGCTGCAGAAGCATCTATGTGCCCAACGTCAGGCACGTTGACTTCTCTCCTGCCCGACGTTTGGTGTGAGATCAGAAGTCAGGCTCCCTCTCGGAGCAAGCACTTCTACCACCTGGCCATCACCAAAACTGAGGTGAGGCCCTGGCAAAGCTAAGGACCTGCCTTCTTGATGTTACAGCTTTATTGCTCAATGAGCACATGCTTCCTCTCAATGCTGGGAATAACAGGCACAGAGGCTGAGGGCTTGGGCCGTGTAGTCAGACAAACCTACGCTTAAACCTGCTTCCTTCACTGAGTATGTGTGTGCGTGTGCATGTGTGAATGTGAACTTGGGCGAGCTATTATCCTCACGCAAAATGGGGTAGACTTGTAGGACTGACCTTGTAAGGTTTCTATGGCATAAAGCGCTCAGTAAAGTGCCTGGCACACTGAATGTACTTAATAAATATTAGATGCTGTTGTTTCTTCATGCTCTGATTGGATTATACTAACGAGGACTTGGACCACTGGTAGGGAAAACCAGTTACAGTTGAAAGTTTAGGATTTTATGGCTTATCTCTTGGCAATGAGTCAGGGCCTTTGGGGGTTTCATTCTATCAAACATCTGAGTTATCAATAGCCAACTTGTAACCTCCCTGAAAATATCCATGGTGGACTCCCACCTGGTGTTGGAGCTCCAGTGGGCAAGATTTCCCATGCACCCTTCCTCTGTCACCCCAGAAGCAAGGCCTCAAGTCCTGGTTAAAACTCAGCTCAGGCAGCACTGCCTCATCCAGGAAGCCTTTCCTGCCTCTCGGGCTAGGAAGGCACCCCTTCCCTGGCTCCCAGACACCTAGTACTCTGTTGTTACTGACTTTTGTTGGAGTGTCTCCCCCTCTTTGAGGGCGGAGACCTGCATGCCCTATTCCTGGAATATAGTACTTCCTCAAACATCTGTTGAATGAGTAGAGGATGGGGCATTCTTTGCTACCCAGCATTTTCCCATAAATGTAGTGTTACCTGTGGGTTGTTTTCAACCTGGCTGCACAGTAGAATCACCTGGAGAGCTTTAAAAACTACTGGGTCCTGGGCTCCACCCCAGACCCATGAGATCTTTTGGGTGTGAGAGTGGCACATGCTTCCAAACACAGCCAAGGTTGAGAACCACGGTTATAAACCATGATTGTTAGGCCCTCGGTCCACCTGTGCTGTAGTGAGAGACGCTCCCCCTGCGGGAAGGAGAACTGCCTTCAAGTAACGGGGCATCTTACCTCTCTCTGCCTGTTTTTTTGTCTTTGCAATGGTGATATGACACCTACTTCATGGAGCTGTTAGGAAAAAAGTGATAGAAAGTGGCTGTGCACACTGTGAATCACATTTGTAATGAAACAGGAGCGTCCTAGCGCATACCGTATTTTTAGTTACAAAATACAATATCTAAATGCAGAGAAGAGGCCCAAGGATTCCAGTTCTTTAAACTGTGGTCTCTACACTCAGGGAAGGAAGGGGCTTGAAACGGAGCCAGACTAAGCCATGTAGGTGCCGAATGCAGTTAATGGGTTAGTTTCCCTTTTAAGCTGATAGTCTTAAAATTTGCTCAACATTCATTTAGAAGAGGCTGAGTGCCAGGTGGGGGAGAACACAGGCACTTCCTGCTGTCCTGAGCAATTCAGCTCTAATCTCAGAACAAACTCTCAGAAGGCAGTTTAGTGACCCCCTGGGAAACCCCACCCCCACCAAGAATTTCTTCCAAATATTCCTTCTACCACATGGAGTTCTGTCCCTGAGAGGAGTTCTGGTGAATGCAATTTTCATCATCTTGGTGCAGCTCAAGTCCAGCCAGTCCTGGTCTTCATCCAGCTCTGCAGAGTGGAGGATGAGCTCAGGGCCTCTGGGCTCTCTAAGTGGTCTCCTCGAGGGCTAACTGGAGGCTGCTGTTAAAAGATCACATGATTGTTCCCAGTGTGAAACTACTAACCATGTTTCACTTGTGAAGCTGTGTTCCTTCACTGGAAGAGAAGCACAGAGGCAGGAGCTGGCCTGTCCAGGGCTCCAGGCCCAGCGGGAAGATGGCAGCCTCCACTCTCCTCACCAGCCTCTCCCACTCCAAACAGTGGTAGGATTAACTATGGACAGAATTCAAGGCAAGTAGAAAGTATCACGACAGCACGTATCTATCCAAATAATTAATTAGAGGTTTCTCATTTTTCAGGAGTCTAAATGTGCCTATATTATTCCTTTAAATAGTAAGCTGGAAGAGGGATGGCATTTAAGGCTTGGGGGTAAGTGATGGCAGAAAGACCCAGTGATCTAGCACAACAAGACCTGGGGTAAGAACTCTGGTCTTTGGCACATTAAACTGTTCATCTCTAACACACCTGAGATAATAACACCTGCGTCATAGGATGAATTCAAGGACACAATAGGAATAAAAGATTTAAGAGATGGTTTAGGAAAACAGTTAAGGGTGTGGGTATGATTTCCAGAAAGCTAAAAACAGAATAAATATATTTCAGTTTAATCCGCTCGTGAGCGTGGCATGAGCGAATGAGCTAGTTCACAGGAGAATCTGGGGAACAGCAGTTTATATAGTTAGTAAAGGCAGGCTGAAACAGGTTTGCTAAGTTAAAGAAAACTAGTTAATGAGACTGTTTCCAAAACACACCCTATAAAACCCATGGGTAAAATTTTATGTGATTTCTTCCTGATAAGGTGTGCAGAAATCATTAAGATAGTAAAAACCTGTTTTTATCAAGTATATTTCCCAATTACAGTCATTCTTCATGCAACTAAGTATTTTATTATTTCTGCCTCACATTGATTAAAAAATAAATTTATATGCTAGTTGCCAGAGAGAATAGATTTTAGCAGTATCTATTTTACTATTTTATTAAATACATATATTGTGTTTGGTAGTGGGATAAAACAAAGTTAAAGAATTTATGAGTTTTTAAATAAATCTTATTTAATTATCCCTAAAAGCCCAATGCTAGAGTTTGATATTCTCATGTACACGTATTTACTGAAGAAATATAACTCCAATTATCACACTCTTTGCTCCATCAATAACTCATAGGTTTACCTACACATTATATTGCATTATTTTAAATTAGGTAATAAGAAACAGACTATTAGCTCTATAAAAGAGAAAAACCACAGGCCCAAAATTCCTCGCTTTGCCAAAGCCCATGACACCAAACCTAGATTTAATATCTGACCTAACTGTGGCGTTGACCTTCCCAGAAACGTCATCTTAACCAACCAGTCTGGAACTTTCTGGTCAGCACTATTGAGACACTCTGTCACGTGGGCCCACGGCATCCCCCCACCCCAGAGGAAGAAGAGGCAATCTGCATGGCAAAACCCCTGCCGTCCCTTCCCCCAAAAGAGGCGACCTGGGCCAAAATAATCCTTTCTTTTGCTCATAACTTCCTTGCCCTGCTCTCCTTCCTATAAAGACCTTCCATTTTGTGTAACTCTTCAGAGTATCTCTCTGCTTGCTAGATGAGATGCTGCCTGATTCATGATTTGTTTAATAAAGCCAATTAAATCTTCAAATTTTGTTTTTTTAACAGCTCTATATAATTTTAATCTTGACTTTACTGCCTTTAGTAATCTCTTACAAGATGTGTTCCTAATTTTTTTTATAAGTCCTCATTTTGAGACATAAATTTCACATTTATTTGAATTGAAAAAGGAAGTTATACTTTTCTGAGAAAATAAGCATGATTTGACTCATTGGTTTGATAATAAGGACTAATTGGCAAAGGTTACATGGTGACTATTTTCCATAAATTGGATTAATTAGATCTGCAACCCAAGGCTTTAGCAAACTCTCTATAAAAAGACTACTGGAAAAGATGTACTGAAATTACTGCTTTGATTTTTTTTCACAAGGCCTTTTGAGTAAATCAGATTAAACTGTTTACTTCCAAGAATGAAAGAGTAGCAGGTATAATTAATAGTTATTTGATAAGTTTTAGAAAAGCCTTTTATGTCTACTTCCCCAAAACTGAGAAACTGAATGATTCTAGCGAGTGACTAACAAATCCTTTTAAAAGTCAGATGGTTTCTAATTCTTTGTTTTAATAAAATTGAAAGAATTATCAGATGGTAGACCATTAAAAGTAATTTTTGATTCTAGATAACTATGAACATTTTGCATGTAACTTGAAAGAAACTTAAAGAATTAAGTGGTATTACTATAATAAAACTCCTCTACTCCCTTCTGTGTCAACAAGGTTTCTCAGCAATTAGATTAATAACACTGAAAAATTGAAATAAAATTGTCCAACATTGTCTTATTCTATTAGTAAAAAGTATATGAACCAATTGGAAAAAAATCCCCATCTATCTGAGATGAATTTTCTTTTTAACACTTTATTATTGAAAATTTTAAACATCCACAGCAGTAGAGTAGTAAAAGGGGTTGTCACCAGCTTCAAAAGTTATCCCGCTGTTCTTAATTCAAGGAGGGGTTTTTCTAACCATTATAATTTTTATGTTCATATCTTAGTCAGCTCAGGCTGCTGTAGCAAACTACCATAGACTGGGTGGCTATAAACAACAGAAATTTATTTCTCACAGTTCTGGAAGCTGGAAGTCCAAGATCAAGGGGCTGGTTCATAGACAAGCCGTCTTCTCGCTGTGTCCTCACAAGGCAGAATGGGTGAGGGAGCTCTCTGGGGTCTCTTCTCTAAAGGTCCTAATCCCATTCAGGGAGACTCCACCCTCATGACCTAATCACCTCCCAAAGGCCCCACCTCCAAATACTATCTTGCTGGGGACTAGGTTTCAACATATGAATTTGGGGAGGACACAAACATTCAGGCTATAGCAGTTTATATAGCAACTACAGGCATACCTCTGTTTTATTGTGCTTTGCATATACTGCGTTTCTTACAAATTGAAGGTTTGTGGCAATCCTGCATCAAGCAAGTCTATCAGCACCATTTTTCCAACAGCATTTGCTCACTTCAGGTCTCTGTGTCACATTTTGGTAATTCTCACAATATTTCAAACTTTTTCATTTATTATGTCTGTTATGGTGGTCTGTGATCAGTGATCTTTAATGTTACTATTGTAATTATTTTGGGGTGCCAATGAACTGCGCCCATATAAGACGGTGAACTTAATAAATGTTGTATGTGTTCCGACTGCTCCATCAACCAGCTGTTCTCCCATCTCTCTCCCTCTCCTGAGGCCTCCCTGTTCCCTGAGACACAACAATATTGAAATTAGGCCAATTGATAACCCTACAATGGTCTCTAAGTGTTCAAGTGAAAGGAAGAGTAGTACGTCTCTCACTTTAAATTGAAAATTAGAAACGATTAAGCTTAGTGAGGAAGGCATGTCGAAAGCAGAGATAGGCCAAAAGCTAGGCCCCTTGCGCTAAACAGCCAAGTGGTGAATTTCAGGAAAAGTTCTTGAAGGAGGTTAAAAATTCTACTCCAGTGAACACACGAATGATAAGAAAGCAATACAGCCTTATTGCTGATATGGAGGAAGTTTTGGTGGTCTGGATAGAAGATCAAACCAGCCACAACAGTCTCTTAAACCAAAGCCTAATCCAGAGCAAGGCCCCAACTCTCTTCAATTCTTTGGAGGCTGAGAGAGGTGAGGAAGTTGCAGAAGAAAAGTTTGAAGCTAGCAGAAGTTGGTTCATGAGGTTTAAGGAAAGAAACCATCTCCATAACATAAAAGTGCAAGATGAAGAAGCCAGTGCTGATGCAGAAGCTGCAGCAAGTTCTCCAGAAGATCTAGCTAAGACAATTAATGAAAGTGGCTCCACTAAATGACAGATTTTCAATGTAGATAAAACAGTCTTATATTGGAAGAAGATGCCATCTAGGACTTTCATAGCTAGAGAGAAGACAATGCCTGGCTTCAAAGCTTCCAAGGACAGGCTGACTCTCTTGTTAGGGGTCACTGCAGCTGGTGACTTTAAGTTGAAGCCAATACTCATTTACCATTCCAAAAATCCTAGGGTCCTTGAGAATTATGGTAAATCTACTCTGCCTGTGCTCTATAAATGGAAAAACAAAGCCTGGATTATAGTACCTCTGTCTACAACATAGTTTACTGAATATTTTAAGCCCACTGTTGAGACTTACTGCTTAGAACAAAAGATTGCTTTCAAAATATTACTGTTCACTGACAATGCATGTGATCACCCAAGAGTCCTGATGGAGATGTGCAAAGAGATTAATGTTGGGGGCCGGCCCGGTGGTGCAAGCGGTTGAGTGCGCGCGCTCTACTGCGGTGGCCCGGGGTTCACAGGTTTGGATCCCAGGCATGAACTGACGCATAGCTTGTTAAGCCATGTTTTGGCGGTATCCCATATAAAGTAGAGGAAGATGCGCACGGATGTTACTCAGGGCTGCTCTTCCTCAAGAAAAAGGGGGGGATTGGCATTAGATGTTAGCTCAGGGCTAGTCCTCCTCACAAAAAAAAAAAAAAGAGAGAGATTAATGTTGTTTTCATGCCTGCTAGCACAACATCCATTCTGTAGCCTATGGATCAAGGAGTAATTTCAACTTTCAAGTCTTATTATTTAAGAAATACATTTCATAAAGCTATAGCTGCTATAGATAGAGTTTCCTCTGATGGATCTGGGCAAAGTAAACTGTAAACCTCTGGAAAGGGTTCACCATTCTAGATGCCATTGAGAACATTCATGATTCATGGGAAGAGGTCAAAAGTATCAACATTAAAAGGAGTTTGGAAGAAGTTGATTCCAACCATCATGGATGACTTTGAGGGGTTCCAGACTTCAGTGGAGGAAGTAACTGCAGATGTGGTAGAAATATCAAGAGAACTAGAATTAGAAGTGGAGCCTGAAGATGTGATTGAATTGCTGCAATCTCATGATAAAACTTTAATGGATGAGGAGTTGCTTCTTATGGATGAGCAAAGAAAGTGGTATCTTGAGATGGAATCTACTCCTCGTAAGGATGCTGTGAAGATTGTTGAAATGACAGCAAAGTATTTTGAACATTACATAAATTTAGTTGATGAAGCAGCAGCAGGGTTTGAGAGGATTGACTGCAATTTTGAAAAGTTCTACTGTGGGTAAAATGCTATCAAACAGCATCACATGCTACAGAGAAATTGTTCATGAAAGGAAGAATCAATCAATGCTGCAAACTTGATTGTTATCTTATTTTAAGAGAATTGCCACAGCCACCCCAACCTTCAGCAACCACCACCCTGATCAGTCAGCAGCCATCAACACCGAGGCAAGACCCTTCACCAGCAAAAAGATTACAGCTCACTGAAGGCTCAGATGATGGTTAGCATTTTGTAGCAGTATTTTTTAATTAAGATATGTACATTTTTTTAGACAAAACACTATTGCACACTTAATAGACTACAGTATAGTGTACACATACTTTTATATGCACTGGGAAACCAAAAACTTCACCTGACTCGCTTTATTGCAATATTTGCTTTATTGAGGTGGTCTGGAACAGAACTTGCCATATCTCTGAGGTATGCCTATATTTTAATATTCACTTTGGTTAATTATCTATTTATTGTAATAAAGACATTTTTAATACTTAGGACCTTATGATAGGAAATCCAAAATTTTAATTCATATGCATATTTTTATTGCAGGGAATTTTATCCTCATTAAGATAACATTATGTGAAATTGAAATATGAAAATTCCTTTAAGAGACACAGGAGCAAAAGTTTGAGGACTACTTTTTGAGGAAACGACAGTTGGCCACATGTCAAACTTGACCAGTTTCAAACTGGGGCAAGTCTTGCCCAATTCCTCTGCCGTGTCTTGTGCTTTTCTGGTGCACACAAACCCTACACATTGTTTATCAGCCAGTCCTGTTGGGACTGGAGACAGTGAGAAAATCAGACAGCTTATAAAGTGTCACTTAGGTTTTGGTAGATGCAGACTGTTTCCATTGGCCTGGTAGAGCTCAGCAGCTTTGCTTACTAGGAAATCCCAATGAAAGATTCCAACAGAGATGACTGATCCACCTCAGACAAGCCCGTCCCCAGCTGGAGCCTCAGGACCGCAGCACGTCAGCACTCACGGACTGGACAAAGGAGTTGGCCAGATCCTGTCTTTATTTAAAATGATGATATTTTGCTCATCACTGATTTTTTGGCATTAATTTAGAGTTTTAGAAATATTGCACTGAAATTTCTATCAACTACTGAGTTTTTGTGCGAGTCCTCGCTCGCCGCACCAATTTCTGGACTTGGTTCAAGAACTCTTTCTCTCTGGCCTCCAGACTATGTGTGTTTGCTTCTGTGGGCAGGTGCCCTGGAAGTCACAGATGGTTTCTGTCCACCTACAACAAGAAACCACCCTCCCAAGAGAGGAGGGAACCCCACGCGAACCTCCTGCTGAAGAAGAAGCAGAACGGCAGATATGGGGCTGCAATGGAGGGAGGGCTAAGGGCAGCCCAGGGACCCATGGCTGCTTCTTCCTCCTCTTTAAGGAAAGCCCTCATTCCCAGCACCAGTGTCCTGGCTGGGAGCCAGGAGGGAGCCCAGGGGCTACCCCGCTTGCCTGAACTCCCCCAGGCTGTCCATAGTTCGTAGCCCAGGGCAGAGGGCAGTGCAGCCCATGGAGCCTCCTGTCTGGTGGCCACCAGGGTCCTCCACGGGCCACATGGTCAGCGCCCTTCTGGTTCTGTCCAGGCAGTGTTGCGTGAGTGGAACCAATGAAGAGTGCAGAGATTTGTCCATCCAATAGGCACTTTTAAGTGCCTCCTGTGTGTCAGGAACAGCTTTAGGCTCTGGGATATGAAATGAATGAAGCAGCCTGCGTCTGTGGTGCTCAGAGGCAGAGAAGAGTGGTAATGGAATGACCAGTGCTATGAGGAGCGAATGGACACTGAGTTGAGCCCAGAATGAAGAGTGAGTTTCCCAGGAAGACCCAGGCACTTGGGGCAGTGGGAAGGAAGACTGTGGTTCAGAGCAGCCTGCTCACACCCTCAGGTGCAGGTGGAGCTGGGAGCCTTGTGGGGTCAGGAGGTCTGGATGGGGCCCGAGATGCTGCACCTCGAACAAGCTCATGCATGTGGAGGCATCCCCTGTGGGGATGGCGGGGATGGCCAGATCATTAGGCAACAAAGGCACAAAGAGGTGGAGGTGGAGGCAGCATGCGTGTTGGACACAGAGAAAGAGGGAAGGAGGGAGCACCAAGGAAGTGTCAGATGTTCCCGAGGCACAGATCATCTCAGATTATCCAGGTCACAGCAGTGCCACCCTGAATTGGCCCCCACTGGTGACACCCACGCAGGTCCCTCGTGTCCTCTGCTTGAGACAGTCAACTCCATAGTTGCTTACACAACGTCCGTGAACTCAGGTCCTATGGCAAGCTCCCCCTGCATCTTTCCGACAGGCACAGCCTGGCCAATGGAGTACAGTGTCAAGCCTGTGGATTTTTGCCAATCTGAGGTAAATGCCTACAGGAAGAAAAGGCAAAGAAAAAACTTGTAAGTTCTTACAAGTTCTTCACGTGTAGCTGTCTTTCTGGATAGTCAAGGATCTCTGGGTCGGTGAGCTTATTCTAGTCTAGAAACTGGATGAATGATCATGGCTCTCTTTCATGTGCTCAAGCCAGGCGTGCATTCACAGGATCTGAGATCGGTCTTAACTGTGCAAATCAAGCAGGAACCTAGTGGTTCATCCATTTCAGCTGGGCGCTCCGTCATCAGTTACCCAGACTTACCTGGGCCAGGGCCATTCTGATTACTCCACCAGCCCTTCTGCCTGTTACGGTCACCTTCCCAGCTTTGGCTCTAAACTCCTTGATTTTCCCCTTTTCATTTAAGTCAGGGAGCCTGTATTAGTTTCCTGTGGCTGCTGTAACAAATTACCACAAGTTTAGTGGCTTGAACAGAAATTTATTCTCTTACAGTTCGGGAGGTCAGAAGCCTGAAATCGGTGTCAGCAAGGCCACCAGGGGCTCTGGGGGAGAATCTGTCCCCTGCCTCCTCCAGCTTCTGGTGGCTGTTGGCACTCCTTGTGACAGCATCTCCCCAATCTTCAAAGCCACATCTTCCAACCTCTCTCCTGCTCCATGTCCACGGCACCTTCTCCTCTGCGTGTCTGTGTAAAATCTTTCCCTGCCTCTCTCTTATAAGGACACGTGATTGAATTTAGAGCTCACCTGGACATTCCAGGAGGCTCTCTCCATCTCGAGATCCTTAATTAATCACATCTGCAAAGATCCTTTCTTTTTTTCCCTGTGACATTCACAGGTTCCGGAGATTGAGACATAGGCATCGTTTTCCCGTCTACCGCAGAGCCCACTTTAATTGCAGTCACTGAAGTGTTTTCAAAGACACTGGTGTTTCCTCACCAGTGTATTTTCAAAGTTTTGGAGAAGAGAGTGTTATTGGGCCCTTGGGGGCCATAGTTAGGAGGAAGAGGGTGGGTTGCACATAATCAGTTTATTCCAGCATTACCAGCCCCAGAACTTCTGAGTTCTGATGAGAATTCTTGGCATCTCAACCTCACTTGGCCACCACTGAGTTTAGGCTGCTATGCACCAGTCGAGGAAATAGCTAGAACCTGTCTGATGTTTAAACCACCACACTATCCATCAGTTTATCCCAGCCTAGTAATTGTTTCCTTCTTTAGTTTCTTCAGTTCCTACACTCAGAATCCAGCCCTACCTTTGTTCCCCTCATTTTTGCTGACATGAATTAGTGAAGTGCTGTGTTCTTTGGTGTAGAAGCCGCATCCTCGCAGCGTCCACTTTGTTGTTGGCTCCTTCAGGTCTGGAAACGGCAGTGGGGGGGGGGGAGCATCAGAAAATCGGCTTCCTTGGGGAGGGAATGGCGTGGAGACCAGTGGGGTTGGGGTATGTTCTAAGTCTGTTGAATCCTCTTAAATACCTCCATACTGATACATAGAGTCCCATTCTTTCTGGATTATTGGGCCAGCTTTCACACATTTTTGGCTGTTTCAACCTTATGACTATAGGACATAAATCATTTCAGCACCTCCATAGCAATTCCCAATGCTTATGTTTTAATAATGTAGGCTGATTTTGTTTGCCGATTTTTTTCAAGTTCAGTGCTCTTAGAAACTGCTGCTCTACCCGACGACCTTGAATTCCTTTTGCTGTTTACACTGTTGTATGACAGTGGCAATGTAGTTTCCCCAAACCTGACCCCATAATGGACAGTTTATTTCAGGTGACCACAGGTAATTAGCCATTTTCCACTATAGGCTGTGGGCTGCCGGATTCTCCTTCCTGAATATTAATAGGATTTTTACTCAGGGCAGCGCAGCTTATTCCCCCACATTTCCTTGTGCTGCTGTTGCCTCTAAGCCCCTCCCTGTTTATCAGTTTCCCTTTGGCATTCTTGATTTTAAGCAACAGAAACCAATCCTCGCTGACTTACTTACTTAAGCAGAAAAGGGAAATCACTGGAAGGCTCTCGAGTAGCTCAGAGAATCACCTGGAAGCTGGAGAAAGAGATGAGGCTCAGAACCAACAGAGGGAGGGTAGCGGGCAGGAAGTGCCCACTAGACCCCATGGAATCACCGTTGTCACACTGCGGGCACCATTGTCACCACCACTGCACACTGGTACCACTGTGAATGGCCCCCAATTGTCACCACCCCTCTGCATCACTTGCTAGTCAAGGTCATGGGCAGGATCTCCTCACTGGTTGAGCTCTGGCCTCCTGTTGCCAGGAGTGAGGGATGAGGGATCCCTCATCAGAGTGAGGGATCTGATAAACAATATCCATGTCTCCTGTCCACACCCTATTTCAGCCCTTATCCCAGTGAATTGTAATTGTCCATCCACTTGTGTGGATTTCCTGCCAGACAGCCCACGGTCAGCAAAGTCTCGTGTTTTGTACCCTGAGCATGCAGCTTCAGCCCCTGGCACGAGGCACATGCCCAGACAGTGCGCTCGGACTGAACGAACGATGGGTGGACTCTGGTGCAGGGTGCACTTGGCAAGTGAGGTTTGTGTCTGGGGCGGGGGTGGAGGGATGAAGAGGCAATGCTGCCCCTTACTCCTTAGAGGGTAGAACCTGTAATTTACCTCTTAGAAGCAGCACAAGAGATTTATCGAAATGTGTATTAAGTGGAGATGACAGGTTCCAGGAAACTTGGACGACTTAGAATTTTTGTAACTATTTCTTGTTTAATTACCAAAAGTTGCAAGAGGAACCACAGTTTTATCACATTACAACCTATCAGTCAGTTCTAAATTAGAACCTCGAGGCTTTGGAGTGTTTCTTTGTGGTTATGTTGAGAATGGAGGCCGTGGTTGTACACTTGTGCGGCCTCCTGGTCTCACAGGCAGCATGATGGAGTGAAGCGGTCTCTAGAGGCATCAGAATCACCTGGAGGATGAGGCTGGACCCAGAATAACAGCAGCTCTGAGGGGGGCTTGAGAATGGGCATTTCTTTCTTCTTGTTGTTGGTGGTGGTGAGGAAAATTAGCCCTGAGCTAACATCTGTGCCAATCTTCCTCTACTTTGTATGTGGGTTGCTGCCACAGCATAGCTGATGAGTGGTGTAGGTCTGTGCCTGGGATCTGAACCTGCAAACCCAGGCCGCCAAAGCAGAGCACATCGAACTCAACCATTATGCCCCAGGGCCGGCTCCAAGAATGTGCATTTCCAACAAGCACCCCAGGAGCTGCTGCTGTCCTGGGGAGTCACATTTTGAGCATCACTATTGTGGTGCAAGTAGCGGTTTTCCTCAAGTTGAAGCTTTCTCATACGTTAAAACAAAACCTGTCAGTCACCATCAGATTTGACTGAAAGTAGCAGACACAGTAACTCAAACTGCTTAAAGAAGGACACCCCCCCTTCTCAACTAACAGCAGTCCACAAGGAGGGGGGCTTCAGGGTGAGCTGATCCAGCAGAAGCCCAGGGTCTTTCCACCTCTGCATTCCACACACGCATTTCAGCTCCATTCAAAAGCCGACTCCTCTTGGGCCTCCTTGGTCACATACAGGAGGAAAGGGTAAGTTTGCCTTGCGATCTCATTGGATGTATAAAGTCATGTGTCCACCACTTGACCAGTGACAGCCACTAGGCACATGCTAGGAGCAGACTGGCTTGTGTCTTGGGGGTGACACTGATGAGACCCAGTCTAAGCCACATGGACTATGGTGGAGGAGTGGGCTGCAGGGGGGGCAGGGACTGCAGGAGGAGGAGGTGGGCTACAAGGGAGAGAGGGTGGGCTGCAGGAGGGGAGGTGGGCTGCAGAAGGGAGAGTGGGCTGCAGGGGGGAAGGGGTGGGCTGGAGGGGGGAGGGGTTGGGCTGTAGGAAGGGAGGTGGGTTCTGTTCGGAAGAAAGAAGGTAACAGTGATAACTCTCCTGCTCGGCAGCAGAGAGAGAATACATATTAAGTGTCTGTTACTTTAGGCAATAGGTTTTGCCCATAATACTCAATCACTCCATTTTATGTTTATGGCATTAAGGTTGTACAAACAACTTAGTGCTGGATTACTGACAGCCTAATGTATAAAAATTTTACCTTTTTAAAAGTTATTCCTTTGAGGATCTGATGAAAGCTAATGTAGACCATTCCATAGAAAAATGTATGATATGCTTATTCATAACATCGTGATACTAATTCAGGGAACCCGTGGACGACCACAAGAACAACAATGTCACAACGGCACCCAACACGGATTTCGGGTTAGGAATTCCTGATTTATTTTTTATTTTATTTTTTTAATTTTACTTATTTATTTTTCCCCCAAAGCTCCAGTAGATATTTGTATGTCATAGCTGCACATCCTTCTAGTTGCTGTATGTGGGACGTGGCCCCGGCAAGGCCGGAGAAGCAGTGCGTCAGCGCGCGCCCAGGATCCAAACCCGGGCTGCCAGCAGCGGAGCGTGCGCACCTAACTGCTGAGCCACGGGGCCGGCCCAGGAATTCCTGACTTAGAGGGCCCGGTTCTGCCATTTATGACTTGGAGGATTTGAGGAAGACCAAGACCTTTTAGGGGTTTCAGTTCCTTTTATGTGAAAGGAAGAGTGTGAGCCCTGTGTAAGCGTGTGAGGCAGGGACTGGTCTGCTGTGCTCAACACCGTGGGCCCAATGCTAGAAAAGTCTGCCACACACAGGCATTGGGTGATGACTGGATGTACGAATGAACACATGTCCAAAGGTGATAGTAACTGTCTTCAAAGAGCAAAATGTAAAGAACTTCATAACAAGCTAGGATTTCTTAACGTTGCTCACCTTTGCAGTGGGAATGTGGCTTTGTTATAAAGGTAGGCTATGCCCTATGTGAAGAAGCTTAGGTGCTTTTAAATCAAGTGACTTTTTTTGAGAGTGGGTGGGAGTGAGTCGGCCTGTCATAACCTGCTCTCTCTCTCTCGCTGCTATTTAGGGCAGATGCAGAAAGTGTTTGGGAAACAAGTATTGGATTATTCTTTGAATCTGTGTCAGGGAAAATCTTATTTTTTAGTTCCCATGCCTGATAACATAACCCTACAGATTTTCTCTTTTCTTGATTTGGACAACATCAGGCAGCAGTCAAAAACCCACAAAAAAATTCCAAAAAGTAAGGCCTTAAAATATTTTTTACTCGCAAATATTACACAGAATTTCAAAGAGAAAGGGAACAATTTAAAAAATCTTAACTTTCAGAATGAAAGGAGAGAGAAAGAGTTTCCCAGACAAGCAAAAATTCAAGGAGTTTATCACCAAGAAACCAGTCTTATAAGAAATGCTAAAGGGACTTATTTAAGTGGGAATGAGAAGACCACAAATAGGAATAAGTAAACTATAAAAAGAAAAAAGCAATAAAATCACTGGTAAAGGCAAAAATACAGTAAAAGTAGCAGATTAACCACATATGAAGCTAATATGAAGGTCAAAAGACAAAAGTACTAAAATTATCTATTTCCATGATAGGAGGATAACAGATACACACAAAAAAAGAGGTTAGCTATGATATCACAAACATAAAATGTGGGAGGAGGAGAGTAAAAGAGTAGACCTTTTAGAAAGAAGTCAAATTAAAGAGACCATCAACTCAATATAGATTGCTATATATGTAGGTTATTGTATATCAACCATGAGTTTATCACCAAGAAACCAATCTTATAAGAAATGCTAAAGGGACTTTAGCATTGTATATCAACCATGAGGTTGATATACAAACCTGAAACGTATAATAAATACAAAACATTAAGAGAAAGAAACCCAAACATAATACTAAAGAAAGCCATCAAACCACAAGGGAAGAGAGCAAGAGAAGAAGAAAGGAACAGAGAAGAACTACTACAACACCCAGAAAAAAAGTAACAAAATGGCAGCAAGTACATACTTATCAATAGCTACTTTAAATGTCAATGGCCTAAATGCTCCAATCAAAAGGCATAGGGTGGCTGGTTGGATAAAAAAAACAAGACCCACATATATGCTGCAGACAAGAGACATACTTCAGACCTAAAGACACTCACAAACTGAAAGTGAAGGGATGGAAAGAGATACTCCATGCAAATGGCAATGAAAAGAAAGCTGGGGTAGCAATACTTATATCTGACAAAATAGACTTTAAAACAAAAATTGTAACAAGAAACAAAGAGGAGAACTACAGAATGATAAAGGGAACAATCCAAGAGAATATAACACTTGTAAATATCTATGCACCCAACATAGGAGCACCTAAATATATAAAGCAATTATTAACAGACATAAAAGGAGAAATAGACAGCAACATAATAATAGTAGAGGACTTTAACACTCCACTTACACCAATGCATAGATCATCCAAACAGAAGATCAATAAGGAAACATTGGCCTTAAATGATACACTAGACCAGATGGACTTAGTAGATATATATAGAACATTACATCCAAAAACTGCAGAATACACATTCTTTTCAAATGCACATGGAACATTCTCAAGGATAGATCACACATTAGGCCACAAAACAAGTCTCAATAAATTTAAGAAGACTGAAATAATACCAAGCATCTTTTCTAACCACAATGGTATGAAACTCAAAATCAACTACAGGAAGAAAATTGGAAAAGCCACAAATATGTGGAGATTAAACAAAATGCTACTGAACAACAATTGGGTCAACAAAGAAATCAAAGGAGAAATAAAAAAATACCTGGAGACAAATGAAAATGAAAATATGACATGCCAAAATTTATAGGATATAGCAAAAGTGGTTCTAAGAGGGAAGTTTATAGCAATACAGGCCTACCTCAACAAACAAGAAAAATCTCAAATAAACAATCTAACAGTACACCTAAAGGAATTGGAAAAAGAACAAACAAAGCCCAAAATCAGTAGAAGGAAGGAAATAATGAAAGTCAGAGTAGAAATAAATGAAATAGAGACTAAAAAATACCAGAGAAAAAATCAATGACACTAAGAGCTAGTTCTTTGAAAAGATAAACAAAACTGACAAACCTTTAGCTAGACTCACCAAGAAAAAGAGAAGGCTCAAATAAATAAAATCAGAAATGAAAGAGGAGAAATTACAACAGACACCTCAGAAATACAAAAGATTATAAGAGAATACTACAAAAAGTTATATGCCAACAAATTGGATAATCCAGAAGAAATGGATAAATTCTTAGAATCACACAACTTTCCAAAACTGAATCAAGAAGAAATAGAGAATTTGAATAGACCAATCACCAGTAAGGAGATAGAAACAGTAATCAGAAACCTCCCAAAAAATAAAAGTCCAGGACCAGATGGCTTCCCTGGTGAAAACCAAACATTCAAAGAAGACTTAATACCTATCCTTCTCGAACTCTTCCAAAAAACTGAAGAGGAAGGGAAGCTTCCTAACTCATTCTACGAGGCCAACATTACCCTGATACCAAAACCAGACGAGGACAACACAAAAAAAAGGAAATTACAGGCCAATATCACTGATGAACATTGATGCAAAAATCCTCAACAAAATACTAGCAAATCGAATACAACAATACATTAAAAAGATCATACACCATAATCAAGTGGGATTTATTCCTGGAATGCAGGGATGGTTCAACATCCACAAATCAATCATGATACACCAATTAACAAAATGTAGAATAAAAATCACATGATCATCTCAATAGATCTAGAGAAAGCATTTGACAAGATACAGCATCCATTTATGATAAAAAATCTCAATAAAATGGGTATAGAAGGAAAGTACCTCAACATAATAAAGGCCATATATGACAAACCCACAGCTAATATCATTTTCAATGGTGAAAATCTGAAAGCTATCCCTCTAAGAACAGGAACCAGACAAGGATGCCCACTTTCACCACTCTTATTTAACACAGTATTGGAAGTCCTAGCCAGAGCAATCAGGCAAGAAAATGAAATAAAAGGGATCCAAATTGGAGAGGAAGAAGTGAAACTGTCACTATTTGCAGATGACATGATTTTATATATAGAAAACCCTACAGAATCCACCAAAAAACTTATAGAAATAATAAATGAATACAGTAAAGTTGCAGGATACAAAGTCAACATACAAAAATCAATCGCATTTCTATATGCTAACAATGAAGTAGCAGAAAGAGAAATTAAGAATACCATCCCATTTGCAATTGCAATGAAAAGAATAAAATACCTAGGAATAAACTTAACCAAAGAGGTGAAAGATCTGTACACTGAAAAAGTGTAACTATAAAACATGGTTGAAAGAAACTGAAGAAGATACAAAGAAATGGAAAGATATTCCATGCTCTTGGATTGGAAGAATTAACATAGTTAAAATGTCCATACTTCCTAAAGCAATCTACAGATTCAATGCAATCCCTATCAAGGTTCCAACGACATTTTTCACAGAAATAGAACAAAGAATCCTAAAATTTATGTGGAACAACAAAAGATCCTGAATAGCCAAAGGAATCCTGAGAAAAAAGAACAAAGCTGGAGGTATCACACTCCTGGATTTCAAAATATACTACAAAGCTATAGTAAACAAAACAGCATGGTACTGGCATAAAAACAGACACAGAGATCAACAGAACAGAATCAAGAGCCCAGAAATAAACCCACACATCTACCGACAGCTAATTTTTGACAAAGGAGCTAAGAACATACAGTGGAGAAAGAAAAGTCTCCTCAGTAAACAGTAGTGGGAAAAGCGGACAGCCAAATGCAAAACAATGAAAGTGGACCATTATCTTACACCATACACAAAAATTAACTCAAAATGGATTAAAGACTTGAATGTAAGACCTGAAACCATGAAAGTTCTAGAAGAAAATATAGGCAGTACGCTCTTCGACATCAGTCTTAGCAGCATATTTTCAAGTACCATGTCTGACAGGGCAATGGAAACAGTAGAAAAAATAAATGGGACTATATCAAACTAAAAAGCTTCTACACAGCAAAGGAAACCATTGACAAAACGAAAAGACAACCTAACAATTGGGAGAAGATGTATGCAAACCATATATCCAAAATACATAAAGAACTCATACATCTCAACAACAAAAAAACTAACAACACAATTAAAAAATAGGCAAAAGATCTGAACAATTTTCCAAAGAAGATATACAGATGGCCAACAGGCACATGAAAAGGTGTTCAACATCACTATCAGGGAAATGCACATCAAAACTACAATGAGATATCACTTCACTCCCGTCAGAATGGCTATAATTAACAAGACAGGAAACAAGTGTTGGAGAGAATGTGGAGAGAAGGGAACTCTCATTTACTGCTAGTGGGAGTGCAAACTGGTACAGCCACCAAGGAAAACAGTATAGAGATTCCTCAAAAAATTAAGAATAGAACTACCATAAGATCCAGCTAGCTATTTATCCAAAGAACATGAAAACATGAGTGCATAAAGATACATGCACCCCTATGTTCATTGCAGCATTATTCACAATAGCCAAGACTTGGAAGCAACCTAGGTGCCCATCAAGGGACAAATGGATAAAGAAGATATGGTATATATACACAGTGGAACACTACTCAGCCATAAACAATGAAATCTGGCCATTTCTGACAACGTGGATGGACCTTGAGGGTATTATGCTAAGCAAAATAACTCAGAAGGAGAAAGTCAAATACCATATGATCTCACTCATAAGTAGAAGATAAAAACAACAACAAACAAACACATAGAGACAGAGATTGGATTGGCGGTTACCAGAGGGGAAGGGGGGAGGGAGGAGGGAGAAAGGGATAATTAGGCACATGTGTGTGGTGATGGATTGTAATTAGTCTTCAGGTAGTGAACATGATGTAATCTACACAGAAATTGAAATATAATGATGTACACCTGATATCTATATAATGTTATAAACCAATGTTACCACAATAAAAAAATTAAAAAAGAGGGGGCCGGCCTGGTGGCATAGTGGTTAAGTTTGCGCGCTCCGCTTCAGCTGCCTGGGGTTCACGGGTTCGGATCCCGGGCGCAGACCTACACACCACTCATCAAGCCATGCTGTGGCAGCATCCCACATATAAAGTAGAGGAAGATGGGCACAGATGTTAGCCCAGGGCCAATCTTCCTCAGCAAAAAGAGGAGAATTTGCAACGGATGTTAGCTCAGGGCTAATCTTCACACACAAAAAATAATAACAAAATAAAAAATAAAAGATAGACCACCACCAAAAAAAAAAAAAAGCCAGACAGTCTGGGTTCAGATCTTGGCTCTGATGCTTCTTGCTGTGTGACCTTGGAAAAAATAAATAAATAAATGAAATAAAAAATCTTAACTTCACATAATGACAAACATTGGATTTGGGCAATAATAAAACACTTTTTACCTATGACCCTAGAAACTGGTTAAGTTAGCACTCAAAAGGAAAAAGCAGCACAAGTAGAAAATGATAAGGTGGTCATTTACAATGTAAGGTCAGCGAGGGCCACAGGCAAAGCTGTCACAGCAGAGGAAATCCATCATGCTGCCCTTCGAGGTAAATGATGTTAACAACAGACAGGTACCAAAGAGAAGGTTAACAACAGTGCTATACTAATGTTGTTCCCACTCATACTTTACCTTAAGCAAACACCAAAAACAGAGAAAGAAATTGTACAGGAGTTCCTAAGTGCAGATTTCGACAGTGTTCTTCAACGGGAACCTCAGCAGATTAACAGGTCCCTGGGGAAAGAATTTGTTTTCAAATTCCTTATATTTTATTTTATTATTTTATTTTTTTTTTTTAGAATTTTTAAAAATTTTATTTATTTATTTTTCCCCCCAAAGCCCCAGTAGATAGTTGTATGTCATAGTTGCACATCCTTCTAGTTGCTGTACGTGGGACACGGCCTCAGCATGACCAGAGAAGCGGTGCGTCGGTGTGCGCCCGGGATCCGAACCCGGGCCACCAGCAGCGGAGCGCACGCACTTAACCGCTAAGCCACAGGGCCAGCCCTATTATTTTATTTTATTTTTATTTTATTTTACTTTTTATCTTATTTTATTTTATTTATTTTAATTTGTTTATTTTGTGAGGAAGATCAGCCCTGTGCTAACATCTGCCAATCCTCCTCTTTTCTTGCTGAGGAAGACTGGCCTTGGGCTAACATCCGTGACCAACTTCCTCCACTTTATATGGGACGCCGCCACAGCATGGCTTGCCAAGCGGTGCATTGGTGCACATCCAGGATCCAAACTGGCGAATCCCGGGTCGCCAGAGCAGAGCACATGCACTTAACCACTTGCGCCACTGGACCAGCCCTGCAAATTCCTCATTTTAGACTTATTATTTCAGGCATTTGTACATATTTGGTAATAATAAATTTTGACTCCATTTGGCAAGAAAAGTAATGAAAATCTATTTTTTGTACATAATCATTTAAAAATTAGAAAGAACTAAAAAATCATCTTAATCCTACCTTTCATTGCTATTCAATTCTGGTATATTCCCTGTCGGTATTTTTCCTAAAAGCTTGAGTATTTTTAAAGATATTTCACTATGAGGTTTAGATGGTTTGTAGACCAAAATACATAACTAAAAATATTTAGCTAGTCAGAAATTCTAGTCACAAAACAATTTGTTATTTGCAAGATAAATATTGGCTTAAAGATAAATTTTCTTATTTAAGAACCAGTAAGGTGCAGGGCCGGCCCCGTGGCTTAGCGGTTGAGTGCACGCGCTCCACTGCTGGTGGCCCAGGTTCGGATCATGGGCGCGCGCCGGCGCACCGCTTCTCTGGCCATGCTGGGGCCGCGTCCCACATGCAGCAACTGGAAGGATGTGCAACTGTGACATACAACTATCTACTGGGGCTTTGGGGGAAAAATAAATAAAATTAAAAAAAAAAAAAAAACCAGTAAGGTGCTGCATTAGGTACTGTGTCTTTTTACTCATTCAAGTATTCATTCAACAAATATTTACTGAGTTCCACCGATCTGCTGGGCACACGTGGTAGTAAACACCCCAGTCCCTGCCTTCATGGAGTTACTGTCCAATGGGTGAGCCAGGTGATAAATCCAAGGTCTCCATAAAATAAACAAGTACAGCTGTTATGGGGGTGCTCAACTTAAACTGGGGACAAAGGAAGACCTCTCTGAAGAAGTGACATGCAAACCCAAGGATAAAGGTGCTCACTGCAGAGCACGACCTGTGACTGGTCTGTGGAAGGAGAGGGCGCTCTCCTGCATCGGAATGGCAAGCGTGGTCAGAGCACAGATGGCTGGAGACTCGGGGAGGGTGGGTCATGTGGGGCTTCTAGCCCGTGGCACACATCAACATTGTGTGGTTGCAGAAGAGCAGGACGGGATGCAGGGAGAGGAGGGGTAGGAAGAGGTGCAGAAGCGGACAATGATGGGGAGAGTGGACGTGCGGTGCTCCCGTGGGACACATCAAGGGTTCAGTCTTCCGCTGCCTGGAAGATATCCAAGGAACAGTGGTTGAATGGACAGGTGGGCATATGCATCCAGAGGTCAAAAGATAAACTGGCGCTGAGAACATAATTTGGGAGATGTTGGCACAGGGTGGTATTTAAAGCCACGGAATGTATCAACTCACTGGGGGGCAGTAAGTGGGACCGAGGAATGTCCACATTGGATACTGCTGAGTGGTCAGAGGGCCATGTGACGTGAAGACCACAGAGAATTGGAAGGGCAGTCTCAGTGGAGAAGTGAAGGGGCTGTGTGAAAAATCCACTGCAAGCAGCACAGCAGGAAGTAGAGAGAAAGTGCAATAACTAGGAGCTTTCAAAAGATAAGTTTCAAAATGTGTAACACAATGTAAACGCTCTACTTTTCCCGTGTTATCTCTATGATTGGCCACTGTACACTGTTGGTAATCGGTGCACATCTTTCCAGACATTTTCTGTGCAAATACAAACATCCAATGTGTCTATAAACCATTTAAAGCACATTCTGCACTTCTAAGCGTAGCCTACATTGTGGATGTTTTAACTTCAGCACCCCACATTGTGGAACCATCAATTAGCACCCCCCACCACCACCTCATGAACATTTGGGTTGTTTTCATCTTTCCTCTGTTACAGCAGGGCATAGGCACAGTCTGGTGTGTTACTCTATGTATCTGTGCAGGTACACCTGTAGGATGTAGTGTCAGGAGTTCAAATGCTGGGTGTAAGGGTATTTCCATTTTATTTTTTGATAGATATGGCAATTTCGCCCGAGAAATTTTCTTTATAACAGGAACTACCAAGTCTTGTTTGAATGCTGACAGAAATGATCCAAGAGGGGAAGAGGCTGAAGGTCCAGGAGAGAGGAGCCATTGCTACAGACCACCACCCCTGGCTCCTTCCTGACACTGTGTTCCCTCTCAGTCATCGGGTCTCCTGGGACAGGCTCATCTCAGTCCGCTCAGGCTGCCACAGCAAAACTCCACAGACTGGGCAGCTTAGACATTTGTTTCTCACAGTTCTGGAGGCTGGAGTCCAAGGTCAAGGTGCCGGCCTATTCAGTTCCTCGTGAGGCCCTTCCCGGCCTGCAGATGCCACCTTCTGCCTGTGTCCTCCAGTGGTGGAGAGAGCAAGTGAGCTCTCTGGTGTCTTCTCTTATAAGGACACTAATCCTCTCGGATCAGGGCTCCATCCTTATGACCTCATTTAACTTTACTTCTTCACTCCAAATACAGCCACACTGGGGGATTAGGGCATCAACATGCGAATTCTGGGGGACACAGTTCAGTGCATAGCAAGGCCTGACTTCAAATATCATGGTTTCTGACAGTTTGGTGTCCAAAAGCATCTGCTACATTGGCCCTCACAACACAGAGTGGTACAATAACCCTCAGTTCAATCAATTGTTCTGTTTTTTGGTTCAGAAAAGTATGGGCCTAGTGATGTACACAACGGCTACTTCGTGAGTGTGTAAGGCACTGTAGGCAGTGCCTTACACTGCCTACACTGTAGGCACTGTAGGCACACTGTGCGCCACACGTAGGCACACTGTGCGTTACTATAGACACGCTGTGCACCACATGTAGGCATACTGCACATCACTGTAGGCACACTTCTCTCAACCTGGCACACTGATTTTTCTACCATGATAATAATTTAAAATTATCCTACTAAAAATGCTATTATCATTGAAAAATGCCATTCCTTCCATGGGGTAGACTGCTTGCATTTAAATTGATCAAGACATCCTTTATCTCTTCTGTGATACAAAGTTATTTATATAATTATTTTTCTTCTAGACGTGTAACAGTGAAGACTCCTGGGAGAAATTCAGAACTTTACCAGAGAAACACGCTTTTGATACAAAGATAGGGATAGCCATTTATAAGAAGCTGCTAGCTTTCCACCAAAATGCAGCCCAACAGAAGAAGCTCAGACAGAGAAGACAGACGGTATTTTTCTAAACTTAAGTGAAGTGACCAAAAAAAAAAAAAAGGATTTAAACGGAATTTTCATATAACAATTGCTACCACTAGACCTTGCCTACAGCTGAGACTGAGTTGAAGCAACTATCCAGTGGATGTAAGTGGGATAATTTGTTTTAAAAAGAATCTTGACTCTGAATATTGTTCTGAAAATAAACTTTTTTCTCTCATTTTCCTTTTTCTTTTTCTATTAATCTATTAATACAGATCAAATAGATCAAATACCTACTTAACTCACTTTAATCTGACATATCATTAATTTTAAAGATAGAATAGAAAGCAAATATGCTTCAAGTAGCAGCTCCCTCAGGTGGGGGCCCTAACAGCCGGGGTGCCAGATGTGGGGCTCCCTTCTGGCTGTCTGGTGCGGTGCAGGGTGGGGTTTACGGCGAGAGTGTGTCTCAGCCTCTCCCCGTGGGTGATTTCCTTGTCAACCTGGCATGTGGGAGGCGCTCAGCTCGTTTCTGGAGTCTTCTCTGAGGGAACTGCTCTGTGTGCAGCTGTACATATGGGGTGTCCGTGGGAGGAGGGTGTTCAGGAGCCTCCTGTGTCAGCATGCTGGTCTCTCTTGGGTGTAACTACTTTTATGTCAAGACTAAGACATTATTCCCCTTTTCGCTCTGATCCCCTCAGGGGTCTACAGTGGAATTTTCCAGAGGCTACATGATGGGTGGTGACCTTACTACTCTGACAGCTAAATAGAACACATGTTTATGTATTCTTGTGCTTTAAACATTTCTATCTTAATTTGGAATATAGTAAACATCAATAGATATATCCTAGTTGATAAACAAAAGTTCTTTGGGGTTGTCAATAATTTTTAAGAATGTAAAGAGTTCCTGAGACCAAAAAGTATGAGAACCACTGTTTTAAACCACGAATTTTGAAAATGAGCACTAAAGAACCCCAGGTCTTTACCACCAATACAATAAGCCAACAAACCGACCGAACTAAGATGGGGGCTTACAAATGAGAGTCTTTACGTCCTGACTCTTCAGTCTGAAGTCTCTAGACCAAAGCCAAAATGAGCACTAAGGACCATTCAGGAGATCCAATCTGAGCCACACTCTACGCAGAAGGCAGCAAAGTAAGGTCTGCAAGCCAAATATGGGCTGCTGCCTGTGTTTATGTATAAAGTTTGATTGGAACGCAGCCCTGCCCTTCATTCACATTGTCTAAGACTGCTTCCTCACTGCAATGGCAGAGTTCAGCAGTTGTGACAGAGACATATAGCCTGCAAGATCTATACCTACTATCCACCCTTTCAGCCAGGGTTGGCCCCGCTGGGTCACATGGACCTCACCAAATCCACGGCAAGTCCTTCTCTCCCACCACCAAATTCTTGGAGCTTAGGAGTCAAGAGCAAGGGCACAGCAATGCCATTAAACTGACTGTATGTCCACCAGTCACAGATGTCTTTTAATCATAAGTGAGTAATTCTTAGTTCTGTGATAAACATTTCACATTTAATAAGGAATAGATATAATCAGCCAAATACTCAGATAATTAAAGCTACATTTTAAAAAGCAATATTTTATTATGTAAAATTCTATGTAGGAAAGTACATAGAAGTACTTGATTTGAAGTACCATAACTGGACTTCAAATCCATAGTACCTAAAATTTTTATTTAATAAATGGTTTAAAGCACAGTGCCAAAAATACATTAACATTTAAAAATTTCACTAAAAGGAAAAAATACTGTAGAATGCATAGCTGCAGAAAGCTAGATTCGGTCATTTTAAAACAAAACTGCTTCAGAATACAAAAAGAAAAATGCTAGATGCCACACCTAAGTTATCCCTGTCCCCAGATAATGCCACTTATGTTTCTTAGCAATCCTCAGACCACAATGGTTATAAACCACGAGCACATCCATCAAAAGACTGTGAAACTATTTTCATCGAGTCAGTGGCCAAATTGTTAAAAGGGCTGTAATGTAATAATTAAAGCTGCTGGGCTCTGTGTAGTGTCATGGCTCCTATCAGAGGGGCTCCAACAGCAGCTCGGGGGACACTCGTGACAGAGGCGCGGGAGCGGCTGAGTTACAAAGGCTGCGAGGGAACGAGAGCTGCTCACCCCCCAGAAACCACGGCTCATGGGAACCCACAGGAGACCACAACACAGACCCACAGACCACTGCTCACAAACGCGTCCCACTCAGAGTGCCAGTGATTCGGAGCTCACACGGGGCTCTGATCACATTTTACTGTCCAAAGGAGATTATTTTCTCTGTTTTCGCTAAATAATATTTACTAGTTTATATTAGAAATGGTAAAATCTAGGAAAACTCAGTTCAATTTTTAAAAAGACTGCTTCCTTCTTAAGAATGGTTTCTAGATGTTTCTACACCACCTTTATAGTTCCAGTTTCTAGTTTCTTTGTAAGGAGTAAATTCAACTTGCAGGTTATATTCCAGGCTAATTGATACATTTCCGGAGTGCCCTTTCGAATCCACGGAATGCCGAACGGGAGCTCACCCGTGTCACAAACGTGGCACGCGCGCTGACTCACTCTGCCTCTTTGCTCTTCTTGGAACCAGCCCCCGTCGAATCTTCTGCCTCAGCCCTCCTTCCATCACGGCCCTCCTCAGAGGCTCTTCCACCACATTCGCGTGCGCGGCTGCGAGCGCCCGGACGGTAGAGCTGCAAGGACGGCCGGTCCTGCCAGGACAGAAGGGCGGGTTACTCTTCCAAGGCCCGTGAGGCAGCAGGAGCAACATCTCTACTTCTAGGGCCTGACGATCCTAACCATCTAAAGAAAATCAGTCTTGCAGCTAAAAATCAGCCTTTTTCACAGCACTATCTCAGAAACCAGGAATTTGAGGTGGGAAAAAAAAGCCACAGAAAGGAAAACAGTTAATATTTAAAATAACTTGAAAGAAAGTAAAACTGGTATCTGGGAAAACGTTATTGCTCAAACCTAGAACACTCTGTGGAAATAGTACAATCATGGCATTCCCTTCCCAACTCGAGAGATGAGAACAAACACACTCGTCTCAGTCCCTCAGACTCACCACCCAGGGCCACGTGACGTCTGAAACACAACAAGGCATGGCCCCCAGAGATGGCTTTTAGAGCTATGAACTAAGCAGTTATTAGCATTTGTAATAAGCAGTCTCCGTGTGGATTATTCCTGAACTGTCCCCTTTATAGAAAATGCCCACCTATCATCTTATTAAACTCTCAGAGGTGGTGGAATAAAAATGATGACTGAATAAAGTACATGAAATGCAATTAAACTGCTTCAGGACACAAGGACTGGGAAGCCAGGGCAGGACAGAGCGGTTCTGAAGGGTGGGACGAGTGACAACAGTGGGAACGAGTCCTCCTCTCGGGGAGCCGTCCAGCTGTGCCGTGGACCCAGCCCTGAAGGAGGGCTGGGCCTCTTGAGGAAGCTCCCTGTCCTGTGGGCAGAGCAGCAGCCTTGGCCTTCCCGCGGCCCCTGGAGCCCAGGGACAGAGTGACTCAGGGGCACATCCCCCTGCTGTGCTTCTCCAGGGCTCACCAGTCACCTTGCCCACTCCTGGGCTGTGGGGCCCCACAGTCAACACCGGAGGTTTCTCAGAATGTTCTTTTCCCTAAGACAAGCCTGGCCAACAAGAGGAGTAGGAAAGGGCTCGGCAGGCCCCAGGGACTTGAATCCCCATGCAGGCAGAGACGCAGGCTTCACACACCACCATCTGCCTGGGGCTAACACACACAGTTCTGCTGCTCACCAGGGTAACTTCCGTGTGTGCAGATGGAGCTCGAAACTGGTCCTAGAAGTACATCCTAACCAGCCGAGCCTCGTAAGGAGGGAGCTGTGAGGCCCAGAGCTCCTTATTACCACCACAGCACTACAGATATAACTGAGGGAAGGAGTTGTCCCGAGTTCCCACACCTAAAGCTGTGCAATACCCAAGCCCCTTGCTGTGGCGAAACAAAAAGGCAGCGAAAACCACTGTCCAAACGAACCACCCTGCCCAAAGACCCCCGTCCCACGTGGTGTGCCTGCAGACGAGGTCACTGCAGAGACCTGTGAGTCTCACACACACACACACACACTGACACGCACTCACACACTCACAGACACACACTCACACACTCACAGACACGCACTCACACACACACAGGATCAGTGAAGAGTGAAGACAAGGAGGCTCTCCTCTTGTCTGGAGGTCCACCTCCCCCTTACTGGAAATGTTTTAAAAATCAACAACATCGCTGATACTTGCAAGGCCCTGGAAAAGTCTGAAGGGAATTACACCGAGTGAGAAAGCCAGTCTCAAAGGTCCACACTGCATGTTTCCATTTCCACAGCATTCCTGAAATGGCGGGATAACAGCGACAGCACAGCGGGGCTGCAGGGTCAGGATGGGTTGGGGGTGGGAGTGACGGGGAGGCCGGGCTGTGGGTGACTGACCAGCACCACAGGGCCCGGCCTTGGAAGGGAGACGGCCCCATTCAGTGCTTCTCTGCAACAATGTGGCCTGAATAAAAACTAACCTCAGACATCTGAAACAAGAGCTGTTTGTGGCTAAGCGGGCCGTCCTACCGTGTACGGCCTGCGCAGACCTGATCAGGTCTAGAATGGGTGTTTACGAGCCCTGTGATTAGGCTAATAATCAGAAAGTTGTCAACAATGTAAAGGAACGCTCCATAAACGTCACTAATATTTTCCTTACTGCCTTAGGGGTAAATTTTGTCAACTTGCCATCACTTATTCTCAAGCAAATGGTGTGCTAATTTTATACTAAATAAAAGCTTTTTGTTTTCCTGGTGAAAAAAAACTTGATTCTCTCAGAAAAGATGATGGCTGGTTCCATTCAGGATTTGACATTCAGGACGTGGTGCTCACTGAGTGGACAAGAGTGAGTTCTAGCAAATACAGACGTTTTGGGGCAGGACGCTCCTAAGATAATGCAGGATCCAGCGGGGTGGCCACTCCCTGTCGGAGTGCGCCACCCTGTACCTCAAGACACCTATGCAGATTTCCCTTTTTTGGTTAAATAAAAGAATTCCTGTTTGGAAAAGCAGTTGTTAGCCTGCAGAAGTACAGTTCGTACTGTCAGCACAGACACGAGTGAAAGATGATCCCAAAGGAATAAGAGAACCTTGTTTCCCACACACTCCTTCCTAGGCGCCGGGCCGCCTGCGCTCTGCTCCGTCACTGGTCTCTCTGCTGCCTCCATAGCAACCCCGCCGTCCTGGCTCCCTTTCTGCCCTCTGTCTGGGGTGAATCCTTTCCCCCATTTTGGCTCTTCTTCATTTTTTCTTGAAATCTTGTCCAACTCATAGTGAGCTCTGTGCTTCCTGCTGTCATCCAAGTGCTGTCTCTGTGTTTCAAGGTCTTTTTCTCGAAATCTTCTCTCCACATCCCTCTGCTCTTTATCACTGTCATTTTGTGACCTGTGATTCAATACAAACCATCAGTGACCCTGTGTAAACCGCTAGTCCATCGCCCGCCTCCCCTTCCAGACCATAAGTTCCAAGAAAGGCAGGGAGTACGTAAGTCTGCTCATCACTTATTGCCAAGTGTGCATGTGACGGGCACACCACAGGCATTCCATAAAAACTACTGAAAAGATGAATAAACGATAGTAATACAATATCTAGTGTTATACTTGAGTGACACATATGTAATAGGCGCTATGCTAAAGTACCATATATACATATTTTTCTAACTTTTAGTAATCCTCCAAAGTAAATATAATCCTCCTTCTAATACAGATAAAGTAAATGAGACTAGAAGTGGTTGAGTGACTTTCCTAGAAGCCCACATCCATTGTGACACAGAGCTGACACTGAGAGCTTAGTTTCTGCTCCAAGCATAGCTAAACTTAACTGAAATTTAGTAATATTTGTGCATATATCCAACTGTCAAATGAACAGTAAATACACAGGTGGCTGCTTAGCTCATCTTGTTCTTTTTTTTTTAAAGATTTTATTTATTTAATTTTTTCCCCCCAAAGCCCCAGCAGACAGCTGTATGTCATAGCTGCACATCCCTCTAGTTGCTGTATGTGGGACTCGGCCTCAGGATGGACGGAGAAGTGGTGCCTCTATGCGCACCCGGGATCCGAACCCGGGCCACCAGCATTGCAGTGCGCGCACTTAACCACCAAGCCACAGGGCCGGCCCTGCTCATCTTGTTCTTAAGTCTTCCTCTCCACGAAAGATAGGCAGACGTCCCCAACCACGGCCTGTGGCCCCCACATACAGAAACAGCAGGACTACTGGGGACAAAGAGATCTACGAACAAAGTGTGAATTCATGCCAGAAACACGACAAAAGGCACTGCTGTATCATAAGCAATAATAATACAAACGCCTGTAACACAGACCACAGTGCTAAAAGATCATAGTTTTGATAAGCATGTATAAATTCACTTTATAAACAAATCAATAAACCAGAACCCCCCAAAAGAAGGAAAAAAACCTTTATCACAACTCTATGTGCAAGAAAGACAGTAATAAGTCATTCAGATTACTGTGATTCAGGGAAAATGGCAGCCTAATCTCATGACCTTGCTGTCTCCCCTCCCAACTCAGATCCACTTCCAGGCACCCTTGGAAGCAGCACAGCCCTGGGCTCCAGGAAGCTCTGCAGGTGTCCAGATGCAGCACACAGGCAGAAGCCCTGGGGTAGGGGACAAGAAGCCCAGCTGCACGTGGCCCCACTGACTGTGGGGAGGTGACCAAACCCCGAGGACGCAGGGGCAGGGGCAGGAGGAAGGGGCTCCCCCTGACAAGCGTCTGGCTGCGCTCTCTCTGGCCCGTGTGCAGGGACTGCTGTGTCTGTCCTGTCTCCCGAGAAGCCCTCTCAAGCTCCCTTCGTAAGATGCAAGTCATGAGCAGGCAAAGAACTGCATGCCTAAGGGTCCCCAGCCGGAGAGAGGCAGGGCTAGTGGACACCACGATCCACTGCCGCTAGTCGAATCCCACAGTGGACCACAGGGATGACAACTCCACAAGGAATCGCAGCACTTAGAATTCCCCTTCTACATCACAAAAGACTTCCCAGCACCTACAAGACTGGGTTCTCAAATTTACAATTCCGCAGATAAATTGAAGGAGGTCTGGAAGATCAAGTGAGCAAGATATCTCAAAACAGAGGAAAATTACAAACTGATAAAACTGACAAAGGAAAAGAGCCTGGGAAGAAGGTCCGTATCTGCAGTAACAGCACTCCAAGGGGAGAGGAGAGAGAGCGACAGTTAAGAGAGGCTCAGGAGGACATCTCCCTGGTTTGACGACTGCAGACCAAACGGGTTTACCGAGTTCCTCGCACAACCAAGGAGAAACAAAGATGCGGACAAGCACATCCTGGTGAAATTCTTGAATTCCAAGAATATTATGAAATATAAGCACTTGCATTGACACAGGTGACTGTGACCCAATGACCTCGTGATGCCCCACGTGGTGGAAGGGATGGGAGCACGGGCTCACCTTTCCCGGAGCTCCTCCCGAGAGCTCTCCGGGGGCCTGGGCCTCACGACTGCGCAGCGGGGACAGGGCTCCCACCTTCCATCTCCAGCATCAACTTCCTCTCCTCTTTCTTTTGGTTTCTCAGGGGTTGGTTCCTCTCCCTTTTCTGGTTTCTTAAGCAGCTGAGAAATTATAATGTCAGTAAAATGTCACTTTAAAAGAAGTTGTTTAATAAATAATTAAAAATATCCACCAATATTGAGCCCAGATGTTTGAATAGCAGAAAATGTAAGCTAAAGGTCCAATGAACAGGTTTTGGTTAAATACACAGGGGAACATTCAGTCAAGGAAATAAGTTGTAGTTAGGAAAAACAATTTAGGACAGTCAATGTGATGGAAAGATGCTCATATTAATGAATAAAAGAATGTTACAAAACAGAATGATCTGATTTCTATCAGATACACACATATAGAAAAATGTCTAAAAGCTTGCAATACTGTGTTAACAGTGATTATTTTTAGGTGGCAGAACTGAAATGATTTCCTTTTCTTTCATCTACAGGTTCTAGTTTTTCTAAAATGAAAAAGTATTACTTTTGTAATAAGGAAAAAAATATTTTTTAACAGGTTGCTTTATGTTGATGACTTTTAGAATGTTTAAAGTTTTCAAAACACTTATTATTCTCTTTCTTGAAACAGACGTAGCAGGTTGTTATGAGGCATTTAACTGGTATACCTTTGGAGCTGGGCCTTCCTCCCCGTTCTCACTCTTCAAAACTGAAGTACCACAGGGAGAGTCAACTTGTACAACATAAATGGAAGGTCTACCTCTGAGAATTTTGTTCTCACTTAAATAAGTGAACATTTTTTAAATTGCAGTATAGTGGGGCCGGCCCCGTGGCTTAGCGGCGGAGTGCTCGCGCTCCGCTACTGGCGGCCCGGGTTCGGATCCCGGGCGCGCACCGACGCACCGCTTCTCCAGCCATGCTGAGGCTGCGTCCCACACACAGCAACTAGAAGGATGTGCAGCTATGACATACAACTATCTACTGGGGCTTTGGGGGAAAAAAAAAAGGAGGATTGGCAATAGATGTTAGCTCAGAGCCAGTCTTCCTCAGCAAAAAAAAAAAAAAAAAGAGGATTAGCATGGATGTTAGCTCAGGGCTGATCTTCCTCACAAAAAAATAAATAAATAAAAAATAAATTACAGTATAGCAAAATTATACACACATACATTTCGACTAAATGAGTTCATTTCAGAAGGACACAGATGTAATGGACGGCAGAACCCTTTATAAAGGCTGCTTCTCATCAAAGGTGTGCACTGTGCACCTGTGTATACACTCTTATTCTGCCTACCTGGGGTCTGTGGGTTTAAACATTTCCTTTCAGATAACTATTGAACTTTTTTTTATTACAAAAGTAATATCTGCTTGTAATAAATGCAAGCCACAGGAAGTGCGACAGTATGTGTCTCTACCCATCCACCCAACAAACAACTGTATGCACCTACGAACTGTTTTTACTCACAATACCTCTGAAACCAAACGTGTGGAGTCTGTTCCAACACCACTTCTCCACTCTCCAACACAGGCTGGGTGTCCTGTGATTCAATTCAGTTCTGACTCCATCTACCTGGAATTAACGTCAGATCCCACAAGACTGTCGCCACTTCAAATGCCAGTCCAAAGTCCCAATTTGTCACTGGTACTTCTGACCAACTGGCTATAAATTCAGGGGGTTCTTGAATGAGAATGACTGATGGACTCAGGAAAGTGCTTTGTTACAAAGGATACAGCTCAGGAACAGCCAGAGGGAAGAGATGCACAGGGCCAGGTACAGGGAGCCATTCGGAGCTTCTAAGCCCTCTCCAGGGGCGTGACCTTCCTGGCACCTTGATGTGTTCACCAGCTCTGCAAACTCCATACTTTAGGGACTTTTATGGAGGCTCCGTTGCATAGGCACAACTGATTAAATCACTGGCCACTGGTGACTAAACCCAATCTCCAGCCCTCTCCCCTCCCCAGAGGTCAGTGTGGGGCTGAAAGTTCCAACCCTCTAAGATGCCCTGGTCTTTCTGGTGGCCAGCTCCCATCCTGAAGCCATCCAGGGCCTCAGCCACCCGTCACCTCATTAGCACACAGAAGACACTCTTATCACTCCAGAGACTGCGATGGTTTTAGGAGCTGTGTACCAGGAACCCGGGGAAAAGACCCAGTGCTAGGTGTTTGGAATATAGTTGTGGATAAGACACAAGCGCCCACAATGAAGGAACACACACTTGACATTCTCACCGAGGCAGTGGTGGCCATGGGGGTGGGAGAATGGTGTACACAGTCACAAAAATAGAGAAAAGTGAACAAGATAACCGCAGGTGGTATGAAATGCTGCAAACACATAATAAAACAGGATAAAAGGACAGAGAGATGCGAGGTGAGGGGAACAGGAGGAATGGTTTCTCGAGGGGGTTAGGGAAGGCCTCTCTGTGGAGACAAGATGTGAACAGAGACCAGATGATGAGAAGGAGCTCTTAGGAGAAGGCGTACGTCTCGGGGAAAAGCTCCCTGTGGAGGGAGGCAAGCAAGGGCCCGAGGTGGTCAGCCTGGCAGAGGGAGGCAAGGAGGCTGGACAAGCCAGGGGCACATGACACGGGAGGAGGGGACGCAGGCTCCCGACCAGCCCTCTACGCTCCTTCTACGTGCATGTAACCTGGTCTCACACGCACATCTGTTTTTAAAGAGCTTCGTGAAAAAGACCACACAACTTTTTTGGATAATGTAATCTACAGCCTACAATTTACATATTCAGGAATTTTATTTGTAACTTTGGTAACCTAACTTCCTACTTCAACTTCAGCTCATTGCTTAGTTTTAGAGTCCTCAGAGGAAAATAAAAAACAGCTGGGTTGCTCTCCTTGTATCATATTTCTCTTTATTGTCAAAAATAGACATAAGGACATCTCTCTGCCTCTCTATTTTTAGGCTACTAATACAAATTCTTTTGGCATTTCTTCACAGATTTTATTTTCCAGTTTTTTTAAATTTAATTCTCCAAATGATTCATGAGTCAGAGATCCCAAATGGAGCAGAGATGCTTATTACAGGCTAACTCGGGATGGGGTGTGTCCTGTCAGTCAGAACCCCAGACACTCTGAGTCACGCAGGCCACTGGGTCTAAGCTGCCACCGGGATCCTGTTTACCGGATTTGGACAAGACTAACCCTTTCACTTGCTGTGTTAATGTTTTGAGTTCTTTTTTTCTATACGAAGGATCCTACCTTTTTAAAAAGGATTTACTTTTACAGACTTAAATTTGTTTTTATTTCTTTGGCTTATTTTGGATTCTAATTCCATACTCAACGTAAAAATAAAATGCTGTACTCCACATACTTTGTCTTACTTAAAATTATAGTTGAAATTGTAGGCTACGAGTTTCATCATTCATCATCAAACTTTCTACTCTATCTTCCCCCAAGTCCTGACCCTTCCTTTTTTTTCTTTATATTACACAATTTTAATGAATCACTATAGGGCACCTTAAACCCTTTGTGGAGTGAGGGAAGATGCACATTAGGTTGAAATCTAGGGTTAATAAGGTCATCTGAGCAGAATACTAAGAAGGTAAGGGCTGACTCCAATTTGGGGCAATACATTTTTATACAGAGAAAAACTCCGTGTGCCTTAAACCACCCTCCTAAATGAAGGCGTCAGTCAAAGGAGAAACTAGGCAAGAGATGTAGAAACTGTTGCTGCAACCACAAAAGAAATGATAAACCCAGTTCTGTGAGTCAGCTTCACATAGAAAGGCTGGCATACACTGGGCCAATGGTTTTCAAATGTGTGTTTGTAGGTCAGGAAATTTTTTTTTTTTTGGTGAGGAGATTAGCCCTGAGCTAACATCCATTGCCAATCCTCCTCTTTTTGCTGAGGAAGATTGGCCCTGGGCTAACATCCATGCTCGTCTTCCTCTACTTTACATGGGATGCCGCCACAGCATGGCTTGAGAAGCGGTGCATCGGTGCGCGCCCAGGATCTGAACATGCGAACCCCCAGCCGCCGCAGCAGAGCACGCGCACTTAACCGCTACGCCACTGGGCCAGCCCAGGAAATCTTTTCTTTAAAGGAAAATGTAAGCAGAAGCCCAATCTATGACATTCAAATGTGGGGCTCCTCCAAGAGAAGGGCTCGCGGCACACGCAGGAGGCTGGTCCCCCTCCACCCTTCCATGCGGCCCTCCCAACACAGCATGCCCAGGGAACCGCTAGGGCTCAGGGAACACAGTTTGAGAACTACTGCTGTAGAACAGAGAGAAGGAATTATAATAATAAAAGACTCAACTAATGAAATGTTCCTGCAATTCTGAACAGTTGAAATACCTAAAGGTATGATTAGTACAGCAGAACTATTTTCGGAAAAAAAGAACACGTCTCCTCGAAATTACCTTAATCCTCACTTCTCTCTCAGCCATTCTCTCTTGCTTGTCTGCTTCTTTTCTCTTACATCTTTCCTCCTCTCTTCTTTTCCTTTTCTCTTCTTCCCGTAGGCGTTTCTTTTCCAACTCCCTTCTCCTTCGTTCTTCTCGCTTCTCTTCTCGAATTCTCTAGAGATGTGGGAAGGTATGTGTATAAACCGTCTGCGTGGACACAGCACAGACAGGAAGGACATTCACCAGGGAAAGGCTGGACCTACCTGCTTTTCTAACTTTCTATTTTTAATATATTCCAAAAGAGGTGTGGTTCTTCTAGCTAAAACACAAAAATTGTAAGGTAGCATTTAACTCTAAAATAAGATTTCTTTCCTTTATCTTAAATATTTGTTTTAAATTTAATCTTTAAAATTATTAGGGGAAGAATTTTATCATTTTAAAATTTGCATGAGCATATACTGTGTTTGCGGGAGTTCTTATTCCATCACTATAAAGTCAAGCAATCTGGAGGCACTGACAATCTTATACACAGTAGGCGTTCAATTCCTGATTCCTGAGGGCATCATAAATTACTCACAAAGATGGCATAAAAGAAAAAAAGCAAAATGAGTGCAATGGGCCGGCCCCATGGCTTAGCGGTTAAGTGCACGCGCTCCGCTGCTGGCGGCCCGGGGTTCGGATCCCGGGCACGCACTGACGCACCGCTTCTCCGGCCATGCTGAGGCCGCGTCCCACATACAGCAACTAGAAGGCTGTGCAACTACGACATACAACTATCTACTGGTGCTTTGGGGGAAAATAAATAAAAATTTAAAAAAAAAAAAATGAGTGCAATGCATTAAACTTCCCAGATGTTATAAATATCTTCACATTTCTGCAGATATTTTAAATCATTACATATTTATATATTCACTTTGATTCAACATATATTCTGGGAACAGTTTTAAGCAATGTAGATTCTTGTAATTATAACATACACTCCATAAATCAGAATAACCAGACATAAAAGTTTAAAAATGACTCTGTATGGCACTGTTGATCGAAAAAGCACCAACTACCCACGACTGAGTGTCTCCACCAACTCTACTTCAATCCCCAACTTTCACGCCCCCGCCCCATCTGACCTGACTGGGACTCAGGGAGCCCACATAAGAGGCAGGCCACCAGCTCTGAGAGGTTTGTGTTCCCCACGGCAGCAGCTGAGGATGTAGGTGGGAAGGTGGAAGATGGTTTGGGTCTCCTCTACAGGTCTTCAAGACCTCAGATTAAACGAGGGAAGGAAGAATCCCTGGATGCACTTGAAGACATGACATTTCCAGAATTCCGAGGATCAGGAATTAATCAGGAATCATAAGAGAGCCCCTGGCCAGGGCTTCCTAATGTGGAACTGAGGACCCCTGAACTCCTTGCCATCATATATCAAATGATGTCTGCCAGGGAGCTCGGTCCCAGGTTCACGGCCGTGGTGAAGAGCTGACGCAGTGCAGATGCCCATGTTTCGTCACTGGCACAGAGACCAAGAAGTGCCTGCCCCCTCCTTGGGTGGCTCCTGTGTTAACCACGAACTCTGGCTCACGATGAGCACAGCCCATGCCATTTCTAACAGGCAAGTCACCCCAAATTAGTGAGGACTCTGCTCTGCACCATGGAAGTTCTGGATTTGTCAGCCAAGGTGGGTGGGGGAGCTGACACCGAGACACCGTCTGCCTTCCTCCCTCTCCTACAAAACACCTGCCTTGTTACCCCAAAGGACCCATGTGAAGAGAAGATGAGACCCTGTAACAGAAAGTGCTTTACAAACCATAAAAGTGTATAACTCAGTAAACAGAGGATGCATACTCATTTAACCAACAGTACACTTATTACCACTCACAGAGAGCTGGCACCCAGGCACTGGGACGACACCCTGTGAGCACAGGGAGGCTAAGGCTCAGGAGGCAGTGACTGCCCAGTCCTGAGCTGGGGCCTGAGCCCAGGTCTGTCTTGCGCTCTATAGACCCTGACATGCCACTGCACCAACCTCAACTTCAGAGTGAATTAGTATTTCCATTTAACCACACTGCTTAGACTTGATCATAAGAATACACTGAAGGCAAAAATCTAAGAAAACAAAAAGGCAATTTGCCACGAATTCAAGGTTCAAATTTAAATGGGCAGCAACAGGAATCACAGAAACGAAGCTCCATCACCTCGTCCTGGGCTGGTGGCCTCTCAGTCACAGCAATTTGTTCGGTAAATAATCACGATGCATCTACTGGGCACCAGGCACTGGGCAAGGACAGGACTTGTCCCTCCTGCAGGAGGGCAGCTGTGTGTGTCTGACCACCAAGGGGAGGTAAAACAGACCCTGCCCCTCCCTGTAGCTTCCCTGTACAGGGGCATTTAGAACAAAGTGCACGAGAAATGGGAGGGGCAGGAAGGCGAGTTCTGTACATAATTTCTATTTTGCTTCTTCTTTTAGCTCTTCTTAAATTTAACATATTCTAGTGAAATCTCAATTTGCCCCGGTATTGTTTCTCTCTCCCAGTATTGTTACTCTTCCCCAGTCAATAACGGTCCTACAGCCCACGGATCTGCTCATGTCAAACTCCTGAAGCCTTGATTCTTTCCGCTTCCTTCCCTCCCACACCCAGTCGTCAGTTAGTCCTGCCAGTCCTACCTCCAGAACAGACGCTGACTCTGCCAGCCTCGTTCAAGCAGCCTTCCCTGGACTACATCACAAGCCTCCCTAATCAGAGGCCCAGCTTCTCCTGGCATCCACAGTCCATCAAGTATGGAGCAACCAGAGTGATGGGGAAAAATAAATCAGACTGTATCACTCCCTCCATTGTTTCCAGGTGTCCCTCAAATAAAATCCAAACCTCTTACCACCAGCCCGACGTGATGTGCCCACCTGCCTCTCCAGCCACTCTGCCCCTTGCCCACCATGTGCCGACCACACAGGCCCAGAACTCCAGCCTCCAGCTCCTGCGTTGGCGTTCCCTCTTCTACCTCTTAGCACAGCTGGTCTCAGCTCAAATACGGTCTCAGAGGGGACTCTCTCTCTATCCCATTCTTCTATGTCACTACATTTGTGGCACTTGTCACAAACAGAAATGCTTGGCCTTGAAGCTTGATTATTTCTGTGTGTGTTTACTACAGTCAATCCCACCAGAAGGGCAGCTACACGAGGGCAGAGGCCTCGTGCATCCTGTTCCTGTTCCTGTTCTGTCCCATGCCGAGGCTCAGAGTTGGTACGCAGTCAACATGTGCTGAATAAAAATGAGAAAATGCATCCTAAGCACATCTGAAATATTTACCATAGTGATTAAAAATCCTTCAAGCCACACGTTGTCAGCTGTTATAAAGTATAAAACTTCATTATTAGACTAATGAAGAAAATTTCAATAATGTTAACCTTTCTTATTCATTTTCTCAACAAACATTTACTGAACACCTAAACTCGTCCCAGCAACGTGCTCCGCACTGGGACTACAAAGAGGAACAGACAGTTCTGTTGGGGGCAGGGAGACAAAATGAGAAGAGCATTTACGTGAGGGAGATGGACAAACAAGGAGATGAATTATCCAGTGCATTCGTCCTGTCCTGCAGGACACAGCCGTGGGGCGCACTGGGCCTGAAGGGGAAGCAGCGCACAGGGCAGAGGCAGACAGGAAGGGAGGCACTACGGGTACGTCTGGGAGCTGCAGCAGAGTGCCTGGAGACAGAAAAAGGTGTTGCATGTCTACTCTTGAGTTTTAGGGACTGCAACCAGGAGATAACCATTTCTAAGACATACTGCCTGCAGGGTAGGCTTGAAGGCCTGATTCATACCAGATTCTGTGCTCTGGCTGGCTGTATCCACTCGGTTGCTTGGCTTGCTCAGGGGACTTAATATTGTTTTAAACAGCAGCAAGATGACCTCATAGTTAAGCAAAGCCTTTTTCTGCTGTGACTGCTCTCGGCAAAGACGACTGACTTCAACTTTGAGAATAACACTCCCTCCCTAATGCAGCCAGGCACAGAGCACTCATGTCTTCTCTACTGCTCACTCGGAAGCATCATAACTTTGAAACAAAATGACCACAACAAGAACTCAAGTGCTCTCCACCAACAGATGCTCAGAAATAGGCCCCCAAGCTGCCATCTTGCCGTCCTTTTATCAAAACTGGGAAATACTCTACGTTTCTGCCAAGCCTGTCACAAGTGTCAATTTTTTATAATAATCATGAAAAAGAGGAAATACATACTCTATAAATACATATCTCAATACAGTAAAGAGAAGAAACGAGTGAAACAGACCAATAAGCTCTCTTGTCTTTGCCTCTATGTCCCCTAGAAGAGTCTCAGGATTAGCACTGGTTTTCTCTTCCTCCACACAGTAAGTTTCTAAAAACTTCTTATATTCTGGATCTGTAAATTTAAAAAGAAAATAAATATACTCCTCCCCACAAACGGGAAAGATACGATATTTGATCAGAGTATTTAATGCGGTGGTTTCACAATCCAGCATCTGAAAAAGGACTCACCATCTTCAATGCTTCCAGTTTTGGCATCTTTTTTCTTTAGCTTGTTTTTGGCGATCTTCTGGAATGGAGCAAACTCTACCACTGCAGGATATTCTAGGCCTTTAACAGGAAACAAATTCCAAGAACAATTCTGAAATTCTACCGTATTCATTTCAAAAATAATGATCTAGCTTAATTAAGGACTAAGCATAACAATGATAATGTTACTATTTAAACTATAATTTAACTATATTTCCAAGCAAGTGCAACCTTAGCATGTCAAACTCCAAATTTAAACAAAGGGTGAGCAATTATTTATTACATAAAACAATTCTTCATGTTGTAGTGGTGGTTACATGACTGAATACATTCAAAATTCATCAAACTGTGTACCTTAAAATGGTGAATTTTAGCATATGTAACTTATACCACAATAAACCTGATCTTCCCCCACCAAAGAGTTTATCATGGAATACATTTAAGTAGGTTTCTTTGTCACATTTAAAATTTTTTAATTTTAAAAGGTTAATTCAACTATCAATCTATTATATGAGATCTAGGAAATTACTCTGCTTAGAAGAGACACTTGGCTAAAAGAGGGGGCTTCAAAGGGTGGAGATAATATTCAGGTAAGATTCGCTTCAAATAGAAAAGTTCAGAATGAAAGTCACTAGAAACTGATTTTGCTGTTATGTGGGAGGGAGACAAACACACCCAGAAATGTCCACTACGAGAATCTGCTAATGTTTAACCAACAAACAGGACACTTTTACCACAGACTAAACCCAAGTAGTCACTTAGACTTGTCAGGAATGGTCAGGTGACTATGATAAGTGTAACTCTCATTTATCTGGAGAACATTTTTGTGCTAACCTCAACTATCCAGAATAAAGTCAAGAAACGGTAGGCGAGCAGGGCTCTGGATAGGCAGGGACAATGTCCAATTCACTGCTGCATCCATAATGCCTGGTACATAGTAGATACTTATTAAATAGCAGTAGACACACTTCTTAATTTCAAAATTATTACAACGCTACAGAAATCAAAACAGCATAAAGTTTTCAAATCCTATGGCATAAAGACAGACATATAGACCAAAAGACTAGAATAGAGAGCCCAGAAACAAACCCTCACATATACGATCAAATGGTTTGTGGTAAGGGTGCCAAGACCATTCAATGGAGAAAGGACAGTCTTTTTAACAAATGATGCTGAGAAAATGGATATCCACACGCAAAAGAATGAAGTTGGACCCTTACCTAACACCATATACAAAAATTAACTCAAAATGGATCAGAGACCTAAACTTGAGACCTAAAACTATAAAACTCTTAGAAGAAAGCCTGGAGGAAAAGCTTGACATTGGATTTGGCAATTATTACTTGGATATGACACCAAAAGCACAGGCAACTAAAGTAAAAATAGATATACTGGATGACATTAAATTAAAAACATTTGTGTATCAAAGGACACATCAACAGAATGTAAAGGCAATCTACAAAATGGGAGAAAATCATACATCTGATAAGGGGTTAATATCCATAATATATAAGGAAATTCTACAACTCAATGGTAACAAACAACTCAATTAAAAACAGGCAAAGAACTTGAATAGACATATCTAAAGAAGACATATGAATGGCCAACAAGCACATGAAAAGATGCTCAACATTAATAATCATTAGAGAAATGCAAATCAAAACCACAATGAGATACCACCTCACAGGCATTAGGATGTCTGCTATCAAAAAACAGAAAACAACAAGTGTTGGTGAAGATGTGGAGAAATTGGAACGCTTGTTTACTATTGGGAATATAAAATAGTGCAGCCTTTATGGAAAACAGTATGGCAGTTCCTCAAAAAATAAAAAATATAACTACTATATGATCTAACAATCCCACTAGGGTATATATCCAAAAGAATTGAAAGCACGTTCTCAAAGAGATATTTGTACACCCACGTTCACAGCAGCACTATTCACAATAGCAAAGAGCCAGAAGCAACCCAAGTGTCCATTAATAAACAAATGGATAAACAAATGTGGTATACACACACAACAGAATATTATCCAGCTTTAAAAAGGAAGGAAATCCTGTCACATGCTACAACACAGGTGAACCCTGAGGTCATCACGCTAAGTGAAATAAGCCAATCACAAAAAGACAAATCCTGAATGATTCCACTCATATGAGTTATCTAGAGTTTTCAAATTCATAGAGACAGGAAGGGGAAGTGTGGGTGCCAGGGGCTGGGGGAGGGAGGAACGGGGAGTTGCTGTGTAATGGGTACAGAGTTTCAGTTTTGTAAGATGAAAAGAGATCTGGAGATTGGTTGCATGACAATGTAAATATACTTAACACTACTGAACTATACACTTAAAAAAGAATAAGACGGTAAATTTAGGTTATGTATATTTTATCACAATTTTTAAAAAGTAAAGGAAAAAAGGCACTTGAATAAATTACTCAGAAAACAAGTATCCAACACAAATGTCAAATAGTTCAAGATGAAACTTGCCTTTACTCACAGGAAAAATCTCTTGGCTTCAGTCTAGTCACTCTTTAACCATCTTTTCTAGTTTGTTACCCCTCAGTGGAGGAGAAGAAAACACTGAGTCTTGTGGGTGGGTAGAGTGGGAAGAGGTTGGTTGGTGAGGGGTGCATAGAAAACAACACGCTGTCGAGGTGTACACACTCGAGGGCCGTGAACACAATGTCCGCAGAAAACAACACGCTGTCGAGGTGTACACACTCGATGGCCGTGAACACAATGTCCGTAGAAAACAACACGCTGTCGAGGTGTACACACTCGATGGCCGTGAACACAATGTCCGTAGAAAACAACACGCTGTCAAGGTATACACACTCGAATGCTGTGAACACAACAGCTGACAGTATGACAAGAAAAGAGGAAAAAGAAAAAACATATTAAAAGCAGAACCCAAAAAGTACAGACAATTGGAACCATTTAGAGTGGAGGTAAATATCACCGTCTCAGGAGGCAGTGCTGTTCAACAAGGTTGAAAACCAATGTTCATTATTATAACCCCCTCCCCACGTGACATCATCCAGAAATGGGATAATTATGAAGAGTACTCTGTTAGAAAGACACAGATGTAAGTGAATAATATATTTTAGAAAACTTCTATCAAACATGGGTAAAATAATTTAGTTTGGGGACATAAAAAAGTAAAGTTCACTTATTCAGAAAACTCATTTATATGAAAAATTTCATTCTCTGATGATAATACATAAATAAGTTGTCACTATTACATAGAATTCTTTGGTTTATATATAATTTTAACTTTCAACATAAGCACACAGTCACAGTAACATCATAATCAAAACTTAAGATTTATTTTAGATTAGTATCTGAGAACTTAATTAAAACTCACAAACATTCCAGCAAAACTTAATTAATGTACTTAGAGATTGTAATAAGAAGTTAAAAAGCCAATGACCCAACCTTTACTGTCAATGAAGATATATCCATCAAAACGATCTCTAAAAAGAAGGATGTCATCAGGATTTCTAAAATTAATGTATGCTCTTGAGTAGAGATGAGGATAAAGACTGAAATAAGAGAACAGCAAAATGGTTAGTAACAAATACAAACACTTCTTTCATCATTTGCCTTTGTTTTTCTTTTCTGGATAGAACAAACTACTTTAATTTTATTTATTTATATTTTTTCCCCCAAAGCCCCAGTGGATAGTTGTATGTCATAGCAGCACTTCCTTCTAGTTGCTGTATATGGGACGCGGCCTCAGCATGGCAGGAGAAGCGGTGCGTCAGGTGTGCACCCAGGATCCGAACCCGGGCCGCCAGTAGCAGAGCGCGAGCACTTAACCGCTAAGCCACGGGGCTGGCCCTAGAACAAACTACTTTAGATAAAACCTTTATGCCAAAGAATCATCTCTCAGTTAATTACAATATGGATATTCTTTAGCAAAAAATCAAAATCAAACAAACAAAACACGAACTGAGACCTTGTTAATGACTTGGGGGAGACCCTTTAGGTCAGTTTCTCTACTGCACAGAGTCAGGGTTAAAATAACTGGTCCTCAGAGGCTGAAAACCAAAGGCATGGTTATTCAAAGGTCATCCCTCACCATGCGTCACCACTGCGACACCACCTAGTGAGGACCGTTCACAGGCGACAATGCTGTGCTGTAAAGAGATCCTTCACTGACTTAGAGAAAACCTGCAGGTATTTTAAGAGTATTTCTTGGAGCACATGGTACGGGGTCTACAAAAGAACGAAGCCTTTCTCCCGTCTCACAGCTACCGATTTCCTTCATAGGCAGGAACTTTCAGCCCCACGTGACAGATGAGAACACTGAGAAATTAGGAACTTGAGAGGACATGTTAGTTAAAAGGTGGGCCTGGGATCCCACCTGAGACCAGTGGCCATCTTCCTGTAACGGCACCAGTTTTCCTAAACTTTAGTCATTTGAAAACCATCTTTATGTTGGGTTTTTAAACTATATCTAAAGTTACCTCTTAGTGATATTTTTCTTTGAATGGACTGACGTTTTTTACTTAAATGCATTTATTCTAAAGGAAAGTTCCTATGGCTACCATAATTGAGAACTCACAATATTGAGAATAGAAACAATAACAATGATAATGAAGATCATGGTAAAAACATAATGAAAATCACTAAATTCTAGCTGAACTGTCACCTGTTGAAGGTCTAACCTGGTCTGCTCCCTCTTTGTCATCAAAAGGGAAATTTGGAAGTGTTACAGTGTTGTCAGAGTCATCTTATTACCAAGCTGTAACAGGGAATTGAAAAAGACATGACCGGGCAGGCGCAGGGTCGGGGTGTTAGTGATGGAAGGGAGTACAAGGGGGCTTCTGGGGTCGGGGATATTCTGTTTCTTTATCTGGTGTTAATTATATGGGTGTGTTCACTTGTGAAAATTCATCAGGTTATACATCTATTATTCATTCACTTTTCTTTGTTATATCTTAATAAAACCTACTTTAAAAAGCTCTATGAAATACAGTTTATTGATATCCAAAATACACCAATTGAGTAATATGTTGTTAGTTTGTCTGTTTTTCTTTTCAGACTACGGTAGTGACAGCAGAGGCATATTCCAAATCTATTTTAGAGGAATTGAATGATCTGCCTACTTAGAAATAACTTAGAAACAAAGGTCTGCACTGATTTCTGGGTACGTGTGGGAAAGAAGATGGAAACGAAGATGGCTCCTATTATCTACAATAATTTCCACCACTGACAATACCTCACAGCTGTTTAACGTCGGTAAACAGCTTCTCACCTGAGATCGGCAGTGAAGAACTCGAAGGAGTCGTGCGCAGGCAGCGGGCGAAGCTGCTGTTCCAGCTGCTCCTTGGTGAGGCTGGGAGGAAGCCGCCGGATGACCACCTGGGGAAAGGTCGCTGCCTGGGTTTTGTTTCACTATCACTGTATTAAGCTTCAATTATTTGAATGCTTGGTCACCTGTGTTTATGCTCAGAGGAAAATCTAAACCAGGCGTCCAGCAGAAACACACATTTTAGGAAAGGATAAGAAATACCTGGAGAACATAGCTGTCAAAAGGGTAATGAGGGCTGAATAATTTAAAAGGGATCCGTGGGGTCAGAAAAGCCTGCGCATAACCCCTCTTCCTCGGAATCATCTCATTACTACCACGACACGTACGGTCCGTGCCCGAGCTGCAAAATAAGACCCGCTCCTCTCTCTCCTGCATGTGGGCCACACTAGGAGGCAAGACACACGCAGAGAACACCAGCAGGAGCAAACCCACGGGCACCGTCCTCACTGCCCAGAGGAAGTCCGCCTCCTGTCCGCAGTGTCCACACCGCGGGTCCTCTCCAACACCTCACCAGCTGTCCGGGCTGCCTCTCCCGGCTGCCGCCGTCTTCCCTGGACCGGACCGGACCCTGGCAGAACCGCCGAGCCACCGACCCCGCTCGTGCCCCCTCCGGCCGCGGTCCTCGGCGGTGCGGACAGCTACTGCCAGGCGCCGGGGAGCCCAGCGTCTCAGCCCCAGCGGGAAACGTGCTCAGGCCCACAGGGCCTTTCTTCCTCCCCAGGCCGGAAAAGCTCGCGTCGGAGGGCGCCGAAAACTCGGCCAGCGCTGCCCGACCGCTGTCCGCGGTGCTGAAGGGCGCCCCGCCCACCCCGCGGCCCCGCCTCACCGCGCTGAGAATTCCCCCTCCTCTCGCGAGGTTTGCTTGCACCGCCCCGTCCTCACCCCGCCCCTTCCTTCGCCCCGCCCCCACCTTGCTCAGGGTCGTTTTCTTCTCCTCGCGAGGTTTGCCTGCGCCACCCCCACAGCCGGAGGACGCGGCCGGCGGCGACTCCCGGCGGAACTGGACTTCCAGGACGGCTGCCTTCTCCCTCCCGGTTGAGCCCCGTGCAGCAACGGCCGCCCTGGGGCCTCCGGCCCCCTCCTTCTCCGAGCGCATCCCGCACCCGTCGCGGAACCACTGCCGCCTCTCGCCCGGGCGGAACCTCGCGAGAACTGGGCCGCTGGGGCTTGGATGGCGCCCGCCCCTCTCCTCCGTTCCCCTCCGCCCCCTCCCCCTCGGCCACCCCCTGGCCCAGGGTACTCCACCTTCCGCGCGCCCTCTTGGCCCGCGACCTCCGCCGCCGCCCTGGGGCCTCTGTATGGGGGCCCTGGAGCCGCACCTCCCACCAGCCCTGTGGCCACACTGCGCAGCTGTGCGGTCACTGGGAAGTGGGAGCTCGACCTCGGAGGGTCTGGAGTCTTGTTCGTTTGGTGTCAGCAGGACATTCTGGCCCAGGGGACGATTGGCTCAAGCAACAGCCTTTGCAGGTGTCGGGAGAGAGGGAGAATCTCCCTCTGCCCTTTGCCTTAAGTTCTTATGGCTGGCCAAATAATTAATAAGACAGGTTAGCAGGAGAAAATAATACCAAGTTTAATAACAATGTATATGTGGGAGAAAGCAGGGACGCTGCGTTTCTCAACACAATAGAAATTCTAGTCTTAAATACCATGTTCAGCCAATGACAAAGGAGGATTTGGGGGGGGGGAGTCAGTTACAGGAGATTATCACTAAAGCCCAGTAAACAAGAGTAAGGTTATTATGCAGATTTAAGGCCTCACCTTCCATAGTGATAAGTCTCTAGAAATGAGGCCATCCCCCCTCTTCCCAAAACAGAGAGGGAGATACCTTTACAAATGGAGATTTCCCTTATAAATGTAAATGTTTGTCTGGCAACTCCTTGCAGGGCCATCCAGAGAATGTGGCCAGAGAGACATAAGATGGGCTTGTTGATGCCTTTTCTATTGTAACATCTATTTTACAGTATATTACAGCCATCAGATAGAAGATCTGTTCCAGGAAGGAGTTACTATGTCAAATTCTTTAGGCAGTTAGTGGGGGAGGTCAAATGTCCTCAGAGAAAACAACCAAGGTAAAGAGAGAGATTTCAGGGTGGCCAAATCTTGATCTCCCACACAGGGCTGAACCTGCTTCCCACAGAGAGCTGGCTATTTGGCCGAATAGTCCTGCGAGTTACATACACGTGCTTAATAAAACAGTTACAGATATTTATTGTTCTCAAAGTGCGGATGCAAAATAACCAATAAGGATTATAACCCAGAAGGGCCTTTTCCAGAAAGTAAGAAAGCGTTCTGGAGAAGAGTGGTTTTCAGTACAGTCTTACACCTTTTTAGGACAAAAAACATACATTAAACATGCCCAGGATAAAATTTCGAAGAGGCATTCAGTTGCAAATTAGCAGGTCAACATGATCCTGATGTTGGGGAAAGGGACTAATCCGCATTACCAATAGGGCGTAGGAGGGGAGGTAAGCATTCTTAAGAGAGGATGTTCTTTAATAGTTAAAGTGTATGTACAATGTATGTTTCATAGGCCATAAATCAGGCTTGTTTAGTTCAAGCCTAGAATCAGGTTTAAACCCAAAGGGTTACCCTTTGTACTTCAATGTGTGAAAATCTCTTATCACAAGATAATTCGAACTTTTGGGGGGGGGATCAGAATTGGCCACTTCAAATGTGTCTCTTTGGCTTGATTATTTTGATAAATAAATGGCAAGCAATAGGGCATATTGGAGCATATGAGGAAGTCATTTGGTGTAAAACTAATTTGGCCTGAGCTTGTTTTTCCAAAAGGGCCTGTGGCCTTTGAACATATATTGTAAATCTGCTTTAAGCAATTAACATGTCCCAAAGACAAGAACAAATGCCGTTAAGATAAGGATGCAACTTCCCCCACATTGGCATTTCCTTAAGGATAAGCATTTCTCCCTAGGCTAGGATTTGATTGCTGCACTCATCCTGTGACCACCCAACTCCAGACAACAGACGTGCTGCCTGCTGTGTCCATCAATCCCTGTGCAGACAGAGTAATCTGACAAGGGCAATCTCAAGACTATTGTAAAAGGGACATTGCAATCATATGTGATACATGCACTTGGACAGTATATAACTGCTCAGTACACCCCACTTCTTTGGTGCCCTTCCTTCCTTGGGGAAGGAAGGCCCCAGGCTATGTGGTCCTCAAATTTGGCTCATGATAAACTCACCCCAATTTTGATTTATAGATTGATTATAGATTATTTGCATCAACAATTTTTAAGAACAAAAGACTCTGAAACTCTGACCTTCCCCTAACTGCCTAAAATAATTTAAGATAGAGGGTCTGTTCCAGGAAAGAGCTAATACCATATGATAACTGTAATGTAATGTAAAATGTTTCTTTCAGGTGGGCCCAACGAACACTTGTTTAACAAACATTTCCATTTCCATCTCCATGTGAATTGCCTTCCTTCCTTCCCTTTGGAGCCCAAAACCACTACCCCCAACATCCTCCTGTGTCTTTAGCTGAAGATGATATTTAAGGTGCTGACTTTGGCCATTCTGGTGAGTTACTCAGCTTTCCTGGGTTTCTCCCATGTATACACGTTATTAAACTTTGATTTTTCTCCTGTTATTCTGTCTCATGTCAATTTAATTCTTAGACCACCCAGAAGGACCTAGGGGGTAGAGGAATTGTCTTCCTCCTCTACAGTTTCATCAGAGAATAGCAGTTACACATAAGAAAAACAAAACTGTTGACAAAGAGCACGAATGGGTGCAGGGCTTTACTATATATATGGAGTAGAATGAATGTGCCAGAGTTGTGAGCAGAAATTGGCCGGCACAGAAAGAAGACTCACTTGGACTATCCTCAGGAGCCCAGGCGTCAGCACTGACTGCTGTCTGGATGATGTGCAGGCTGGATTAGAGGAACTAAGAGCTCAGACCCACGGCGCCCACAAAACAGGGCATTAAGGTTTTGCAATATAATTTTTATTCAACTTTTTGAGGCTCTCAATTAATGGGACAGCAATTAAGCCATGATCACATTTGTGTATTTTCCTTTTACAAACATGCAAACGGTAACTTTCAATTAGAATAATTTATATGAAAGTTCTTCACTTTTAAGTGCCACATTTTTTCATATTTCCTCATATATTTCTTTATTTATGTTGGCTGTATATTTCATTCATAGCTCCTTTCTCCCAAGAACTTCAAATACAAACAAAAAAATTAGAAAATGGAGTGACCAAGGCATTGAGAGAGTAAGGGAGTCACTAGTAGATACTGGAAGCAAATCCAGACTTAACTCAACCAGCACTTGATCCTTGAACCACTCACTATGCATGGACACACTTGAAGTGTAACATTTCAAGTGGGCCAAAAGACTCAAAGAGCAGTTCCCAAACTGAGTTCTCTAAAACGCCACAAAGGGGGCCAGGCACCATTTTCAGTATTTCATAAGGTCTAGAGGAATTGCATTAGAGACAAGCCTATGATCAAGTTGCACACACTGGATCCAGTTTCCTTTTTTGCCTCAAACCAACTCAGTATAGAAAGCCTAGTTATGCTGATCAAAAGCTCTGATGATCTTATCTATGATAAAAAGGAAAACGCGGTTGCCAGACAAAATCTTTTACTACCTAGTGAGGGTGGGAGGTAGGGGCAAAAGGGGCTGATAGCAAAAAATGTGGACACCATTCATTTTAAAAATCTGAATGTTCAGCAGTCTTTAAATACACAGCACATACAGATCTTCCTCGACTTCCAAGGGGTTTATGTCCCGATAAACCCTTTGTAAGTTGAAAATACTGTAAGTCGAAGATGCATTAACACACCTAACCTACCGAACATCACAGTTTAGTCTAGCCTACCTTCAACGTGCTCAGACACTTACGTGAGCCTACTGTTGGGCAAAATCAACTTACACAAAGCCTATTTAATAATATTATTAAGTGTTGAATGTCTCACATAATTGATTGAATACTGCAAGTGGAAAACAGAATGGTTGTATGGGTACAGAATGGTTGTCAGTGTGTGGGTTGTTTACCCTTGTGATCATGTGGCTGACCGGGAGCTGCAGCTCGATGCCGCTGCCCAGCATCACGAGAGGATTGTACTGCATATCGCTAGCCCAGGAAAAGACCAAAATTCAAAATTCGAAGTATGACGTCTACTGAACACGTATTGCTTCTGCACTGTTGTTAAGTCAAAAAATCCTAAATTGAACCATCATATATGAGGGACTATCTGTATTCTGAACATCTTTTTTTAAAACTGCCCTCATCTATTTGCAGGTCTTCCTTCTTTAATTTCTGCATGTTATTCAGAAGTTAATCATCTAACTCAATATCTGATTTCAGCTCTTTAGTGATGTTTCTACATTGGGGTAATAAAAAGGGTTTTAAATCTCATACCTCACACCTATTCTTATTGAAGCACTCTTCCTCCAAGGGCATTCTTTTATTACTCAGCCAAAAAACACCGAAATTACCTAACGGAGAGAAGAACTCTTGTCCTCAGCTTCTCATTAGGCCCTGGTCTGTGCAATGCCTTGTGATATTTCTTGTGTCCATATTTTGCTGCCACCACTATGAAGCCACGGCTTATGCTGTGGCCTCTGCCTAGCACGTCCTCCCACCTTCCCACCTTCCTGAAGCCCTCTCAGCCCAACCGAACACCTTCCCAGCCACGGTGGCTTCATTTGAGATCCCCAGAACCTTAATCACACTTCCATTTGTTGCACCGTACTCAATGCTCAAAGAACACTCCCTACAGCCCAGAATGATGACTTACTCAAGCAGGAGCTACATTTTATTCCACTCTGTATGCCCAGCCCAGGACTGTATCTGGCACCTACAGGCATTCACATGTTTGCTGGATATATATTTCTTGTAAATGTAGCTCGCAAAAGGCCCAAATGGTTTTTTTTCCCCAAGTAACAGCCACCACTGTCAATTTTCAAAGACCCCTCTGATTCGCTACTTTCTGTTCTTACAAATAAACTTGAGAAATGGTTTCACAAAAATGATAGAATTTTAGAATTCAAGTTTGTTGATGAAATTATTCTTTTTTTGTTGTTGTTGGTGAGGAGATTAGCCCTGAGCTAACATCTGCTGCCAATCCTCCTCTTTTTGCCGAGGAAGACTGGCCCTGGGCTAACATCTGTGCCCCTCTTCCTCTACTTTATATGTGGGACACCGCCACAGCACGGCTTGATGAGCGGTGCACACGTCTGCACCTAGGATCTGAACCTGCGAACCCTGGGCCTCTGAAGCAGAGCACACGAACTTAACCACTATGTCACCGGGCCAGCCCCACCATGAAATTATGCCTTAAATAAAATCTTATAACAAAAATTTCAAGATATAGTGAATAAATACACTTGTAAAATAGCCTATGATTTTATATGAAAAAAAATAAGTATATCACAAAGAAAAATCTAGCTTCCTACACATTATGAAGCCTGTTAAAATGTTTTGTTTTACGTATGCACAGAACTACAGGTAAAATGAAGCAGTAACAAATAACCTCTAAACATCAAAGTGAATATAGTAGGTGACTGCTTTTGCTTCACTGAACCCTCCACCCACAAATGTGGTGCTTGGGCAAACGCTTGTCATAGGGAAGGCTCCGTTCCACTTGCAGCACAGGTCCACTGGTGAATGACAGTGGCTCAAAGCAGCTGGTGACCATAACATCCCCATTTTCCTTTGAAGTGACAGCACAGTCACTTTAAACCTGGCAAGAAGGATGCCTTTTTAGGAAACTGTACTGGAGAATTGGGTAGTACCAAAAAAACTGGCAGTACAATTACACGTTACCTTTTCTGATACTCTCTGAGCCTAACCATTGGTATTAAAATGTTGCTGATCTCAGAAACAGCTCAAATGTCTTGAAGTGTTTACCTTTATGTCTTAAAGCCCAAAGCTCTGTCAATATGGTAACGGCTCATTTACCAGGAGTTTGCTTGATACATCATACCACATGCCCAATGAAGAACCTAAGTGAAGAAATATTTTGGTCTAGTGGGCAAAATAAATGTGAAAAAAGTATTAACAGAATACCTTCATTTTTACTTATTTTTAAAATGATTATTTTAAGTTCAGTCATTTGATTTTCCAGCCCAGCTTAAGAGAGGGGAGGCATAAAAATAGGCACAAGTGACGCCTGACAGAGAATAGAAAAGCCATCAAAAAAGAACAAAAACTCAAAAACACAGTATTTGAGTCTAAACAGCAGTCAGCACCTCCTGGTCTCCCGGAGCATGATCGCATTAAACACAGGTTGTGATGAGCCGACACGGAGTGTGGGGCCAGACGCACCAGCAGCCATGCCCACTCCTCGTCTGCACGAGGCCTCCCAGTGGAGCCTCCCTGGAGTTAACACAGGGGGCCTCCAGAAAGGAGTGCTGTTCTTTTTCTGCTTTACATACACATATATTAATTTATATATATTTTGCTGCCATATATATATATAGAAGAAATATATGGGATACATTCTAGGCTAAGATAAAAGGTTTTGGTGTTTAAGGGAGCATTTCAGGAAAATTCATTTCTGTACAATATCTTACTTGTTAATATTGCTATGAATACATGCCTTAGAATACAACATTTTTCTATGAAAAACTAGGATAATGTGCCTGCTGAAGTCAGGATGAGAGCCTGAAAGAAAGGATTTCAAGAGACAAAGTGTACAATCCTCTCCCTTTATTACACTAAGAAAAGAGTTGTCTTGTGCTGACAGTTATCACCCAGGAATCATAGTGATACTGGCTCAAAACAAGGTTGACATAGGGAAGTCATATTGTAGAAAAGAAAAATTCTATTGTAACTTTGAATGACCTCTGACAAACTAACCCAGCTGGATCTGCACCCTCCAGGAGATCTAACTGCTCTGTAGATTTTATGACCCCTGCTTGTGCATGTACCTCCCAGCTGCGACAAGATGATAACTTTGTTCTTTTGAGTTCCTTAGGAATGTGATGACCCCTGAACAGAGAATCTATGCTGATAGCCATCATCAATGAAAACTGAAAGAGCTGGTGTGGCACTCCCAGTCTGTAACACCTGGAGGTCAACATTCCTAACCCCCTCCCCCAATAAGCCAATGGCCTATATAACTGCTGTAAAATTTCGTGCTGCTTTAAGATGGGTCTTTTGGACATGAGTCAGCCATCTTCCCTCTTGCTGGCAAGCTGTAATAAAAAGTCCTTTTTCTCCTACCACCTTGCCTCTTGACCATTGGCATGTCTCGCAGCGAGCAGAAGGCCCCACATTGGATAGTAACAATAGCAAGAGTCTTTCTTTTACCAATTTCAGTGAAGAGATTTAAAAAATGTTTAAAGATTAGAGATTAGTAAAATTTTTGTATAAATTTTTAAAAATGTAAACTTTTTGAAGACAAAAATTTTAACATGTCTTTCATGAAATACATCACTTGCCAATGTGCAAACCTGTATGAGGACTCTCCTTTCTCGGTTCCAGCAAACGTGGACATTATTTCAATCAGTTCTGCCACACTGACTCCAGGTGCTTTATACAAGATAGTTATCTAGCTGTGACACATAACAAATGACATGTCATTACTGATAATACCTGCTTATTTCACATGGATTCAGTTTTCAATCTTATCCATAAGTGAAAAGAAGTACAAATGACGCTAAAATAATTGAATAAAAACAGGGCAAGAGAGCCTGTAACATCCACCAGCAGTTAAATGGATGACATCAAGTTAGTATGTGAGAAACCAGGTAAAACTCACTCGTCTTACCTCCTATAGACAAGGATGTAGACACTATAGAGAATAGTGGATCACATTTATTTTATAGAACAAAATGATAATTTAGCACCAAAATCTGTTCAATTCTTTTGGCTTTTTAAAAAGTGTCACAAAATGTGCTTACTAGTCAGTCGAGTTTCTTAGCTTAAGTACTATTATTGTAACCATCACAGGCCAATTCACACTGGCCCTATTGTACCAATAACAATGTATCAAAGTTGTTTTGCAGGGACAACAAGTAAAAATTGCCAGTCATGTAGCTGGAGCCTGCTCAGAAGAGGGAAATCTTGTCTTCAGGTGACCTTGAGACGCCTAGGAACCACAAGTTCCCTAAGTAAGGAGCCTGATGAGCAGTGAGGGGGTCCCTGGATTTGTAGCACATGCGACTTACAGACTGTTACACTGCTGCTCTCCAGTCAGATTCCACAAGTTAGCATTTCACATGAGCACTCCCACTCCCAGCTCCTTAGAAGTCTGTGCTCGCTTCAGCTCAGGGAGACAGATTTGAGTTTGCCCCGTGTCGTTGCTGGTCAGCCATGCAACAAAGCTTTCTTCTCTCAAAAGCTGGTGCTGTAGTATTGGCATCTCTATGCATCAGGCAGCAAGCCCTTGCTTGGTAACATTATGACCTTTGAATGTTTTAATTAATTTTGATAAGTACTGTGGACAATGTTATATGACTCTCAACATTTATCACAGTAATAGCAAAAGATCTAGCTATAGTTTTAAGACATACGAGTGATATCACAGAGGAGGAAGCTCCAGGGGTCAGTCTCTCCACCAAAACAACCACTAAGACTAAAAAAACTATCAGAAGGGGCCGGACCGTATAGCGGTATAGTGTTGGGTTCGCACGCTCCGCTTTGGTGGCCTGGGCTTCACAGGTTTGGATCCTGGGCGCAGACCGACGCACCGCTTGTCAAGCCATGCTGTGGCGGCGTCCCATATAAAGTAGAGCAGTATGGGCACGGATGTTAGCCCAGGACCAACCTTCCTCAGCAAAAAGAGGATTGGCAACGGATGTTAGCTCAGGGCTAATCTCCCTCACAAAAAAAAAAAAAAGGAACTATCAGAACTATTTTGGAACTCTGGAAGCTGATCAGGCACTTACAGTGACCAGGGGACTGCCTGACGACAAAAAAGCGGTGGCTGTTTGGTAGGGGTGGGGGTTCACGCACGTGAACCACCCTACATCCCGCCGCACCACAGGAGAGTGGCTTGTGTTCCTGGAGGGGTCAGCTAGTTCCAAGGCGGCCAGTAAGGAGCTTGTCTCCCAAGAATTTGGAGTTGTATCTCTGGCTGCCTGGTCATTTGGAGAGATCAGCATAGATACTTGCCTTGATTTGACCCCCTCAAGTTGCAGTGTTTTCCCAGGCAGTGTCCATCAGAAGATTTAAAGAGATACACACACTTTTTAAAACAAAGATCCAGACATTTAAGGAAATCTCTGCCAGGTTTGACTGAAGAGACAACAGGAACTTCGGTGATCACACACAACAAAGAATAAAGACTTTGGAAGATGGACAACTGCAGCCCCAACAAGTAACAAAACCAATCCCTAAGGAGGGGGAGAATCTTATTTCCAGTTATCACATTATGGTACTCAAAATGTCTAGTTCTCAAAAAACTACAAAGCTCACAAATAAACCGGAAAATGTGGCTTTTGCACAAGAAAAAATGACTTTGACAGAAACTAACTCAGAGGAAGCCCAGACATTGGAATTACTAGTCAAAGATGTTAATGAGGGCCGGCCCTGTGGCTTAGCAGTTAAGTGCGCGCGCTCTGCTGCTGGTGGCCCAGGTTCGGATCCTGGGCGCACACCGACGCACCGCTTCTCCAGCCATGCTGAGGCCACGTCCCACATACAGCAACTGGAAGGCTGTGCAACTATGACATACAACTATCTACTGAGGCTTTGGGGGAAAAAAATAAAAAAATAAAAATAAAAAAAAAAGATGTTAATCAACTGTATTAAATATGCTCACAGGGCTAAAGGAACCATGGACAAAGAACTAAAGGAACAAGGAGAAAAATGCATGAACAAATAGGAAATGTCAGTAAAGAGAGAGAAATTACAAAAAGGAACCAAACAGAAATTCTGGAACTGAAAAGTACAATAGCTGAAATAAAAAAATTCACAAGAGGGGCTCAACAACAGATGTGAGCAAGCAGAAGAAAGAATCAGCGAACCTGCAGATAAGGCAATTAAAACTATCCAGTCTGAGGAGCAGAAAGAATGAAGAAAAATGAAGAGAACCCAAAAGACCTGTGGGACACCATCAAACATACCAAAACACACACTATAGGAATCCCAGGAGAAGAGCGAGAAAGGGGCAGAAAAAAATATTTGAAGAAATAATGGCTGAAAATACCCCAAATTTGATGAAAGACATGAATCTACACATCCAAGAATCTCAACAAACTCCAAGCAGGAAAAACTCAAAGAGGTCCACACTGAGACACATTACAGCTAACCTGTCAAAAGACAAAAACAGAACCTCGCAAGCAGCAAGCAGCTTATCAGATACAAGCGATCCTGATTAAGAGTTGATTTCTCATCAGAAACCATGGATGTCAGATGGCAGTGTGGTGACACATTTAAAACTCTGAAAAAAAATACTGACAATTAAGAATTCTGTATCTGGCGAAACCAGCCTTCGAGAATGAAGGAGAAATTAAGACATTCCCAAGAAAAAGAAGTTAAGAGAGTTTGTTACTGGTAGATGCGCCCTACGGAAATGCCAAAGGGAGCTTTTCAGGCTAAAATAAAAGAATAAATACTACCTCAAAATCACATGAAGAAATAAAGAACAGTGGTAAAGATAACTACATAGGTAAATGTAACAGCCAGTATTAGTGTACTTTTGGGTTGTAACTCCTCTTTTCTTCCTATATGATTTAAATGGCAAATGAATAAAACAATAATTATAAATCAATGTTAATGGGAAAATAACAAATAAAGATTAACCTGTGACAATAACAATATCAAAGGGAGGGGGTGCAGGTGTAGAGCAGCAGTGTCTGTACGCTACTGAAACTAAACTGGAATTACTGAAACTAGGCTGTTATGAGTTTAAGATGTAAATTGTAATCTCCAAGTTAGCAAAAAAAAAAAAAACTAAAAAATATACGGAAAAGGAGAGTATCAAAATGGCACACCACACACAAAAATCAACTAAATACAGACTAAGGCAGTAAAAGAGGAACTGAGGAACAAAAAACATGCAAGACATAAAGAAAACAAACAGCTAAATGGCAGAAGTAAATCTTTCCTTAGCAGTAATTACTTCAAATATAAATGGATTAAATTCTTCAATTAAAAAGCAGAATGATAAAAAACGTATGATTCATTTGTATGCTGTCTACAAGAGACTTGCTTTAGATATAAAGACACAAAGAGGTGGGAAGTAAAAGGATGGGAAAAAATATTCCATGTAAATAGTAACTGAGAGCTGGGCTGGCTATACTAATATCAGATAAAATGGACTTTAAGTCAAAACTGTTATAAGAGACAAAAAAAGACATTATATACTGATAATAAGGTCAATCCATCAAGAAGTTATAACAAGTATAAACATATATGCATCTAATAAGAAAGCCCCAGGGCCAGCCCCATGGCTTAGCAGTTAGCTGCGCCTGCTCCACTACTGGCAGCCTGGGTTCAGATCCCAGGCACGCACCGACGCACCGCTTCTCTGGCCATGCTGAGGCCGCATCCCACATACAGCAACCAGAAGGATGTGCAACTATGACATACAACTATCTACTGGGGCTTTGGGGGGCGGGGGGGAAGGAGGAGGATTGGTAATAGATGTTAGCTCAGAGCTGGTCTTCCTCAGCAAAAAGAGGAGGATTAGCATGGATGTTAGCTCAGGGCTGATCTTCCTCACAAAAAAAAAAAAAAGAAAGGCCCAAAATACATGAAGCAAAAACTGACAGAATTGAAGGGGAAAATAGACAGTTCTACAATAACAGCTGGAGACTTCAACACTCCACTTTCAATAGACAGAATAAGTAGGCAGAAGATCAATAAGGAAACAGAAAACTTGAACAACACTATAAACCAAGTAGACCTAACAGACATACAGAACACTCCACCCAACAAAAGCAGAATACACAATCTTCTCAAGTGAACAGAACACGTTCTTCAGGATAGACCATAAATTAGGCCACAAGAAGCCTTAATACACTCAGAGAGACTGAAATCGCACAAAGTATCCTTTCCAACCACAATGGAATGAAATTGGAAATGAATAATAGAAGAGAAACTAGAAAAATCACAAATATGTGGAAATTCAATAACATACTCTTAAACAACCAATGGGTCAAAAAAGAAATCACAAGGAAAATTAGAAAATACATTAGACAAATGAAAACAAAAACATAAGATATCATAACTTATGGGATGCAGCAAAAACAGTACTCAGAGGGAAACTTACAGTTGTAAATGCCTACGTTTAAAAGAAAAAAAAATCTTAATTCAATAACCTAATTGTACACCTTAAAGAACTAGAAAAAGAAGAGCAAACTGAACCCAAAGCTAGCAGAAGGAAAGAAATAAAGATTTGAGTGAAAATGAAATAGAGACTAGAAAAACAACAGAGAAAGACAACAAAATCAAAAGTTGGTTCTTTGAAAAGATCTACAAAATTGGCAAACCTTTAGCCAGATTAAGAAAAAAAGAGAGAAGACTCAAATTACTAAAATCATAAAATGGAAGAGGGAAAATTATTACTTACTTCACAGAAATAGAAAGGATTACAACAGGAAACTAGGAACAACTGTACACCAACAAATTGAATAACCTGGATGAAATGGACAAATTCCTAGAAACATACAAACTACCAAAACTGTCTCAAGAAGAAATAGCTGTAACAAGTAAGGAGATTGAATCAGTAATCAAAAACCTCCCAACATAAAAAGGCCCAGGACCAGATGTCTTCACCGGTTAATTCTACCAAACATTGAAAGAATTAACACCAATTCTTCTCAAACATTTCCAAAAAAATGAGGAGGAGGGAACACTCCTTAACTCATTCTATGAGGCCAGAATTACCAGATACAAAGCCAGACAAAGACTCTACAAGAAAACTACAAACCAATATCTTTTATGAATATAGGTGTAAACTCCACAACAAAATATTAGCAAACTGAACTCAGCACTATAGTAAAAGGATCGTACACCACAGCCAAGTGGGATTTATCCCAGGATTGCAAGGGTAGTTCAACATACAAAAATCAATCAACGTGACACACCACGTTAACAGAATGAAGGAAAAACCCTGCAAGATGTGATATAAATGAGCCAAAGATGGAGCCTGTATACTGACCCCACGTTGTTCACTTCTTCACAGCAGGCTGGGATGGTTAGCGAAAGCCCACCAGCATGAAATCAAAATTTACACATGCAATTGTTTTCTTTTTTTAAAATACTTATTTATTTAGTGTGTGTGTGTGTGCGAGGAAGATCAGCCCTGAGCTAACATCCATGCCAATCCTCCTCTTTTTGCTGAGGAAGACTGGCCCTGGGGTAACACCTGTGCCCATCTTCCTCCACTTTATATGGGACGCTGCCACAGCATGGCCTGACAAGCGGTGCCTCAGTGCATGCCCGGGATCCCCACCCGGGCCGCCAGCATCGGAGCGCATACACTTAACCACTATGCCACGGGGCCGGCCCCCACATGCAATTGTTTTAAATGAAGCCCAAACAAACATGTCTTTAGCCATCCAGAGCCTGCCCATTCTGCATACAGGCAAAACTACACCCAGTATCAGCTGGTCTTATTTGTAAATATGACAAACCCAGGGGTGATAAAAGATCCCAGGCTGCTGCTACACATCAGACCCCCACCCCAGACTCCCTGCTGTGCTGCACTTTGGACCCCTCACCCCAGAGACTCCCTGCTGTGCTGCACTTTGGACCCCCCACCCCAGACTCCCTGCTGTGCTGCATGTCAGACCCCCCACCCCAGAGACTCCCTCCTGTGCTGCTACTACATCACTGAGACACGTGAGTGCCTCTGTAACTCCCCTCCCCCCAGGACTTCCTGTGTCCTCTTCCCCTTCTGGGTGGTGGCCCCACACTGCTGTCTATGCAAGGGGCTACCCCCTCATACAACTTGTCAAAGTGCTGCTCAGGTAAAGCTACCCCAAATAAACTGTGCTACTGCCACCTTGTGCTTATGTCTTTTCCTCGAACAGCCCTGAAATCCTAGAACTCATTACACCTGACCATTTCAATGGATCCAAAAAAAGCATCTGATAAAATCTGCACCCCTTCCTGTTGATTAAAAAAACAACACTCAATAAACCAGGAATAGAAGGGAATTTCTCCAACACCATACAGGGCATCTATGAAAAACTCACAGCTAACATCATCCTCAATGGTAAAAGACTGAAAGCTTTCCCTCTAAGATCAGGAACAAGACAACGGTGCCTACTTTTGCTGCTTCTATTCACCATAGTACTGGAATTCTAGCCAGAGCAGTTACTCAAGGAAAAGAAATAAAAGGCATCCAAATTGGAAAGGAAGAAGTACAACTACCTCTATCTGCAGATGATGTGATCCTATTACACAGAAAACTCGAAAGAATCCACACACACACATATACAAACTGTTGAAGCTAATAAACACATTCAGGATACAAAGTCAACACACAAAAAAGTCAGTTGTATTTCTATACACTAGAAATGAACAACCTGAAAGGGAAACTAAGAAAACAATTCCATTTACAATAGCATTCAAACAAATAAAATACTTAGGAATACATTTAACCAAGGAGGTGAAAGACTTGTACAACAAAAACTATAAAACATTGCTGAAACAAATTAAACAAGACATAAATAGAAAGACATCCTCATAGATTAGACAACATAATATTAAGAAGATATACAAATTCAATGAAATCCCTATCAAAATCCCAATGGCATTTGTTTTGCAGAAATGGAAAAAACTTCTAAAATTCATATGGAGATTCAAGGGACCCACAATAGCCAAAACAATCTTGAAAAAGAACACAGTTGGAAGACTACTTCCCAATTTCAAAACTTACTACAAACTATAGTAATCAAAATAGTGTGGGTACTGGCATAAGGATACACATATGGACCAATGGAATAGAATTCAGAGCCCAGAAATAAACCCTCATCTTTACTGTCAACTGACTTTCAACACAGGTGCCAAGAAGCTTCAATAGGGAAAAGACAGTGTCTTCAAGAAACGGTGCTGGGAAAACTGAATATCCTCATGCAAAAGAATGAAGTTGAACCCTTAACTTACAACATTTATAAAAATTAACTCAAAATGAATCAAAGACCTAAATCTAAGAGCTAAAACCATAAAAATCTTAGAAGAAAACGTAAGTGAAAATCTGCATAACCTTGGATTTGGCAATAGTTCCTTAAATATGACACCAAAAGCACAGTCAACAAAAGAAAAAATAGATAACTTGAACTTCATTAAATTCAAAACTTTTGTGTATCAGAGGACATTATCAAGAGAGTGAAAAAACAACCCAAAGAATGGGAGAAAATATGTGCAAATCATACATCTGATAAGGGTTTAATATCCAAAATCTATCAAGAACTCCTACAACTCAACAACAAAAAGATAAACCACCCAATTTAAAAATGGGCAAAGGATCTCAGCAGGCATTTCTCCAAATGGCCAATAAGCACACGATGAGATGCTCAACATCACTAGTCATTAGGGAAACGCAAATCAAACCAAAATGAGATACCACTTCCCACCTATTAGGATGGCTACAGTAAAAAAGAAAGAGTAAAAATCATTGGTAAGGATTCGGAGCAATTGGAACCCTCATGCGTTGGTGGGTGGTGGGAAAGTAAAATAGTGCAGCCACCGTGGAAAAATTTTGCTGGTTCCTCAAAAAGTTAAACACAGAATTATCATATGACCCAGCAATTCCACTCCTAGGTATATACCCAAAAGAACTGAAAACAGGGACTCATATTTATACACACGTTTATAGCAACATTACTCTTGACAAAATGCAAAACAACCCAAGAGTCCATTGGCGGTGTGGTATATACACACAGCGTTATTTAGCCATAAAAAGGAATGAAGTTCTGATAAAAGCTACAATGTGGATAAAGTTTGAAAATATGAAGCTAAGTAAAATAAACCAGACACAAAAAGGACAAATATTGTATGACTGCACTTATACAGAATTATCTAGAATAGGCAAATTCAGAAACAGAAAGTAGATTAGAGGTTACCAAATGCTGGGGGGTGGATGAGTGGGGAGTTACTGCTTAATGGGTACAAAGTCTCTGTTTGGGTAATGAAAAAAAATTGGAAATAAATGCCACTGAATTGTACACTTGAAAATGGTTAAAATGGCTATCTATCTATATCTGTATACACATACATACACAGCCCCCCCCAATTTCTTAGAGCAGTCTAGGTTTACAGAAGGATGGAAGAGAAAGCACTGAGTTCCCACACATGCCCCATCCCCATATCCCATCTTGCACTGGTGTGGTACATTTGTTACCAATAGTGATCATTATCTTCAATTAAAGTCCATAGTTGCTGTTACATGTTTTACCACAATAAAGAAAAAAACAATAACAAAAAACAAATGGATGGGGGCACGTCATAGGAACACAGGAGCCAAGCTCAAACAATCAAAGCCACAAAATAAGTAATATTGTATAGGATTCTAACCTAAAATATGAAATACATATACACGAGTCCATATGGATCAATGATTGAATAAATAAATAGGAAAGAGACAAATTTTCATCACAGAAGAATTCCAAATAACATGTGCAGATGTTCCCCCCCAGGGATGAAGCTTAAACCCCGAGGTACCACTGAGAACAGGCTGACTTAGTGACTTGCTTCTACAGAACACAGTATAGAAAGGGAACAACAGCAACTTTACAGGGAAACACCATCAGACACCATTGTAACCAAGTGGTCAAGGTTAACACCACCCGTGACACATCATGTTGATACTATGAACCCCAGGACACAATGCTCCATGATGAACCCCAGGACATGACATGACAAGAAAGTTACTTCACATCTGTGGTATTTTTTTCCAAAACCCATAATCCTAGTCCAATCATGAGAAATACATCAAATGAACTCAAATAGAGAGACATTTTACAGAACACCTGACCACTCCTCCTCACCCCGTCCAGGTCATGAAAGACAGGAGTCTGAGACACTGTCAGCCAAGAGGAGCCTAAGGAGGCATAACGGCTACATGTGGTGTGTGCCCTGGACGGGAGGCTGGGGCAGAAAAAGGACATTAATGGAAAAACTACTGAAACCCACAGGAAGTCTGCAGTTACTAGTTACATGCCAGTGTGGGTTTCTCAGTTTTGACAAAGGTTCCACCATAATGTGAGATGTTAACCACGGGGAAACTGGCAGAGGGGATATGGAAGCTCTGTACCATCTCTGCAGCTTTTCTGTAAATCTCATTTCAGTCCAAAATAAAAGTTTACTGAAAAAGAAAAAAGACATAATAGATGGTTTATCTTCTTTATTCCACTACATATAACTATTTTGTTGAATCAGAAAACATCTATTACAAGGGCGTGCAATCCAGTCTCTTAAGGCAGGTCTCCATTCCAAAACATTGAGGTATTGTCTGGATTCATGGTAAGAAATGGGAAATTTTTAAGACATGACAAGGCTGTGAGGAAACACTGACCTACTCTGCACACAACGGAACTGGGGCCCGTTGGGAATCACGTACTGTGGTCTGACATGGATGTCTCTAACATCATGTCACTTTCATTCATCTCAATTTCAAAGGTTTCTTCCAAGGAGGGTCTGGAATCTGGAGTTTTCCTTGAGGTTTCCAGGGGTGCAAGCCCCGTTTCTTCCGCAGTCTGTTTCTCTACTTCAAATTCCCTGAAATCCCAGGGAGGTGAAATAATGTTTTTTAGTGTCTTCATTGTATGCACATCAAAGTCATAACATTTTAATTTGTCTTTAATGTCTGCTCCTAAAAAGAAACACCACAAGAAGAATAAAATAAGAAATTCCATGCTTAAGCCACCATTTCCATCGTTACATGACACCGCCTCTATCGTCTATGGCAAACGGTACTTTAAGAAACCAAGTATAGCTCAGGGGAAAAGTGTTCCAATCACTTCCCTCCTCCTCTTTTTCTTTCTCGTATCAAGGGAGATTGCTGGGAAGCCCTTCAGGAGCACGTGTGGCCTCGGCCCCAGTGTGGCTCAGCAGCCACACCTGCCCACAGCCCCTTCCTGGCATCTGGAGAGTCACGAGTCTCACGTACACAGAAACCACACGTTCTCCACATACCAAAACCTTAAGAATAATGGATGAGATTTTCAACAGATGTATGAGGTTCAATCAATTCTGACACAAGTAAAATGATAATTTTACCCAATTCAAATTAATAGTTTTCACTAACAGGTGCTTTGACTGATAATGACATGCAAGCCTTCTAAAAATAAAAATAGTACAGCATGGTGACTAAAGTTAATAATAATGTATTGCACATTTGAAGTTGCTAAGACAGTAGATTTTAAAAGTTCTCATCACAAGAAAAAAAACTTTCTAACTACGTATAGTGACAGACGTTAACTAGATCTATTGTGGTGATCATTTTGCAATAAACATAAATATTGAATCATTATGTTGTACATAACTAACATAATGTTGTATATCAATTATACCTCAATTATACTTCAAAAAAAAAAAATGGTTCATCATGAACAATACACTTGGAAATCTCCTCTGTAAGATCATTACCTTTGTGACAACAGGAAAGTCTGTCTTACTCAGTATTGTATCCAGACCTTACTTAGCTTTACAGGAATTATGCGTCACAACTCTGCCTGGAACAAATGAAGAAGCTAAGGTGCAGACCTGCCCCAAAGCCACAGGCTACTGCGTGGTAGGGCTGAGATTTCAACCCAGGGTCTTTAGGATGTCAGAGCTCAAGTTTCTTTTTTTGTTTTTTAACTTTTAAAAATTGAGCCATAACCCACAAGCCATAAAGTATGCACAGCTTGATGAATTCTCACCTATGTATAACCCACATCACCACTACCAGATCAAAAGCAGAACATTTCCAGCTCTTAGACAACCACCTCATGCCCCTTCTAGAGACTACTTCCCTTTCCCAAGCTAAAAGTAATCACTGATCTGATTTTTCTATCACCATCAATTAGCTTTGCTTATTACTAATCTTTGTATAAATGGAATTAACCAGTATCTATTCCCTTTTTGTCAAAATTAGTGAGACTGATCTATGTTACAACACAATTCAGTAGTCAGTCCCTTTAACTGTGCAGGATTCTACTGTATGAGTCTACCACAGCTATTCTCCATTCTCTTAAGAGGGGACATTCGGTGATTTCCAGTCAGGTGCTACTATGAACAGAGCTGCTGTGAACAACCCTGTGTGTGAATTCTGGCTTACCCAGGCACTTGTTTCTGCTGGCACATACCTGGGAGTAGATCGCCACCCTAACACTCCCAGTGAATACACCTCCCAGCACCCACGCCCTTTACATAGCCCCCCCCACTGACTCTGCACTTAATCACACGACTCTTTTTGATGAACAGGATGTGATGGAAGTGATTTTGTGCAACTTCCAGCTTTCAAGAGGTCTTAAAGCTTTAGTTCTTATCCTTTAGAACCCTGCGACCACCATGCACTGAAGACCCCTGGAGAGGCCCAGCTGTGTCAGCTGAGGCCCTCGCCTGTGTATGAGGCCATCTGAGACCACCAGCCATGCTGAGTGCCTGCTGACCTCGGCCACATAAGTGCATGAGATCAGCAAATGAGCCACCAAGTGACCCACAGAATGGCAAGAAACTACATCTTTGTTGGCTGGAGTAGTTTGTTAGGCAGCAACAGATAACTGATACAATAGGCCTGTTTAACTTTTGTAGATGTGTTAAACAGTTTTCCAAAGAGGTTTTACCTGTTTATAACCCTACCAATAATCAATAATATACAAGAGTTCCAGTTGCACTGTATCAAGGCCAACATTAGCTACTACCCGTATTTTTCATCTTTAGTCATCTGGCAGGTGTTCAGTGGTATCTCATTATGGTGTTAATTCCATTTCCCTGTAAGTAATGATATCAAGCACTTTCATTTGCTTTGTAACTTTCTGGATATCCTCTTTGGTGAAGCTCCTGTTCAAGTATTTTGCTCATTTTTGATTGAACTTTTTCTCATTGATTTGTAGGATTTCTTTGTATTCCAGATACAAGTTCTTCGATGAGTCTGTACTGTGTAACTTTTCCCAGTCTATGACATGCCTTTTCACTCTCTTAATAGTGTTTTTGATGAACAGAAGTTCTTAATTTTATTGAAGCCTAATTTAACATTTTTTCCCTCTCACGGTTTTACATTCTGTTAAAGAAATCTTTGCCTCAAGTTCAGATCTCAAATTTAACCTCATTGCACCCTCTTTACAATGTTTATAACTAAATGAGTGCCCAAGTATAGCAATTCCATCCAAACTTATGACTTGCTTATCATTAAAAAAATTTAAAGAATTACATAGCACTATAGTGTGAATGTAAGCCAACTTACTATTCCACTGAAATGTAAAGATTCATATGCTATACCCTGCATTATAAAACATTAAGACCAGAGCCCTTTCACTTGTTTATTAGAAAAATGTCTCCAAGATTTTTTTCCATTATGTAACCAGACTGACTCTTGTCTATCACAATGCTCTTGACACACGTTCTGTAATAATATTTGCATCCAGCAAGTACTCTAGCCATTTTAAACTAAATGGATACTTAACGAGTCATTAATTCCCATAGCATTGTTCCAACAAAATAAATAAGAGTTTCTTGATATTAATGTAGTTAGAATGGTTAGAAAGACAAACTTAGAACCTTACATGAGAATCTGAGAAACCCAAACAGAGATATAGAGCAATCTAAAACATGGAATACAATGTCAATAACAGTAATTATACTCTTACCAATATAAGCTTCAGAATCACCAATGTACATTTCAATGCAATGACCAAGCATTGTAACAGAAAATGTGTCATCTCGCCTAAGACCAAGGGCCTGCCAGAAAAAATTCAGCATCGTTATTACAAGAAAATGTATTTTGTTTTCTTTTGTTTAAAAATATTCCCACAGGACTCAATTCAAAATATTCCAAGGCATCCAGGGTGGGGGTAGGGAAGGCTGCTGGCAGGGACACAGCTAAAACAAGAGCGGCCATGATCTGACGGCCATTGAAGTGGGGCAACGGGTAGCTGGAGGCCCCTCACACTTCTCTAGTTTTTGTTTGGAATCCCCCTCCTCTGAAAAGACTTAAAAAAACTGCATCTCCACCTAGAGGCCTCTAAGCCTTCTGTATTAATTCAATCACAAAGAGAGGTAAATTATACAGTACTCAGATCACATACTTAAAAGATCATGCAAACCAGACACCTGCTTAGCCCACACCTGACGAGCTCAGCATTCTGGGTATCACAGTGGCACCTTCAGGACTTCATCTCACCTAAAAAGCTCTAACCAAATCTTGAAAACCAGTTACGAATCTATCACTCGCAAATTTATCTTTCCAATATTGTATTTTCTTTCCTTCCCCAAATACCATTATTTCATCAATTCTAAGACCCACAATTTTTAAAATTCAAACATTTCTGAACTTAGGCTGTCTGACAACTGGTGGTTTTTCACTACTGCCATCAGGCGGCCGCAGCTGTGATGAGGGTGTCCTGCGTGAGCAGCGCGGACTTGGTGGCCATGTTGATGGCACACACTAGACCACAGGCTACATGAGGAACACTCCAAGAAGATACATGAATTGTGGTCATTGCCTAAAATCCTTCTGTTGACACCTTTTGGCAAGATAACATTTGCAGAGCCAATGTTTTTGGCTGGGAGGAACCTGAGTCAAGAGTGGGGCGAGTGTGTCGGCATCAGGGCACTATTTTGGGAAACAGGGATACTGACCACCTGGTACAAAAGTGATCTAGAAGAACCAAACTCTGAATGTGAAGAACTGAATATCTTAACTATTTCACTTACATTTTCTTATTTATGTAGGTACTAGAGTGATTCCTGATAAAAATCTATGTCCTAATATGTCCAAAAGAACACTTTTTCTAAGTACGTAAAAACTAAGTGATAGGACAGAATTATGTTAAAGTTTAAACGGCAGCATATTTTTTTTGTGTGGTCATCTTGCTTACTAACAGCGTCTTAGATTTGACGAAATATAGTGTATGGATTAAGAAGAGATTCTTTCCTGTGACAAACACAGATTGTCTTGTTCATCTAACGAAGAGACCTCAGGGAATTAATTATAAGTCATAAGGTCCTAAAGTGCTCTCACTGTGCAACAGGAACTCTGTGCTCCCCACCTTGACATAATGCCAGTCCAGACTGGGCTGACAAAGGTCACCGCACACTTAGGACAAGCCTCACGTTTGTTTCTAACCTGATGAGTGTTGCACAACATGCACACACCTTTCTTTGCAAAGAAAAGAATAAAATACAAGGTCGCCTGCAGAATTTTAAAATGGTAAGGTAACAAAATATTGCCCAGAAAAGACCTTCTCAAAAAAAAAGAAGAGAAGTGGTAAGTGTTAACCAGCTTCCAGTCAGGTACGGACAAAAGACATACTGTATGGAAATAGTCCACGGCATTCTCAAAGTTGCCCATTAGACTATGGATGTAGCCAATGGCAGAGTAGGTGGACGCGTTCTGGGGAATCAACACTAGGGCCTGGCGGTGATAATCCAACGCCTCAGCATACTTTCTGTGAGAGAAGAGAACGGCAGTTGGGGAGGGGAAGAGAATGGGAAGAAACAGAGAAAACAATTAGTGGGCAGAGGGAAAGCACTCAACTCCTAGGTCTAAGATGAGTACTCATCCTGAAAAAACATAGACACACTTTTCTCTACCAGAGTAACAGCCCAGACTGTAACGGTCCCGCACGTCCACTTCTGTGTGCCCGTGTTGAAATGCATCTCCTGCCCTCTCACCCCGCTGGCTGAGGGTGCTCCTGCAGGGTATTAGCTGCATTCCTTGATGCTCGGCAGGAGACCAGAACCAGAATCTAATCCTTGACTCTTAGGCATGCGCCCTATCAGTAGCAAGGCCTCCTTCACGGGAACACAAGCCCCGGGCATCACGAGTGCTGCCTTAAGGTCAAAGGAGTGATGGGCCACAGCACCTCCCAAAGTTCTCTGGAAAACCTGCCCTGTAACATCTTTCGTGAAAAAAAGGTATTATGCTCAATAAAGTCTGGAAAATTTTGCAGCTCATAATGCACAATAAAGACTCCAAGAAATCCTGAAATAGAAAAACCTGTTAAATTTGGAGTAACCTAGTATTTCCCACACATTTTTTTTGTGAGGAAGATCAGCCCTGAGCTAACATCCATGCCAATCCTCCTCTTTTTGCTGAGGAAGACCGGCCCTGAGCTAACATCTATAGCCAATCCTCCTCCTTTTTTTCCCCTTTTTCTCCCCAAAGCCCCAGTAGATTGTTGTATGTTGTAGTTGCACATCCTGCTAGTTGCTGTATGTGGGACGCCGCCTCAGCATGGCCGGATAAGCGGTGACTTGGTGCGCACCTGGATCCGAACCCAGGCCGCCAGTAGTGGAGAGCGCTCACTTAACTGCCAAGCCACGGGGCTGGCCCCATTCCCACACTTATTTAACCAAAGAATCTATTTTTCAATCATTACCTATTTATCACACCACAAAACTGGTATCTAGAGGGAAACAGTGAGTTAGAATATGGATGTAGTTTTAATTAGATGCTACTGTCCTAATTCTTTTAAATTAATTTTGATCACTAAAATTTTTTAATATAAGAAAACAAGTTATTAAAATTTCGAAAGTTCCTAAAATAAAATTGTATCAGTAGAGATACTAAAAACAATTATTTTGACGCTTGTTGTATCTGAACAGCCAAGTACAAGGAAGCTGGAGGATCTCATAAAAGAAAAATATGGAAAAGGCCACACAAAATAAATTTTTAGTCACAAAGAATATTCTGAAAATGCTCCTCTTCACTTACTTAAGTTTTCTGCAGACATGCCCCAAGTTGTTCAACAGAGGTTCCCATTTGTCAACTGTTACCTAAAACACAGCAACATCAAACCCATGATTCACATACGTCACTTTTCAGCTTGAATGTTTGCATCATTTCACATTTCTGTGGGAGCTGGGCTCTTTCCTGGTGCCTGCACAGCACTAAGCAAGAATGTTTGTTGGTCTTTCCATCTTTCTTTCTACTAGATGAGCCTTCCTGAAGACTCTAATATTTTATTAGCATAAGTTTTGTTAAAGAGCCCATTTGTGCTGAAGAAATTCAAATTTCGTGTCTCTGGCCCAGAGCTTTCCCTCTGCCTACTAAATATTTCCACTTAGAAATCTCACAAGCACTTCAAATTCAATGTGCCACATGCTGATCTCTTATCCTCTCTCTCCTGCCACCCCAGCTCCCCTACCTTAACCCCCTTCTGAGTGCCCTGACACTCAGTCCACGGCACCCATGCCATCCCTGACCCCCAGAAATCACCAGGCTTGTTCATCAGCCTTGTCCGGCCAATCATACAAGTCTCACCATGCTCCGCCCCACCACCTCAGGAGAAGATGCAAACTCTACATCAGCTTCAAGGCCCTTAATGATCCACTCCTAACTCTCCTGCCCCATTTCTTGATATTCTCTGTGAACTCAAAATCCAAGCCATACTGAATCAGCTCCAAATTTGCACACACCACTCTCTACCCCTGCAATATCCTTCTCCTCACTTTCCCCTGGCTAAAGTCTGATCATCCTTTAGGACTGAGGTCCCTCAAGTCTAGGTGAACTGCTCCTCTGTGTGGGTTTCTTTATTTCCTCCATCACAGCCCTTTTTGTGCACTGTATCATTACTGCCAATTTACTTATCTGCATTCCCCAACAGATCTGAGGGCAGGAAATTATCAACCAGTTCCCTGTTACCTTCCAACGCATAGCTCAGAGCTTAGGACACAGTCGACATGCATTAAGTAAGTCTGAACTGAATAAATAAAACAGACCTGACCCACACTCTCTACGCTCCTCAGCCTGGCTCCAGGAGACACAGCCCATGGGAATGAAAGCAAATCTTTTATGATTCTTACTTATGACTGCTTTCCTGTGGCTATTCTGACATTTGCTGTAGTTTATAACTAAAGTTAAACCATATTTTCCCCTCTTCATAACTTTTTAATGGGCATGTTGACAGTTTAAAAGTATTGTGCTTTTTTACTTAAAACTATTACTTTAAGAACATAGTTTCAACGTTAAGTGTGGTTTATGACTGTGTCTCAAACTTTTCTGCGCATGGGAACCACCTGGGCATCTTGCTAAAACTGCAATTTCGATTCAGTAGATCTGAGATTCTGCACTTCTAACGAGCTCCCAAAGGGTGCTGATATGGCTGGTACAGTTTGAGGAGAAAGGTCCTAAGGTATTCAATTCTTTGAAAATTACCAAGGTGATAAGTGGCAACCCTATATTAACAAAAACACATGTATTATCCAGACCACCAAGACTGAGCTGTGGAAGAACCTGCTTTATACACATATATGTGCAAACACACAGAAACAGTGTTTTTAAGTTCATATGACAATAAGAAGAGACCAAAATAAACAAAGCTGGGTCTACGGGGACAGGCAGACTGCCACCTGGCAGGCAGCCCAAGGGAGCTGTGTCTGTCTCAGCAAAGAGGAACTAACAGCCAAGGAAGACGTGGGCCGTGGGCAAGTGCGCCCAAACAGGAAGAGAATGAAACTGGGAACTGACGATCAGAACAGAATAAACCAAAAACAGGTATGAACAAAAAGCAGCAGGAACCAGATTAGCAACATGCAAATTCCTTACCTACAGAGGTTTACAATATCTAAAATTGTTATTATTTTAGAATAATACCAGTGTATACACATCCACATTGAGCACAAATTCATAGGGTACATCTCTCACACGACAGACCCAGTTAAATATTTCAAACACTGAAAGGTCTAAGTACATACCAAGTACAAGGAAAGGGAGAGCAACGACAGGTCTGAAGTGGAATGACTTCTGGCCCTATTCCTGCAGAAGTGGGACCTGCTGCTTACTTACTCATTAATCACAGATGAGACCCTTTTAAGTTCTGGAGAAGGACATACTATGTTAGATGCTACAGTTGCCACCAGCTTCCACCAACCATCACATATGCCTCGCATCAAATAATCATCAAGTATATTCCGATTTCTCCCACTATCAAAACTAGTCTCTTAAGCAGCAAACAGCCGACACCTGCCCTCTCAATTAGACACAAACTCATTTTGTACCATGTGGTAGAACAGCTCATTGCCTGACAACTCAAACATTAACAAGCCATTTGTTATGATAAATATTAGGTTATTATCTTCTAGGCAAGACAATTATTTGTCTATATTAGTTTCCTTATTCAATAGTAAAAATACTTAGGAGTGTGTGTGTATTTATAGATATTGCAAAGAATACCTCATTCCCAATTGCTTTAATTTTCTCCAAAGCATCGAGAAACCATTTTTCTGCTGTTTTCCATCTAAAATAGAGGGAAAAAAGGTTGCACGTTATCCAAAATTAGTAAGTGTAAACATTTTAAGAAAAATGTGAATATCTCTTTCTAGCAATACTAAAATAAATGATGTAAACTTCTGTAAATAGTTTATTAAAACTCAAATTTAAGTCAGATAAATGATTTTTATGGCATTAACATCACAGGAGTTCAAGATTTTAGGAGACAGTCGATTCTCATTATTCTCAGTAATCATGTTCTATAAAGTCACCGTGAACACTGCTTTGGCGAATAGTGAACCACTGCTCCCAGCAGCAACACAGGGTTAGATTCCTACAGACCTCTGGTCACATTTCATCCACTGTTATAACCAGTTTTATATCTGTTTCTGTTTCACGACACCTTGTTTAACTTATCTTGTTGATTCATCAACACTGAACTCAGGGCCAAGAGCACATAACCCAGGCCTTGACAAAGCCATCTAATACCTCTTTTCTCCAAAGCACATCACAGCCTTCTTGCGCTTAGGAACACGAGGCAGCATTTCAGCACTATGCTTGGGGATAATTTTAAACAGGGAAATCATCAATAAAAAGCACAAAAATGAGAAAAATGTGGCACAAAACAGCCCACAAAAAGAACACTTTGGTTACAGTAAAGAAAGTGAAAATAAAAGGCAGACCATTATCTTGTCTGAGCTCAGCTGGGAACACACACGTCTGCATACATGAAAGCACTGTGTTGATTTTGGTTACGAATAAACTGACTGAACATTAAATTATTACTACATATTATTTAAAAAAGCTCCAAACTTTCTTTTACAAATACTAGGTAATCCAATTTTTAGAACACACATACGCGCCACAAAAAACACTACAGTAGTACTAATTTACTGTTTTTAAATTTATGTATAAATTAACGCAAAGGACTATAGATATTTTTCTCTTTAACAGTGAATTACTTATTCTACAAATATTCAAGGCTACAGTAATGCCTCAATTGACCAGGAAACTCTGAGATTGGGCCATTTTAATTAGTTTAATTGTCAGATTAACTGGCAACTAAACAGAAAACATTTTGTTTCAAAATTGTGGAAAATCCCCCTCATATGTATGAATCCAACTCCTAATCAACAAGGAGATGATTAAGGATTCTGCAGTGCCTCCAGGCCACCCTCTGGGGTTCAGTGACTGGACAGACTTCACAGCAACTGTCCAGTCTTGCAACTAAGGACCTGTGGAAGCCTACATCCAAGGGGACTGGCACTCAGGGTTAGTATTTTTAAAGAAATCCAAGACAACACTTTCTATTTTATTTTTTTTAACTGTCCACCTCCTTTTCCTAAAATGTACACATTTAAAAACAAAAAGCAACTGAAGACTCACTCTGTAGAGTTACCCTCCAGTGACTGAGATTTCACTCCGTTTACGAAAGGAACAGAAGGGTGTGGCTTCAGTACTTACTCTCCGTTCTGAAAGGCAACCACGCCAACCTCATGCATGACAAAAGGGTCTTCTGGTGCAATGCTCAGAGCTTGGCCAAAGAACCTCTCAGCCAATTTTGAGTTATTGGTCAATCCATATTCTAGTCCGATGTACAGCATTGGCAAATGGCACCTAAAAATATTGGAAAATTTCACATATTCAACACCAAAAACTTTCTAATTCAGCAGAAATTAATTTATCAACTTCAAAGCCTACCTGCAAAATAATTTAAACATAGCCAAAAACAGAGTGTTTACTTTTTTCCTAACACTTTGTTTACGAATATTTAATGAATGAATAATGGGTTTTTAGACTAATTAGCTGCCACTTCTAGAATCTATGAGCAACCTACTTACCTTTATTTTTCATTATTCTACAGTAAAAAACAAACACAAAAGCCCTCTAAAGCAGAAGGGCATGTCTATGCTGCCTGTCTTCGTCCACTATGCTAAGGTCACACACCCAGCCTAGACTGTCTTTCTCGTTCTCCTTTATTAACTCAGCACCACTAATCCATCATGACTCAAGTTCCACTTCCCTTTATGAAGCTGCTTCTGACTTTCTAACCTAAATGGCTCTCCCTCGTGTGGATTCCCATTGTATCAGTTATTATCAGTCCTACACCAAAGACTTCTGAACTGTGTCATGCACATTCTATTTTCATACCTATGAAAGAGTTCTAGGCATGGAGTAAGTACTCAAGAAAGACAGAGCTGAGAACGTCAACAAATGCTCACTGACTGGTTGGCGTGAGCTCTGGTTCTAATCTAGAATCATGACTCAAGAGTCTATCCTTTACAGAACGTCATGAAGAACCCTCTAAAAGTATTTACTTGCAGGAACTACTTCCAAAATGGCAAGGTAAGGACCTCCAAAACTCTACTCCTCCATAAAAGCAACAAGAACACTGCCAAAAATTGTCAAAATAAACTTTTTCAGAATTTTGGAAGTGAACCAAAGGCTTACAACAATCTGAGGAGTGTATACTCTAGAAAAACAGCTGAGTCTCAGTAAGAACAGCAAACTTCGTGATGTTTTAACTTGTCCTATTCCCATCTCCCTTTTCCAGTTCCATACAAGTCTAGAAAACCAGCAGCCTAGCAACCACTGGAGACAACAGAGCGAGTTTGGAGCTCCTGAAACACCCCACAGAGAACTGTCACTATTTGACCCATCTGGCAGCTCCCTGGAAAAGCCCCACTCACAGCCTGTCTTTATTTGACCTGACTCAGAGATCACTCAGCAAGAAAAGATCCATCCTCAGAGCATTGACTGAAAACAATCAGGAGTAACTGTCTAACATTAACCTGAGGCAGCTATACCAGTTGAGGCAAACAAAAGGCTGGCCAAAAACTTAAAAGGAAATCTGGGGAATAAGATGTCCATAGGGGCCTTTGAAGAGCTCCAAGACATTCCTGGTGATCCGGAAAGCCACAATATGTGTGGGGCTACATGCATGCACATGACAGACTGGAGAAGGCCCTAATCTCTCATCTCTGGCTGACCTTGAGGCTTAGTGAAGCAGGAAGTGAAGGCTAAAGCAGTTGTCAACTATAGGAACACTGAAGGCATGCCACAATATAGGTACGGGTCCTTCAACCAAGAGGGGAAGACTTACTGGTGTGAGATGTAAAAGGAAACCACTAAGCTAACTGAGCAGAGGCTTCAGTGGCCTCATATGACAAAGGACACAGACTGTACAGAATTTTCCAGCAAAGCCACCAAACAAACAGCAACAACAGCAAACTCTGGGGTGGGGTAGAGTAAATCTAATTTCCCAAATTGCCACATTATTTTAAATGTCTAGTTTCAACAAAAAATAAAGAGACATGCAAAGAAACAGGAAAGTATGGCAACAGACGGGGGAAAAAGCAGTCAACAGAAACGATCCTGGAGGAAGACCCAATGTTGGACTTACTAGACAAACACTTTAAATAAGCTATTTTAAACATTCAAGGAGCTAAAGGAAATTATGTCATCTATGAAACTAAAGAATGTGAACAATGTCTAATCAAACAGAAGAATCAAGAAATAAAAACTGTAACAGAAAATCAAATAGAAAATCTGGAGTTGAAAAGCAAAATAACTAAACAAAAAATTCACTAGAAGGGTTCAACAGCAGTTTGAACAGGCAGAACCATCAGCGAACTTGAAGATAGGTTGATAGACATTATTCAGTCTGCGGAAGAGAAAGATAAAAGAATGAAGAAAAACGAACAGAGCCTCCGAGACTTGAAGGACATCACCAGGCACAGCAACATATGCACAAGGAGAGCCCCAGAAGGCGAAGGGAGAAGGTAAGCGGCAGAAAGAATGTTTGAAACCAAAAATATTCTGGCCAAAAACATTCCAAAGCTCAAAAAAATCTAAGGATAAACTTAAAGAGATCCACACCTAGCCAAATCACAGTCAAACCACTGAAAAAGAAAAAAGAAAAAGAATCAAGTAAGAAAATACAATTAATAACATACAAGAGATCCCCAATGAGATAAACACCTGACTTCTAATCAAATACTTGGAGGCCAAGAAGGCAGATGGATGACACTCAAAGTGCTGAAAGAAAAAGAATGCCAACCAAGAACTTTATACCCAGCAAACCATTCTTTGAAAATCAAGGTGAAATTAAGACTTTCTTAGGGAAACAAAAACTGAGAAATTTTGTTGCAGGCTCAGCTTACAAGAAATACTAAAGGAAGTTCTTCAGGCTAAAAGCAAATGTCCCCAGAGAGTAAGTCTAATGCACATGAAAAAGTAAAGCATACCAGTAAAGGTGATTATGTAATTATAAAAGATAGTACAAACGTGTATTTCTTCTTCTTTCTTCTCTAACAGACTTAAAAGGCAACTGTATGAAACAATATGGATATAACTGTATTATTGGGCCTATCATATACAGAAATATAATGTTTACCAATAATGGCACAAAGAAAGTGGGTAAGAGCAAAGCTATAGTGCAGTAAGAAAGTGACACGAGACAGTACCTTAAATCCACAAGAACAAACGAAGGGAACTAGAAACGGTAAATGAGGTTAATATAATAAATGATATAAATTTATACTTGCTCTCCTCACAGCTTCTTTTAACAAAATTACATACAGTAATAATTATAACAATATATAATTCAGAGAATTCGTAGCCAGCAGACCTGCCCAACAAAAAATTCTAGAGAGTCCCTCAGGCAAAATGAAAGGATACTGAACAGTAACTCAAATCCACACACAAAAATAGTTTAGTAAAAGTAACCACATAGGTAAATATAAGACAGTATATTTTTGTTTGCAACTCTTTTTCTTCTATCTGATTTAAAAGACAACTGATAAAACAATAATTATAAACCTATGTTGATGGGCTTATAAGGGATAAGATGTAATTTGTACAACAAAAACAGCACCAAGGAGACAGGAGGGAACAGAGCTACACTGGAGTCAAGTTTTTGTATACTACTGAAATCAGGCTGGCGTGGTCAAGAGAGAAATATGCTTGGTCTTTGTCCTGGGTTCCTGGCACACAGGTCCTACAGCCCTTGCACTTTCCTGAGTGACAGGAGTGTCTTTCATTATTCATAATGAGCCCCTCTGGATCAGACCTGAGTTTATGCTAATGGAGGTAACTGAGGGTGGGGCCCCTAGAGCCTCAGGATGAGGATGGTCACCAGAAAGACCCAGCGATGAGAGGGCTGGAACATTCAGCCTCACCCACTGGCCACCGGGAAGGGGACGGCCGGAGACTGAGCTCTAACACTGGAGGGGCCTGCCCCGTGGCTTAGCAGTTGAGTGTTCGAGCTCTGCTACTGGCAGTCCGGGTTCAGATCCTGGGCGCACACGAAGGCACCACTTGTCTGGCCATGCTGAGGCCGCGTCCCACATACAGCAACTAGCAGGATGTGCAACTACAACATACAACTATCTACTGGGGCTTTGGGGAGAAAAAGGGGGAAAAAAGGAGGAGGACTGGCAATAGATGTTAGCTCAGGGCCGGTCGCCCTCAGCAAGAAGAGGAGGATTGGCATGGATGTTAGCTCAGGGCTGATCTTCCTCACAAAAAAAAAAAAAAACAAAACACCACACTTGAACAATAAGACTCGGAGAGCTTTCAGGCTGGTGAACACACTGAGGGGCTGGGAGGGTGGTGTGCCCAGAGAAGGATCGGAAACTCCACACACCACTAAAAAACACTGTGTAAGAAAAAACCAGGAAATTAAAATGGTACATTACAAAATATCTAACACAAAAGAAGGCAGTAATGAGGAACAGAAGAACAAAAGACATAAGACATCTTAAAAAACAGAACAAAATGGCAAAAATAAATCCTACCTTACCAGTAATTATGTTATACATAAATGGATAAAAATCCATCAAAAGGCAAGAAATCGGCAGAACGGATAATAAAACCACGATCCACCTCTATGTCGTCTACAAGAGACATACTTCAGATTTAAAGACATGAACAAGTTGAAAGTAAAAGGATGGAAACAGATATACCATGCAAACAGTAAGAAAGGAGAGCTGGTGTGACTATACTAATATCAGACAGAACAGACTTAGGACAAAATTTGTTACTACAGATAATGAAGGACATTTTATAACGATGAAAGAATCAACCTATCAAGACCTAACAGAGACTCAAAACACATGAGCAGAAACTGCCAGAAGTTGACGGACAAATAGACAATTCGCCAAGAGTAGTTGGAGACTTTAATACCCCACTTGCAGTAATGAATATAATAAGTAGGCAGAAGACAACAAGGAAATAGAAGACATGAACAGCACTCTAACCCAGTTAGACCTAAGGGACAGCTACAGACACTGCATCCAACAAGAGCAGAGTTCTCAAGTGCCCCAAAACGTTCTCTAGGATAGACCAGGTTAGGTCATGAAACAAGCTTCAATAATTTAAAAGGGTTGAAATCACACAAAGTATGTTCTCCAATCACAATGGAATTAAATTAGAAATCATAACAGAAGGAAATTTGGGAAATTCACAAATATTTGGAAATTAAACAACACACAAATAACCAATGACTCAAAGAAGAAATCATAAAGGAAATTTTGAAATAGTTATGTAATTTCAAATATTTACCCAAACACACGGCAAGTTAAGAGAACATAAAGCCGTTCTGAGGGGGAAGTGAAATTGAGAGAAAATAATGTTTATCTTGACGATTTGAAAATTAGATAAAGTTCGTTCAATTAGGAAACATTAAAGGTATTAATCATGTCATTAATTATCATTGGTTGTGATTCTTAGCTGGGAACTAATAACTAATAATAACTACCTGGGTTTGTGAGCACCTAGAATAGCAAAAAAAATTAGGAGACCCTAGTATGCGCTCATAAGAAACACCTCACAATACGTTATCGAAATCTCTTTTGCCAACTTAGACTGATAGATCAGGGGGCACGTGAAGCGCACTAGAAAGGTCTCACACGTCTTGGTAAACAGGATGGAGAAACCTAGATGGGGTATGAAGACCATTTAGGTGGATGAATGACTGGTTAAACAATTTTAACCTGGAGGATTATTCCTCCAGCATAGTAATATGCTAATGTTATGGACTGAACATATGTGTGACCCCCACAAATTCATATGTTAAGCCCTAACGTGACTGTATTTGGAGAGAGGGCCTGTAAGGAAATAACAAAGGTTAAATGCGATCATAAGGCTGGGGCCCTAATACAATAGGGCTGGTCCCCTTATAAGAGGAAGAGACACCAGAGCTCTCGCTCTGCCCTGTGGGGACATAGTGAGAAGGCAGCCGTCTGCAAGTCAGAAAGAGATCTCTCACAAGGAATCAGCACCTTGATTTTAGACTTCCCAGCCTCTAGAATTGTGAGAAAATAAACTTCTGTTGTTTAAGTCACCCAGTCTATGGTATTTTGTTACGGCAGCTGAGATGACTAATAATACAGTTAGGAAGCTATGTCCTTTACAGTATTTTCTTTTTCTTTTTTTTAATTTCACTTTTTTTTTGTGTGTGTGAGGAAGATCAGCCCTGAGCTAACATCCGTGCTAATCCTCCTCTTTTTGCTGAGGAAGACCGGCTCTGAGCTAACATCTATTGCCAATACTCCTCCTTTTTTTCCCCCAAAGCCCCAGTAGATAGTTGTATGTCATAGTTGCACATCCTTCTAGTTGCTGTATGTGGGATGCGGCCTCAGCATGGCCGGAGAAGCGGTGCATCGGTGCGCGCCTGGGATCCGAACCCGGGCCGCCAGCAGTGGAACGCGTGCACTTAACCACTAAGCCACGGGGCCGGCCCTACAGTATTTTCATAGATGACTAGTTAGATATAAAAGTCACACGTATCAAATTTAATATAACTAAAATAATCTGAGGATAATACTCAAACGCAGGACTGGGTGCCAAAATGAGTCTGATAGTCTGAAAAGATAAATCAAACCCAAAGAGATGACATTCAACACAGATAAATATATGATCCCACTTCTGAATACAAGCAAACAAATTATGGTAGCTAACTTTTATTAAGCGCTTTCTACGAGTCAGATACTGTTCAAAGTCTTTAACTGGTATTATCTCAATGACTCCTCACAATAAGCGTAGGAGTAAGTATTGCTATTATTTCTATTTTTCGAGAAGTTACATAATTTGCCAAGATCATCAGGCAGTTTGACTCCAGCCTAGCCCTCTGAACTATCACACTCCCACCACCTCTCCACACAGAGATGGAGGCAGCAGTCAGCAGAGGCAGCCCACACGAAGAACACTGCAAGTGTAACCAATGGCAAGTCCGAAGAGTCAACAGGAATAACAAACTCTACTCCCCAAAGTAACATACTCTTAGGGTACACTTACATCAGTTAATATCAATACATTTATTATTGATGTAAATCTAGAACACTGACAAATACAGTCCTGCACTACCACTAAGCCACATCAAATATCTTTTGGACATAAACAGGATGTAAATAATTTTGCTCATGAATACTTTCATTCTTGCACAATCATGTGAAAAAGAGCTCCCGTCGTCCTGTCCCCCTGGCCTGGTCTCCCAGTTCCCTTCTGTATTGGTTAAGATAAACTGCTGGGAGAATCACTACACCAGCTTCTTTCTCCTTCAACTTACACAGTTATTTTACTACCATAAGCTACTAACAAGGTGCAAGTAAGATATTTTTGTTTAGTTTAGCAACCAAAGGGCAGTGACAGTAATAACAGAAATTTCATTTTGTTAGCAAAAACAATCCTTTCACAGAGTTGAATCCACTTGCTCTGCCGTACCCTTTCATCAGCTGTGCTGCTGTGAAGTAAGCAGCCATTGCCTGGTCGTGTTCACTCTCAACCGCAAACGAGTGCCCGTATGCGATCCACGCAGGCCCGTAGGTCTTCTCAAGCGTCGTAGCTTTGCTAAAACAACAGATTTCAGTCAAGTAATATAACATTTATTAAGTTGTTAAGTAAATTTTATGTAAGCTGATGGCTTCAAGGACATTAGAATTACGTAAATAAATGAGCTGTCAACATATTAAACGCTAATATAACATTTGTGTTAACTCATTTGAAATAAAAGAATGTTTAGCAGTACAAGCAAAATTTTAAGAAATTTTAGGTGAGTTCCACAACTTTTCAGGTGCTATAGTTGAACCCATTAGCATTCTGTATAGAATTCACAAATATTACTTAATCCAGGAGCTTCACTTCACAACCTAGTAGATAAATGGTGGTAGCAGCCACCATTTAATGAGGGCCTGTTGTGTGCCAGGCACATGTTAGATGCCTTATATGTATCATCTAATCCTAATAACTTCCAAGATAAATCATTACTTATATTTTAAAGATAAGTATACCGAGGCCAGAAAGATTAAGTGACATCCTATGGTGTCAAGACGGTGGGATGTGGGAAGAGATTCACCCTGGTTCCAAGGACTGGACTACATAGTCATCAACAGTCATAAATAGTCTTCAATCAGTGGACACACTGGTGACCCCAACAAGGAATAAAGAGAACATATCACAAAACATGGAAAATATAAACTGAGATTCCCACTTCCTAGCATTTTCTAAGTTTTTTTTTTACCCAAATAGTTCCTGTTTCACGTAGAGTCCATCACTGAATAAGCACACTAAATCAAAGAAAAACAGTTGAAAAGAACTATTACAACACAAATCCTCTTCCTACTCCAGGAAAAAGCACAGCAAGTTTTTCTAAAATGCTTAATACTCAACTAACCAGAGAGCCCTTCCTATTGTCTTCCAAGTGCAGGATCCTTTCGTGTCATCTGATCAATTTTCCTACAATCCTGGGATACAAGTATCACATCATTCCCATTACAGAGAAGAAAGAGAGGATTGGAGATAACCTTTTCAAGGAATTATAGCCAGAAGTGGCAGAACTTGGATTAGCATTCAAGTCTGTGTCCAAAGCTCACGTGCTTTCCCTTAGATCCAGCTTCTATTTTGTTCACATGGAGGAAATCACAGGTATGATTATATTTTAAACCTTTAGTAATTAATTCTTCACATACTAAACCTTTTTCTATACTTGAATAATTGAGTAAAACTGGTTAAGTAGCTTGATTGGGCTGCATGTGATTGGGCTGCATGTGGCTAAAGCAGATCCTTATATAAACTATGTCACTATTCCAAGAATTCTGTTTTATAGTCACATTTGGTGCCTAATCTCATGTAAAGTTTCATGCAACTTCAAAACTATTAACAAAAGAAGTCCTAAAAATAAAAGGTTAGTAGTATCTCTGTAAACGAAAAACAGAACCTTTCAAACTACTTGATATTATTCTCTATTGTTCATATTTATTCTCATTTATAATAGAAATTTAAATATAAGTTCCTTGAGAACAAAGTCTATCTACACCACTGATTACCTTCATCTCCCCTCATGACACCTTATAAAGAGCAAGTTGCATAACTGATCCAACTGAACTGAATCTGCTGAAGAAAACCTTTCTTCTTTCAAACTGCTTTTAGAGTACCTTCAGAGTTACTAGTTACTGCATTAAAGCAGATGAGCAGGAAATCACTTCCTACAGGTTCACTTCAGAGCGAAGAAGACAATAATTCATACCTGAGATATCTTCTGGCATGTTCATTTTTATGACCAACCATGAGATAATAGCATCCCACTGCAAACCAAGACACCTACAAAGTTCAAAATTCACCATCACCAAAGACACTCAACTTGGAATTAGAAATCTCTAACAAATTAAGCCAGAGAGTGGACTAGATGTTCCATCACCTATTCTAGTTCACATCAGAAACTTCTTGGAGACAGGCTGTCTACTAAGGGTCCTGGATGAAAAGAGGACCGAGTCCCCAGCTCCTCCTTGGGGTGCCTGCCATCAAGACGAGGCTCCTGAACACCTCCCAGTTCAAGCACCAGCCTGAGTCTGGCCTCCCACGTGCACTGTCCCTGGCTCAACCCTGGTTCCACTGGGTTTACCTTGTTAGCTGATCTCTCCTGTGCTGGTTTTGCCTCTCTATAAACTACTCTCATACTGGTCTAGTGAGCAGATTCTTGTCTGAGACTTAGACCCTGACTCCTGACTTCTGTCTTTAAGGACACAGTTCCTGATTACACTTTCAATCTCTAGGTCTTAGTTCTGATCCGCGGCAGTTTGGAAGACAATTCAATCAGCGCAAAATTCAGTAAGCTGTCTTGTAGATAGGTGAGAAAGCTACCAAGCAATTATCAGTCTTCCTTATGAGGGGTGGGAGGACGACTTACACTTTCAATACTTCGTTTTTCTCTAAGTATTTTTAAATAATAAGCATATATAATTTCTATAATCAGAAAAAAATAAAGATTTTTGTTTTAAATTGTTTTGGTATACTAAAAAAATACCTTCATGGATTGAAAAGGTTAATGCTGCTTCTAATTATCATAAGCACTAGCAGATTTTGCTCCAACACCTTAAAAATAAAACATTATCTGCTTGAACTTAATACACTAGTTAAGTACTTTCTTACTGTAAGGAAAAAAAAAGGTTTATATTTACTTACAGGATTACTAGGATATAAATCCACCAATTTATGAGAGAGATAGAAAAGTTCTACATTAGGGAGAAAGAAAAAAAAGAATAAAGTTATTCATATCAAATCAATTTTTTTTTAAAGCTTCAGTGCATGGCTGTGTATCCTAGTTGTTAGTTTTAGTTTTCTATGTGAGCCACTGCCACAGTATGACAACTGACAGACAAGTGGGGTGGTATGGTTCCACAACTGGGAAACAATCCCAGGCCATGGTGGTGTGAACGCTGACTCATAACCACTAGACCACCAAGGCTGGCTCTCATATTGATTTTAAGATACGACTTTCCTCCACTTACAACTCTTCACAATCATACAAACTGTGATCTCATAGCAATGATGTCATACTTTTCTTTCTTTCTAGATACAAAATCCATTTACCTAATGAAATACAGAAATTCCACGGGGCAGATACTATGGCTGTTTCATTCAAACCCCAGCCCCCCACCTCCTTACCCTGTGCCAGACCTGTAAGTGACCCGAGTGCCCGCTGAGTGACTGGAACACTGGATGAATGGCACATGATAAAACACATCACCTGCTTAAGAGGTTATGTCAAAGAGCCTCATCTATCTTAAAAACCCACATCTCAACTCCACAGGCCTATTACGGACCATCTTAACCACCCACAACCAATCTGGTTGACCAAACTTCCAAGTCTATCAAATCAGCAAGATGATTTCCTCTTGAGAAACATGTAGTCCTAGCACGTCGGGATGACGTTTCCTACGTGCAGACTCGGACTCATGAGACCAGGCAGCTGGCACAGCTACAGCTCAGCAAGTGTCCAGGAGACGTGAAGCTGCTGGTGCACAGACCACACTCTGAGCAGGAGGGTCTGGAGTGGAGTGTCTGGCTTTGTTTCCCTCTCAACAGAGCTCACCATTCAGTTTAAAAGATTTAAGGGTGAATACAGTCCAAACACAACTAAAAGTTTCTGAGATGTTAAAATGAGGAAAACATGAGCAAAAAATTTGCCCCCTTCCAATTTCTAAACAGTTACTGACTCTTGCCACATCAGTTTTCTTATGAATTTTAAAAAGGCAAAATTGCCACCCAACACTCTAAAGCTAACAACCATAAACCACAAATTATATCTGAGAAAAGGAAACAGGGATAAAGAAGCAGAGTGTTCTGCTGGGTTAAGAGAATGACCGTTGGTCACTGTGATAAGCACTTCTTCCCCCAGTTGTTACTTTTATTATAAAACTCCATTATGTTGTTACCTGCAATCTCAATTATCCAGGATTTGTGAGACAAAATTTCAAGAGTTACAGAAATTTTTTTTGTCTTAAAAATTATTATTTTAATTAAAAAAAATTCTTACCATTTGCTTTATTCAGCTCCACAAGTGTCCCTATATGTACAGGTAAACAATTTGCATGGAAAGGATCTTTTTCCATTACTCTGAAAGTTAAAGCAACACATTACTACCCCAGAAACAGTATGTAACAGCACTCATCATAATTAGCTATGCTTAAACAGTCAGTACAGCGTCATGTACAAGACCACCCATTACAATACTGTTCTACTTTTTTAACTCCATTATCTTCAAGTTGGTTCAGTTAAGGCAATGATTAGGTTATAAACGAAAGGGAAAATTCTGGTTTATTTGGAAGGAATAAAACTAAACATTATTACATACATTTACTTTACATCAGTAAACTTGTAACACATCAAATAAAGAGTCTAATTATTTAGAAGGATCAAAAACTACAAAATATTAATAGATCACAAGTATTCATCAATTAAAATTTTTGTGAATTCAAGGATTTTAAGCAACCCCAAAGATCCGTTAAAAATAGTTTATGTAATCTGGTAATGGACAAGCTTGAATTTACTCTGCAAATGGTAAAGATGACTTAAATTATCATCAATTAGTTCAAAATTACTCAGAAAGCATGTCCCATGCATTTCTTAGGTAAAATGTACTGAACTCTATGTTCCTACACAAAAATGCCTGGATATACTTACACAGAAGTAAGTTTGTAGCACATTTTAAAATCACAGTTATAATAATGTCTTTCAGCTAAAGACACTACCACATCCAGATTCTCTTGCAAACCATCTACAGACTCGGGGATGACAGTTTCACGAGGCTTATTATACTGAAACAGAGAAATGTAAACATAAACTCGATGAGCAACACCAAAGCAAAAGCAGACTCCATCTGGCCCACGTGTTGAAAGGATTCACACAAGGACATGTGTGAGCCTCTGGGAACTTTTAACTTCAAGTCTCATCAGTACTCCTCTCAATAAGTTTAATTCTCTTCTCAATTCTATCACAGAATTCCATGGTAGGAAGTATTTTACAAAGTAGAAGTTCAGGAAGCATAAGAAAAACATCCTCATTTTCACGCAACATCATTCCATTTATCTGATAGTTCAATCTTTAGTATAAGGAGTCCCTGGGAGGAAGACAGATAGTTTTGGAAGCTTTTTTAGGAATCACATCGTATATTTTAAATAATGTAAATCTATTCTTGCAAATCAGCTAAATTAATAAAAATTAACTTCTGATAGTTTAACTAGTAAAAGAATAGAGGCCAAATTTAATGAAAGAAATAAGATATTTACAAAAGGCAAATACTAAGTTAGTGTTTTTACTTACCTTCTTTAATTTGTTCTCAAATAAAAAACGTAGCAATTCCTGTTCTTCAGTACAGAGCTTGCTAAGAGGTAGTGATTCAAGAAGTTCTTTTTCTTAAAAATGTTGAGAAAAAAAGAATGTCCTCAATATTTATGGGGGGAAAAAGTCAGCAATGAAAAATATTCTTCTATATTTCTTGGTCTAAGTAAATCAAACTCAAAAGACAAAATAACAAGATCAAAATGTACTAGAGAAAACTAAGACAGCTGTTCCAGACCCTGGTGATGAGACCCACCTGGAGGGCTGTGCCATGAAGCCTTCCAGGTGATCCCGGTCATCACCAGACTCAAGAATCACCAGACCAGCTTCCCAACCCCAGCACTACTGACACTGTGCGCGGACAGTTCTGTTGTGTTGGCTGTCCTAGGCACTGCAGGACGTTTTGCAGGATCTCTGGCCTCTACCCACTAGATGCCAGTAGCAACCTCCTATCCTCCCTCGACCCCTAACTGACAATCAAAAATGTCTCCAGACATCGCCAAATGTCCCCTAGAAGGCAAAATCACCCTGGTTGAGAACTACTGCACTACACTAAAATACATTTGATCCCATTAATACAACATCCCCATTTTCTCTCTGTTTCTCTCGTTTATCCACCTCACATCACTGCCAACATGCTAGGTCAATACTTCTTAGCCCTTGTTGTTCCTTAGGATCATCTGGGAGCTTTAAATCATCTGATGCCAGGGCCCCAGCACCAGAGATTCTGCTTCAACTGGTCTGGAGTTAGGACCCGCACAATGTTTTTAAAGCTCCTCAGGGATTAACAGTGCAGCCAGGTTGAGAATCACTGAATCAGATATTGAAATCTTGGTTTATACTACCTCACACCACTTTTCAAAAAGATGGCCTAATCACACCACAATCCCTCAAGACTGACTGCAAGAGGCACTGCATAATAGTGTACTTTGCAACGTGCTCCATACTTGAAGACATTAAGGAAATAGGTCTATTTAAACCTGTACATAGTCTGCTGTTGATTCAACAGATTTCAGAGAAAAAAACAATCCCAACAATATTAATTGTGCTCAACATAAATGCCTGAGTTTCCACACCTTCTTGGGCTGTCAGCATGTGGTGTGACGTCAGAAGATCAAACGCTTCGAAGCAGTAGACGTCGAGCTTCAGAGCTTCCTTGTAGCTGTAGGTGGCCAGGGTTCTGTTATCCAGAGCATCGTAGATTTTCCCTCGTAAAAGACAAATAGAACTCTTTATCTGTTGGAAAAATATGATGAATCACATACTAAGTCAATATTTTTAAATTTAATTTTTGATCAAAAATTATATATTATCTGCAGGCTGAGACTTTTTTTTACATCTAAACAATGTGTTCCATCCTCACTGTCAGACTCAGTCTGGATTAACAGAAACATGACAGTAAAACTTCTCCAACCTACCTTCCCCAGGCTCTCTTGACTTCAGCACACCTCTATGACCAGCTGCCTATCACGGCTATCTTGTTCATCACTCTGTCTCAAATAGGGTGACAACTTAGGGACAGCAAACAGAGCATGCACATATTACATCAAACTCTAAAACAGTTTGCTAGGTAGATCTCAATGAAAAATATCAGACAACCGGTAGCAATGTAGCACAGTGGTTAGGAGCTTGGCTTTCTGGAACTAGACAGACCAGAGTTCACATCCCAGCTCCGACACTCACTAGTGACCTTGGACCAGTGATTTACCTCTCTTGCCTCAGTTTCCTTTCCTAATTTAATGTACAGGGCTCAGTGAGGACTGGAGGTGGCGCTCTCTAAATAGCAGCACATGGTAAGGCGCCCTCACAGCAGCCACCGCGCTACTATTAACAAGAGGATGTGGAAATCTGATTTATTTCCAGACTCGAAACCTCAAGAAACACATAACTGAGCTTAAAGACGATCCAAAGATGAGTAGCTAAAATTGGTCAAGGGATGAAAAAGAGTCATCATAAAATCAAAATTTTAAAAATATTGGAGGACATTATGAGAGAATCTTAGACCTATGCAATATCTTATGAGTTGTAGAAAAAAAAGTAATTTCATAAAACAATAATGCATTACAAATAAATCGCGCATTTCTCAGAGATAAGTTAACAGATAGGAGGTCCAAAAATAGTAATACCAAGCTCCCTCATAAATGCATTTCTTAGCAGAAAAATGAATGTGCTTAACACATAAATTAACAAACACTTCAAAAAAAGAAAGAGAGAGGGGCTGGCCCCATGGCGTAGCAGTTAAGTGTGCACGCTCCGCTGCTGGCAGCCCAGGTTCGGATCCCAGGCACGCACCATCGCACCGCTTGTCAAGCGATGCTTTGGCGGCATCCCACATAAAGTGGAGGAAGATGGGCACAGATGTCAGCTCAGGGCCAGTCTTCCTCAGCAAAAAGAAGAAGATTGGCATGGATGTTAGCTCAGGGCTGATCTTCCTCACACACACACAAAAAAAACAGAGAGACACCACCTAAGAACGTATACAATTCCTACCTTTTTGAGGTGAAAAGTAGAGTAACCAAGTCCCTTCCTAAGTAAGTTATAAAGAATAACCGGGGAAACGGAGGAAGTGGTGGGTGACAGCTAACAAGCACAGGGTTTCTTTCTGGAGTAATAAAAATGCTCTAAAATTGACTGTGGTGAGTGTTGTACAGCTCCGTGAACACACTAAAAGCCAATGAACTGTACACTTTAAATGAATGAATTGCATGATATGCGAATTATATCTCAAGAAAGCTGTTTAAAAAATAAAGAAAACAAAAGAATAACAGTCCAGATTAGTAATCTCACTGTGGACGTCATTTATTACATCATATTATATAATCTCTGCCAGCAAAGAATTTGCAATTTCATGCAGATATAAAGTATACAAACTGAAATACACAAAATAACATAAATAGTAACACCAAACCACTCCCTGGAAAGAAAGAAACAATCTAAAGTAATCAAGGTTTCTTGGGGCTAAATAAAAAACACTCTTGAAACACAGTAAGAAGAGGAAAGATGATGCCACGTGCAGAGTAGTTTAAGGCATCAAATAAGAGAAGGAGATCTCAAGTCAGCCTACTTCGGACTCAAGCACCTGAAGACAAAATTACAGCTTCCAAGTGATAGCTCAGAAACGTCTCAGAATCTTTTTGGATTTTGGTGGGCAAATTAAATAAACTGGCAACCAAACTGCTTTAACATGACTACACTGAAGTACGTAAAAGAAGAGGGTTTACATTTGCCATGTCAAGTGGATAATTCTTACTGATGTTACCGATGTATGTTTATTACTTACTGATGACTGTGATATTTCCCAGTCACTGGAGGGGTCTTTCAAGCCACTGTCATCCTTTGAGTGTTTCTCAAATAATCTTTTGTTGATCGGCTCCTCCATATCAAGAATGTCAAGAGCCTGCTGATGCTCTCCTGCAGCATACTACGCAGAGAACAGAGACAGCGTCCATCACCCAGGGCTTCTGACACTAATATACACATGAATACTGCAGATTCTAAGAGCCTGCTGATGCTCTCCTGCAGCATACTATGCAGAGAACAGAGACACCGTCCATCACCCAGGGCTTCTGACACTAATATACACACAAGTACTGCAGATTCTAAGAGCCTGCTGATGCTCTCCTGCAGCATACTATGCAGAGAAGAGAGACACGGTCCATCACCCAGGGCTTGTGACACTAGATATACACACAAATACTGCAGATTTTAAGCGAGTAATAAATATTAGATCCACTCATTATTTAAATTTAAAATGTCTAGCGTAGAATTTTCTTCATGTATGTCAGCTTTTAGTAAATGGAGAATCAATATTTCATAGCAAACAACACGAAAGAAAAGAACATTTCCTCAAGGAATACTTCACTAATCCGCCAAGCTCCATCACTAGAATTCTCACACACATGTGAGGAATGCATCACATTCACATAATTAAACTTTTACAAAACAAAAACGAAACTAAGAGCATACTTACATGGCATCTAGCTGCAAGGTAGCGACATGCTTCATACAACTAGGAAAGAAATTAATCTATTAAAAAAGTGGTCAAGATAATATACATCTCCATTCTAAAAGAAAACTATAAGCATGACGAGAAACCTGTTTTCATAGTTTTTCCTTTCACCCTGGCAGAGAAAAAAAATCCGGTCTTTTTAACCCATATTCATCATGAATCTACTGTTTACTAGGCACCAAGGATTCAAAAAGGCGTAAGGACCTGCCCTCAAGGGTTACAGCAGGGGAGACATAAAGAGAGCACAGTTTCTTTCATAAACCATGAAAGAAGGGCATGACAAGGACAAACCAGCTGAGGAACACATCTGTAGGAAGAGATAAGTGGGGAGCTGGTCAGCATTCCAGGCACTGAGTCTGAATAACCATTGCATGTCTAAGGAACCGCAAGTAGTCAGCATGACTGCAGCACATGTGACACGTACCGACGGTGGTGGTGGGTCAGCTGCAGACTGAAGAGAAATCAAGGACCTGGGGTGTCTATTAATGTATCTGATCTTATCCTGTAGCTAACAGGAAACCACCGAGCAAGACTGTGAATGAAATACAGTCATACGTCGCTTAATGACGGGGACACGTTCTGAGAACTGCAGTGTTAGGCGATGTCACCATGGTGCAAACATCAGAGTATATGTGCATAAACGTTGATGGTACAGCCCACTGCACACCTAGGCTCAATGGTACTAATCTTACGGGACCACCGTCGTACATGCGGTCTGTCATTGACTGAAACGTCGTTACGCGGTGCGTGACTGTAACCAGATCTGTGTCTTAGGAAGACCAGCCCTGTGACAGTTTAAAAGAGAAACTGAAGACCGGGAAGGTAGGAGTAGGAAAGATATTACTGGATAAGAACTAAGAAAAGGCTAAAACAACAAAATGGACAAATGAAAGGCCTGACATCTATGACTGGTAATGAGATGGAAAGGAATATCTGTAATTTCAGAGCTATTTAGAAAACTGCATTTTCAACTCAGTGACTAGATGGTGGGAGGTAGGGGGAAAACAACATGACTGAGACTAGGAATAAGAAACTTTCTCTTCACATTCAATAAAAAAAATTGAATCCTTTTAAATAATTTTGACGTAAAACATGCTCCTAACGTACTAATGTAACGACATTTTTAAAAAGTTTTGGAAAGCTTTAAAGTTCATACAATCACTTACTTTGTCCAGTTTTCGTGACCGAAGCGCATGAGCTGCTCTATGATACTGTGCTGTCAGGTAAAGACACTGAGCCAACCAATAAATGTCCTGCGGCTCCTCTGGAGGGAAAAATTACATAAGTGGCCAGAGGTGCAAGGAAATATAGATTTTTAAAGATGGAGAAATCAGAAAAAAAATTAGAATTTGTCACTTACCATGAGAGAGTGAAGCTACTTTATCTGCCCAAAACAGAGCACTTTGATACTGGTGCTGTATCCACAAAAAAAAAAAAAAAAACAAAGTGGTAACTGCTCTATTATTTCAACAGTGTTAAGCAAATACCTAATATTATTAGATTGCTATATAATAAATCAACATCTCAATACAATAATTTTTTACATGTAGTAGGGGTCTGTCAATCATCTCTCTACCTTATATCTCAGTTAAGTGAGTTTTAGCTCAATGCTACAATAAAAACACTACAAGATTTTTGATATATACACTTCAAGAAAAGTTTTTTTTAAACTTATACATTGCAAAACTGTGTCAGCAAGTACCTAAAACAGCACATAATTTAAATGACTGTTTTGCAATATCTAGTCATTAGCGATGGTTCTCCGTCTTTCCAGATCTTTGCCTCAGTCTTCCTGGTACAAACCAGGAACTCTGCTGCTAGTCAATCTGGAGGTTCTGGGATGCTTCTGGGACAGTTACAGGTCTGCCCAGTGTAAGTGCCCTAAGAGTGGAAACCAGGCCTCACTCCACACGCATCCTCAGGGCCAAAAAGAAAAGTGCTCAGAAAGCATCTGTCCAATTCCACTGACCTACGTGCAATCACAACACAGCTCTCCAACGCACTGCAAACATCTGGCAACAGTATCTCACATCCGACTCTGAACATTTCACGATCTCCCCCCCTTCCTTGTTTCCAATTTATCGGGAGAGCGTACATTTTACAAAAACCAAGTGACATCACAGATTAAACTGAAACTGATTCTAGAGACACTTCTCCACTTAAACAGTTTGCTGTTCATTAAACAGTGATGCAAGCAATGCAGATGTAGTTAATACAAATTTTTTTAAAGTACTGATTTGAGACAACAGGCTTGTCTGTATCTTTAATCACTTAAATTCGGCCACACAAGAACCACAACTAAACTTTTCAAAAATTTCCTATTAGCTAGCTAAACTTAAAGACCGCCCTGCAATTTTCCTCCTAAAGTCATCCTTCCATTTCCAGTGAGCGGTAAGTACGTACTGACTCCGACTGCGTGTCCGAGTGTCCAGCTGTCCGGCCGCACGGAGCCCCGACCGCGGGCCCGGGTGTCCGGCTGTCCGGGCGTCCGGCCGAGCGGCCCCGAGCACGTGCAGGGCCCGCCCGCGCCCCGCGGCTCTCACCGTCCGGCGCGGGGCAGGCTAGGGCCGCGTCCCTCCCGCGGGGGCTGCACCCCGAACCAAAGCCCGGCCCGCCCGCCTGGCCCCAGCGAGACCCGACGGTGGCGACCCCCGCGGACCCACGCAGGCCAGGCCGCCCACCTGGTCTAGGTACTGCCGCACGCGCTTCCGCAGCCGCTCCAAGTTCATGGCTGCGCCTCGGCGCGCCCTCGTTCCAGCTGCCGGCCGCCCCGACCCGATCCCGTGCGCCTCCAGACCTTCCGCTCCTCCGGGCCCCGCCCCGGAAGTCCCGGCGAAAGAGTCCTCTCTGGCGCCGGAAGCAGGCGCCGCGCCGTGGGTTCCGCGCGCCGTCTGAGCCCCGGCGGGCGGGGTCTCTAGGCCGCGGAGGCGCGTCCTCTCCGGCTCGGGGCCGCTCAGGCGCCGGCGCCGCTCGCCCGTGAGTCGGTCCTCGGCGGGCGTGGGTGCGCGGGCCTGGGGTCGACGTCCTCCTCTTTCCCTCGGGTCCGCGGTCCCGCACGGGGCCCGTTCCCGCCGCGTCCGGGCACCTCCACGTCCGGGGCCCTCAGGACCCGAAGGCCCCGCCTCACGATATTTCACAGGATGGCAGAGCGCACCGGCGGCCGGCGGAGGGAGGGCTGCACACGGAGTGACCGCGGGCCCGGGGCGTGGGCGCCGCGGAGGGAGGCGTGGACAGGGAGTGACCGTGCGCCCGGGGCGCGGGCCGTGGAGGGAGACGTGGACGTGTAGCAGCGGTGCGGCGGCCCCGCGGAGAGATGCGTGGGCGCCGCGGAGGGACCGTGCGTCTAAGAGGAGCCGCCCGAGGACCGCGCAGCGTCCGTGGAGGAGATTCCCGCTGCCCCGGGCCCTAGCTCCGTCCGTTCAGGCCCGGCCGGGTACCCCGTGTGTGCGCCCGCAGGGCTGGGTTTAGCCGGAATCCGCCGCCCTCCGCGTCTGAAGATCGTGCGCGACCAGACTCCTCGTCCCCACCGCGCCGTGGCGTCTGACCACCTGGAAGCTCTCACTCTGAAGGTCTCTCCGTCGTCCCCGTCCACACAGCTCGCCGTGACCTCGGCTGCAAACGCCGCCCTCTTGTGCCGTGAGCCCACCGCGTTTCCCTCGCAGGGTCCCTGCACCCCCGCGAGGCTCCACCCCCGATGAAACCTCCCTTCCCGGGCTTTAACTAAGGTCGCTGGAATGGGTTTTTTAAACGCAGTTTATATGAAATACCCAGAACAGGCACGTCAGGAGCGAGGCGCTGAGAAGCAGTGTCGGGGGCTGGTGCCGGCTGGGCTGCCTGGAAGACGAGGGACTGCTGAACGGGACTTGTCGTAGGGTGGTGACAGTGACCTAAAGCTGACTAGTGATTGCTGCACAATTCCGAGTAAACTAAAAGCATTGAGCTATGCACTTTAAATTTTACAGTATGTAAAACATATCTTAAATACAGTTATAACAAAACTCCTTTGACAGGTTGAATGCAAAAAGAAACATCGTTTGACAAGTATTGTTTACTTAACTCACTATACATAAATGGTGCTGGCAGTTAAGTGTGCAGAGATGCTCAGAGGGCTACCTGCCTCATAAGGATGGTCACCACAGCACCGTCTGTGAAAGCAAAAGTTTAGGGGCCACTTAATAACCCATCGTTTAAAAGACTGATTAAGGAAGTCAAGTGTACTGACGTAGTGGAATACCACACAGCCGTCAAACAGAACAAGGCAGGTCTGCGTGTGTGAAATTGGAATAGTCCAAGATAAGGAAGAAAAAGCAAGGTGTAGGAAGCTGTTTATCGGTTGTGTCCGTTTGGGTAAAATGGAATACTAACTGAAAAATAGGTAGAAAGCTCCTTGAACTGTCCACGGAAGGAGAAGTTAGAAACCTGGGGACAGTGCGATGCCTTCTGTGAGGAGTGCCAGCCCTGAGAGATGGGGGCAGGGAGACTTTTTCCTGGATGTCTGTTTGTGCTTTTGAGTTTCAGACCGTGTATGTGCCTTATGTTTTTAAAAGTGGATATAACCTTTATAAACATAAAAGCCTGAGAAAAGAACATGCAGAGAAGCCAAAAGAACTTAAAACTTCCCATAAAGAATCCCATCACTCAAAAATTCTCTCCCAGGGCTGGCCTGGTGGTGTAGCAGTTAAGTTTGGCTTTGGCAGCCTGGGGTTCGCCTGTTCAGATCCTGGGGGCCGACCTACTCACCTCTCATCAAGCCATGCTGAGGTGGTGTCACACATAGAAGAGCTACAACTCTACAACTAGGATACACAACTACGTACTGGGGCTTTGGGGAGAAAAAAGAGGGAGATTGGCAACAGATGTTAGTGCAGGGCGAATCTTCCTCAAAAAAAAAAAATTCTTCTCTCCAACTTTTGTGAATAATCTGCCATCTCCTCTTCTATGTGTACACATAGACTGTAATATTTTGAAATCGTACTTTTATTTGTTTGTTTGTTTTTATTTATTTATATTGTTTTGTGAGGAAGATCAGCCCTGAGCTAACATCCGTGCTAATCTTCCTCTTTTTGCTGAGGAAGACCGGCCCTGAGCTAACATCGATTGCCAATCCTCCTTTTTTTCCTCAAAGCCCCAGTAGATAGTTGTATGTCATAGTTGTACATCCTTCTAGTTGCTGGACGTGGGACGCGGCCTCAGCGTGGCAGGAGAAGCGGTGCATCGGTGCGCGCCCGGGATCCAAACCCGGGCTGCCAGTATTGGAGCATGCACGCTTAACCGCTAAGCAACGGGGCTGGCCCCTGAAATCGTACTGTTAAATTTCTTCTATATCTCTCCCGTTCCTTCTCCCTCCCCACCCCCTCCAAGCAAGCAGATAGTAATCAGCTCTGTGCTCATTAACGTGGCGGAGGCAAGTGGCAAGGTATATTTTAAGCCATATTTTCAACTGCTTCTATTCATTTAATATTTATAGATAATTATTTGTGTATTCCTTAGGTTTTATCTTTTTTGTCGTGTAAGTTGCACATGGATGCACTCTCTTTATAAAAGATTCCCACAATAAAGGTTTATACAGGCTATGAACCTTCCCCTCTCCCTTCCCTCCTCCACAATCACTGTCAATATTGTGCATTTTCTGCTTCCTTCTGTGCCTTGGAGGCACATATGCACATTTACAAATATATCTCTTTTTCTTCTCTACAAAAATGAGTTGGTACTATGTGTAATTATTCTGAGAACTGCCTTGTTCACTGGTATACCTTAGAGATCTTACCCCATCAGAACCTGCCTTGTTCTTTTCAAGGACTGAAGAATGTTTGGTGTTGTGGTTATCAGACTAGGCTGGGTTATACCGTTTATGCTAATCCTTTAGGTCACACCTGAGTGGCTGTGATGGTTAATTTTATGTGTCAACTTGGCTGGAGCACAGGATGCCCAGATCTTTGGTCACACATGATTCTGGGTGTGTTTGTGAGGGTGTTTTGGATGAAATTAAGATTTAAATTAGACTGAGTAAAGTAGATTGCCCTCCCCAGTAATCCATGAAACACCCTAATAGAACAGAAAGGTAGAGTACGAGGGAATTTGCCCTCTGCCTGATGGCTGGAGCTGGACCTTGGTCTTCTCCTGCCTTTGGACTCAGACTGGGACTGGAGCTCACACTGTCAGCTCAGCCGATGGCAGATCCTGGGACTTCTCGGCCTCTGTAACTGTGTGAGCCAACTCATTATAATAAATCATATACGTGGATACACACACACACACACATATCCTATCAGCTCTGTTTCTCTGGGGAACCCAGATTAATACAGTGGCCGTTTCCTCCAGGAAATCTTCAAGCTCCCCAAGTTGGGCTTATGTGTCCCTCCTACACTTTTTAGTGGCACCGTTGTAATTGTATGTTTGTTTTCCGTATCACCTTGTAATCTGCGTGTTCCTTGAAGGCAATACTGGGAGAGAATGTGAAGAGAGGAAAATAAATAGAATTTTCTCTATTAGTCAAATCACCTGGGGCATTTAAATGTTTGCAGAGTTCTGATTTTATTTCCTAGTCTCCGATCACTACTTGAAATGGGTCTCACCAGTCTAATGTGAAGGTGTTGGCAAGGCTGTTTCCCTCTGAGGGCTCGAGGGGAAAGTAGAATTCCTTGCCTTTTCCAGCTTCTCGAGGCTGCCTGCATTCCTTGGCTCATCTCTTCTCCCTCCATCTTCAAAGCCGACAAAGTAGTGGTGGTGTTCAGGGCAGGCCACCCCAAGGTGCACCACTCTGGTATGCGGATTGTTTCGAGCTGAAGACAATACAGACTCAGAAAACTCAGGAAGAACATTTGAGTTTCCCCTCCCAAACTGCCTAAAGAATTTAACATAAGAGATCTGTTTCAGGAAGGAGTTACTATCATGATGGCTATAATATAATGTAAAATAGATGTTACAATAGGAAAGGCACCAAGCCCCTCTTAAAAATTCTGTCTCTTCCCGGCCACATTCTCTAGGTGGCCCTGCTGGGAGTTGCCAGACAAACATTTACATTTATAAGGGAAATCTCCACTTGTAAAGGTATCTCCCTCTCTGTCCTGGGAAGAGGGGGGATGACCTCATCTCTAAAAACTTATCAATGTGAAGGGTGAGGCCTTAAATCTGCATAATAACCTTACTCTTGTTTACAGTGCTTTTCTGGTAATCTCTTGTAACTGACACCCCCCACCCCCAACATCCTCCTTTGTCTTTGACTGAAGATGGTATGTAAGACGAGAATCTCTGCCATTGTGTTGAGAAACTCAGTGTCCCTGGTTTCTCCCATGTATACATGTTATTGAACTTGGTATTATTTTCTCCTGCTAACCTGTCTTGTTAATTATTTGGCCAGCCATAAGAACCTTAAGGGAAAGGGCAGAGGGGGATTCTCCCTCTTCCCCTACAGTAGCATCTTCAAATCTCTCTCTGACTCCGACCCTCCTGCCTCTCTCACTTATAAGGACCCTTGTGATTACATTGTGCCTGCCCAAATGACTCAGGACAATTGTGTTATTTAAAATCTTTAGCTTAATCACCTCTGCGAAGTCTTTTTCGCCATTTGAGGTAATATGTTTGCAAGTTCAGGAATTAGACGTGGACATCTTGGGGGCTGTTATTCTGCCCACCACATTACCTAACCGAGTCAGCCACCCAAAGGCATGCCTTTATTACAACAGGGTGAGAAAATACAGATGGATTAGAGAAAATCCATCTTTTCTACCAGAAACCAATTCAAAGTGCATGGACCACCCTTTCCAGGACCATCTCTTCTTTCCAACACCATAGCTGGGTGATTTTCCCACTCCTTACTGGAGGGTAGCCATGGGGTGGAGAGGGAGACCTCTGAGATGCAGCCAGAGGCAGAAGCGTAATAAAAGTGAAGGCTGAGGAAGCCCTATGAAGAAACTCGGAACCATCCTGCGGGGCCACACCATGGGGGAGACGAGTGTGCTGTTTGGTGAGAAGGGGCCTCTGGTTAGAACTACCTTGGCTCAGAGCTTTGGCAAATCCCTCAACCTCTCTGCACCATTTCCTCATCTGTAAAATGGGGAAGATGGTAGCTCATACTTCATAGGATGGGTGCCCGCAAGGATTCAGTGAGAGAATTCACGTAAAGTGCTGAGAATAATGCTGAACGTATTCCTGCAATTATAATGTGTATGTATATCAGCATGTGTTGCATTGCATTACATTATATTATTGATGATATTTATTAGTAGAGGTAGTAGTAGCAGCAGTCTTGCTAACAAGTCCTAGAGACAAACCAGCAGCATGGAAAGCTGTCTTAGCCATTTCGCAGGGTCCTTCTCAAAATGAGAGTTTGCGCTAGTTCCATTTGAGGTCTCTGCGCCAAGACGGTTCTTGTTTACCTTCGGCCTGCTCAGCTCTATGGAATGGCTAAAATGCAGTGGCCAGGCTGCTAAACGAAGTTTCTGGGACCTCAGTTAGGCCTGGAGTCTGTCTATTGTGGTAAGGCTGGCAAGTGGTTTGTCATACTCAATTTCATGTTTAGAGTCTTGACTGAATATTTTTTGTTAACCTATATGTCCTAGTTAAAGTCATATACATGAGATGGAGAATTAGTAAAATCACAAAGATAGTCTAAAATTTCCATCAAACTCATTTAAAAAAAAAAATTAAAAAGTGAATTTGGTTTGGATTACAAGTCCTTAGTAACTGGTACATGTTGACATTTCCCAGATGTGTTTGAGATCCACACATCTTTTGTTTCATTCCGTGCGGCCAGGCTTTCCAAATGTCTTCATGTATTAAGAGCTTTGCTGCAAAAGCATTTAATGAAAGAAACACATACCCTTGAAGCCACCATTTATCACTTTTTTTCCAGTTTGTTCTTTCCCGCTCTTTGTGGCGGCTCCAGAATCCTCTCCACTGCATTCAAATCAAGACGATTGCTGTGATGTTTGACTGTCTGAAGAAACAGTAATTCATTTCTAAGTTCCACAAGTCTTTGAGTAATAACCAGTCTCCATAGGAGACGTCTCCATAGGAGACGTCTCCATCTTCAAAGTACCTTCCCCCGTGGCATGTCTTTCCCCTCGTTCCTTCCTGTGCTGTGATGGCATCAGCTTCGTGTAGGGTGGGCTCTGAGTCGGGGATTTGCTGAAACTCAGCTCCCTTTGAATCTCATGCTCTTTCAGGTCACCCCACTGAAGGGGCGTGTGGTGTTCTTGGCTTTAGTAAAGTTTCTATTAATGGTTCCCAGAGTGTTCCAGTTAATATCATTTCTCGTTTCAAATGTTGTTGCTGGAAATCTTTGTAAGCCATATCAGTTTACTTTCAAGAGTTAATAAGCGTGGTGGAGGAAATACAATGATGGAAGCTTTAACCTAAGGAGCGTCACTCTAAGAGCAGTGATGACGATGTGGCAGTAGGTTATCATAGGTATAGATGAGAAAAAAAGCACAGGAATAAATCGTGGGACTAGATTGAATTTTGTGTCCCTCCCCAAATTCATATGTTGAAACTTAGCGAAGAATTGGTGTTACTCCTGCCTGCTCCCTGCCTGCTCTCAGGAGGCGGCCTGGGGCCGGTCCCATGGCTTAGCGGTTAAGTGCGTGCGCTCCGCTACTGGCGGCCCGGGTTCGGATCCCGGGCGCCACTGCCGCACCGCTTCTCCGGCCATGCTGAGGCCGCATCCCACATACAGCAACTAGAAGGATGTGCAACTATGACATACAACTATCTACTGGAGCTTTAGGGAAAAAAAAAAGGAGAAAGATTGGCAATAGATGTTAGTTCAGAGCCGGTCTTCCTCAGCAAAAAAAGAGGAGGATTAGCATGGATGTTAGCTCAGGGCTGATCTTCCTCACGAAAAAAAAGTTAAAAAAAAAGTTAAAAAAGGAGGCGGCCTGTTTTCACCCGGCCTCAGCCTGGCCAAAGGGCAAACTTGTCACCTACCCAGAACCAGCCCTTCATCTTTTTCATCCTCAGTGCCTGCGGCGGCAATGAGAAAACGGCATACCTCCCCTCCCCTCAGATGCTCCATTGCCTAGTCTCTAGGAGTGCAGTCCTGAGCCCTCGCCAGTCCTGGGCACTGACGGCCAGCCAGCTACTGCATGGCCGGCTGACCACGCTGGACTCCTGTCACAGAGGGAGCAGCAGTTTTCTCTTTCTGGAATAACAACTTCATCTGGATTTGGATTGCTTTCCCCGTCTGTTGTGTTTCGTTGGACCGCCATCTGTGGACCGTGTTGCTGCCGCATTCGTCTTCAGGGCTCTGACCAAGGATGTGAAGTAAAACAGTAGCCAGTGCCCACAGGGCTCATTGGACTCACGTGCAGAGATGGCCACATTATTTTAGGTAGCAGCAATTTAAAAAGATGTACAACCAGGGTGGGTATATGTGTGTATTGGACACGATATTCCCTTCACTTGCTCCCTTGCACCCACACCTGTGACCTAAACGCACCAATCAGATGTCACTGCTCAGGTGTGGGAGGGGGTGGTAAAGGCCAAGGGCCAGCAGAGGACATGGGGCAGCAGGCAGGGCAGCTTGCTTTGTGCCCCTCAAATTACCTGTTTTTCTGCAGGAGTAACTTCCACAGCCTTCAAAATAGGACGATGAAGAATCACGTTTAGAAAGAGAACAGGACACTGATGCCATCAATTAAGTCACTAGTTAATTTAGATGATAATTAATTTTCATCCGTGATTTTTCGGGTGTGTTAACTCGTTTGAAGTCAGTCCAACAGTGGGAACAGCTGCACATCAATACTTTTACGCAATACTCAATCTTGTGAAATCGCATATGTGTACATCTCTGTTTTGCTATTTTTTTAAATAGTTCCTTCCTTAAACTAGTCCATGAAATAGTCAGAAAACAAAGCATAGATTTTCAGAATGACCAGAGTATAAACATCACAAACATTTCTCAAGAATTTAAATTACTGTGAAATGAGGAAAGGACAATAATCTTGCTCATCGGGTTGAGAAGTGATGTGACATTGTCACCACGGGAGAGTCATTTAAGAATTGTAGACTCCTGGTGGCTGACATTGGAAAAATATCGAGGCTGTGAAAGGACTTAAATAATTATCAAGAAGTCGGTGATTTGCAAACATCTCTGTTGTCATCGACACTTCTACAAACCTGGAATACCCAAACATCAAACCTTGATTTCCGGTGTGTCTGTCCGTGTCCTGCTGTGCTTGCTGCAGGCATTCTTCTAAGGGTCGGCACTGGACGCCCACTTAGAAACTGGCCAGTTGGATCCATTCAGGCTCTGAGGGCTGTCAGCGTCTTCAGCAGAGCCGGGCAGTGGCAGCTCAGCGCACGGGCACTTCCACCTGCCGGACACCAAGGCCACAAGAAGGCTGTGTGATAGTGGAGGGGCGGAGGCTCTTAAGGAGAAAACAAAATCTTCTTGGTTAATTACAGTCCTTTGAATTAACTTCTATCCAGATAAAAGATGTTTGATAAATAAATGTTTGTTAATTTAGATTGAGGCTTTCTGTTGGTTTATAAATGTGTAGCTTTGTGATATTTACTTTTATGGAAAATGAGACCCTGCGAGGATAACTTACCTGTGCAAGGTCATGGAGCCAATCAGAAGCAAAGCCACAGCTTGAACTCGGGCACTGAACCAACGAGGTCTTCTGTTGTCTTACCCATTAGTGACTCTAACCTTGGGGTTTTAAGCAAATGCAAGTTCTGGGGGAAATATTCTGGGGAAAATGATCATCTCAGAATCTTCAGAGCATTGCCAACTGCTTGCTTTTGTGACCCTGTGTTCACTGGAGCACTGGGAAAATCTTCGTTTTGCCAGGCCTCTCACAGTTGAGTGTATGTGGTGTATTATTTTGAGCATATTTCCATTGAGAAAGACTATTGGTTTGTTTTTTGATTTGTGCAGTTGGTCAAAGTTAGGGCACGTGATCGGGTGCGTGTCACATTTCCATGTCAGTGGGGGTCATGGATAACTCATGCCCACAGGACTTGACAGGAACACGGGGAATTGTTGAGTCTGCTGCTCGGGAGTTATCCTCCCGGAGAACTGGATTTGGGGCTTGGAAAAGGAGCGCCCTGACGCATCAGCGTGGTGTTTACTCTATGAGGGGCAGCTTCTCCAGGGAAAATGCCCTCAGTTGGGGGTGATCATATTCTGCCTGTGCAGTTGAAGGGATGCCTGGAGAGGTTCACCACGTCCATTGTGTCTCCAAGCTCACTTCCTGAAAATGCAGCATTAATAGGACTGCAGAGCTGCTTACAGCAAGCCATGTCACCTGGGCACAGCATCGGGTTCTGGACACTCTTTCTTCCATGATGTCTGCAGGTCATAACAATGACCAGTCATCGTACACGTGCCCCACTGCAGCTTTGCAGAGACAGCCAGTCTGTGGACACAGGCAGCTGGTCACCCGGAGGTGACAGGCTTGACCAGGCCTCTACATAAGGGTAAACGTCCAATTCACAGATGTCGTCTCTAGCTGGTTACCATCCAATTCACACATGTCGTCTCTAGCTGGTTACCCGATCGTCTGTCTAAATGTATCAGATTGACTGAATAGCGCTCTGATTTGTGTTGCGCAGACACAAACCTCATTATTAGCAAAGGAGTGGCCATCAGTCTCAGTTTTGACGCCAAATTCAGGAAAGCACTTTTTAATATAAAATATTCTTCTCATTGATGCCTTCATGTGTATTTTTTAGTCTCACATGCCCGCCGTTGTGCCAGGAGCCGGGACAACAAAGAGAGGATAGAGCTGCAGCCCAACAGGGGAAGCCGTGAACTCAGTGCCTTACAGAGTGCTGAGCCCCATGAGGGAATCACAGCCCCGGGGGCGAGGGCGGCTGGCAAAGTGGTTGAGGAGGGTTCGGCTCAGTGAAGGGGAAGGGGGTTGGTGGGTGGCGAGAGAAAGCCCACCTCATTCAGGGAGTGAAGAAACGCAGTCCGGCTGATACAGGGAGAGTGAGGGGCCATGAGATGAATGATGAAAAGTTTCCTGCAGTGACATGTTAATGTGTGAAAAAAACAGCTGGGTCTTAGAGCTGTTGCCCAGTACTGAAAGTATTTTATTAACACACATCTTGTTTAAGCCAAGATATATTATTACTGTTTAAAACACAGTGCTAAGGACAATTTTTAAAAATAGCAGGAGTATATCACTGAAAAAAAGTGTGAAATCATTTAAACTGGAGATACACACACATCCCCATATGTACCTACATATATAAGGCCTTATTACCAGCAGAATCCCCCTCTGCACCTGGTCCCTCAGATACCTATATTTTGTTGGGCAAATACTTTGATTAGCTACTTGGGGTAGGATGAAAGATCTACAAGGGTCCTATTTAGGAAAGGGAAAAAAGGATGATAATGGTTGCTGTACTGCTGATAAGGGCAGTGGGTCCAGCTTGATGGTGAGATTTTGGTTTTGTTGAGTGTGAGGTGCAAACTGAGGGCTGGAGCAGAATTTCCCAGGGAAGTAGAAGAGATATCAAAGCTACATGGGAAAAGAGAGAAAGATAGAAGGGACGAGAGGTAGCTGGAACTCAGAGTAAAGAGTTAGGGGGAACAGAGACATTTAAAAGGAATTTTGAAGGGTGTTTGCCGTGTGAAGCTCAATGTAAGCCAGCATTTCTCTCTTCCCATGAAGCTGTTGGTGACATCTACGTTCACAACTAGGTCTCCTCCAGGGCTGTCTGTGGCCTCCAGGGGGCAGAGTAGGACACCCCAGGGTGAGAGCAGGTCCACTCTACTGGGAAAGGGAAACCCACATGCCTTGAGCAGTGGAGAAGGGATTCCATAAAAATCGAAGGCCTTCGTGTTCCAGAGGAGAACGAGAAGAACCAATAATCTTTCCCATCAGTGGCAGCGGTCAGAGTCTGCAAGTAGCTTTTGTGACCAATGAATCCTGCCCGTGCATGTCTAGCAAATGTGCATTGCACCAGCAGTGCCAATAACCGTGTAAACAGAGGGAAATACCAGAGGGAATAGACATACTTACTGGTATTTGCTCCGCTGTCTGAATCCTCTTCTAACTGACAGCATTGCTGGTAAGCCGTGAAATGTTTCATGTGGAAACATTATTTTGCATGGATTTTAGATAAGGATTTGAGGAGTTCAGAACAGGTCACCCCCAAACACGCCACTTTGGTATATTGATTCTTTTGAGAAACATTAGATGCAGGAAGGGCTCTTTGATGGTCCCCTTTCTACCTAAAAGCAGGCCTTAAATTTCCCACAAGAAAGGTGCCCCTGCACTAAGACGAGAAGAACATTCTCGTTAGCAAAGATGGGGAGTCTCTACAAACCTACCTCCTGAAATAGCCCTGATCTTCCATTGATTCCCCCCTATATTTCCTAACCACCATCCTACGAAGTACTGCCCTGGGCCCCAGCTCCTCTGTCTTGTCACATCCCCACAATTCACTGTTCTTTGTTTAAGAAGGTATATAAGCTCTAGGGCCTAATGGTTTCTTCAGGTTTCATTTACCTTTTGAAGACTCCCACTTACATGTAAAAACATTCAATACATTTGCATGCTCTTCCCCTGTTAATCTGTCTCATGTCAGCTCAGTTCTTAGGCAGCCACAGAACCTAGGAGGGTAAAAGGAAGATCTTACCCCTACTGCTTCTTAAACTCAATTCTGTTAGGATTCTTGGGGAATCTAATATTTTCCCAAATTGAATTTCGAAATTTGGAGAATCTTTCTATAAAACAACAGCTCATAAACCCGTGCTGAAGAATCGCTGATTTGCTTGGTGGCTGGACGTGTTCTTCTTGGTCAGGTTTCAGGATTCTGGGTTACTTAGTACATAGTGGTTGAGAACAATTGATTATTTTGCTACAATTTACAATTTGAGGAAGATGTTGGGAAAAAACATGAGAAAAAGAATGCTAATTAGGGGAATTGGAGTTGTAGGCGCCTTAAGATTTCTCATCAAAGTTGTAGAAAGAGAGAAAATCCTAACTGAAGAGTCTTCTGGTGACTCGGAAGCGCCTGAGCTTGCTCCTGAGTCACCAGCATCTTCGTCCCAGAGTCGGCGCTGCAGTTCCAGAGGGCAGCGCTGGGGGCGCCACGTCCCCGTGCATCCACTGGCTCTTGTCTAGGGTCTAGGTGAGCCACGCTGGCCTGGGGTGTTTCACTTTTGTGGAAGTTCCTGGCCAGACAGGTGCTTGGTCAGCTAGGGTCATCAGAAGGTTGTCATGAGGTCCAGGTCACAGAACCTGAGAGCCAGCGAGGGCCCCAGTTTCAGAACTGCTAGAGTTTGTTCCTCAAGTTTTAGCTGCTGGTTGAGGGTCAGGCCTCTTTGTGGTTTCTCCTAACCTGCTATGGGCTGCATGAAAATAGCCTGGTCCTTAAAGGAGTAATGTAAGTGTCTCCAGTGTTTTAGGACAGTACAGTTATGTTGAGGGGAGAAGACAAACACAAAACAGTCCTCGCTGATACACACCAGGATCTGCGGCAGTGTCTCGAGCAGCAAGAGGCAGCTCTGAGCGGCTCAGACTCAGCGTGAGGCAGGCCAGGACAGCAACGGGCCTGAAGACACACTGCAGTTTGCTTTTCTCAGGTTGTCTTCAACATCAGCTGCTCCTGTCCCCGCGTCTAAGCCCATGGAGTTTCAGTTTTGATTATGCTCCGTCACACACAGTTGGTGTTCTGCCCGACCCAGTTTGTGGAACCCGACTTCTGCTCACAGGAGTTTGCTTTCTCTGCTGGGCAAGTCTAACCTCCCGGCCAGATAGCTGTTTCTGGATGTAAGAAGTTCTAGACCTTCACACTGGAAGGGCCTGGATACTCTATCCAGCTGCCCACAGCTGCATTTCCGGAATGTTCCCTCACATTCAGGACTACATGGCAACCAGAGGGGCCTACATGCGCTCCAAGGCCAGAAAAAAGGAGACTGCCCTTTACAGGACCTCCTTCTCCATTTGGGATCAGGATCCAGGAGTCCCAAGGGCGGCCTTGTGTGGTCCTTTCGGCCACTTCTGGCTGATTTAGCAGCAAGAGGGTGAGCAATGTAAAACTCGACAAAATTGGCCCAAAGTAGACGTGGAGTTTCTGGTAGGCCCGTGTCTCACTGTCCTTGAGAAAAGGGAGAGCGGCCGCTGCCTGGTGGAGCTGTAACTGGGGCTGGGGGACACCGAGGAGGGCCCAGAGATGGAGATGGAAGGGGGCGCTGGAGTCAGGCCCGGCCCGTCTTGAGGGGAGCACCCCCTCCACTCTGCAGAGGCTTCTTCCTGCCTCCCCGAGTGCCACCCGGGCCTCAGCCCCCGGCACAGCATGACAGAGCATGGCCCAGCACGGCCCAGCACGCCCCCCCTCCCCTCTCCCTCCTCCTGCTCCTCTGGATCCTTTTCCTCCCCCTCCCATCACTGTTCCTGTTCATTATATTTATGATGATTCAAAAGCATTTCAAAGTTGTACATATTTAAACTAATTTGACACACAGTGTAATATGGGACAAACATATCTCTTCATCTGAAAACATACCCAATACTTTACTTTTTCAAGTTATCTTCAGAATCAGAGCTCCTGGACAGCCAGTTCTTACCCTAAGGGGTGTGTATGGAATAAGGCCCGTTTGCCGACTAAAGACTCTCTGAGCAAAGTTCAGAGAGGAAAGAGTCGAAGTCACCCTGCGATGGGAAGTCTTGTCCTGTTTCCCTGCAGAGAGCTGCTTCTTGACATGTGGAGTAATTTGGCCGTCTTTATAAAGACAGCTCTCTGGGAAGTGGCAGGTAGAAAAGGAGAATAATGTTCCAGTTCTATGATAGATTGCTTAAATTTCCTTGCACTGGGGGTTTTCAGGACAAGGCTGCAGAGACCAGGCTACTAGACAACTCGGGGAATGAGGTGGTCCTTGGGGTAAGGATGAAGGCACGAAAGACACTACTGTACAGTCAGAAAGTGCTGCTGATGTCACCCTAAGTTGTACCATTAAAAAGAGGTGTAAACACAAGGGCTTGTAAACCAAGTATACAGTTGCTATCAAGAGGCCATTATTCCCCAGATTCAGCATGGATCCAGACTCTTAACACAGCATTGTTCCCATATGAGGCTTCAGGACGGGGAACAGATGTGGACAACCCGGAGAGGTTTGAAGATCAACCCTACAACTCACTGAAGGCCAAGCGCGAGCCAGGTTCTAACACCATCTCACTCTATGGATGAGGGGTTCAGAGAGGTTGAGTAATCTGCTCAAAGTCACTCAGCAGATCAGATAAAGAGTCAAAATTCACATCAAGATCTGTCTGACTCCAGGTCTGTGATTTTAAACACCACTGATTAATGGGCCCCCTGCAGGGAGCAGTAAAGGACTTGGGATGATTATTTAGATATTCGTTAAAGTAACAATCACAGATTTTTAAAGTAAATTACACAAATCCACCTGGGAATTATAAACAAATCCACAACAGCACAAAATACCATAACAGAGTAACTATTAATAGCTAGAGGAAAAAAATCTAATTCAAAAACTTTTAGGGGCCAGCCCAGTGGCATAGTGGTTAAGTTCGAGCGCTCCGCTTTAGCGGTGCGAGTTTTGCAGGTTCAGATCCTGGGTGCGGACCTACGCACCGCTCATCAAGCCATGCTGTGGCAGCATACCACGTACAAAATAGAGGAAGATGGGCACAGATCTTAGCTCAGGGCCAATCTTCCTCACCTAAAAAAAAAAACAACTTTAACTCCCAATATTACTATGCATGATTCGTTTCCAGGTGTCAGCCTAAGAAGCACAAAAAAATGGTCTTTCTGGGAGTGACAGCCATGGAGGGGACCTGGCCCAGCCGTCCCCATCACCACGTCTCAGACTCGGCTTCTTCTCCCAGTCGTGTTTGGAGTCCTCCCCTCCCGCTTCATTTTCTGGGTCCAGGCGTGGAAGTGGCCTTGCTCAAGTTCAGTTTAGTTCCTCCTGGATCAAAAAAATGTATAAAAACAAACACCTTCCTTAGGCGAGGACAGTAAAGGATCAGTTTACTAGAATGCATGGGAAATGCAGTATTTCAATTCATTGACAATTCTACCTTATTTAGAATTAATCATATAATCTTTTAAAAAAATAACACTTCGGGGGCCGGCCCGGTGGCGCAAGCAGTTGGGTGCGCGCGCTCCGCTGCGGCGGCCCGGGGTTCGCTGGTTCAGATCCCGGGCGCACACCGATGCACTGCTTTGGCGGGCCACGCTGTGGCGGCGTCCCATATAAAGTGGAGGAGGATGGGCACGGATGTTAGCCCAGGGCCATCTTCCTCAGCAAAAAAAAGAGGAGGATTGGCGGACGTTAGCACAGGGCTGATCCCCTCACAAAAAAAAAAAAAAAAAAAAAATAACACTTCGGGGGCTGGCCCGGTGGTGTAGTGGTTAAGTTCGTGTGCTCTGCTTCGGCGGCCCAGAGTTTGCAGGCTCAGATCCCAGGCGTGGACCTACACACCACTCATCGAGCCATGCTGTGGCAGCATCCCACATATAAAGTAGAGGAAGATGGGCACGGATGTTAGCCCAGGGCCAAACTTCCTCAGTAAAAAGAGGAGGATTGGCAACGGATGTTAGCTCAGGGCTAATCTCCCTCACCAAAAAAAATAAATAAAATAACTTCATTGAGACATAATTCCATACCAAAAAATTCACCCTTTTAAGGACCGTATTTATATGGTGACTGATAAATAATAATGTACAACTGGAATCTCACAATATTATAAACTATTATGACATCAATTTAAAAAAATTCACCCTTTTAAAGTATATATTTCAGTGGTTTTGGTATATTCAGAATTGTGCAATCATGCCAAATCCAATTTTAGAAGACTTTCATCTCCTCCCCCCCAAAAACCCCATATGGCTTAGCTATCACTCCTCAGTTCTCCTTCCTCAGTCCCTGGCAACCACTAATCTGCTTTGGGTCTCTATGGGTTTGCCTATTCTGGACATTTCATATAAATGGAATCAGAGAATATGTGGCCTTTTGTGTCTAACTTCTTTCACTGAGCATAATGTCTTTGAGGTTTACCCACAAGGTAGCACATGCCAGAATTTTATTCCTTTTTATGGTTGCATAATATTCCATTGTATGATTATATCACATTTTGTTTATCTGTTCATCGGTTGATGGACATTTGGGTTGTTTCTACTATTATAAATAATGTTGCTATGAACTTTCAGGTTTTTGTGTGGACATATGTTTTCAATTCTCTTGGGTAGATACCTGGGAGTGTAATTATTAGGTTATACGGTAACTTTGTGTTTAACTTTTTGAGGAAGATCCAGACTGTTCCCCTGGGGGCTGTGCCCTTTTACATTCCCCCCAGCAGACAATGAGGACTCCGTTGCTCCACATCCTCACCAACACTTGTAACAGTCTGTCCTTTGCTTCTCGTCAACTAGAGTGTGGTATGAGGTCTCGTTGTGGTTGTGACCTTTGTTTCCCTAACACTGAGCATCTTCTCAGGGGCTTGTTGGCCATTTGAACATCTTCTTTAGAGAAACGTCTATTTAAATAATCAGATAATCTTTTATTATTTCAATTTTGTGTTGAAAATCTTTCTAAAATACATCAAAGTACGTTTATGCTAAGTCGGCGCTTCCACAGCTGCACTGTGAACTGTGCCGGCCTGTTGGTGCTGGAGGTGCGGGGCTTCAGGTCACAACCCAAATCCCCGAGTTTTGTGTCTTGTTTTTCCCCCTCCTCCCTCCCTGAAGGCTATGCTGGGAACTGGCTGCGGATAAAGTCTGGGGTAGTGGGACCTGGTCTGTTGGGGAATGAGGTGGAATCAGTTTTCTTTCTCTGCCGTGGAATCATTTGGACTTGGAGAAGGCAGAGAATTAAGGGTCACTGCCATCTCCTTGGCTGGAGGGTGTCCACTCACCCTGACCTTCCACAGTGTGTGTGTGTGTATGGGGGCGGGGGCACCAAGACGCACAAATCAATGTTTCATCTAAAATGCTGGGAGTTGAATTCTTACAGTTTTATTTGCATGATGTAGTTAAGATGTAATCAAGGAAACAACCCATCAAGGGATGGCCAACATGATCATCTGACATTCCCAAACTTACATATAGCCCAAGGGTAAGTTGAAAAGCCACCTCAGCAAACACAGTAACGGATTCCTATGGCTTAAAACAAGCCACATTAAAGTTTTTTCCCTTATCTTAAATAGTTAAAACCTTTAAATATAACCTATTGGATTCCCCTTCAGCTCTGACTATAAGCCTAAAATAATAAATCCATATTGGGGCGATGCAGAGTGCTTGGTCCACACAGGCTCTCCGTGAGCACTTGCTCAATGATGACGCAGGTTATTTCAACAGTTAAATTCTGGATTCCAACTACCCCTGTAGAAATGTCCCCCTATTCCTGGCTCGAGCCCTCATCTGAGAATTGAAATGACCTTCACAGCACCTACTATGTTTTCATCACCCCACTTATTTTTACACTTGCTTCTCCGATACACAGCTCCCCCCCCACACTAAGATTATAAAATCCCTGAGGTGGGTAAATGTCGTGAGGTACTACTGGTCCACAAAGTGTTCTTAGTGAATGATTTTCAATAAAGAGAATTTAGGGTTTGCATAAATGTTAAAGGCCCTGTCTTTACTACTTTTTTTTACCTTTTGAGCCCCTTCACCCATTTCTCCCATCCCCCACCCACTGCCTCTGGTGACTACCATCATGTTGTGTCTGTGAGCTTGGTTTTTAAGTTTTTTTCTTTAGGTTCGACATATAACAGAGATCATACAGTATTTGTCCTTCTCTGATTTATTTCACTTAGCATAGCGCCTCTGAGGTCCATACATGTTGCAAATGGCCAGATTTCGTTCTTTTTTATGGCTGAATACTATTCCGTTATACATATATATAACCATATCTTCTTTATCTATTCATCTGTTGATGGACACAAGCTGTTTTCATGTCTTGGCTGTTGTAAATGGTGGTACGATGAACATGGAGGTGCAGATATCTTTCCGAGTTAGTGGGGTTTTTTTTAGTTTTTTTTTTACTGTGTGGCAGATGCATTCAGTAAAGAAGGAAAGAAAGAACATTTTATTGCTCGTCAAGTAAACGCCAGGCACTTTCACAGCCATCTTTGCAAACGTGACTCACTTAACCCTGAAATGAGTTCTGGGAGGTGGTTCACATCACCTCTCCACAAACGAGGAGCGCAGGTCCCGGGGGCTGAGCGAGCTCAGAGTCAGCTCACATCCACTGCGTCCCCACCGCGCGCTCTGCGCTGATACAAACACCTGTCTCCTCGAGACCGTTGGTGTTGGTTTCGTTTTTGTTTCCTCCTCGTGCTGTGCGTTATTTGGGGCTGGGGCACCAGATTAAAGTCACACATCCTTCCTGTTCACTGAGGGCTCCAGGAAGTTGCCGGATGGCTAATGGGCTTTATTGGATGATTTTGTAGAAATCTATCCTCCCTCCATAAAAACAGTTATGAAATTAGTTAAGTAATTTCTCACTTTGGAGTTAGGGATAAATGAGGATGATCTGAGTAGAGTGAGGAAGATGGAAAGTTATAAACTAGCAAAAAAGAAAAAAAGATTGAGACGTCCAGGAGAGCTGGCCATGCAGCCCTTCAGCAAATTATCAAACGTGCAGTGTTCCCAGGGGAGCCGCGCTCGGAGGGGGAGGGGGAGAGGAGGGGGAAAGGAGTAGGGGAGGGGAGGGGAGGAGGGGGAAGGAGGGTGAGGGGAGGGAGGAGGAGGGAGGGAGGAGGAGGAGGGGAGGAGGGGAGGGAGTGGGGAGGGGAGGAGGGGAGGGAGTAGGGGAGGGGAGTAGGGGAGGGAGTAGGGGAGGGAGGGGAGGGAGTAGGGAGGGGAGGGAGTAGGGGAGGGGAGGGGGAGGGGGAGGAATCCCGCCCTGGGGAGAAGGGCGGGTTCCTCACCAGGTCAACGAGGGGCATATCTTCTGGAATTTTAAAGGTGAACAGCGATAGGTCCTGCCTGCACCAGAGATCAGAGATCGGGAGGTGGCATCTGGTCTTCAGACAGCTGGTCAAAGGCGGCTACTGGGGTTTCTTTCAACCATTTTCAACTTTCTGGTCCTACAAGAACTCCTTTAGGGAGTTCTTTCCTCCCTAAATGTGTAGTTTTCAAAGAGCTTGATTTTGCTTTTCTTCCTAAAGTGAAGAGCCCTACATGACAGTGTCGTGTGACGGGCCCCGGCTCTCTCCCGCTGCAGTCCCTCCTGTTTCCGAGGCTGGGAGGCAGGGCTGTCATGAGCAGCACAGGGCCCCACGCCCCGCTGGGGATTCATAGCTGGTGTCGCCCCTTTTCTCTGTGCCCGACACCACATTCCTCCTGCGCAGACACTCAGAAGCCAGAGGCCCTGGAAACCAAAAACAGGGCCTGAAGGCCACTCAGGGACAGAGCTGTTTTCTGAGCGGGGACACTCAGGTCACAATTCTCACTGGGGATCTGGAGGCCATGGGCTGTGGTTGGTCCCACGTTTGTCTTGAGAGGGAAGCACAGGGCAGACAAGCTCAGCAAGAGGCCCACGCAGACAAGACACTGCCTGGCTCCCGGGGTCTGGTCTCTGTCAGACCCCGCACCGGCTCTCAGGCTCCTGGAGGCCTTGCTGGGGACACTCAGCAGCGCTGTGACTCTCCAGCCGCTGGGCTGCTCGCAGGGACCCCACTTCCAGGAGAGCTTGTTTCACTTGGTCTTGACACCTGCCTGTGCTCCCGTCTTCTCTGCTCCCTGTTGTGTGAAAGCGGAATTTCAAGAGTCAAAGTAAATACGTGAAGATGGTTTAGAAACATAGATTCCAGGCGTTTTCTTGACATTTGCTAAGGAAAACACATACACGGGAAAAAGGTAAGGAAACAAAAACAAACAAACCAGAAATGAGAGCAAACATGACACGTATGTCAATAAATATAAATGGAAAAAACTAGCCTGTTGGACTAGATTAAAAAGATAAAAAGTACAGCGTTCTGCTTAGAAGACACAAACCTGAAATAAAATGATACAGAAATACTGAAAATAAAGTGATGTCAGAAAACACCTTAGACAGAGGTAAACTGGAGTAGGCAGCAGAGTAGCAACATGGATAAACAGAGCTCCCCGAGGAGAAGGCCGGGCGAGAGTCGAGGAGGCAGGAGCAGGCCGGAGCAGGCCGTCGGGAGGTGGCCCGGCACTGGAGAAGACCTGAAAAGCCCCGAGAGCTGCGGGGAGTGTGAGCCGCCACCGCATCTGAGAGCAGTTTGTACCAAGCATGAAGAAAGTGAAAAGCTTTTGACATTGCAAACTGGTTTTTTTAACTTGCGATAAATTTGGAAAAAATGAACTTTGATCTCTAACTTACTCAATGTACAAAAAAATCCATATTGATTATATTCCATATTAATGAAAGTGTTAAATTAATCAAGAAAACTACAAAAGCATTAGGAGAAAATATAGGAGAATATTTCTCTTTCTATGTATGTCCTTTCTATGTATGGCACAAGAACCAGATGCCATAAAGGAAAATAGTGAGATTTGACTACCTAGAAAAACGTAGGTGAAATGATAAGTGATGATGTGGGAAAAAATATTTGTGACGTTGGTAATAGAGAAAAGTAAATATTGAGAATATATAAGCAGTTACTACATGTTAGTAACTAAAAGAGACACACCCAGGAGGAAATTGATCAAAGGGTATGAACAGACAATCAATTCACTGAGGAAGATTCATCAAACGAGATGAACGAGATTCATCTCAGATGAATGGAACGAGATTCTGAAATATGCCCAGCTGAGTGCTGAGGAGTGTGAGGAGCAGACAGTGGAGCCACTGCAGGGAGGTGTGGAGCGCCGGGCACTCTGGAGGGCGATGTGGAAGGGTCGGAAAATCGAACACACACTCCTCTAACAACTTCACTTCTGGGAAAGTAGGTCACAGAAACAGTACGTGCAAAGATACCTGTGGGCTGAGCTGATTGTCATAGTTTCATTTGGAATAGGGAAAAACCAGAAGTGACCTAAATTTCTGTAGTTAGGGGACTGGTTAAATATATTAGGCACATCTGTATAAAAATACCTTATCACTGCTGAAAAGGGAATGGAGAGGACGATCCCATTTTTGTTGGGATCAATATACGTACATAATGAATAAAGAAATACAACAACAAACAAATATATGTACATACTGAACAAACAAATATAGTAACAAATATATGTACGTAGTGACTAAAAGTCAAGTTGTTCACAGCGGTCCTTCCAGGGAGATCAGCCCAAGAGAAGCCTGGCCTTTTACGTACACTCTGCACTGTTCGATATTTTATTTTTTACAATAAACAAATATTAGTTTTATAATTAAAAATAAAGATTTGACACGACATGTTCACCTTTTCAATGTAAATGGCAAAACAAACTAGATTTTCTGATGCCTTAGTAATCAGTAATTGCTCATTAGGTACGCATCATTGAAAAGGTACTGTTCTCACCAAGCCTCCTGATTCTGTAAGAAATGATTCTGTAAGAAATATCCACGGCAAACGGGCAGGAAGTTTTAATGTCCCTACCAGGCATGGAAACCAGCGTTGGTAGAGCCAACGCCGACTGAGATGCCTGTGGGGCCAGCACAACCCTGGGGCCTTGCTCAGGGGTGGGGCTTGGGCTGGGTGTCTATTTAAACTTTGATGTCCATGATATCTGCACATTCTTCTCTGTGATGACCTACATTTAGAGGGAATGCAATCTGCTGAAATGTCCCACAGCATAACAGCTACGCATACAGGTAAGGGAAGTGAGTGAAGATCTAACACCCTTTAACTGATTCACGAGGACATTTGTGAGCAGGATAATTAATGACAAAATTAAAATCTCACGTTTGTTCATTGAGAATTGTGGTTTTGCCAGCAAAGAGGTTAAGATGGAGAGGGAGAGTTTAGAGATTAAAGTATGTGGCAAACTATCAAATTATTAATTTTCTTTGCCTTCCTGGATGCAGTGTGTGACAGCGAATTCAAGATTGTCACATGATTTCCCAGTGAGGTTTTATGCATACTATCCGGCTAAGTTATTATTTTTCACCAAATCTTTCTCCCACAACCTATAGTCAATCAGCTGAGCTCATTTTCATCTCCTCTTTTTTTTGTGTGAGGAAATAGTGGATGAATTCATCCGCTGAGTCACTGTTCTGTGTCTTCTGTTGTTAGCATAAGACCATTTGGCGTATGCTTGCTGACAATAGAATAAAATGCCTAAAACAGCAAAGAATCAGTGAGACCATATGTTTGATGAATCTGATGAAGTGAATGGAAATTTCAAATAGCTATGGATTTAGAATGAAAAAAACCCCACAGGTACCTTTTCAGTTGGCATGTCTGCTGCCTCCCAGGATCCTTGGTGATGGCGCCTCGGGACTCCTCAGCCCTCTCACCGTCTTTCCACCATCCTCGAGCTCGATACAAAGGCTCTGAGTTTGTGATTCTTTCCAGAATGATTTTGTTTTCTCTTTGCACTCTGCAAAGTTCCTGTTCTCTTTTCCTCCTGTTTAGACTCCAAAAAACAGCATAGATCTTTCTTGAAATACTGAGAGAGTTAAAGCCCGTGACAAAGTCCTCATTCTGCATTCACGAGAACGCGCCTGAGTGCCCACAGGGCAGGAGGAGCTCCCAGAGCGGGAGGGAGCTCTAGTTCTCTTGTTGCACAAACGTGCAGTGGCCCATCCTTCTCCGGTGCCCAGATTGGGAGGTGCTGGGCTCCAGAGAAGAACAGACACAGCCCTGAGCCCAGTGAGGGGAGATGACATGTAGAGGAGAAAATGCAACACAGTGTTGTAGATGAGCTGGGGCACAGAGGTGGGAATGCTCAGGGCTTCCCGAGGGCAGGGGGACGAGGTGGCAATCAGAAGTGATGCTGGGACAGAGCCTTGGAAGGATGGTGGGTGTCACCAGGCAGGCAAGGAGAGGAAAGACATCCCAGGTGGCATGGCACCTCTGGAGAAGTGCAGTGGGAGGTTGACAGAGGCTGGACTTTGGAGGGCCTGGAGGCAGCTCAAGGAGTTCTGACATCTTGAAGGCAATGGGGAGCCACCGAGGGGCTTTACACTACATTCAGATGTGCACTTTAGAAAGATCACTGTGGAGAAAGGGTAGAGAAGGGGTTGGAGAGCACGAGACTGGAGGGGCAGTGACTGGGAGTCCACTGCGGTGGTCCCGGTGAGAGATGCCCAAGGCCTGAGTCAGGTGGCTGCATCTGAATGGGGAAGGAAGCCATCAGAGAGGGATAAGCAAGAGCAGCTGGCTTCTGATCAACTGTGGGAGAGCAGAGGAGCCAGGAGGGAAGAAAGGACCACAGGGTTAGGACCAAGTGACCAGGTGAATATGGGGAGAGCAGTCGCAATAGGGAAAAGCAGCAGAGCATCACCCTCAGCACTGTCAGAGCATCTACTGAGCGCTGCTCTAAATACATTGAACACTCTGTGTGTCATTGATAACAGATTGCCGTAAGTGTTTTATACGCCACCAAGAAAGAAAAGGTGCTGCCAGCAAAGCCACGCCATGCCACGCCACGCCACACACTTTGAGATGCAGTCCCTCCTCAGAGCCACCAAAATGCGTGTGTGTGTGGGAGGGAGGTGGAGTGTATCTTAGAATCTATGAAATGTGATTATCTCACTTAGTCCTTAGAGTTGGCACCATTGTCAGCCTGACTGAGGTTAAAAACTTGCCCACAGACTGAGTGGCAGTGGAGCAGGAACTTGAGCGGTGGTCTAACTGGGTTTGGGTCAAGGTGGAGCATTTAGGTGGGATCGTCTGATGCTGGTGTGGGAGATCAAGATTTGGCCACCCTGAAATCTATCTCTTTACCTTGGTTGTTTTCTCTAGGGACATTTGACCTCCCCCACTAACTGCCTAAAGAATTTGACATGGTGGCTCCTTCCTGGAACAGATCTATCATGATGGCTGTAAAGATAATGTAGGATAAATGTTACAATAGGAAAGGCACCAACAAGCCCATCTTATCGGAAGTTCTGTCTCTCTGGCCACATTCTCTGGATGGCCCTGGGAGGAGTTACCAGACAATCATTTACATTTATAAGGGAAATCTCCATTTGTAAAACTATCTCCCTCTCTGTTTTGGGAAGCGGGGGGATGGCCTCATTTCTAGAGGCTTATCAGTGTGGAAGGTGAGGCCTTAAATCTGCATAATAACCTTACTCTTGTTTACTGTGCTTTAGTGGTAATCTCCCGTAACTGACTCCCCCCACCCCCAACATCCTCCTTTGTCGTTGGCTGAACATGGTATTTAAGACGAGAATTTCTGCGATTGTGTTGAGAAATGCAGCGTCCCTGCTTTCTCCCATGTATACATGTTATTAAACTTGGTATTATTTTCTCCTGCTAACCTGTCTTGTTAATTATTTGGCCAGCCATAAGAACCTTAAGGGAAAGGGCAGAGGGAGATTCTTCCTCTTCCCCCGACACTGGGGTGACTCAGGGCTAGAGACAAGGCTGTGGGAAGGAATCTGCAGCATCGGTGCGGTGTTGGTGGAAGGCCGGTGGGAAAGGGGTACCCCCACTGAAGGGGGTCAGGGGACCGGGGGGTACAGTGGGGCATGAGAGAACAACTAGTGGAAAGGAAGCATGAGAGCCAGCCGGGAGAGAGTGACAGCTCAGGGGAGGGGACACTGACGTCCCTGCTACAGAAAGGGCGGGCACTGGATTGGATCAAACGAAACTGATATTTTTGTAGGTCAAAAACAATGAAGATTCGCAATTTCATTCAACACAAAAAGAGGACTGAAAAGAGTCTGCATGAAAATTAGTGTGTAAAGTGCCCATTTCAGTGTCATTTATAGTAGTGGAAATTCTGAATTAATCTATGGGCCTAACAACAAGGAGCTGATTACGTAACTGAGGGTGCCGTCATGTGAGAACACGCGATGAACCCATTACATGATGTTCAAGAAAATATTTTAATGAGGTGTAAAAATTCGATACATTCTTTTCCTGGGTCCACACTGGTGAAGGGGAGGGAGGGAGCTGGGCCCCGGGTCCGCACTGGTGAATGGCATGGAGGGAGCCCTGTGGTCGTGAGGCTTGTGGTTGTGAGGAGCCGAGAGCAAACAGGTAGGCTCACAAATAAATGATTGCGAATGACAAATGGTAGTGCACGTTGTGAAAAGATCATTGTGGTTCAGAGGGCGTGGAAAGTAAACGTCAGTTAGAGTGGGTGTCAACCCTTCCTCGGGACATGACCTGGAAGCCGAGACTGAGGGTGAATAAGAGCTAGCTAGACCTCGAAGAACATTCTAGATTCCTACTCACAGGAAGGGCCCCAGAGGCACTAAGGGAGGGGAGGCATTGCTGTTGAGACAGTGTTTTCAGTGAAAACTGCTTGGTTAGTCCAAGGCAGAGCTGTTCACTTTGTCGTCTGGCCTTCGTTTATGAGACCGCCCACTGGGACCGCTGTGCAAGCTGACATCATCCAGCCAAGCCTGCTCTTTCTTTCTACGGGGACAATCTGTGGCCACCTGAGGTTTAACAGGCTCGATGTCATGTGTGTTGGGTGCCGACAAGAGAGGGCAGAGTGCATGGGGAGGGTCGGGGTCTGGGCTGTACTGATGAGTGGGGTCCTGTCTCGCCGTGGCCTGTTGTGGCAACACAGAGCAAAAGTTTGTGGATTATCCCTTATTTGTGGATAAACTTTACCTTTTTCTCCTCTGCTTGCATGAGTAACTGGCAGTAGGGTTCATTTGTCTTCCTTCCTCCCTGAATATTCATTTAGCCAAATTCTACCTCTAGGGTTTTAACTCTTGTAACCTTTTTTGATTTGAAGTATATTTTGTTTGCCGTTAGTATGGCCACCTCTGCTCTCTTTTGGTTACTCTTTGCATGGGATATCTTTTTCCATCCTTTAACTTTCAGTCTGTTTGTGTATTTGGACCTGAATTGAGTCTCTTGTAGACAGTATATAGTTGGAACATGTGTTTTTGTCCATTCTGCCAATATCTGTCTTTTGATTGGAGAGTTTATCCATTTCTTTTTAAATTAATTACTAATAAGGAGGGACTTCTGCCATTCTGCTATTTGTTTTCTCTATGCCTCATAGTTTTTTGTTGCTTATTTCCTGCATTACTATCTTCTTTTGTGTTTAGTTAATTTTTTATCGTGAAACATTTAAATTCTTTTCTCATTTCCTTTTGTGTATATTCTATGGCTATTTTATTTGTGGTTACCATGGGGATTGCATTTAACAGCCTAAAGTTATAACACTCTAAATTGAATTTATACAACCTTAACTTCAATCACATATAAAAACTTCCTTTACAGCTCTGTCTCCATCCCTTTTGGTTATCGATGTCATAAAATTACTTCTTTATACAGCATGTGCCCTAAAACATAAAATAATAATTCTTTTAAATGTATTAGTCTCTTAAATCATTAGAAAACAAAAAGTAGTTACAAACCATTGTTACAATAATCTCAGCTTTGATATTTGCCCATATACTTCCCTTTATTAGGATCTTACTTCCTCCATGTGGCTTCGAGTTACTGCCCAGTGTCCTTTCGTTCACCTGCAGGTCTCCCTCAAGCACTTCCTGCAGGTCACGCCTGGTGGTCACGAGCTTCCCAGGTTTTGTTTATCTGGGAATGTCTTGATTTCTCCCTCACTTTTTAAGGACGGTTTTGCCGGATATAGCATTCTTGGTTGGCAGCTTTTTTCTTCTAGCACTCTGAACATACTGACCCAGTGTCTTCTGGCCTCCAAAGATTCTGATGAGAAACCTGCAGATAATCTTATTGAGGATCTCTTGTACACGATGATTCTCTTCTCTCTTGCTGCTTTCAAGATTCACTCTTCGTCTTTGTCTTTCCAGAGTATGATTATAATGTGTCTTGGTGTGGGTCTCTTTGAGTCTATCTTACTTGAAGTTTGTTGAGCTTCTTGGATCAAATTTGGGAAGTTTTCAGCCATTATTTCTTCAAATATTCTCTCTGCCCCCTTCTCTCTCTCTTCTCTTACTGGAACTCCCACAATGCGTATGTTGGTTCGCTTGATGGTGGCCACAGGCCCTCTAGGCTCTGCTCACTTTTCTTCCACCTTGTTTCTTTCTGTTCCTCATTCTCGATAGTTTCCATGGTCTTGTCTTCAAGTTCACTGATTCTTTCTTCTGCCTGCTCAAATCTGCCTTTGAATTCCTCCAGCGAACTTTTCATTTCAGTTATTGTATTTTTCAGCTCCAGAAATTCTTTTTCATTTCTTTTTAGGTTTTCTATCTTTTTATGAATATTTCCATTTTGTTCATACATTGTTTTCTTGACTTTATCCATATCTACCTTTAGTTCTTTGAGCATCTTTAAAAACCATTGTTTTAAAGTGTTCGTCTCCTATATCCAATGTCAAGTTGTTTTCAGGGAGTTTCTGTTGATTCCTTTTTTCCATTTAATAGGCCATGCTCTCCTGCTTCTTCATACACCACGTGAGTTTGTGTTGAACACTGGACAATTGAATCTAATAATGTGGTAACTCTGGAAATCAGATTCACCCCCTATCTCAGGGTTTGTTGGGGTTTTTAAATTTTATTTTTACTTTATTTATTTATTTATTTATTTATTTTTGGTCAGGAAGATTAGTCCTGAGCTAACACCTGTTGCCAATCCTCCTTTTGTTGCTGAGGAAAACTGGCCCTGGGCTAGCATCCGTGCCCATCTTCCTCTACTTTATATATGGGATGCTTGCCACAGCATGGCTTGATAAGTGGTGCATAGGGTCCTGGGTCCACACCCAGGATCCGAACCTGTGAACCCCAGGCCACTGAAGTGGAGTGCGGGAACTTAACCACTATGCCACTGGACCAGCCCCTTATTTTTATTTTTTAATACTTTGATTGCTTTAGGTTGTCTCTGTGCTGAAGATCAGCTGGAGGTGTAAATTTAATGTCGTCTTATTTCTTTTCTGTGGCTTTCCTTGGGAATTCACAATCACTTTCTAATTTTTCCTGTATATGTAGTTGTTTCTGAATGTCCTAGTCTTTAATGTCTGACTCCCAAAAAGGGGAAAAAGAGAAAAATGAGGGAGAGGTAGAGAAAGGTCACTGGTCCTTTAAATTTCCTGGAAGTCACTTAAGCTGAAGGAGGGTGGTCTTGCAACAGTGGCGGGAGATGCAGCAAGAACAGCTGTGCCTCTTCATCTGCACATCTGAGATCAGCAGCTGCAATCAGTGATTGGAGCACAGACTGGATATTTGGGGGTCAGGGTCCTTTTTTTATTTACTTTGCATCCCACAAGCTGCTCCAGGAACATGTGCAGAGCTACCTGTCACAAGACTGGGGTGGGAGATGGGTAGCTGCTACTTTGCTAAGAGCTAAAATTGACTAAAATTAACCACACTTTACTGTCCAAGCCTTCCCTGCTGGAAGTTGCAAACCTTCAGTAGACTCCGGAGTTCCGAAATAGTCACTTCACACGGATTCTGGTGCCAGTGTTGTCCAGGCGGGGAGACAGCTTCCCAGTGCTTCCTGTTCCTGGTGCTTCCTGTTCCTGGTGCTTCCTGTTCCTGGTCTTCTTACTCCACCATCTTTGCAGCAGTAAGGCTTACTTAGCATTTTAACGCCTGTTCTTTTAAGATGAAAAACTCCTTCCTGATCTAATACAAGTGTCTTATACATGTGCAACCATCAGCACAGTCAACGAGAACATTTCCATCACTCTCAAAAAGAAGCACTGTACGCTTTAGCAGTCAACTCACTATCCCTCCCTACCTCCCAGCCCTAAGCAACCACTAATCTACTTTCTATTTCTATAGATTCCCTACTCTGGACATTTCCTATAAATGGAATCATATAATATATTGCCTTTTGTGACAGGCTTAGCATAATGTTTTCAAGGTTCATCCATGTTGTAGTATGTTTCAGTACCTCATTCCTTTTTGTATCTGAATAATATTCCATGTAGGGGTATACCAAATTTTGTTTATTCATTCTTCAGTTGGTGGACATTTGGATTGTTTCCACCTTTTGGCTATTATGAATAATGCTGCTGTGAACATTCATGTATAAGTTTTACTTGTGGGCGTGTGTTCATTTCTCCTCTGTATGTATCTAGAAGTGGGATTGCTGAATCATATAGTAACTCTGTGTTTAACCATTTGAAGAACTGTCAGACCATTTGCCAAAGTGGCTGCCCCATTTTACATTCCCACCAGCAGTGGATGAGGGATCTAATTTCTTCGCATCTTTACCAACACTTGTTATTATCTGCTTTTTGATTCTAGCTAACCTGGTGGGTGTGAAGTGGTACTGCATTGTGGTTTTGACTTGCATTTCCCTAATGACTAATGATGTTGAGCATTTTTTCTTGTATTTGTTGTCCTTTCGTATATCTTCCTTGGAGAAATATCTATTCAGATCCTTTGCCCATCTTTTAGTTGGATTGTCTTTTTATCATTGGACTGAAAGAGTTCTTTATATATTCTGGATGCAAGTCCCTTATCAGATACATGAATTTTCTCTGATTCTGTGGGTTTTCTTTTCATTTTCTTGATAGTGTTCTTTGAAGTATAAAAGCTCTTAATTTTGATTAAGTCCAATTTATCTATTTTCTCTTTTGTTGTTCATGCTTTGGTTTCATATCTAAGACCATTGCCAAATATGAAGTCAGGAAGATTCACCTCTGTTTTTTTCCAAAAGTTTTATAGTTTCAACTCTTGCATTCAGGTCTCTGATCCATTTTGAGTTAATTCTTTTATATGGTGTGAGGTAAGAGTCCAACTTCATTCTTTTGTATGTGAATACGGAGTTATCTCAACACCATTTGTTGAAAAGACTATTCTTTTCTCATTGAATGGTCTTGGCTCCTTTGTTAAAAATAGATTGACGATAGACACGTGAATTTATTTCTGGACTCTCAATTCTATTTCATTGATTTAAATGTCTGCCCTTAGGCCATCTTGATTACTGTTGGTTTGTAGTAAGTTTTGAAATCAGGACATATGAGTCGTCCTATTTTGTTCCTCTTTTTCAGGATTGTTTTGATTATTTGGTGTCCCTCGCAATTCCGTATGAATTTTAGAACCAGCTTGTCAATTTCTACAAAAAAGTCAGCTGGAATTCTGATAGAGATTGCACTGCATCTGTAGATCAGTTTGGGGAATATTGCCAGCTTAACAATATTAAGTCTTCTGATCCATGAACATGGGATTTTTTAAAATTTATTTAGATCTTTAATTTTTTTCGACAATGTTTTGTAGTTTTCAGAATATATTTTGTGCTCCATTGTTAAATTTATTCCCAAGTATTTTATTCTTTTTGATGCTTTTGTGAATGGAATCATTTTCTTAATTTCATTTTCAGATTGTTCATTGTAAGTATATAAAAATACAATTGACTTTCGTATATTGATCTTGTATCCTGCTCCCTTGTTGAACTTGTGTATTAGTTCTAATAGTTTTTTTTAGTGGTTACTTGAGGATTTTTTCATATACAAGATCATATCATCTGTGAATAGAGACAGCTTTACTTTTTCCTTCCCAATTTGGATGCCTTTTATTTCATGTCCAGTGAGGTTTGGACTTCCCCACACTCTGCTGCAAATGAAGTCAGTTCCTTTGAGGAGAGATCAGGAATTCTTTGTTTTATGGCCTGCTGCTCCCCCTGGGTAAAATCTCAGCTCTGGAGCTGGGGGTGGGGACAATGGCAAGCTTCTCTTTGAGTGTTACCCTCCATTGTTGGGGAAAGGAGACACAGATCTTTGTGGCTTGACTCTCCCAGCACTGAACCACTGCTTTCTGAGCTAGGCAGGGGATCAGGCCCCAGTATTCTCAGCAACACCAGGCCCAAGGCAGAGCTCCATTCCCAAGTGGGAGCTGGGCAGGAGAAGGGACCCCTTCACCTCTGGGCCACACTCATTTGGGACTTAGTCTCAGCAATAGGCAACTTGGGACAGGATGAGAAATGCTTTAGTCCTGCTCTTCCCAGGAAGAAAGCCCTCCAGCCGGGCGCTGGAGAGAGAGAGAGCCCTGCACTCTTGGCTATAGAGTCTGGAGTGGAGTCTCCACCTTGCTGAGCTGGAATGGAGTGTGTCCCAGTTCAAACACTGTGGACTATAGCTATTCTCGCCAAATTTTAGAGTATTTTCTTGAATAAATGTTTCTTCACATGCTATATGTCTTTAGGACCATTTCCATACACCTTAAATAGTTGTTTAAAAAATAATTTTCACCAGTTTTGCTGGGGAGTGGATCCAGTGAGCTCCTCGTGCTGTCATGCTGGAACTTTCTATGTGAGGTTCTCATTCGTCATTGAGTTTTCAGTCTTGGGCAGAGATATTTGTTTCTGATTTTTTTTTTTTAACATGAATGCTCATTGCAGCCTTATTTATAGTAGCCCCAAACTGGAACAATCCAAATGGCCACCAACAGGTGAATGGATAAACCATGATAGCTCCATACAGTGAGCACCACCTGGCCACAAACAGGAACGTCTGTCCACACACTCAACCACAACATTCTGCAGAGTGAAACGCAGAAAAATGCAGATGCTGCATGGATCTACTCACATAAAACTCAGAGGGTGCAAGCTCGTCCATAGGGATGAAAAGCAGATGCGTGGCTGCCGGCGGATGGGAAGGGGCAGAGGTGGGGGAATTCCTGATGGGCACAAGGGGACTTGGGAGTGGTGGATGTATTTATCATCTCAATGGTGGTGATGTCGTCACAGGTGTAACCTACATCACACTTATCAAATGGTACAGTTTAAATAAATAGTTTTTTTGTTGTTAGTGCCATCAAGTTGATTCCAATTCCTAGCGACCCCGTGTACTGCAGAGCGGAACCCTGCTTGGTCTTTTTGTCTCATCCTCTCACCTTCCAGTGCTATATCAGACAATGCTCCACTGCAATTCATAGGGTTTTCACTGCCAATTTTCTTCAGAAGTGAGTGGCCAAGTCCTTCTGCCTAGTCTGTCTTAGTCTAGAAACTCTGCTGAAACCCGTTCACCGTGGATGACCCTGCTGGTATTTGAAATACTGGTGGCATAGCTTTCAGCATCACAGCAACATGCAGCTGCCACAGTATGACAACTGACAGACAGGTAGTGTGGCTCCCTAACCAGGATATGAACCGAGGCTTCCAGGGTAAGAGCACCAAATCTTAACCACTGGACCCCAAGGCTAGCTAATATATAGTTTACTGTATGCCAATTACATCTCAACAAAGCCACAAAAAAATAAAATCAGGAGTGAAAGCCCAACTGTTGGTCATATGGTTTCTCTCATAGAGTTGACTTTTGCTGTTGAGCAACTAGCTAGCTAGATATATCTACACTATTTAAACCAACTAGTTTGCAGTGTTCCGGAAACAGCCAAGTTTTCCCTGAAAATGGGCTGCTTCTCTTAAGCGCCATGTGTTAATTTGGTAAGTGTCCTTATTAAAGACGAGAGTCAACAGAGAAATGAAATAGCCAGTTATCAGGCTCCAAATTGACGCATTCTTAACAAAAATCACAGACTTTCATTCTTGCAGGGCCTCCATTAAACTAATCGCAAGGAGATACCATTTCGACCATCACTTTGCAATGGCCATTAGCTGAAGGCTGCTTGGTGCCGCCTACTTTGACACTCCAGGTGTCAGAGCCGTGGTGGAGGTGAATTCACTCTGATTTTGGACATACAAAGCTACCACATTTGTTCTTAGCATACTGCCCGGAGCTGAGCAAAGAGAAATGCCTGGGAAAGGAGACAAGATTGCTTTAAAATCCAGGCAGGATGACAATGAGGTGGTCTGCCACTTGGGAAGCAGGCAGAGAAAACTTCCTAGCATGGGACTAGCCAGTCGGTTCACAGGCCCAACTTTGGCCCCTGACATCCCTTTCGCACTTCTGGAGTCTGGCTCGTCTGTCTCCCTTTGTTACTGAACCAAAGTGAGTTCACTTCCTGGCGAGTTAAAAATTGGACTCTCCACCAGAAGAGGAGACACAAAACTGGCACACAAAGCAGAGGCCACGCGGAATCATTTCCAAAGTCGTGGGACAGCAGGGGCCTTTTATTTCGGATGGGAATAAATATTCAAAAGGGAGAGGTGGGCATTTGCTTGCCCAGGCTCAGTTGGAAAATGTATTTCCACCTACACTGCAGGTTACAGTAACAAGACCTAAGCTCCTTGGGGGCAGAGGTCTTAGCATTAAGAATGAGTCAAAGGTCATCTCTTAGGCACTTTTCGGCCCATCTACCCAGGCCTCAGGCTTTGCTCTTGCGGTGGGGTTTGGACTGGTTGAGGGTGGTTGGTGATTGCATCTCTTAACATAACAAAAAAGAGAAAACAATGTAGAGAAACTGTTAAATGTTTCCCAAACCTTCCTTGAGTCCCAGGGTGTCAGTCGGGGAGGCCTGGTCCAAGCCCAGGGCCTTCTTTGGGCCTCTGACCGGCTGGCACCTCTCCAGTCACCTCTGCTTCCTCTTCTCCTTCTTTTCTCATTTTCTGTGTTTGAGGACAAATCAGGCAGGTTCTGAGGGGAGATCGTGCGACTTCACCTCCAGGTGTGACTGGGATTTGCGTTTTCAAAGAGAATTCCTGCCGCAGGTGGAGAATCACCCCACGGGAGCCCCTCCCTGGTTGAGTTGGGTGGGGCTTACCTGCTCTGGAGGCCCCTCACTACAGCTCTAAGGTAGCAGCATGGAGCAGCGATTTTATGCTCAGGCTAGATATGTCTGTAAAGCAGAAAGTGACTCCAGATCTAATGTAAGCTGCCCCAGGAAAACGGAAGTTGACCCGTGGCTCCAGGTTTCAGTGATGGGCTGGACAGCAGGTGCAGGCAGGAAGCTCTGATGGCTCCTGACCCCCAGCCCCCACCTCCCCAAACCCTCCAGAGTGAAGCCCTGAAGCCCTCAGTGAACCACCTGGAGAAACAGGAGACCAAGTGCTCTGACTGGGAATCTGGACAGACCCAGCCCAGCAGGAGTGTAGGGTCTGCTCCTCCGGCGGCGCCTCGGGCTGGATGGCACCCTTCCCGTGTTATACACTTTCTGGTGTCGGGGGATCAGCTGTGTTTTAATTTATTATGAATCTGGAAACCACTCTGAGCTTCTTGGAGGCAGGTACAGGCTAAAGGTTTTAAAAGGATCAGGCACTTCTGGAAAAACCCGCCTCATTACAGTCATCCATCACAGTCACTACTGAACTTTTGCATTTAAAAGGAAAGGACATTGATGTAGCCAGTGAGCAAATGCTGGGGATGTGTAGGGCGCAGGGGACAGAGGTTACTCATCTGAGAGAAGAGGGGCTTCTGGGATTCGTCGCTGTCTCTAAGCCTTCACAGGGTGGCTGTAAAGACCATGAAGGCCCGTCTCCTCCACCTCACAGAAAACTCCACTTCAGCGAAAACAACCAGGTCATTAAAGAGACCCCAGCCCCTGGGCCGGGCCTGGTCATCTCGCTGTCCCACACGGGGCGCAGGAGTACGTGACCTCCACACTCGTTCCAGACGTGTACCGGGCCCCGCGGTCTCCTGGCAGAGAAGCAAAACCTCTTGCTGCTGGAGGAGCAGGCTTCCAGAACTGCCTGTGCTCCACCTCTTTCCAGCTGCCAAGTTCCGTCACCGCTCCGTGCCCAAGCTTCCCCCCCATAAAAGCGCGAGAGCCCCTCCCTCATCGTGTCGCCGTGAGGACTGAACAGAGAGCACGCGGCAACGCAAGCTACTGCTTGTGTCCCTGTTTGTTGTGCGAGGATCAGCCTGATCTCGGGGAAAGCTTTGGTTCTGGGACCACAGAGGACAAGGCGTTTCTCTGGCCTGTGGCTCTCTTGAGAGGGGACGAACCGCCTCGCTCTGGCTCAGGAGGAGCTCTTCTGCTCAGGCCCTGGGGCTGAGTGTTCCGGGTCCTTCCAGGGTTGGTGCTGACCCTGGGGTGGAGGGCCCCAGTTACCTCCTGTGTGTGCAGTCGCTTCTGCTGTCGGCCTGTCTCCTGGTCCCCATGATGCAGGACACTTTCTCCAGCAGCAGGCGGTTGTCCCTGCCGATGACAGCGAGCCGCTCCTCCTCCAGCTGTGGGCAGACACACAGGAGCCTTTAGAAGTAATAGCTGCGTCCAGGCCATAGCTATGCACAGACCGACTCAGAGGCTCCTTCAACCCCGCACTACCTTTGACTTGAGCACCTGGTGGGTTTTACATCACTTCCTCAAACATCAGCTGAGCAAGCTCCAGCGATGAGCGTGACGTGCACAGGCTCCTTGTCTGTGAACTGGGATCATTAGGATGGGGCGGAATTGCACGTGCTCAGAGTGGCAGCCACACGAGGACGATACACTGTGAAATTAGGTCATCCTCAAAAGCTCTGACCTGTGACTGTGACACTCATGAGGAATCACTTCGTATTTTAAGAGAGATATTTGACACTGTTCAGAAGAGAAGATCTGAGCTCAGAGCAAACAAAATCCTCTTGTTTTAGCTTTTCAAATGGGTTGATCTGCTGGTTTGCCCGAGACTGGTTACTTAGCTTTTGTTCTGCCCATTCAGGACATCATCACCTAACAGGTACATAAGACTCACGGTGTGTTTTGCTGTTGGGGCGTCACAATCAGCATAACCATGCGATTCTCGATCTCACCAGATGGCTTAAACTTCAAGAAATAAATATTCTGATGTGGTCACAAAATGGTCTGGTTTAAAGGAATGATGCTAATTAATTACTCTAAACTGCATGGAATAGATTGTTGTTGTGAATTTCCTCCCCTCCCCCTCCCATAGAGAAAGATTTCTGGTGCAATTACCCACCAGCTCCATTTGGGGCCAGACGAGGTTAATTGTTGCCTAGACGGCATTTTATCTTTGATACGTGACTGGTTTATTCCTTACTGAGCCTGCCTTTTACGTTTTCCAGCTGACATTTTCTAGTTCACTGTGACAGTAACTCAGAGGTAGAACTGAAACGTACCTTCAGCTTCTTGAGTTTCAGGTGGAGGTGGCTTCGAGTCAGCGGGGCCCGGGTGTCCACAAGTGGCTGGGCATCCTGGACCTACAGCACAGAGTGGGCGGCATGACCCCAGGACGCTTTGAGCAGATAATTAACGTGAGCTTAGATTGGGCAGAGTCCGGGCTGCGGGCACTGGGACGTGTATAGATCACTATTCATGGCACCCAAGATTCCAGCTTACGGCAGCAGGTTCTGAATGAGGCTCAGTCTTGATTCAGAATCTGAGTAGCCCCTGGAGGGAATGACCGCCCTCAGAAATGAGCCTATGCTGTCGATTTCAGGTAGAGAATTAAGTGGGAGAAGTGAGAATTCACTAAAGGTAACCGCCAGCCAATGTTTTTATTCTGCCCTCTGTTGCCAAAGGCCTTTAGACAGTGAAATATGTCCCTGTGTCCGCCTCACTCTAATTTCGAGCCTCCAGCAATATTATCAAGATGAGTGCCTCAAACATTGATTAACTGCACAATGGTCCCTGCAGTTTCCTCTCAGAAAACATACAAACAAGGGAAGAAATTTACATTGTAAAATGTGATGGACTAAATGCATGAGGACTATATGTATCACCACTGCGGTGAAAAGGAATCCTTCCGTATTCTAGATAGTTCCTTACAGATCACTAACTGCTGGGATCTGCTGGCTGATAATCTGAAAGTGACGGCGTTGGGACGCTCCACCAGCCGACTCCAACTGAAATGATAACGTGAGCATCGTGCACTCTGAAGGAAGTAAAAATTGTATTAAAAATTAAAAAGTTACTACCTTAGAGACAGGCACCTCCACGCCCTAAGGATTCCTGGTATAGGAGGGAACGTTTATCGATCCTGACTGACTCTATTCATGAAAGACCCACCCTAAACTGTTCGGGGAAGAATTGAGAACAAGAGAGTGCTCCAGAGGGATAAGTTTGGGAGGGTCAGGGTGGAGGGGGTCCAGATGGGGACGCGTGTGTGTAACCTGATAATCGCTTCGCGCCATAGCAATTCGCGCCATAAAATGTAACTGTTTAAATGTTTTAAATTAGCCAATCATGTAAGACCGCGCCAACCTTTTCCCGCTTTGTGCTTCCAAACCCTATATAAGAATTTGCCCTTTAAGGTCCGGGGTCGACTCCTCTGTCTCCTGCGAGAGATACGTGTCGACCCGGAGCTCCGCTTACTAAACCTCTTGCGTTTGCATCAAGCTCGGTCTTCTGTGTCTGTGGGTCCGCGCCTTCCCGAGACTGGAGTTGGGGTTTCCTTTTTGGGATCCTACATTTGGGGGCTCGTCCGGGATCTGCGCGGTCACCCCAGACTCCGAAGACCCCTTGGAGGTAAGCCTGAGTGACTGGGTGTGTGAGTGTGTGCGGCGCCGCGAAGCATTGTTTTGGTTTCCGTATCTGGGCAGCCGCCGCTTCGGGCCGTGAGGACCGAGCGGCTGCAGTGGCAGACGTGCTGGGAACTGCAGGCTGCAACCCTGGGGGACGCCCCAAGGGACAAGGGGAGTCAGGAAAGCCTGACCACCCCCCCTTCAGGTGGAAAAAGAAACCGCACTCTTTTTCCCAGGGAGGACACGAAAACCCCTCCCGTCTGAAGCCGCCTTCGGTTGGCTTGTAGAGACGCCAACCGGGTAAGGTTGTTTATGTTTTGGTGTGTCTTTGGTGTTCGTTGTTCTGTTTTTGTTCATCACGTGGACCTCATTTGACGGGATGGGATCCTACAGCTGGAGGACCTGCCTTCTCCCTGGACTACTGCAGATGGTGAGATATGGGAACGCCTGACAAAAGCCGGCAAAAAGGTAAGACTTCTTACCACGTCAGCCTCCCGGAATCTCTATCTGCGGAGTCCAGCGGAAGGAAATGGTGAGAATTTTTTCTCTTTCTAAATTTAGATTGGCAGGAGAAAATATTTGGGAAACTAGTTTCTTGGGCTTTTAGTGACTCTTGGTTTAAATTTGGAAGAGTACTCTTGGTTTTTGATCTTGATCCCTTTTCCTCCCAAAGGTAGTCTCTGTTTTTCTCTTTTGTCTGTGTCTTTTGTCATAAAAAGGAAATACCATAGGGTAGGACGCAGGCATAGGCCCTATTAGCCTGTTGTCCGGGCCGGCCCCACAGACTGGTGAGTTTGCGGGTCTCACCAGACCGGCGTCTACAAACTTTGCTGTGGGTTATTATGCACATGAAGTGAAGGTCATTGCCGAGGGCATCTTGGAAGCCAAAAAGGCCGCAAATTTAAGTGGGCGCGGGTCGAGCAGTTAAGAGCCATTAGGGCGCTCGCCACTTTCAGAAGACTCCCGTGACAGGATAAGTTGGGTCACGGAACGGGGTAGATGACACAGGTCCCCCGCCAACTGCAAGAAAATGTCCGTGCAACGACGAGGTACTCTGTAAAGCACACAGTCCCCGACCCCGCGGCACCTCCCCCCCAGGTATTATTCTGGCTCCAAGAGACCTAAGGTGTGGCATGGTTAAAGCTGTCATTGTGCACGTAAGAAAAAAAAAAAACAAAAAAACCGGATGAGGTTTTTCCTTCTGTCTTGTTCTGTGTCCTGAGAAAACTTGGCTTTGTGACCAGTGAGAATATTCTCCTTGGTCTCCACCATACGGAAGGTGCATTTACCGGGGTGCACCTTGGTGGCCAGTCGAGTACACTGGGGTTCCGAACAGTCTCTGTCCGGCTGGGCCAAGCTCTCAGGGGAGTGTGAATATCTTTGGGAGTGAATTCTGTGGATCATGGGGGCTACATCATCTGCGCCCTCACCAGGGACGCCTCTTGCGTCCATGGGAAAGATTTATTCTAAGCGTGGAAAGTTACCTCCGGGTCTTTCCTTAAAAAGGTTTATTGGTTCGAGTCACTATTGGAATAAATATACAAGTGAAGATCCTACTCGTCAATGGCCAGATGACGGATCCTTTGAATTGGAAAAACTTCTAAATTAGAAAAAAAAAAAAATATGTTTTGAGAGCTCTCACATAATTGCTTAATTGGTACCTAAGAATTAAGGCTAGAAAAAGGAAGGGAAAAATTTGACTAGTCTTAAGACCTTGACTCAGGTTACAATTGAATTGAGAACATGTAAAAGTGTAAGTGTTGATAAGATTATAAAGGTTGGAATGTTTGAGCTAATTTTATATAAAGAGGTTACATCAACCTTGCCTGAGTATGTTTTAAAATGTCTGACTGGGAATGCTCCCCTGGTCCAAAATTATAAGACCAAGACCTATTGATAAAAATCTTAATGATAACTATGTTTAAAGGTATAAGAAGTGATGAAAACTGCATGAAATTTTGTAGGAAAAAACTGACGTTATTTCTATTACAGAACTGGTTAACAAAAATAGTAATTTAAATGATGGCTAATTTTATCTGAAGTCTTATGAAGTCTTGTAGGCAATCATCTAAATAATTATTGGGAATAAGTAACTAAATAGTTGTGAAAAAGATGAACGTTGGATAAGCTTTACACAATAATTATGTGTTATGGTGGTTACAGCTTCCAAACTCTTTCTGGTAACTTAAAACTTTAGAGTTTTGCTAAATTTTATGATAAAAATTCTCTGAGTATCATCATTTCCAAATAAGATAAGATATTAGACATTGATTGCTAAATGTACATTTGTCTACTTTTGGCTTTTCATTACAGGAAAACTAAAAGGTGTTTTAGGTCTATTGGTAAACATGTGTTTTATTAAAAGATTGTACTATAAAGTAACATATTTCTAGAAGTTATGAAGTGTTCATAAATTTTCCAATCCACAAAATGCTAATGTAAAAAAGTTTGTAACTGCTTACTTAGTTTTTACTTAGAAGTCAAAGTCTATAAGGGTTAAAATTTCTAATTAATATATGTGATTGAAGCTACTAAAAAATTAAGAAAAATATGCCTGTGTACAAGAAAAGTAAGATGTATAAAGAAAGAACAAAGAATGGAAATGTTTTGTTTGGTCGATTAAGAAAGATAAATTTGTCCTCAAGTACTAGAAGGGAAAAGAAAGACATGGGACAAATTCTGAATGTAAAAAGAAAGTTATAAGTTTGTGAAAGAGGAATTCTGGAAAAAGAGTTTTTACATGGTCAAGTTGGCTAAGATTAAAATAAATTTAATTAAGTAAATGAGTTTTAATATCAAAAGTAAGCTGGTACAAAATTATAATTTGGTCTTATTTCTCTTAAAAGGATAATTTTCTTAAACTTGATAAAGAGGTTACAAAAGATTTTTCTTTACCTTTGAGTAAGTCTACCTAAAAGACAAAAAATCTATGTTTTGTTAAAATAATTTCCTGTGTTCAAAAGACTGAGGTCTCTCTATTAAGGCTTTTTGGACTGTTAATGCTATGTTTGCTTTGACTGTTTATATTTTTGACAAGCTCCCCCAAAATTCATATCTTAAAGTCTTTTTTTACTTTTTTCTTTGAGAATTTTCAAAGGGCCCTGGAACTTCTCAAAGAAATTTGCTCTCTTCCTATAAGGGGAAAGATACTAAACTTATTAGGCTGATTCAGTATGTTAAATTACATGGAAAGGATTGTCAGACAAGTGATGATAAGTCTGCTTAGGTGCTATTACGTGGGTAAATGTTATTGATACAACATTACTGAAATGCTGATCTGTCCTGATTATCAGTCATAATTCTGGTTATTATTATTTTAAAGTGTTGTATGTCACAAAATTAACCAAATTTCTCTGTCAATTGCCATTTTGAGGTCTTGTTCTTTACAGACTTATTTCTTTGCTCTAATGCTTTTGCAAAATGTTTCAACTTCAGAAAAATTCATAGAAAGGACTCTGACATTTACACTGAAGTACAGGCTTCTGATAAACTTTCTGATCATAAAACTGAACTTGATAAGAAATTACAGAAATCTGTTGGAGAGACTGATAACTTCATGAAGCTGCTAACAAAAAGATTGGGATCAAGAATGGATTACACAGGACTGAATGAACTGATTATAATTTTTATGATTCTTCATTTGAAGTATTGCTGAATTTTTAATGTTTTGTTTTTTCAGATTGAAGGAAAACTTTTTCTCTTTTCTCCTGAGCTAGCTATGACTTATAGCAATTTGGTAAACAATACTTTTGTAAGTAAAATTGAAATATTTATCTTTTTCTCTCTATCTGATCCCTCGAATTTGGAAACTCTTAGTGAGTATTGTTGTTTTCATGGCAATATAGTTATTTGCATAAGTTCAATAAGAATCTGTTCTCCTTGTAACAGGACACAATTGGAAACACTGGTTATATTACCAAGGTTATGACTGGAACATCATATTTGCGATATAACCATACAGCTTTTGAGGAATGAAGATTGGACTTTATGGAATAAAGCCACGTGAAAATATTGGCCTGGTACCTTGTGTTCCAAGCAGCACTTACCAGGATAAGTAAAGAATGTCACTTATCTGGCAGGTACAAGGAACCTTGAAATATTTTGGGGAAACCTCGGAATAGAGGAATTCACCCAAATTTATAGGTATTGCAGGCAAAGTCTGGTGACAAAATCCTTGGCTTGGCTTTCCTGGCCTCGAGAGGCCTTTAAAGTTCAATGTGAGATTCCTTATAAAAAGTTCCAGCAAAGCAGATTTGAAAGAGCCTATGTGATCAATTGCTATTCTTGCTGTACTTATGTTAATAATTGGGCCAACTCTATTAGAACTAGACTTATTTTGCAAACTAGTTAGTTTTAATTTTGCTATCTTAATAAAAATGAGGGTGATTTTAGAGAAAAAAAAATTATACTTCAGTAAAAACTATAGTATACATTTGCAGATATTAGATCCTAGTTTTGTTAATTGTCTTTTGAGGTTTTTATTTTATATCTGTTGACTAGACTGGATCCTGATTTCTTCCAGTCTCCTGAAAAATCTGGCTACAGATCTCCAAACTAACGTTTTTGATTTTTTCCATCATTTTCATTTGAAATCATTGAGAACTGAACCTGCCCTTTTTCCTGAAGCCTTACAAACTGAAGCTGATGGACTTGATACCATAATATAGGCGTAACCTTGAGAGCCCACCTGCATCACCACCCTCCAAAAGGAACTCAATTGAACTGATCTATCATCAGGACTATGAAATGTGTTCAGTGAGATGAAACAATCTACCAACTCAGCTTCTGGACTATGAAACTTCTTTAAGTTTCAAAAGGACTGTGAAACTTTTAGTTTCAAAGGCGGGACTGTGGGAGATCAAGATTTGGCCACCCTGAAATATATCTCTTTACCTTGATTGTTTTCTCTGAAGGACATTTGACCTCCCGCAGTACCTACTGGGCAAAGATGGCACAGACTGTTTAACTTAGTACGGGGAGCTTACTACGCCTTAAATGGCTCCAACCCTGAAATGACTAAAGCATGCTGGCTTGCCTAGCAGTCAGCCCCCCCTTATTATGAAGGAATTGCCACCATGGGGGTCTATAATAACACCACGGACCACACGACTTGTCTTTGGGGCAAAGAAGGGCGGATAACCCTAACGGATGTATTGGGGACCGGTTCAGGACTATGCTTAGGAAAAATTCCCCCGGGCTACCAGGCTCTATGTAATAAGACTGAAGTCAGCCTTCCGACCACTCCTGGTTATTTTTTGATACCAGGGCCCAATAGGTGATGGGCTTGCTCCACAGGCCTGACCCCCTGCATCTCAACTGGCGTATTCAATTCGTCACAAGATTTTTGCGTGCTTGTGCAGTTGGTGCCTAGAATTTATTATCATACTGCCAATAGTTTCGAGGATGAATTTGACCAGAGATCCAGATTATGGAAAAGAGAACCAGTATCCCTCACCCTGGCTGTACTCCTGGGACTGGGAGTTGCCGCGGGCGTAGGGACTGGCACTACGGCCTTAGTCACAGGAGAAAGGGGATTAACTGCCTTGAGCAATGCTATAGATGAAGACCTCAGGACTTTAGAACAGTCCATCTCTAAATTAGAGGAGTCCCTCACCTCCCTGTCTGAAGTAGTGCTCCAGAATAGAAGAGGATTAGATCTGCTGTTTTTAAGAGAGGGAGGACTTTGTGCGGCCCTTAAAGAAGACTGCTGTTTCTATGCAGATCACACAGGGGTAGTCCGAGATTCAATGCAAAGATTAAAGAAAAGATTAGACATGAGGCAGCAAAGCAGGGAGGCGCAACAAAGCTGGTTTGAATCCTGGTTCACTAAGTCCCCCTGGATGACGACCTTACTATCCTCCCTAGCAGGACCCTTGCTGATTCTTTGTCTACTTTTGGTCTTCGGACCGTGTGTTTTCAATAGAATTACTGCTTTCATAAGAAAAAGGGTCAATGCAGTGCATGCTATGATGCTCCAACGCCATTACCAAGCTCTCCCACGCAATGAGCCACTGATAGTAGACACCGAAAACTAAGTTCTAAGATTAGAACTAGGGACAAAAGAAGAAGTGGGGAATGAAGGAAGTAAATTATATTAAAAATTTAAAAGTTAATACCTTAGAGACAGGCACCTCCACACCCTAAGGATTCCTGGTATAAGGGGGAACGTTTATCGATCCTGACTGACTCTATTCATAGAAGACTCGCCCTAAACTGTTCGGGGAAAATTGAGAACAAGAGAGTGCTCCAGAGGGATAAGTTTGGGAGGGTCGGGGTGGAGGGGGTCCAGATGGGGACGCGTGTGTGTAACCTGATAATCGCTTCGTGCCATAGCAATTCGCGCCATAAAATGTAACTGTTTAAATGTTTTAAATTAGCCAATCATGTAAGACCGCGCCAACCTTTTCCCGCTTTGTGCTTCCAAACCCTATATAAGAATTTGCCCTTTAAGGTCCGGGTCGACTCCTCTGTCTCCCAAGTAGAGATACGTGTCGACCCGGAGCTCCGCTTACTAAACCTCTTGCGTTTGCATCAAGCTCGGTCTTCTGTGTCTGTGGGTCCGCGCCTTCCCGAGACTGGAGTTGGGGTTTCCTTTTTGGGATCCTACACTCAAGCCCACGGAGCCGAGTGGTGATGGATCAGACACGTGTGCAGAGGGCCGGGAGATGGTGCAGGGCTGGATGGCGAGAGAGTTTGACTCACACGCCGAGCACACAGAAGTGAAGGGAACCACCGCAGAACAGAGGCAGGGGAGCCCCAGGACCACACACGTGATTTAGAGACCCTCTGTCACTGTATGTGGAAGGAGACAAGACCAGAGGCAGGCTGGTGCAGTCTCCCAGGGCCGTGGGGTGGTGAGCAGGCATGCCAGTGGTGACGGCAGGAGGTGTGGGAGGCAGGTGTCTGTGGGGTGGAGGGAGGGACCAGGAAGGAAGGGGTGAAGAATGGCCCCAGGCCTCCAGGTTTGAGACCTCTTGACGCCAGGACAGGAGTAAACGTGGTGAGCAGGTTTGGGGGTGGCCAGTGAACCCCGTGCTGGGCATGTTTAGTCTGAGGTGACCATGTGGAGCTATCTAGAAGCAAGTTAGTTCAAGCTGCAGGTGAAAATTCGAGATTCATCACGGTTATTAAAAATATAGCACCAGCTTTCTTCTCACAGCACTTCCTTTGACCAAGGTCTTTTGAACACGCTGTCTTACTTGATGCTCTCTCGTCTGTTTACACAAGAAATACAGGGGGAAGGAAGATCTTCCCTACAGTGAAATGCCAGTTGATAGATGTAGAAGGAGTGGAGACATTATATATAAATTATATATAAAATCGCCATTTTATAACCATCACAGAAAGGATTGGTTTGGGCAAAATCATCAACGGATGTTCAATCTTGGGGAGAAAGTTTGATGAGGAGAATGGAACTGGAGTCACTGTTGTGGGGATCAGAGGCAGTTGCCGAGGTGGAGACAATGAGAATGACGTGGTTCACCTCGAAGAACACGGAGATGTGCAGGGCTGAGAGATATCAGGAGCCGTGGACCACAACGGGGCCAGAACGGGTCCTTGTTGAGTCTTTGCAGAGAGTAGGGACATTCGCAGTTGTCTGCCCTTCTCATGAAGCAGGTGACCACGCTCCTCCCACAGAAGGTACCAGAAGTTCTCCTCTGGAGACACGGAGCCTGGGAGACTCTGGACTGAGGACACAGGGGGCACAGCTGAGGCGAGGGTCAGCGCTGCCCTGCTCTGCTCCTAGGAAGTCATAGATGCTCCAGGCAAGAGATCTCCATGGAGACCGAGGTCCCCCCGAGAGAGACCACCACGTACCACATGGGGAGTCCTCCAACCACAGGCCAGTTCCCCACCGGGTTAACCAGAATGTGCAAAGCCTCTAGTCAATCTTTAGTACCTCATCCACCAGACACTGAAGGAAAATTTCCAAGGTGAAAGAGAGAAAGAAAGAAACAGAAAAATGGGACCTGGAAGAAACAGAGATGACGAAGGGATCAGGGGAAAACGTCAAGTGAACTGTGAGTAAAACCTTGGAGAGAAAAGAAGTTACTGCATTCGCAAAACAAGAACAAGATTCAGGGAAAAAGGAATAATTAGTGGTATCAGTTCTTGAAAATTAAAACTGTGATCACTGAAATAAAAATGGAATTAAAGAGTTGGAAGGTAAAACCAAGAAATCTCCCAAAAGTGAACCCAACATAGAGAGATGGGCAATAGAAGAGAAAATAAAAGAAAACTAGAGGCTCAATATTGGCTGTCTGAATCAAACTAGTAGGATTTCTAGAAAACGGAGGGGGAGGAAATTTTTAGTCTCTGGAATGAAAGGATCCATGAAAATGAATTAAAAGAGACTCACATGAAAGCATGTCATCATAAAATGACAGAACTTTAGGAATAAAGAGAAGATCCTGAGAGTTTCCAGGGAGAAAACACCCCACACCCACGTGTATACCCTCTCGGGCTGCAGGAACCCGAACGGCACCGGACCTTTTAGGGAAGATGTAGGTGAAGTGGAGATGGCAGCTGGCCGTTAAAGATGGCTCACACTCACGGCTGTGGTGCAGAGCCGTCGCTGGGAAACGGGCGTCCTGCCAGGCTGCATCTCCCCAAACTCGTGCATTTAGGTGGGGCCATGTCCGAGTTCTCCCCAATGCAGTGTCAGCAGAGGGATGTTCCGGCTTCAGGCAGAGGCCCCTGTGACGCCAGCAAGCCTTCAGGGCTCCCTCTCCCCTCCTGCTGGACCAGGTGTCATGAAGCCCTACAGGCTGGAGGAGCCACAGAGGAGAAGCTGGTGTGGGGCCCCCAGAGTCGCCCGCCAAAAGGAGCAGGAGCAGGGTCACATTGTGATGGAGTTTGGGCCTCTATACACTTGGGGTCTATTTGTTACAGTGTGTCACGTTACCCTAAATAACGATGAGCATCAATGCCTTTAACATACTGAGGGAAGGTTATTTTCAATCTGGAATTTTATACTAAACTTTCTATCAAACGTGATGATAGAATAAAAGCATTTTTAACACACAGAAACAAAAAGAAACAAATAAAAAACCCCAAGGAAACAAAAACCTCTGATGCACCTGTTCTAGGGAAGCCACTTCAGGACGTGCCTCATCATATTGAGGGTGTAAATCAAGATGCAGGAAAACACAGCATCCAGGGGAAGGATTTTCCACACAGGAGACCTGCAAAGGGACGTCAGCTCAGCCCAGAGAGTGCGCAGCCCAGATGGGGCAGGAGGATGGAGGGCTGCAGACACGGATTCTCCAAGGGGAGAGATGGACCTGAAAGACTAGTGGATGTGTTTGAGTATTTGAGAACTTATTGATCAGCATTTGACGACTGATTGAGTATTTGAAAAATAAGTACAAATATGTAGAAAACTAAAGAAACTATGAAAAGAAGGCAATTGTTACAAGAAATTGTAAGAGAAAGAAAATGTAATCATAATTACAACCTGACTCAACAGTATGTGATTTTGCGTAGTCACTATAACTGGTAATTGATTTAATAAAAATCGAGTTATATCTATGTTGAGAAGATACGGCAAATGAGCATATTCTTCTGAGAGATGGAGGTAAAAACCAGGAGAAACCACCAAAAGTGCTCAGTGTGGCTGCCTCGGAACGGGGCTTCACAGAGGGGAGGAGCTGCTACTGCTTTTCATTAAAGTCTTTTGATACTATTTGATTTTTTAAATGTGCTTATATTACTCTGATAAAAATTAAAATTAATTGAAAAATTATTGAATGGAAGGATCCAGTTGAGAGAGAGGACCATAGAACAGAGAGCAGAATCATCATTTGGGGAGCTCCCAGGAATGCAGGGTTGTCATTCCGCACAGCAGGTCAGCCAAGCCCGGCCGACTGTGGGCGTTCTGTGGGCCTGCTGGAGGCCAGCAGTCACGATGGTGCAGGGGGACTGTCCCCGCCGTCCTCAGCCACCCGGTACAGGCAGGAGAACGTAGACAGACCTTTCCAGTAGGGTTTTGTCAGACATGTGAGAAAAGGAGAAGAGGGCAGATGGTTCTGCGATACTGACAAGTGTGTTACTGAAAAGAGACCACAGAAAACTCAGCCAGATGGGCAGGGGAGGGGGAAGAATTGAGGAGGAGACGGCCAAGCACTGGAGATCTCCACGAAGTCAGAAGAGGTCGTGTGGGAGTGAGGGAACCAGCCAGATGGAGGGAAGGGCTGCAGTCAGCGTGCAAGGCCTGCGCAGTGATTTTGGGGTCTCCTGGTTACAGCATCATGCTGGGAGGTGGCAGAGGCTGGTGACGGGGAGCAGAGGAGAAGAGACAGAGGCCAAGGCGCTGAGAGAGAGATAAAGCAGGGGCCTGGCAGCTTCTGCTCATCCTTCCTGCCTCAGCCCGAAGTCCTTCCGGCCCCGACTCCTCATCTGTCAGATCACCCTCGTGTGGCTTCCCAGGGAGCCACATTCCTCCTACAAGAAGAGTCATCACCCTGCAGCAGGGCTACCCGTGCACTGGCCTCCACCACCCGCTGAGCGCAGGCCCCGGGGGGGGGGGGGCTGAATCTCCTTGCTCTGGTCCTATGACGACCACACTCTCCCCGTGCGCTCAGCATTGAGCAGGCCCTTCATGCACGTGTGCTGACCGAGTGACTGAATGCAGTGGTGGTGGTGGTGGGGGCACGGCTGCCGACCAGAAGTCAACGTGGCCTCAGCTGGCTGGGGTAAACATGGCCCCCCATCTGTTGGTATCTCACAGAAGGATAAGCAACCACATATCGGGTAATTCAGGCGTTTCTCCTGTTGAGCAGGATGAGGAATCAGACAGCTTCTGGACGGCCCTCCTGGCTCTGGGATTCGATGATCCCAAAGCTCGACTGTGATCCGTGTTCCAGAAAAGAGGGGAGACCGTCTAGTATGTTGCTGCAAGGTTTAAACTGGTTGTGATTTGCTTGTTTGTTTTTCAAAGGGCCTGGGGCCGTAAAGTTGGACGACGCGACGCTGGCTGCTCGTGGGTCTCAAGTCTTCGGTGGCGTCCTTGTGCTTCAAGTGCTGGTGGTGTTGATTTGGCTGCTCCAGTGCCTCACAGCAGGGTGGAGGGTGAGAGGGCCGTCTGGTCTTGGCTGAACCTTAGACACTGCTCTGGTCTCCAGCGCAGCTGATCCTGGAAAGACCTCTGTGAGGGTCAGTCCTTCACTCTGCTCGTCCTCCCTCACTCTCCTCCCCACACAACTGTTTCCTGAGGACATGTTCCCGACGCACGGAGAGTCCTGAGACGGGCTCCAGGAGCACCGAAGAGCCCACGTGGAGAATTAGCAAATGCCCACAGCTGCCACAGTCATTTCAGATTTTAAAATAGAAGCGTCTCGGCTGTGCTTGAGGTGCCCTGTGCCTGTGCCCCGGCCCCCTGGCGTCGGCCTGCACCTCTCCCATCCCTGTTTCTGGACTTTCACCATGTGGAGGTACCTGTAGTCAATATATTGTATTATTATGTTTTTAAATTTATGAAAATGGTATCTAACTGTAACTACCATTCTACTTCTTTCACTTAAAATTATGTTTTCTTAAACTACAGTATAAAATTTCAAACATAAATAAAAAATAGAGAAAAACAGTGAGCCCCCAGCTGGTCTCACTCAGCTTCAGCAAAACAAGGTCCTGGCCAACCTGGCTTTATCTCCGCCCCCACCCCAAGGTTATAGCAAATCCTTCCCATCCCTAAATATTGTAACATACATCTCTAAAAGATAGGGAAACTTTTAAAAACATACAATTGCAACACCAGACACACCAAAAATGGCAGTAGTTCTTTAATTAAACATTCCGGCACTGTCCTCATTTCTGCTGTTTCTCTCCCTCTCTCTCTTTCTCTTTCTTTTTTGTTTGCTTATTTGACTTAGGGCCCCAGTAAAAAGGTCAGACGCTGCACTTGGTTGAAATATCTCTTACACCTCTTCTAATGTAGAGTTTCTCCCTGTTTTTCCCCCGTGTGGTTTGTTGTGAGGAAGCCAGATAAGCTGTCCTATACACCTTCTCAGTCGGCATTTGCTGCCCGCGTGCCTGGCACTTCCTTAAACTGGCAGAAATTCAGGTTGAATTTTTCCTTGGCAAGACTACGCCATGGGCGATGCTGCGATGTTTCGTCAGGAGGTACACGTTTCTGCCTCTCTCTGTCTGCATGATGTTGGCAGCAATGAACAATCCTCGATCCACTCCTTGGCTGGACACTGTGACTCCCTCATTCATTCTGCGCTGATGCACTGGAATACGTCTACGAGGACAAGCTCTGCCTTGGCAGGACACATGCTGGGTTCTCTGTATTTACCAGTGTTGAAATCAGTGAGTTGGTTCTTAGTGTCTTCCAGAGGTGGCTGATAAGGTGTTTCTGTGCAATATCAGCAGGAAGTCAAAGATTCAAACATTCTGGATGTGTTTCAACCCACTGATGATGACTTCCTCACTGAAATTTAACGTGTCTCATCTTTGGCCAGCGAGAGCCTCTTCCGGCCGGCCTTTTGCACAGTGTTAATGGTCCTGATCGCCTCCTTGCCTTGGAGAACGACAGGGGTTGCAGGGTTACTCGTGCATATCTGAGCTCAACTTGGAATCAGCTGTTTCTACCACTGAGCCTGGTTCTTCTGGTGGGAATGGCACTGAGAGACCACGATCTGGGTGCTTGGAGTTTTGATCACAACTGAGTCTGTTGTTTCTAGGTTTGCAGTTTGACAGAGCTCACCTGGTCCTTCTGGCTCCAATTCAGGACGACATTCCCTTCGGTTCGGCTCACTGATCTGCATTTCCCTTCTCCGAGCTGAAATTTCCAGTTCCCAGTGTTGCCAACGGGATCACTCGTTTGCTTTATCCCAGAACACATAACACCCCGTAAGAATAATACTGACACTGTCGCCATGAATATGATTACTGGAAACAGGCTATTTATTATTATTTTTGCTATTGTTTGGTCATTAGGGGATCTCACCACAAATGGCACAAATTCCTGAGTTTTAAAGAGAACTGAAATATTTCCTCTCAATACGGTTATGAAACCAACTGCATCTATACTTAGGTTCATTTTATTTTCAATATTTTGAAATGCTTTTTAAATTTAATTTTGTTTTATAATATATGTAAAATATTTACAGGGCTTCAAAGTCAAATCTGTCGAACAACTTCTTTTTCTAAGAGGTCTGGGCTCCATGTCTGTCATCTTCACCCTCTGTGCTGTTGACAAATCTTCTAACTCTATGGTTACTCCATTCACTTCTGAAAATATAAGGATGTATATAATATGTGTGTATGTGTAAATATATTTATATGAATGTGTGTGTATACACATTTTCATTCTCTCTTTTTTAGGTAAATGTAGCATATTTTTCTCCATGTTGCTTTTTCCATTTCACAACATATTCTAGTGACAACTTCATAGCAGTGTATATAGATGTTTCCTATTCCTTTTCATAGCTGTATAGTATTTCATTTTGTGAAGGCATCCTAGCTTATTCACCCACTCACTTTTGATGGCCATTTGGGTTAGTTCCAATTTTTCTATTACAAACAATGCCGCAATTAGTAACTTTTGCAATTTCTTTTCGTATCTTTGCCAGTGTACCTTTGGAACAGATACTTAGAAGTGAGACTGCTGGGTTAAAGGGTAAATGTGTGTGTAATTTTATTAGATATTGCCAAATTACCCCCACAGGGCTGTGCCTTTTGCATGCCTATCTGCACTGCAGGACAATGCCTCTCTCCCCAGAGCACTGACAACAATTTTGGGGATTTGTGCCAATCTGACAGTTGCAAAATGGTATTAGAGTGCAAGTTTGATTTGTATTTCTCTACTGTAAGTGAAGTTGATAATCCTTTTATAACTTAAGAACTATTTGCAATTCTTTCTGTAAACTTTTGTTCATATCACTTGCCCATTTTCATCTGAGGTTGTTTCTATTTTTCTTATTACGTTTAGAAGTTCTTTATATTTAAGGATATTAACACTTTGTGATATAAATTGCAATTATTTTTCCCAATTTATATTTGTTTTTCCATTAAAAACAAATGCTGTATTGATTCTTTTGGGTTCTCCAGATACTTAACCATTTCATCTACAAATAGAAAAAAAAAACCTAATTCTTTCTATTTCCGTGCCTAATGGATTTGTCTTGTCTGGTTGCATTGGTGAATACCTCCAACACAATTTAAAAGAGTGTAAGGATCCTTGTCTTATTTCTTACTTTGTAGTGAACACCTTTAGTGTTTCCCTATTAATTAAGATATCGGCTTAGAGCTGAGGTATTTATATTTTGTTATGTTAGGGAAATATCAATAGCAGTTTCTTTTTTATTTTTAGCACAAGTGGGTGCTCGGGTTCTCAGTATCAGCCCTGTGGTGCAGGCTGAGGACGAGGCTCTTGACTCCAGACGTGGCTTTGGGCTCGGCCTCTCCTGCGAGTCATTTTTCTCCCTTCTGTTGCATCAAAGTCCCTATGTTCCCGGGGATTCTCAGCCGAGCAGTAAGAAACTAAATTACTCTAAAAAGCTGACTGCCCCCTACTCTTAACATGGAGGAAGAATTTGTTCTGAGCCAAGTTTTAATGCCAATCGGTGAGATCTGCAGTGGAAAAAGGGGTCTTGCTGCTGCTTTACTGCTGCTTCCAGGCAGGGCAGTGTGGCCCCCACACTTGCATCCTTGCTCCTCACCCTCCTTCTGCTTCATTGTTTCCCCTCGTTCCCCGGGGCCTTTAGCATCTGGACCACAGTCTTGTCTTCCCCCAAATGAGTTCTACACCACGGGGACAGCCCTGCACTCGCGGCACCCTCCGTTCTCTGACCTCCTCATGTCCTGACCTCTCCTCTCCTCCCCAGAAAACCGCTGCCAGGACTCCAGGCATCGTCCTCATCTGGAACCACCCCTTCCTCACTCACAGTCCCCTGCTTTCAGCTTCCTCAGTCAGTTGTGCCAGAGCCTGACTCTTTGACGTTGCGTGGCTCCCAGTCTCTCTCCTTGTCTGTCTCCTGCCTTCACTTCATTCCCCTCCAGGTAAGAAGAGTGGTCCTCCCTATAACACCTCACGCAGGGGTCATGGGTACCCCAGCCGCATGCCTTCTGCTGAATCCATATTGGGGTGTTCCAGCACCCCATTCTTAGACCCAGCAACCATGTGTGTCTGGGACGTGGCAGATCTGCACGCATCCCAACTATCTGGGGCCCATGCGACTGTCAACACATTGACTTTCTCTATCCAGTCAGCTCTCCACTTTCCACAATGATGACTTCAATCTTCCTTATCTTACAGTTTCTTAGGTATAGAGCCTGGTTACTCACTTAAACTGGGGTGTCTATCAACCACCTGTCTCTTAGCAGGGACCATTCTGGTCTCTGGGATACAAAAATGAACAACGAAACACCCACGGTTTCTACATTCTTGTCTATTATTCAAAGAGGCAATGCTAATAGATTTATACTTATTATTGCCATCACTCCCTTTCAGCCTTCCCTACCAACAGCTCTTCACTAAGATCAAGCTATGTGCTCTGCATGCTGAGAATATCACGGTGACAGGACATGGCCACTCCCTCACAGACTCTGGGAAAAAGCGAGATAAAATAATAAATATGTTACATCCGTCATGTCATGCAGTCACATGAGACAGCAGAACCAGAGGGCGATGGGCTGTGCTTCTGAGCGAGAGGGCACCGAGCAGGCTTCTAGGAGGACAAGGTTTGAGGAAGTGAGCGCTGGGACAGCCAGGCAACAGGTGCTCAATGGCGGACAGAGGGTGCAGGGCCCAGGTGTGTGGGGGGGCACTGGGCCAGCCCTGCAGTGAGTGTGACCCGAGCCGCCCTGAGGCCAGTGTCACCACGACCCAGGTGGGCAGAACCCCGGGTGGGCAGAACCCCCAGTGGAGCAGAATCCCAGGTGGCCAGAACCCGGGTGGGGCAGAACTCCGGGTGGGCAAACTCCGGGTGGGGCAGAAAGGCTCGGCTGGGCCTCATCACCTCACAGAAACCTGCGGGATCATCACAGAGCAATACCCCATTCCCAGAACGTCCCTTTCTTAAGAGCATTTCTCGACCTTGATGAACACAGATGTGGTGACACGACCTGCCGAGCGGGCTCGGTCGGCTCCACTTGGTGACCTTCTCAAAGGATGTCCACGTTTGCAACAAATAAGTGGAAATAATAACACATCTACTAAGGGAGACAAAAGTTGGCTGTTTTGATAGGGAAAGGGTCCCTTGGATCTTTTTGTCTTAAGATACTTTTGAGTCATTTAGGAAAAATTTAGTGCTTTATTAACACGTGCCATAATTGAGAAAGGATGGTCCTTAATATGGCATGTGAAAACCAGAAGCTACTTAGTGGAATTTTTACTGTATGGCAACATATGTGACCAGCTTTCAACCATTCCTTCTCTGAAAAGAAAACGAGCTTCTGGTTTCCAGGGAAAGCCCTGGTGCTCCGTGGCCCCTGCCTCTCCTACCTTCCTCCTGTGATCCTGGTAGGCTCTCTCCCAGGGGCACTGCAGGCTCTGGCTGCTGTCGGGAAAAGTCAGCCGGCCGGCCCTGTGCATCTCGAAGACACGACTGAGGGCGCTCTTCAGAGCGGCGGCTCAGGCGGTGCAGTCCTGGAGACGTTGTGTTTGTGGATCACGTGACCGTCGTCATGGCATCGCCGGGGAGAGGGCCCAGGGCAGAGCCTGGGCGCTTCACCAAGAGGAGCGGACACTCCGCTCAGGGGGAGTTCTCTCTAGAGAGCCTGAACACTGCATGGGGCCCTGTTGATGACAAGCTGGCCTCCCCGTGCTCACAGATGAGCTCAAGGGATTTCTCCTCCAACTTTTCTCCTTCTCCTCCTTCCTTCTCTCCTTGCTTCTTCCTCCCCCTCCCCTCTCTCCTGTCCCCTTTCCTCCTTCACTACCCCCTTTCTCTCCTATCTTCAAATAATTTGTAATGATTTGGACAACTCCAAATATTTTTATTTGTAGCTTAAGTGTCAGATCTTCCTTAAAGTTTTTTTTTTCCAATTGACTTGAGGATTAGTTACAGAGAGTTTTAGCCATTTTAAGCCATTCCTCTCTCCACGGCTTTTATCTGTTTGGGATGGGTTTTCCACAGGACAAATGAAGTAAAAGTGATGCTAGGGTATCTGTTGTGTCATCCGTCTTTGTCAAAATCATGTGCATAATTTGGGAAATGACATGATTAGAGGAAGTGGTTAACAACAAAATAGCGATATTATTTTCATTCCAGAATCGTAGTCTGCATTACATCACAGTATCTGTTACAGAAAACTGTCTAGTGCAGAATAAGTGAATGGGAACTTATTGTTCAGCGATGTGTAAATAAAGAATAGAAACAGGGCATTTTATGAGGAATCGTGTTCTGCATATTAGCATGATTCAGTGGCTTTCAGTCTGAAGGAGAATGAGCCAAGCTTAAGTTGAATCAGACTTGGGAAAAATAAGACGTGAATAAAATCAGAACATGACTGTCTCTAGCCCTGCTTCAGGCAACTGGGGCACGCCGTACCTCGCTCCTTCTAATGATCTTCGAAAGTTTGGCAGAAGACCTCGAAAGCTGGTAAAATTGTTGATGTATTGACAGTTAAAAAGTTGTCTGGGCTTTTCAAAGAACTAATTTATTTTAGTTTAGAATTGTTCACAAGTATTAACTTCAGAAAACTGTGCATATACAGTAGGAGATAGACATAAGAATTACTACCTAAAGCATACAGCCAGCACTTTAAGACATAAGGCTTCATTAAGATTTCTAAACTATAAAATCTATATGTCATATTCAGAGGAATTCTACTAAAATCATTAATTCCCTTTACGCGGCTATTGTCATCAGTCAAGCCCAGTGTTCAGCAGATGCTCCATGTCTGCTGTTCATGATGATGGGCTGACGTGTGGATGCTGCAGGTGAGTCCCCAGCTGGTCCTCCACGGGGCTGTCTGTGCGGCTCTGCTCCCTTCCTTTTCTGAAGCCCATCTGCCACAAGTGCGAGGAACTTCTGAGGGTGCTCAGCCTTGCTGCCAGTCGAGGGAGGGCGGGGGCAGCGTCCTGCCCAGTCTGCTCACTCGTAGACACTGGATGGAATAAGTGATATTTAAAGGTTTTGTAATCACATGGGCTCTCATGGTGTTTGATACACGTTGTTATCAATTCTCGTCACATAAGTGCTGTCAGGGAGGAGCCTAGCCCCGCACCTGACACCAGACGTGGCCCCCACGAACCAGAAAGTTCATCGTCAGCGGCACCATCTGGACTTTGATGCACCCACCCACTCGGGCGTGAGCTAAGTTTTGGTTGTTAACAAGATCAGACCAGAAAAGTCAGTGAACTAGCAGTTCCTGGGAATATTTCCTGAGGGAATAATCTGAAGCTCTGACAATTTATACACTTGGAAGAATTACTCATAAAAGTGGAAAATTGGAAAGTCTGGCGTTTAATTAATAGTGTCAATGTTAGTTTCCGCTAATGTTCGTTTTCTGTTCCGAGACCCAGTCCATGATACCACTTTGCATTTTGTGAATTTTTTTTTTTTTGTGAGGAAGATCGGCCCTGAGCTAACATCCGATGCCAATCTTCCTCTACTTTATATAGGACACCGCCACAGCATGGCTTGACAAGTGGTGCATCAGTGCGTGCCCAGGATCCAAACCTGCGAGCCCCGGGCCACCAAAGCGGAGCTTATGTACTTAACTGCTATGCCACTGGGCCAGCCCCATTTTGTAAAATTTTTTGTGTGTGTGTGAGGAAGATCAGCCCTGTGCTAACATCCATGCCAATCGTCCTCTTTTTGCTGAGGGAGACCAGCCCTGAGCTAACATCTATTGCCAATCCTCCTCCTTTTTTTCCCTTTTTCTCCCCAAAGCCCCAGTAGATAGTTGTATGTCATAGTTGTACATCCTTCTAGTTGCTGTATGTGGGACGCCGCCTCAGCATGGCTGGACAAGCAGTGCCTCAGTGCGCGTCCGGGATCCGAACCCGGGCTGCCAGTATCGGAGCACATACTTAACTGCTGTGCCACCGGGCCAGCCCCATTTTGTAAATTTTTAAGGAGAGATTTGTTTTGTGTTGGGCTGGTTTGAATGTTTAATGTTACACAGTTTCTACTTATACTCTGCAGAAAACAAACACCAAAGCCTATTTTTGATTTGATTATTCAAATAACACCTGTATGTTCAGCTCCAGCCTTAATCAGTGTTTTGGCCCAATATTGACTCAAATATTGAGTTTATTAGAAATGCCTTGAAATGTTACCAAGAGATAGCCTGAGTATGTGAAGGACAATACATATAATTGATTATTATATCATATATAATATATGGTATAAAGCATTTGTGATATAATAAATATTAAATCCTTAATATTCATAATTTTTTCCTGTGTCCTGTGACCGTAACTTTAAGTTTGAGTTTGGTTTTTATGTTCCTCTGCCATCCCACAAGAGCAATGAGATCAAAGCAGAGCAACGGGTTTTACTCTCATTCCGCAGGACAGAATGGTTTAAAAACAATCTCAAGTTACTTCCGATTCGTCAGCTTTTGGAGGACAAGTGTGCTCACAAATATGGATCCACAGAACAAATGAACGTGTCTCCAGTGCCCTCCAGCGTGGGTTGCCGAGATCCTTAACCACAGACCCGGGTGCCTCCTTCCAGTGAGGGTGGGCCGGCTTTTCTCCTCCCACTGAAAACACTGAGAATCCTGGACACCATCTTACACACATCGAGGAGCTGATGTGGGGTCAGGAGTTTCGAGGGTGTGATGAAAGAAATCAGAGTCCTGAGCCAGCTCACAGGGAAGAAGTTTAGGTCTTCGAGGTGAGAGAGATGGGGGTGTCTGATGGGAGACAAAGGCGGCTCCCTCAGGCAAAGGCGGATCAGGAAGAATCCTGCCCCAAAGCAGCTGCTGGGTCGCTGCAGAGCAGAGTGCCTGCAGCCCAAACTCACATTCCCGGGCAGCGAAAACACCCTCGGATAGTGGAACTGGCTAAGGACGCCCTGCGCTGACGACGCCCCGAGATGACAAGAAGTGAGGGCCTCCCTCCAAAGGCCTCGACTCTCCCGTGTCTCCGGCGCCTGAGCCTCTTGCAAAGTGAATCGCCCAGGACGGAACCGGCAGAATCTTCAGGAAAGACTCTTGGAGACAACAGATCCTGAGATCAGGAGACATGGATTCTAGGACAACTACACTTACTGTGTTTCAAGGAAAAAAAGATAAAATTGGAAATATTGCAGGTACAGGAAACCACAGAAGTTTTCAACACAGGAGGAACATTTATAAAATTTGCAGGATTTGACCGTATGCTGAGTTGCTTAAAGGATGGCAGTCACACAGATAACGTGGCAGTGGGACTGAGCCAGGAATTAGCAACCAAAGGTAACTTGAGATCCATATGTTTTGAAGTACACGGTCAGGAACAAGACAGGCATGTCCCTGGGACCTTCAGGAGGTGCTCTTTGTATAAACTGGATGTATTTGTTGGGTGTTTTGAACAAAAGGAATTCTAGCTGCCGGTAACTGAGTGCTGGTGGTGTCAACTGCCGCCTTAGTGATGTGATCACTTTTCAAGAATGTTAGCCCTAAGGAGACTCACTTAGCTCTAAGAGTCCCACTCGGGGATGTTCTTGGGGAATTAACCCAGAAGAGAGGACAAGCCATACACACAAAGGATGAGCTTCAATGTCATCCATTTCTCTGCGGGTGAAGAGATGCACCTGCCGAGTCCACGGTGGGAGACGCTCACCTGCTCATATTCGCAGGATGGGAACAGTGCAGCCAACACCATTATGGTTGGAAGGATTATAGACTCAATAAAGCGAATACAAAATTGTTCCTCTTACAACATGTAAGAATCAGGAGCATTCACAGAGCCTAGAAGACATCCTGGAAAAGCTAACTTGTTTTTAATTTTTAAAATGGAATGAAGTAATTTTATTTTTTTAAATGGATTTTATCAGATTTGTGTGGTTACTTTTTTAAAAGTCAATTTGATGTGCAAATTAGGCCTTGACCCCACATCTACAGCCCACCCCCTGCTCCCTGACACTACTTCTCTTCTCCACGGAGCTGAGAGAGTTCAGTAACGTGTACCCCACACCCTGTTCCCAAGACAGGTTCTCTTGTAAAGCAAAGGAGAATCTCCTTGGCGTCTAAACATCTCCGGGTTCTCACATTTTCTGGTTGTGTGGCTGGTGAATATGTCTTTGCTTAATCAGTCACACCCTGTTTTCGAGGCATTCGGCTGTCCCCGGGCATCTGCAGCCAGGAGACCACATATGGAGAAAGCACTGAACTTTTCAGGCTGCTAAGAGCAGCTGGGAAGGATCCTAAGAGTACTATTCCTTCTTCCACCTTCCTCCTTCCTCCAAGCCAGGCCAAGGGGAGAGCTCATCTGACTTTCCTGGGAAATCTGGGCAAAGCCAACCCCTCAGGGCAGCTGTGCCCAGAGCTCCCAGCTCCACATGGAAAGAAGACGAGGGCGCAGGACCTGCCGTGACCAGAACAGACGCAGAGCTGGGGCTGTCCCCCATGCAGAGGCTCTCATGTTCGCGACAGGACCCTGTCCTGCCAGGTCTCCGCCCCAATTATTTTCCTTCTGGCTGTGGGAAGCAGTGAGACTGGCAGGGGTCTGTGCTACTTTAAAGCAGCTATGTTTTTCACTAGTTATTGGTGCTCAAGGCTGGCCTTCGGTGAAGCTCATGTCATCTGCAGGGGAGGGTCGATGCCTGGTGAGGGGCGGGGAGCGGGTGCTGGGGGAACAGAGCAGTCAGCAGAGGGTGGTCGCTGGAGGAAGGCCAAGGGCACTGGCTGCTAGGACGGCAGTGGACTCCAGTGTGGCTCAGCCCTGTGGGCTGGCTCTGTCTCAGTGGCCCTTGAAGTCAGGCTCTGCGGGGGCACAAACTAAACAGAATATGTGTGTGTTCTGGGCCCTGGGGGTGGTGTCGGGAGCCTCCAGATGCCCCAGCACCTCAGGAGCCCAGGCAGGGAACAGGGCCCCAGGCTCAACACACTGTCACTGGCTGCCGTGTTAACGCAGATGCAACTGTAAAATAAATAAACCATTTTCTCTGTCATAAAAACAAGGAAGTAGTTCATTAGCATTTTTGGCAACATGTCCTTCCCTTCGAGAAAGCATGGCTGGAAAACGAATGACCCCCCTCTCCTCCACTTTAACCAGAAGATGAGTCGTGAGAAGAATGTGATGTTCACGTGAAGAGGGGATGAGGGGCCCAAGAGGTAGGAAGATTGGAAAAATTCACAGAAGCCATGGAGAGGGTAACAACGTGCACAAACTATGCTTTTGGAAGTTTGGGTCGAGTTTACCAAGGCTGATGAGGAAGATAAATCGAGGACCCAAATAACAAATTATTTTTTTATTGGTGCTCAGCATCCTTTCTATCAGTAGGAATGTATAGAACCAAGTGTGTGCTGAGGAGTGCACCCTGATGGCATTAAGAACTCTTGTTCCAGCAGCGTGGCAAGTGGCAGAGTCCTGGGCTAGGAGTCCGAGACGCAGGGTCGAATCCCAACTCCGACACCTGGACGCTATCTTCAGGCACGTCACTCACCTTCCGACCTCAGCACCCTCACGAGTGACACTCAGGGACCTGATACCTCAGACCTGTTACAAAAGGCAAGGAAGACCACAGGGAGAAGCACTTTAACACAAAAGTGCCCCCAGGTCTCAGGACTGGATGATGGAGGCGCTGGTGCTGTCTTCTTCCATCCTCCTCAATTCGTGGGTTTTGATAAGTGAATAACTGCAGGGATGGGGAGTTCAGACTTCTGGAAGAGGCCCATTCAATTTAGGGCAACTTGAATTCAGAGGAGATAGTTGAAGTGATCTGAAATTTACCTTTTCATACCTTTACCTTTTGATTCTAAGTCTGCCAATTGAAGTCACGCTTCAATTGACTTGAAGCCCATGACAGCCCCTTAATGTAGCCTCTGCCCCCTCACCCCTTCCTTAGGCTGGATGTCTTCAGTTCCTCTAATGACTCCTTATATGATGAATGAGCACTGCTTGAACAGTAATCCACAATGGGTGTTGGGAGGTAGGGAAGGGGGTCCGCATGTGGATCAGAATCTGGTGGGTAGAGTTCAAACGGTGCCCATCTCCCTCCGCAGAAGACACTGATGAACTTCCTCGCCCTGGTGGTTCCCTCCAAGAGCCAGCCCCTACCTGCTGCCCCAGCGCGGCCATTTGGAATCACCCCTGCCAGTACAAAGGAGCACTTTTGTCAATGGAAGTGGTTGGTCAGGTGAATGGTGTGGAAGCAAGAAAAAAATGGTTGAGAAGCATGGATAGATTTAGTCCTAGTCCAGTCTCGTATTTCCACTCAGGAAACTGTCTCAGGGAGGTTGACAGGACCTGCTTGAGGTAACACATCTCCCTAGTCCTGGGCTTATTAGGATGTGAGCCTCTTAACTTCTGTGCTTATGGCTTCCTCAAATCTGTGGAGAGATCGCGTCATCTCTGCTCTCTTCCAATTACATTCTTATTATAAATGGGCATTGCAGACACCTTTTGGGGTGTCTGCCCAGCTCCCAGGACCCCTAGCTCCCTAGACCTGCCCCTGGCTGCCATGTTCTTACCTTATGACGCCCGCACCCCTGCCCTTGGCCTGGGACCCAGTTGACTGGATCAATAAAATGATCCCTTTAGAAACTGGAATTGGTATTTGGATTCAGCTAGCTTGTCTTTGTGTTGCCACTGAGACACCCACAAAACCTTGGGAGACAAGGCAGCCGTCTTCCATCTCGTGGACATAGAAACAGGGAGAGAAGCCTTCAGCGAAGAGCAGACTGAGGGACTTGGAGGGAGGAACGGAGGAGCTGCACCCGGAGGCCGACGGGCTCCTGCTGCCTTCCAGGCCCCGGTTTAGATCTGCAAGAAGCCTGCTTCCTTTGGGTTTATGACAGATCCAGAATCCTCCAATAAATTCCTCCTCTCACTTGAGCTGTCCAGAGTGGACAGACACCACCCTGGAGAACCTAAGACCACAAGGTAAGGTAGTTTCTGTTTCCACCTAGTTTTATGCATTGGGGATGTTTGTCTTCCTGGGAAAACATGGTGACCTGCCTTCCTCCACAGAACAATCTGCAGATCCCTAATCGACTGGCCTTCTTTATTTCACTTCCACCACTAGGAAAACCAAGAACTATTTGCAAGATCTTTAGGTTGATGTTGCCACTTGAAGAATTTTTAAAGTGCTTTGAACTTCCTGGAGTAAGAGTGCTCTGTTAAGCCTGGATCACTGGACAGTCATCGCTTGGCTAAAACCTGGAAATTATAGTGAGTCCCTCAGATGGAAACACAGTCATATTGGTTTATAGTTACATAGTTATGTTTGCATGAAAAATAGGACCCCAGTCTCCCTCCTCAGACCTTTTATCCTCTTCCCTACTAGTCGTCACTTCATTAATAGTAAGTTGAGGAGTTCTTAAGGCATGTTTCTCCCAGGACAAAACTGAGTTTTAAATATCAGAAAAGCATTCTTTTTTCGTGTGTGTGTGAGGAAGATCAGCCCTGAGCTAACATCTGCCAATCCTCCTCTTTTTTTTTGCTGAGGAAGGTTGGCCCTGAGCTAACATCTGTGCCCATTTTCCTCTACTTTATGTGAGACGCCGCCACAGCATGGCTTGACAAGCAATGTGTCAGTGTGTGCCCGGGATCCGACCTGCGAACCCCAGGCTGCCGAAGCGGAGCATGCACGCTTAACCGCTTGCGCCACCGGGCCAGCCCCAGAAAAGCATTCTGCAGTCGTCTTATCCTTGGGCCAGAGACACTCTTGGGTTACTTAATTTTTAAAAATAGAAGTGATTGTTGTCAAAACGGCACCCAGATACAATAAGTAGTAATAACATCGTTTCAACCTTACAAGGTTGGCTCAGCTGGGATGGAGACAGAGCTGGACCCCATGTGTTCCGATTCTTGGTCCGGGATGGGTCCCTGTGCATACACCTTTGTGTTCGCAATGTGTCGGTGAAATACACTTGCGGTGTTTCAATGGCAACAGTGCCCTTCTTCTGTAGACATACAGTAGACATCTTGGTTCATAAACGTTTGAAGATTTGACCAGGTCATCAGTTGAGGACAAGCTGTTGCTTCCTTGAGGTAACGAGATGCAGGTGAAGGGTGTTCGTTCCTGAGGGCCATTAACACCATGGGCCTGGGAAGGTGAGGAGGGGACAGGGCTGGTGGGGGGCTTGGTGTCCTCCATTTCTTCCTCTGTGTCCTCCACTGGGTGAGCTCCCTGACAGCTAACGCTCACTGAACTCTTTCCAGCCAGGTTCCCAGCCTCTAGGCTTGATGGAGACCACACTAAGACTTTGGAAATCTCACTTGCTCACTGCCAAACCCAGATTGCCGTTCCCATCCCACTCCCCGACCTCTCTGCAGGATCTCCGACCTCCTGCACCACTGGCTCCTCTGCAGGAAAAATGCAGATGTACCCCAAAGTAAAGAAGCTCAAGTTCAGAGCCCCCAGCTGCACAGGCCCCCAAGGCCTCGGGAAGACCTAGTCATTTTCTCTTTGTAATTTTAATTTCTTTTCTTTTTGATCGATGCCCCACCCACCCACCATGGCCGGGATGCTTTTCTGGAAGCTCTTCCCTGTCCCATGGATTCTTTTTTTTTTTTTTTTTTTTTTAAAGATTTTATTTATTTTATTTTTCCCCCCAAAGCCCCAGTGGATAGTTGTGTGTCGCAGCTGCACATCCTTCTAGTTGCTGTATGTGGGACTCGGCCTCAGGATGAACGGAGAAGTGGTGCCTCGATGCGCACCCGGGATCCGAACCCGGGCCGCCAGCATCGCAGCGCGCGCACTTAACCACCAAGCCACAGGGCCGGCCCTACCTGTCCCATGGATTCTGCGTCATCTCTCTGAGTGATGTCTACTCACACATACACTTTTAATATGAGCTCCTGGTTCATTCCTGGTGTGTTTTCTCTGTCAGGTTGTGCCCTGAGGTCGGTGCGTGAGCCACTAGAGAGTGTGAGGCTGAGAGGGTGGACAGCATGCTTCCCACGCTCAACCAGAGCGGCTCCTCTCGAGCATGTTTAATATGCTGTGTTGTGCTTAGTTTCATCTAAAGAAAATGTCCTGGAACTCCAGTAGTCCACAGCTGGTGTCTTAAATATTAATGTTAATAACATGCTAATATATGTGATATTTTGCCCATGAGCATGGAATAATCATTTGCTGTGATATCTAATTTTAACAGATGTCAGCGAATTGCACAGTGAGTCAGCACACTTCTTCCCAATCCAGCAGAGCCCCTGGGGTGAAACGTGCAGGTGAATGGAGCACTTGGTCAGTAAGAGACTGTTTTTCCTTCTCTTGATATTTTGAGTATAGGGATTTGGCATATTAGTGAAGCCACAGGTTGATTCAGGCCACAGGGCATTCTTCTAACGAGAGATGAGAAGGCACAAGGAGATGGAGCTCAAGCAGTGGGGGCCAGTGGGAACACGCTGCACCCTGCAGAGCGTCCGGAGGAGTGATGGGACCACGGAAGCGGTACCAGGTCTTCCGAGAGCTCCTCACAGACGGGTTCAAAATGAAACTATGTCAGAGCCTTCAGTGTACACCATGTGTACGCCAGTCTTACCCTTCTGAGATTGACCTTTACCTGGAAAACCATTTCATCCAAAAGGGCGAGGTTCAACACAGACGAAGAGGTGTACCAAGGACCAAAACTGTCCAAGCATTTCAGCATGAGCTGGAAACTAATCACCAGCTGGCAGGACAGTGGGAAGACGAGGGATGATCATAACAAATCAGGCACCCAGAATGAATCAGCCATAGACATGATTGGGAAAAGATAACCTGCTGCAGAGTACCATTTACGAGACTAAAGTCAGTAATTCACCCTCTAGACTCTGCATTACTCAAGCTCGTAGAAGAGAAATAGGTCTATTTTCATGTCCACATTTTAAGAAAGACCCTGGGAATACTATGGATGGGGTGTTTTGAAGTGGCAGAATGCCCCCAAGGTTTGGGCACTGCACGGGGCATCTGTCCTGACTCAAGCTGAATGATGGAGCGGGCTGCTGAGTGCACTGAACAGCACGGGCTCCTTCCTCCTCGGGCCCCAGTGGGCTGGAAGGAGCCCAACACAAGGAGAATAAGCCTGTACCGGCAAAGAGAACGGGAAATTCGGATGACAAACCACTTCTGAGGGTGGGAAGGGCAGAAGAGCATGACAGTGGAGGCTGCTGTCATCTTGCTGAAGGATCCCTAGAGAGGCTTGGAGACATGGGGTGTGATTGGGGTGTGATTGTCTGAGAACAGGCTTCCAGCAACTGCCCTTCTGCCTCCCCTGCTCCCCCTACCCTCCCCTACAGTGGGCCGGTTCCCAGTAGGCAGACCCAGAGGGCTCTTCTTCAAAGACCTTGACTCAGCAGCCTGGGTGGGGCCACAGCTTCTAGCGTGGGTCTGGGGCACAGAGTGCAACCTTCCTTACTCTGGCCTGGGTTGGGTATGTCGATGGTGCGGAGGAGCCGGAATTGTCAGCCTACTGACAGCTCCTCACACGTCTGTCCCAGGTAAACCCATCCGTGGACACAGAACTCCAGCTTACTCTTCCATTCAGAGAAGTCCATGGAAAACCCACAGCATCTCATCAGAATGAGCCACTGATTCTTAACATACACAAGCACCCAAGTATCCTCAGACTTTCAGAAGAAAATCAGCAACAAGAGGAGAGTGATGAAGATGCACAAAGACAACTGACCAGAGAAAATAGCTAAAAGTTAGAAAACAGAAGAAAATTAAATTAAAAGTCTAATTCTTGTCCTCAGAAAGATTCAAGAAAATACTGCATATCCATAATGTAAGAACAGGATGATATTTGAGAACAGGCAAGAAACTAAAATTGTGATTGTTGAACTTGAAATCCGACAGAAGAGATGGAGGCTAGCCAAAGGAGTCTTCCAGAACAAATCTCAAAAAGGGAGGTGGAGAAATAGACAAGGGGGACCAGAGTCACAGATAAAATGTCTGACTACCAGGAGTTTCAGCGAAAGAAAGAGGAGAGTGAAGAACAGTAGGACCTACTGGGACAAATTCCCAGCGCGGAAAGAAGACCCCACTCCTGAGTCGACGCCTGAGGGCTGGGAAGCCGGGCGGAAGGAGCCACACGAAGACCTGGCCAGAGGGATCTCAGAACCTCTGGATGGGGACCCATCCGAGAGCTGCAGGGAGAAAAGGCCAGACCACGCGCGAGGATCTAGAGGCACCGCCAGCAACACCTCAGGAGACACTGGAGCCACCGGAGCCACCGGGACGTCACGCGGTGCAAGGGCAGAATGAGGACGGTATTTCCCCTTCTCTTCGGGGAACGAAAATAAACGAAGAAAATGAGAAGGAGAAACACGTTCCACCTACAACAAAACCAGGAGACGGGTGAGGGCCCACTCCTTGCAGACGGGGGACATCGGGAGGCCGTGAGGACAGCACATGGGAGCCAGGGACCCAGAGAGGCTGCAGGTCCAAACGCCTCAGAGTAATGGTCACGTCCGCAGGGAAGGCAGAGAGGGCGTCGTGTGGGCATCAGGCCCGCTCGGCACGAAAAGTGAGAAAGAAATGGGTTAGAGCCCTGGATAGGCACACAGGCAGGAGCTTCAGGTGGAGGGTATGCTGGGGTGCTCACTGGGGCCGCGGAAGCCACACACAGCCACCTCGTCTCACACCCACCATCCTCTCGCATCCACCTCCATCTCACACTCACCATCCTCTCACACCCACCCCGCCATCTCACACTCACCCCACCGTCTCACACCCACCCCATCTCACACCCACTCTTTGTCTCATACCAACCCTTTGCCTCACACCCACCCCCTGCCTCACGCCAACCCCCCAATCTTGCACCCACCCTCCATCTCACACCCACTCCTCATCTCACACCCACTCCTCATCTCACACCCACCCCATCTCACACCCACCCCATCTCACACCCAACCCCCAGTCTCACACCCACTCCCATCTCACACCCACCCCATCTACTGCCCACACCCCAACTCATACTCAATCCCCGTCTCACACCCACCCCTGTCTCACATCCACCCCCATCTCACACAGAACGCATCTTACACCTAGCCCCCAGTCTCACACCCACACCCATCTCGCACCCACCCCATCTCACACCCAACCCCCATCTCACACCCATCCCCATCTCACACCCACCCCCATCTCACACCCATCCCTTGTCTCATACCCACCCCCAAGTCTTACACCCACCCCCATCTCACACCCACCCCTTGTCTCACACCCACCCCAAAGTCTCACATCCACCCCCATCTCATGCCCACCCCTTGTCTCACACCCACCTCCAAGTCTCACACCCACCCCCATCTCACACCCACCTCCATCTCACACCCAACCCCAGTCTCTGGGGAATGGGGCAAGGAGACTGGGCCCTGGGCCCCACCTGAACCTCTGACCCACAGCTGTACAAGGAGGACTCTCCACAGTAGAAGATGAGCCATAAACAGAATGAAAGGAGCACAGGGTCCTTACAGAGATAGAGTAAAAATAAAAAACATGAAATAAAGAGAAAGGAACAAGCAACACACACAGCAGAAGATGCAGAAATATGTGACCTGGAAGAGAATGAAAACAGTGACCAGAAATATCTCCTGGAATGAAATATCCCACGTCCAAATCAAGAAAAACAAACAGCAGATGGGGGCACATGGAATGAATTATTTTAAGGAGAAACAATAACACCATGAATATGATGAATAAACTAGGACCAATGGGGTCCTTCATGTCAAGAAATGAACAAAAATAAGCTCAACTCACCTAGTACAAAAAAAAGACCGTCAGGCTGATTTACAAAGCAAAACAAGCATCATGTTGTGTGGAGAACAGGCCTAAGACAGAGGACTCAGAGGGTGTTCAGGAAACGGCTTAAAACAGAGGACTCAGAGGGTGTACAGCAACAGGCTTAAGACAGAGGACTCAGAGGTTGTACAGAACAGGCCTAAGACAGAGGACTCAGAGGTTGTACAGAACAGGCCTAAGACAGAGGACTCAGAGGGTGTGCAGGAACAGGGCTAAGAGAGAGGACTCAGAGGGTGTGCAGGAACAGGGCTAAGAGAGAGGACTCAGAGGGTGTGCAGGAACAGGGCTAAGAGAGAGAACTCAGAGGGTGTGCAGGAACAGGGCTAAGAGAGAGGACTCAGAGGGTGTACAGGAATAAGGCTAAGACAGAGGGACTCAGGGGGTGTGCAGGAACAGGCCTAAGCCAGCAGGATGCAGAGGGTGTACAAGGAAAGGATGTGCAAAGCCTTCCCAGGTAGATGATCCTGACAAGCACGCACAGGTGTTGTGTATTTTTTTAACTAGACCAGAAAAAGTATCAAAAATAGCCACAAAAATACCTGAGAGAAAGGATCATGGCTGTGGGCGTAGAGCTCATCTGGAAATGATAGGTCCGTGAGCCCAGAAACACCCTCAGGTTTATACAGGAATCCACTGATGAAAATGACCCCAGGTCATCTTGGAAAGGAGTAGTCCACACGTGGTCTTGAGACAACTCAATACCATCTGACAAATTAACTTCTATCCTCACCTCACACCTTATGCCCAAATAAATTCTAGATAATCCAAAATGTAACTGGAGAAAATGAAAGTAGTAAATGAAAATACGAGCCATTGTAAAAATAAAGGGAAAGTCTCTCTGAGTGACACAAAACTTGAGAAGATAAAATATGAGATTAATAGAAATAATTTAAAAAATAAAATATTAATAAATTTGATTACGTAAAAATAAAATCTATCTTAACGTGAAAAAAAATCAGTGTAAACACAATCTGAAGGCAAAACAACAAAACTGGGGTAAGTATTTTCAAGGTACAGTCCTAGACAAAAGGTTAATTTCTTTGGTAGATAAGGAGTCCCAGCAAATCCGTTCAGAGACCACAGACCCAATGGAAAAATAAGCAACAAAGAGAAACAGACATTCGCAGCAAAAGAAATACATTGGCCTTAAAGTTACGAAAGGAGTCAGAACAGCAAGAAACGCAATCAGCATCGCAGCGAGCTCTGTGGAGGAGCCTGTGTGTCGTCCACAAACCCTTCTCTCCTCTGGGCACGTGGCGAGCGCACTGCGTCTCCCCTGCAGCTGGCCGTGGCCACGGGTCGCTCCAGGAAAGGGAGTGGAGTGACGGGTGCCATCTCTGGGTTTAGGCCTTTGCATCATGGATTTGCCTCCTCTGCCCTTTCCTGGGGTGGGGGGGTGGGCAGCTGTGACCACGCAGACAAGACAGGCTCCGAGGACGGCCAGAAGCAGGAGCTGTGGGCCTGAGTGACTGCGTGGAGCCCTGCACTGAAGGTGCATGGAGGGTGTTTGTAGGAGGAAACACGGCACGCCCCTCAGCGGGGAGGTGGTCCAGTCAACGCTGGTGCCTCAATGTGATGGGAAACTGTGCAGTTTCTTCTGAATGAGGTAGCTCTGTATGCAATGATTTAGAAAAATGAGAACGTGTGCCAGGGGAAGAGGACAGCGGGGTCGTGTGCAGCGTGTGCTGCGATATGAGTCTCCATTTAAACACGCACAGACCTCCTGCTCGCTCTGGGGCTAGTGCACGGGGTGAGGGTGGCTCTGCTGTCTTCGTCTACCTCCTGTACTGTTTGAATTTTGTACCAGGTGCAGGTGTGACCAACAGGAAAAAAACAAAACAAGTAATTCTTAAAAAAAAACGACTTTCTGTCTTTTCTCCTCCTGAGACCCTCATCAAAACCAGGATGGTGAACAGAATAGGCGGGGCTGGCAGCAGACAAGAGGACGATTAGTCCACACGTGGTCTTCAAACAGTCCTTCCCTGAAGATGGAAACAGGGAGCCGCAGAGCAGGAGGAGGAGAGAGAAGGGAAACGTGCACACGCCGGGGAGGAAGACCTCTAAGGAAGACCCTGAAGAAAGAGAGATTATTCAGGGACCCAAGAAAATGTAAAAATAAAAAAACCTCTCTAATCAGTATCTTCAAGACTAGGATGCTCTTAGACAACAACAAAGACTTTTTGAAATTTGAAATATGGCGGCCAGGTAAAAAGTTCAATAGAGGGACTGGGAAATAAAGTTGAAGAAACTGCAGAGTAAAAAGAAGAAAAGATGAAGATTCTGAGATGAAGACAGAAGACACAGAAGATCGGGCTAGGAGTTCCAGCTCCCCACTCATAGGCATTCAGGGAAGAGAATCAGATAAAATCAAATAAGGGGATTATCCAAGAAACAACACAGGAATGTTTCCCAGACAAGGGCTCGAGTCTTCAGGCTGAAGGAGCTGACACCCTGGACAGACCTCGGAGGCCGAGAGAAGTGCCCACCCCTGTGAGCTCCGTGCGGTGCCGGTGGGTGGGCGGGCAGGCAGGAGACCTCACTCGGGAAGAACAAAGTCAATGGGCAGCAACCCAAGGAGCCAGAAGACGAGGAAGTCCTAACTCCAGCGTCCGAAGGGACACCTATTTTTAGCCTAGGGTCTATGTCATGTGTGAGGATAAAGAATAAAGATACTGTTCGTCCTGCGAGGACTCAGAAATTTAGCCCTCAAGTCAGGTTTCTTTAGAGAAAGTTAGCTCAGTTCTCACTTGGCAGCGTAAGAAGTCTGTGCTAGACTCTCCCCTTGTCTGAGACTGGTAACCCAGTGAACGGTGCTGTGAGGATGGTGTGTGGAAATCTGGAACTTCCGGAGAGACAGTTGCTGAGGAGCTGGCGTGTGCCCCCAGAGGTGAGGCCCGCTCTCTGCCTCCCCTGACAGCCCTCAGCCCTCCCCTACGTTCTTCAAACAAATGCATAGATTCTGCTTTAAATGTTGTTTTTCAAAGGAAGGCACACAGAGCGAGCTTTCCGAATCCTCACCCCAGTGGCACCTCGAGGTCCTCCTCTTAAAGAGTTCCTATGAGGTGTCGAGCCTTGTCTCAGTAAGAAGGCTCTCACCAGTGTTGTGCTTCTGTCGAGAGCTGCTCAGAGATTTGCCCTTGGCCAGAGATAAGGCCCAGGTAGGCCCTGCGCAGAGGGCCCTGCCCCAGCGCCGTTTAACTGCGGTATCTCCACCAAGAGGACACCTGGTGGGAATTGGTGGGTCCCTTGGTTTTCAACCAGCCCGTGTGAACTTATTCAGCAGAACAAGGGAGGGTCCTCCAAGCGTGGGCTGCTCTGCAGGGCATGGGAAGAGCTTGTGCACTGGGGCCTGGGATCCGTCTGGACCTTTGTGCCTAAGCCGAAGGCACCTGCGTGTGGTGATTAAGCAAGGACTTGGGACAGGAAACAGGTTCAAATCATGGTTCTGCTGCTTACTGGCTATGTCACCTTGGGCAAGATGCTTAAACCCTGTAAAAAAAGAATGCTAGCCATAACATCTGTTTTACGGGGTTGTAGAAGAATCGAGTGACTTAATGCGTGTTAAGCACCTCACACAGCGCCTGTACATGCAGTCAGCTACGAGCACGCAGGGTGCAGGCACAGGACAGGACGTGGGCCCGGTGGACAGTGCGGCCGTTTTTGCTGAGCTGCACCGATGTCTGGTAGAAGACCACGTGCTCGCATGGTGATGATGCTGCTCTTCAGAGCATTTTTCACTTCTTCAGAGCCAGTAGCACATTGTTTGCAATATCCTTAAATATGGTAACTCTGCCTTTGAAGGTAAATTTGAGTTTTATTTTTCGACACAGACCAAAGTAATTTGGAATCATGAATTTAAACAAAGCGAGTGATCCAGACGGGGCGATAGCGCCTACCCCAAATTTGACCGTGCCTCTTAGCTGTTGAAGTGAGCTGGTGTGGCAGCTGTGGCTCTGACGCTGGCTCGGCCCCCTGCTTACTTATGAGCGCATCTGGGGGAACTGTTTCGGGTCACCAAGCCACGATTTCCTCGCCTGCAAGATGGGTGACAATTGTTCAAATCTCACGGCTGATTCCAGGGTGACCAGCCTTTTCGGTTTGCCCAGGGCTGAGGGGTTTCTGTGGATGCTGTGACCGGGACAGCCCTGGGCAACCCGCTGGCCAGCCCCCTAGATTTGAGAATTCGAGAAGCCTCGTCAGCTGGACACTTGGTCAGGGCTCCGCCAGTCAGCCTTTCCCATTTCTCACAAGTTACTTTTAAAGACAACTCGGAAACAATGAAGCTTTTGTTAAAAGAAACAATGAGATTTATCAGACTGCAGGATGGCAAGCTTCTGGGCCCGTGGTCTCTCCACACTGGCTCTGGGGGCCGCCACGTGACGTAGTTTGACCAATGGGACATGAGCAGATGTTGAAAACGCATGAATCTTGCAGCCGCCACTCTTGCTGTGGGGAACCCTTTGGCACCACGTGAACGAGCTGGTTTGCTTGCCCGAGACGGAGAGAACAAGCAGCGGGAGACCCTGGCTGCCCCACTCGCACTGGTGGGACCACCAGCCCAAGCCACCAGGACGACCGCCCACCAACCTCAGAACCAAGAGAGTGACGCTGGCTACTTGCAGCCCCTGGGCGTGTGGGGCTTTGTTATATTACTGATTGAGAGATGTTGTTAAAAAGTCAATGAATGGAACTAAAGCTGTTCAGTGCATAAAATCAAGATGTGGAAATGATTTTACGTACTGATATTAGAAAAGAGCATGACATTCTATGAAGTTTAGAGTTAAGCCCTAAAGAAGTGAAGTATAGAAAGTTCATCTTTGGCTTGGACCACACGGTCTCTCAAAGGTTCTTTCCTGTTTGAGCAGCTACCTCTTTCTTTTTTTTTTTGCTGAGGAAGACCAGCCCTGAGCTGACATCCTCTGTTTGCTGAGGAGGATGTTAGCTCTGAGCTAACATCTATTGCCAATCCTCCTCCTTTTTCTCCCCAAAGCCCCAGTAGATAGGTGTGTGTCATAGTTGCACATCCTTCCAGTTGCCGTATGTGGGACGCGGCCTCAGCATGGGCGGCGAAGCGGTGCGTTGGTGTGCGCCCGGGATCCGAACCCGGGCCGCCAGCAGCGGAGCGCGTGCACTTAACCGCTAAGCCACAGGGCCGGCCCCAAACAGCTGCCTCTTTGAAAGTTTCTCTTTATAAGAGAAAAGTTCTTGTAAACAAATCCAGATTAGGTGTTAGGGACTTGTGTGTTCTGTTATCTGCCTTGTGCATTTACATCTCAAAGGAGAAAGTCTGAACTGTTAATATTAGAAGTGTGACTCCATCACTGGGGTAGATACTTCAGGTTAGTGTTCTCAGAGTGCAGACCCCAGGGAAACAACTTGTCCGGCTTGCCCCAGGACTGCTCCAGTGTTAAAACTGAAGTCCCATGTCTCGAGAACCCTGCTAGTCCCTGGAAGATTCCATTCCGGAACAACAGTGAAATATCATTTGGGAACTTGATAGAAAAGCAAATTCTGGGCAAATTCTGCCATGGACCGGCTGAATCAGAGCCTCAGGGGGTGGGACCCAGCCAGCTGCTTTTAACTGGCCCTTTGGCCGTGACGATGCAGCTGAGGGTTGAGTCCTGGTCCAGGAGGTGTGGGGTGCAGGCTAGTCTGGTGAGGGCCCAGGGAGGGCTTGAGTGGAACAGAATCACCTCTGTAACCCAGCCACCGGGCGAGATCTGGAACAACTCCAGCTGGCCGATGGACCTGTCGTCTGACCACCAGCTCTCCAGGCGGAAAGGAGGGGTCCCGAGAGCCCCAGGCCTGCTGAGACTTGGGAGCCTGTTTGCGGAGTTGCTCTGGAAGACAACCTTCCAGGCTTCTCCTTTCACTTGGGGACGTTGTCATGATTTCCAGCAGGTGGCACATGCTAATCGCCCCTGTTAGAAATCTGAGTAAACCCAACGGTTGACTCAGTTACTGGAACACCAGGTGTCTATATTTTCAAAGCACTTGCAGTCAAATTATGCCATCGGCAGTGATGAAGAGAACTTCTAATGGGTGTAATTAGTACTTGAGTGCAGTCATGTGAAATTAAAAAGAATACTCTCTTTGGCTCCAGTAACACTGAGACTGGTAAGCACAGATTTTTTGAGGTTCAGCACCTGTTGCCTCAACTACATTTTTAGTTCACTGTGCTTCGTGGGGAGACGCCGATGTTGCCCATCCTAGTAAGTCTATGAGATGCCTTCACCGGACAGAGAAGAAAGTACAAAGATTTAGTGACAAGTGTGTGTAACCAAAAATGCAATCTCCTTTTATTTCTTAAGAAGAAAATTTGAGACAAAGTAAATACAGTGGCCCTATAAATTCTGTTATAGCCCCATTATTTCACAGTTGCCTTAAAAGAAAATGTGTAAGTTTTCTGCTACCTGAGAAACTCTCCCTTGTGATGTTAACTCTGGTGACTTCCACGTGTGACTCTGGAGTCTCGGGGACTGGGACCTTTTGCAAAAGCAGAGGACCAATGATTACGGGGCTTCTCTGAGCATGAGCGTGAGCTGGGGGCTGCAGAGCAGATGCGACGTGGGCCCTGAGCCCCTAGCTCTGCCACGAGCCGGCAAAGGAATCTTGGTGGCTCACAGCAGCCCGTCGGGCCACGATGGAAACCATGTGAGCCCCACCTCACAAAGAATGCTGCTGAGAAGTGCATTGAGCAGGTGCGTCCATGGTGTTAGTGGTGCCTGCTGGGTGCTGACCCTCGGAAATCTCCGCTGCTCTCACTACTTCCCGGGTTCTGGGGGGAAAGTCAGCATTGGGGTTAGCAGTGACCTGGGCCTCTCTGGGTTTTGAATAGATAGTCTTGTAGCTCGACCCAGGGACTTAGCCAGGAATGAAGCATTTCAGTACAGTGCCGGGAGGTTAAATATAGCTAGTGATCCTCGCCAACGCTCTGGGCTGAGCTGGGCCTTGCCAATTAGCTCTGAAAGTCTCATAGAAAAGTCAAGCTTTCAAGGGCGTTTTGAACACGGTTGGGAGTTTAAAAAAATTCTGTTGGTGCAGAAGCCTTTGAATATCTGAGTCTATCTTAAAAGTCTCATGCTGATAATTACACAATTGTGCCTATTTATATATAGTTTAAATGTTGGCATTTAGCTTAGAGAACAAAAAAATGAAAACAAAGATGAAATGAAAGTACAAGATCCTCTCAAAAAAGAAGAACCAAATACTGTCCTTTTGAACACGAATTTCAAAATACTATACAACCGTTTTGTTGTATTTTTCATTATTTCATGGAAAATTAAGACACAGAGGATGCTAACACACGCTTAGCAAGTCAGAATGGGGCCAGGAACAAAATGTCAATGCCAGATTCTCGTTCCGAGCTGGAGCAGTTGCTTCTGCTTACTTTCCTCAACTCTCTGCCTTAAACCCACTTAAGAGTTAATAAAATAAATCTGCATGTGTTTCCTGCCTGGGACTTCTCAATGGCCTTTGTAAACTCAGCATTGAGGGCTAGAAAGGAATTCGGGGAAATCCACCAGAAGGTTCCCACTGGGTTAGTTCAGAAATGGTGCTGGCGGTGTCGCATCTCCTCAATGCCTGCCCGCCCCCCAGGCGGTAACTTCTGGGCTCCTGGGCTCAGTACGTGACATAGGCCTTGGTCATCAGGCCCCGAAAGGGAAGACTTGCCTCCTGGCTCTGGAACTGCACTGGGGCAGTGGGAGCCGCAGTCCTCCTTGTGCCCCTGCGGGAAGCCCTCCTCCAGAGAGCAGGAAGGAAGCGACAGGCTGAGTCATCAGCTCAGGCTCCCTTCAGGGACAGCCTGTGGACCAAGCAGACTCGGCTTAGCTCTGGAAGCTGGGCGTGGAACCCAGGCACCCCGAGTTCCAGTCCTTTCTGTCTTCAGATTTGTATTCACCATGGTTTAAAAACTACAGTGTATGAAGTTCAAAAAGCCTGACTTTGGATTCTTGGAGCAAGTGGAAAGGTGCCCAGTGGAGACTGGACGCTTTTCTTCTTACAATGAAGAACTGCTGTTTAAAAGTTCAGAGACTAGCTGTGTGGCTTTGAGACAGTCACGAACCTCTATTTCTGTGCTACATGAAGTGGGGATTGCACAGAACTTAACGCCTCACTGTGATAGTCCAGTGAGGGTGGTGGCGTCCTGGCCTAGCGCAGCTCACAACCAGTGGCAGCTGCCACTGTCACCAACACTACCGTTCTTATTACTAAGCGGATACGCCAATTTATCCAAGGAGGAGATTCTCAAGGATTTGAAAAAAAGAAAAAAACTATAAAAGCATCATCTGAATGCAGATGAGTGTTCTGTTTATTGTTGCAAAGCGAATTCTAAATAGATATCTTCACCCCACCAAGTCGAGAGAGACAGAGAGTAAGCAATCGATTACATATAGAAGAGGTCAGGTAGTGGTAAATGTTACAAAGAAGAATAAAGCAGAGTGAAGAGATAGAGGGTGAAGGGAGGTGGGGAGGACAGCTATTTGATATAAGGTAGTCAGAGAAATGTCCCTGATGAGTGTCACTGGAGCAAAGCCCCAAAGGAAGAAGAGAGAGCAATATGCAGGTGTCGCAGGCAGGACCTTCCAGCCGAGTGACCAGCGAGGAGGCCAGTGGGCCTGGAGGGCGACAAACGCAGTGGAGGGAGGTGAGGTCAGGAGACGGTGGGGCCAGATCACGCAGGGTCCTGTCTGCACGGGACGGGGGTGTCAGGATTTTAGACGAGGCCTGTCCAGGGTGTGAGCAGAGGGATCGCATGGCTGGCTTCCAGCTTCCAGAGGATTGCTCTCCCTGGGGAGTAGAGAATAGGGGTTTATTCCTGTGCTGGGTGGGTCATGGTTACCCAGCTCTAATTTCTCTTACACTTCTAGTCTGGTAAAATAGAAATTTAGTTTTTAAAAATCCACCTCAGTGAGACTGAGACCTCTCCTAAGACTCCATATGTTTATTTTAAAGGTAACTTCAGAGTGGACACAGGATCAGGTAATATCCCAGGAGTTTAGTTAATTTATCACCATAAATTTATATTCTGAGTCCCTTCCATCACACGAGCTAGAATTTAACTAGAATCAAAGAAGATAATCCAGCTGGGAGCTGCACATGGCGCTTCAGCCCAGGAGGCCCCGTCTGCCTGGTGGGTCCTTCAGCTGCCTTTCCTCCTTCTGTCCAGGCTGCGCGAAGCTGCTGTCTCTGCTGTGATCCATCTTGCGGGAGAAGCAGAGACTATGAAGCCAGGCCTTCAGGGTGATGGGCCTCGTCATGATGGTGTTCATCCGGCCGTTCTCTCATTAGAGGCACTTGCAATTTGTGCCGTGCTTCCACCAGAGAAAAGAGGCCCTGCTAATCGTGTCTGTTCTTATTTAAAGCTGAAAAATGCAGGGAGTGGACGGAAGCTGGAAACCGTGGCCTGGTTTACCTTGTCCCCTCAAACAGGCAGGAGGCCGGTGGAGCCCAGCTCAGCGGCCCCACGGCCCAGGGCAAGCCCACAGGGCCTCTGTGCTCACTCAGTTAAGCAAGGAGGAACACAGTGGCTCTGGAGGGATGGGCAGGGTCTAGCTGTCTGCACCTTGGTTACAACCGTGGAGAGACAAATGCTCCGGGACAAGACCGCTGGAGGTGCGGATAGGACACAGACACGGCTTCCACACAAGACAGGCGGGAGCTTCAGTGGTTGGTCAACTTCCCGTAATGTTGCTTTTGTAGCAGCTGAAATTGGTGACGGGAGAAAAGCACTTTGGAAGCTCCTAATCACCAGTGTTTCGTAAGGGTGGTAAGGGCCCGTCTCGTCCAGCCACACAGAACTACAAGCGGTTTCCCCGTTAGATGCTCTCTCCTGGGCGGCCTTGGAGGAACAGTGCTAAGGGTCAAAGTTCCTATTCCCTCACTCTCGATTCTCTTCCCCCACCTCCTACACAACATATCCTGAGTAAGTCTGGAAGGGGCAAATGAAGAAGCACGCCCATCAGCAGGACGGCAGAAAGCCAAGACCCCACACCTCCCCAGAGCTGGCCGGATCTCCACTCCTGCCCCTGCTTGCCCAGCACCCGCCCCGGCTGAGCACCAGCTGCCTGACGGAGAAGACCAGCGTCCAGCTGGCCATAGGTCATGGAATATGCGGCAGAGCGGATGTGCCTGGAACAAGGGCCTGCTCCCCGCCACATCCACGTCTCAGAGGGGTGGCAGCCCTGGACGACAGGGGTTCTTCCTCAAGCCCCAGAGCTTCGTGCCCAGCTATGTACTGACGGTCCTTACCTCCAGGGCAGGAGAGTCGACAGGCTGCACTTTGTAGGGGTGACAGCATTGGACTCAGAATCAGAAGACAGGGTACCCCTCCCAGCTGGAACACTGGCTAGTCCTGGGTCCGGGGCTCTCTCACAGCCTCCCTTCAGTCTCTTCACCTAAAAACAAAGGCGGACGAGACAGCTGAGGGGCACTGACCGAATAGGGCATTTCAAACTGTGGGTCACAGTCCTCCACGTGCTGGTAAATGCTTAACAACCAGCTGGAAAGAGCAGGATCATGTCTCGCCTGCTAGTTCCCGTGGTGTAGGTGCTCCGAGCTGGAAAGAGACGCAAAAGGCAGGTCATTGTGTCATGTTTTCACCACGTGATAGACACTGAAAAACCTCAAGAGCATGGGTTCACATAATTTCATAAACTTTGTGAGCTTATATAAGTTAATTTAACGATGGTTCTGTTAACCAGCTGGCAAAATTCCTGGAAATTCACTGGTTGGATCTGGTGGGCCGGTACCTCCAGCATGGGTGGCTTGCTAGCTAATCGAGGGTCCCGAAATCAATTTTATTATTTTATTTTTTTGTGAGGAAGATCAGCCCTGAGCTAACATCCATGCTAATCCTCCTCTTTTTGCTGAGGAAGACCAGCTCTGAGCTAACATCTATTGCCAATCCTCCTCCTTTTTTTTCCCCCCAAAGCCCCAGGAGATAGTTGTATGTCATAGTTGCACATCCCTCTAGTTGCTGTATGTGGGACGCGGCCTCAGCATGGCCGGAGAAGCGGTGCGTCGGTGCACGCCCGGGATCCGAACCCAGGCCGCCAGTAGCGGAACGCGCGCACTTAACCGCTAAGCCACGGGGCCAGCCCCTGAAATCAATTTTAAAAGTTAGATAAACCAGATACGTTTAAGTGAAGCTAGAATAGACTGTAAAATTTCAGAACACATTCTATCTAGTCAGGATGCGTGTTGTTCTGCAAAATCTGTGTATCAGGTCACGACCTACAGTGTATGTACTTTTGTGGGTCTTTTAATAAGAAGTTGGAGCAGTTCTGGAATGTGGACTCTGGAATCCAGAAGCTGCTCTTTACCCGATGCTGGTTTGAGAGACGGTCAGGAGGGCCCCACTGTTAACAGAACCAAAATCCCATAATCGAGAGCACGGTTGGGCTACGGAGAGCTGCCTGCTTCCTGGGGAGGTGGAGCTCAGCGAGGCCCCAGAGATGGAGGAGCTGCTGGAGGAGACCCAGGGAAGGGACGCAGCAGGGGCCAGGCTCACCCTCGGGCTCCAGGGCTGCAGGTGCACAGCGGTCTGCAGGGTGCGGTCGGGTCTCCTGTGGCAGCGTTTGCAAGGGAGGACCTGGAGGTTTCCTGTGGCCCCAGCCTTCCTCTCCTGACAACAAGGGTTCGATCCTCGCAGGGCAAGGTGAGTAAACACGAGGTCACACCCTTCCTGTGTGTAGCCACGTTTCAGTCTCCCAGGAGGGGACGTGGCCCATGTGTGGCTGCAGCAAGAACAGGTCCACCATATGGTCCTTTTTCTAAAAGACATTTTTAATTTGAGATAATTGCAGATTCACATGCAATTACAAGGACTAATACAGAGACCCCATGTGCCTTTCCCCCAGCGTCCTCCAATGTCATCTTGCAGGGCTGCGTTAACCATAGCACAAGATCACAGCCAGGAGACTGCACAGACGCAGTCCACCCGTCTCATTCAGATCACACCGGTTTTACATGCATTCATGTGTGTGTGTGTGTGTGTGTGTGTGTGTCTAGATCTGTGCAATTCTATCACACGTAAAGATTTCTGTGGCCACCACCACTGTCAAGACAGAACATTTCAGTCCCACAGGGTCCCTCCTGCTGCCTTGTCACAGCCACAGCCACCTTCTCCCCTTCCCTGACCCTTGACCCCTGACCCCCACTTTCTGTTCTCCATCTCTACAATTTGCCATTTCAAGAATGTTGTATAAATGGAGTCGCACAGTGTGTGACAGTCTTGTCCCTCAGCCTTGAGACCCATCCAGGTTGTGTGTATTGGCAGTTTGTAGCTTTCTGCTGTTGAGTGTGTTAACCATGTTTACCTGTCAAAGGACAGGTTGGAGGCTGTTCCTGGTATTTGGCTTTCTTGAACAGAGCTGCAGTGAGCATTGGTGGTTTTGTGTGCATAATGTCGTTTGAGGGGCATTTGCTTCCTGCAGAGGGGATCTCGGTGTGAACGTGGGCCACCGTCACCTCAGGTCATCCGAGGCCTCCCTCCAAGCATCCCCAGAGGAGGATGACTGAGGACTCTCCTCGTCGTGCTTGGAGGGGTAGAGGCCTGGCGAGGGAACCACACGGACCTGCATCCGGAGGTCCCAGAGCCAGAGCCAGTGTCTGTGCTTCACGTTCTCCCCAGCCGGCCTGAGAGCCAGCACCTGCCGGGGCGGGGCTGCAGGACAGGAGGTGTGAGAGGACGGCACCGCCCCCGCCCTGGGGGACTGATGATGAAAAGGCCACCAGAACTGACTGCTCCTGATGTGCTGGACACTGGCCTAATTGTAGGGTCACACACCTCCGGCACCCCGTTCTGAAGATGGAGACTCAGAGATGATCTGGGGAGAAGAGCTGTGTTCACATCAATTATTTGGAAGGAATAGAAAGTAATTTAAGTGGTGTGTCACAAACCATAAATGTAATGAAAGCAGTGTCAGTCAATCACTTTTCATTCTCAAAGTTAAACGAGATTTATTAACGCCCATGGGGCTGTGTTTGTGCCCGAGCCCCCAGCTTTGCCTTCTGCCTCTCTGCCGCCACTGGCCTCCACATGAGGCACAATCTGGCAAATTCACTTCTCACTGGCTGCCACCATCCACTGCCTCTGTGTCACCCACACCCCGGAAGCTGGGAGGAATGACAACCCAGCTTGCGTGAAGGGCGAGGGCAGCACCGGGCGGGGCTGTCAGCAGGTGGATCTTCTGTCTCAAGGAGCCACCACAGCCGTGGAAATGGGCTGTCAGTGTTTCCTGCGGTGCTGCCGTTGCATCTGTGCCTCAGAGACCGAGTCTGCTTCTAGGATTTCCTCTGCTGCCTGTCTCTTTTGCTGTACCGTTGCCAGCTGAAGCGAAGGCAGGAGAGGGAGAGCTGTGAAGACAAGCTCCCCGGTTACTCAGCCGCCACCCCCCGGGGGTGTAAGGGCCCTGAGGTCGGGCTGCGTGTGTTGTATTTCTCTGGTGTTCCCCAGGACCGTGCAGGTTCAGGACATGTGCCAGGAGCTCAATAAATTTCTGCTAAACGAATGAATCGATAAACAGAGCAAATACTCCTTCAAACAAACTGCATTGTACGGCCACTGTGTAAAATTGGATATAAACATTAATAAAACCTTGAGGGAAACAAAGAGAAATAACAATACTTGTGTTGTAATGGTGGGCGCACGAGTACGTTTTCACCTTTTAAAGTTTCGTTACTGTTCTGTGGGTCTCTCGGTCTAATGTTTTACCAAAGGACCAGCTCTTACTGGCCTCATAAACCTATTTCTCGGTTGTAATGATGCTGAGGACAGTTCGGGACTCGCTGCTGCAGGTGTCGCTGGGTCCCCAGGGCCTGGTTCCCTGGACAGGAGCATCTGAGGGGCACAGGCTGGGTTCCCATGGCTCCAGGGTCTTTTCTCCTGTGGAGCTCGTGTTGTGACTCTGCCGTGACAATCGAGTGTCAGAACAGAGTCTGGACAGCAAATCCTCAGCCCAAATGGTGGGAATCAGAACCTCTCTCCTTTAACTTCTGGGATAATTTGATGGAGATTTTAGAAGAAAAAAATACATGCCTTCCTGCCATAGCTAAGAAGACAAGATTTTGAGTCTAGTAATCGCTGATTTCAAGGGTGTCTTCAAAAAGCACCTTGAAATATGGCTTACTAGAGTCAAAAATAACAAGTCAAACTTGATTATCATAACAAAATAGTTTGAGGGAATGTTCTTCATAATAAACAGTCGAGGCCTTACACAAGTCTACTCAACCCCACCAGGATCTGGGGTGATGTGGTACCCTTAACCCAGATTGCAGACCCTCTGATACTAATCGAATAGGCGCCGTGTAAACGCTACTGAGGTTTTTATTGTGTGGATGGGACAGGCTTGGGCTATCCTGCCGATTCCCAATCTTACTGGCTTTACACAACAGAATTCACTTACCACTTTCACAAGCACAGCTCAGACCACAGCTGCTCTCCAGGCCACTGCCCCCTGTGTGGTGACTCAGGGCCAGGCTGCCTCTGTCTTATCTCTGGGTTTCAGAACGAGGCCTCTCCGTCGTGGCAGCAGGAGAGAGACTGGAGAGGACAGCAGGGCTTTCTCAGCTTCCAGCCAGAAGTGACGTCATTTTCTTCACATTTCTGGGCACACGGTTCCCGGCAGTGCGGCCTCACACCCCAGCGAAGGTGCACACTGGTGGGGTCTTCCAACGTCGTCTTGCGGTGGACAGGTCGCGCTCACTCGCCCCTGAGCACCAGCCTCTTGTCCACCAGCAGGACAGACCTCCTGGCTCCCAGCGTCAGTGTGGACGTGCTCACTCTTCAGCGTCTCTCCTCTGTGCGGCCCAAACAACTAATATCCAGAGAGACTGTTCAGGCTGTGTGGTTACTCCCCCCTCGGACTCTCTAAGTGCTTCCTCTTGTGGCCTGCGGGTCACTGAGAGCTGCATCCTTGATACCCACGTGCCTGAACAGATTTTATCAGAATTCTGATCCAACACAGTATTCCCAGCTTTTTCATGAGACAACGGGGGAAACCCCTGCATTCATCCCACGGGTGTTAGTTGAAATTTTATTATGTGCCAGACACAGTGAGCATGTCAGCAAAGGCGAGTCATTTGAGACTGAAAATGTCCTTCTCTAACTTGTTGAATATTCCTAATGAAAAAAATTACCTAAAAAATTCCTCATATTGCTTAGTTAGCCAAAATATTGTCTTTTCTGAAAAACTGATACACTTCCTTGTATTAGATAACACAGCTCATGTAAAATACCATATTTCCATATTTTCCTTTCCACCTTGCCTATCAGGAAACTCATGCTGAGCTTTGTTCTCATTGCAGTAGCTGTTTTCAACATAGATGTTTGATACAACAATTTCCTCCTTCAATACTCTTTTTGTTCCCTTTGAAAATTATTCTATTATATATTGGTCATTTATATTAGGTCACTTCAAATCCTTTGAAAGTGGATTGATCAGATATGAATAAGAAATGATTTAATTATGCTGTCTTAGCAATACATAAATATCCACTTGTTGATAGATTGATACTTCTCAAGAAGTATTTTTGGGGGGTGCAGGAGAGAATTCTATCAAAGAGAGAAACGGTAACAGTGAGTGACAAATAGAAGAGATTATAGGTACTTCCTATGACGTTCCTGCCTTCTCCTTTAATCCTTCAGTATTTTCCTGTCTCTTGTTATCACAGCTCTAAGGGAACAGATTCCAATCCAGAAAATGAACGATCAATTCCTCTGTGCATAACCGGATCTGAGAAGGCGTGGTGCTCGCACAGTTCTCTGCAGGTTGTTTGCTGAGCAAGGAATCCTGAAGTTGCGGCACAGGCCTCTGTGCTGCTCAGAGGGAAGGAGAGGCCAGTGCCGACGGACACTCTTGCTTGCCCTGCTGATGGGGAGAGCCGCTGAATCTTCATAAATTTATTTCCTACCCCCTGAGCACATGTGTCTTAGAGCACACACGTCTTATCAAAGCTTCTGATGAACCACCAACTTCTCGCTCATCTGGTCTGATTAAAATGATGCCGTCAACACAGCAAACCACATTGATGATCTGCAGGCGCCCAGGGAGTCCAGGCCTCTCTGGACTATATTCTAACAGCCAGCAGGAAAGCCCAACGAGGGGCAAGGTCGTAAGTGTGCTAGAGTCTCTGCCATGTGGTGTAAACTGCTTCTGATTCTCCTTACCTGGGATGGAGAAGAGTGCGCTTGTCACCTCCATGGCCATACACCACGGACCAGAGGCTGTGCCTGTGTGTCCTGGCATGGCACCACACGTGGCACAGCAGCTGCAATACGGGCTCCCGTGTGGCTGAGTTTGTGGTGGTCTGCCGTCATCCTCCAGAGCCCTTCTGGTGTCAGAGGTGGGACTGGTGAATTAAATGACCCTTTAGGTGTTTAACAGCAGTCTCAATCTCTGTCTTTTCCCCAGGATGTGTTATTGTTTGTGATTTTCCACCTTGGCACCCCTCTTGGCCTTCCCTGCGGCAATGGCTCTTAACCCACACACCAAGGAACCCATGTAGGTGCTCCGCCAACTGTCACACATGTCCACACCAATTTTACTTCAGGGGCAGGGAAGGAGCACTTGGTGGGTCCACTGATCCATTGGACCTACTGGGACCCACTCCTGGGCCAGGACTCCGTTTATTTCCAGGACTTCACAAGTCCCGCTCTAACAGGGACATGATGATCTTTGGGGCCCTGGGTACCAAAGTCATCTCAGACCCTGAGCCCAACAGGCCTTGAAATGTCTAGGTGTTTCCCTCTAGGTGTCTAGGTGTACAGGCCCCTGTGGGGAGTTCTGGGGGAATCCTTACATATGCACTTATAGCTGGTCTTCTCCTCCTGGCAGTGGGTTCTGGGAAAGGAAACTGGGCAAGGGATTGTGACATTTTATGGGGGCACTTTCTCCAGCCTCCTGACACCCATCTCTGACTTCCTCTGGGTGTATGAACTGAGCGATCCTCTTGCTGGCTGGCTCTCTTTCCTACCCCTGACCTCAGGCTCCGCTGACAATCTCTACAGCATCCTCCAGGTCAGGGTCCCTGGGCTGCCCCTCCAGTCTTGCTGCTCACTACAGTAACTGCACCTGCCTTGCTTCTGGTGGTTAACTGTCACCACCTGGCCTCTACTATGTCACTGTCCATCATCCTCATGGCTACCAGGGGGCCCACTGCTCCCTGGAACAGCTTCTCTACCCTCAGCCCAGTCCTACAGTGGCCCCTGCTGAGGGTCACCAGCACACTCCTCATCACGTGTGTAAGCTGAACGCCCTCTGGGCTTTACGGAGTACCTTTACTCTCCTGTGCCACTGCTCTGAACACTTGGACACCTTCCTCTGCTGTCTGCCATGACCTTTTGGCATTTGCACCTCATTTCATGTGGGGCATCGCTTTTTACAACCTTCCAAAGGCCACACTAGTGACATGGAGTACTTGCCGGGGTGCCAAACACTGCATCACAGTTGAATTATCCCACATCAATAAACTCTAACCTCGTCCATCTTTGTGTTCTGCCTCCCCTGAATCCAACATTGTCTGGATCTGGTTCTGCGTGCACTTGCCCAGCTCACACTGGCACGTGTTTCCTGGGTCCTGACGCTCCTTTGCAGATAGGACCTTCCTTCCTCGTTAGACTCAGCACTTCCCCAGTTGGTGGGGCTGATGTGGAGGAGGAGCGGAGCCAGAGGCAGATCACTGGGGTGTCTGTATGTCGTGCAGAGATCTCTGCATCATCTTCAAGCACAAAGAGAGCATTTGCCTTTAAGAGGGAGAAGCGAGACACCTCTTCAGGTCCAGAAGATCTGGGGTTCAAGATTTTTGAGTGCATTAATCCAGATGACCCTCCCCAAAGCCTCAAGGTCTCCCTTCTTCCCAATCAGGGTCCTGACCTTGGAAGAGCAGCCTTCCTTGGGTTGAGCACTCAGCCTTCCCTGGAGTGCAGCTATCTTCAAGACTGATCTTGATCCATGGCCCTTTTTGGTTCTCTGGTTGCAGGAGATGAGAGTGTCTTCACACGGCACCAAGGAAGCCCTCTTTTTTGTCGCTTTTCTTTAAATTGGAGACCTCTTCATTGCCTTGTTCTGGGAAACAGCCACCTGATTCCAGAGTCCAGACTTCCCGCCTCTGCAAGGCCGGGGCCACTGCGGCCCAGGGTGTTTCCTTCAGCGGCTTCTGCCCCAGCTCACCACCACTACTGCCTGGCTGGGCTATTGTGCCACCAGCGGCATGCCAGTGGGCATCCAGCACTCAAACCCCCCATGGAGGCTGCTCCCAGAGCACTCCTGGAACTGTCTTGTGCTGGGTTCCCCTGGAAACAGACTCTGGAGCAGAGGTCTGTGTGCCAGAGTTTATTGGGAGTGTTCTCAGAAAAAAAGTGCTGTGAACATGGGAGGGAAGAAGGGTTGGTGCAGGTCTACAGAGGCCTCAGCCCACCCTCTGAGACACTCAGGAGCTGGGGTTCCTTTTCAGTTATCTTGATGGAGGCAAAACCTTGATCTTGGGGGGATGCATCTGGATGGCACACGACAGCGCACCCTACAGAAACCTCCTGAGGTCCCAGAGTTAGAGGAGCAACGGTGGAGTCTGAACAAAGGAGAAGCTGCCGTCCTAGCCTCCGTGTTAAACTACCGGTAAACACCGCGGACGGAGGCCTTGAGAGGATGAGGTCAGCAGGTGACTGAGGACCTGGAGGGAGGTTCAAGGAGTCTTGGTAAAGAATGGTTATTAATCCTTTCCCCACGTACCTAAGCATTTTTTTAGGAAATGAGGATAAAACAGTGAAAAACCAGGCCCCTCTCTTCACGAAGCTGTGTTCTGGTGTAGGCAGGGTGTGTGTGCGGGCTACGCAGAAGAGGAGGAAGTCAGGGCAGACTGAGGTGAGGAGGGGACCCCCGCAGACGCGTGGGGGTCAGGAGGGCAGATGCGAGGGCACTTGGCTTGTGTGAGCAGCCGCTGCGCTGGGAGCCAGGGTGGGCGAGGCCAGTGGACAGCAGAGGGGCAGGAGGGCAGATGGCCAGCATGGGGAGCTGTGGCTGCCCAGCAGGACCTCACCCCACTGTGTCCTTCTCCAGACCCCAGGGCTTCCCCATCCCCCACGGCACCTCCTGCTTCTCTGGCCCCTGCAGCTGGCCCTCTCTGGACCACTCTGTGGGCTGAGTCGGGCCAGGGGATCCTTTTCCTTGGATACCTTCGTGTGTAAGTTTCTTAAAACCGCGTGCATGTGCTAGTTTTAAACCTCAAAACCGAGTTAATCATACAGAGCCTCGCAGTATAAGAAAAAGAAGGGAGTGGAGGGGGCACGGGCCGCCCCCATCCCGAGACCCCGCCCGAGTCGACCGGTCAGCAACACGGGACAGCAGGGTCTTGGGTGCCAGGACCGACGCTCAGGCCACCCTCGTGGGCCAGGCCGGTCCCCTCCCCGCACCGCCCCTTCCCCCCGCCAGTCTCCCCTGCTCAGTAGCTCCCGGCGCCCCCCGCCGGGTCCCCTCGGGTCCCTCTTGCTCAGTACCCCTCGTGCTACTCCCCCACCCGGTCCCTCCCTCCCCCCACAGGTCCCCTCCCCGTGCCCCCCGCCCCGTCCCTCCCGCCAGGCCCACCCCGCCCACTCCCCGGCCCCCCCGCACCCCCCCGCCCCCCCCCAGCCCCCCCCCCCAGGTCCTCTCCGTGCCCCCAGTTCAGTCCCCCACCCTACGCCCCTCTCCGGGTCTCCTCTGCGCGGCTAGCCGCTCCTCGCGGGGTCCCTGCAGATCCTTCCTCTGCCACTGACCCCGCCCCTCTCTGGGCCTCGGCCAATGGGAAGCTGGAGTTGAGCTGTGGGCGTAGCTGCCTCGCTCCCGCCTCCTAGCCCTCAGCCAATGGGCATTTGGGATTTGCTGTGGGAGGAACCGCCCAGACCCCGCCCCTCTGTGGGCCTCGGCCCATCGGGAGCGGGGCAAGGCAGTGGGCGGAGCCGACCCGCCCCCGCCCCCGCCTTTGGCCAATGGGCGGGAACGTGGGCGGAGCCGGGGGCGGGGCGCCGCGGGCCCGGCGCGGGGTCGGACGCAGAGCCGGGAGCGCGGCGGCTGGGCTCGGGCTGCTCGCGGGGCTCAGCGCCAGTTCCGGGCAAGCATGGCGGTGGAGGAAGAGGGGCTCCGAGTGTTCCAGAGCGTGAGGATCAAGATCGGTGAGCGCCGGGGCCGCGGGCGGGTCCTTATGGGGGCTCGCGGCGGGCGCCCTGCCCCCGACCCCAGAGCTGGGCGCCTCCTGCCCTGCGCACTCCCGCCGCGACCCTCCCCATCTCCCCCTGGGGACGGCGGTCCTCCTCCTCGACCCCTCCCCATCTCCCTACCCACCCCGGGGACGCCAGTCCTCCCCCCTCGACCCCTCCCCATCTCCCCCCACCCTGGGGACGCCAGACCTCCCTCTCGACCCCTCCCCAGGGACGGCGATCCTCCCCTTGACCCCTCCCCACCTCCACCCCCGGGGACGGCGGTCCTCCCTTTCGACCCTTGCCCTCCCCCACCTCCCCCTGGGGACGCCTGCCCTTCTCCTCGACCCCTCCCCATCTCCCCCCACTCCCGACAGCAGTCCGCCCCCTCGACCCCTCACCACCTCTCCTTGGGGACGGCGGTCCTCTCGCCGCGACCTCTCCCCATCTCCCCCCGTCCCCGGACCTCCCCCTCGATCCCTCCCCACGTCCCCCGGTTAGGGGCTGGGCAGAACCGGGCTCCCCGCGCCTCCTCTGCGCCGCGAGCGTCCCTGGGTCCCTGGAGGCCGGTCGGGGTGGGGTCGCCTGCACCGGGGAGGAGGGGGGCAGTGCGGTGCCGGACGCGGTCGGGTCCCGCTAGGAGCGTGTGCCTGTGTGTGCGTGAGTGCGTGCGCGCCCGTGGGGACTCTGGATAGTGCATTTCAGGTGCGAAAGGCACCGACCTCAGGGTGCCGCGTCTTACCCCAGCTGCTGCACCCAGAAATACCCAGAAGCTTGCTGTCCTGAGTAAATGTAAGCTCTTCCACGTGTTCCCCAGGGATATGGGGCCAGTGGGCCCCTGGCTGGTGTCTGTGTGTGCACACATCTGTGTAGGTTGATGTGTGTGCATGTGTGTGTTTGTGTGTGCTCATGTCTGTGTGTGAATGTGCTCTGGCCCAGGGCTCCCTCAGGGCGGGGAGATACTGGAGGCGCCTCCTCCCCCCTTTCCATTGAGAACTGGCAAGGAGCTTCTGGCCACCAGGGCCTGCCATTCAGGCAGAGGATCCTGTCTTTCTCACTGGGTGAGAGTCGGGGAGAGAAATGTGATGCAGATTCTGGAGTGGGCTGGAAGGCTCTGTGGGGACATTCTGGGTTCATCTGGAGAGGTTTGCCTTTTGCCAGTTATGTTTTGTCTTGGGAGGGTGATGTGCAAGTCCCCCCCAAACAAGATGAGTGCTTGCAGTGACTCTTGCACATCAGGGCCGTAAATGTGCCGGGGGAGAGGGCTTCTAAGGACCCGGAGTGTCGCCCGCCCTCAGGGTCCCTCTTGCCCGCTGAACGCCTGTCCCCAGGGGTGCTCCAAATTCCCTTCCATTCCCGTGTGGAGAGGCCGCGGAACGGAGCCAGGCACCCAGTCACTGAGTGTCAGTTGTCGACTGCACTCGCTGCCCGAGGAATTCCAGCTCCCCCCAGTCAGCGCGTTGTTTCCTGTCTGCTTTATTTTGGTTTATGGATCATCACTGAGGCGCTGCTGATATTTGGCTCAGCAGCCCTGCGGACAGGATGTGGCAGCCCTTCAGCCTGAGGAGTCTGCGGAGAGGGTTCCTCCTGTTTATTGGTTGAACTCTGCTGTCACTTTCATGCCGAGCGCCCACATCATACTCCGCCTGAAGCACTGGCCGGGGAGGTGGCTCTGTCAGGGCCCCTCAGCCATGACCCCTCAGCCGATCCTGGGTCAGTCACCCCGAGGATTCGAGGTGCTTCCTTCACCAAGGGGAGCAGGAGGGGGTTTGGGGGTGTGGCTGTGGGGGACTGTGCCAGGCTTCCGGGGGCAGCGGGCAGGGGTGAGTCTGTGGACTGTGTGGTTCAGGCCGGCACAGCTGGCCTCAGACTCGACTGAGGAGGTTCTGGAACATGGTATGTTAGCAGAGGGGGTTGATTTCTTTCCAGACGGCATAGTGCGTGAGAGCGGAGGGTGAGGAGACACCCGAAGGTCCAGGAGAGCAGCTCCACTAGCCTGCCAGTGCATGCTCTCAGCGGATTCTGGACCCCAACAGGGAGGGGCCTGGTGTGGAAGGAAGGGAGTTGGAAGGTGCTGCTTGGTTAGGTGTCTCTTTTGTGCTCTTTAAATAAGCGAGAGAATGCCCGGCTCAGCTGAGGATTGGGGCAGTGACCAGAACAACATCTGCCATCTCTAACCCCACGTGGGGACCCGGGGTCAGAACCTTTGCAGCACCCCCGTGTATGGGGGCTGGAGCAGAGAGGACGGGCAGAAATGCCGTGCACCAGCCAGCCAACTCCATGGACGTTGTTTTGGCTCTGAGAAGCCCCTGCTTTCTCTCCTCTCCGAGGGTCTCCACCTGCAGTGCTGGGCCGCTGTAGCTGGGGGCGTGCAGGGAGCAAGGGCTACACGCAGAGGGCAGGCCATCCTCCTGCGTCGGAGCACAGAAATGGTCTAAGCCGCGCTGCCGAGTTAGAGCCTGATGTGGAGACCCCGCAGGTGAGCTGTGCGTGGGCTGGTTTGGGCTTAGTCTTGTTGAGGGAAACCTGTTAGTAGACGGGATGAGAAGGATCCCGAGCGTGATAGGGGGTGCACTGAGCTCTCCATTTTTCCCCTTAGTCCTCCAGTCTCGGCTCTGACTTGCCTGCATGCCCTGGTCTTGAAGGCATGTCGTTGATTGGGAGGCAGGGCAGACGTACGTGGATCACACACACACCCGGTCACACGCACACTTGCCTCTCCTTGTTTGGGAGATGCTGGCCCGGCCGTCCATTCATCTCTGAGCCTCGACTCCAGGCTAGCTGGCTGCATGCCCTGTGTCTGCTGTTGGCCTGCGGGGTGACCCAGGGCGAGTATCGTCCCCTTTCATAGCCTCATTTTTCCGTTTGCAGAATGTAGGCCATTGTTGTCTGCTGCATCCGGTGGGAGCTTACAAGACGGCGCTGTTCAGGCTTATGTTGACACCCGCCCCCTCACTCCCAGAAAAAGACAAAAGGAAAAATTCTCCCTGCAGCTATACCAGTAAGCAACATCAGTGCTCCTGGTGCTAAGGAAAAAGGCGGAACATTTTTGGGGGGATGAACAGGTTTTTAGGTGTGGGGTCTTGACCTTTTAGTTCTTAAATAGTTTTGAGACATGTGATGGTACGTGGTCTGATTGAGAGGCTCACGCTGGGAAAATGGGAAGAATCTCTTCCTTTTGTTCCTCTTCCCCTTTCTTTTTCCTTCCACTTTTTGCAAATGAGATAATACATAAGAACGTGCCAAGTGAAAGTAAGGTGTTTCTGTTGTAGCTGTTTTGAGTCCTCATCTTGAAGAACCTGTTGCTTCCCCCACTTCAACCTTGCGGAGTTATCTTGGGTAGTTCTTCTGTACCCTTAAAAATTGTAGACACCGTCTGTCGACACCTGTTTCTCGCGCCATGTGAGACTGAGCGCGCTTCCCATGAGGCGGCTGCTTTGAGGAAGTGTGCTCGACTTTCCATGACTCAGGGCTGTGGCAGGAAGGGGTGCGCCTGGGAGAATGGCCCACTGCAAGACGCTCCTTCGGGGCGTGTCGCTGTGGACACGACGCTCCTTGGGCATCGTGATGTAGCTTCACTTCTAGTGATATTTTCCTTTTCCGTAATAGTTAGTATTAATAGTCTTTAAAAGTGTCATCTCGTGTTCATAAATGTGTTCAATTAAGAGCAGTATACAAGGGGGTTTCTCTCAAGCTAAAGAAAAACAATCCTTGCCTTGCTCTCCAGAGTGAGAGGAGCCCTCCTGCTCGGTTAATGTTTCCATCGTCGGGTCTGAGGGGGCACCCTCAGCAGTTTGGAGCTGCTTGGGGTGTTGGCGTGTGTGTCGCCTGTGAGGCGGGCTCCACCTGGTTCCCTGTTCTGTCTCCCTTCCCTGTCCTTGGGTCCGGTGCGGCCCCCCTGGTGCTCCACTGAGCTCTGAGCACGCTCTTGTGGTCCTTCTCTGTAAGGTTAGAGCTGGTCCACCAAGAAGGGCGGAGGCAGGCTGGGCCGCCCACAGCACATCGGAGCTGATGGTCCCTCCTGTCCCGCAGGCCGGGCCCAGGCGGCCTGCCCCCGCTCTCCCTCCCTCCATCTGGGCGCGCACATAGTCCCGCCAGCAACAGGAGGTCCCTCAGGCAGGTGCAGCTGAGATGAGCACAGGGAATGGTGGCTGAGGCCCCTGGTCTGCATCTCCCCTGGCCTTGTGGCTGGTGGGGAGGGGGCCTGGTGTAAGGGGAGGGGGCCACAGGGCTCTAGGTCTGATCTGCTAGAAGTGTGATATTTAACACCATTTCCTCCAGGGGAAGCAGGCGTGTGCCCGACACGGTCCTGTGAGGATCAGATGAAGTGGTGGTCCTGCTGAATACGTTAGAATGGTTGTTGTGAGGAGTAGAGTCTTCACAGGCTAAGGAGGAGTCGTTTTCTCCATTACAGAAAACATTTTGTGAATTTAAGGAGTGACATCAGTGACATTAGCTAAGTGTGTGTGTGACAGTGTAAGGTGGGGCTGTGCTGGCCACCCACGGGTCTTGGCATCAAAGATTTTATAGTCTCTTGAGCTCTCTGATGCTAAAATTAACTGGGATATTCTATTAACCGAGCTCAGCTGGCTGCCTGTGCTATTTTTAACCCCTGAGGACTAATGTGAGAGCCTGGGGAGCCGCAGCTCCGGGGCCAGCAGGGATCTCAGCCCATGGCTCCAGGTTTTCCTGGGAAGGGGGTGGCTCTGCTGTGCACGTGAGGGTGAGAGGGATGCAGACTTCGTTTAATTCAGATCCTCACTGCTCCATGACACTGACGTTGAGGAAGGGAGACCCAGAGAACTTAAGGAACCTGCCAGTGTGGCCCGGCCTGTGGCCCAGCGGCCCAGCACCGCCACCCGTCCTGTCCTCAGCACTTAGTACTGTCTTTCCTCTCTCCATGACCTGAGGTTTGAATGGTGGGGGATAGCAGAGGGCTGGGAAGAGAGAAGTGGCGCCTCTTAGGGACAGGAGGCGGTCAGCGTTCTGAGGAGAGGGAAGGGGGCCGCTGACTCCTGTGGGTGGACAGCGGGGGTGCCGGCCTGGATGCTCTGAGGTGTGGCAGTCGCTGACCAAGGAGGAGAAGCTGGAGAGGAGAGAAATCGGGAAGATGTGATCTTGAACAGAATACAGAAATCCGGAGGTGATTCCTCGAGCAGGGCCGCTGGCACCCCACTCGGCCCCGGGCACTTCGGGACACGGCTCCTGTGGTGGCCCCGTGGACAGTCTCTTGTCTGGAATATAGCATTTGCTAGAAAACATTTAGATTTGCTTCTCTGAGGCTAAGGAGGCATTTGCGTGTGTAAATGCTCACACCTTTCTGAAGGTGTCCGGGGAATCAACATGGGGGTGTCACGATTAGTCACGGATGTGTTCGCTGGAAACAGTGGGAGTGGGAGCTGCCCACTGAGAAGTGAGCTCACTGAGAAGTGAGGTTTGAGGTCACACTTGAAGTGGAGGGTGCGCCCTCCCTCTGAGCGACCGTGGAGGTGGGTGCAGGTTGCCATGGCTGCTGTAGGGACCAGAGCCCCTGGGGGCCAGCGAGGAGAGGAGGTAGACTCACTGGGGGAGTCCCAGATGAATCCCCAATGTTTCTCGCTCACTCCGCAACTTTAGACATGTCTGCTAAGCCCGCTCTGCCTCAGTTTCCTTGTTTGTCGGAGTGGAGAGTTCTTGTGGAGCTCCGTGAGCTTGTGTGAGGAAATCTCTCGGGCGGACCTGTCACTGTGAGTGCCGTTTGAAGCCATTTGCTGGGTTCATCTTGTATCGAATGAGCATTCCGGCTAAGAGGGAGCAGCCCCTCCATATGCACGCAGGCACGGGGCAAGGTCAGGAAAGGAAAGGCGTCCTCAAACCTGCCATGAAGTGTTTCCAGAAGTCGGGGAGTCATTGTGTGGTGCAGAGCTGGGCAGTAGACGCAGCTGGGGCACAGCGATGGTTGGCTGGAGCGGCCAGTGCGATGTGCCGATGGGCCTCTGGCCCCTGGGTGGGCAGAGTGGGGTTTGTAGGCCGGCCTTGTGGGGACGCGGATGTTGTGTCCTGCAGGCGCTCGTCAGCCCTGGAAGGTCCGGGGTGAGAGAGCAGATATAAGGTCATGGTGCTTGAGAGGGGGTCCTCGCTGGTTGTGCAGTCTGCGTCCCCACGTCAAAGTCGGGGTCTGGGCCCAGCACAGGAAGGAGGAGCTGGCAGCATCACCGAATGTCCCGCTGTGACCAGCAGGTGGTGGTGTCCAGGAGCATTCATGCGGCCCACCACAGTCAGCGGTTAGGTGAACCAACAGCAGAAAGTGGAAGCAAAGTAAATGCTGGTTGAAAGGGAGATTCTATGATGTGGAAAACTCTGCAGCTTTCCCAGAGTGCGAGCCAGGCCAGGCTGTGTGACGAGCAGGAAGTTCCACGGGGCAGGACTAGAATGAAAAGCAGCAGGCAGAAAGTGTCTCTCTGAAAGAACTTTCAGAACAAGAAAGAACAAGAAAGAACAAGAAAGCCCAGATAACACGTGCAGTCTCTCGGTGGGACCCTGCGGTGGGACCCGTGGAAACGCTTCTGCAGGAAGAGGGAGGCAAGGAAGAAATAAAAGGTCTGTTTTGAAAAAGCAGGGACATTGCTCTAATGCACGCGTTTGAAGTTATGTGCATGGACAGGGAAATGAAGGGTTTAAAAACCACAACAATGTTAAAAATGGAAAGAGCATTCTGTAGAGGATACCGAGGCCCAGAAAGATAAGGTAATTTACCAGAGGGCAGAAGGGTCGCTCTTCGCAGGACCAGCCGGCTGCTGTCTGAGTCCAGAACTGAGTGGGTGACACTGCATTGCGGAGGGTGCCGGCTGGCTCGAGAGAGGGGCATGAACAGCTGACTCGAGGAGCGAGGTTGGCGCTGCAGCCGCTGTGTTCAGGAAACTGACTCGGACGAAGGGACTTATAGTCACGTCATCCACAGCAGGTGACCGGGAGCTGCTCCTCACGTGTGGGGCCACTCCAGAATTAACAGTTAACACATGCAAACTTTGGTATAAATGCCAGTCCTGCGATCATCCTCAGAAAGAAGAAAGGAGCTTCCCAGCTGGCTCCAAGAGCTGGAACCGAGGCAGTGTTCTCACACGAGGGCCATTAGGTCAGACTCAAGCCCCGGGGGCATCAGTGTCTGGGGGCTTCTGGTTCGAGTGCGCATTTTATCTGTGCTGGAAGTGGTGGGCCAGCAAGGTGACTGTAGGGTCAAAGATCGTGATTCCATGTTCTGTGGGTGTTCTGCGGGTGTTCTGCCTGCAGGGCTGGATCTGGGGTCGAGAACTTACCTGTCCTGAGGCGTGGCCTCCTTAGGTTCAGTGTTTGAGTGAGCTTGAATCCCATGCTGCGGCTCCGACATCTGGAGCGCGTACGGTGCAGCATGCCCCTCGGAGGAGGGCTGCGGGAGGTGGGAAGCTGCACCTGGGGTCGAGGTAAATCAGAACCGTTTCTAGACCCAGGACAGTGCCCTTCACTCCTAAGTCATCTAGGAATGACTCTCATTCCTGTTTTTTCCTCTTCATATCGTTTCTGTACCTGTTACCTGAATAATTTCCAAAATGTGAAGAATCGTTCTGTCTTGGCCGCCAGTTGCCAAGGGTATAAAGTCCAAAGGAGGCCCCACGTTGTCCTTAGAGTCGGGTGGCTCGGAGCCTGGAGACGTGACTCGCGTTGGCCCCGACACAGCCCCTGTGCACCGAGGCAGCCACGCTTTCTGCTCCCAGCACAGAGCCCGTGGTGCCTCCTTCAGCACCAGGCCCAGGCCCAGGCCGCCAGCCTCTCCTGAGAACCGCCTTCCCCTTTGCTGGCCGTGGGTCTGGTGGGAACCCCAGGCCTGGGCCCAGCTCTGGTTCTCTGGGCCATGGATAGAGCTGAGGCTGACGGTTGGTATGTCTTCTGGAGCCTTGTTTTGGGCTCCATGGTTCCAGAGCTGCAGCGGGTCTGCATGCGGCCAGTTGTCTCTGGCGTTTGTCAGGTGGTTTCTCTCCCACCTTGTTATGTCCGTTATGAGGCCACACAGAGTGACCCCAGGACCCCCACAGCCGAGCAGTCACAGAGTGGAGGATGTTCCACCTGCCCCGAGACCTCCTTCTTAGCTTTGTGTTGTGTTTTCTTCTTCTGAGGAAAAAGATTTCATTTTCCATTTAGCTCCTGTGGTCTCTCTTTCACACAGCAAGAGCATTTGTGACTGCCTAAGTTGTCCTGTGATGAACTGTGGTCACCAAGTCTGGGTGCGTGTGTGGTCAGCGAGGAACAACCTCCCTGGGTGTGTTGTCAAACCCCTTCCTCGACAAGAGACAACTAGCTCGCACCGAGGCCTTCTCCTTCTTAGGGAATCTTTGAATGACCGTTGATTGGACTTACGCAGCAGAGCGACACCCTTGTGTGAACCTGTGGTCCTGGAGAGACCAGGGCAGCTGGGGGCTCAGAGCCGACCCACTTCCCTGCAGTGTCTAGAGCTGCCTGGAATGCCTGAGCAGCCTCACTGAGACTGTGCCTCAAATAGGCCGGCCGTGTGGACAGCCTGCAGGCTGCCCTGGGGAGGTGGCACTGTTTCTTCTGGACTCCCGCCCTCCGACTTCTGTCTGATCCTCCCTTCCTCTCGATAGGGCGAGACCCACGCTCAGCTGCAGGCCCAGACGGCCTTATACGAGGAAAGCCCCTGGACCAGGCAGGCTCGAAGGCGCGAGGCGGGTGGAGCGGGCACTTAAGCTCGGGTGTTCGAGAGGTGGCTCAGCCCAGGCCCCCAAGGCTCTGGGCATCTGCTTGGTTTGGCCCAGCTACACCGGGGCTTTCCGAGGCTGGGGTCAGACTGTGGTACAGTGCTATCAGCAGAGATCCAGGAATCCATCAGTGTGCAGCCCCCAGGGGACCCGGCCAGAGGTCTGGGGCTGGCTGCTGTGACAGGCTGGTTTTCCCACGGCCTTGGTGACGAGGGCTGGGCTGGGGAATTCCAGACGCCTGGGCAAGCACAGCCTTCTCGCAGGCCCCTCGGCCTGTCCTGGACGACCACCTTTAGCAGTTGTAACTTAGGACCAAACACTTGGGTATTTTATCACTTTATAGGGGTGAGTTTCAAGGGTGGTAAACTCTGCCTGTATGATGTTCACGTGGAAAACACACACCCCCAATGGTAGGATGTCCGGGAGCCATCGGGCTTTTGGGGGAGCCTGGTGTTCTTGGACTCCCTGCAGAGCTGCACCAGCCAGGCAGAGGGTCTGATGAGCCGGGGAGTCATTTGTTGTTACTTTCTTACGAGGTCTCCTCTTGTTGTAACGTGGATGTGTGCGTGAGCACGCACAGGCGCACACACACACGCACACAGGCACACGCACACACACGCACACACAGACACACCGGCACACATGCAGACACGGGCACGTGCACACACACACGGGCACACGAGCACACATGCACACACACAGACACGGGCACACGCACGCACACACACAGACAAATGGGCACACGCGCACACATGCATACATGCACGCCCATGCACATATGCGGGCCTGGGCCCTGTCTCGGGTAGCAGTGCACGTGCTGTGTGCCCAGTGTGGGGGTGTGAGAGGGGTTTCTGAGACCCCTGCTGACTCTTTCCTGTTGGTCGAGATCCATGGTGCCAGGAACTGCCCTGTTCGCCAGAGTAAGACGTGTGGGGTTTAAAGATGGTTCCTGTTTCTCAAGCAAGTCTTCATCCTTGTCTTGTGCCCGACACAGGGAGGCTGCAGACACCCTGCTGACACCCGGTGGGTCGCGTGGCTCCGTGGCCTGGCCCCAGGGTCATGGGTGTGTGTAGGGATGCCTGCAGTCTGAGAGCGTGAGGGTGCGTGGCCCGGCATGCCCTGGGGCCCCGCTGGGACACCTGCCTTTCCACTTTCTAAGGCTGGAGAGCTTTTTCTGTGTTGTTTTTTAATATTTTGTATTTGTATCAGAAATCTTACACTTTTTAGGTCCCACAACCTGGAGTTTTTCTCATAGCTTTTTTACCCTAATTGTTTCCTGCCTGTTCTTTTAGCTAGCTGCACTCAGGTGGGAATTCCCAGTCTGACCAGCTCCGAGGACCCCGGGCTGGGCTGTGCCGCTCAGGAGAATGTCCCAGAGTTCCAGAGAGGGAAAACATGGCGAGGAAACCACAGCAAACATTGGCACTTGAGCTGTGGTCAGTTAGAAGTGACCGGTGGCCCTGCTTCACAGGAGCCTGCGCCCTGTGGGGGAACGGGGTCTGGTGACAGGAGGTTAATGGGGAACAAAGTCTGGTGACAGAAGGGTTAGTGGGGGATGAGGGTCTGGTGACGGGAGGTTGTGGGGATGGGGGTCTGGTGACGGGAGGTTGGGGGATTGGGGGTCTGGTGATGGGAGGTTGGGGGATGGGGGTCTGGTGACAGGAGGTTAGGGGATTGGGGATCTGGTGACAGGAGGTTGAGGGGATGGGGGTCTGGTGACGGGAGGTTGGGGGGATGGGGGTCTGGTGACAGGAGGTTGAGGAGATGGGGGTCTGGTGACAGGATGTTGGGGGGATCGGAGTCTGTGACAGGAGGCTGGGGCAGATCGGGGTCTGGTGTTGAGAGGGTTGGGGATCTAGTGACGAGAGGGGACGGCCATCCTGAGACGGGCAGTGCTGCAGGTTATGAGGAGAGGCTCCTCTGGCCCGTGGACATGGTGGGCGTGGAGGGGGTTCCACACGGCTCTTGTCTGCACTGGCTTCGCTGTGAGCCCTAGGAACCAACTTGCCTGCTCTTCAGACGCAGACACCGGCCTCGGGGGGAGGCCTTGCCTGAGGGAACCCGATGCCCTTGAGCCTGGTTGGCTACAGCTGGACTGTCACGGAGGTGACGGCGGAGGACTGCGTGCGGCTTCCTGAGCCCCCAGCTGGCTCTGTCCATCTGGAATCTGCAAATTCCTTTCTCTGTTCGTCATTTCCTGCTCCCTCGGCTCTGCGTCGAGTGTTTGGAGAGTTTCTCAGCATTTGGACCGAGAATGTCTGTACTTGTCCTGACTGGACACAGAGGTCATGTGGGAAGACAAGCCACTGTCATTGTGGTTTTGCTCAGCATCTTGTTGCTGTTGTCTTGTTTCGTGAAGTGTACTGGGTTCGCTCTGGGGAAGCCTTTCTCTCTGTCCCCATGTCCTTCTGGACAAGCAGACCGTTTGGTCACGGGGAGGAAGGTGGTCAGTGGGGAAGGGCGGGGTGCAGGCAGAGTCTGGTCCCCAAATTACACTCTTTTACCTGTTCTTCACCTGGTCATTATGCACTGTGATGGGTAACAACTTACTTCTGTGTTCCTCCGCTTTCCTTTCGGAGCCGGGACCCCTGCCCTCTATGCGCTGACCTCTCCCCAGCCCAGTCAGCTTTCCTTTTGGGAGCTGCGCTGGAATCCGCCAGTTCTGTGAATATAAGAAAGTGGGTGGTTTTAAGGTAGGACATACCTGCTGATTTTCAGTAGAGCGGGCCAGGTACCAGCGAGCGGGGTCAGTCATTCATCAGAGGAGGTGATGGTCTCCGCCTCGTGCTCTGGAAGCTGGTCCAGATTTCAGCGTCACCACGGCCTGAACGTGGTGACGGCATTGTCTTCCGAGTAAGATATTCCAGAACGATTTGGGAAGCGTTTGTACACATCTGACCTGGGAGGAGTTGTGGGATTGGGGGAAGCGAGGGTGGGGCAGCGTTCAGAAGTCAGTGCGGGACTGAGGACTTGTAGGGTCATCACAGACGGTGGCAAGAGCTGTTTGTCTGACTCGATGTGTCAGTTACAGATCCTAGTTGGGGAAAGTGAGTTTTCCAAAGCTCTTCTCCCGCTAACCTGCACTCATGGGCAGTTAGGTGGCAGTTCTGAATTGCGCAGGCCGAGCGTTGGCTGAAGTCAGCCCAGGGGTCTGACGTGGGCCACCCGGATTGTGTCACGAAGTTGGCGCCCCTGCCAGGGGCTTCGTGTGGGCCAGGGAGCCATGACTGGGGACTTCCCGGAGAGGCCTGCCTTCCACGATGTTGCCAACAAAGGATAAACAAGACAGAGACCCCTCGACAAAGTCATGTATTCATGGGAATAGTCATAACCAGGGAATTTTCAGGTCTGAGATGTGAGCTCTGCTTTGTGCTGAGGAGGACAGGGACGGTCTGGCCTGCTTCTCCTGTTCTCCTGGGAACAGAGGCGAGGTGTGCACCTTTCACCTGTTCTGAAGCGCAGCGTCCCCACATTTGACAGCTCGAGGAGGGGTGCTCCTGCCTAGCCACCGTGGTCATCAGTCTCCCTCTCTTGGGCCAGACCACAGTGGCCTGTCTTACAGTGGAGGCTTATGAGGTCCCAGAAATGCGACGTTTCCCTGGAAAGCAGGAGGAGGGCCAGGCATGGGTTCTTAGATAACAGGACACCTCTCGTGTGTTTATATACGTGTGTGTCTTGGAGTTCAGACCTCCTTCAGGTAGAATCGGGCCTGTTGGACAGGGATGGGGCAGGCGGGGCTCACAGCCGTGGGCATGTCTTCCAGGCAGCAAGCTGTGCACAGACTCACAGATTTTGGTCCTTTGTCTGTTTTTCCTCTTCGGGTTCCTCTGTAATTTGTAGAGTCCTTGTTGTGAGGCCAGGTGGGTGGGGACAGAAAGTAAAGCAGTCATTCAGGACTTGAGTCAGAGAGGCTCTGACCTGGGCAAAGTATGAGGACAGCCAGTCTCGGCCATCTGGAAGGTCCTCCTGACTCTGGGGCTTCCAAAGAAACCGGGGCTCCTGGCCCTGAGGAGCCGCGCAGCAGGAAGTCCCTGCCTGCCTCTCCGGGACACCAGCACCCCGCTTGCCGGGTCAGTAACGGGACTCAGAGTCATGGATCCCGAGGGAGCAGAGCAGAGAACGGGGAGGAGAAGGTGCTCGAGTTTCTCTTGGAGTTTTTTGTTTGCGGGTGACTAGCGCCCTTGCTCCTTCCCTGAGAGTTGACTGGACATGCAGAAGGCAGGCGACAGTCCGCACGTCTGGCTCCGAGGGAACCATCCTGGGCTCGTCGCGTGTCTAGTCCAGGGGCCCCAGGTTGCCTGGGAGTGAGGGTGTCCAGACACACAACTTCTTTAGTGCCATGGTTTTAAACCAGGGCGCTTTTGCCCCCAGGGCATATTTGGCCACGTTTGGGGATGTTTTCCTTTGTCACCACTGGGAGCGGGGAGGGTGGCACCTAGTGGGCCGAGACCCTTGGCCACAGCCACAGTGCTCTACAGTACACAGGGCGCCACCCGAGAACATCAACACTGGGGTGGGGGTGGGGGTGCCTGGGGCAAAGTGTTGGACACCTGTGAAAACCAAAGGTGTGTCTGCCCAGCTCTCTGCCTCCCCAGGAGTGTGGCTTTGAAGAGCTGCCGGTCACATTTTGGGAGGAGAGCAGATGGATCTCATGCACACTGGATGGAAGGACCCCCGCAGTGTGGACCAAACACACCGCCTGATGGTCTAGCGGGTGGACGAGAAGGGCAGGACCCGGGGCTGAGGGCAGAGTGGCCAGTCTGCTGCTGACACTCCCGGCTGTGCAACTGACATGCTGTGTGACCTTCGGCAAGTCATTTGACCTCTCTCTGCCTTAGTTTTAGTGACTGTAAACTGACGACCGTAATAACTGCTTCATAAGATTGTTCAGAGGGTCGAGTGGCTTTAGGTCTGTAAAGTGGCAGACCAGAGCACACGTTGCCTCAGTGTCATTGACACCTGGAAGGAGAGTGAGGCCTAGAGAGGGTGAGCACCTGCTCGAGGTCGCAGGGTCGGGTGGGTGACCAGGGATATTTTCAGGACCAGCTGAAAGGGCTGCAGGCCAGCAGGTTCCTCAAGAGGATGTGGCTGGCGTGGAAGGCATGAGCTGGTGGTGGGCGCCTGGGGTCCGGCCCCCGTGCTCCCTGGCTGTGTGGTTTTAGCTGCGTTACCAGCCCCACAGTCCTTGGGTTCCTGGTTGCTCCATCGGTCGCCCTACAGGGGGCCCCAGGATGTCACCAGCGTGGCTGGAGGCCGCGTCCGAGCCCGTGTGTTTTCTTCATCGAGAGCCTTCCTGCTTCTTCATTGAGCATCTGTTCATGACTCAAAAATATTAGTGAAGAAGCATAATCTTACGTTTAAATGCAGTTTTGCAGGAACAGGTGTGTCTGTAGCGACATAATTGGAGGCTCTGCTTTCCCTCAGCATGCGGTAGAAGCAAGAGATTGTGGTGTTCTGACCTCGGGGCCGGTTACAGAGCATTTAGTGTAGTTAAAAACACTCACACGAGGCTGCGTGTGTTGCGGAAGAAACTGGAGAAACAGCAGACACTGTGAGCTCTAGGTGACAACTGAAGTTGGTGTGTAGTTTTGACTTCTCTGCCTTTCTTTCTGGATCCCTCCGTGGTTTTATCTCCTTGGCACAGGCTCGCATGACAGGAAGTGTGTATGAATGATCAGCTAGCTATTTTGGAAGCCGTAGGAAGCGTCTTGTGATGAGCCTGCCCTCGGCACGCAGGCCCCGTCACAGGCACTGGACAAGTGCGGCTCTGTGTGCGGAGCAGCCTCGCACAGGCCGGCTATGGTCGCTGTCCGGCTCAGGCTGTGGGGCCATCTTGGAGGCGAGGCATTCATGTGCACCTCTGGCCCAGGAGATGCTGGGGAAGCTGTCACTTCTCACAGTGAGGTAAGGTCTCTAGACGCCCACCAGCAAGGGAGGTGCCTTCACTTGGTGAGGCCTTGCTCTGTGCCTCCTGCAGCACCGACTCTCTGTGGGGCTGGGCCGTAGGCCTGGGGTGTATTCCGCACACGGACACCAGCCGAGCAGGAGACTCGAGCTAGTTCAGCCCCCTTCTCCCTCCTCAGGACTGACTGAGCGTTCTGGATCATTGCATTGGCAATTCAGAGCATCTGCCTTCTCCCTACACTTGGAAATCAGCGCCAAACAAGTGTGAGAGAGTACGTTTAATGAACTCTCAGGTTTCTACTAAAAACTTGTCCAATTTTTACTAACAAATAAAAGTAAACAAAGATGAGTGAAGAATGAAGAAAAACAAGCTGGTTTTATGAGTAAAATCAAGTATGTCGTAAAGAGCCACTCATTTTGGCCTGTGCAGTTTAAAGACCAGTCAAGAATAAGGTGGTGTTTTTTCCGATGTAGAATGAGGTTCCTGGCCCGTCATGCACCGTTTAGCAAGCGGATGGCTAGGCGTTGTGTCTGGACCTCGCGATGCGGGAGCCGGAAACGTCGCTGCCCTGGCCCCTTCTGGTTCAGTGATTGCTGAGTAACTTCTCTCATTCCCTCCTCCTCCCCCTGACGTGTGCGGGGCCCAGATGACCAGAGTCTTTCCAAGATAGTTTTGGACTCAAGTCTAATAAAGGAAACCCCAGGAAATCCAGAACAGAAAGTTAGCACATGACAAGAGGAAATTCGTTATAAACTCTGCAGATAAATTTGTGGTTTGGCTTTGGAATATCGAGGATGTCAGCTCGCCGAGGGAAGGGAGTGGCTCCTTCCGGTGGTCCTGGACCCCACACGCCGTCTGCTTGGTGCCTTGTAAACGCTTGACAATGGTTTGTGGAGTAAGTTAATGAGCATCCTGCATGTGAACAGATCTCTGCTATAAACTGCTGAATGATCCTGAAATCTGGGCCACTCATCTGGTTTTCTCATTAGCATTTCTCTCTGTTTTAGTTTATCAGAGGCAACGTGGTTGTTGCAGATGGGCTTAGGGGTCTGCCTTACGTTTCAGATGTTCCTTTTGTTCCTCCTCACACGTAACGCACCATCCAAGTGCTGTGTCAGGTCGTTGTTGCTGAATGCCTGGAGGATGTGTGGGGCTGTGTGGAAAGAACCCGGTCCACGGTTGCTGGGGTGCTAGGGTGTTGGGTGTGCTGGGGGCCTCCGAGCCCCAGGTGCCTCGTGTGCGACTGTCCTAGGAAGGAGATGACTCACACTGAAGAAGCTCTACCCGTGAACAGCAGGAAGAGAGGAGCAGCCTTTGGTCCTGGAGATGGTGTGGCTCAGGGTCCAGTATCGCTCACTCAGCCTGTCCCAGGGCCATCCCAGCCCCCTTCCCCGAGTCAGGAAAGGCTTCCTAGTGCCTACCAGCTCCTGGTCAGCCTTCCCCAGGAGAGCTTGGCTCTCCCCTTGAGCCTTAGTGCCTTCTTGAGCCCTTCCCAGCCCCCCTAGTCCTTTCGCATCATCCCAGCTCCACAGTCCTTGTGCGTCATCCCAGCCCCCCACTGCTTGTGCGTCATCCCAGTCCCCCATCCTTGTGCATCGTCCCAGTCCCCCCGTCCTTGTATATTGTCCCAGCCCCCTGTCCTGTGCATCATCCCGGGCACCTGCCCTGTCTCTTTGTGTGTCCCAGCCCACCTTGTTGGCCTCTGACCCCCCTCTGAGGACAGGGTCTCCTTCCTCTGAGGTTCCTCTTTGAAACCATTTGCACTGCGAGCTGAGCCTGTTCCTGAGCTGCCTTCACCTCTGCTGCCCCTGGAAGAGGAGGCTGCTGGGCCCACCTGGAGGTGGGAGAGGAGGGACCTGCAGCCGGCAGGGAGAACGGGCATGCCCATCACCCCCTACTCGAATTCTTCCCCCTCAGCCTGGGGCTCTCAAGGGGGTCCCCACACCAGCAGCTCACCTGGGAGCTTGTTTGATGCAGATGTTTCACCCCACCCCAGGCCTATAGAATCTGTACTTCTGACGGGGCCTGGCGGTCTTTGCTTCCTGAGGGTTCCCATGCAGCGGGAGTTGGGGGGCCCCTGGTTTAAAGCCTGTTCCCTTACAGCTGAGCTGAGACTCCAGCCGCACTTTCTGCGTGATCATCAGTGGAAAGTGCTCCTCATGACGTGTGCTGAGCTCTGGCTCTGGGGAGAGGCGCCCTGACTTGCCTGGGTGAAAACCCTCCCTCCACTGCTAGCTTCCTTCAGCTCCCGAGGGGCGAGATGTGAGGAGCTGGCCCGGCTCAGCAGCTGTAGCTCAGGGAGGAGCCCCTTTCGGGAGCCCCCTCTGGACTCTCTGCTGACGCCCGTTGATGGAGAGTTTGTTCCCCTGTCCGTATTTGCTGTCACCAGTGGTCTGACAACACGCCATACGGACTGCCTGACTGCCCTAGTCTTGGATGTAGGTGGGGTGGGGAGGGGTCAGAGTTGACTGGGGAGGGCGGTCAGTGCCACATCCGTGGCCACACAAGGGGTGTAGCTGCTGTTTGCTATTGTTTCTTCCACTAAAAGCCCCGTTCCTGCCTGTTGTTTGGAATTAAAGGGTAGGGTGGAATCCGTCCCTCCTCTGACCTCGTACAGTGTTTTCATGGGTCGCAGTCACTAGTGCTGTGCGTCGTCACCCCAGCCAGAACTCGGTGCCTGGCCAGCCCCTGGAAGCACAAATTTTGCTCAAGTTGCAATCGGGGAGGGCCCTAATCACCGACCTTGCACTGAGCTGTCACCAACTCTGCTGTTACATTTGCGGTTTTTTGAACAGCTTGTGTGGGTAGAGGCTATTTTGGAAGGAGCTTGTCATGAGTGTAGTTGAAAACACCGAGCCTTTTCATGGTGTTGTTGAGCGTGGGGGTATGGGGAGAGCCTTCTTTCCTAGAGACACCAGCCCATTTGTGGCATCCGCAATTAGCTGTTCTGTGTTATAGTTTTAATTTTTTTACCTTGAGCTGCCCTGAATGATGACGTGTCAGCCCCACAACTTTTGGAGAATCTCACGGTGGAAGGTTGGGACCATCCCATGTCCAGGGTCTTAGCTCCAGAGTCTCTCAGATCAGTCCCACTGGATGGTCACTCTTTTAGGGTGGACTCTCGGTCCCCAGACAAGCATGAGCCAGGGGTCAGCTTGTTAGTTCAGAGGAGTGTGTCCTATGCACTGAGGCCCTCTCCAGACCCCCTCAGGGGCGGGGGGCTAAAAGACCCAGTGGTGTGTTGTCATGCACTGTGCTGGGCACAGGCTAACACTGCGGCCCTCACAGCCCACTGACCACTTCGTGGTGGGAGAAACTCACACTCGGGCACCCTCTGTAGTGCTCACGTGCGTACCTCCGCGCTCCGGGACCCAGAGGAGAAGCCCGCGGGGGCCAGCTGGGCAGTCGTCCTCAAGCTGCTGCATGTGGCCATCCCCTGCAGAGCGCTAAGACAGCACCCGGGCCTGGTCCACCCACTGGGGACCTGATTCCACGGGTCTGGGCTCCCGCGCCCGCACGTTCAAAGCCCCCGGGTGGAGGGGAGGAGGAGGAGGAGGGCAGTGAGGGATGTGATGGGGAGGGTCTTTGCTGTGCTGCCCTCCCCTCTCCCCCATGTTTCTGTTCTGAGGATCCCCTGCCCAGTTGCTCCTCTCGTCCCCTGAATGTTGCCAGTAACTTTTGCCTTGAGTCTTGGGATGCTGTGTGTGTGTGTGTATGTGTGTGTGCGAGTGTGTACAAAAGTAAACATTTCCACTGAAGATTTGGGGGATACAGAAAAGCAGAGTTAGAATATGAAGAACCACGACCCCACAGCGGGTAAAACCCCCAGACCTTCCTTCCCTGTGGCAAGACTGCACTGTCACCGTCGTCTGTGGGGCTGAGACACAGGGCATGTGTACGGGGTTTCTACTGCTGGGACGCTCCACGAGAACGACCCATGTGTGCTCAAAGCTGTCTGTCCTGTTAAGACTGGGAGATCTTACCAGAGAGCACCCCTCCCTCCCTGGTGTGTGGGGCCTGCCGCCTTCTCTGCTTGTGAGGCGGGAGCTGGAGTAAACGGCGGTTAGAGAACAGGGCCGGCCTCAGTTTCATACGTGCGTGTGCAGACCCTGGTGCGGTGCTGAGAGCACGGGTTTAAGGTCCGTCGTCTGGGGTTCAGTCTCAGCTTTGACGTTTACTAGTCGTGTGTTGGGGAGAAGAAGGCCTTGAAACCTGGTGTCCGCACAGCCAGTCCACTTGGGGGAGGTCCTGAACAGGACCGTGGATGTGAATTGCCCATGCTGTGCCAGATAGAGGCCGGTTCGTCTTACCGTGCTCCTGAGTGTGGTTGTCTGCGGTTAGTATGTAGACGTGGCAGGTGTAGACTAGAGATGAGCTTTAGAACTGACACTGGAGACGAGAGAGGCTGTGGACAGGGGCCAGGTGCCCGGATGGGGTTCTAGGGGTTGAGAGAACCAAGTGGAAGACTGTAACCAAGGCAGAGATGTGAAGTGAACCAAGAAAAGGGGCTCGGAGCCGACCACAGAGCAGAGGCCCGGACTGGAGTAAAGCCGACCATCCGTGACCGAGATGCTGTTCTGAGAGCTCATGGCCTGACCTGAGGGGTCGACAGTTTCTCAGCAGAGTAAGCAGTCGAGGTGGCGCCGCAGGGGCCGGGTCTTCCTGGCTCCTTGCTGCCCGGCCTCCTTTCCCGAGTTCTGAGCTGAATTAAGTGATGCGTGCCTTTGCTGCCGTTCTGATATCTGGGATGCCTCTCTGATCAGTCGCGTATTCACTGTGATGGAACCAGATTTTTATGGAAAGACTAGGATTTACTACGGGGACGTTTTAGGGCGGTTCAGGATAACTCAGGCTGCACAGCTGTTGTGATGGGGGAATTGCTGAGCCCTGCAGATCCCAGCCCCTGGAGCGAGGGTGTGTCCCCCAGACCAGGCCCCACAGCTGCTCCGAGCCTGCCCCTCGGTGTCCCCTGCCGTGATCCGGCCCCAGGGATGCTCCCGAGACGACAGGGGCTGTCCGGGGACACCGGCTCGTGTCGGGGATGCTGTGCGGGAGTGAAGGATCACCACGGCCGTTGCTGAGTCTGACTCCGTGAGTGTGCCGGGAACCAAGCTAAGCTCTTCTCAGGCAATATTTTCCTGTTTTACTGACGGAGAAACTGAGGCTTAGTGAGAGGCGCATGCCTGATCTGAGAGGACAGCGGAGGGCAGTTTGGCGGGGTGCTGGGCCCTGGGTGGAAGCTGCCAGCTGGGGAGAACCAGGCTTGGCTCCATTCTGGGAAGCACAGCAGTAAACTGAGCCTCTCAGATGCACCACGGCTCCTTCTGCCTTTGCGGGCCCTTCTCGTCCTCCGATCCTGGCAGCCCTCTGCTTCCTGGGTGGTTGGGATGTGGCGGGCCAGGCGCCCTTTGAATTGGGAGCGGAGCCCACGAGGGGCAGTCGCTGCCATGGGAACCTCTTGGAGGAGTTCCGAGGGGCTCAGCCACCTGCCCGGGCCGTGGTGGTCATCCAGGTTGAAGGCAGCCCAGCCCCATGGGGAGAAGGAGCCTGACCTGGGCGGCACAGACATGTCTGTGCAGAGAAGCTGCGTCACAGGCTTGGCGTGATGTGAGAGGCAGACACTCAGAGAGCAGGCCAGGAGGGTGGACTCATGTCGTGTCTTAAGAGGTGAGATCCCACTGGTCCATCGGCCAGTCGCAGAGTGTGGGGAAGACACGGGGCCGCACGGGTGCACGAGGCTCTGGGGTCCTCTTCCTTGGTCGGCAGATTGGATGTTTGCAGCTGACGGTCACTAGTTTCACACACAGCGGTTATCGTGTCCTGTGTTTCTGGTTCAGGCCGCCGTGCAAGCTGTTTGGAACATTCGCTCTGCCCTGTGCCCCCACCCTCCTGACCCACCCTGCCTTTGCTCTCTGCCCTCTCGGCCTTTGTCCCCATCTCCCTGCCTGGCCTGATCTCTGCCCACTCCATCCCTCCCTGCCTCCTGGTCCCCCAGACCCACCATCAGGAGCTGCCTCCCTCTTCAGTGCTCTGGCCGGGAGGGGCTGACAGACGGTCCCTGTGGCTCCAAGGACTTCTCATTGCTTAGACGTAATGGTGGAAATTAGATTGGGGATTTTCTGTGAATTCAATTTATTTTAATTCATGGAAAATTGTGAATTGGCCCTTGGTTAAATGAGAAGCAGACAGTCTAGGCCAGCCAAAGGCTCAAATTCTGGGAGCTAAGAATAGAAGTGGTGGGAAAGGAACAGCGCCTGGAGGAAGAGAAGCCAGGAAGAGCCGAAGTGAGCAGGCGTCTGCAGGCCTCGGGAGAGTCACAGAGCCCGGCAGAGCTTCGGGAGACAACAGCCAGGATTGACCAGAGAACTTCCCCTCAAGTTCTGTGTGTTAATCAGGCAGCTGTGCACTCTCAGAGGCCGTGGAGAGTTTCAATTTAAATGACAATAAATTAAAGAATAAACGTGGAATTTTCAACATTGGCTTATTAGCTGTAGCTAGACGTTAAACCAGAAAAATTATTCAGAAGGTAAAGGGGCTGGGTGCCTGCTTTGTGTGTAAGTGTGACTATAGATAATATATCTATAATACAGATTATAGCAAGAGTGATAGAGCCGCCTGCTAAGCAGGGGTTTACTGGATATGTGTCATCTTCCAGTAACACAGTCACTTTTAAAGGTTAAGCTGGATATTCTTAGGTTCCTAATAGACAAAAAGTATCAGCGAGAATACAAAAGCAGATCAAAGTATATATGGGAACCTAATTTGTGATAAAGATGGTGTTTTAGTTCACTGGGGAAAGGGAGGTATTTTTATAAAATGGAGTTGGTTTAATTACCTGTCTTGAAAAAAATTACATCCTAACTCACGCCATATAAACCGAATTCCTTACAGATTAAAGGTTACACTGTGAAAAATAAAAGTACCAGGAACATCCTGAGAATATTGTGAATAAGCTCTGAATGTGGGAGAATGTCCTGAGTGATGAGTGAACTAAAAGCTGGGAGAGGAGAAGATGATGGCTCTGATTATATAGGAATTGAAAATTTCTGTGTGGCAAAGACTTGAACAACAGGTGGCCCACCCTAGGACAGGTGACGGGCAGTGATGACCTGCTGCTCACAGTGGACGAGAGCCTCACACCCTGGAACAAACCAGCCCCGAGAGGACAGACCAGTGACAGACCAGCCCCGAGAGGACAGACCAGTGACAGACCAGCCCCGAGAGGACAGACCAGTGACAGACCAGCCCCGAGAGGACAGACCATTGACAGACCAGCCCCGAGAGGACAGACCAGTCACAGGCCAGCCCCGAGAGGACAGACCATTGACAGACCAGCCCCGAGAGGACAGACCAGCCCCCAGAGGACAGACCAGTGACAGACCAGCCCCGAGAGGACAGACCATTGACAGACCAGCCCCGAGAGGACAGACCAGTGACAGACCAGCCCCCAGAGGACAGACCAGTGACAGGCCAGCCCCCAGAGGACAGACCAGTGACAGACCAGCCCCCAGAGGACAGACCAGTGACAGACCAGCCCCGAGAGGACAGACCAGTGACAGACCAGCCCCGAGAGGACAGACCAGTGACAGACCAGCCCCGAGAGGACAGACCAGTGACAGACCAGCCCCGAGAGGACAGACCAGTCACAGGCCAGCCCCGAGAGGACAGACCATTGACAGACCAGCCCCGAGAGGACAGACCAGTGACAGACCAGCCCACAGAGGACAGACCAGTGACAGACCAGCCCCGAGAGGACAGACCATTGACAGACCAGCCCCGAGAGGACAGACCAGTGACAGACCAACCCCCAGAGGACAGACCAGTGACAGGCCAGCCCCCAGAGGACAGACCAGTGACAGACCAGCCCCCAGAGGACAAACCAGCCCTGAAAGGAGAAACCAGTGACAGACCAGCCCCCAGAGGACTGACCAGTGACAGACCAGCCCCCAGAGGACAGACCAGTGACAGACCAGCCCCCAGAGGACAGACCAGTGACAGGCCAGCCCCCAGAGGACAGACCAGTGACAGACCAGCCCCCAGAGGACAGACCAGTGACAGAACAGCCCCGAGAGGACAGACCAGTGACAGACCAGCCCCCAGAGGACAGACCAGTGACAGACCAGCCCCCAGAGGACAAACCAGCCCTGAAAGGAGAAACCAGTGACAGACCAGCCCCCAGAGGACTGACCAGTGACAGACCAGCCCCCAGAGGACAGACCAGTGACAGACCAGCCCCCAGAGGACAGACCAGTGACAGACCAGCCCCGAGAGGACAAACCAGCCCTGAAAGGAGAAACCAGTGACAGACCAGCCCCCAGAGGACAGACCAGTGACAGACCAGTCCCCAGAGGACAAACCAGTGACAAGCCAGCCCCGAGAGGACAAACAAGTCACAGGCCAGCCCCCCGAGGACAAACCAGTGACAGACCAGCCCCGAGAGGACAGACTAGTGACAGACCAGCCCCCAGAGGACAGACCAGTGACAGACCAGCCCCCAGAGGACAGACCAGTGACAGGCCAGCCCCCAGAGGACAGACCAGTGACAGGCCAGCCCCAAGAGGACAGACCAGTGACAGGCCAGCCCGCAGAGGACAGACCAGTGACAGGCCAGCCCCCAGAGGACAGACCAGTGACAGGCCAGCCCCCAGAGGACAGACCAGTGACAGGCCAGCCCCCAGAGGACAGACCAGTGACAGGCCAGCCCCCAGAGGACAGACCAGTGACAGACCAGCCCCCAGAGGACAGACCAGTGACAGACCAGCCCCCAGAGGACAGACCAGTGACAGACCAGCCCCCAGAGGACAGACCAGTGACAGACCAGCCCCAAGAGGACAGACCAGTGACAGGCCAGCCCCCAGAGGACAGACCAGTGACAGGCCAGCCCCCAGAGGACAGACCAGTGACAGGCCAGCCCCCAGAGGACAGACCAGTGACAGAGCAGCCCCCAGAGGACAAACCAGTGACAGACAGCGTGGCTCTGCGGGTGCTGCACAGTGGAGACGCAGGCTGCTGTCCGTGTGGATGGTGAATTTCCGTTTTGTGAGCCATGGTCCCTTGATGGGATGGTGGCTTTTCTCGGAGGTGGGAAGCAGGTGGGGAGGAGTCCCTGTCCCCATGCAGGAGGCTGGGGGCTCCCAAGGCTGCGCTGCCCTTGGCTGAGGGGCTCCAGAGCCTCTTTCCCCCACAGCCGCTCACGCCAGGTGCCCCTCAAAGCCAGGGCTGCCCTGGGAGTTCGGGGTGGAGAGCTTCCGAAGAGGCGTCGGCAGTGCTGCCTCACGGGCTGTCCTCCGCGCCCTGAGAGCCGCAGCGGCTGTTGTAAAAACCCCCGCTCGCTGGTCGTATGGCCTTGACAGTGAGGCCCTCACCTGGCCGGCGTGGTAGGACGCTGGTGTGGGGCACAAGTTTATCAGATGGGTGGTGGCCCACTGGGGACACAGCTGGGAGCCCAGGGGGGCCGGGGCCTAGGACCTCCAGTGGGGCCGTTCTCCCAACCCCTCCCCACAGGAGAGCCGGCTCCATCTTACCCAACTTCGTCCATCTGTGGGCGGCGAAGGCCCCTTGATGAGTCCTGAGGGTGTGGGCAGCAGGGCCCGGCGGGGGCTGGTCTGGGCAGTGGCCTCAGAGTGGGGTAGGCCGCTTCTGTGTGAGCTCGTGGTTTGCCAGTGTTTATGAGTTAGGACCAAAGAGGAAGGCATGTCGCACCAGAACCAAGCAGCACCCAACAGTCTCTTTGCACTTAGAATCTGACCTCTCTCTCCGGTAGCCTTTTGCAGTAATAAATACGGAGAGAAAAACCAAAGTTGTAATTTTGCAATTTCCTCCTATTCTAAAATTGCCATTGAGACTCAATCCAGTGGCCAGTGCAGGCTGTTGGTGTGTGGTTCTCTGTCGGGGACAGCAGATTAGAGACCATCTTTGTGGCTGGGTTCACTGACGTAGCCCAGGAGCTCACACCGCCATCGAATTCCTTGGTTGTCATCCCTGATGACCATGGTCAGGCGGAGAGGCTGTCTCTGCTGGCTGGAGTCTCGGGTGAGGCCTTCCTGCGGGGCTGTGGCCTGTGGTGGGCTGATCCCGGCGGCACCTTGCTGGAGGGGTGCTCTGCGCAGGCGCATTGGGGGACCGTGGGCTCCATGGGCCCATCTGCAGGCCTGGCTCATGTGGCAGGTGGCCCAGGTGTGGAGCCTGCCTCCGTGGCAGGCGCTCTCTCCGGGGCGTGGTTCTGTGTGCACGAGCCAGCCTGCAGTTCCCCATGAAGTTTCTGGAAGAGACCCGGGTGCTCCAGGAACTCTCGGGCCTTTGTTGGTGCCTTTGAGCCTCATCCTTCATCCTCGAACTTTAATTGGACAAGAACGTCCCTGGAGGAGGGTGCTGGCCAAGGCTGCTTCCAGAGTGTCCACTCAGACCCGCAGTCCAGTAGGCGCCAGGCAACAGGCACATGTCCTGTGGAGGGTCCTGAGGGCCCTTCATCCTGTCGTGTCAGAGAGCTGGTAAAGCTGCCAGGTCACCACAGCGGTGACTTCTGTGCCAGTGTGCTGCCTCAGAGGACTTGGCGCTGCCCTGGCTCTGAAGGGTGAGGACATGGGAGCCAGAGCTGTGGTGTGGGCCCGACTATGCTCCCTGCTCTGGGCCTTGAGAGCCCAGCTCGACATGCGCCTTCTGTGGGAGTGGTCAGTCCACAGGCTTACCTTTGGCCATTCACTTGTTTTGTGTGATCTCGACTCTGGTCACTCAGAGGGATTCTGGGCCTCCCGGACCCTGAGAGGACAACAGGTGTGGCTCTCTCGGGGGAGAGGAGAGGAGTCGGCATGCTGCTTGGGCTCGGAGGGCAGCAGGTGTGAGGGCCAGAGGAGGGTGGCCGCCACTGGCCTGCTGGGTCGCTGTGGCCCTGGCGCTTTCAGAGGAAGCGGACGCCGTGGCAGGAAGCCTCTGGGAATCGCAGTCCATTTCCACGAGGAAGTGAGTGTCTTTGTGCCCGCAGGGCCCTCCGGGCTCAGGTTCATTTCAGAGTGTGGCTGCTGCAGGGGCCAGATCGGCCTGTCCTGGAAAGGCACACGACGTCCTGACCAGGGTACCGCCTGCAGCATGCCAAGGGCGCGGACGACCCTGAGTTCGCATCCTGCTTCTGCCTCCACCGCCGGCAATGGGGCCTCAGTTCTCGTCTGTGAAATGGAGCTGCAGGCGGGCTGAGGTGGTGCCTGTGTCTGGTGAGGCCTGTGGGGTCACCGTGAGCCTCGTGGGCCTTCTGACTCGTCTGCTCACTCCTCGCGTCCCTGCTGGGAGAAGGGAGCCCCCGGCTCTTGGTTTTTAAAGATGAGGGGGCTGGACGCACCTCCTAAGGGGCGAGAGGGGAGGGCAGACCAGGGGCACAGAGGCCCCCGCTCGTTGCCCCACACGACCGCCCGAGAGGGGAGAGGAAGGCAGAGTTGATCTGCAAGTTCTGTCATCACTTTTCAGTTTCTTCCTCATCTCAGCAAAATTTTAAAAGCATCCTGAGTTGAGGTGTCAGTTGGTCTCATTCCATGGCCACAGTTCTTCCTACGCGGCCGCCTGTGACCCGGGCAGTGTTCTGCCTGATTCCACCAATGGTGGTGTTACATTGTGGAGTCTTAAACAGCTCTGGAGCTAAGTGGAGAGACCCCGACTTCCTGTGTGAGATGCTGGAGCCCTGAGGGCGCTGGGGGCGACTCTGCAGTTGGTGCCAGGTCTGGAACCCAGGGCTGGGCGGGTCCCACTGCCTTAGTGCTGGGCTGAGGCGTGAGTCACACCGGATGCGCTGGGTCCTACATGCCGGGCGGTCTGGGGTCCTGGCGCTGGGTCTGCCTTGCACTGGGAGACGCTATATGGAGCTTTTCTACTCTGGCACATCCGGGTCACAGCTCAGGGAACAACCCACAGCCCTTTAGAAATAATTTCAAAGATTTTATTACCTCATTCTTTAAATCCCTCCCTAGGTGCTGCCTCCTCCACTGTGAGCCTTCCAACTGCCTTGCTCTCCTTGCTGGCCTCAGGCACGAGGAAGCCTGTATTCTGGAACATTCCACAGGTTTCATGGCTCCTCTAGATCTAAGCCAGCCTCCACCTCTCCTGGCCCTCCTGCATCTTCCTCATCCCCCGCAACAGGGTCACCCCAACCTCACATCTTCTGTGAAGCCTTGGCTTCCAGCCAGGGCTAGCCAGGTCTTGCCAAGCCTTTCTGTGCCGTGTCTGCAGTCCCCAAGGGCAGTGTCCACACTGTACATGCACCTTAACCCACCGGTCCTCAGGGCAGGGCCCTGGGGCTCCTGTAAGTGTCTGTTCCAGCCCCAGGCCCCAGCCACGGGGACCCCAGGCATCACTGGTGCAGGACGCAGGTGCCCGCCAGGCCCGACTCTTCCTGAAGTTCTCTGTGTGACAAGTCTTCAGGTGCTGGCTCCCGCAGAGAAGCCTGTGGTGAAAATATGGAGCCCTGGACGGGGTCACAGGACTGACTGCTTGTGGTGCTTTCCACTTTCAAAATGCGCTCACACCTGTGACCTGACTTTGCACCGCAGTGGTGTGGTGGGCAGGGTGTGTTATTGCTCGGCTAACGGAGGACGGATGAGTGGTGCGTTTGAGGTTGCCTTGGCAGGTTGGCCCCCAGGTGGTTCTCAGGTAGCTCCAAGGACGTTCCTCTGCTCCACATGTGTTTGCTGAGAGCGCCCTGGAAGCAGGCGGGTGACACAGTGTGCAAGGCCTGGCCTTGGCTCCCAGCAGGGGGAGGGGCCGCACACACAAAAACACAAGTTCGGTGTGGGATCCTAAAGGTCACCTCAGTGAAATGGGGAAATGCCATGGGAGCTGGAGACGGACGTGGAGGCGTGGCTTTGAGGGGCGAGGAGGGTGCGGATGTTCAGGATGTGGAGGAGGACGTGGCTGGTGAAGGGCAGCCTGGCCTGTAGGCAAAAGGAGAAGGCACAGATGTTGGCAAACGGATGGTGTGGCCGGAGCGTGGGGCCCTGAAGTGAAGCAGGTGCTTGGAGATGAGCCGGGACATGCAGACAGGCATCAGCGCGGGGCTCTGCATGTCCGACCGAGAGGGAGCGCTGATATGGGGGGTAACAGAGTGCTTTTGAGGGTGCAGAGGGAAGGATGGTGTAAAGGTGATGGGTGCCCTGTGCGCGTCAGCGGTGTGCCAAGTCTTCAGAGTGGACGGATGGAGGTTGTCAGGGGAGGAGGGAGTTTTGCCAGAACCGATTTTGCTGGGAAGGGCAGTTCTTCCTAGAGAGGGTGAGGAGGCTGTTCCAGGTCCCGATTGAGTGGTGGAGGGGGGCGGGTCAGAAAGCTTGAACGCCTGCACAGCCCGTGTGTCCAGCCCCCAGCTGACGGTGCCTCAGGGAGGGTTCGTGAGGCCATGAGGAGGCGCTCTGACCTGGGCGATTCAGAGCCTCGGAGGGTCAGGACCGCTGTGGGAAGGTGGTCATGGGAGCAGGCCTGGGACGGCGATGCACAGACGTGAGCAGACACGGGCTCTGTTTTCTGAGCAGCGGGTCCAGGTGGGCCCGGGATGGCCATGGACCACGGATGTGGGGAGCTGCTTGTCCCGATGACCAGCCTCTCACTTTACAGGTGGGGAAACTGAGGCCTAGAGAGTCTGGCCGGCGGGCCCGACCAGGTTGTGTGGTTTTGTCTGGTGTTTCTCCCGAGTGCCTGGTGCAGGAGCAGACGTGCGTGAGTCATGTGACACTGAGCCTACCCTTTAAAACACGCTGTACCGAGACAGGCCACAGCGTAGACGCTCTTGACGACAGGACGCTACATGAGAGAAGCCAGATGAAAGGCCCCTCAGTATGTGACTCCGTCTGTAGGAGAACCCCAGGAGAGGCAGACCGTGGAGAGGGAGTGGGTTAGCGGTTGACCGGGATGGGGACGGGAGTGAGTACCACTGACTGGCTTTCTTCTCAGGAGATGAAAATCTTTTGGAATTAGTGGTGGTGTTTGCACAACTCTGTGAATATCCTAAAACCTACCGAAGTGTACATTTTAAAAGGTTGAATTTTATGATATGTAAATTATATCTCAATAAAAGATAATAATTGCAAAAAAAATTACAAAAACCCAAATCACTCACCTTCTGAGGATGACAGGGAGCTAATTAGTTGTTTGAAAACCTGGTAAATAGGAGGAATAATCAAGCATTAATGCTGACTTTCTACGTGAACTTCACTAGTGGTCACTAAATAAATGGCAGACGAGGGGTGAGCTTCTCGTGAAATCACTCAGCTGGTGAGTTAAAGTGGAAACTGGAATTGGAACATCACTGCAACCCCTATGCATTAATGGATCTGGCCCTGTGTTCACGAGGTACAGAGGAGGCAAAATTACTGGATGTCGTAGAATTCTAAAGAGTGCTGAGCTCTGGGTGGGGAGCAGGTTATTGATCTGGGAAGGGGTGTGAGAATGTTCCGGAGTGCTGGAGTATTCTGCATCTTGGTTTGGGTGCAGATCCAAACCAAACACACTGCTGTGTACACATTAAATTCATCAAGTTGTGTTTTCCAAGTGCATGTTATATACCCCAACAGAAAGTAAAAATAAAAAAAAATAAAATGAAATGTGAAACCCAGAGAAACTCTTTGTTGATGCCCTTTCTTGCTCCAGAGAAGGCTCCCGGGTGGAGTGTGGCACTGTAGATGGTCACTGAACAACCGTCGCCCCTGCCAGGGCCCTGCTAACCATCTTTCCTTTTTTTAAAATGGTGGTAAAGTGCATGTAACATAAATTCACCATTTTAGCCATTTTAAAGTGTACGATCCAGTGGCATTCAGTGAATTCACATGTTGTGTGACCACCACCTCTCTCTGGTTTTGAAACCTTTTAATCACCTAGAAGGACGCTCCGAGCTCCCTAAGGAACCCTTGCTCGTCACTGACCCTGGGCCCCACTCACGACAGACACATTCACGTGTGCTCGGACACGGCTGCGTCTGCTCTCTGGCTCCTGTGCGTGGCGCTGTCAGGACCGTGCATGTACACAGTTTTGTTTGAAACCTGTTTTCGGTTTCTTTCAGTCCGTCCCTGGAGTGGGATTGCTGGGTCAGGTGGTGGCTCTGTGTTAGGTTGTGAGGAACCGCCATGCTGCTTTCCGGGGCGGCTGCACCGTTCTACATCCCCACCAGTAGTGTTCTGGCGTCCCCAGTTCTCCTCACCAACATCTTCACCAACACTTGTTATTTTCTTTTTAGAAAGACGTTCCGGGGCTGGCCCAGTGGTGTAGTGGTTAAGTGCATGTGCTCGGCTGTGGCGGCCCAGGGTTCGCAGGTGTGGATCCTGGGCGAAGACTGACGTACCACTTGTCAAGCCATGCTGTGGCGGCGCCCCATATAAAGTGGAGGAAGATGGGCATGGATGTTAGCCCAGGGCCAGTCTTCCTCAGCAAAAAGAGGAGGATTGGCATCGGATGTTAGCTCAGGGCTGATCTTCCTCACACACACACAAAAAAGTTCCAGCTGTCCTTGAGGTGTGCAGTGGTGTCTCACTGGTGTGACTTGCATTTCCACACATGGTGTTGAGCATCTTTTCATGGGCTTGTTGGCTGTCTGTATGTCTTTGGAGAAATGTCCATCAGGTCCCTTGCCCATTTTTACATGGAGTTGCTTGTCGTTTAGTTGTTGATTTGTAGGGCTCTGTATATGGTTTGGAGACAAGAAGACTTACCAAACACGTGGTTTCAGGTATCTTCTCCCGTTGTCTTGTGACGTCACCGTCTCTGTGCTGCCTTTGTCCTCAGACCTCTGGAGCCACCGCTTGTTTCTCTCCATCTCACTGTTCCTGTTGGTTGTTGGAGAAGAGGAGTTAGCCAGCTCTGGGTGACTCGGGCTGCAAGGAGGGTGGCTGTCCCAAGCTCTGGAGGTCACTGGCACCTTGCTCAGTGGCTGCTTCCAGCCCCCCACCCCCTGGGCATGGCCAGCCTCATGGTGACTGGGTCCCTCTTGTTTGTCATCAGCCACATTCCCTCCCACCGTCTTCCCTGACCACCCCTCCCTCTGGCTACTGAGAGTGAGGAGGAGGAGAAGGATCTTAGATTCTGTTGGCTTCTTGTGAGGGAGCAGCCTCTCTGCTTCTTGCAGATGAAAGTCAGTGTTGCTAGGGTTTCGGTAAATGCCAGCCTTCCTTACAGAGGTGCAGTCACAGGCATGTCACACAGTGCACCCCACAGATGCCACGTGTGCACGGTAACAGGAGTATCACATATGTGCACCCCCACAGGTGCCACACCTACCCAGATGTGCATGGGAACAGGTGCGTTACACACATGCACCCCCACAGATGCAGTGAGTATGGTAAGGGGCGTGTTACACAGTGCACCCCCACAGATGCCACGTGTGCACAGTAACAGGCATGTCACACACGTGCATTCCCACAGAGGCCACATGTGCCTGGTAACAGGCGTGTCACACATGTGCATTCCCACAGAGGCCACACCTGCCCACATGTGCATGGTAACAGGCGTGTCACACACAGGTACTCCCACAGATGTCACGTGTGCACAGTAACATGCATATCACACACATGCACCCCCACAGATGCCATGTGTGCACAGTAACAGGCATATCACACACGTGCACCCCCACAGGTGCCACGTGTGCAGGGTAACAGGCGTGTCACACATGTGCACCCCTACGGATGTTACACTTAACCTACGTGTGAAGTCACGTGAGCACATTGCCTGTGTTAAGTTGGCCATGTCACAGCTGCCTTCATTCGTGGGGAGACCCCAGGGAGAGTTGGAGGTGGCCCGACCACACAATACAAGCCACTGAAGAACTGGGCCTGTTGTTCATGCAGCCGACTGCAGAGATGATGGATTATGTGTGAAAGGTTCCAGCTTTGGTCAGAGGCCTCTCAGAGCCCCTCGACCCAGAATATATGCGGGTCTAATTCCGTGTGGGTCTTGTGTTGGTCCCGGACCTGGGATGTGCCTCAGGTGTCTGAAGGCGTCCAGGCCGCTTCCCCCGCAGGTCAGACACGACGAAGGAAGGAACCTCGCCCATTTGAAATTCTTTCCAGAACTTCTGTTTTGCACTCAATGTATTAATGGCAGGCTCTGATTTTATAAGGAAGAAAATGGCTTTTCTAATCTTTTGTTAACATCTAAGAAATTTTCTTTCTCAAGTTCAAGTCAAGAATCTTTCATAGAATAGTGTGGAAAAAAGAAAGAAAAGCAAAAATAGCGCCAAAATGTACAGTACAGGGTAGAAAAGAGCGGGCGAAGTCAGATGTTGACTGTTTCTGAAAAATAAACCTAGATCTTGGAGAAGACCCTTTCCACTGCAGATGGGACGGCATCCTTGGCCAGGTCAGGTGCCTCATTTTGTGCCTCAAGACCTGTCAGTGGGCTCACGGCAGCAACACGCATATAACTCTCCGGGATGCAATCTTTTCCAGCTTGTCTTCCTTCCTTGGCTCCAAAATGACGCTAATGCAGACCTTGAAGAATATTTTGCTGTTAGAATCCAGAAGCCTGCACTGTGGGGGTGAAGCCGGCCTCAGTCGGGCCCTCGGCCTCCACCAGGTGGAACTCTGGGAGGTGGCAGACCCCCGGCAGCGTCTGGGCTGCTAGGGGCCCCGTCCACACACTGCTGGGTGTTTTAGAGTTAGTCAGAAGCGGTGGATCCAGACACAGTTGGAAAAATCAGAATTCAACAGCAGAGATGATTTCAGCTCCCCTAAACTTTGTTCTTATGGATTCCTTCAGAGTGGTGCGTGCCTGGCCTCCCTCAGGGCTGGGTTGTGGGGACCTCATCTTACAGAGGACTGAGAATGGGGAGCAGGAGAGAAAATGTGCAGATGACCTGGGAGTGGCCTTAACTCCTGAATAAATGGAAAGGAATGAGATCCTTTGCAAGAGCTCTTCATAGTAAATGGAGTGCAGACAACACGCACACCATTGCTCACCACTAGGTTGTCAAGATCCACAGTTTTGACAATGTGGTACTAGCAATGACATGGGAACACAGCATTTTCAAATGCGGTAGTGGGAATTAAATTGCTCCTGTGGAGAGCTGTTTGGCAATATGATAAATTTCTATGAAAATTACCAATGACCCTTTGTGCCAGAAATTCTAATTCTAGGAATTTATTGTTTATCATACAGAAATGGGATCTATGCAAGGTTATTTACTGCTTCATTCTTGGTACTAGCAAAAGACTGAAAATAACCAAAGTGCCCATCCTTAGGGAGGGTTAAGTAAACTTGTGTTCACTCAGTGGAAAACTATGCAGCCCTGAAAGAGGAGGAAGTTCTCAATGCACTGACAGTCTCCTCAGGTGTGGTCTTCAGTGATACCAGTTTTAAAAAGCAGCAGTTAGACTAGTGTATGCTGCCATTATGTAATATATTAGCTTGTATTTGCCCCTAAAATCTCCAAGAGAGAAACTGGGGGCATGTTGCCTGTGAAGGAGTCTGCAGGATGGAATTGAAATCTGGACCATTTAATACTTTTAAAGAGCTCTTACAAATGGACCAATGCCTTGAAAGATCTGAGGGAAATGGCGTTTGAATCCTGGATTTATACTTTGTCCATCTTTATGGATACCTGGACAGGTAAAGATCATCCTCCTCACCCCCAGACAAAGTGGCCTCAGGAGGTGCTCAGGCCAAAGGGAAAAGGAGTGAAGCATAGGTGACACCATGACAGAAGCCACCGTGTCTGGATGTGATGTGCAGCAGCCACATGGAACCTCGGTGCTTGGAGGGCCTGTGGGGTTAGAATAGTGAGAATCAGCTTATGAAGGGAACGCATAAGACAGCTGTAGGTGCAGAGCAGGGTGAAACGTGAAAGACTTGACAACATAGAAATAGTGCAACAACAGTGGGGGACGGAGGGGAGGAGGCGTTGCATGTGGCCCTAAGTTCTTCCTCTTTCATGCCAGGAGTCGACAGAGCATTTTAAATTGACAAACCAAGAAATATCAGTGAGGCCCTTATTTAAATTTATGATGCTTGCTCAAAGAACTAAGAAATGGGAGTCAGTAAAACGCTCTTTCTGGAGAGGCTCCTGGAGTTTAATCCCGTCTCCTCAGTTGAGATTTCTGCCGTGCGTTACTAGTGCTACTGAACAATAACAGCAAAAAATTACATACGCATAACATTTTTAAAGGAAAGCTGTAAAGATAGGATGTTTCCACTCTATCCACTGTCCACCGAGGCTCTGACCCTGACTTGCAGATCAGCCCGCCTGCTGTCCTGTCCAGCTCTCCTGTGGGAGGTGTTTTCTCTTTGTGTTTTCAAGGTCAGGGCTTGAACTTGGGCAGTGCACACCCAGAATCGCTCGTGCTGGATTGGGGGCCAAGGAGCTTGCTCTCCTGGTCGGAAATGGGACGTGAAACCCAAGTGACACGTCCCAGACCTGCCACTGTGCAGGAGGAGCTCCGTCCCTCCTCCTCGGAGACAGTTTCTTTATCTGCCTGGCCAGGCGCACGGAAATGTCTGTCTTACTAAATCTGTTGCCACAATCATCCCCCCATTTTGCCATCATAAAACAGAAAAGATTGAAAACAGGTATTTCTGACTCAAAACAAATGTATGATTGAAAAGACAGACAATAGTAATTGTCAGCGAGGATGTGGAGAAATTGGAACCCGTACGCTGCTGGTGGGAATGCAAAATGGCGTAGCTGCTGTGGAAAATGGTTTGGAAGTTCCTCAGGCAGTTAAACACAGAGTTACCACATGACCAGGAATTCCACTCCCACAAATATAACCAAGAGAATTCAAAACATGTGTTCACACAAAACTTGTGCACAAACATCATGGCAGCATTATTCACAATAGCCAAAAGCTAGAAACAACCCAAATGTCCATCAACAGAAGAATGGAGAAACAGATCATGGTACATCCATGTGGTTGAATATTATTCAGCCATGAAAAGGAACAAAGTCCTAACACATGCTACAGTGGTGACGAACCTTGAAAACGTTATGCCGAGTGAAATGTCAGCCTCAGAAGGCCACGTATTATATGATTCTACTTGTATGAAGTATCCAAAAATCTACGTAGAGAGAAAGTAGACTAGTGGTTGCCAGGGCCCAGGTGAGAGGGAAGGGGACGTGACAGTTAACAGGTCCAGGTTTCTTTTAGGGGGGATGAAAGTGTCCTAACACTGTGGTGATTGTTGCACAACCCTGTGAATATACTAAAAACATTGGATTGTACACATTAAATGAGTGAATTTTACAGTATGCTGATCTTATTTCAATAAAGCCATTTTTAAAAAAGCAGAAATCAAGACACACACATGTACACACACACACGCACACACAAGCAAATGTATAATACCTCTCTAGGAGGAAAGGCAGGTAGGGTGTGGCTGTGTGGGACTGGCGCCCACTGCCAGACATTGGCTCAGGTGTCGGCCCAAGGGTTCTCCCAGGTCTTGGCCCAGGTGTTGGCCCAAGTGTTCGCCCAGGTGTTGGCCCAGGTGTTCTCCCAGGTGTTACCTCAGGTGTTCTCCCAGGTGTTGGCCCGGGTGTTCTCCCAGGGGTTGGCCTAGGTGTTGGCTCAGGTGTTGGCCCAGGTGTTCTCCCAGGTCTTGGCTCAGGTGTTGACTCAGTTGTTCTCCCAGGTGTTGGCCCAGGTGTTGGCTCAGGTATTGGCCCAGGTGTTGGCTCAGGTGTTGACCCAGGTGTTCTGCCCTTTTCCTGGTTCTTGGGGAGTGTGAGGTGAAGTGTTCCCAGTCTGAGATTCCCTGTAGCACTGGCGGTGTCCCACAGATCGAATGTTCTGTTTTGTGTGGTCTGCGCTTATTGGCACATCCTGTCCAGATGTGCAGGGATCGATGTGGAGGTTGCCTCCTTGCCCGGGGAGAGCTCGTATCCTCATCTTCACAGTTTCCAGGGGTCCTCACTCTTCCTGAAGTTTCCACTATATCCTCACCTTAGTTTCCTGCATTTAAAAAAATCTCGGAATATTCCTGCCGTTTCTGTTTCTTTTATTTTTGTCACCATTCTCAGCTACCTTGAAATTCTCACCCTCACCCCCTTTCCTGATAACCTGCTAGAAATTCCTGTGCAATGAGGAAATCAAAGCCCAACAGAGCCATGGGCTTGGGGCAGTGGAGCCAAGCTGGGGGAGGAAGCACAGACCCTCCGGTTCATCGAGTTCGGGGGAGCAGAGCATCGTCCTGAGTTGCTGTTTTAGTGATTAGGACGTCACGCTTTTTATTTCTCATGTCTTTTCTACAGACACGTGTTCTTTTACGTGTCTTGTTTTCAGAAGCTTATGCGCTAATCTTAGTAACCAGCTTACATTTTACCATGTGAAAATTTACTTGGGGATTTGCAATATGCAACTTTATTCAGATCTGTTGAGTATTTCCCCAAACAGGGAAGTCAGAGGCCATGTTCTCCGGAGAATTCGGATGCTCCAGGCTCTTCCTCTGTAGGGGTTTGACTTTCAGAGGGAGAGACTGGATTTCAGGCGACATAAGAGAATTCTGCAGAAGAGACACAAACAGGTGTTGTGGGAGCTCAGGTGGGAAAGGTCACTCCAGCGGCTAGTCAGGGCCGGCCCTAGTGTGAGCAGGGACACAGCTGCTGACGGCTGGTGCGAGTGTGCCAGTGTGCATGACAGTCTGTGGCTGCTTGCCCTGGTGTGTGGTGGTAACAGTGATGCTCAAGAGCCTGGCTCTCAGGGCTCACACGTGGTGACTCGGTCACGAGTTACTCCCCCTTCCAGCGAGAGAAACTGAGGCACCAAGAGGTCAGTAGCCCATCCAGGGTCACACGGCCTGCGGTGTGGGGCCAGAGGACCAGCTCAGAGTCCGGAGCGTGCCGTGGCTGTGCTGCGTGGCCCCTCTGCACAGTGTGCTCTCACACCCACCCACATACGCACACAAACACACCCTCACACCCACCCACCCGCTCTCACAAAGACACACTCACCCACACTCACAAATACACACTCCACCCACACACACACACACACTCCCTCTCTCACTCTCACAGATGTGACCGTGTGGTGATGGTCCGGAACCCCTGCTTGTCCCTCCATAGTGGTCAGTCTAACCAAATGGCAGATTGACAACACGCGTCTCCCTTTGGGCAGAGGGCAGCGGTGGTGTTGCCACTGCCCGTTACCAAAGATCCAGGTCCCCGAAGCTTGTTTCTCCTGGAGCACCACCCGCTCCTGTGCATCGCCTGGCCTTCCTCGTCACCTGTGGGATTGGGGCTCGGAATCCAGTGTGAATGCTGATGCTCTGGCTGCCGCTGTTGAGAGAAAGTCCTTTGTTTCAGGCTGGGCGTCTCGTGTCGTCTGCAGCTGACTTGTTAGCTCGTGAGTGGGCCGCTGTTCAGTTGCCTCTTGGTTCTCGACAGGAATCCGCCCTCTCAGCCCGGCTGCTAGCCAGGACTTCGGGAGCTGTGTGCACACGAGTGTGTTTCCTCCTCCCTTCGCTGGAGCCTGCAGGGCGAGAACCACCGCCTGCAGACACCCGCCCAGTGCCTCGGGGCTCCCGCACTCCTTCCCAGCAAGAAGCCACCCCGTTTTACCCCTGAGGAAACCGAGGCTCAGTGCCTTCTCGAGATCCTGGGGCGCCCCTCCCCGGCTCCTCCTCAGCTCCGCGCCGCACCCGCTCTCCCGGAAGGTGGTGTGCGGGGAGCCCTGGACCAGAACTGGAGCCCGTGCCTGTCCATGCTGGGGGTCCCAGCACTCCGGCGGCCTCGGCTGTGTGCACAGGACGAAACGGGCTCTGCGCCCCCCGCACTTGTTGCTAGGTGAGAACAAGGTTACCTGCGTGATTCGGGTGAAAGCAGGTGCCGGCCTCGAGGTCTGTGCAGGCCATCTTCCCACTGTCTGGTCAGATTTGCCTTTTTCTGGAAACCTTCCTCAGGTCCTTCCGGGGTTACTGCTGTGAGCCGGGGTCGTGGGAGCAGAGGTCACTCCTGTGTGTCGTCTTCAGGGTTCAGGTGGCAGCAGTAAATGCCTGTGTTGTTGGCAGCCTGCTTGCTCTACTCTGGCCTGAATAGCCGTTAGAACATGCAGCGTTAGGTGAAAAAATGTCTCATAAACAGACACAAAATTTTAGTTCTCAAGGAATCAAAAATACCCATTCAACACAACATTTTAAAAATTAAAAGGAACTAATGGTTTCTTTTTCCCCTTTCTTGACTTAATTTTACAGCTTTTATTTCAGATTGAGTTACTGTCCAAGAACACTATTTTAATTTCTAGTTTAATGGAAAAGAATAAGAGAATAGAGCATGCATTTTTTTTTTTTTTTCTGATGAAAAAGACCAGATTCTAAGTGCGAGAGCAGAGCAGCTGACGTGCTGTGTGTTTTAGGTGTTGGATAGGTTGGATTCAGTCCAGAACTGGAGCTGTAAGTGATTCTGGGGATGTGCTGTTGTCTACAAAATAAATCTGAAAATGGAGAAGTGGGTGGTTTTCTGTCGGCGTTCTTGGTGTCTTAGGCCTTGTTTCTAGTCTGGGAGCCTAAACTGCACTTTTCTTTAGATTTCCCAGTTTCCTTGCCCCATCCTCACGCCTGTCCTGGCGATTCTGATTGTCAGGTGAAGCAGAGAGAAGTTAAGGTGCTCCCCCCCGTTGTGGTGACTGTGCTGGCACTGGGGCTGCTGGGCTCCTTGAGGAAGCTTTGTGTCCGGTGCCGTGAAGGGGACAGCCTGGTGGAGCAGGAGGTGGAGGAGGGGGAGATGCTCATGGGTGCACCCTGTTCGGAAGACTGGGGTTCAGGTGGAGATGCAAGTCCAAGGCTGCACGTGGGTGTGGGGGGCACAGGGTCCCCGGGGAGCCAGGCTGGTGGTGCCAGCCCTGCATTTTGTAATTGCAGAGCCACCACAGACCTTTGCCCCAAGTTGTCTCCTCCCCCCCACGCAGCTGCCACAGGGCTGTCCCTCTGGCCAGAAGTTCCCATTGTTCAGGTGAACCAGACAGACCTGCTCGCATGGTGGAGGCTGATCTCGGCCGAGGGACCAGCACCCTGAGGAGCTGAGGCCCAGGGCTGACGAGGGTGCAGAACTGGGGTGCAGGGGCAGGGAGGAGCAGCCCCCCATAGGTGTGTCTGGGGCAGATCCTAGAGTTCCTGGTGTTTGTTCTCTGCTAGGATTTTCACTAAGTCTTCTGGGGAGTGGCATTTCTTATCCAGACTGTTCTGGCCGTCACGACGCACAGAAGGACCTGAGCGGGTCCAGGCACACCCCGGATGTGAGGGCAGGACGGCCCCAAATGCACGAGTCCCGGCAGGTGCCCCTCCGAGGGCCACCCCGACCCGGCCAGCGACCATTACCACAGGAGTATCCCAATATGACTGAATCTTCCGAGTTTTCAAAAGGAGTGAGACTTCTGAATTAGAAAAAATGTGGAATCACTTTATTTTTAAATGGCATCAACTAATTCAAAATTTAAAAATTGCCGTGTAGGGAGAACGGCCTGCATCCGGGCGTCGCCTTTGCTGAGGGTCCGCTCCCGGCAGAGGACAGTTCTTCCTGCCGAAGGGGCACCAGGGCTTGGGGTCACCGCACCTGAGGGCCATCGGACGCTGGTGTCCCAGGTTGTGTATTTATTACGACAGTGTTGGCGGACAGTGGGAAGGGGTCTTCCACCAGCAGTCTCAGAACATTACAACTTCCTGAGAGATGGAAACGAAGCATCTTGGGAAGCAGCCCTTTTGCCTAGTTGGTGAGATGTAAGGCCAGTGAGGGTGGAGGGTGGCAGGAAGCTCCTGTGAGTGGCCCGTGCGCAGACGCAGTGAGAACGCGGCTCTCGGTCTAATGCTGTCATTGCCCAGCAGAGCAGTGAACCCCGCCTCCTTCACGTCCACGCAAGGGCTCTGTTTAGTGGTATTAACGCGGGTCCCTTAGTCCATTAAGGGATGTTAAAGACAACAGTCTTAGATCCTGAAATTGCAAACGTCATAAGGACTGTGTGGCACTATCCCTCGCTGCTGGGAATGACTGAGTGGGCCCTCAGGAAGGGCTCGGTCAGGGTGATTTGTGGTTTCTGGTAGGTACAGCCCTCCGAGCTGCCCTCATCCAGCTGTTGATGGGGCTGCCCGGACACTGGGCTGTCCCCTCATCCCATTTGCCCCATTTGCACATCCGTCACACTTTATTCTCGAGTCGGTGATACATGCACGTGGAGTCAGAATCATAAGGCACTGAGGGCAGTGCCGTGAGAGTCTCCCTGTGGCGCCCACCGGCCGCATGTCTCTCTCTGCTTCCTCGGGCTGTGACCCACTTGTTAAGGTCACGCCTGGACATCTGTTGGACATTCTGTTGCTAGACTCATCGCGTGATTTAAATGGTCCCCAGTGTGTGTGGAAGGAGAGTGGAAATGCTGCTCTATCCAGGAATCCGTGAGCCTTCCGAAGCTGAAGAAATTGTGTGTTCTCGCTAGGTGCTGCCTCACAGCTTGAAGGCTTAGGAGCTACCATGTTATTTTATCTCATGACTTCGGGGCCATAGATTTGGGACCCACAGTTTGGGCTGGACTTGGCTGGGCGGTCCTTCAGGGCCATGAGGCCTGGTGGAGCTGTGGTAGGCAGCTGGTGGATGGGCCAGTCTGCAGGTCCACCTGTGTGGTGCGAGGCAAGGGCGCTGGGAGGTCAGGGGTGCGGTCCCTCTGATGGTGGCTTCAGGAGTGTGACCTGTTGGCTCCGGTGCAGAGTCCCAGGGACCAGGGTGGAAGCCACAGGGCTCTGACCTCACCCAGGAAGTCCTGCAGTCACTGCTGCCACAGTCCCTTGGTCAGTCAAGCCCCCCGAGGCCAGCTCAGAGCAAAGGGCAGGCCCCTGGCCTCACCTCTCGAGGGAGGAGTAGAGAGGAGCCTGTGGCCGTCTCTGTCTGTGCATTTGGCACGTGTCTCTGGGAGCTGAGTGCAGGGTCAGCGCTCCTGAGCCCTCCCAGTGGGTCCTGTGATTCACTCACTCACTTGTCTTTTCATTGGAACAAACATTTATAGGAAGCTCTCCGTCTGCAGACGCTGTTCTAGGTGCTGGAGGCCGAGGAGAAATGGGACCCGATCACCATCAGCAGTGAGGAGGGAGGGGCTCGAGGTTTGGAGGCTGGGGTCCCAGCGCGCAGGGCCAGTTCTCCCGAGGGTCCGTCCACCCACCGTCCCTGCCCTTGAAGCACGGCCTCTGCCCCGTCTACGTGAGGGACCCTCGGGCCCTCCCCTGGGCTGCTGGCTACCGGATGTCTCCAGAGCCCGCTGTGAGATGGGCGTCAGGAGTGGACATGCTGGCTGGAGTTTGTCCCGAGTGTGGGAGCTCCAGCCTGAGTCGAGCGGAGCAGTGGAGAGAGGATGTGGATGACAGAATGAGAAGTAGCCTCACGAGCATGTCTCGGCATCTTTTGTGGAATCGCCACGCAGACTCGCCCCAGCCTTCACTCCATGTCTCCCGTGTGAGGCTTCAGCAGTGCAGCTTCCTCCTGGAGGAGTGTGTGTTTCATTTTTAAATGAAGGATGAGAGTTATGTGTTCCGCTGTGTTTCCATTTGTCTCTCAGCTACCAGGAAGCTTGGAGCCAACTGATCACTGCATCACTCATGTTGGGGTTGGAGAGATGTCACTTTCCTTCCTTTTACCGTATTTCGAACTTTTAATTTGCATTTTAACAGCCTTATTTTATGCTTGTCTTTTATCTTGTACCGTGTTACTATGCTTTTTGGAAACTGGAGGCAATCCAAAGTATATGTAGTACTGTTCCTCCCAGGAGCAGTCGCTGCCATGGTGGGACGATGCCCTGGGGGTCCAGGCTGCTCAGCACGTCTTCCAGACTTCTTAATCAGGATGCAGTGGAGGAGGTTGTTTATACAATTTAGAAATCCAGTCCCATCTGGTTTGTGGAGTTTTGTTCTGTTAACATCAATTGCTGAAGTAGCAAGGCAGTCGAAAATACGTTCAAGGGGTCAGAATATTTTAACCATGAAATTGATCCTTTCATATTGTTACAGTAGGCTGTACTGGCTGCCAGAATCAGTGGATCCGTTGAGGTGTGTAAATCAGAGTGAGTCAGAGGCCCCTGTGTCTGTGGGGCCTCAGGAGCTAAGTCTACCTCTTATGCTTCTGTACGCAAGGCCACGGGGCTGGGGAGGGGTTGCTTTTATGGGACTAGTGTCCCAGGCTTAGGACCTGTTCATGTGTTATTTAGCCAGGTTGACCTGTAGTCGAGTTGAAAACCGCATTCTTAAGTAGGAAAGAACGAAGTTCCACAGCTGTGTGACGTGGTAGACCCTGACCGTCTGGAGGAAGGAGTGAAGGCACCCCAAGGCCTTCTGTTGGCGTTGGCCGGCTCGCAGCTAGAAGAACGGGGCCGTGTCAGAGCCCTGCACCCTCCCCTGCCCTCTGAGGCCGCTCTGTTCGTTCCTCCATCCTTCCCTCCACCGCTTGTTGAGAGCACACGGACTCTGCAGCTGCTGGAGGCAGCAAACAAGGTCAGACCCCTCGCAGGTGACATGGGTGAGGGCTGTCGCCAGAGCCACTCCTAGGGTGCCCAGGGTCTGAAGACCCCCGACATCCTCTCGGGGTACAGAGGGCCCTCAAGGGCAGCGAGCCTTCCAGACGGGGTGGGAGCTTCTGTATCAGGGCTGAATCTGGTGGTGGCACTGAGAGCCCCCTGTGGCCCCTCCAAGGAGGCCTGGGCGTCCGCACGAGGCTCTGCCCTCTCCGGGCCCAGCTGCGACCGGCTGCCTGCGGGTCGGGTTTCCTGGCGTGTTCGCTGAGGGCATGCACGGGCGTCGTTACCAGTGGTGCTCCGGAACCACGACTTATTCTCTGCGTGATCCCTATAATTGGAAATCAGGGTTTGCTGTTTCAGTGCTGTTTATGTGACTATTTCCTAAGTGTTGCCTTTACTTCTATTAGTAAATTAGGTGCTCAGAGATGGCGTTGGGTACCAAATTTGCTGTCTGCATCCAATCTGCCGACGGACGGGTATGGTTCGTGTACACTTCAGAGATGTGGTTAATGGGAGGAGTCGTGAAATGATTACTTATTTGGTTCTTAGAATGAAACCAGAGTCTACTCTCCTTTTACCTTGTCGTCATTTATTCATTCAACAAATCATTCAGCACCTGCTGTATACCAGGGATAGCTCTGCCTGCTCATGTGAATGTCTCCACCTACTAGAAAAAAGAAAATGCTTTTCCCCTGAGAGAGACAGAAAGGCCCATACATGCAGTTGGGAAGGGAAGCACCTCCAGCCTTTGACATAAGTAACCGACGTGGAGAAACAATACTTTGTTCTGAGTGTGGTTGAGAAGAAACAACCCCTGAGAGCTGGGGCATCCACCCCCGCTCTGCTATGGGTGCCGAGCAGAGACTCGGGCTAACTCTTCACTCTTGGCCCTCTTGGTCCAGGCAGGGTCCCCACGGTAAGGACCCGGGCAGATGGTGTGGCCCAGGCCAGCGTGCTGGCTGCGGCTCACAACCCTCCATGTCTGAGTGGCTTATTCATGTTGGCTCCAGTCCACCAGCTGGCTCTCTGTCGCCATTGTCATAGCAACCAGGAAGCTTCTATAACAGTCCAGATTGGGGGCCAGTGGGTGGGAGGAACGTAGACTGCAGTCATACTAGCAGGAGAGAATGCGGCATTTACACATGTTTAAGTGTCTGTTGTTCAGAGAAGGCTTATCTTTCTCTTCTGTCCTAAGAGAAGTGTCAGCTACCATTGCTCGTGTTCTGAGGTTCTTTGGAGAATAAACAGGAACAAAATCCGAGTTCTGTATTTTCCACCAACGACCATCTCCCATAAGGCTTTCACAAAGGTTTTTTTTGCAGCTAAATATCTCATTTGTTGGAAAAAAATTCCAAGGGAAATATGGTAAGCCCTAATTCATATCATAAAGGCGTCAGCTGGAAGTCAGCAAGGTCAGGCTGGTTTTGAGGTTAAAGATTTGTGAATGCTGCAGAGGTGGTCAGTTTCAGACATGGAGCAGGAAGACTCCAAGGGCCCGTATTGGACTTGGCACCTGTGCTGTGGCCGCCCTTTCAGGTCAGCTCTCGGAGGGAGCAGCGCCTCCTTGTGCCTCCCCCCACTCTCCCTCAGAAGCCCCCCAGGCCACGTCCCTCCCCGTGGTGCCTATGGATCTGTCACGCTCCCTGCATGCGTGTTCGTGTGCATGTATGACCTTTCACATAGGCCAGAGCCTTCAGAAAATCTGTCTTGACATGTAACAGCTGACTTGAAGCTTAGCTCAGTTCACACGCCTCTTACCAGACTGGCCACGTCTTCATGTGCTCAACTCATGTGACAGTGGCGTGTCCTGGGAGCGTTGAGGTGTCTTATGGATAACAGTGGCTGTGGGGAAACATTCGTCTGTTACTTCTTCTTCACTGACTGATAGTCATTGACGATTTCTTGATGATTCCCAAAGGAAAATTTCTGGGAACTTTTGAATTAGAAGAGTCTCGACCAGAACATTTGGAGAGCCAGAGTGTTCTCTTACTTTCACGGTTGGGGAAACCGAGGCCCAGAGAAGCAGATGTCATGTCCGGTCATGTGCAGGAGATGACCACAAGCACAGATTCTAACTGTGCTGTTAGAAATCCTAAAAGCACTTTGGTGCATCAGAAATAAGGTTTATTGGCACAGAAAACATCCACCCACTTATTGAGTGACGTCTGTTAACTTGCTTTCTACTCTGTCCTCAAGTAATAACATTAATGGAAAGTTAAAAAAGAAAAGCTTCAAACAAATCGAGCCTTCTCTGCCCTTTGGAGGTACCGGTTTGCAAACTGGCATCTTTACACAAGAGCACAGTTCCCCAAGGGAGTGACGTGTGTGTCTTTGTTGGTTTTGCACAAGAAGGTGTGGCTGCACTGCGGCTTGAGGCTGGGCCTTCAGCACTGAGCCCTGAAGAGGGAGTTCCGAATTGCGGCTCTGGTTTTGTTTTGGTTTCTGTTGTTTTTTTTTTCAGTTTTAACGAGAATGAGGTAGTTTGGCCCTAAGGGTGTTGACAGGTGTCATGGGCGTGTGCCTGGCTGTGTTGGCGAGGCACTGGGTGCTCAGGCCTGTCCTCTCCCAGGACTGCGTCTGGTGCCTGCGGACGCCCAGGGCCAGTGTCCCTAGAGCCAAAAGGAGCAGAAGGCACGGACGGCCTCGATGTTCTAAATGTCCGAGGCATTCCCTCCATGGAGCGCACTTCCCCTGGGCATCGTCTCCCCTGCTCACTCACAGTGCACGAGGGAGCCGTGACTGCCTGCCTGCTCCCAGCCTCCAGCAGAGGAGGCCCGCAGTGTGGCTTTGATAACAATCTCTAGACAGACCCAGGGTCACGTGTGGAGTTGTGACATCGTGGGCATTTTCTGCAGGGCTGGCCCGGCATGCTGGCTGCGTGGAGCTTCCTCCCTTTTCTCCAAACATGCTTCGATGCTCCCTGGGCTGCTGTGCTGAGAAGGGGCTTGTGGGAGGGAGACGGTCACCTGGAGCAGGTGTCTCCTTCTGACTTTTCCCTCACTGGCTAATTGCTTTGTGTTTTAAGCAGCTGGAGTTCATAGTTTACTCTTGTTGATAAAAAAGAGTCCTTCTCCTTAATTATTGCTGCAACTTTGACTTAATGCTATCAAATTAAATTCAAAATAAAAAGGGATCTGGGGATGGATGGGTGAGGAACATGCGGTCCATCCACACAGCAGAATATCATTCAGCCTTGAAGAGGAAGGAGGTGGACCCCTGCTACAACGTGGATGGACCGTGGGGACGCTGTGCTGAGTGAGATGAGCCAGTCACAAGGGGACAAATGCTGTGGGATCCCACTCCCATGAGGTCTCTAGAGCCGTCACATCCATAGAGACAGAAAGTAGACGGTGGTGCTGGGGCCCGGGGGTCGGGGGGTGAGTGTTTCCTGGGGACAGAGTTTCAGTTTGGGAAGATGAGAACATTTTGGAGATGAATGGAGGGGATGGTTGCACAACAGTGTGAATGTGTTTAATATACTAACTGTGCACTTAAAACTGGTTAAGATGATAAATTTTAATTATATATATCTTACCATAATTTAAACATTAAAAAAAATTAAAGGGACTCGTGTGGTAAACAACCCTTGATTCCCAGCCGGTGGAGCCCACCCCGTCCTCTGGTTGTTGAGGTTCGTGTGTCACCTCCCACTTTTCAGCGCAAGCGGGATTCTCCTCATATTTAGACTGTGGTAGCAGAAGGCCACGGCCTTGTGAGGATTGAGTGAGTGCACGAGGTGCCAGCAGGTGCATTGCTGTGAGGTGAATCTATGTTGGAAGTGGGTCTGTGATGAGCGAGGGGACTGACCAATCCTGTGTGAGTTGGTGATATAGGTACATTTGCTTTTCAGGTGAAGCCAAGAATCTGCCCAGCTACCCAGGGCCCAACAAGATGCGGGACTGCTACTGCACCGTGAACCTGGACCAGGAGGAGGTTTTCAGGACCAAGATTGTGGAGAAGTCGCTCTGGTAACGGCGCTGTTGCTTTTTCTGACCCTAACGTGTCTTCCATGTGGAAAGTGTCCTGAACACACGTGTCGTCTTGTGTTTTCTGTGTCGCTCAGTTCGGGTGGGAGCGGCAGTATTCACGTGGCTCTGCATCCGGGGCGGTGACAGCCTGAGCCTCCGTGCTGCCCTAATGTCCCTGAATGCTCCTGGACTGGAGGGGACCGGCACACAGTGTGACCGTGGTTTGCCTCTGGAGACTCGGTTGAGTTCTTTCTAATTAGAGATGAGCTGCAAAGTGTGTTCGACAACAAAGGAGGACAGATCAGGGATTTCGAGAGGATAAATGTTTGGAAAGCTTTTTCTACCACCTTCCTTTAAATCTTTCCAGAGGCCTGCCCGCAAGGGCATGGAGGCAACCATTCACCGAGGTAGGAGACTGAGAACACACTCGTTGCTGGAGTTGGAGGAAGAGAGGGGTCCTGTAAGAAAGAGCAGCACTCACAGGTATGAGGCCTGAGGAGTGTGCTGTGTGATGAGGTCATCAGTGCTTCTCCACATCAGCTTCCCTGAGATTCACTGAAGGCTGTTAAACACAGGGGTCCGGACGCCTCTGGTGGGGCCGTAGTCTGCATTTCTCACAAGCTCCCGGGCGCTGGACCTGGACCAGGACCACACCCCGAGGGTAGGAAGTGACAGCACCGAAAGTCACAGCAGTTGACCTAGGGCGCCGGAAGAGAGAAACCAGAAATGCGTGTAGTGAGGTGGCAGGACGCCCCTGTGCAGCGCTAGCGGGGGTGGGGGTGGGGTGAGTGGTTTGTAGTCGGTGCAGCGCTGAAGCCGGTAGTGGAGTCCTGCTCGAGCTGTTTACAGTGAGTGGTGAAGGGAGCGAAGGGTCCCTGTGCAGCCCGCCTCTCCACCTTTGGGCTGGAATCGTGGGCTGTGTGGGTCCATCCAAACAGCTCTTTTGAGGTTGAGAACACTTTGAGAAGATGAATTATATCCATGCCCCTTGCTGCTTCTGAGTGGGACGAACAGCACATTCTGATGACTGAACGAGTTTAGTTTCTAGAAAGCTGTTCAGGTTCTGCTGCCCTGAGAGGAGGTGCATTCCATTCTCCGTCCACCCCGTTGCCGCCAGTGCTGGCAGGGCTGCTCTTGGGCCACGGGCTGGTGCTTGTTTCACTTGAATGCATTCTCCAGGTTCTCTGACATAATTGTTGAAGAAAAATGGGAAGACTGAGGAGTTTGTCAGGGGTCAGGTCTGGCTTCAGGGTGGGTGGGGAAGTTGACGATAGGATAAGATGTTACTGTCAGTTCCAGGGTGATTTCTGTGAGCCTAATTGAGGAAAATCCCTTCTCTGTTTAAACAGTTGATGTCTGAGGCCGAGGGTTGTAAACCTGTAGAATTAGTCAGTCTCTGTGAGGCTGGGCTCTCCCCAGACCTGCTGAACGGAGCTCTCTGGGAAGGGAATGTATTTGGGAACCTCTGTTTAGGTGAGGTTGAGAAATGGGGACCGTTGTCTTCAAAATATTTCAGACAAGTTTCGAAATAGAAATGATGGTTTCTGGTTTCGGTGGCCCTAGAAAACGCGCTTCTGGGGCAGGAAAGGGAGGCTGAGAGCTATAAAAATCATGATGTAGTAACGCTGCCCACCTGTGACGCATCTGGAATCAGGTGGAAGCGCCCAAGACGCTGTCTTCAGAAGCCGTTACCTCTGGTGAGTGTGCTGAGGCAACGCTCTCAACTCGTCGGAGCTTCTCCCCCTTCACTGATGATTCACACTTTCCCTACAGACAGTTTTAATAAGCTCAGTTATTTTTCGTTTATTAGTTTATTCATTAGCTCAGTGAATATTTATTGAGTGCTTATCTAACATGCCAGATAAGGAGAGAGGTGCTCTAAGCAGAAAGTTAAAACTGACAGCAAAGAAAGAGACAAACCTGCACAAAATAATCCCAAGAGCTTAACAAGTATGGGTGTATGTGGCCATTAAGTATTGAGGCAGAAACTGTGTTCACACCAATGGGCCTTCCAAGCTGGTGGCCCCAAAGCTCCCCCTGTAGTGTAAAAGCAAAAGACAGATGAACTCTCCCCATAAGAGAGCTTAGCAAGGAAAACTGCTGCCTCCACTTGCTGCTAAATATTCGAAACGAAAAACTGGCTCTCTAGTGAGTTTGCAGCTGGAATCCACACATCTATGGCCCAAAAACCTCAATCCTGTGTGTACATTCGTGTAGTTCTGGATTCGTAACATCCACTGAGGCAGCGATGTGCCAGTCAGAGCAAATCCAAGCATCTTTGTCGACCCAGATCTCAGAATATTCTAAATAAATTTCCAAGGAACGTGAGCTTAGAGGAGAAAATACACAAGGAACACCAGAAATAAAGCATCATGTGCATTCTCCAAGAGAAGCAGTAAACAGCAGAATCAGACCTGCGAGTTTGCAGAACGTCAGCTAACAAAGTTGAATGACTTTTTTTTTTGTGAGGAAGATCAGCCCTGTGCTAACATCTGCCAATCCTCCTCTCTTTTTGCTGAGGAAGACTGGCCCTGGGCTAACATCCGTGCCCATCTTCCTCCACTTTATATGGGATGCCGCCACAGCATGGCTGGACAAGCGGTGCGTTGGTGCGTGCCGGGGATCCGAACCGGCGAACCCCGGGCTGCCACAGCGGAGCACATGCACTTAACCGCTTGTGCCACTGGGCTGGCCCCCAAAGTTGAAGGACTTTAATAAGAGACGAGATTAAAAACATGAGCAGGATGAGAAATGATAAAGAATGACTGAACCAATTTGGGAAAGAACCCAACAGAACTTCCAGAAATGAAGAACACAAGAATTTAAATGAAACACTCAGTTGATGAATTGAACTTGCAGCTGATTACACGTAGCTGAAGGGAAAACTGGTAAACCAGAAGGTCAATTTCAAATGTCCCCCAGAGACACAAAGAAGTGGGGAGTGTGAGAGAGGTTTAGAGACACAAAGAAGGAATGCTGTCTGAACACGTCTCCTGGGAATTCCAAAGCAGGGGAAAGAGTGGTGGGGAGGCCGTGTGTGAAGGCTGCATGAAGAAGATGGTGCTTTAAGATTCAGCTGACAGTCTTAAGTGGCTTCTGCTAGAAGGGCAGAGCCCAAGGCAGAAGACGGGCCTGGAGGCCTCTGCCAGACTCAGATGGCGGCTGCGAGGGTGGAAGGAAGTGGACAAGCCTGAGTGACAGGTGGGGGAGTGCCAGTGGACCAGGCCACCAACTTGGGCAGTCGTCAGCCCACCACACCCTGGAGTTGAGTCGTTGCCTCCGAGGAAGCAGCTGCTCCCTGCTCACCGTGTGGAGAGGCTGACTTCCGGAGCAGGGTCTCGTGTCTCCCCAGTTTCCTCCAGGCTCAGCTTACCCTTGAGATGTGACCATTCATTTGGCAAAGTCACTGTGGAGGATAAAGAACCCATGTCTGATGTCTGAGCTCCAGAGAGCCATAGGGCTCCGTGGCCTGGCAAGTGGCTGGTCAGTGCCACGGGGCCTTGCGCCCAGTCTGGGGGATGCGGCGCTCCAGCGGGAGCCCCCAACAGCCTCTAGGGGCATCAGTTGGAGCCCACTGCTTCTTTTTTTTTTTTTTTTAATTTTTTTGTGAGGAAGATCAGCCCTGAGCTAACATCCATGCTAATCCTCCTCTTTTTGCTGAGGAAGACCGGCTCTGAGCTAACATCTATTGCCAATCCTCCTTTTCTTCCCCAAAGCCCCAGTAGATAGTTGTATGTCATAGTTGCACATCCTTCTAGTTGCTGTATGTGGGACACGGCCTCAGCATGGCTGGACAAGCGGTGCGTTGGTGCGCACCCGGGATCCAAACCTGGGCCGCCAGTAGCGGAGCGCACACACTTAACCGCTAAACCACGGGGCCAGCCCGGAGCCCACTGCTTCTGCCAAGCATTGTCTGTCTTCCAACTGAGCCCCAGTGTAGATGGGACATTTGAGAAAGAGGAGGGGACACACATGTCCTTCCTCCTGATCCCACCAGGCTCCGACCATGCTCCCCGGGCCGGCACTGACTTGTGTCTGCGGGGTTTCTGCTGATCCTGGAGCGTGTATCTTAGGAAAAGCCCCTCATACCTTCCTCTCCTTCTCCTCTGTTTTTGACTTGGGTGTGTGGAGGTGCAGAGGTGGCATGTGTTGCAGGTTCCTTGTAAGGCCTCCTTGGATCGGACACATTTGAGAGAAGAAGGTTTTCTCCTGGCCTTGTCCTGTCTCCAGGAATGTGATTTGGGGTGAAGTTTCTGTCCTTGTATGAAAAGCACCTTCCTGATGCTGAGAGTGAGCTTCCTCCACATTTAACATTTTTTTTTTTTTTTTTTTTTTTTTTTGCTGAGGAAGATGGGCCCTGAGCTAACATCTGTGCCCATCTTCCTCTATTTTTGTATGTGAGACGCCTGCCACAGCATGGCTTGATGAGCGATGTGTAGGTTCGTGCCAGGATTTGAACCCACAAACTCCGGGCTGCCAAAATGGAATGCTCGAACTTAACCACTATGCCACTGGGCCAGCTCCTCACATTAACTTTTTAGAGCTATGATTTTTCAGTCATTTAAATGGCAACTCATAATGTGTTTACTGTTGATTTAACTAAAAGGCCCCATGAAGTGGGGATGCAGGGTTGGGGGCAGCCCCAGCTGCCCGCCCAGGACTGCACAGGCGTTTGTCGAGAGTGCCGAGGAGGAGCTCTCAGTGTCTGGTGGTCCAGGCGTTTGCAGGAACATTACATGAGTGTCCGCGTTTCCGTCTCCTTTTGTCCGGAAAGTGACTGCTGTGGGGACGAGAAGGCCTACCTCTCCCGCACGTGTGTGGAGGACTCTCATCCCACTGGAGGCTCTAGCGGAGGCTGTGCTGACCCCGCAGCCGTCAGGACCCGCCCTGTCCGCCCGAGGCCCCTCCCCTCCTGCTTCCTCTTGTCATGCGTGTTGCTGTCTGGTGGGAAGGGCGACCCCAGGGCCCTGGCTCGGACCCCCACCCCGAATTTCCAGCCCGTCTTGTCTCTCTCTGGGCCATTTGGGTTCTTACGTTCCTCCGAGTTGGGTTTTGTCTGTTCAGTGAAAAAGCCAAGTTACAAAGCTGTGTTCATAGGAAGATTCCTTTTGTTTAAAAAGTTGGGATTGCTCCAAAAATGGTCTGGAATATGTGGACATAATGTCAATGTGGTTATTTTTTCTGGGTAGTGGTATTATGGGGACATTTTTCTTCTTTTGTTTGTTAGACAGTAAAATCACCGCTTTCCAGAGCTAAGTGAGGAGGAGCTGGCTCCTCGCCTAGTGTCGAGGGTGTAATTACAGAATCTCAAATCCCGTCGTTCCTACCAAGAACGTTCCCGTTCCCGAGCTGACGGGTGCACCCTCCGGTCTGGAATTCGGGAGCAGTGGGTGATGCCTGGGGAGTCCTCCTGCGACGCCGAGACGCAGATGGCTCAGAAAACAGTACTGCTGTGTGTGGAAGTGACTAGACCGGGTCAGACCCTGGGCTCCACGGTGTGGGGTGGAAGCTGTTGGGGCTCAAATCTGAGTAGAGGAAGACTGTGGTTTGGGAAGACTTGAGTTTCTCAGAGGTTTTAATAAAAACCAAGTTGTTGACTAGAAAACACTGACTTTGAAGTTATGAGACAACACAAGTAACATTTCTCTCCTAACATCTACTTTGCTCTCTAATTTCTGAAATCCTTTTGACATAAATGCAGGCCTCAGGCCCAGATGTTCCACGCCAGCTGGAGTAGGTGGACGCGTCTGCACGGCCCTGGGTGCTCCAGCCGGTGTGTGGGATGAGGGCCAGGCCTGGCCGGGGAGACGTCTCTCATGCGTTTCTCTCCATGTGTTTGCATGGGGTGACTCCGTGGAAGGGGCCTCCGTGTCACCCGTGTCTGGAAGGGTTTGGATTGTGGTAGGTCCCCTACGTGAGGACTTGCTTGTCAGCTCGAGGGCGGGGACCCCGAGCATCGGGTCCTCTGAGTCCCAGCTGTTGCGGGGTGGGGGTGCCCTGGACTGCCAGGCTGCGTGGGTGGGCGGCGGGTCCCTGGTTTAGGATGCTGAGGGGCTTCTCTGGGTCCAGGGTAGCCGGCAGTGCTCTGAGTGTCCCCTTCCTGACATGGGGCTTCCATCCTGCCTCAGTTTGTCCTGAACCACCTGGTGCCAGAATGTGCGGATTCCCTCAGAACTCAGCAGAGGGGAAGCTCAGTGGACAGCCAGCGCTGGGTTGCTCTTATTGTGCAAGCATTGAGCACCTGCTGTACATGGCCGGGTCGTCCCAGGCCCAGTCGGGCAGGATCCTGGGCGGGACCCTGGCAGGACAGGCTGTGGGCCGGCTCCCGGCCCATGCCCCTGTGTGGGAAGGGGTCAGTGCCCTCACACTGTCCTGCCCTCCCCGAGCCGACGGTCAGCGTGGTTCCCTCCCCTCCTGGCGGGAGGGCAGCCGTGGGCCGGCAGGGTTCCAGAGTTAATGGGTTTCCCCTGGGCAAGTCAGAACCCCTGGCAGGAGACCCTCACAGCATCCCCGCAGCCTGCCGCTCTCGACCCTCATCAGGGCGCTGCGGTCTGCCGCCTGAGACGCTGCCGTGTCCCCTCTGCTTCCCCTGAGAATCCTGGTGTCAGTCACTTTAAAGGGCATGACCCGGCCTTAAAAGACCCGTCTGCTCCGGATTTGGGCTTGAGGAATGCGGTTTCTACTTGGGGGACGCGGGGCTGAGAGGAGGGACATGTGGGGTTGGCGTTTTGGGAGCCACGGGCAGCGGTGTGAGTGTGCAGGCGTCCGTGGACCCCGCCGTGACCCCGTGAGGAGGGGACTTGCAGCTGGGGAAACTGAGTCTGGGAGAGGGGAGATGGCTGCGCGCCGGGAGCTGGGTCGCCGGGAGGTCAGGCTGCAGGGTGCTCCCGGGCCGCGGCTCCGGTTCCGTCCGGTGCTCCGGGCAGAGCGTCGCGGTGTCCCGCCCGGCCTGGGCTGGCCTGCCCCGTGCGGCCCCGTGTCCTCTGTCCCGAGCCCTGGCGGCGGCCCCTCGCTGACCCTCAGTGCCCCGTGCAGAGCCCCCGAAGCGGGACTGCGGTCTGCCGGTGACGAGTCCGTCTGCCCCAGGTCTGGGCGGAGCCGTGGTCCGGCCCGATCTCTCCTCCCGGCGAGGTAACTGACCCTCAGCCCCGGCTCAGACCCGCAGGACAAGGCGCGTCTTCATCCCGCCCCTGCGGGGAGGGAGCCGCCGTCGCCCGCGGGGGGCCGCGTGGCGAGCCCAGGCAGTGGCGGGGGTCAGCGGGGGTCCGCGGGGGACTGGGGTCTCGCCCCTCAGGACGCGCGGTCTGACCGGAAGCTGAAAAACTTCTGATGAGCAGGGCGGGCGGCGCGGCTCTGGTGTTTGCGAGTCGCCGTTCCAGGCCGTCGAGCGGATGGGGAGAAACCGGAAGGTGCTCCTCCTCCAAGCGCCTGCGGGGGACGGTACCCCCAGGCTCCTTTCAGGGCCGGGCGGGGGGTCGAGGGCTGAGAGGCCAAGGGGTCAATGGGCCGAGGGCTGAGGGGCCGAGGGGTCAATGGGCCGAGGGGTCAATGGGCCGAGGGCTGAGGGGCCGAGGGGTCAATGGGCCGAGGGGCCGAGGGCTGAGGAGCCGACGGTCCATGGGCTGATGGGGTGAGGGGTCGATGGGCCGAGGACCGAGCGGCGAGGGGGCCGAGCGGCGAGGGGGCCGAGGGGTGTGGGGACCGAAGGGTTCAGGGGCCGGGGGGCCGAGGGCTGAGGGGCTGAGCGGTCCATGGGCCGAGAGGTCCGGGGCCCGAGGGGTCGAGGGGCCAAAGGCTGAAGAGCCGAGAGGTCTAGGGCTGAGGGGCCGAGGGGCCCGGGGGGGGGTCGAGGGCCGAGGGCCGAGGGGCCGAGCGGCCGGGGGTCCGTGGGCTGAGGGCCGAGCCGTCGAGGGCTGAGGCGTCGAGCGGCCGAGGGTCGGTGCGCGGAGCGGCCGGCGGACCCCCACCCCCACCCCGCGGACTTGCGCACGCGGCCCGGTAGGCAGCGGCAGCGTGGGCGTGCGCGCTCGCGACCGCGGTCCGCGGCGTCCCGGACGCTGGGGTGATCTCCATTTAGGGAGGTTTGACGCAGCTCCATTCACGGTCTGCCCTCACGCGTGTTACTGGCCGAACACGGGCTGCGCAGAAAGGCTGGCGCCCTTCTGGAAGGCTCGCCCCGCCCGGGCTTCGGGTCCCTCCGGGAGCCTCAGGCCACCGCCTCTGGACGCCGCCCTCGGCTGGGGGCAGCTCAGACTTGGAGGCACAGAGACCGTTGTCAGAATAGACCGCTCTCAGAGGGCCTCCCGTGGGGCTCCTCGTTCTGGCGGGCGGCCTCCCCGCCCCGCCCCAGATGGACGACGAACGCCGCCTCTGCCCCACGGCAGGAAACGGGAAACCAGGCCGCCTCTTTTCTCCTGAGCGGATAGGATAGGGCGGCATAGGATAGGGCGGCGGGAGCGGAGCGGCCTCAGAGTGGGATGGGGCAGTGGCATGGGGCGGTGGCATGGGGCGGTGTGGGGTGGGGGAATGGGATGGGGCGGAGTGGGATGGGGCAGTGGGATGGGGGGGTGGGATGGGGCGGAGGGGGATGGGGCAGAGCCGGCCCCACAGACTGGGTGTTGTGTGTGTGGGTGTGTCTCCGCGGGTCCCTAGGAGGCCCCGTCTGAGTCTCTGGGGGCACATCTGGGCTCTGGGGGGAGGGGGAGGGGAAGGAGGAGGGCCTCAGGGTCATGGGTCTCCTGCAGGCGGGTTTTCTCTTTCCCCCGAGGGGAGCTCGCTGGATCCTGTGGACTCGCTGCCTCTCCGGTAATGACCGAGGGAGGAGGCGCCGATTTCCTCTCACGTGGCGGCATTCAAGGCGAGCCAAGTCCTTGGGCCGGGTTCTTGTTTGTCTGGGAAGAGGGTGCACGTGGGGCCGACTGCAGGGGGTCGGTCCCGTTGCGGATCGCAGGCTGTGCGGGGAACCCCAGGCTAAGCCGCTCATTGGAAGGGACGCTTCGGCCGAGTGTTCCCTGAGTCCCCCATAGAAGACGCTGCCTCCCAGGCACTGGAGATGGTGGGCGTGGAGCCCCCTGCCCCCGAGGACCCGCCCTTTCCATTTTTTTGGGAAACACGCTCCCACCTCTGCTGCCCACGCGGAGACGAGGGTGGACGTGCCAGTTGACCAGGAAGGGGGCGGGTCCGCAGGACCGCGGTGGGGCCTGGCTGTGCTTGTGCTGGCCTGGGGCGGGCGTTAGTCCACCTCTGTCCTCTGTCCGCGGGGCTGCAGGGAGGGGGCCTAATCGCCCCCACGCGGCCCCACCACTGGACCCCACGTTTTCCTGGCTGGGCGCATTTGGGAAATGGCGGGATCACATGCCCGTCCCCCGCCCCCCCCATGACGGATACTGTTAAATTTGTGGTGTTGTTAAAGAAGATACTCCGTAAGTGTTGTGCATCAGTTATTTGTCTTTTAATTTGCAGCATAGATTTAAAACTTCTCAGTAAGTTAATATCCTGAAGGTGAAAAGGAGAGCATTTCAACAGAAAATGAGACAGAAAGCTCATACTCCTGGGAGAGGTACTCAGCCTGACCAATAATTTAAACTTTTCTAATCAAAGTGCTGGATGTTCTGCCATCAGGTTAGCGAAGAGTGTGAATGTTGGTGAGGTCAGTGTTGTGGGTGTGGGGTGCATCGGTCCCCATTTCTGGGGGTCGTGTGTTACGCACCAAAGCTGTTGGACGGTGGGGACCCTTCCACCAGGTGAGCCCCCAGTAGGCCTTTATCCCAGGGGGCCAGCCGGGCAGAGACCCTGTTGCCTGTAATTGTGAACCTGAGAGGACCAGGCCTGGGTCATCATGGTCACTGCTCCCTCGGAGCTGTGTGTCCACTGATGTTTAACGTTTTATTTACTTATTTGGAAAGTGGTCGATGGCATGATGTTGAAGGAAAAAGCTGACTATGTGTAATCCCACTGTAATCCCACTGTTATTTAAAAAATGGGTCCGTGTCTAAATCTGTTTTTACTCTGTATTCATATATCTTTAGAGAAAAAAAAATCCTCTAGGATGATATGCCCTAGAATGTTAATTCTTTTTTTTGCTTTCTGATAACTTTATATGTTTTTCACATTTTGGTTTTTAAAAATAGCTTTATTGAGATATAATTCACATATCATATAATTTACCCATTTAAAAGGTACAATTCCATGGTTTTTATTATATTTAGAGTTGTGCAGCTGTCACCACAGTCAATTTTAGAACATTTTCATCTCCCTAAGAAGAAACACAGTCCCTTTCACCACCCCATTTCCTGCCAGCACCCAGCCCCCAGCCCCCGTGGCCACAGATCCACTTTCTCTCCGTAGATTTGTCTCTTCCGGGCATGCGTGTAGGTGGAACCCTGTGGTCTGTGCTCTTTGGTGTCTGTTTCTTTCCCTTCACAACATCCCAGGTCTGTCCACGTTGCGGCGTGTCCGGACGTCATCCCTTCTTAAGGCTGAGCCACGTTCCATCATGTGGTCATGGCAGTGTTAGCTGGTGGGCGTTTCCACTTTTCGGCTGTTGTGACGGATGCTCTAAACCTGCAGCTACAAGTCTTGGTTGGCTGTGTGTTTCCGTTTCTCGGAATGTATTCCTGGGAGTGGGGCAGTGGGCTGTGTGGTAACTTCTCCCATTTTGAGGACCTGGGGTCCAGCGTCTCCACGTCCTCGCCACACGTCTTGCTGTCTCTGGTTCTGGCCATCCTAGCGGATCTGATTTTGGTTTTACAATGTAAAATGGTTAATAGATTTTCATTCTTAAAAAGAAAAAGGGACTTCTTCTTCTTAGTTAAAATGAAAAGAAGTGTTCTTTTCCACCAATGTGTCCTTTTTTGAAGCAAACAAAATTCAGATCATAAAGGAGTGAAAAAAACAGAGAAATTCTAAAAATTTACACATAAGTTAATTATGAATCAACTTACTGTGAAAAACGTCTTCCCAGGATACATGTGCTAAATTTGGGGGGAAGGATGGGGCACAGTCGATGGGGAGATGGAGCTTCCATGATAAATAGCCCCGAGACCTTTGCAGTTGGGGCCCATGCTCCGTCTCGGACTCCACACCCCTCTGTGAGCACGTGGCTCCCCTGCCTGGCCCCCTCCTGTGGAGAGCACTCTGGGTGCAGAGGCCTCCGTCCCTGTGGCATCTGAGACAAAGCCTTGCCAGCCGGACGGCGAGAGGCATTCCTGGGATACAGGGTGAAATTCGGTTTCACTGAAGAGAATCCGGTGTGCCACCCGTGAGTAGTTTGAGGTTGTGTCTGACCTCGAGGCTCTGTGTTAGAGCTTACATGGGTGTGGAATCAATGGCTCCCATTTCATGACCTGTCACCCTAAAGAGGGCTCTCTAGGGTGGGGCCGGGTAGCCGTGTCTCCTAAAAGCCTCTCCAGGTAATTCTGAACTACAGCCTAAGAGTGAAAACAGTTCCACGTGGAGATAGAACAGCCGAGTCCTACCTACTGGGGTGGGGGTCCCGGGCTGTGGGGTGGGGTGTTGGTGAGGGACAGAGGAGTCAGGATTCGCATATGCTGCCCATTTCTCAGGGGGTCCCTGGAAATATCTGCCACAGGAAAGCACAGAAGTTCCTGAGGCCTTGGGAAGCAGTTCTGTTACTGCGTGATGGTGGCTTCAGGGCTGTGTCCCTGGGACGTGAGGGGGAAGCAGCTGCCACCGTCCTTCTGTCGGCTTTCTGAACCTCAGGACAGCAGCTGCCCCCTCAGGACAGTACCTGCTCTAGACGCAGGTGCTCTCACGGCAGCTCTGAAGCCGAGGCCGCTCTGTGGGGCTCCGTGGTCACTGGAACGACCCCCACCCTTCAGTTGCTTTCCTGGCTCTCTTCTCGTCCCACTAGGTTCTGGTCCTTCCGAATCTAGTCACCCGCCTGCCTCGCGTCCCTCTGGACTAGTCCCTGTGGCTCCAACAGCTGTGGTACTGGCAGGACCACAGGTTCTGTCTCGGGTACTCGGGGGACGTGTTGACTTGCCTCCTCATCCAGCAATCAGCCCTGTGCATCCCGGCCGCCAAGCGGCCGTGTCTGGAGGGAAACCCACCTCCACGTGGGCCCCTGGGGGCAGCAGGTGAGCAGATGGTCCCCTGAGCTGCCAGGTCTGGGTCCTCCCGTGGGCACAGCCCCTCAGCTCCAGGACCAGGGTAGTCCAACAGAACCTTGCACAGACCGCCAAGTGGTCTCTGCTCTGTCCAGCAGAGCAGCACTGGCACATGAGGTCGTGAGCAGCTGAGGAACTGAATACTAAATACCATTTAGTGTTGATCAGTTTAGGCTTAAGTAGCCACCTGTGGCTGGTGGCCACTGTATGGGAAAGCCCGGCTTAGGTGACAGACAGAAGGGATGTTTAGTTTGTGAAGGGACTGTCCAGTGGGGTCCTTACATGCCAACTGACATGTCTCCCGTCAGGTGTGGACGAACGATGGCCCCGAAGCAGCAACAGCTGAACGAGCGGAGGCCGGGGTGTCATCCCAGAGCTGCCCTTGGGCGGACGTGGTCAGGGTGGGCAAACCCTGAGGCGCTGCCTCACCGGGGTTGGTCAGACTGACTTCCAGGACCCACCCCACCACAGGCTCAGCCCAGGCGGCCTTTCCTTGGACTTCAGAAACGCAGCATTGGTGTGTGACCTCAGAGGCTCTCCTGGCCCTCGGCCCTCCGTCGGGGCCCCTGAAGCGCGGCTGAGCCCGGCGCTCAGGGAAGATGCAGTGCTGGCCCTCACCGGGCCGAGAGGGTGACCCGCAGGCCTGGTGGTCGTGGGAGGTTTCATGGTTCTTCTCTGGGATTTTAACTGTCCCAGAAAGATGAGGAAATGGTCCCAGCAGTTTCCCTGAGCTTCCTTTTGGAGTGTTTTGAGTTCTTCTAGAAGTTTCTTCAGGGCTGCCTGGATGACATCGAGATGGGCCTTGGGTTGGGGGAGACTCTGTGCAATCACTGAGGAAAGAGGTTTCCTTCTCTGGGGCCTGGAGTCGCCCTGCTTACTCCTTGTGAAGAAATCACAGGTTACAAAAGTGGAGTGAGCCATGTCTCCAGGGGTTTAAATCTGCCTCCGTTGCACCGCTCCTTGAAACTTGCCAGTGCTTCCCTTTAAAATGAGCACAAAACTCAGACTCCGGGGTCCACAGCCCCTTTGGCCCAGCCTCTCCCTTCCCCACCACCTGGCCCACACCGGCTTCTGCCTGTCCCAGCACCTGGAGGGTTGCCTGCTCCAGGGCCTTTGCACCAGCCCTGTCACCATTTGCTGCATCTCCCCCTCACGGCGAGCCCCGTGGTTTAAACCTGATCTCGTTTGTGCCCTGCTATTCCTCCGCTGAGGCAGATCCGGGTATCAGGTGTCCTGAAGCGTACACAGTGGGGATAGTCTTGCTGGCACATAGCAGCGTACACCTTCAGGGGCTGTGGGGGATCTGACCATCACAGCCTCATGGCAACCCTGCATCTGCAGGGCAGCCTGTCCCTGTTTTAGGATAACTCCCTGTTCAGGTGCAGCTCGGCTGTCTGTAGATGTTGTTCTGGAGGTTATCCAAGAGGTGCTTCCCCTCTTGGTTACAAACTCGAGTGAAGGCTGTGCCTTTGTTCCGTCTGGTCTGCATGGTTACGGCACATGGACAAGGTTCATGCCAGGCGGGGCAGGACTGCTGCTCACCAGCTGGTGGGGCTGCAGGGCCCTTGGTCCTCGGGGGCAGCAGGGATGGGAGTGCCGATGGGGTGAGGTGAGGCGTTCCAAGTGTCGCAGCTCCCAGGGGTCGTGTCCCTGTCCACGTCCCTGAACCTGGGCAGGAATACAGAGAAGAACGTGTCGTGTGTCTTTATTGAGTGTTAGTCGGAGTCCCCGTTGGTGGCCCCTCACAGCTGTGCAGGATTGTGTCTCACCCCTGAGGTTCACTGAGAACACGGCAGCCTTGTTTCTGAGCACATCTGTGCCTGGCTCCCACCTCTGGTCCATGGCTCTGCCGTGCTCGGTTACACTTGTCTCGGGGTGCTCACTGCCGCCTCCCCTTGCTTCCTTTCTCAGGCTCGCAGGTGAATGGTGGTTTTTCCTGTGGAAGAGGATGTGGTGCCAGAGATCTGACCTTCTCCAGAGACGTGGGGTTCACGGGTCTGAATACCGGAGAGTGTGTGTGCTGAAGCCCAGTCTCGTTTTGAAGTGTATGTCATCTTCCAGCACCCCTATGATTTTAGACTTGTGGGGAGGCCGGCCGCACTGTGCCCCGTTAGCAAAAACAGTGCACCGTGAGGAGCATGTGTGTGTGCACGTTTGATTGTGTCTTTGGATATTTGTGTATACACATGTATACACACATTCCCACCCACTTACATGCATGTGCACGTGCACACACACGTGCATGCATACTCACATGCACTCACGCACACACGCACCCCTATATGCACGTACACACCCACACATGCACATGTGCATGTACATTCACACCCGTATACATGTGCACATGCACGTCCACACATGTGCATGCACATTCATACACTCATACGTGCATATGCACACGTATACCCACATACATGCATGTGCACATGCACACACGCACCCATACGTAAGCCTGTGCACGTGCTAACTCATGCACACACACACATGCACACGCACACACATACACTCACACTGGCCTACTTTCTGGAGTTTGTTTCCTCCAAGGAGTCAGAGGATTTCCTGAAGGTTATGTCGCTGATCTTCACAACGCTTCAGGCTCTTAGTCACAGTCAGAATGATTGGGAACTGAGAGAGTTATGTCTCACCTGAGGAGCTGTGAACTGGACGTTAGCCCAGCATGTCACACTCTGGGGTCCATTGACATCAGACAGCCTCACAAGTGCAGACGCGTCACAGGAGGGCTCGCCGTTGGAGCAGAGTCCAGTGTAGGGAACATGCTGAGAAGAAGTGGGACTTTCTTGTGAGCGTTTGTTAAATTAGGGAGCAGTTACTGGATGCAAGTCTGTAGGCATTCTGCTTCCATTGAAAGATAAGATGGTATTTCTTGTTGTTTTCAGAGGGATATTTCTCTGAAATGCTCAAAACAATTTAAGCATTTTAAGTCTCCCTCTGAAGATTTTGTTTTCATTACAAAGAAATGGTTTTCTAAGTAAATTTCACCCAGTCTCTGGCTGAATTTTATTTTATTTATTAATTTTTTTATTGTGGTTACACTAGTTTATAATGTTATGTAAATTTCAGGTGTACATCCTTATATTTTGATTTCTGTGTAGATTACATCATGTTCACCACCCAAAGACTAATTACAATCCATCATCACACACACGTGCCTAATCACACTTTTTGCCCCCCTCCCTCCCCTCTTCCCCTCTGGGGAATTAACTACCAGTCTAATCTCTTCATCTTTGTGTTTGTAGTTGTTGTTATTTTTATCTCCTATTTATGAAGGAGATCCTATGGTATTTGACTTTCTCCCTCTGCCTTATTATGCTTTGCACAATACCCTCAAGGTCCATCCATGTTGTCACAATGGCCAGATTTCATCGTTTTTATGGCTGAGTATAGTATTCCACTATGTATGTATGCCACATCTTCTTTATCCATTAGTCTGTTGATGGGCACTTAGGTTGGTTCCAAGTCTTGACTATTGTGAATAATGCCACAATGAACATAGGGGTGCATATATCTTTATGCATTCATGTTTTTATGTTCTCTGGATGAATACTCAGCAGTAGAATAGCTGGATCGTATGGTAGTTCTATTCTTTTTTTTTTTTTTTCCTCTATTTATTTTTATTTTTTTTAATTAATTTATTTTTTAAAATTTTTTGTTTATTACAGTAACATTGGTTTATAACATTGTATAAATTTCAGGTGTACATCATTATACTTCTATTTCTGCATAGATTACATCATGTTCACCACCCAAATACTAATTACAACCCATCACCACACACATGTGCCGAATTATCCCTTTCGCCCTCCTCCCTCCCCCCTTCCCCTCTGGTAACCACCAATCCAATCTCTGTCTCTATGTGTTTATTGTTGTTATTATATACTACTTAATGAAGGAAATCATACGGTATTTGACCTTCTCCCTCTGACTTATTTCACTTTGCATAATACCCTCAGTGTCCATCCATGTTGTCACAAATGACTGGATTTCATTATTTCTTATGGCTGAGTAGTATTCCATTGTGTATATATACCACATCTTATTTATCCATTCGTCCCTTGATGGGCACTTAGGTTGCTTCCAAGTCTTGGCTGTTGTGAATAACGCTGCAATGAACACAGGGGTGCATGTATCTTTACGCATTGGTGTTTTCAAGTTCCTTGGATAAATATCCAGCAGTGGAATAGCTGGATCATACGGTAGTTCTATCCTTGATTTTTTGAGGAATCTCCATACTGTTTTCCGTAGTGGCTGCACCACTTTGCACTCCCACCAGCAGTGTATGAGAATTCCCTTCTCTCCACATCCTCTCCAACACATGTTGTTTCCTGTCTTGTTAATTATAGCCATTCTGACAGGCGTGAGGTGATATCTCATTGTAGTTTTGATTTGCATTTCCCTGATAGTTAATGATTTTGAACATCTTTTCATGTGTCTGTTGGCCATCTGTATATCTTCTTTGGAGAAATGTCTGTTCAGGTCTTTTGCCCATTTTTTAATTGGGTTGTTAGTTTTTTTGTTGTTGAGATGCATGAGTTCTTTATATATTTTAGAGATTAAGCCCTTATCAGATGTATGGTTTGCAAATATCTTCTCCCAATTGTTAGGTTGTCTTTTCGTTTTGTTGATGGTTTCCTTTGCTGTGCAGAAGCTTTTTAGCTTGATATAGTCCCATTTGTTTATTTTTTCTGTTGTTTCTCTTGCCTGGTCAGACATGGTATTTGAAAATATGCTGGTAAGACCAGTGTCAAAGAGTGTACTGCCACCTGTGTTTTCTTCTAGAAGTTTTATGGTTTCAGGTCTTACATTCAAGTCTTTAATCCATTTTGAGTTAATTTTTGTGTATGGTGTAAGATAATGGTCTACTTTCTTTTTTTTGCATGTGGCTGTCCAGTTTTCCCAACACCATTTGTTCAAGAGACTTTCTTTTCTCCATTGTATGTTCTTGGCTCCTTTGTCAAAGATTAGCTGTCCATAGATGTGTGGGTTGATTTCTGGGCTCTCACTTCTATTCCATTGATCTGTGTATCTGTTTGTGTGCCAGTACCATGCTGTTTTGATTACTATAGCTTTGTAGTATATTTTGAAATCAGGGAGTGTGATACCTCCAGCTTTGTTCTTTTTTCTCAGGATTCCATTGGCTATTCAGTGTCTCTTGTTGTTCCATATAAATTTTAGGATTCTTTGTTCTATTTCACTGAAAAATGTCATTCGAACTTTGATAGAGATTGCATTGAATCTATAGATTGATTTAGGAAGTATGGAGGTCTTAACTATGTTAATTCTTCCAATCCAAGAGCACGGAATATCTTTCCATTTCTTTGTGTCTTCTTCAATTTCTTTCAACAGTGTTTTATAGTTTTCAGTGTACAAGTCTTTCACATCTTTGGTTAAATTTATTCCTAGGTATTTTATTCTTTTTGTCACAGTTGTAAATGGGATTGTATTCTTACTTGGCCTTTCTGCTACTTTGTTGTTAGTGTATAGAAATGCGACTGATTTTTGTATGTTGATTTTGTATCCTGCAACTTGACTGTATTCATGTATTATTTCTAAAAGTGTTTTGGTGGATTCTTTAGGGTTTTCTATATGTAAAATCATGTCATCTGCAAATAATGACAGTTTCACTTCTTCCTTTCCAATTTGGATCTCTTTTATTTCTTTTTCTTGCCTGATTGCTCTGGCTAGGACTTCCAGTACTGTGTTAAATAGGGGTGATGAAAGCAGGCATCCTTGTCTGGTTCCTGTTCTTAGAGGGATAGCTTTCAGATTTTCACCATTGAGAATGATGTTAGCTGTGGGTTTGTCATATGTGGCCTTTATTATGTTGAGGTACTTTCCTTCTATACCTATTTTATTGAGAGTTTTTATCATAAATGGGTGCTGTATCTTGTCAAATGCTTTCTCTGCATCTATTGAGATGATCATGTGATTTTTAGTCTTCATTTTATTAATGTGGTGTATCACGTTGATTGATCTGCGAATGTTGAACCATCCCTGCATACCTGGAATAAATCCCACTTGATCATGGTGTATGATCTGTTTAATGTCTTGTTGTATGCGATTTGCTAATATTTTGTTGAGGATTTTTGCATCGATGTTCATCAGTGATATTGCCCTGTAATTTTCTTTTTTTGTGTTGTCCTTGTCTGGTTTTGGTGTCAGGGTAATGTTGGCCTCGTAGAATGAGTTAGGAAACTTCCCCTCCTCTTCAATTTTTTGGAAGAGTTTGAGAAGGATAGGTATGAAGTCTTCTTTGAATGTTTGGTAGAATTCACCAGGGAAGCCATCTGGTCCTGGACTTTTATTTTGGGGGAGGTTTTTGATTACTGTTTTGATCTCCTTACTGGTGATTGGTCTATTCAGATTCTCTATTTCTTCTTGATTCAGTTTTGGAAGGCTGGATGATTGTAAGAATTTATCCATTTCTTCTAGATTATCCAATTTGTTGTTGTATAGCTTTTTGTAGTATTCTCTTATAATCTTTTGTATTTCTGAGGTGTCTGTTGTAATTTCTCCTCTTTCATTTCTGATTTTATTTATTTGAGCCTTCTCTCTTTTTTTCTTAGTGAGTCTAGCTAAAGATTTGTCAATTTGGTTTGTCTTTTCAAAGAACCAGCTCTTAGTTTCATTGATTTTTTTTCTTTTGTTTTTTTTTTTAGTCTCTATCTCATTTATTTCTGCTCTGATTTTTATTATTTCCTTCCTTCTACTGATTTTGGGCTTTGTTCTTCTTTTTCCAGTTCCTTTAGGTGCACTGTTAGATTGTTTATTTGAGATTTTTCTTGTTTGTTGAGGTAGGCCTGTATTGCTATAAACTTCTCTCTTAGAACTGCTTTTGCTGTATCCCATAAATTTTGGCATGTCATATTTTCATTTTCGTCTCCAGATATTTTTTGATTTCTCCTTTCATTTCTTTGTTGACCCAATTGTTGTTCAGTAGCATTTTGTTTAATCTCCACATATTTGTGGCTTTTCCAATTTTCTTCCTTTAGTTGATTTCTAGTTTCATACTGTTGTGGTCAGAAAAGATCCTTGGTATTAGTTCAGTCTTAAATTTGTTGAGACTTGTTTTGTGGCCTAATATGTGACCGATCCTGGAGAAGGTTCCGTGTGCATTCAAAAAGAATGTGTATTCTGCGGTTTTTGGATGCAATGTTCTGTAGATATCTACTAAGTCCATCTGGTCTAATGTGTCGTTTAAGGCCAATGTTTCCTTATTGATCTTCTGTTTGGATGATCTATGCATTGGTGTAAGTGGGGTGTTAAAGTCCCTACTATTATTGTGTTTCTGTCTATTTCTCCTTTTATGTCTGTTAATTGCTTTATATATTTAGGTGCTCCTATGTTGGGTGCATAGATATTTCCCAGTGTTATAGCCTCTTGTTGGATTGTTCCCTTGATCATTATGTAGTCCCCTTCTTTGTCTCTTGGTATAGTTTTTGTTTTAAAGTCTATTTTGTCTGATAATAGTATTGCTACCCCAGCTTTATTTTCATTGCCATTTGCATGGAGTACCTTTTCCATCCCTTCACTTTCAGTTTGTGAGTGTCTTTAGGTCTGAAGTGTGTCTCTTGTATGCAGCATATATGTGGGTTTTGTTTTTTTATCCAGTCGGCCACCCTATGCCTTTTGATTGGAGCAGTTAGTCCATTGGCATTTAAAGTGCCATTTTGTTACTTTTTTTCTGGGTATTGTAGTAGTTCTTCTCTGTTCTTTTCTTCTTCTCTTGCTCTCTTCCCTTGTGGTTTGATGGCTTTTTTTAGTATTATGTTTGTGAATCTCTTCACCAAAGGACTGTGCCCCTTTCTTTCTGGTGATTTTAGGTTGCTTTCTGAAGTGGCTGAATTTGTGCATGGGCCCTTTAAGAGCAGGCTTTTTTCCCCCTTATCTCCCATAGCTTTTCTGGGGGTATTCCCCGTTGTTGTTAGTAGCCAGCAAAGCCAGGTATTGACACTTGTCTTGGTTGTGCTGAGTCCAAAAGATGCTTATTGTGGTAACACTCCTGCTCAGATCCCTGACTCCTCCAGGGAAGGCTGCGTACCTTAGGATTGCTCCCAGCCATGAAGCACCATGGCTAAAATGTGGCTTTTTCCCTCTCTGAAAGGAATTTCTGCCTCTTCCACCTCAGTCAGCACTGTCCCTTGTTGCAGGGGTTCCTTTTATCCAGTTTTCAGTTCTCTCTCAGGGATAATTGTTCCAAGGGTAGTTGTGAATTTGTTGTGTCCGTGGGAGGAGGTGAGTTCAGAGTCCACCTATGCCATCATCTTCCCAGCAATCTCTGGCTGAATTTTAAAAATTATGAAATCATTTCCATCCAAACAAAAGTTGTCCTGTTGTCAAGGTGTAGGTCTGAGCAGGAGGAGCGGATGTGGCTGGTATCCCCCACCTGGCCCTGCAGCTCCGGGGGCGCAGTGGTCACCTTTCTCTGAGTCTCGTCCGTCCTTCTAGAGCCCGTGGCGTGGCCGCCGTCAGCGGGGTCTGGAGGTCCCATGGAAGCGGCGTCCATGCTCAGCTCTTTGGAGGGAGGGCACATGCCCCAGACGCCCCTCCTGTTCCCAGCGAGCTGCTGTGCGGTGTCCAGAGAATGCGACCCCTTCGTCTGCACTGCTTCTCTGGTGCATTGCTGCATTTCACTTCATGTTGTACTTCCTCCCGTGTCCCGTTTCTTCGTGCATTCCCCTGACTCTGGAGAACGGAGCCCACTAGTTAGCGTGAGAAGCTGTGTTCTGTATGGTCGGTGTCCTGTGGCTGCTCTGACAAATTACCACAAACTTAGTAGCTGAAACAGCACAGACTTACATCCTACAGTTCCAGAGTGGGAAGCCAGAAATGCCCAGTCGGTGTGAGCAGGGCTGGTTCCTTCTGGAGGCCTCGAGGAGGATCCATTTCCCACCTCATCCAGCTTCTGGAAGCTGCTGCCTTCCTTGTCTGGAGGCCCTGAATTGCTGTAGCCTGTGCTCTGGTCATCACGTGTCCTTCTTGGCTCTGTCTCTCCTGCCTCCCTCTTATGGGGACCCTGTGATACATCAGGCCCACCCAGATAGTCCAGGCTGACCTTCTAAACTCAAGTTCTTCAACTTAATCCCACCTGCAAGGTCCCTTTTGCCGTGTGAGGTGACACATTCACAGGCCCTGTTGATTAGGACCTGGACATCTTTGATGGACATTATTCTGCTGGCCACACCTGGATTCAAAGCCCCATGATTTCCTTGCTTGTGAACGTGCACAAGCTAAACTGCCTGGTGCCTCAGTTTCCCCACCTTGTAGGGGTTCTGAGGGCTGCATATTTGCTGCATGTGGGTTCAGAACAGGTCCTGGGTGTCGTGTGCCCAGGGGAAGCTGGCCACCCTGCTGGAGCACAGGCCCCGAGGAGGCAGGCTCCTCTCAGGCTCCAGTGCCCAGAACAGAACCCACGAATCATTTCAGCCCTTTTCCTGAGGGTGAGTGATGAGGGGGGTGCTGGGGAGGGGTTGTGAAGAGCGTCCCACTGTGAGATTTTTAGTAGATTTACAGAAGTGTCACTGTTACCACAATCCATTTCAGAACACCCACAAAGAGCCTGTGGCATCACCCCTCCCCAGCGCCGCATCCACGACCTGTTTTGTATGTACACCTGCTCTCTCTGGACATTTCGTAAATGGAACATAAAAAAGTGGTGTTTTGCATCTGGTTTCCTTCACTTCCCGTGTTTTTGAGGCTCGTTGTGGCAGCATCCATCAGCTTTGTTCCTTTTTTATGCTAAACAGGTGCCGTCGTGTGGGTCCCCAGGTTTTGTTTTCTGTGAGTCACTTGCTGGACACTGAGTCGTTCCCCCCTTTTGGCGGTAGAGCATCCACGTGCAGGTTTTTGTGTGGACACAGGTTTTCGTTTCTTGGGTGCATCTAGGAGGGGAATTGTGGGTCATGTGGTCCCTCCACGTTTACTTGAGATCCTGCCAAACGGTTTTCCGAGGGGCGGCACCGGTTTACGTTCCCACCAGCGGCAGGAGGCTCTGACTTCTCCACATCCTGACAAAACGTGTGACTGGTTGTCTTTTATGAGCGTGTCCTGGTGGGTGTGAGGGGGTGTCTCGTGTTTACTTTGCTTTCCCTGGTGCATCTTCCCACGATGTTGAGCCCTGAATGTGCTGTGGCTGCTCGTCGTCTTTGTTGATGTATGTGTTCAAATCTTTTGCTCTTTTTTTAATTGGATCATTTGTCTTCTTATTTTGAGTTGGAAGGGTTCTTTATGATTTGCACATGTTTTCTCCCAGTTGGTCTTTTAACTTTTTTAATGGTGTCTTTTAAAGCACAAAATTTTTAGTATTTTTAATTTTGATGAAGTCTGGCTTACCCAGGTTTTTTCTTTCAGCGATTGTGCTCTTGGTGTCACGTCTGAGCAATCTTGACCTAACTCCAGGTTACAAAGATTTGTTCCTCGATTTCCTTCATAGTTCAGCCTCACCTTTAGGTGTGTGACTACTCTGAGGTGACTTGTGTGTGGGGTCAGGTAGGGTGTCTGTCTGTCCATGGACAGGACCTCGCTGCTTCTGTTACTGGTGCTTGGCGGTAAGTTTCAGAACCTGGAACCGTGAGCCCTCTGCCTCGCTCTTCTCTCTCAAGTGTGCTCTGCCTTTCCAGCTGGAAGGAAGGGCGCTCAGGGCTGGCGTCTGGGTCTCTCACTGTCAGACCCGCCAGATGCGGCCTCTCTCAGCTCTTTCCTCCTTGCTGACCCTGCTCTCCGACTCCCCAGTCTTTGGGTCTAGGTGCGGGCAGAGCCGATTCCGGACCCGAGTCTTGTCGGCCCCCTCCCTGTCCGCCGCTGTCCTCTCCTTTGCACCCTTTCCCTTCTGTGCTGATTCCCACTCTCCCGTCACACCCGCCTCCTGTATCCCTCCTATATCATGACAGGTTCTTGGTCCTCGCCCCCCCGCCCCCCCAGCAGCCCCGAGCTCCTTGAAGGAGCTAGCGACCTTTGTCCTGTTGTTGGGGTGAGCGGAGCCTGAAGGAGTGCCCTCATTCCTTGTGCCTGCACTCCCAGAGCTGACGCCTCTGCTGGGAGGCTGGCATCTCTCCCCCTCATCCTGGGTCGGTTTCCCCACAGCCGCCACCCCGCTGGGGGGTCTCATTCTGGCTCCAGGGTAGCCCATTTGCTCCACCTTTCTGGGTTCACTGGGCCGTGCCGAGCTGATCCCGAGCCGCAGGATAATCAGAACGTGGTGCAGGTGCTTCAGGAGCCGGGCGATTCTGGCGTATCACAGGCCTGCGTTTAGGGGAAGTCAGTGTTCTGGGGTTTTCTTTACTTCATTGTGGGAACAGCATGGTGGAAAGCAGACACTGATGATGCCAGATCAAGCGACGGCGCATCGTGCCCGAAAAATACTGTATTTTCTGGAATCTGTGACATTTGTCAGTTATGAGATGTACCATTATGCGTCAGCAAGAAAGCAGTGCTGATTAATCCATGAAACCATCCTTACACTGATTGCAGAACACATTCCGACTCCAGAGATGCTAAAACGTGGGGGGAAAGGATCCTCAGAATTGGCGGAATATGGTTCTGGAATCTGGAGCTCTCTGTTGGGAGCTAGCCCCCCGCCCTCTTTCCAGTTGTCGAGTCCACCTCACTCACAATGAACTCGCACTCGGAGCCTCCTGTTTCCACCTTTCTTTCCTGTGTGGTCCAGGGTGCACAGACTGTTTTAGTTCTTCCTGTTTTGGACTTAGCGATAAACGTGCCTGGAAAGGGAACCGTGTCAGACCCAAGGTAGTCGGTGTGTAGGCTCCACTCCTCACCAGCGGACGCAGGTCCCACGTGGTGCTGTTGTCTGTTTGCTCGTGTGGCTTCTGTGAGCCAGTGATTGATAAGGCTAGCCCGGCTCGACCAGAATGGTCCCCTGGCTCCCTGCCCCTTGATCAGAGTTTGCAGTTGACCTCGAGTCTCCGTCTGTGGTGACTCGTGTGAGGGGTCTGTGTGCAGGGTCACACCCTGCGGTGGGCGGGGTCCTGTCCCCAGCGAGAGGCGTGGACGGCTGCCCAGTTGGGATTTCACCCCGACTTCTGGAGAAGGGGGAGCAGTGTGTGAAACTGGAAGGCCGAGTTTTACTTTTAAAATGAGGCAGTGCCTCGCTGCCCAGACCTCAGAATGTCTCAGCCCTGGAGAGTCGGGGCCGTGCCTGCACACACAGCGGACGTCATTTTAACGCCACGTCTGCCTCGCGCTCTGGTTTCCTGAGCTGTGGCTACCCCAGTGCGGCGTTCTGTTCCTTTAGTGTGAGGTGCCTTTGGGACGAGTGAGGGGCCACGTTGTACTAGATTTGCTGCCTGCTTACTGCTGAGCTCAATTTTGCCCCAATTAAGAAACTGCAATTTCACGTCTCACAAGTGAAACGCAGGATATCGTGTTTATGGAGCATTTAGAAATGAGATTCCACGTGTTCGCCCGTGGTCAGTGCTTAGTCCGCAGGCCCTACTCGACGCCAGTGAGACAGCTGATGACAAGGCCAGTACATCAGAGTCTAATGGTTCTCCTCTTCCTGTCTGTGCAGCCCCTTCTACGGAGAAGACTTCTACTGCGAGATTCCTCGGAGCTTCCGTCACCTGTCCTTCTACGTCTTTGATAGAGACGTTTTCCGGAGGGATTCCATCATAGGTAGGTGCTTGTATGGAGGTTTTTCTTGCCCCTACTGAACGGGGTCTCATTCTGGCCCAAGTGGGGTGTCTCTTACCCTGCTCTGGGCAGCAGAGTCGATGTGGCCCATCTGGCCCTGCTGGGTGGTGGTGGGAAGAGGTCCTGGGCGCCCGGCTGGCCTGGAGGTGGCATCCCCCATGGCTGGAATGGGCTGCCCGACCCCACGCTGTCAGCGTGTGGAGGAGCCTCACACACAGACTCATGTGGGGGAGACAGGCTGTGGGGCTGCCCTTCAGGGTGAGGGAACAGTGACCCCCAAACCTGTCCCCAAACGACTTCCAAGGGCTCCTCCCTGGGGCTGGCGTCCATAGGGGGCTCCTCCCACCATCCCCAGGCCGACAGTCTGGGACTTCTGACACCCCTCCATGGGAATGGGGATGGTATTGGAGTTCTTAGAGGTATTGGGGTCCTATCAGAGGTACTAGGGGGCACTCAGAGCTATCAGGGTGCCCTCAGAGGTACTGGGGTCCTCTCAGGGGGCATTTGGGTTCTCAGAGGTATTGGGGTGCTCTCACAGGTATGGAGGTGCTCTCAGAGATAATGGGGGCCCTCAGAGGTATGGGGGTGCCCTTAGAGGTATTAGGGTGCCTTAGAAGTATTGGGGTGCTTCTCAGAGGTAAGGGGGCCCAGAGAGGTACTGGGGTGCTCTCAGAGGTATCGGGGTCTTCTCAGCAGTCCTGGGGTGCTCTCAGAGGTAATGGGGGCTCTGAGAGGTATTGGGGTGCTCTCAGAGGTAGTGGGGTCCTCTCAGCAGCCATGGGGTGCTCTCGGAGGTAATGGGGGCCCTGAGAGGTATTGGGGTGCTCTCAGAGGTAATGGGGGCCCTGAGAGGTATTGTGGTGCTCTCAGAGGTAGCAGGGTCCTCTCAGCAGTGCTGGGGTGCTCTCAGAGGTAATAGGGGCCCTGAGAGGTATTGGGGTGCTCTCAGAGGTAGCAGGGTTCTCTTAGCAGTCCTGGGTGCTCTTAGAGACACTAGCATGTCAGTGGAGGGCTCCTGGAGAGAGTGAGCCCACCTTGAGTGTGGAGGAGCACGTGGAACAGCAAAGGCCCTGAGGTCAGGGTTCACCTCTGTCTGAGGAGCCTTGGTCCTGTCCGCATGGCCCCAGGTGTGGGCATAGCGGCAGCTGCTGGAGTCCGGGCCCACGGGACACCCGGCTGTGGCCTCAGCCTCCTGGGGGGCACTCTGGGTGTTTAGCTCCTGGGCCAGCGTTTGACTCTGAGTCACGTGGCTGTTCGTCACCTTTTCTCACTTCTGCGGCTTGGACCAGCTCCTGCTCACTGCCCAGACCACTCAGGAGGTCAGCATGGAGCCAGGACGGGATGTTTCCATCCAGGTCCCAATGAACATCCCAGCAGCACTCAGGACAGGCGTCCACCTCCCCTGCTGTCCCTCCCCCGGCCTCTGTCCCTCCCTTTGCCTCACGCCGTCCTGCTGTCCCTCTCCCAGCCTCCTGGCTTCTCGCTATCCCACTGTCCCTCCCCCCGCCTCCTGGCCTCACGCCATCCTGCTGTCACTCCCCCGGGCCTTGGCGGTTTCTCTCCACCTGGTGGTTTCTCTCCACCTCCTTAGCTCTCCCCATGGGGCCCCTGAGGTGTCTTGCAGCATCTCAGGTGTGTCATACTGAACTCATGGTGGCTACCACATGTTCCTCGTTGCCGAACAAACCCCGACCTGCCCCTTCCTTGCCCTCCCGGCTCACCAGCCAAGACCGGGTACCCTGGAGCCCACCCCTCTCGCCACCCCTCTGGTGTCGATGCCTTTTCTTGCTTGGACGTGGCCTCCGTGGCCTCAGAGCTTGTCCCTCGCCCTCCTGCCTTCAGTCCACAGCTGTCAGAGCTGCCTTTTCTCCTCGACGGCCGTCAGCATCTCTTCCCAGTTTGAAGCTGCCACGGGTGTCCCGCTGCAGCCATGAAAAGGCTCAGAATATGGTCAAGGCCCAAAAACGACTCTGTCTCGTGTCTCTCCAACACCTGGCTTGGGCTTGGGAGGCAGTCACTAATCGTTTGTTGAAAGAATGGATGATTTTTCGAAATACTTCCACACATTATATTTATTCCATTTTAGAAAATCACTGTGTTTTAGAGATAGTCTCCCATCTTAAGAAACTGTTTTCTGGGGTTGAATGCTTCCATTTTAGAGCCTGATTTATACCAAAAAAAAAAAAAAAAAAAAAAAGAAATTGCCATGTTGGAGGCCACCGTGCCTGACTTAGGTGGAGAAGGAAATCCATCCGTACTCACTAGCTTGCATTCAAGACCTTCCATAATCTGACCCAAATCGTTCTCTGGCTTAACTTCTTAGTGTTCACACTGGCCTTTCTGTTTGTCTCAGCATAAACACACCTACATGTGCATTCACACATGTGTAGAGCCCCACTCGTGCACGTGCACAGACCTCCACCTGCACCATCTACCTGTCACGTCCCCTAAATGCCAGAAGCCTTTTTAGTGCATCTCAGTTTTCTGAAATATGGCTCATGGCGCAGTGACGAGCGCACCTTCTGTCTGTCCTTGAGCAGCAGGCTTCCTCTTTGCTCCTGGAGAGTGCACTAAAATCCAGGCGCCCAGGGACTGTCCTGGCCGCTGGACCCAGATTCTCTGGGGGCTGCACCTGGAATTCCATAGTTGTATTAAGTTTTTCAGGTGATTCTGTAGTTATAGGAAACTGACATGTATGGAATGCCTATTTATACCAGGGCTGTGCTGGGTGTCTTCATGGGCACAAAAGCACACCATTCAGCCTTGTATTAACCCTGGGAGTAGGTGCCACCTCCATTTGATACACAAGGAGGGAGCGGAGGCTCAGAGAGGATAAGACACTTGCCTGAGACACAGCGAGGGTTGTCGAGTTAACTAGTCAATACCCTGTCATATTTGTAAAGAAGTGAGTCCAGCGTCGGCATAGACGTCGGAGGAGAAGGCGCGTCTACAGGCGTCGGCACAGACGTGGGAGGAGAGAGAAGCGCGTATACAGGCATCGGCATAGACGTGGGAGGAGAGAGGCGCGTGTACAGGTGTCGGCATAGACGTCGGAGGAGAAGGCGCGTCTACAGGCGTCGGCATAGACGTGGGAGGAGAGAGAGGCGTGTACAGGCGTCGGCATAGATGTGGGAGGAGAGAGGCGCGTGTACAGGCGTCGGCATAGACGTGGGAGGAGAAGGCGCGCATACAGGTGTGGGCAGAGACATGGGTGGAGAAAGGTCGTCTGGAGCTGCCTTGGCATCTCAGGAGGTCCTCTGCTTCCTTAAAGACCATTAGTGGGTCCTCTTTCCATCACCGGGAGAAGTGGCTCTCGCTCTCATGACTTTTCCCTCTCGATGTGTGGTTGGTGCCTTCACAGGATTTCAGCCTGAATGTTTGGTGTTTTCTCTGGCGTTTAGTCTTATGTTGTCCCTGGGACTTGGGGCACCAACCGCCTGATATGTGGGTGTGAAAGCGTTGCTAACCTAAGAGAGGCAGATGACCAGGGGAAGGGAGAGTGGCAGTCCCCTTTCCACCAGAGACACCAGGTCCGCTGCCTCCCCAGAAGGAATGGGGCTGGGGAAAGGGGCTGACACGTCCTGCTGATCTGGTCTCGCGTTGTTCCGAGTGGGCAGTGGGGGGATGTGCTGTAGACCCCCTGGCCTCCCTGTCTCCCTGCCTCCCTTTCTGAGCTCATGCTCTGTCTTTTCCTTCTTCACCCAGTGTTCCGTTTTAGGATCTGGGCCCACATGTGAATTGCTTCTTTGTCCATGTGTGGGGCTTATTTCCTGCCCCGAGTCACCTCCCGTGAGCCATCACAGTCCTCTTATTCAGGCTGTCGGAATTGGGTGATAGGGCTTCCATGGCCATTCAAATCTTGGGTTTATGACAAACACAGAGCGGCAGGGAGAGCCTTCATGCAGGAATGGGACGTGTTGATTCCTGTTGTATTCGGGCTAGGCTGGTTTAGTTGAAAACACACACAAAGCTTTGTCAAAGTTTTATTGGGCTATCATGTGTCAAGACTTAAGTGAACTCTGTTGCTAAAAATGTTTTGGGTGGGTGCAAATAGAGATTTGTGTTGATCCCAGGAAGCTAATCCAGTGCATCAACGAGCTGCACTTTTGTTCTGTCATTCCTTCCATCTTCCGTACTCTCACTCTGGAAGAACGGTGAGTGCTGCGTGCTGCCTGTTTATTCTGGAACCACTCGGCAGGAATTCATGTTGTTGGAAAGGAGGAGAGATGTCAGTTGAAGGATCTGGTGTGTATCTACCTATTTAACAAATACTTACACAGCGTCTACTATGCGCAAGGTATTCTTCTAGGAGCTTTATAAATACTGGCTCTTTTAATCTTCATAACTTTGTGAAGTAGGTGCATGTTTCGATGGGGAAACTGGTACAGACAAGTCACACAGCTTTTAGGTGGTAGAGCTGGGGTTCAGACCTCAGCAGCCAGGTTCTCAGGTCTGTGCTCATCTTGACCTCATCTTAGATTATGCTTTGTTGCGTTCATTTAGAGGCAATAATCGATCGATTGTGGAGACTAATGGGGAGGGAAAAGTCCAAGATGATCCTGGTTATGGATTTGTACCACCAGGTAGATGGTGGGTTGTGGGATATAGATTGGGCTGGAAAATGATTGGATGGTGGTGGTGGTAGAGGGTGGGAGATGGGGTTGGTGATAGTGGCCGAATGAGTTATTTATCTCAGTACAAGAGAAGACCATCATCCATGACCCACCACCATCCCCTCCCATGAGATGCAATCATTATCACCATCCACCACCCTCTACCCATTGTGTACCATCCACCACCCACCATCCACCATCATCATCCATCACCCTCCACTTTCACTGTCCACCCATCACCTACCATCCCTCATCACCCACCCATCCTCTGCTCATCACCCATCACCCACCATCCACCATCCTCCACCATCACCACCCACCATCCACTGCCCTCCACCATCACCACTGACCATCCACCATTCACCACTACCCATCATCCACCATCACTATCCACCCTCCTCCACCACCCACCATCCACCACCCTCTACCCATCACCTACCATCCACCATCCACCACCACCCATCATCCACCATCACCATCTACCCTCCTCCACCACCCACCACCCGCCATCCTCCACCCATCACCTACCATCCACCATCCACCACCATGCATCGCCCACCATCACCATCCTCCACCGTCCGCCTCTACCACCATGTACCATCCACCATCAGCACCTACCATCCACCATCACCACCCACCATCTACTGCCCTCCACCGTCACCACTTACCATCCACCATTCACCACCATCCGTAATCCACCATCACTATCTACCCTCCTCCACCACCCACCACCCACCATCCTCCACCCATCACCTACCGTCCTCCACCATCACCACCTCCCATCCAACCTCCACCATCACCCACCATGCACCATCCACCACCCTCCACACATTGCATACCATCCACCACCATGCATCATCCACCACCATCACCATCCGCCCTCCACCACCATCTACCATCCACCATCACCACCTACCATCCGCCATCACCACCACCCATCATCCACCGTCCATCCTCTGTCTTCCACCTCCTCCACCCATTATGTACCGTCCACCACCTTCCAGCCCCCATCCTGTCCTTTGATCCATCATTCCTCTCCCAGCACTACTGTTCACCATTTTCCAGCCCCATCTATGTCCCACCACCAAAAATCCACTTGGTGCAGACCCATAACCAGGAGTCCTCCTGGACTCCCCATCCCAGTTATGTCTGTCCCAGCTCCTGGTGTACGTTTCCCCTTTATTGGAGTGGAACCATGTGATCATGGATAACCTCCTTTTCGGGCGTCTGCATCTGAACACCAGATCCTTGCATTTACTTCTTGGATCCTTGGATTTACTTCTGCCTGAGGAGGGTAGCTCTGTACTGGCACAGGACAGGGAGTGGCAGATGCTGGCCTATGGCTGGGGAGGCCTTTTTCTGCAAAGCCTGTTGGTCACAAAGGAGTCATCCTCTTCCACCGAAAGCCGTTTCAGCTTATGCACCTCCTCTGGTGGGAGCCACGTTGGCGCCAGCTTCCCTCGCCTTCCCAGTCCGGTGGACATGCTGGGTGGTGGGTTTCCATTCGACAGATGGCAAGAAATTCTGATTCAAATTCAAAAAGTCTGAAGGCAGCTTTGGTGCTGAGGCCGCATAAAGTGCTGCCTGTGAAGAAATGATTCACGCCTCTGGTAGTGTTTCTGGCAGTGTGGATCAGAGCTTCGAACACTCATTAAAATGCAGAAGCTGATTCATGGGTCTGGGGCAGGGCCTGAGAGTCTGCATTTCCAACAAATGATATTGTTGGACACTGTTGTGATTTAAGTAGAAATAACAGGAGTTTGTTCAGGAAACACACGGGCAAGGATCACATAGGAACTCAGATAATTCACATTTGACTTCATTTTCGATGGAGCTGTGATAGGAGCTTCGCAGCAGAATCCTTAACTCTGAAATGAAGCTGATCAAGATTTGCAAGTTGATGGTGCTCATTTCCCGGGTCTTGAGGGCAGCCGTGCCTCGTGTGTCTGCGTTGGCACGATGGGTGTGAAATCCAGATTCGTCCCTGGCACTCTGCTGCTCTGGCTCGCAGGCTCCCTTTGCCCTCAGAGTGATGCCACATCCTTCATGCTTGCCCTTCCGGGGGTTCCTCCTTTGTGTCCCTGTGACCTCATGGGCCCCTAGGCCCCCTAGTCCCTCTCCCAGCATCACGCCCTGCCTGCTGGCCTCGGCACACACTCGTCCTCTGCCAGCGCCCACCTCAGGCCTTCCCCAGGCCCACGAGGCTGCCGCCAGCCACCCGAGACCCTGGTTAGCGGGAGGCAGCGCCTGCATGAGCCGCCCCTCTGCATCTTCTCCTGCCTTCACCTGCTGGAGCGTTTCTTCTGCTTCTTGTCACGTGTCTGCTGGAGGCAGGCCCGGTTTGTCGTTATCCAGCACTACTTGCTGCGCCAAGGTCTGTGCAGGGGGAGGGCGGGAGCAGGAGAGGGAGGGAGGTGGGTGCCGTCTCCAGCCCTCTATTCAGAGCTGGGGTTTCACCGTGGTGCCTGCGTTGCTCACACCCATGTGATGGGTGAGACTGAACACGGAGACACAGTGCTGGTCTTGGTATTGGCTCAGATTTTTCTAGAGTGAAGAGGAATTTGGTTAATCTTCGGAAGCACATGAGAGCTTTTTTGAGTGGTAATACTAAGGAAAAAGAAACTAAAAAATATTTTTGCCCATTTTAATCAGAGAAGCTGATCAAGTTGGTTCTGAGGTTATTTCCCCTCAAAATAATCAAATAAAATGTCTATTAATCATTCTGTTTAAAGTACCTGCTCTTTTTAAAGATAGCCAGCAAAACCGTGGTTTAGCATTTCTTAGCTTTAAAATTATGGGATGTGGCTGACTTAGACTTCGCTTTTACAGCCATAAAAATAAGTGGCTGTCTGGATCTCCAGGGAGAATTTAAAGTTACGGATAGTAATTATGTTGTGGCCAGGAGGAGAAACCAAGTTCTTGGGGATAAATTTGTGTCAGCGGCTTCTTGCGGTCTGCCGTGTCTGATTTGTTGGTATCATGCGTGGAGGAGCCCGTGCTCGCCTTCAGAGTTCCTAGTGTGCCAGGCGTGCCCCCACCATGCGTTGGAGTCCAGGAGTGAGGAGTATGTCCTGGCGAGGGGCCAGCCCGACGCAGATGCAGGGGCTTGAGTGAAGGTAGCTGGCACTCCTCCGTCCAGATGATAAAGGGATCTCACTCGGGTGATGGGGACACCTGTGGGTTGTGAGACATCACAACATCAGAGACGGTTAAGCAGACATTGTGGTTTGTGGATCAGGTTGTCTCTCAGAACAGCATTTAGAAACATGAATAATTCCAAGATATTTTTTGTTTCATGTGGCTTTGTTCCTGCAAGACTCAAAATCATATTCACATCAGGGGGAAAAGGATGGAGTTTGCAGGAGCCAGGCAGAGAGGAAGGAGGGTCTCTCAGGCCGTTCTGCCCGGTGATGGTGGGCTGGGGGATGGTCAGGGCCTCAGCAGGCGCCGGCTGTGGTGAGGTGTGGTGGGAGGGAGGCCCGAGCCGGGGAGGAGCATGAGGGGCCGTCCTGCCCTCCTACCTAAATGCCGGTCTGAGGAAGTCCCACAGGGCCTGTGGTTTGGGTCTCTCTGGATCTCTGCAGCCGTGCCCACTGCTTTTCTGCGTCTCTCTTGCAGTGGCTCTTGTGTGCTGTGCCGTATGCGGCTGGGCAGGGTTTGGCTCCAGATGGTTCTGCGTGGTGAGAGCTGAGGCAGCAGAGTTGAGTGGGCAGTGGTATTGGCCCTGGGAGTGCTTGGTGTCCTTTGCCCACATCGCAGCTGGACGGAAGTACTGGCTGTGTGAATGAACTGCCCTTGAACTGACGAGCCCTGATTGCAGGATTCCAGGGTCTGTCTCGAGGCTGTTTACGACGTGGGGAGCGTGAGCTAAGTTACCTTCTCCTTGAGAATGTGAAACGTTGTAAAATGACGACCGGCACAACTGGCAGACAGATGGAGGTGGAGGCTGGAGAATCGGGTTGTCCCAACTCGCTGGATGTCGCCAGCACTCTGCTCTCCCAGGAGCTTCCTCGTGTTTGCTTTGCCATCTGCGCTGGTGGGTGTGTCTCAGGGCCTGGGGTCCAGGGCAGAGATGGGCCCACTCAGCTCTCAGACAGGCGTGAAGACCATATGGGAGAAAGTCTCCTCCACCCACCTGGGCCTTCGCTGGGACCTGTGAAATTGGGCAGATTCACCAGTGAGAAACTAGCAGTTAATATTAATGCCTGTCTTGCACGTCCCGTGGGAGGAACCTCAGTGATGGGCCAGTCGGAGCGCTGCCCAGACTCGGGCTGCGCAGCATCTGAGCAGAGGACGATGTGTTTCAGAGAAGGGACAAGACGGACAAGAGAGGTTTTCAGCTTCCAGGGGCGGCAGGCTGCGCGCAGGTAAAGACAGGGGACCATTGGGGTGGGGTTTGTGTGTGCAGGGTCTTGGCGCTGACTCCGGTCTTCTTCTGGGCCCTGAATGTCCTGGGAGGGGACGCAGGCTGTCCTCGTCCCTCTGAGGCGTCTGCTGGCCATCAGGCGGGGAGGCTGTGGGGCGTCTTTCTGCTTTGGTTGATTCTCTTTCGCCTCCAGCTCAAAAAATCCTATGTCAAAGTGGCACGTTTTGGGGCGGCATATTCTGAACTCCACAGGACCAAACAGCAGAGTATCCTCTTCTTTTCCTTAAATCTCACATGGAGGGACAGAATGGGCTGGGCCCCAGTGAGGTCTCGTGTGAGCCTTGGGGAGTAGAACTGAGTCCAGGCCCTGCAAGACCCAGGGGGCAGCTAAGAGGAGGCGACCCTGCAGGGAGACCTCATGGGTGAGGATGTTTGGGGAAGAATAAATCATGGAAGTCAGGCAGGAAAGCAAAAGCCGTAGCAGGTGGGGGTGCAGTCCTGCTGGGGGGACGCCTGTTCACAGGCAACGTGGATGTGTCTGTCACATGCAGCCTCATCTGCGACCTGCCCCTCCAGGATTATTGTAGGACGAGTGAGGAGAAGTATGTAAGGGGACTGCCAGGTAGAATGTTCCAGAAATTACAGAAGAGGGTCAGGCCTCGTTGTGAGTCTGTGGGATGCCTGGCTCGGGGTTAGGACTCTCCTTCTTTTCAGATGGGAGCCAGCAAACGTTTTGTAAGAAACCTGAAATAAAGAGAGATCTTCCTTTGAGGAGAAAACTGCGGGGCGTGTTGGGGAGGGCCAGGCTGGCCAGTTAAGAGTTCTGCGGGGTGGCGCTGGCCGGACCGGATGGCGGCAGCGGGCGTGGGAGCGGGGAGGTGTCCAGGGTGGTCACACTGCAGCAGATGATGCTGGGGTGGACGGAGATCAGAAGGGACCCAGAGTTTCTCACTTCTGTAATTGGACCATGATCCTAAACTAGGGTGTTTGTGTCCTGGGGGTGCAGAAAGAAACATTTGAACTTTAAAAAAATATTTACTTTCCTATCGTCCTTTATCATTTCTACTTTTGTATATGATTTATCAGGAACCTAAGACACATGTGTAGGTGTGTATTGCATGCATACATATATAAACAGGGATGCTCGTGTGGCCGCAGGCACTGGACTCCTCTCCCCGATGGATAGCGTGGTTGCACTGCTTGGAGGCCACTGGGATGGGTGAACGACGCCAGTAGTTGATGTGGGGACCAGAGGACAGCCTAGTGCCCGGTGCCCTGTCCTCACAGGGTGGGGTGGGCGTGTGCTTGCCAGCTGCCCAGCTACTTCTGGAGTCAAGTGAGTGAATAAGCAGACGTGTAATGGTTATCTGTCTGCAGTCAGTGATTATAAACCTACACTGGGTAATGGGTTATCCGTTTGCAGTCAGTGATTGTAAACCTACACTGGGTAATGGGTTATCTGTATGTTCAGTGATTTTAAACCTACACTGGGTAATGTATACTAACGTGTATCATGTAATATTGCGCAAGTGAGTTTATATGCATTTTCCTGAATTTCTAGCCCCAAAGCACCAAGCCTGGTAAGGAATGCAAGTGTCCTCCAACTTTGGGGCCCACAGAAGTCCCCTGAGGCCTCCTAAAAATGAAGATTCCAGGGCCCCACGCCAGATTCTGTTTCCTCCTCTGGCATGGGGCCCAGGACCCTGCATGTTAGGAAGCTCTCCAGGTGTCCTGACGCAGTTGGCTGGTGACCACGCTTGGGGAGACATGGAGTCATAGACCCAGGTGGGCGATGGGGAGGCGGCACTTCCTTCCAGCTGCGTCCTCAGTTTCCATCTTTGCTGTGAGCTGGCCTGAGTGCACACGTGTGCCGTCGTGACCATGGGCCTGACAAGCACAGGTTTGCACATGTGCTATGTAAGCTAAACATACACGTGTGCACACATGCATGCTGTGTAAGCCGACTGCAGATATGTGCACAGCGGGCATGCACACTATGTAATATGACTATGCATATACATGCACACACGTGTGTGCATGCACTATATAAGCTGACTGTGCATACACATGCACACACATGTTCACACACACTGTGTAAGACAGCTGTGCATACACATGCATACACGTGTGTGCACACGCAGTGTAAGCCGACTGTGCATACACATGCACACATCTGTGCACACACACTGTGTAAGCCAACGTTGCATACACATGCACACGTGTGCGCACACTGTGTAAGCCGGCTATGCACACACACTGTGTAAGCTGGCTCTGTATCCGCATGCACACACGTCTGCACACACTGTGTAAGCCAACTGTACATACACATGCACACATGTGTGCGCACGCATTATGTAAGTTGACTGTGCATACACGTGCACGCACATGTGCACACACACTGTAAGCCAGCTGTGCATACACGTGCACACGTGTGCGCACACACTGTGTAAGCTGACTGTGCATATGCATGTACACTTGTGCGCACACACTGTAAGCCGACTGTGTATACACATGCACAGACGTGTGCGCACACACTGTGTAAGCCGACTGTGCATATGCGTGCACACATGTGTGCACACACACTGTGTAAGCTGACTCTGCATACAGATGCTCATGTATGCACACGTTATTCAGCTGAATATATGCATGCTCACATGTGCACATACATTTAAACTAAATATGCAAACATGTACACGTGTGCATGCTATATGAGCTAAATATACAAGCACACTTGCATACACGTGAACACTGTGTAAGTTAAATATGCACACACACGGATTCTAAGCTTTAGCTCATACAAGTGTGTGCGGGCGCACGCGCGCACACACACACACACTTCCATGAAGTCTCCTCAGAGCCCTACCGAGCAAATGCTGCCACATCCCCACTTTGCAGTGTGATGTTGAGACGGGAAGGGATGGTCATGTGGCGTGTCCTGGTCTCACCACCGCGTGGCCGGGGGCTGCCTTCAGTGCTCGCTCCCTCACCCCCGTCCCACATTCCTCCCAGGTCCTGAGCAATTCGCTGTCAGGCGCCTGGCAGAGCCGTTTCTTATTGTAGGAAATGCCCCCACCCTGCACCCCTACCTCTCCCGATCAGTCGCCACAACCACCTCGGGTAACGTGCAAGGAGTAAAAGTGCTCACAAAAGGTGGCTCCGTCCATGCACAGGGTCTGCTCCCATCACGGGAGCAGGTGAGTGGCCCCGCCATGGGGGTGGGGTGTGAGCTGTGCTGCTGATGGGGTGGGAGGTGGGCGCCTTCTAGATGAAATGTCGCCAATATTGATCTTACTGGAAGGAAGACAGCATGGCTTCATCAGTTTATCTGATTATCTATTTTGGATTATACCATTTGGGATAATTCGCAGTGTTGATGGAGAGACTTCTGCATATGAACCTTGTTGGGTCCAGAGGATATGTTCCCACTGGTGACTGCTTCTTCTCTGTGCTTGTGTTTTAGGGAAGGTGGCCATTCAGAAGGAAGACCTGCAGAAGTACCACAACAGGGACACTTGGTTCCAGCTGCAGCATGTGGATGCTGATTCGGAAGTGCAGGTGAGAGACCCTGAGTGGAGCCTGGGAGCACGGTCAGAGACTCTGACTGGGGTTGAAGCGACAGACACGGGTTCTAGTTTTCACAGGGCATAACGGTTAGCAAGTTGTGTCCTTCATTTAGAGTAAATGCAGGCTTGTTAATTTTGTTTATTCCATTGGTCATTGTCACACTTTGTCACGCATGGTTGAAGTAGCTTTAAAAATATAAAATGCGACAGGACAGCAGCACATAATCGCAGGTAAAGAGAAAATAAAGCTGCAGGATGAGGGCCACACAGACTCACCTGCAGGCTCTGCTTCAGGCTCCCTCACTCGGCAGAGAGGGACGTGGAGCCAGAGAAGTGACTAGTTCAGCGCGGCTCCCACCAGCTGGAGCATTGGGCCTCGCCCTGGCTGGCTGGGCAGTGTGTTCACTGGGGCTGACCCCCTTGTCCAAGGGAAAGAGCTACCCCCCAGGATGGAGGTTCTCCCCCTAGTCGAGGAGATGGCGGGATCCAGGCTCCCAACCTCCCCAGGAGGTGGCTTTCGGACTTGCCGTGTGTCTGGGAGAGTGCCTGCTGGGAGGGCAGCCCACCTCGTCTCCTCTCGTGTTCCTGGCGTGTGTGGTTCCCAGTCAAGCCTTGGTTCCCAACCCCATGCCGGTGTCTGGAATTGTACAACCGGGAGCTGTGACTGGACATGACACTGAGATGCACGCGCATTTTCGTTGGCGGGGCCTGAGAGACACCAAGGCTGGCTGGGGTGTGTGAGGCACGCAGGGTCTCTGGCACAGGCAGCCTGCTTGGAGCTCAGTGCCCCATCCACTAGGGAGATATGCTGGCGGTGTCGTCTTCAGGCCTCAGTTTCCTCATCTGGAAAGCAGGGTTTTATGAACCTCTGGACAGTGCCTGATGTCGCAGGGCAGTGATGAGGACAGACTGAAATTGGTGCCTCATGAGGACTTCCCACCCCAGGCTGCTCGTCGGCGTCGGCAGGTCTGGGTGGGCCTGCGTGTCCTCACGCTCCCTCGGGGATCTGCGGCCTCAGCTGAGCTCTGAGGGCAAAGGCGGGGGGCTCAAGGTTTCCGCCTGCTGAGGCCTCGGGCACACAGGCCCCTGGTGGCCACTGGTGTCGATCCACAGACAGCCAGAGAGAAGGGTTGAGGAGGTGAGCCAAAGAGCTGCTGTCACCATGCTTCACACTTGATCAGCTCAACCGAGGGGCTCACGCCTGCTGCGGAAACTGGAAGACACTATGGTTACTCAGAGCGAGTAACTGTGCCCCGAGTCCAAGAGCAGAGTTCCAACAATAGATGAACATCAGCGCCAGGAACACACGGCCAGCTGCCCTTGCTCAGGTGACTCGGACATCTCCTCTTTAGAGAGAAGGTTCCAGAAGTGATGTGCTGTGATGGTGCCTGTGACTGGAACCCTTCCTGCTCTTTATTTTGGCCATTCCCCCTGTCACTGTTATTCTGAAATAAAGCAGCCTGTGGCACCGTCATTGGAAGGACTTCAGCTGTTTCGCCCCAGGTCTAAGTTTGATTTCATTGGCAAGGGTAGCTTTTCTTTTTTCTTGCCTTCTTTTTTTGTTACTTAACTTTTAACTTTGAAGTGGCTACACATTCACAGGAAGTCTCAAACAACAGGACACAGGGAGTAATGATGAGCAGACGTGTGCTGTGCTGTTTGTCCCTGAGGACTGACGTCGGGAAGGACGCGGGCTCGCTGCCATCCCCTCTGTGGGACAGCCTGGTGCAAGGTCCCAGCCAGGGCGCTGATGTTCCTGCCATCCACAGATCATCCAGATCTCACCAGTGTCAAGTGTACACATGTGTACAAGCGTGTATGTGCGCGTGCGTGCACAAGCACAGGTGTGAATCTCGTGCAGCTGTCATCATGCATGTGCATGCATGCATCCTGTGCAGTTCATCATGAGTGTAGATTTCTGTAACCACTGCCTCCATCAGGATCCAGAACCGCTCCGCCACCATAGACCTCGTAAACCCGGGTGCTGTGTTAACCATGCAGCTGTGGAATGTTTGGACTGTTTCCTAACCGATGTGTTCAGAGCCCGTGGACAAGTCCTGTCCCCTGAGCCTGACTCTTACCACCTGTGAAACGGGACGCAGACTCCAGGTGGGCCAGGTTCCTGGGAATTTGTGAATTACAGACGGCAAGTGCACATCTTTCTTCCTTTGAGGAAAGGAGGCAGGACGGCATGTATTGACCACCCATGAGGTTCCAGGCGCCGTGCGGGCACTTCACTGAGGGAGGTTAGTTCTGGTGGGGGGGGGGGGGGTGCCTGCTCCGCAGGGGGCCGTGTGCAGCGGGAGCAGCGCCGCCAGACTCAGACCTTTAAAGAGCAATCGCCATCTTTCTCCGCTGCACCGCTTCCCTCTGAAACGCCACATATATGGTTTTTAGAGGGGCACAGGACGGCCTGTGGCTCTGGAGTCCATCTGCTCTGTAGTTGATAAAGGGGCATGTTGGAGAGAAGGTGCCCCAGAACTGGGGCCAAGTCAAAAATGGGGGAAGACGGTTTAAAAACTGCCTGGCTGGGGCTGGCCCCGTGGCTTAGCGGTTAAGTATGCGCGCTCCGCTACTGGCGGCCTGGGTTCGGATCCCAGGCATGCACCGACGCACTGCTTGTCGGGCCATGCTGAGGTGGCGTCCTACATACAGCAACTAGAAGGATGTAAAACTATAACATACAACTATCTACTGGGGCTTTGGGGAAAAAAAAGGAGGAGGATTGGCAATAGATGTTAGCTCAGGGCTGGTCTTCGTCAGCAAAAAAAAAAAGAGGAGGATTGGCATGGATGTTAGCTCAGGGCTGATCTTCCTGACAAAAAAAAAACCTGCCTTGCTTCCTTCTGGAACTGTCTGCAAAGGTGTCTGGTAAATCACTTTATTAAAAAGAGCTCATCACTCTGTTCCTTCCCTGACCTTCTGTGGGGACAACAGGACATGGGGACATCAGGACATGGGGACATCAGAACATGGGGACATCATAATGAGGCGGTTGGCAGGGACGGGCCTGGACTGTGGCCTGTGCTGTAGGACGTCACAGCTTGCATCTGGAGGTGTCCCTTCTTTCCGCCACGGGCCCTCTTGGTGCTGAGTGGGAGGGGCAGCCCCCAGCACCTGAGCCGCCCAGTCCCCCGACTCCTCCAAGGATGGCGGCAGCCAACGACTCTGCTCGATGCTCTGTTTTGTCTTGGTAAACTTGTTATCAAAGTGTGTGTTCAGGAAAGTGCGCAGACAGGTGAGCCGACCCCACAGACCCTGACAGCCCCACTAGGTCATTCCGTTCTTGCACCACTAGACGGGGCAGAAACCGCCTCACAGTGGACTCTCCGGGATGTTCCTCTTGTGGGTCAGACAGTCCTGTTTGGAGAATTTCTGGAACAATCCACTTCCCAGGACCCAGCTTTGAACCTTTCTATGGGTCCCAGGATGTGCAGGAGGGCAAGGGCGAGGTCCGGCCTCCTTCCTTCCCCTCGACGTCCGTTTCTGCGTTTCTTTTGTCCGGTTTGCTCTTTACTTTCATCTTCTCTCTTCTCAGTAGTCTCATCTCCTCACAGTGGGTAGAAGGTCCCAGAGCTCAGTTGCGTGGTCCCAGATTCTCCTCTTTGCTGACCTCTGCTGACCTCTGCTAACCTCTGTGCTGACCTGTGCTGACCTCTGCACTGACCTCTGCTGACCTCGGCTGACTTCTGCACTGACCTCTGCTGACCTCTGCACTAGCCTCTGTGCTGACCTCTGCTGACCTTTACGCTGACCTCTGCTGACCTCTGCGCTGACCTCTGCTGACCTCTTTGGTGACTTCTGCTGACCTCTGTGCTGATCTCTGCACTGACCTCTGCTAACTTCTGAGCTGACTTCTGCTGACGTGCTAACCTCTGCGCTGACCTCTGCTGACCTTTGCACTGATCGCTGGTCTGCCCCGCAGCCCTGCAGGTCAGGACTCAGGGAGGCTGCTCCCTGCTGCGTGCACATAGCATCTGCGGACCAGGGATCTGACGCCTGCCTGAGGAAATCGTATGGAACCACCAGCGCTCTTTCCCTTTGGAATTAATAAAGTTTATTTTTCGGGCAGTCTTAGATTTGCAGAAAGGTTGAGGAAAAGTTCACAGAACCCGTGTGCCCCTCTCTGGCACCATGACTACTGTTGACGTCTGTGTGCACTCATCACGCTCACTGGGCCAACATCAATAGTGATTACTGACGGAGGCCAAGGTTGACATGGGGTCACCCTCCAAGCTGTGTGTCCTGTTGGTGTGACAAGGGCATGGTGCGGACCCCCAACGCCAAGCCACCCAGGACAGCTTCCTGGAGCGGGGGTGACGGCCCCCGTCTTCATTAGTTAGTGGTAATCTGTGTCCTGTCTCTCTTTTCCTAGTTGGCCTGTCTAGAGGTTTATCAGTTTTATTGATCTTTTCAAAAAACCAGCTTTTGGGTTTGTTGATTTTCTCTATTTCCTGTTTTCAATCATCGATTTCTGCTCTCGTTCTTGTTACTTCTGTTTTTCTGCCCACTTTGGATTTAATTTGCTCTTCTTTGTCTAGTTTCTTGAGGTGGAAGCTTAGATGACTGATTTCAGGTCTTTCTTCTTTTCTAATATGCATTCAATGCTGAAAATTCCCTCGAAACACTGCTTTTGCTGCATCCCACAAATTTTGATAAGTTTTATTTATGGAAAGAAATGAATTCAAAATACTTTTCAATTTCTCTTGAGACCTCTTCTTTGGCCTCTCTGTTGTTTGGAAGTGTGTGGTGTAGTGTCCACATGTTTTGGGATTTCCAGGTGTCTTTCTGTTACTGACTGCTGGTTTCGTTCCCATGTGGTCTGTGAGCAGACACGTGTGATTTCTGTTCCTTTAGATGTGTCCCGTGTGGTTTAGGGCCCAGGGGTCTGTCTGGGATGTCGTGTGAGCTTGGGGACATGTTCTCTGTTGTTGGTGAAGAGTTTCCAGGTGGAATTGGACCTGGGGGGTCGGTGCTGCTGTCAGTTCACAGCTGCTTTTTTAAACTTCTTGATGTCATTATTCACCTCAAATAGGAATGGGAAAAACTATCCAATCAGCATTTTTAATGCTCTGTCCTAAGGTTTTCTGTCCACGTAGACCAAGATAGATGCAGGACAGCTGCCTGGGTCTCCGTCCATCTTGCCCGGGTCACAGTTACTGGGCAGGATTCGGCTGTACCATTGGGCTTGACCTGCCCCAGTCGGGGTCCCAGGGCTTGCCAGGCTGGGACCCCTTGCTCGGCGGATGGGGTCTGTGACCCCTGTGGAGACAGCCTCTGTGGGGTCCACACAAGCCTGGGGCAGTTTCTTGGAGGGTGGCGTGGGGTTCGTGTAGCTCAGACATGTCTGTGTCGAAGGTTCTGTGGGCCAAGAGGCTGGCTGTGGAGGCCGAGCCCAGAAAACCCGCCCTTCCTGCCCCGAGGCGGAGGGTGTGGCCCTCAATGCCCGGGGTGGGGCATTTGTGGTTGTTTGTGCAGGAGGTTGCCTGTCGCCCACAGCGCGAGAGGCACCGCCCAGACCTTAGCGAAGCCATGAGGCAGACGTGAGCTCGGGGCCGCAGGTTTGCTGAGTTCCTCGGCGGCCTCCCGCCCTGGGTGGTGTTTGTGTTCTTCTGTTTGTTGAGCTCAGTACGGCCGCCGTGGTGAGGAAGTGCTCGCCCGGGAGGAAGCACGGCCGGCTCGGGGTCTTTCTGGGGGAAACAGGAAACGGGCATCAGCGGCCCGGGTCCATCCAACCCAGATGCGTTCTTTGGCTTCTTGGAGCCTGAGTAAGATACGTCAGTGACATGTCAGTCTGAATGGCCGTTGCCAGTCTTAAAGAGTAATCCATGAAGGAGTGGTGCCCAGGGCGCCTGAGGATGCAGTGAACACACGTCACAGAGCCGTCCTGTGCCGAGTTCTGACTCTGTCCCTTTGTCACGAGCTCTCGTCCTGGGCTTGGTAAGAGGGCAGGGTGTTGCTGTCAGCCCCCGTGTCCTCATCTCAGCTGAGGGGACAGCGCCCACCTTGTGGGCTTGTGCTGAGACCATGGGTCATCCGGAGAGCTCTCACCCCTGCTGCAGGAGCAGCTCTGTCACAGGCCCTGCTGTCACCCTGGGTCTTTGTCTTCTCTGCCCGAGGAGCCAGCTGGCACTGAGGCCCCTCATTGGTTACTGGCCTGAGGATTTACTCCCGCCGGCTGCAGGGGTGGGCAGTCAGCCAGGGGGTTGGGACCAGACACGTGCGCAGGTGGAGGCCGACCCCGGAGCGGTTGTTTGCATGCTTGTCAGATGAGGGACGCATCCGGTAGAAGCTCCCAAGGGCTCCCTGTGGGAAGAGCCCATTGGTTCCTGGGGAGGCTGGCTGCTCCAGGCGAGCGTGTCCCTCCGCAGGCACTCCGAGAGTCCACGTGGCGGGCACCGGTCAAAGCCCTTTGCAGATGTTGGCTCTGTGCTCAGGTCACTGGGCATCGCCCAGGATCACAGGGATGGGATGCCGACGGGCTGGTCCTGGCGTCCTGGACTTATCCCTGGGCATCTTGGCTGCCCAGAGCTCCCACCCTCCCTGCAGCCACTCTTTCTGGCAGGTGAGGGGAAGGCCCGAGAGGGCAGCACCCAGCCCTGTCCACAGCTGGGTGTGGCGTGGGCGCCCAGGCCGAGGTCGGGGCTCCTGAGGTCGGGACTGCCACGGTTGGGGCCTTGTGCCGTCTGCCCCAGGAGGAGGCCGACCCTGCCGTCCTCATCATCAGGGGGCCCTGCTGCCCTGTCCGCGCAGATCTCCCGTGTCGTCGTCGTGGGCGTGGCAGCTGCGTGGGCTGCATCTTGTGGGGAATCTCGAAGCTGTCCTCCTGCGATGCTGCGGGCTGGCCCCGTGCTGTGGCCTTCGGGAGCAGCCACTTGTTTGGGCTCGCAATCCCCGAGCCCATTAAAGGGAGGAGCTGATTTGCTGTAAGAAAGGCTTCTGTGGGGAAGTTGCAACCAGTGTTTATGGCACATGTACTTTCCAGTATCACCCCTGCCCCAAGGAGGGGCCTGCAGAGCATGTGGTCGCCTGGGACACAAGCGGACATGAGGATGCGAGGGGCTAGGGTGAAGGAGGCACATGTAGACCAGGCTGGAGAGGCGTCACCCCCGAGCTGTCTCACCCCAGGTCCTGGTTTCTTGTTTATTTTCCAAATAAGTGGATCCTGGTGCCTCTGTCAAAGGACAACGGCGATGCTTCCACGTGGGGCCAGGCTCAGGGGCGGGCGAGCTCCCTGTGCCTCAGCTCTGGAGTGCAGGGAGCCCTCCATGACCTGGCTCTCCCTCACGTCATGGACGTCCTCAAGACTGTCGTGATGGAGACGTCTGGGTTGGGCCCTCTCCTTTCTCGTAATCAGTGCCACGTGCATTTTGGTGAAACGCTTCTTGGGTGGTTCAAAGTTCAGGCTCTGAATCCAGCAGGTGAAAGGACAGTGAGCTGTTTGGATCACGCCATCGGCACGGCCTTCCCTCAGCCAGAAGGGCCGGTTATCGGGGGCAGCGACGTGGGGACGCGGATCCAGAAACCTCACGTTGTTGGCCAGATGGTTTCTCACGGAACTGGTCCAGAACCGGGATTTCTGCTGGCGAAAGGCCAGCACATTCTCCCTACCGACGCCCCAGGACACGGTCCGGGGAGACACAGATGAGCTCATCCCAGGACCTCATGGGGGCCGGACGCTGGAGCTGCAGACTGGAGCTGTGTGGACGGTATGCTGGAGCGCCGATGGGTGAAGAGGAGTAGAGCGGCCGGTGTCGGGACGGGGCAGCACACGCCCGGGGGGGAGGACACTCAGGAGTCTCTGGAGCTGCCAAGGGGAGCCGGCCGCACAGGAGTGTCCACAGGGGCGTCCGGAGGAGCAAGCTCAGGAGGCTGTGGGGGCCGGCCAAGCAATCCTGCCCGCGCTCTTGCCCGCCTGCTCTGTCCTGTCTCATCCACCCCATCCTGGATCCTCTGAGACGAGGCGGCCATCAGCTCCCCAGGCTGCAGGGTCCAGATGTCCTGGTCAGAAAGGACCTAGGGATGATCAATCCAGCCTCCTTTTTCTAGATGATTTTAATTCAGCGATACGATACATCCTCTTACATGAGTGCACGCATCACACTCACCGTCTCATGTTAGCGCATGTGTCACACTCACTCTCACATAAGCGCACTTGTCCCACTATCGCACGTAAGTGCACGTGTCACACTCTCACGTAAGCGCACGCATCACACTCACCGTCTCACATAAGTGCGAGCTTCACACTATCATGTAAGCCCACGTGTCACACTCACCGTCTTACGTAAGTGCGCGCGTCACTCTCTCACTTAAGCACACGTGTCACTCTCACGTAAGTGCACGTCACATTCACCGTCTCACGTAAGCACGTGTCACACTCACCGTCTCAAGTAAGCGCACGCTTCACACTCACCGTCTCAAGTAAGCACGCACCTCTCACTAAAGGCACATGTCACTCTCACGTAAGTGCGTGCATCACACTCATGTAAGCACACGAGTCACACTCACTGTCTCATGTAAGTGCATGTGTCACACTCACGTAAGTGTGCACATCACACTCACTGCTGGATTTGAGGGACAGGTGTTATTGTTATTTCTTCTTTTCTTTATGCCTCTTCTTCCTCTCCCCCTCATGACCCTTGACCCCTGATGACGCCCCGGTCACGTCCTCCTCGCTGTCCTCACTGTCTTCCCGCTAGTGTGACCCTGTGGGCAGACACGGGTAGAAATACAGCACCTCTGCTCTCCTTATAGAAGCATCCGTGAGCACTAGCCTCCTGCCAGAGAAGCAGGACTAACGTTCCCTGGCCTCTGATCCAGGCCTCAGCGTGGACACAGAAGCACTGAGGCCTCCAACACAGTTGCCCAGACCGCAGGCCCACACTGTGTGGGCAACATAACCTGTAGCAAGCAGACATGTGGGGACAGTGCTTCTCCACCGTTGCTTGTGCTTTTTAACTTCTTTCTTCTGAGACAGCGGCTGCTGTCAGCGGAGCTAGGAGCGCGATGGCTGGAACCTGGAACTCTCTGGGGAGCCACACCTATCCTGGTCCCTGGGTTCTGAGTTGGGGGCGGGTGGAAGCGCGGTGGACACCTCTTGGGGTCAGGCGTCACCACACGTTTGTGAACAGAGACTCTGCCACTCGTGGCCATGACCTCTATCATTGTGCTTTCAGGGCAAGGTCCACCTGGAGCTGCGGCTGAGTGAGGTCATCACCGACACAGGCGTTGTCTGCCACAAGCTGGCCACGCGGTAAGACCCAGACGGCTGTCGCTGCTGGTCTGCTCCCTGGGAGTGGGGCGGGTAGCTGTTTTTCAAACAGATGAATCCAAATTCTTCCCAGACTCAGTGATTTCAAAGGTTCTGGCATGTAGTTCTGAATACCCTCGAAAGAGCAAATGCTTGTCCTGGAGGTGACGTGTTTGGCTTTTGCAAACAGCCAGAGTCATTCAGGGCGATGTTTAGACAGAGACGTTGGTGTCACACCCGGCGTTAGAAAGAGGAAGTGGTGAGGTGGCATGTTCGAGGCCAGAGGGCAGAGCCGGGGCCTGAATGACCCCGAATCCAGAGCTCCTCCCGCCCTGATGCTTGGTGTGTCTGCACATGCGTGAGTGTGCAGGTGCATGAGCATGCACGTCTGCGCACGTGTCTAAAGGTGGTCTCCATATCTCGTGGTGGGGTTCTCGGCCTAGAGGGTCGCGGATCCCTTAGGTCACCTGTAGGAAGCGTGGACTCTCAGAAGATGCCGAGACACACACACCATTTTGCACACTCTGTAGCCCTCTGACCCCAGGCCTCAAGGTGCACACGTCCCAGTGGAGACCCTCCTCTCTCGCTGCCTGCCCAGTGAACCCTGCCTGTGTCTTTACCAGCCCACGTGCCCATCTTTCGGGACCAGTGGGCAGCGGTGGAAGGTGGGCTCTGCCCCACCCCGGAGTGGCCCAGGGGTTGGAGAACCAGGTGGCTCCTCCGAGTGAAGGGCAGTTGGGGGTTGGCCTGCTCTGTCAGGAAGGACGTGAAGACATGTGGAGGTCAGTCCTTTGGTGGTGGGGCCCACGAGAGATCGAGAGGGCCTTCCTGCTGGTCCTGCCGAAATGCCGGCTGGTCAAGGAGTGCATGCAGCCCCTTGATGCCCACACATTTGTGGGCAGGGAGACCTTGCCTTGATTTGCTGGCTGGGCACGTTCATCCCACGTCCGCCCACCTCCAAGTCCGCGTGTGACAGCAGGACTCTGCGGCTGCCGGCTCTCCGGGTCTTGTTAGGGTGCACGTTGGGCTGTGGTTCCAGGAACACAAATATCTAGAGTTGGGACTGTGGGCGGCAGCTCTGTCCAGTCTCCCGCTGCTGGCACACGAAGTCCCAGAGCCCGTGACTCGGACCTCAGGCTGAGGGCTTGGGGTTCTGATAGGAAACACGGGCGTGGTGGGCACCTGGCCCCTTTTTTGGTTTTGCTTTTTTTAAGGAGCTGTGGTTTAGAGAAAGTGTCAGGATGGGAACTGGGAAGGTTCTGTGCAGCTCATGTTTCCTGGGAGGAGCAAATCCTGGAACAGAGTAGCCTCAGGCTGTAGCTTCAGGCTTGGACCCTTGCAGACGACGGCGCCCTGCAGCGAGCCTGGTTAGGAGCGGGCCCCACAAACTCCGTGTTTCTCACTGGTTTAAATTCACCCCAGCAGTGAGCTGGGATTGCTCTGGAACAGCTTTCTCCCCTCTGCTGCCCACCTGGCTCCAGTCGACCGCGTTCCTGCTCTGACGTCTGCTCGAACCCGCCTCATCAGGTTCCAGACACCCCAGCACTTGGCCACACGCGGAGGTCAGCGCTGTGGGGGACATCCGCTCCTTCCTGTGTGCCCAGGAGGGGCAGGAACTAACCTCATTGGGCCGGGGCCCTGCTGCCCACCTGCCCCGGAGAGGGGCTTTCCTGGGGGTCCTCAGACGGAACAAGCCCCCTCTGCCTCTTTGCTTCTGTGCCTCTCTGCCTGGAATGCCCTCCTTCAGATCCCCTTTCATTCAAGTCTCTGCTCAGATGTCCCCAAGGGGCCGTCTCCCTTTGGAGCAGGCACAGCCAGCCCTCGGTGTCCTGCCTGCCCCTCGGCACACCGATGTGCCTGCGGTGGGGATTGTGTTTGGTGCACTCGCCCTGGAATGCGAACCTGGAGGGCAGGGGCTGGGTCCCCAACACCTGGAACAGGGCCTGGCAGATACCCGTGTCCTGGGCATGTTGCAGTTCGTCTCACAGCCCGTCTGTCCAGCGGAGTGGGAAGGAGCCCCCAGAGGAAATGAGACACTGCCTTTCTCCCGCTGGCGTCTCCGCGAGTGCTGAGCGGGACTCGGGCCTCTCACGTTTGGGAATCGGGCCTGTCACACTCATCTCGCCATTGTCCCTGGGAGGCTGCGCAGCTGCGGTGAGGGGCTCGGGGCTGACGTCCGAGGTGGCACCTGCCTGGTGGGCAGGGCTTTCTCCAGGCTGGGCTGCCTCACGGAGGCCCGGCGCTCACTGCTCCATCCGTCCGTCCCTCGTGCAGCATGTACCTCTGAGCGCCTGCTCGCGGCCAGAGGTGCCATGGGCTCCCATGTCAGCCAGGCTCCCGCTTTGGACAGCTCCCGCCCGCTGTAACAAGCACCATGTAGGGATGTGTCGTGTGCCGAAACACCCTCTTACTGGAAGGCCAGAGGTGTGGGGAGGGCTGTCACAGGGGCCAGCAGAGGAAGGGGAGGCCCAGAGGCCACAGCGTGCTGGGACGGACCCAGAGAAGGGGAAGGCCACAGAGACGGCTGCACAGAGGAGCAGCCGCTGAGCTTGGCATTGGGGGAGACGGCTGCCATTGTGGGTCTGTGGACCTGCTCCCATCCCACCTGGCATGTCCCCTGCCTTCCTGACCACATCTCCCACTGCCCCCATCCAGGCACGCTGCCTCCTTGCTCTCCTGGTCGTGGGGTCTGGGGTCTGGGCTGGCTCCTCCTTTGCCTGCCCCTCACCCCCTCACTCGCTGCTCACGCTGACTTCCTCTCCAGAACGCCAGCCCTGTTCCACCCATGGGTGGGTCCCAAGCATCCAGGCACTCGATGAACACCTGTGGATTGCGGGAAGGGGTCTCAGGAAGGCTGTGGGCCTCTGCCCGTCCTGTCAGCAGCTTCAGCCACCGGCCTCTGAAGAGCAGCCTCAGTTCTGGGCTCTGCGGCCATCAACCAAACAATGATTGTCCCCCAGGTCCCTGCTGGACCGGGGCGTGGCTTTGCAGGAAGTAGCAGCATGTGTGAGCATGCCCACGTGCACCCCATGCCCACCTGTACCCCATGCCCATGTGCACCCCACGCCCACGTGCACCCCATGCCCACGGGACACAGGGCAGTTCGTCAGGACTGTGATGGCCTGGGGGCTCCATTCTCCCACCCTGCTTCCCATGTCACACAGTTGTGGAGAAGCAGGAACTGTACCCTTGTCTGTGGACGAGGAGCACAGGGCAGTGGCTGCAGGTTGGAGTCTCTGGGGGAGTGTTGTCAGTGGTGTCGCCCAGACAGGCGAGGGCAGCTGAGCTCCCCAAATACCTCTGTGCAGACATCTTTTCAGTTAAAGGACCAGGGTCTGCTGCCCGGTGTGTTCCTGATGGAGTCCTGCTTGCTTCTTCCTAGTGCACAGTGCACACAGGCTAGTACACACGCTAACACATGCTAACACACTAGCGTACACTCTACTACACGCTAGCGCAGACTCTAACGCACACTACCACAGACTCTAGCGCAGACTCAAGCACACACTACCACAGACTCTAGCGCAGACTGTAGTGCACACTCTAGCGCGCATTCCAGCATAGACTCTAGCACAGACTGGAGCGCGCACTCCAGCACACACACTAGCACGCACTCTAGCACAGACTCTAGCGCACACTCTAGCATGCACTCTAGTGTGTACACTAGCGCACACTGCCACAGACTGTAGCATAGACTCTATCTAGTGCAGACTCGAGCGCGCACTTCAGCGCAGACTCTAGTGCACACTACCACCGACTCTAGTGCAGGCTCTAGCGCACACTACCACAGACTCTAGCGCAGACTCTTGCGCACACTCTAGCGCAGACTCTAGTGTGCAGTCGAGTGCAGACTCTAGCGCACACTACCACAGACTTGAGCACACACTACCACAGACTTGAGCACACACTACCACAGACTCTAGCGCAGACTCTAGCATGCGCTCTAGTGCACAGTCTAGTACAGACTCTAGCGCACACTCTAGCGTACATGCTAGCCCACACACTACTACGTGCTAGTACACCTGTATACACCCTTGCACACTTTGTTCAGAGTCCCGGGGCTGAGGGGTCCCCACAGGGTGTAGTGAGGGGAAAGGAGGAGTGGGGATCCCACCATGTCCCACCAGGCTCATATCCTCCATCAAGGACATCACAAGTTTCTGAGGAACCAGTAGCTTTTCTTTCCTTCCCTCCCCTTCCCCTGTACTTTTTTTCACTAAAAAATATCCTTTCCATATCATAAAATTCAACATTTTAAAGTGCACAATATTAGTATATTCACAAGGTTGTGCAACCATCACCACTAACAATTGTCTAATTCCAGAACTTTCCATCACCCCAAGAGGAAACGCCGTGCCTGTGAGCAGTCACACCCCATCCCCTCCCCTAGCCCCTGGCAACTGCGAATCCACTCTCTCTCTATGGATTTTCCCATTCTGGACTTTTAATATAAATGGAGTCATACACTATGTGGCCTTTTGTGTCTGGCTTATTTCACTCAGCATGATGTTTCCAAGGTTCATCCGTGTTGTAGCCTGTGTCAGTGCTTTATTCATTTTAATGGCTGAGTAGTACCCCATTGTGTGGATGGACCACATTTGTTTATCCATCATCCATCGATGGACATTTGGGTTGTTTCCACTTTTTGGCTGTTGTGAATAATACTGCTCTGAAAATTCTTATACAAGTTTTTGTACAAAATTATATTTTCATGTCTCTTGGATCTGGGAGTGGAGTTGCTGGGTCAGGTGTAACTCTATGTTTAACTTTTTGAGAAGCTGCCAGACTGTTTCCTGTAGCGGCTGACCCATTCTACACCCACAAGCAGTGTGCAAGGGCTCCAGTTTCTCCACATCCTTGCCAACACTTGCTATTGGCTGTATTGTGTGTGTGTGTGTGAGAGGAAGATTAGCTCTGAGCTAACATCCGTTGCCAATCCTCCTCTTTTTGCTGAGGAAGATTGGCCCTGGGCTAACATCCATGCCTGTCTTCCTCTACTTTATATGGGACGCCGCCACAGCATGGTCTGACATCCGGTGCGTCCGTCGGCACCTGGGATCTGAACCTGCGAACCCTGGGCCACCAAAGTAGAGAGCATGAACTTAACTGCTGTGCCACTGGGCTGGCCCCTGGCTGTCTGTTTATTGTGGCCATCCTTGTGGGCATGAAGTGGTTTTGACGTACATTTCTCTAAACGTCATGACTGAAGATGCCGACCATCCTTGCTTGTCCTTGTTGGCCATGTCTAGATCTTCTCCAAGAAATGTCTGTACAAGTCCTTTGCTGACTTTAAATTGGGTTATTAGTATTTTTATTATTAAGATGTAAGAGCTTTTCATATATTCTGGATACTAGGCCCTTGTCAGATATACAATTTGGAAATATTTTCTGTCGTTCTGTTGGTTGTCTTCACTTTCTTCATAGTGTCTTGTAATACAGAAGTTTTAAATTTTGATGGAAGGCAATTTATCTACTTTGTTGCTGTGTTTTAGGTACCTATCTAAGAAAGCATCTCCTAATCCAAGATCATGAAGACTTACACCTGTGTTTTCCTTCTAAGATTTTGATGGCTTTAGCTCTTATCCATGGGGCTTGGACACATTTGGAGTTGATTTTTGTGTATGGCGTGAGGTGGGGTCTGCGTTCACTCTTTTGCATTTGAATACCCAGTTGTGCCAGCACCATTTGTTGGAAAGACCCTTCTTTCCCACCGAACTGTCTTGTGTCTTTGTTGGCTGTCTTGGACGATAAGTGTGTGGCGTCTTGGGGACTCTGTTCCTGTCTGCTGATCTGCGTGCCTCTCCCTGTGCCCTTGCGGTCTGATCACTTCAGATTCGCAGTGAGTTTGGAAATCAGGAGGTGAGTCGTCCATGTGGTCCTTGTTTTTCGTGGTCGTGTGGCTGTTCTGAGCTCCTTTCCTTCCCACATGAAGTTTAGGGTCAGCAGGTTAACTTCTGCACAGATAGCAGCTGCGTTTTGGTGGGGACTGTGTTGAACCTGTAGGTCAGTTTGGGGAATTAACAATCCCGAGCCTCTGCCCCCCGACTGAGTGTCCGCCTCGTTCCATCTTCTGTTATTTCTTGTAAAACTGCTCTCTTTCTGTGAGGCCGTTAGTAGTGCCCCCTCTTTTACTGATTTTAATACCTTGAGTCTTTGCTTTTCTTGGTCAGCTGTTGACATTTTCAAAGACCCCACTTTTGGTTGATTTTTCTCTGTCATCTTCTATTCTCTGATTTATCACCTTTGTTCTAATCTTCATTATTGCCTCTTTCTGCATTGAGTTTAGTTTGCTTTTATTTTTCTGGTTTCTTAAGGTGGAAGTTTAGGTTGTCAATTTGAGATATTTTCTTTTTTGAAGTGGGCATTTACGGCTACAAATTTCCTTCTGACACCACAGCTGTGTTTATATTCCATAGCTTTCTTCCTTAGAGCTGTCTAAGTCTGTTCCATGTGCGAGGACCTTCCACAACTGGCTCTGATTCCGGATGGAACAGGAGACAATGGGCATCACCTGTGATCAGGTGCAAAAGGCTCTGGGCCCAATCGCGGTGTCCGAGGTTAGTGCATGTCCCCCAACCGTGGGGACAGGCCACTTCCCCTCTCTGTGTGTCACCTTCCTTGTGTAAACAGGAGGAACAGTGTCTCTGCCAGCGTTTGCCCGGATGTAGGAAGGAACCCCGTGGGCATGTGTGTTCTCCCTCGTGGCCTGCTGTCTCAGAGGTTACCAGGGCTTGGGCCAACCCCGAGGTGTGTTACAGGCTCAGGAGAAACTCAAGGCTGGAATGATGGACCATTGAGAAGCCCGCTGGGCAAAGGCAGATTCGTTCCCACAGTCTCTCTCCTGCCTGAGAGTCACCTCTCGCCTCTCCCTGCCCCGCAGCAGGTGACTTATTCCCACTTTACTCACTAGAACGTGACAGAACGGGCAGGGCCTGGGCACACAGCCCGGACATGTTCTTTCTTGCCGCTGCATGTCATTCCCTTGTCGAAGTTTGAGTCTCCTGGGGCTGCCGTAATGAGCACCACAGTCCTGGTGCCCTAAAACGACAGGCATGTACGCTCTTCCAGCTCTGAAGGGCAGAGGTCTGAGGTCCGGCTGGGCTGCGCTCCCTCTGGAGGCTCTAGGGGAGGGTCCTTCCTTCTTCTCCCAGCTTCTGGGGTTGCGGGCGTTCCTGGGCTGTGGCTGCATCCCTCCTGTCTCTGCCTCCGTCGGCACATGGCCCTCTCCTCTGTGTCTGCGAAGTCTGCCTCCTGTGAGGACACTTGTCATTGGGTTTAGGGCCAGCCTAAATCCAGGATGATCTCCTCATTTCAAGATCCTTAACTTGATTACATCTGCAAAGGCCCTTTTCCAAATGAGGTCCCACTCACAGGTTCCGGAACTGGGATGTGCCACATCTTTTGGGGACCACCACCTAGCCCCCGACGTCAGGTGATGCCTGCTGAGGCAGACGGTCCTCCCGGCTTCCCTCACCCGGCTGGGACAGACTTGGGGTCCTGGGGGCATTCTGGCTGGGCTGAGCTTCCAGGCCTCCCTCTGCCCACTTCCTGCTCACCCGTCTCTGCCACAGGCTCACCTTCCCCAAACTGCAGGTGCCTGGAAATTCCTTTCCTGAGGTTGTCCATCCCTTACAAACCCCACAGATCAGGAGGCTGGGGCCCATTGTCCTCACTCATTCTTCCTCCTGCCCCTGATAAGGGATCTTCCCTGTGGGCTGTCCCAGCTGCGTCCTCTCCCTTTGTCGTCAGCGCTGTGGGGAGGATTCCAACTCCTAGCGACCCTGTGGACGGCAGACGGAGCCCTGCCTGGTCTTTTTGTGCCATCTTCTCACCTTCTGGCGCTTTTTATCAGACAATGCTCCACTAGTATTCATAGGGTTTTTATGGCCGATTTTTTTGGAAGTGGGTGGCCAGGTCTTTCTTCCTAATCTTTGTTAGTCTGGAAGCTCTGCTGAAACCTGTCCACCATGGGAGACCCTGCTGGTGTTTGAAATCCCAGTGGCATAGCTTTCAGCATCACAGCCACACACAGCCGCCACAGTGTGACAACCCACAGATGGTGGTGTGGTTCTCTGACCAGACACAGACCCCGTGAGAGCGTGGGGTCTTAATACTAGACCCCCAGGGCTGCCTCATGTCTCCTGCCTGCCTTGACTGGAGGGTGAAAGCTGGGGAGCTGGAAAGCCTAAAGAAACGAAAATGTTTACAAAATAAGTAGCAACAGAAGGCTTTCCGTCTGGGCGGGCCCTCGGCTGGGGCTTCGTGTGGTTCTGCCGCGGGAGGACGCTCTAGATGTGCTGCCAGAAGTCTCACTTCCTCCGACCTGGGCGTTTCCCCACCTTGCTGGTCCTCGTCGTCTTGTTTTACTCTCTTACGTCCCCGTGTGCCGACTGGATGCTGACCGAGGCCCAGGCTGTCTGACGTTCGTGCTGTCTGCATGTGGACTCGGCATCTGCGAGTCCTGGTGACCTCCCCACGTGTGAGCGGCTTGTCTTTTTGACAGGATTTCCAGCTTGGACTCAGGGGCCCTATCTCTTGCTTCGTTTTTGTTTCCAACAAAGGAAAACTCAGTGTCTTTTGGTCATCCCGTCAGGACTATTTAAGGAGCCCCTACCGAGCGCCTGAGGCCATGTGAGGCTCCTGGACTACACTCTCACGGGTAGACACGCAAACACAAGAATCTCCGCATTTCATTTCATTGGAGAAAAGCATTAGAAACGCCCGGAGGACGTGAGCCTGGCTGTTGAGCACAGAGCAGAGGTTCCATGGCGTCTGTGGAGCGAGTGTGTGACGTGCGTGAGGCTATGCCGGGTGAGGGAGTCACATTAGGGATGGAGCTGGATTGGCTGTTCGTGAGCCTTTCTCTGGGTCCGTGTCTCCTTCCTTCAGATGTGAGTGCACACAGAGAAATACAGCAGCCATCTGTGCTGGAGGACGTGGGAGAGAAGACCTGAGCTCACTCTTGGTGCAGAGGCTGGCCTCTGCCTGCCTCCTCCCACACCTCCTCGCTCCTTGTCCCAGCAGCACAGTCTCCCTGGGTGTCCCATGCCACCTTGTCTGAGAGGGGGGTTTCCACTCTCGAGCGCCGTCACCTCAAAAGCAGACGAAAGTCCCGCTGACGACCTTGCCGACACTCGCTGAGCACTCCCCGCCACACAGACACAGGAGCAGTGGGCCTGCCGCCTGGCACTGCAGTGCTGCTCACAGAGAAGGCGGTACCACTTCGGGGGCACCCAACCGAGAAATTACCTTCCAACAACATCTCGAATCCAATAAAGGTCATATTTTCCATTATTAGGGAGTTACAGAAACAAAAGAAGAGCTGACAAGCTGGGGTCCGGAGGCCTTTCAGAGTGAAGCAGAGGGCCGGGCCCGCGGCAGGCAGCCATGTGGTAACCATGAGGGCGCTTCAGCAGGCAGGTGTGTTTCCTCCTCGCGGGCGGAAAGTGGAGGCGCCGGCACACGCCCCTGTCAGGGAAAGAGGAAAATGGGCACAAATGGGCTGCAGCCATCTCTAGCCGTGAGGCATACCCAGTTTTTAAGGGTCAGGTTGAATATCGAAACCTATAAATGTTAAAATACACACGAGGGGGCTGGCCCTGTGGCTTGGCGGTTAAGTGCGCGCCCTCTGCTACTGGCGGCCCGGGTTCGGATCCTGGGCTCGCACCGACGCACCGCTTCTCCGGCCATGCTGAGGCCGCGTCCCACATACAGCAACTAGAAGGATGTGCAACTATGACATACAACTATCTACTGGGGCTTTGGGGAAAAAAAGGAGGAGGATTGGCTATAGATGTTAGCTCAGAGCTGGTCTTCCTCAGCAAAAAGAGGAGGATTAGCACGGATGTTAGCTCAGGGCTGATCTTCCTCACGAAAAAAAAATTAAAAAAAAAATACACACGAAATGTTGTACTTGTGGTACTTCACATTCCAGATCAGGTGACTGTTTTGGTTACTGTGTGTTTCCAGGACATGAGAACGGCAGTGCGGTGAAGATCTTCCCCTTCCTTTATTTACGGGTAACGTTCCTCAGGGCGCGTGGAGTTGGTCTTGCATTGAATAGGCCGAGACAGATGCCCAAGCATGAATTTGCCATGTCTGGTGAAGTGAGCTTTGCTTCTGGGCTCAGGCTGCCCGAAAGGCCCAGGCTGTGTGCTGAGCTGTGATCCTCCCAGAGCGGTCAGGGCGCCAGTGAGGTGACGCCGCGGGAGGAGGCGCCGTGGAGTCCAGCACTGCTGTGCTCCAGGTGGTGCGTCTGCGTGCCAGGTGGAGGCTCTGGGCTTTCTCTTCCTCCGAGGTGTCTTGGTGTAACTGCACAGGAGCCAGTCCTTGTTTTGAGTAAGAATAGAGTGTTTCTCAGGTTAGTCTCTAAGGGAAGGGGTCTCGAATGCTCCCTGGGTGGCTGCTGCCCCATGGGCCCGCGTGTCCCTAAGACACAAGCGCGGGAAGAATGGCTTCCCGTTAGATGCTCAGCAATGCCATCTACATTGCTGCTGTGAAAACCTGTTTTCTCTGAGGATCTGAAATGCATACGTGTCTCGCCTCTGAACCTTCTTCCTGACAACAACTGAATGTAATAAAAACGTGTTTGTGTTCAACTCCGACCGTCTGCACAGGAGGGAGCGTGGCCCCGTGCCTCCTGTCTCCTGCCCTCTGGGGCCCTGTCTCTCCCTCAGCCTGAGGTGGCGGCCACCGGGGGGTCGACTGTTGCCTGCGTTTCTCTTGTTGTATCTGGCCTTGAACCAACACGTGTTGATTACACGTGAATCTGTTAACCACTTGGCTGTTCGCTGCTGTGCCGGCCAAGCAGACCAAGCTCCTTGGGCCTGAGCTCTGGACGTGAGCTCCTGTCCTGTTCCAGGAGACGTGCCTGACCAGTGACAGGATCTCGATGAGCATTGGTGACGAGTTATTGAGGGAGGAAGACAAGCAAAGACCAGCCCAGTGATCCGGAGAGAAACAACTATTCCAGGAAGTGGAGTAAAAAGAGAGCGAGTTGAAAAATATTAGATAAAGCTGTAGAAATAATGGATCCATCCGTGAGGCCCAACGTTATCTAACAGGAATTCCAGAGGAAAATGGTAGAGAAACGGAGAGAGGAGAGATTTACAGAAGACTCCCAGGCCTGGCACCGGTTCTGAGGGCTTCAGCGCCCTGCAGGAGCAGAACCCCTCACAGAGAAAACGGTCAAGCGCTAGAATCTGCAGGCTTCCCGGAGGGCAGAGCAGCTCAGGTCCCTGACCCACAGGGAGCAAGAGGACCTGGTGGGTCCGACCCCGCAGCGGCAGGGAGACAGCGGAGCCCAGACGTTTGTGGGAAAATGATTCTGCGTCTGTCTGTAGCCAGACTGACTTCCGCTTGTGGCCTCTATCGACTAGTGGGGACTAGGTCCCCTCTGCCACCACAGACAGCCAGGGAGCTGGACTCTGCGAGCAAGCCATCTGGATGCCATCAGCTGGCGGTTAGCTCTGTGACCCCGGAGGAGGGAAGTGGACGGGTGAGCTGCAGCGTCCAGTCCTCGTCCTGGAGGTGCATTGGTGACATGGGGCAGGGAGGTATTCCACATGGATCCCGAGGCGTGTGAGGAGTCGGAGAGTGGAGTTGGGGGTTTGTGGGCACATTCTGGAGAGGAGGGAACTTCAGTGCTCCCTGAGCCTGTGTGACTGTACGGGGAGAAGAGCCACAGGGCCAGGCAGAGGAGAGGATGCAGGGGCTCCTGCAGGGCTGGGCGTCATGCGACTCTCCCCCAGCCCATGGCAGCCCCGTTGTCACTTGGGACACTGAGCACCGACTCCAGGAGGCGACATCTGTCCCCACACAGAGGCTGCTGGCGCCTCCCTGACAAAGTTTCAGTAAGAATTGCTGAGATCAGCTCGAACCGAGGGCCCGTCACCGCTGAGTAGCACGAGGCCCCGCGGCCCTGATGGTGACAGAACCTGGACCAGCAGCACGGAATTCACCACGTCCAGTGAATCAAAACCTCTGCTCGAAGCCAGTGTGTGAGAAGCAGAAGGTGATGCTAACCAGGAGAAGGGGCAGTCTGTGGACACAGACCCAGGAGCGGTGGAACGCCAGAGTCAGTGACCAGGAGTGAGGGATGCTGGACTCGGTGACCAGGATGGACAGAGAGTCCGTGTAACCGGCCGTGTTCCAGAGTTTAGAGGAACTGTGAGCGCGACAGCGGGCCCTGGGCTTGTGGGGACGGGGCATGAGCGATGCCTGAGATGGAGGAACGTGGGCATGGATGTCATGCACAGGCTGTGGCTGTAGCTCCCTCAGCATTCAGGGCCTCGGTTTCCCCTCCGGTAACATGGACTCAACAACAGTACAACCTGGTGAGATTGTTGGAGAGGAAATGCGTGTTGCGGGAAGCTCCCCACAGCTCGTGGCTCCTCAGAAGTGACGGCCGTGACGTCGCTCGTGGGAGTCCCCAGAAGCCCGTCCCCCCAGCCGGGGCTGCTCCACCCTGAGTGCAGCGCACGCCTTCTCCACCCCGTGTTCTCCGACTGCCAGTCAGGGCCTCCACTGCCACAGACTAGGCAGGAGCTTCTGGGCTGTTGGTGACCAACGCTGCGCCAGAACTCGTGGCTCTGGGCCTTGAGCTGCTGGGCTAGCTGCCCTGTTGGACCCCAGAGCGGCCTTGAGAGCCTGCCCGGGGCCCCTCGTGCCCTCCTGACCTCCCTGTGCTTGTCTCCTCAGCGTCCTCGAGTGCCAAGGCCTCCCCATCGTGAACGGGCAGTGTGATCCCTATGCCACTGTGACCCTAGCAGGACCATACAGGCAAGTAGCCACTGCCCGCACTGCCCACAGCTCCAGCCTGGAGTGGGGGTCGTGTCACCCGGAGCTATGGCCCAGACTCCTTGTTCAGAGGGGCGCACGTGCTGCAGGCTGGAATGTACAGTTTAGATTTGCTTTGTCTCCCTTATTACCCCAAAATTGCTTTGTTAAAAGAAAGGCTTTATGTTCTTCACATTGGGTATTTCTGGCTCAGCAAAGGTTCCTGATTTGCATCCATCTGGGGTTGGAGACAACCAGAAACGTTTATGAGATAAGCAGAGGCAGTAAGTTACCACGTGTTTGTAGCTCCGTCTGAAGGCTGAGAGCTTTGGCATCAACGGTGTTGTTTTTAATCCTCATCTCTTCCTCTCTTGACTACAGGTCAGAAGCAAAGAAGACAAAAGTGAAGAAGAAGACCAACAACCCCCAGTTTGATGAGGTGTTTTATTTTGAGGTTGGTATTTCCGGGCATGAGTGTTAACGTTGAAACCCTGCACCCGAGATTCTTTGGCTAAAACTCCAGCTCTGGGAGCTCGGTCACTTGCTTCTTCCAGAAAGTTCTCGGAGTGATTCCGTCCCACCCTGCCCTTGCCAGGTTCAATTCCCTGGAAAGAAAGGCCAGTTGTTACTTCCAGAATGACCTGGTTTTGAGTTGAATGCTGACAATTTAATACTTTAGTATCTGTCAGGACTTGGGTTTTTTTATTGTTTGTTTGGTTCTGGGGTTTTTGTTTTTGCCTGCCCCACCCAGTCCCCCTGAGCAGTGGAGGGAGGCTGGTCTCCCCGGAAAGAGTGAGGGTTTTGAAGCAAAAGAGGAAGTGTGTTTGGACAGAGGTCCTGCTGCTTCTCAGCATGTGAACCAGCACCAGTCAGACGGGAGGCGTGAGGCCTGAGCCCGGACAGAACAGCAGGCAGGGCTGGTCAGTTAAGATGGCCCAGACGTCACCTGTCCAGGCAGGTCTCTCTCCATCCGAAAAGGTTTCTTGAATGCTTCCTGTCACCAGGCCCTGGGTGGGGGGACGAATGAGGCCTGCACTCCTGTTCTCGTGAACTTGCTGCCATGGGAGAAGGGTCCATGTGAGCAAGTGGTCGCTTTTGGTCCCTGACTGTCAAGTCAGTGGCTTTGGGGAACAAGGAGCAAATGCAGCTACCAGTCCTGCTGGGACTTGGTGACATCTGAGTGGAGTCTGGGACTGGGGCATATCCGTGTGTGGAGCATCGGGGCTGCAGGAAACAAGGATGGAGGGTGAGGTTGGGGCGAAAGTGGGGGGTTTTGGAAAATGATGTTGGAGAGATGGGTTATAAGTGAGGGTCTCGTGTGCAGAGAACTGGACGTTTTCTAGCTGGTGCCCGGAAGTCCCCTTATTTCTTAAGTGGGGGAGGCCAGTGGCCAGCCATGTTGGGCAGCCTTGCCGAGTGTTGGAGGCAGGATCCTGAGGGTGCAGCTGAAGGCCGCTCTCTGTCCCAGATGGATGTTCCTGCTTTACCGCCAAGCAAACAGTGGGTTTTCAGAGACTCAAGATAAGGCAGGAAGCCATTGTGGCCACTCTGACCTCACAGGGGATTCGTGTGGGTCTCCAAGGGCAGGGATGAGGTCTGGGTCAGCAATGTAGAAAACTGTGCATCACAGGTGGCAACAGCCTCCACGTCCAGGCTGCCTAGAATGGCTCCATCAGCGCTTTCCAAACTAAACAGCACAGTGAGGCGAAGGGGTACATGTGACGTTCTTTCCTCACGCGGCCGTGCCCAGCTCTGCGCATCCTCACCCACCCCGGGAGTGGTGCATACGTTGGGTTCTATTTCGTGTACTTCTGTGTCACTCTGCAAAAATGTGGGTCTCAACTCGCTAGATTAGTTTAACGGCCCCCAGATAGGATTGAACACGGTGGTCAGGACCGCAGCCTGCAAGACCCAGGGAGGCCCAGACCTGGCTCTTGGCTGCTGCTTAGGGTGCCCGGGTGCCTGCCTGGCTCACCACTTCAGACCAGAGGACCCTAGAGTTCACTTCTGTTGGGAGTTCATGTCCTGTGACTCGCAGGCTCAGCCCTGTCGGCAGCGAGACCCTCTTGTCAGGTCCTCGTCTCGTTTCAGCCCCTGGCAGGGCAGCGTGTGGTCCTTGGGGGCTGTGGCTGGCAGGCGGCTGCCCACAGGAGTTTCCACAGAAAGTAGCTACAGAGCATGTTCTTCAGGATAACAGCTGAACTCATCTAAAGCCCTTAGGTATCTAAGTGAAATTATTTAAACTCTATAAGAGCCCCCTTCAGTCACCCGATAGATGTGTTAGGTGGCAGACGGGAATAAGATGGAGAAGAAAGTAGACCAGCCCCTGTGCCAGGAGTGGGAAGCCAGTGAGCGGTAGGCCTATCACAGCTCTGTGAGCCGCCCCAGGCAGCGGAGGCCAGGGGGGCCTTCTGGAGGAGGCAGCATTTCAGAGACACCTGCAGGCTTCCCAGCACGGGCCTAAGTGAGGAAGGGGGCCGCAGTTTGCAAGTTGTAGAAGGACCCCCGTGTGCTTGTGGTGAGTGGGGCGCATGGCCTCCCTCCCTGGGCGTGGGGGCTGGTCATCACGGTGGGCGCTTAGCGAGCAGAGGTTATGGTGTAATGTGCTCTCCCCCTCTGCGCCACCAGGTGACCAGGCCCTCCAGCTACAGCCGGAAGTCCCACTTCGACTTTGAGGACGAGGATGTGGACAAACTCGAAATCCGGTGAGCGAGAATGGGGTTTCGAGATACCTGCTTGGCTGTGGTCAGAAGTCATCTCTTCTGTTCGTTTTTTGTTTTGTTTCTACGAGTAGGGGAATGGACAGAAGGGAATTTCCATTTTCTTGGTAACTTTGACACTAGGAGGTTGGAAGCTGTGGGTGGGCAGGAGCCGTGAACTTCCCCGGAGTTGAGTGGTGGCTGACCCGGGGCAGGTGCACTTGAATGGGTAGCTGGGCAGCGTTTTCTCAGAGGCGAGGGTCACAGCTGTACGCTGCTCAGTGTGTGCAGGCTCTGCCCACCCAGAGGCATCGCCCCACCTAGCACCCTGGTCCTAGCTGCTCGGGTCCTCTGGTAAAGTCCTTGGTGCTCGTGGTCCGTACTCACCGCCCTCGGAGATCACAGCGCGGATGTTCACTGGCGTCAGTTTTAAGAACCACTCAGGGGCCGGCCCTGTGGCTTAGCGGTTAAGTGCACACACTCTGCTGCTGGCAGCCCGGGTTCGGATCCCGGGCACGCACCGATGCACCGCTTCTCCGGCCGTGCTGAGGCCGCGTCCCACATACAGCAACTAGAAGAATGTGCAACTATGACATACAGCTATCTACTGGGGCTTTGGGGGAAAAATAAATAAATAAAAATTAAAAAAAAAAAAAAAAGAACCCCTTGGGCCCTTCTTCCCACCTGCAGCGCCTTTCCGGCCTCTGAGCAATAACCAGGCTGTGGGAAGGGGCTCTGGCCCGGAGGCGCTGACCATCGGAGTGTGAGGTGTGGGACCCTCGGGCTCTGCCCCCTCCTGGCCTCAAGTCCAGAGACTTGTTCACACAAAGAACTATTGATAGGAGACTGGGCTTTGAATTCGAGTGAAGTCCGAGTTGTTTTTTTTAAGCATACAAACCAAAGACGTTTTTAAATGCTTCCCTTACTAAAAAGAAAAAAAGACTGCAGCCACTTGTTTGCCATGTTGCTGAAGTGTCGCTTGTCAGATTAAAGGCTCTGCTTCCTTTATTCTAAAAGTGCTGTGCATGAGACACCTTTCCTCTTCATATCCCTGACATGTGTGTCCTGTGGAACGTCCTTTACCTTCTGTGATGTCAGCTGCCCCGGCCCCGACTTGCAGAGGTAGCAGAAGGGCTGGTGCAGTCTTCTAGAATCTTCCCCCTGACCACCAGGTGTAGTGAGAACTAGTCTTGGGTTTTCAGCTCATGGAGTAACCTCTGCTTAAGTTGTTTCCTGGGGTGTACACGACGTTCACTTGTTAGCACCAGGGAGCGCCATCTGTCCATCCCTGTGTCTGCCACGCAAGTACAGTCACCATGGCCCCAGGAACAGTGAGAATTCCACTCAAGGAAGAGGGTCAGTGAGTGACCAGACTCTTGAGCCAGGTGAATTGCACTGTGGCTGCAGCATTGGCCCAGCCCCGTCTCCCCTTCCCCGTTGGGAGTGTCGCCTCCTTGAGAGGTCGTGATTTGCGCTGGTGGGTCCCAGGGCTATGGGTGAGTGCAGGTGGAGAAGGAGGTCAGAGACCCCCAGTTTTTCTCTCCTGATGATGGAAGCAGGGAGCTCCCTGCAGGCACCATCCTCTGCAACAGCCGAGCAGAGCTGGACTCATTCAGTCCCTCTACTGTGCTGACCCTGCGGACGGAGGTCACCCTCCTGTGCTCCTGCTGGTCTGAGATGCCCCCGCCTTGAGGGGCCACAGGTCCTGCTGCACCCCTCCTCCCCCGGGTAGAGGGGACGGATGGACATGTCGGCATGCAGCGGCTCCCTCCTGCTGCACAGACAGGGCCCCTCCTCCCCAGCCCAGGCTGCACATTTTCGGTCCCCAGTTGTCCTGCTGTGTGCACATGTTTTAGCTGCACTCAGTCCGTGTGCCTCTTCGTGGAGACAGACGTGGTGGGGCTGAGGGCTGCTTCTGCTCCAGACCCTCTTGGGGAAAAGGAGGGGCACTGGGAACAATCTCTGCCCCCCAGGTCATCCCTTAAGAATGCTTTTGTAGGGCCGGCCCCGTGGCTTAGCGGCAGAGTGCGCGCACTCCAATACTGGCGGCCCGGGTTCGGATCCCGGGCGCACACCGATGCACCGCTTCTCCAGCCATGCTGAGGCCGTCCCACATACAGCAACTAGAAGGATGTGCAACTATGACATACACCTATCTACTGGGGCTTTGGGGAAAAAAAAGGAGGAGGATTGGCAACAGGCATTAGCTCAGAGCCAGTCCTTCTCAGCAAAAAGAGGAGGATTAGCACGAATGTTAGCTCAGGGCTGGTCTTCTTCACAAAAAATAAATAAAAAAAGAATGCTTGTGTACTGGTCATTGCTTTTCAGGGTTGACCTCTGGAACGCCAGTAACCTGAAATTTGGAGATGAGTTTCTGGGAGAACTGAGGATTCCGCTGACGGTGCTGCGGCAGTCTAGCTCCTACGAGGCCTGGTAAGGTGCCCACAGGGTGTCGGGGTGCACTGGCTGACAGGGGCAGAGGTGAAAGTCGGGAGAAACACAGCTACCTCTGAGCCCCCACCGCCCCACTCTGGTTTGGCACGTGGTCCTTGCCAGCTCCGGGGGGTGGAGGGTCTTGGGTGAGAAGTGGCACCAGGAGAGGTCGGTGAGATGGTCACACCAGAGCGTGAGAGCTGAGAGCAGCTTTGGGCCTGACCACAGAGGCAGGCAGCGGGCGTCCTCGGGACGTCCCCTTACCAGCCTCTGCCCTCCTCAGTGTCACCTGATGAGGAAGGTGCACAGGGCATGCAAGGGCCAGGCACGTCTCCATTTAAATCAACATCTAAACTGGGGGTCTCAGTTTTGCCTTCTGCCTCACTCCAGTGTCCCCAAAGACTGAGATCTAACCACGTCTGGGGCCTGCAGTCTCGTCTTCTCTCGGGCACTTTGTGTTCTGGCACCAGGAACACACCTATCCTTATTTCATGGTCAGTTCATGAATCGCCTCGTGTCACAGTGGAGGCCATCACTATGAGGCCTCTGACGCTCTGGCTCTCACTTCATGCATCTCCTGTAACAGACATGCCAGGTGGGGAGAAGATGTGGGCCACACGCCACACGTCTCACGCCACATGCCACACCGCATGTCACACACCACATGTCACGTGTCACACCACGTTACACACCACACAACTCACACCGTGTACACACCACATGTCACACCATGTCAGACACCACAGATCTCACACATGTACACACCGCGTTGTACCACATATCATGTCACGTCACACCACACATTTCACACCATGCACCGTGTACACGCCACATGTCACAGCACATCACACATCACATGTCATGTCACACGTCACACCACATCCGACACCACAGATCTCACACCATGTACACACCACACGTCACACCATGTCACATGCCACACATCTCACACCGTGTACACGCTACACGTCACACCACATGTCACACACCACATGTTACATTACACATAACACCATATCAGACACCACAGATCTCACACCATGTAGACACCACACATCACACCACATCACACGTCACACCTCACACCACATGCCACACATGAAACATGTCACACACACATGTCACACCACCTGTCACATACTACACGTCACACGTCTCACACCACTCGTCATACGTCTCACGCTGCACGCACACACCAGAGCCCTGCACATCTGCAGACTCACCGTGTGGGTACGTTTTGGGGTTGTGCCTTATGGCACTTCCTGTCACCAGGAAATGGTGGGACTCATGTCTTTCAGTCCACGAGGGTGGCACCAGCACAGCCCATCGGTCTGGTTCCTGTGGGAGGCAGTGCTGAGCTGAGCAGCCCAGGCCTTGTCCAAGAGTGGGACATTCGCCCAGTGGAAGCCCACCCAGGACCCTGTGGTCGGTCCCACATGCCTCTCAAACTGCCCAGCCAGTGAACTCAGAAGACAGGGTCCCTGCGTGGCTGCACTGGGTCAGATGGAAGGGAAGAGTGGCCAGTCAGAAATACCACTCAAGTGACTGTGTGTCCTGCAAGGACGCTGCAGGGCGTGTCTCGGGGGTTGTCCCCCTGCCTGACGGACCCTGTGGGGGGCATCCTGCAGAATCACCCTGGAGCTCCCTCCTGCCTGAGACTCTGGCAGACCGAGCAGCATGCTGGGCTCGCCCTGGAGGGAACTGGCCCCTGGAGGCGCCGCACCTCACGCTGCCGTCCGTGTGTCCCACACAGGTACTTCCTGCAGCCCCGAGACAGCGGCAGCAAGAGCCTGAAGCCGGGGGACCTGGGGTCCCTGCGGCTGAATGTGGTTTACACGGAGGACCACGTCTTCTCCTCTGACTACTACAGCCCTCTGCGTGACCTGCTGCTCAAGTCGGCAGACGTGGAGGTACCTGTGTGCCAGGTTCACCCCCCATTGCCATGCACCTGTGGGCCCTTGGAGCGGGGAGGACCACGCCTGCCCCCATCCTGTGTCCCCCTGCCCGGCCCCTGCCCACCTGCAGCCCGCATCTGGGCTGCCTCCTTCCGGTTGGTGCCGTTCCCCCGCAGCCTGGCCCCGGGGCCTGTTTCATGCCCAGGAACATGTGCATCTCCCTTTACTGGGGGGCGTGGGGCGGTCTAGGGGCACCCCTGGGTCACCAGTGTCCTGACACAGCCCGTCTCGGCGTCGGCGGCGCATGTCCTGGGCGAGGTCTGCAGAGAGAAGCAGGAGGCGGCCATCCCGCTGGTGCGGCTCTTCCTGCACTACGGCCGGGTGGTGCCCTTCATCAGCGCCATTGCCAACGCGGAGGTGCAGAGGACGCAGTGAGTGCCTCCAGGGGTGGAGGGCGGGGACCCGGGACGGCAGAAGTCCCCTCAAAGCTCAGGTGTGGGCAGCCAGCGGAAACAATGTAGGTTAAGGTTTTCTTTCAGAGACACGTTTATTGTTTTTAGAATTGCCCCTTTTCTCTTGGAAATCCCAAAGTGCGTGTGCAGGAAGGGGGTGAACAGTCGCCTTGGGGAGGAGCTCGGTCCTTGTGGTCGGGGGGCTGCAGTCCATTTTACGGCCACATGAGAGGATGGGGTCGCTGCCGCCCAGGACCTGTGCCCTCCCCATGGAGACAGGTCTGCTGAAAGCGTTGCTCCCTGGCGCTGTGGGTTCAGAAAGACCCAGAACGCGCCCTGGTTGAGAGAGGTTACAAAGCACAGCCTGTCCCGTGGGCACCTGTGCCACCTTGTGGAGGGGCGGGTCCCGTCACTCTGGGTCAGTCGATGGCAGCGCGTGTCCCGACTTGCTGAACTGTACCGGCCGCTCTGTGCAGGGGGTTTGTGACAGGCAGGGCGGGGTGATCAGGACCCCCAGCTGCACAACTGGGGTCTCGTGTTCCTCCTAAACCACCGGAAAGCAGACTCATCCAGCGGGCGAGGTTCTGCAGCCAATGGACGGGCAGTCGAAACAGGCCCTGCTTCGTGGACATCTTGCCATCCCGAGGGGAGATAAATCACCCCGATGCTGTTTTCCAGGGACCCCAACACCATTTTCCGAGGAAACTCGTTGACATCCAAGTGCATTGACGAGACAATGAAGCTGGCGGGCATGCAATATCTGCATGTCACCCTGAAGCCCACCATAGAGGAGGTGAGTGGGGGTCCCGCCCCGAGCCCCCCTGTAGAGGGGGCGAGTGGGGGTCCCCACGGGCCCCAGCAGTGCTAGGCGCGACGACGGATCTCCCTGCCGTGTGATGCCAGAGTGTTTTTCATTTTCTCAAATTAAAAAAATACTTAAGAAAACCCACCATTCTGCTAAAGACAGAAGGACATGCGAGAGAAAAGCTGCTTCTCCTGAGGACACCTACTTCCCACAGGCACTGGGTGTCTCCAGACTCGTGGGCCCGAGTTGTCTGAGCCCCGGTCCGTGTGGACAGCCTGTCCGTTGTTGCTCACCACTTGTCTGATGCACTCGAGGAGCCACAGGCTTCCTGTCGAAATGACTCAGCGTCCCCTGCCTGACCCCTGAACGGGATGCTTGGGCAGGCACTGTGTCCCCCAGAACAGTTTCACGAAAGCAGGTTCTTTGCAGTGTGAGAGAGTTTGAGATCGCATTCTTGTGCAATTGAGTGCAGACCCGGCAGCACTTTGATGTCAAAACAGTATTATGCCTTGAGAAGCCGATCCCATGTGAACTAATGCAGATGGTCTTCCAGAAAGTCCCGTTCTCACAGGGCTGAGGCCTCACACGCTGCCCTGGTGTCTGGCCTCTTCCCTTGTGCTCCTTCCAGCGGCCAGAGGTGGGCTAGCCATAGGCAGCCGTCTCTGAATGCAGCTCCTGAGTCAGCTAACCGCTGTGCACCTGCGCTCCCGCACTCACTCCTGTGTAAATGCTCTTTCCAGATCTGCCAGAGCCACAAACCCTGTGAGATCGACCCCGTGAAGTTGAAAGATGGTGAAAACCTCGAAAGCAACATGGTATGGAGTTCTGGTTTGTCACAAAAGTTTTCTAGAGCCAGAGCCTGCCTGGAGGATTGGTCCTGGCCACCTTGGCACTCTGTGTCACTCTGAGACTCGGGGAGAGGGGGCCTGGCTGGCCGTGCTTTGGGGACACCCCTGGAGCCTGAGGTGGGAGGTTCGACTGAATCACTGTTGAATGAGCAGTCTTGGTTGGCGGTCTGCCACCATCCTTCTTTCCTGTTCACTCTCGTCCTCATGGCCTATGGCTCAGGCCCTGCTCCTTCCCATCCCCCTGGGATGAGGAGCCCCCGGGCAGGTGGCCTCAGCCGCCCCACCACCTTCCCAGCCACCTTCCCTCCTCTAGACAGACACAGGCCCAGTAGGGCACCTCACGCTGCTCCCCCAGCTGAGTCCCACCTTTTAAACAGCAGAACTCTCTGGTTTGACACTCCACCCTGGTGTGCACGTCTTCTCCTGTGGTGTCTTCGTCCCGATCACGCTCAGTCTTTGTCGTGCCTTTAGGGAAAGGAGACAGGCCTCGCCTTTGGGAGTCATGTCCTGGTGCCCTCTATGCCCCGTCGATGAGGTCAGGCGTGGAGGAGGGGCCTTGGCTCTTCCCCCACGGACTCCAGTTGTTGACCTCTTATCACTATCAGGACCTATTTTAAGAGAAGTGGTTTTTTTAATTGCAATGGGAAGTATCTCCTTGCTGCCACAGCTGCTCTGAGCGAGACCTTAGCCCCCACTCACTCCCTCCCGAGTGTCCTGGTGCTTCCTGCGGCCAGCGTGGCAGCCCCAGGAGAGCGTCGGGCCAGTGCTGTGGGTGTCTGACTGCGTCCCGTTGCAGGAGAACCTGCGGCAGTACGTCGATCGCATCTTCAACGTCATCACCAAGTCGGGGGTGAGCTGCCCGACCGTCATGTGCGACATTTTCTTCTCCCTCCGCGAGGCGGCTGCCAAGCGCTTCCAAGGTCGGTCCCGTGCTAACATGCTCCTACTGCGGAAAATAGCTGCAGCCCTGCCCGGGCAGGGTCCCCCACCCTGCCCACACTCCCTGCCCCCCGCCGGACACCTCAGAGCAAAGGGGACATTTCAGAGTCCGTGTGAAGACGGTCCTAACATGGCTGCTGGGCCAGGGCTCAGACGTCCCCGTGGCTCCGTCCCTTCCCCATGTCCTGCTGCATCCGGACACGGCTCCTGTCTGTAGTTGTCCCGGGTGAGCCATGCCGCAGCCCTGGAAGGGACAGGAAGGCTGGCGGGCTGAGTGTCGTTGCTGTGGCTTATTCAGGACGGAGCATCAGCCCGTCTGCGTTTGAGCCTCTTCACTCAGGGGAGCCACGTGCCCGCCCGGTTCTCCCGCCCGGTTCTCCCTGTGGGCAGTCGCGGCACCGCCCAGCACCCTGCATCAGAGACAGGACGACCCCTCTGGGGACTGGGACAGGAGGGATCCCAGGGACAAACCCCATCTTTTTAATTATGCTCATTCCTTGGGAAGCCACCAGGAGCCACCCACGCAGGCCTCCCCATGGGCAAGGCAAGGTGTCTCACCCTGGCAGGCAGTATCGGGTTACCTGAGGCCCTGGATGCAGGACGCACACCACCTCAGGCCAGGTCTCAAAGGCCTAGGAGGTCTGTGTGGTGCCCGGCTCCCTGCCCGTCCCGTAGGCCCTGTCACTGATCCCAGCCCTGCCCTCCCCCCTTCCCTGGGAGCTGTGAATCAGCCAGGTGTGTCCTGCTGCCCCAGGAGACCTCTGGAACCTTGGCCTCTAAGCCCCAGAGAAGTGTCCGTGGCCCAGACAGGCCCATAGCGAGCCTGGCCCCTTGCCCACCTGGTGCCTCGGCCTGCACAGGGGAGCCCAGGCCATGCGCTTCGCGGCTGGCTGGACCTCCTGCTTTCAGAGAGCCTGGGCTCCTTCCCTGACTGAAGAGTGTCTAGTGTCTGGTGGGGGCAGGTACACCCGAGCCGCAGACCCTCTAGAGTGAGATGGAAGTAAATAGATATAAATAAATCATATCCTCCCACCCCAGATGTGAGTGAACCACTCCAAAATGAGCCATCTCCTATAGCACCATGAGACCTGGTCAGCGAGGTTGTGTCTGTTACAGCCCAGCTGCCAAACAGTGCTGAGATTTTAGTAATGGTGGGGGCGGGTAGAGAGACAGAAACACAGAGATAGAAAGAGGGAGAGACAGAGAGACTGAGAGAGAGAGAGAGACAGAGTGACAGAGATAGGGAGAGAGACAGAGACTGAGAGAGACAGAGACAAAGAGTGGGAGAGACAGAGAGGAGAGGGAGAGACAGAGACTGAGAGGGAGACGGAGACAGAGAGAAGAAGAGACAGAGAGAGACTGAGATAGACACAGAGATAGAGAGACCGAGACTGAGATGCAGAGATACAAAGAGGGAGAGAGAGACACTGCAGACACGAGGGTGGGGAGAGAGCTGCAGGCCGGCGCCTCCGCTTCCAGGAGGCCCTCGGGAGGAGCAGGGCTTTGGTTATAGCCCCTGTTCCCCAAAGTCCACTGCTGCCATCTCAGAAAGCCCTGTTGACTCGATGCTCTCTATGTCCTGGCCACAGATGACCTGGACGTGAGGTACACAGCTGTGAGCAGCTTCATTTTCCTGAGATTCTTCGCTCCTGCCATTCTGTCCCCCAACCTCTTCCAGCTCACGCCTCACCACACGGTAAGTGAGCATTAGGCCTGGTCAACCAGTCCTCCTGAACTAGCCAGTCCTAAACCATTCAGTCCTCCTAAACTTGCCAGTCCTCTTAAACCAACCAGTCCTCCTGAACCAACCAGTTCTCCTGAACCACCCAGACTTAAACTAGCCAGTCCTCCTGAACCGGCCAGTCCTCCTGAACTAACCAGTCCTCCTGAACCAGCCAGTCCTCCTGAACCAACCAGTGCTCCTGAACCAACCAGTCCTCCTGAACCGGCCAGTTCTCCTGAACCACCCAGACTTAAACTAGCCAGTCCTCCTGAACCGGCCAGTCCTCCTGAACCAACCAGTCCTCCTGAACCAGCCAGTCCTCCTGAACCAACCAGTGCTCCTGAACCAGCCAGTCCTCCTGAACCACCCAGTCCTCCTGAACTAACCAGTCCTCCTGAACCAACCAGTCCTCCTGAACCACCCAGACTTAAACTAGCCAGTCCTCCTGAACCAGCCAGTCCTCCTGAACCAGTCAGTCCTAAACTAGCCAGTCCTCCCGAACCAGCCAGTCCTCCTGAACTAGCCAGTCCTCCTGAACTAGCCAGTCCTCCCGAACTAACCAGTCCTCCTGAACCGGCCAGTCCTCCTGAACCACCCAGACTTAAACTAGCCAGTCCTCCTGAACCAGCCAGTCCTCCTGAACCAGTCAGTCCTGAACTAGCCAGTCCCCCCGAACTAACCAGTCCTCCTGAACCGGCCAGTCCTCCTGAACCAGCCAGCAGTTTTAAACTAAGCCTCCAAACCATCTGAAGGGTGAGAGAGATGCCAGGCAGGGTCCCCTGGGACTCAGAACTGAGGAAGGTGACCGGGCCAGATGTTGCTGATTCAACAGCGCTCTTTTTGCATATCAGGCCCAGAGTGCCGAACCCCACAGCGCTTCTCACACTTTGCCGAGCAGGAGCCACCTGGCTCCTTGTTGAAATGCTGGGGCCTGGGGTCTGGGTCTGGGGTCTCTGGTCTGGGTCTGGGGTTGGGGTCTGGGTCTGGGGTCTCTGGGTCTGGGTCTAGGTCTGGGGTCTGATTCTGGGGTCTGGGGTCTAGGGTCTGGATCTGGGCCTGAGGTCTGCGTCTGAGTCTGGAGTCTAGGGTGTGGGCTGCATCCGGGGCCCGGGATCTGAGTCTGGGTCTGGGATCTGAGTCTGGGGTCTTGGTCTAGTTCTGGGCTCTGGAGTCTGGGTCTGGGTGTGGGGTCTGGGGTGGCCTGAGATCCCAATATTTAGCCACTCCCAGACCTCGTGGGGTGCGAGGATCCAGAGGAACTTTCCAGACCATAGTGTGTGCGTGTTTATTGTTTACTCACAGGCTGTGCTGTGGCAGCTTCCAGGTGATTTGTTCATTATGTCTGCTGTGTGATTCTGGGCTCGATCACAACATTTCTATAAAACTGAAATGAAACCTGCATTTCCCTTTCCCGTCTCCCACAGGACCCGCAAACTTCCCGGACGCTGACCCTCATCTCAAAGACAATTCAGACTCTTGGCAGCTTATCCAAGTCAAAGTCTGTAAGTCCTTTATTTTAATCCTCTTTTCAACACGAGACAAAGAGCGTGTGTATAATGCAGTTATGAGAATAAAGGACAATAAAACCAGCATGGCATCCCCACCAACCAGTAAGAAATAGAACCTTCCAGCACCTTGCGACCGCCTCTTTGCCCAGCTGAGCTGTGAAGCTCCTTTTTGAGAGGAAGTCATGGTAGTGCGGTGTGTCCCTGTCACCTGTAGCGTGGTGTCCACTCCCGTGTGCGATTCGCAGACCGAGGCTCCCAGCGCTTGGCTGCCATGGATGGCCAGTGAGCTGGGCGTGGCCTCGGCCTCGAGCACGTGAGGACGTCCATGCCCAGGACCGGAGGGCTCCACACGCAGCCAGCTGCATGCCCCTTCCTTCCCCTGCCTCCGTGCTCATTTCACCCCTTTTGGTGGGAAATCTTCGTCTGCCCTTCATTGTCACTCACTTCAGAGCAGACATTGGTGCCGAGGCCCGAGGGTCTGCTGCAGGCCCCACGGCCCACGAACAAGCCTCATGACGAGCGCTTCTGAGGACGGCGGGCACTGACGCTCAGCGACAGTGACATGGAGGCCGAGGTGGGCGTGTCCCTGGGTCGGAACCCACGGCTGTCTGTGACCTGGGCCGCTGGTCTAAGCGGAGTGAGGTGTCCCCTCCTGTCCAGAGAGGGTTGAGCAGCGACCACAGATGCGCCCACCATCCCTCCTTGTTCTGTCCTTTGTGGGGCTGTGAGTGAACCAGGGTCCCATCCCTGCAGACAGGCAGCCCCCCGTTTCTGGGCAGACGCATGGCCTTCTCTGAATCAGAGTAAAATAGAGGCATGTCAGGGCTCTGACTGCTCTTCTCCATCAGTCAACCCCAGTGTCTCTTGGCTGGAAGCCCAGATGAACATGCATCTTCCGGGTCTGAAGTCTGCACAGACCCACCTCATTCTCACATCCAGAGGTAGTAAAGGGACCTCAATATGAAAACTATGGCAGGTCTGGGCAGCCTCAGGACCATTGCTGCGAAGGCCCTCCCTGCATTCCTGGGTTTGCCCCACTCCAGCCGGCCCGCCGGCTCACCGAAGAGCCTCCGTCCTAGCGACCACCATCGGGGTGGGTGCTGATGTAAACATGGTAGACCGGGGACCCACAGGGGGAAGGGCGTTGAGTCGTTTGTAGCAAAGAACTCACCGAGGACCCCCATATGGTTAGCTTTTAAAAGCACAGCTTAAGTGGAATTCATCGTATCTGAAGGTTTCAGCGAGCTCCTATGACTTCAGGTTGGCTACACCTGTGAACCTCTAGGGTACGGCTGACCCCCGTACCCAGCACTTCCCTTTGTTTAGTAACCACAGCTGAGGCTTGTCATAATCATTGCCTCTGGATTTTTCAGATTTGGGCCATGACCAAGAGACCAGTAGGCTTTCATTAAGCAATGTGTTTCATTTTAGGCCAGTTTTAAAGAATCCTACATGGCTGCATTCTATGAATTCTTCAATGAGCAGAAATACGCTGATGCAGTAAAAAACGTACGTATTGATATCAATTAACATAGACTTACTGCCCCCATAGTGTATGTTGTTCCCAAGAAACAGAGTTACTTTTTTTAAAAATTGAGTTAAAATTCACATGACATAAAACTGACCATGAATCATTTTAAACGGTTCAGAGCACCAGTCCATTCACAGCGTCGTGCGACCCTCCCACACCCAGTGCCAGGACTCTCCCCAGCCCCAGAATGGCTTTAAACTCCTGTGGCCCCACCCCAAGGACTCTAACGTCTGGGGCTCTCATCCTTCACTTACGTCTGAATTCTTCCTCTCTAAGTGACTGTGCGTTATACCTTCGTAGACTATTGCCCCCGTTTGTTCCACAGATTCCCATGTTCTGCCCCATCTGGTGGTCTGCTCCTGGTCCCCCGCCCCCAGAATGTATCTGAGTCATGGAGCCCTGGCACACCAGACCCATTAGGGGCACGGTGCTTGGGGAGAAACTCTTCTGGATCTTAAAGCTTTGGTGTTTTCTTTTGTTTAGAAGCAATTGCACATGTTTATCTCTCAGTAATCATAAACCTGTGATCCAGAAGGGAAGGAAGGGAGGGGGCTGGGGGCAGCGATCAGCTAATGGAAGGGATCCAAATGGGCAGTGGACATGGAATTGGGCAGGGAGGCCCCACCCTGGCGAAACCACAGTGGGAGGGTCTTGGGAGATGAGGACAGCTGGTCAGACAGACGGGGCCCCACGCCGTATCAGATCCCATGAGACGCCTTCCTGGGTCACCTGTTAAAATGTAGGTGGACCTCCAGGTGTTATCTAAAGCCTGGCAGCCTCTCAGTGAGGTACCAGCTGGGGGTGCAGGGAGGCCGTCCCTGGAGGGGCCGAGGGAGGTCGGGGAGGGACGGAAGCTTCTCAGCTGCAGTGGAGATCAGTGCTGGACCCCCATGATTCCCACAGGGACCCAGTGTCCTGACTCCTGCTCCCCAGTGTCCTCTCTCCTGTGGTGTCAGGAGGAGACGCAGTATCCTGAGCATCGTTTCCACGTAAGAGGGAGCACATTCAGGCGTGGCAGTTCCCCTTTTAACCATCTGGTTTCTCTCCGGCTTTAGTTCTTGGATTTGATCTCATCCTCCGGGAGAAGAGACCCGAAGAGCGTGGAGCAGCCCATCCTGCTGAAGGAGGGGTAAGGCCCTGGGCCCGAGAGAGAGGGACGGGGGGCTGCCTCAGCCGAGAAGTGGGGCATCCTGCTCACGTGGCTGCTGGGCTCCCGGGTCAAGGGCAGCCCCGACCTTTTGGGGCCATGGGGACCTGGGAGCCACGTGGCCTTCGTGCATTGCTCTTAAATGCACCCAGACTGCGCCCAGGGCGTGTCTGAGACGTGTTGTTTACCTCGCTTCTCTGTGCCTGTTCTCTGCTGGACGTGCAGAGTGGAGAGGTGCCATCGGTTGGGGGAAAGGGGAAGAGAGACTGCACGGCTCCGGACAGTCTGGCATCTCCGCTCACCCGGGTTCAGGGTCTCACCCCACCAGCTCCTCACTCCCAACAGCCTCCGTCAGGAGACACTCCTGCCGCTCGACCAGGTGGCAGGTGCTTCACGTCGCAGCCTCGGCTTCCAGATGCACCTGCCCTGCTCGGGGCTGTGCCGGCACCTCCTCTCTGGGAGCGTCCTCGTCGGCACTTGCAGAGGGGAGGTGGGGGCTGTTGCCCTGCTGGAGGAACCCACTGTTGGCACCGACTTGTGGTCTCAAGTTCACTCCAGCACAGGGACTAAACCTTTCTAAAGTAGAGACACTTGGCTTTTGAATTTTTAGTCCTCTCACTCAGAAATAAAATTATAAGATGCTGGAAATCCACCGTCTGCGTCAAGTATGACAAGCGTGGAAGTGGGCCGTGGTTGGATTTTGCAGATGTGACTCTGGGCTGCGGGCGGGAGGTCAGGGGGACGAACCCCGAGCTGGGGACGGTCACCCACCAGCATGTCCTGTTCACAACAGGTTCATGATTAAGAGGGCACAAGGACGAAAACGCTTTGGGATGAAGAATTTTAAGAAAAGATGGTTCCGCCTGACAAACCACGAATTTACCTACCAGAGAAACAAAGGTAACCGGAGAGCCCGCCCTTCTCACGGGTCAGAGCTTGTCAAGGCCCTGTCAGGTTCCTGTCTGCTTGTCTGTGTGGCCTGGTGGGAGGCGGGAGTGGGCGGCGCACCGCCAGGCGCTGGTGTGTAAACTGGGTCTCGTGGGCAGTGGTGATCTTGGCTGTTTGGCCGCATTCTCCTGGGTCTGAAATGGCTCAGATCTAGATCGTGGACGTTGAGAAAGTGATTTCTCCCCATAAAAATGTGAGAACATGGTCCTGGAGACAATGCGAAACGAGGGGCTTCAGTTCCTTACCGCCGAGGCCTTGGGTCCCACCGGGAGCGCCTGAGTGAGGCCCAGGGTTCTCGGCACGCACAGCTGTCCCCCGTGCCTGCGGTCCATGTGTCTCAACCGCCTGGCCTGAGGAGGGGAGAGGACGCCCCTCCTAAGCCACAGGGGCCTTGGGGGCCGCTCACAACCCGTCTCTGTGCAGGAGACCAGCCGCTCTGCAGCATTCCCATCGAGAACATCCTGGCGGTGGAGCAGCTGGAGGAGGAGTCCTTCAAGATGAAGAACGTGAGTGCCGGGCTCCCCCCGTCCTCTGTACTCTCATCTCCCCGACGTCCTGCCACCCAGCTTCTCTCCTCGGGCTCACGGTACCTGGGTGCTCACGAGGCGCCACGCGACTTTGCATCCGAACTGCAGAGCAAAGTGGCCTGGTGCTCCCAGCGGGTTGGCTGGGGCAGGCAGAACCTGCCGGAAGGAGATGGGATGCCAGGGACCCCTGTGACAGGACACCAGGGACAGGCTTGGGGACCTATGGGATTTCTTTGACACTTTTTACTTCGATCTAGTTTTGAACTTACAGAAAGTTCACAAGAATAGAATAAGGACCCGGGGTTGCTGGCCATTGGCATTTGTCCCAGCTGCTGGGCGTATTCCTCGCTCTCCTCCTTATCTCTCTCCACGTATCGTGTAAATGCCTCAGTGTATTTCCTAGAAACAAGGACATTGCATTACCTGACTCCCCAGTGACGGGGGTCAGGACCCCCAGCCCCAGCGCACAGTTGACTGACCCACAGTCCGTGTCGCTTTCCCGATGTCCCATAACCTTTATGGCACTGTTTTCCCGGCCAGCCCGCATCCAGGGTCACAGACACATCAGTCCTCTGTCGGCTCCTTGATCTGGAATGGTCCTCGGCCTTTCCCATGTTTTGCAGCCTTGGCATCTTTGAAGCACGCAGCCCAGATTTTGTGGACACCCCTCTATTGGGGTGTGTCTGGGGTCGGCCGTGGGGTCCGGGTGATGCATCTTGTCGGGAATCCCACAGAGGCAACACATGCCTCGGGTGGTCCCCTCAGGAGGCCCGCCCGTGGTTAATCAGTGGTTCCCAGGGAAGACGGGGAACCACTGATTAAGGAGGTTAATATGAGGAGACGCACCTGACTGTGCCGACACCTGCTTCTCCTCATAGTCTCGCTTTCCGTGGTTTTCTGACCCATCGTGCTGTCTCCGCTTTGTGTTGGTTTCTGCTGTGGGAAGCTTTCCCTTCTCCCCGTGGAGGCTCAGCCACTTGTTTGTCAGGACTGTAAGGACTCCGAGGGCCCCATTTTACTCAGGGGCTGGAGTCCCTCCCTGCCGCCGTCCCTGGGGACGCTCGTGGCCCCAGACCTGGCTGTGGGAACTGGCACGGTTGTTAGATACTGGCATAGGTCTCCCGTCCGAGGCTCATGCGTGCACATGAGTCCTGTCGACAGGTGTGAGCACAGACGGGGTCTCCTGTGAGCGGAGCCCCCTTGTGACATGATCAGCGTGAGCGAGCGGCTGCCCCTTGTCTTCAGTCGCGTCAGGTCAGACTTTGGACGAGGCTGTGGATGGGGAGTAGTTGCTGTGTGCCCACAGGATGGGCTGTGGGAACCTCATGCCAGGTCTACTTCTGTTAACCTCTCAGACAGCCCAGGAAAACCCAGCCTTCAGCTCGCTTCCCAGACACTGTGGGGGCCGTCGGGTGGTAGACGGTGGGGCCGCCCTGCACAGGCTCGAGGTCTCGTGTTCTGGTCACCGAGCACTCATAACCCCGTCAAGGAGGAAATAGTGCTGCCCATCCCCTCCCCCGCTGTGGGCACCACGCCCCCTCCTGCCCGCTCCTGCCCTCTCCAGTCCCCCTCCTGTCCGCTCCCGGCCCCCTCCCACAGCCTCAGTGCTGAGCCTGCCTGCTCCAAGGGTTTTTCTGGGTTGTCTGTTTTCAACTGGAAATCTGCACACTCATGTCCTGTTTCCTCCCATCTGTTCCCGTTTCTGCATTTCTGATTTCATTAGATGTGTTTTATGTAAGTCACCTGCAGTCTTTTTCAGAGCAAGGCAGGGCTATAAATAATAAATAAGTTAAAACTGAAAATCCTATAAGTTATTCCCCAGTCATCAGCTTTAAAGAAACCCTGACCTGTGACCTGGGGACGTGACTCTCCAGCCTCCTGCCTTCAGCGGTTCACCTCCCTTGGGAGAGCGTGTGTGGTGTCTTCTCTGTGTTGCGAGTGGGTCTCTCCCCAGCAGCCCCACTTTGGGGTGCTTCTCTGCAGCTCTTCCTCCCATCTGTACTCCTGGGCGAGGGCTGGAGTGGAGGGGACGATGGCCCCGTTGGCCGGGGTCTCCCTGATGACGATGGCGGTAGGAAGTCCCTTCCTGAGGTGGACAGGAGCCGGCGAAACCCACCATCCTCAGCATCCGGAGACCGCAGCCCCTCTGTGTCCTCGGTGCAGAGGAAGGTCACAGTGCACGTCCTCGGGGAAGGGTCGGCTTGTCCCTCACGATGTGTTGAATTACGACAATGCGTCTTATTACTCAGGAAGGTCCAGGCAGGACCCCACCGGGGGCGACCAAGTGTCGTAATTTGGAATCCATTGCAGAAAAGGACGCCTTACCTTACAGAGGAAGAGGGGTGTCCTCATGACTGTTTTTAAGCTTTTTCTTTTTTCTGGTGAGGAAGATCGGCCCTGAGCTAACACCTGTGCCAACCTTTCTCTACTTTATATGTGGGACACCGCCACACCATGGCTTAACCAGCAGTGTGTAGGTCCACGCTGGGGATCTGAACCCGCGAACCCAGCCACTACACCACCGGGCCAGCCCCAGCTTTTCTTCTTAAACTTCAGACAGATTTCCTCCTGTGCTCCTGAGAACAGCAGCCGTCTGGGGAAACAGCCGGCTCAGCCGGTGATGTCTGTGCCCTCAGCGGCCGCACCTTCCAGACTCTGGACGTCCTTGCCCTCCCGAGGTCACTGAGAACTGCGGGGTGGGCTCCACGGTTTGTGCCGTGTCCGGACTCTCTTCCTCCCCATCACCATCCTGAGGACAAGGTCCAGCTCTGACCTCGTCTCTGGATGCGGCAGTAGACTCTGTGAAGTGGCAGGAACTCATGTGGTGGGAGCGCAGGCCCCGACGGTCCAGCCGCGGGCCAGAGTGGCCCCAGGCCCAGTGCCCCCTCCCAGCATCCCCAGTCATGTGCTTCACTGTCTGTATCGTCCCCCACCGGCGCCTCCCTGGCCACGCGGACACACTGGGGGCGCAGGGGTAGACCTTGGAGCAGCTTCTTCGGACGCAAGGAGCGGTTCCCAGTGACCGCTCGCCTGGGAGGACGGCTGGTTTCCTCTTACTACGGCCCTTGTGCACTGTGGCCTCCCTGCATTGAGCAGCATTTCCTCACCCGCCGCTCTCCCTCCTGCCCTGTGTGTCTGCCTCTCTCACTCACGGGCAGAGCTCGATGGCTGGTATTCAGTAGGTGCCTAAAGCCGCTCTGGGTCTGCGGGAGATGCTGTGGGGAATGCTCTGGGTCTGGGGGGTGCTCTGGGTCTGCAGGGGATGCTGTGGGAGACACTCTGGGTCTGGGGGCGTGCTCTGGGTCTGAGGGGAATGCTGGGGGGCGCTGTGGGGCTGTGGGGGCTGCTCTGGGGCTGGGGGTGCTGCTCTGCGGCTGGGGGGCACTGGGTCTGGTGGGGACGCTGCAGGTCTGCGGGGGGATGCTCTGGGTCTGGGGGACGCTCTGGGTCTGTGGGGGACTCTCTGGGGCTGGTCTGGGCCCAGGGTCTCTGGGTCGCGCTGCACTCACGTCTCTGTCTGGGCCTGAGATCAGCCCCCAGCCTGCAGTGGGTGGCATTGGCCGGACGACGAAGAGGCTGCTCCACAGCTGGACGGCCCCTGACAGCAGTGCCGCTGGCCCTGCTCTGTCCGCTTGACTCGTCCCCCCAGCACTATTTGGGGCCATTTCTTGGGCCAGCAGACAGCCCATGGCAGATGGGAGTGTTCTTCCCGGACCCAGGGACATTAGCACTGTCACACCTGCTCCGGGAGCCGACTGCCCGCCTCCTTTGTGGGCAGCGTCCTGTAGCCTCGCATGTCTGTGCCCCACCACGGCCGTCCCCAGGATGGGGACCGGGATCACCGTGCCCTTGGCTGGCGGCGTTCCAGACATCCATGGAAGGACACGAGTGTGGAAAACGTCCTGGAAGCAGCTGACCTGTCTCGTTCTGCCAGGACCTTAATTTAGTTTTAAAATAACTCCGACCCTAGCGTCATTTATGCACCGGCCTGTCTTTCCTGCTGCCTTCCTCAGAGCCGCTGCCCCTGGTCCTAACTACCAGGCTAACGTCCCGTTCCCTTTGGGAGACGTTTTGGAAGGCCTCAGTGTGCCAGCCCTGTCGGGGGGCCAGCCTGCAAGGATGCGCAGGACAGGAATCCCCGTCCAGAGGCTTGCGCTCCGCTGGGGATCGCAACCACATGCAGATGGTGCCTCTGAGGCTTTGCGAAAGTCGTGTGCGGGCAAGGCGGGTGGCCTGTGGGCTCTGGACACGAGCCTGAGTGTTCCTCAGGAGCCCAGACCCACAACTCGCTCCCCGAATCCCTCGACACCTGCTCCTCCACTCGGAGCACGTACACCATCCCTTGGAAGAGGCCACCGTTGTCTTTAATGTCCTGACTCCTGGCCTCCCCTCGTCCCTCTGACGAGTCCAGTGTGAGGGCCTTCAGGGCTCTGGCTCCCCACCTCCACTTAGTCACCCGCCCCCGTCTTCTGAGTACAGCCTGGCCTGCTCCTACTGGGAGCACTTGACCCTCCCTGGCCTCAGGACCTTTGTACCTACTGTCCCTGCTTCCCCAGGACCTTCACACCTACTGTCCTTCTGCCCCCAGGACCTTGGTACCGATTGTCCTTGTGCCCGAGGACCTTTGTACCTACTGTCCTTCTGCCCCAGGACCTTTGTACCTACTGTCCCTGTTGCCTGGGACACTTTCCGTCTCCTGCTTTCCCTATTCAACTTAACTAACTCTTAATCATCCTAATCTCACCAGGTGGGTAATTTATTTAAAGGGTCCTTTCCTGACCCTCCCTTTGAGCCTTGACCCTCACATACCCCCTGCACTTTGCGTTCACATTTGTCTTTCTTGTTTGCTGGAAGCTCAGGAGGGTTGAAACTGTTTGGGCTCGTGTGTCTCCGGAACGTGGAACAGCGCCTGGTACTGAGGACTGTGTGTTGAATGAATAATACATAGGAAAGGCAGCGGAGGCTCCAAGAAGCCTTGGGGAGGAAGTAATGCCTGTCTGGAAGGAGGAGTCCCCAGGGCGGTCAGGTGGGGGAGGGGGAGCCTTTCAGATGGAGACAGCAGCACATGCAAAGGCCCCGGCAAGTCTGGGGCGAGGACAGGAGGGTGGTCAGGGTGAGCTCGGACACACCTGCAGGAAAGCCTGTCCCAGCTTAAAAAACAAGGCCGCCCAGAGAGACCAGCCCCGTTGATGTCATGGCCTCGGGGGGCAGGCGAGCCATGCTACTGCCTTGCTTTTCGAGTGGGGACCCCCGAGGCCCCAGGAAAGGAAGTACCGTGGCCAGGTTGACCAGGGTGTCCCAGTGGAGTCACACTGGCCTCAGTGCCCATGGGCCCTGCTGCTCCTGGGGCCCCTGGGGGGTGCTGTGGCTTCTGGCTCTGTCAGGTTCAAGGGCAGCAGAAAGCCCTTTGTGCCCACCTCGGCCCCTGGGCTCGTCCGCGCCTCTGGGTCAGCTCCGGGCCCTCCCACCTCGGCCCCTGGGCTCGTCCGTGCCTCTGGGTCAGCTCCGGGCCCTCCCACCTCGGCCCCTGGGCTCGTGGCCTCCTGGTGACCCTGGTGGCTCAGCAGATCTGCTGCGCAGCCCCTGAGCCCGTTCTCTGTCCCCTAGATGTTCCAGGTCATCCAGCCTGAGCGAGCCCTGTACATCCAGGCCAACAACTGCGTGGAGGCCAAGGCCTGGATTGACATCCTCACCAAAGTGAGCCAGTGCAACCAGAAGCGCCTCACTGTCTACCACCCCTCCGCCTACCTCAACGGCCACTGGCTGTGCTGCAGGGCGGCCTCGGACACGGCCGCCGGCTGCTCCCCCTGCACCGGGTAGGTCTGTGCCTCTCCAGCCTCCAGGTCCCTCCCAGCCGCCCGGTGGGCCAAGCGCGGTTGTCCGGCTTGTGCACTGTACAGGGACGTTTGCCCAAGGGGCTGTGCTGGGGCTAAAATGCAGCCCCGCCCACTCGGCAGGCTGCTCTCACGCGGGCTGCGTCTCCAAGGCTGTTCCCTCATTGTCGAGGAGCCCCCACCCTGGGCCATCCTCAGGAACGCTCTGTGCAGACTGACAAGAGCCCTGAGCCTCGTGGGTCGTCCTCCCCCTGCGGGTAGTCGGCGCCGTCCTTGGAGAGTGGGGGGCCGTGGAGGAGGGGGCTCCACGCAGAGAGAAGATGGGGCAGGTGCTGGCTTGTTTCTTCTCAGAAGGGTCTGGAAGGATCCACCATCCTGCCCACACCCCCTCTGCTTCTCTGATGTTGGCACATGCCCCTCCTTTGGAAACTGAGGCAGCCCTTTTCCTGCCCCACCTCAGCTGGGCCTCCTGAGGGTCATTAGAAGCTTGTCTCTGCCAGTCCTGGGAGGAGGCCTGGGTGCCCTAAGCCCGGCTGGGCGCTCGGCCGGTCGCCATGCCCATGTGACTTGTGAGCACAGTGATAACTGCTGTGTGTCGCGGTTGTGGGTGTGACAAGTCCCCCAGAGCTCTTGGAGGCGGGAACAGGAGCTGCAGCCTCACAGACGAAGCCGCTGAGACCCGGGATGAACCCCTGCTGGGTTCCGGGGGTCTGTGTGACGGAGTCCCCCTGCTGCCTCCCAGAGAGCAGGAGCCCTCGCAGCCTCGGGGAGGAGAGGGGAGCTAGCGTGTCCCCACCTGGGACAGCTGACCCGCCCCTCAGGGCCCCAGTGTGTCGGCAGGGCTGCTTTTGTTCTGGGTTATTTCTGTTCATGGCAGAACAAGTCTGCCTTGCTTGCTTGTTGTCTTGGCAGATCTGTGGGCACTGAGAGGCTTCCAGTCCTCAAGACCACGGCTGGTCACTTCTAAATGCTCGTGCCCTGGTCACAGACTGCACACAAACGCCCCAGCCCTGGTCAGGGACAAGTGCAGTGTCGGCTCATTCCTCGTCTTTAGTGATCTTTGAAAAAATCGTGTCACGGTTAACAGCATTGTTCCTTCCATTCTCTCCTCGCTGTGTTCGGGCAGCGGCCTCCCAGCAAACATTCAGCTGGACATCGACGGGGACCGTGAGACGGAACGCATCTACTCACTGTTTAACTCGTACATGAGCAAGCTGGAGAAGATGCAAGGTAAGAGCAGGGTGGGGTCCAGCCTCTTGCCACAGGAGGTCAAGGCAGCTTTGGGGACACCTGGCTGGGGTCCCGGTGACACGTGGAGCTTTCTATAGAGGTGACTTGGGGAAGTAAGCCCCTGGAGCCTCCAGTCTGTGTGCGGCTTTATCGTTATGGCTCTGATGGGGAAACACTTTCTGCAGGGTAGGCAGCCGTCTGGGGAAATTACTTTAATAACGGGTTCTATAGATAATTTTAAGATGGGATCTAGCTTGCACTCTCTGAGCTGCCAAATTCCTGAGAAGCTCCTCTGTTTTAATAACTTTCTGTACCCCCAGAAAACTTTGTTCTTCTGTGCTTTCCAGAGGGACATGTGAACATACGTGTAAGCATGTGTCGACACATGTGAGTGTACACGTGGGAGCATGTGTGCGGACACGTGAGTTGTGTGGACACGTGAGCATTGTGTGCGCACACATGCCCAGCAGCTCCAGGTCTGACACTCATGCAGTCTCATGATCCCTGACATTCATTGCTCATGTGCTCTACTGAATTAAGCAGTGTAGACTGCACAAATTGGGTGACATGGGATGGCCGTCTGGGGCTGTATTCGGGAGAGGCAGACATGAGGAGAGCCCGCTGGGAGGCAAGTGAGCTGCGCTGACCCTGTGTTGGGTCTGGTAGTTCTCAGAGCCCTAAGAGACTCTGGGATGGGCCCTACACCCCTTCGGTGTGAAATAAGGCTGAATATGCCTAGAAACGAGCCTGGCAGGCTTTCCTTTTTGTTCTCCTGATCTACCCACAAGTGTCAGTCGTGGGCCACGGCTGAGAAAATCCTTCAGTCCTGCTTTGGCGAGCACAAGATGCCCCTCTATGAGCTCAGCCACGCCTGTTCTCCAGTCCCCACATGCACCCTTGGATGGCTCATCACATGCATGCCCAGGTGCAGGCACACACACAGCCGCACATGCATGCACAGGCACACACACAGCTGCACACACATGCACAGGCACGCACACAGCCACAGGCACACAGCCACACACATGCACAGGCACATACACAGCCACACATGCGTGCACAGGCACACATATAGCTGCACATGCGTGAACAGGTACACACACAGCCACACACACGCACAGGCATGCACACAGCCACACAAACGCACAGGCACACACACAGCCACACCCACCTGAACAGGCATGCACATAGCTGCACATGCATGAATGGGCACGCACATACACGTGCAAGACAACTGTGCATGTGTACACACTTGCACACACATGCTCACATGCAGTTGTGTGCACATGCACGGACAACAGCATGTGTATGCACATGCATGCACACACACACACTCCGCCAGCAAGTGTGCCACACACAGTATCTGGCTCCAGGGTTCCAGGAGGCCATGCAGCAGTGGCCTTGAGGCTGCACAAGGCCTCAAGGTGGCAAAGATGTTGGAGCCGGGGGATGATAGCTTCTTCCCAGTGCATTGATAAGAGTGACCAGAACAGAGGAGGGTGGAATCAAGAATCTTGGAGAGGTTGAGGCCACCATGTGAGACTCAGGTTCATGGATGAGGCTGACTAGGCCTTCCACGGTCCGCCACCTTCCTTCCAGCCACCTCTCTCCACTCGCTGCCTCCCTCTTTGCCCCCAGCGGTGCCACACCACCTGGGGCTGCTGCAGCACCACACTGCCGCAAAGCCCTGTGCCTTTCTTCTGATGCCACCCCGAGTCTGACTAACGCCTGTTTGTTCTGTGAGTCTCCCCCTCCCAGGAGCTTCTCTTCACCCCCCATGCCGATAGCTGGTGCTTATCACTGTCCTTGCAATGATAATCATCTCTAATCTGTTCACCTCAATATTACCGTGACCGTTTGAGAACAGAAGCAAGTCTTATTGACCCCAGAGCCTGGCACAAAGGAGGACTCAATACCTGTTTGCTGGGTGGGTGGATGGATGGGAGGGTGAATGATAGATGGATAGGTGGGTGGATGATTGAAGGATGGATGGAGGGATGCATGGGTGAATGGATGATGGGTGGATGGATGGATGAAGGGTGGATGGGTGGAGGATGAATGGATGGGTGGATGGGTGAATAGATGGATGGATGATGGATGGATGGATGATGGATGGATGGATACGTGATGGGTGGATGGATGATGGATGAATGGGTGGGTGGATGGATGATGGGTGGATGGATGGATGAAGAGTGGATGGGTGGAGGATGAATGGATGGGTGGATGAAGGGTGGATGGGTGGAGGATGAATGGATGAATGGATGGGTGGATGGACGGATGGATGATGGATGGATGGATGCGTGATGGGTAGATGGATGATGGATGGATGGGTGGATGCATGATGGATGGATGACAGATGGATAGATGATGGATGGATGAAGGGTGGATGGGTGGGGGATGAATGGATGGGTGGGTGGGTAGGTGGATGGATGGATGACGGATAGATGGATGGATGATGGGTGGATGGGTGGATTGATGACAGATGGATGGAGGATGGATGGATGGATGGATGAAGGGTGGATGGGTGGAGGATGAATGGATGGGTGGGTGGATGGATGACGGATGGATGATGGATGGATGATGGATAGATGGGTGGAGGATAGATTGATGGATGATGGATGGTTGGGTGGATGGATGATGGATGGATGGTGGATAGATGGGTGGAGGATAGATTGATGGATGATGGATGGATGGGTGGATGGATGATGGATGGATGGATGGATTCATGATGGATGGATAGATGGATGGATGGACGATCAAATAGAAAGTGGTCTGGCACATTGTTGTGTCAGGGGAGAGAAGAAGGGGCACAACGTTCAGATTGGCTTATGGAATGGACTTTTTCGGCCCAATAAGACACCAATATGCTAGTTTTAGTGAGAAATAGTGTATGTATTTATTAGGAAGACAATAGGCTATATATATATACTGGTATACTACAGCATAAGCATAAGCAAATAATAATTCAATAACAATGGAAAGAAATAGGGGGGAGAGAGAGAGAGAAACATCAGATCAGCACTCACAATATCTGCCCCCGTACGCCGGGGAGAGTCCCTTTGACTGATGCGGCTAGGCAGGAGTGCTGATCAAAAGAGGAAAAATATCAGATTGATCGAAAAAGAGAAACATCAGATCGACCGAGATAGAAGCAGATCCGAATAGGTCAAATAACAAGAAGGAAAAACATCAGGTCGATTGAAAAGGGAAACAGACCGACCGAAGGGAAATAACATCAGATCAATCGAAAAGAGAAACATCAGATTGACTGAAAAGAGAAAACATCAGATCGGGTACTTATAACATCCACACCCTTACGCCGGGGAGAGTCCCTTTAATTGACGTGGCTAGGCGAGAGTGCTGATGGAAAGAGGTCCTGGGCAAGGCGTCCCCCGCACAGGCGAGACTCGCCCAAGCAGAATTGTGAGTTGCTTTTATGCATGTTTCTACGTAGAGACCATTTCTATGGGAACTTTTGGTATTTTTCCTTCTCACTGTTATCGCGTGTGTGTACGTGCACTGTAACTCCCGGTCCTTATCTCGGACCGGCACAGATGGCTGGTCTGTGCCTGTCCTTGATATCCCAGGAGTTTTATAACCTAAATAATTGCAGCTAGTATTGTGGGAGAAGGGCCGGTTCCCACCACAAGCAGCTGCTCTGCATTTTTTTTAGTGTAGCTTGTTTCCCAGGGTCACCAAGTGGACAAACATGGCAATACTTATGTTAAGTCACACATTCAGCCTCCTTTTCAGTAAGGGAATCATCTTGATAACAAGGGTTCGTAGAACATCAGCAAGATTGGAGATCTTACAGCTCACTTCATCTAGACACCCAAGCATTCAGTCACTTCTCAATAGTCTTCAGGCTTCTGCCTGGAATCTCAGTGCTTTCTTGAGGCAGATAGTTTGAGTCAGAGCATTTCAGTCGCCTCGAGACACTCCCTTTGTATTAGCCAATCTGTCTTCCTGAGCACTCGGCCCATGGGGCTTATTTCCACCTGACATGGTAAGTCCTTTCCTATGGGCACGGCAGCCCCTTAGTGCTCAGAGGAAGCTGTGTTGCAGTTGCCTGTCGGAGAGGAGATGGTTGGTCTCCCCCACATCCCTCATGTGGCCTAGTCTTGCCTGGCCACCCTCCTTGGGCCCATTCTGTGTCTTTAACAGCCCCCTGAAGTGTGGTGACTGTGAAACCCAGTACTTTAGCAGGCAGGGATAGCACAGGGGTCCTGTGCTGCCGGGCTGTCGTGGGGGTTTGGGCCACTGGACCAAGATTAACGCAGATGAGCTTCTCAAGATGGTGGCAGTTCACCACTATTGTGATGTGTCCTGGGGAAGCCACTTGTTTTTTCATCTACACAGTAGGCACTAGTGCCCACTTTTCAGGGAGTTTGGGAAGGTTAAGTGGGGTGACCTGCACAGAGCATTGAGCACATAACCATTAAATACATGTCAAGTCTTTCCATCCTCTTCATGCCAGGGCACACTGTGACCTCTTGGCAATTGGTCCACTAAAGGCACTGTCTCCAAAGGCCTCTCCCCTGACCTAGGTTCAGAGCATAGTTTTAGTTCTGTCCTTTATGTCTAAGGAAGGCTGAAGTCAGGCTTAGGAGCGTGGTCTGTTGGGTCTCTGTCCCTGCTGTCACCTGCCTGTCTGATGTCGTCCGACTTTGTATGTCTGACCCCATGTTCACTTGGCCCAGAGCTATGCTCTTCAGTCCATCTGTCATTCAGTACCGGGACGTGGATGGTTGGTCAGCACAAACCACTGATTAACTGTCCCGTCGTCTGCTCTGCAGTGTCGCGTCTTGTCCTTGGGCTGTTCTAGAAACGTGTGTCAGCGCCTTGCTGAAATGGACACACAAGCTCTTGGTTTTAGAACGTTATCACAGAGGAAGTGTCGTGAGCTACTGGGATCCATTTTATTTCTCCTCCCTGAGCTTAGCTCGTAATCTATTTAATAATCATTCAAGAATTTGGCATCTGATACATGACCATGGACACCTCCTTCTTCATGTTCCCAAAATGACAAACTGCTCATCCACCCAGTCCTGGGACCTCCCTCGGGGCTGGCCTCTCTAGTCATGCCCAGCACTCACCCATCAGCCTCACTCTTCAGTGCCCGGCAATGGGATTCGTCCAGATTCACAGGCTTCAATCCAGAGCCAGCTTTGGCATCCGCCATGAGACAGACAGGGCACGTCACGCGCCAGGCCAGCCCTGATTTCCTCCTCTGTGAAATGGGATGGCAGGGGCACCAGCCAGCCATGTGACTCCGAGGACTGAGAGCAATAACCCTGTGGAGCAGTCAGCATGGCGCCCAGAGCTGAGAAGCGCCTGGTCTGAGCCACCTGTGTCCTTGTCCCTCCCCGCAGGTCCCTGTCCTCCGGTGATTCTTCGTCTACACCTAAGCTGCAGACCCCTCATCAGTGAGGGTGTCAGCCCTCCCCGCTGACACTGCGCCTGTCCCGACAACGAGCATTCTCTCGTGGTTTCTGCTTGCCTTTCACAGTTTTCCCAAACGTTTGCTCATTTGGGCCTCAGCCCTCTGACTGTCCCTGCCGTGATGTTCCTTTGCATCTGTCCCCTCCCTCCACATCTATGGCAGTGGCAGCCACAGCTCACACTTCCTGCCAGGCCCTCGCCAGGAGCCTCACGGGGTGAACTCAGTCCCTCTTGGGGGCCCCGGGCCCCCTTTCCCTCTGGGTGCACTGAGGCCCGGGAGCTTAAGTAACTGCCCGTGTCCACACGGTGACAGTGGTGGCTCTGGGGGGACGCCCAGCCAGTCCGGCCGCAAGCCTGTAACCCTGCACTTCACCTGAAGGACGAAAAGGCTGGGCTTGCAGGGCTCACGCTGGTGCCCGGGGCTCCTCCCCACCTTTCTTCTCTTCTTTTTCCCTTGTGTCTGGCCCTTATCTTTCTCATGTGAAATTCCCTTTTCTTTGAAATTTTAAATCCTCCAAGTTTTCCTTTGCACAGACTTGTGATTTTTCAATAAGAATTAAGAGATTCCCCTGAGTTGGAAGTAAAGACAGGAAGTGGACGCCGGAGCTTTCTGTGATGAGGAAATAGTGATGGGGTTTGGTGAGGAGCCCCTGGATCCCGGCTCACCTGGGCCACCTGGTCTCTGTGGCCCTGGAGCGCAGGGCCCAGCTCAGACAGGTCAGGGGGCCCAGCACAGGTGTTTGGGGACAGGTGGGGGGGGCCCAGCGCAGGTGTTTGGGGACAGGTGGGGGGCCCAGTGCAGGTGTTTGTGGACAGGTGGGAGGGCCCAGCGCAGGTGTTTGGGGACAGGTGGTGGGGCCCATCACAGGTGTTTGGGGACAGGTAAGGGGCCCAGTGCAGGTGTTTGGGGACAGGTGGGGGGCCCAGTACAGGTGTTTGGGGACAGGTGGGGGGCCCAGCGCTGGTGTTTGAGGACAGGTCGGGGGTCCCCAGGCCCAGCTCAGGTGTTTGGGGACAGGTTGGGGAGGCCCCAAGCCCAGCACACGTGTTTGGGTGCTTCCCATGGGGTCCGATGAGAAACTCACCTACTAAGCAGGTGGAGGAGATGGACAGAGGTCCTAGGAAGCTGCTGGCACAGACTGGGCGAGAGGTGACACCTGCGAGCATGGCTTCTGGGCCCTGCGTGTCCCCAGGTGGTGCGTGTGTCCCAGCCATGGGGTTTCCTTATAAATGCTGGGTGAAAGAAGCGAGTGGAGCCCTGACACCCTTTCTAAGACAGGGCATTCCTCGACCTCTTCTCCCCAGACTCACCCTGGGTGACCCCACAGGCCTTTGAGCCAGCCTGGCGCAGCATCAGTGCTGGTTCTGGCTTGGTGAGCAGTGGGGCCTGGACGGATACAGGCCACCCCGGAGAAGGGCTGGTTGGAGAGGGGCTAAGCCCTGGCGCTTGGCCATCAGACTCGCAGAATCCTCGGTTCCTGGGCCCCTGGTTTCTCACTCCCGCAGGCTTCTCCAGGGTCCGGTGCTGGCCCAGCTCTGGGGGATGGCTTCATTCCATGCATTTGCCTGTGAATGGACAGCCCTTGCCTGAGGAGGCAGGCTGTTTGGGTGCTCCCAGCGTGCACTGACCTCTGGACTCTCCTGACAGAGGCCTGTGGGAGCAGATCCGTGTACGCCGGGCCGGAGCAGGAGGAGTACTCGACCTTCCTCATCGACGACCCCCAGGAGACCTACAAGACGCTGAAGCAGGTCATCGCCGGGGTCGTGGCCTTGGAGCAGGAGCACGCCCAGTACAAAAGGGACAAGTTCAAGAAGACCAAGTATGGGAGCCAGTGAGTACCACGTCCCGGTGCATGGGGGTTCCCTGGGTCTGGAAGAGTGTGGGGACAGGGAAGGGGCTGCTCCGAGGCCAGGCCTGCCTTAGAGCCACTGTGTGTGGCTTGGGCCTGGGGTGGGCTGCCTGTCTCCTCCAGAGCAGGACCTCCCCGTACTCTCCAGGGCCCACTGGACAGTGTCCCAGGCGGCACCTCCTGATCCCCTGCCTCCCTCCCCACCGCCGCCTCCCAATACCCCCCAACCGCTGCTTCCTGACTGACCCCCCTCCTGCCTCCCTCCCCCTCTCCCTGCCTCTAGACCCTTCCTGCCTCCAGACCCCACTGTCTCCCCAAGCCATTTGCTTCTGAAATCAGGCTTTCCTGGGCCAGCAACTCTGCCCCCAGGAATTTCCACACCTTTGGCCTCTCTCCAGGCCACGCTGGGCAACAGGAGCAGGTCCGCTCTGGACTGGCCCCCAGTCTTGGTCCCCACTGTCATCTCTTGAGGTGGGGGTGGGCATGCAGAGACCAGACTCAGCCAGGCCCTGTGTTCTGTTCCACGGCTGCCGACTGTGCAGCCACGGGCAGGTCCACCAAGCTGTGTCCCTCCTTCCGCCCCACGAACGGAGTGTGATGGGCCTCACGAGTTGTTAGCACATTGGGTTAAGTTACATAAAGGGTCCCCTTGTTAGCATCACTGCCAGACTGTCCCATCCACGGGTGTGGACCGCCATGGTGGAGCCCCCACCCGCCCACACAGCCTTGGGGGTCGGGGGGTGGTGCGTCCTCCTCCTCCTTCCCTGGAAGCTGTGGGCTGGATCTGGAAGGGAAGTGACGGGGCCCTGGGAGAACCCCCCCCCCCACCATTGACCAGGGGGCTCAGGAGCCTGTCCTGTCCCATAAACATTCACGTCACATTCCAGGTCCCTTTCACAGCGGTTTGTTGAGAGAGCCCACCTCAGCCTGTCATGAACCTTTTATTAACCGCGGTGAAGCGCGGAGGAAACAGGTGGGCGCTCGGTCCTGTCTCCCCGGGGGCAGCTGTGCAAGCACCCGGTCCATCTGCGAGCAGGACTGAGCGCCTGCAACAGACCAGGCGCTGCCCAGATATTAGCACCACACCTCCCGGAGCTCACGGTCTCCACATGTATGTGCGTGCCCTGCACACGCATGTACACACTCTACACACGTGTGCACACACGTGACCTACACGCTGTGACGAGGGTCACGTGTACTTCCACAGGCAGCCTTGGGCGGGCTCTTTCTTCCTTTCCTGTCTGCATTTTCCGTATTGGTTACAGTGAATGGAGACAGAAGAGACCTGCAGAAGTGCAGGGAGCGTGGGTGCGGGGCTGTGCCTCACGTTCCCCCTTCCTTTCAGGGAGCACCCCATCGGAGACAAGAGCTTCCAGAGCTACATCCGGCAGCAGTCCGAGGTCTCCACCCATTCCATGTGAGGCCAGTCCCGGGGAAGGAGGGAGACGAGGGCGGAGCGAGCGAAGGGACCCACATCGGCAGCTCGCAGGGACGAAGGCGTTGAGCTCACGGACTCCAGAGGCTCCGGGCCCGTTTTTGTGGCTGCCGCCCACTTTATTCACGCCAGTGGCTGGTGACCTGAGCTGGCCTTTGTGGAACGCGGTGCCAGCGACATGCACCCTTGGCAGAGCGTGTGCTTCTCTCACGTGCACTTTTGCTGGCTCTGCAGTGTTTGCACGCAGGGAGCCTTCCAGCTCTCTTCTCTGACGTTCTGCTTCAACACGGCCAGGACGTTGAGAGCACTGTTCTTTCCCAGGAGCTGCCAGCCCGACGGCCATGGGCGAGCCCTCCTGGTTTCAGCTTTGATTGTTGGGGTTCCTCCTGCTGGAGGGTCCATTTGTGCTGGGATGTGCAGAACTGCACTGAGGTCCCGATTTGAGGATGCTCTTGATATTTCAGGGTACAGGGTCCTCCTGCAGAGAGTTCGTGGGGCGGGGGGGTCGAGTCTTCCCTCCGGAGGTTGGAGCCCCACTCCTGCCAGCTGCTGTGAGGTGCCCACAGCCTGCGGTGCCACCAGAGCCACGAGAGGCTGAGCCGGTGTCTGCTAGGGCCCCACTTCAAGCACAAATTGTGTTGTTTTGCTGTCCATGGGCTTAAGAGTAGAATCCACGTTTGCCACCCCTTGTGGAAGTTGGGGGAAATTTTTAAAATAGAAATGTGCATTATTTCTCAGCTGTTTTGCTTAATGTTTTTAAAGGACCGTTTTTAATTAGCTCTTTGATGTAAAGTAACTCAGAACATCTAGCCTGTACTCATTGAAGGGAGGGTGCCATGGAAGGGCAAAAAGGGACATGGTGTGTCTCGTGGAAGCCGAGTAAAGTCCTCCAGAGAAAACCGAGGAAGGGAAGAAGCCCCGAGCCTGCAGACGCCCGAGCCCAGCATCAGGATTTCACCATGTCTCTGAAGCCCCTGGAAGCTGTCAGGGCCCTGGTGGGGCTGCTTGTCTACTGGGGTGGGGGTCCTCACATGGGCGGTCAGCCCTCCAGCTGCTGGCTGGCTTTTCCCAGCCCGTCCTTACGGCGGCCGGCACCAGCTGTTCAGACATGTGGGACCATGTGCCCCGTGCCCACCTCTGCTCTTGTGTGCAAACGCTGTCCTTCAGACTCTTAATCTGGATGGCAGATAGTAAGTTACTTGTTGTCACAAAAATGGCCGAGGAGAATGTTGCAAAAAATAAACTGTGGGATACACAGCTATTAGGCTGCACCGAACTTCAATTTTTAACATGGATTTGTAACTTAATGTTTCTGTTTATAAGATACTGATGATTTGCAATGTATTTTACTGCCAATTAAAACAGACATTCTATTCTTACTGAGGACTGCCCACTGATAATTGCACATGTGGCAGGAGGGGTGTGTGGGGGAGCGGGGCAGGTGGGGAGCTGGATGATGTACCTGTGATGACAGGTGAGGTCTCTCTGACAGGTGAGGTCCCTCCAATGACACGTGAGGTCCCTCCAATGACACGTGAGGAACCCCTGACAGGTGAGGTCTCTCTGACAGGTGAGGTCCCCCTGACAAGTGAGGTCCAGTTGTGGGGCTCTGGGTTGAGCTGGAAACCACGATGCTCTCTGGGATGGTGGTGTGGCGTCGGCTGCTGGACGGTGTTCTGCTGGGAACTGCAGTGTAGACAGCAATGGGCGTCCAGCTCAAGGAGCATGGGAAAGAGGCTCCCTCACGTGCTCCTGTCTCCAGGATGCAGCAGTGGTCGTGGGCTCAAAGACCAAGCACAGGCCAGCCCCTGAGAGGAGGAGCCAAGGGCGATGGGCCTGAGGGGAGGCAGTGGGAGCTTCTGGCTGTCATCCTTCCTGAAGGGGACAAGAGGGAGGAGCCAGTCACAGCAGGCCCTGGGGGGAGACCCCGCCTCGGGGGACAAGGGTGCTCTCACCTCCTTTGTTTTCTCCATCTGGTTGTCACTCAGTTGTTTCTTTAATTCTAGTCTGAGTCAGTGCTCAGAAGAATGGGTGGTCTGGCTCTGGGACTCAGGGGCAGACGTTCCTGGGGAGCTCAGGACTCAGGGCGGTGGTGGTCACACTCCTTCCTGGGGGCGTGGCCGTGGGCATGGGGAGGGAAGTGCTGTCCCTGCTTCTCTCGGCCCCCGCTGTCTGCTCTGGGCAGGGCAGCTGTGGGCGGTGGGAGAGCGCCAGGGCTGGTGGGGGGTGAAGGGGAAACGCCTGCCCAGGAGGCCACCAGGTCGGAGGTGACGGCACCAGTCATCCCAGACATGAGCGTCCACAGAAAGGCTGGGGCGGCTCCGCGGAGCCTGGACGGCTCAGATTCATGTACGGGACCAGGCCTCGCGGAGGAACCAGGAGGACTGGGCAGTTCTGCTCCCGTGGGAGGCACATGGAGGGGCTGAGAGGACAAACCCTGGGGGACGAGGGGACCAGAAGCCCCTCTCCCAGGAGCCCAATGACACGTCACAGTGGGCTTCTGGGGACCCCGCTCTGTTCACCTGTTTCCTGAAGAGCCGGATCTCACATCCTGCCATCCTGGCTTCCATCTGTTGGGCTCTCTGGGGTCAGAACCTCGGGATAGAGCAGGTCCTCCGAGTAATGTCTTGGTTCCCAGACCCCAGGTAGGCACCTGCACGGCCACGTGACTGGTGACTTGAGGCCTCCTGTGAGCGGGGATATGACAAGCTTGTTCGGGGGGACAGACGTGCGTGTGAATTAGGGAGTCCCCGTTGCCTCATTCTGAGTATTTATAACACACGTGCCACCGACTGGTCGTCCGGGAAGGACCCACAGCGATTGGTCCCCCAGGGTCTTGATGATTGAGGAAGAATTGTGTGCTGGAAAAAGATACCAGAAATTTCCTGTGAGGATCTGCTATGGGCTGAATTGTGTCCCCCAAAAAACTCCTGTGGTAAAGTCCTGACCCCAGGACCTCAGCTGTGACTGTGTTTGGAGACAGGGCCTTTGAAAAGGTGGTTAAGGTTATGCGAGGTCATTGGGGTGGCCCTGATCCCATAGGACCTGTGTCCTTATAAGAAGAGAAGATGAGGACACAGACGTGGACAGAGAGATGACCACGTGAGGACATGGGGGGAGACTGCGTCTATACGCCCAGGAGCGAGACCTCAGAGGAACCAGCCTGCCCACACCTCGTCTGGGGCCTCCCGCCTCCAGCGCTGAGACTGTGCGCTGTCCGCACAGTGTGCTCGCGTCTCTGGTGTGCTCGTGTCTCCGGTGTGCTCGCCTCTCTGGTGTGCTAGCGTCTCCATTGTGCGTCACATCTCCGGTGTACTCGTGTCTCCAGGGTGCTCGCATTTCCAGGCTGCTCGCCCCTCCAGGGGGCTTGTGTCTCCGGTGTGCTCGCGTCTGTGGTCTGCATCACATCTCTGGTGTGTTCGCGTCTCTGGTGTGCATCACGTCTCTGGTGTGCTCGCCTCTCTGGCATGCGCGCGTCTCTGGTGTGCTCATGTCTCTCGCTGGTGTGCTCAAGTCTCTGGTGTGTTCACGTCTCTGGGGTGCATCGCCTCTCCGGTGTGCTCACATCTCTGGTGTGCGTTCCCTCTCTGGTGTGCTCACGTCTCTCGGGTACGTCTCCTCTCTGGTGTGCTCGCCTCTCTTATGTGCATCTCCTCTCTGGTGTGCTCACGTCTCTAGTGTGCTCATGTCTCTGATGTGCATCCCTTTTCTGGTGTGCTCGTATCTCTAGTGTGCTCCCCTCTCTGGTGTGCTCACATCTCTGGTGTGCTCACATCTCTTGGGTACATCTCCTCTCTGGTGTGCGTCTCGTCTCTGGTGTGCGCTCCTTGTCTCTGGTGTGCTCACGTCTCTGGGGTGTGTCCCCTCTGGTGTGCTCACATCTCTGGGGTGCATCTCCTCTCTGGTGTGCTCACGTCTCTGGCGTGCTTGCATGTCTGGTGTGCTCCCCTCTCTGATGTGCTCGCCTCTCTGGTTGCGTCACATCTCTGGTTTTGTCATGGCAGCGCCGGCTGCTCCTGTGGATGGAGGTGCAGCCACAAGTTTGAGTCCAGCTCAGCGCCCCGCCCCCACGCCCACCCGGCACCCCGTTTGCACGGAGACCTCCTCTCCCACGGCGTGAGGACGAATCCTCCGCGTCCTCTGTCCATGTGCCCGAGTGTCCGCACTGTGTGCCCTGAAGGAAAAGCGATGCTCAGATAGAGAACCTTGTCCCCGGGCGTGAAGCGGACCCAGCGGCAGGGGCCCACATCCCCAAGGCTCTTTCCTCTGCCTTCTCTGGCGGAGGGGCCGGCAGGTGGGGAGCCCAGCACAGCCCACTTGCAACCCCGTGGACTGACCTCTGACCTCTGATTCTGCGGTGATGTCACAGGGGCCACCTAGCAACTGCCCGCACACTCCTGGCTGCTCATCGCAGGGTGGGAAGCCATGCTCTCCGTGTGCGGGTGTGCCTGAGAGCCGTGTCCCTCTCTCCTGAGACCTGAGGGCAGGCGGAGGATGGAGAAGGACGCCGCAGCCACGCACAGGAGGCACCGGCCGGGCCCCGGGGCACCTCCCTTGGGGGCGAAGGCTACCAGTGAGGTGGCTGAGCTCCAGAGGAGCAGGAGTGTGGGCGGCCTGCTCCAGAAGGGGGACCCTCCGAGCTGCATCAAGAAGCTGTGCAGGGAGCCAGGTGGGGCCACTGCGCATCCTCCGGCCCCCCTACTGCCCCTGCTCAAAACCCCAAAGGCCGAGGTGCAGTGTGGTGCACTGAGGGGTGGGTGGCAGAACCAGCCTGGGGCTCCGCAGGGCCAGCTCGGTGGCCAGGGACTGTGCAGTGACAAGCTGGATGCTCTGCTGATTCCAGGGGGGAAGAGGGAGAATGGAGACCGGAAGGAGCCAACACGGAAGTGTCTGGGGTGTGCGGTGAGGCCCTGGGACGACACCTGTGCCTTTGAAGGGAGCCTGGATTGGGGGCCCCGGGACCTCACGTGGTCAGCAGGGAAGCCCTGGTTCCGTGCCGGCTGTCGTTGTGCATGGCGTGAGGCGGCTTTACATTGTAAGGTGTGTGGGTTTACACCTGGTGTCGAGCGCGTTTCCCACTCCAGCACAGTCCCACACATGCCAAGCGGGGTCATGGCATGGCCACAGTGGGGACGGGCGCCTGAACGCCCTCGTCCTTCTGTGGACCTGCCTCTGGAACCTAGTGACCCGGCTGTCCTGCTGTGGGCGTCTCCTGGCGCCTGCCTCTGAGCAGCAAGGCCTCACCCTGAGGGACGGAGGGACTCTCCATCACTTGCCCAGGCCTCGGCGTCTCTGGTTCTTGTGGAGCATTCACAGCAGCACGTGGCCGTTTATGAGGTTGTCGGTGGGCTAGGGAAACGAACGCAGTAGGTGGGAAATTCAAGCCCCAGGGGCGATTTTGAGAGGCCGTGGTGTGAAAATGCTAGTTTTTCTCTAGTTTAAAAACCCAAAGATGAGTTGTTTGAGGAGGAGACGCTGGGCGGGAGGCAGCACAGGGGCCTCTCTGTGGCTCTTCCCACGACCTCCACCCCGCAACACCTCCGGGCACCGCCATTTTCCCAGGCTCAGTCAACAGAAGCAAAGTTCCCAAAAGAAGAATCGCCCTAAGTCTGCCGAGGAAATACTGCACGTACCAGGCAACGCCGCCGTGGGCGCCCACGGAGTGTACTCAGCTGAGGAGCTGGGGGGACAGCTCGGTTCCCACAGGGTCTGCCGGGTGTCCCCAGCTGGTGGGTGACACGGGGGCCTCCGCGTGCGCACTGTCCCCCCTCGCGGGCACCTCTCCAGAGGCACCAGGGCCCCATACAGAGGGGCTCAGCCTCCCTCAGTCGAGAGCCTGCAGGATGCAGAGCCCCAGGCCTCCCAGCCACGCACCAGTGCAGGCTGCTCCCAGCCTTGCTGTCCACATCGTAAATGAGACGAGAAAAAGTGGCCTCACCAAATGCCCAGCACCGACCAGTGCTGGACGCTCGCCCACGTGGGGAGCAAGGGCAATGAGGCAGGTGCTGCCTGAACCCACAGGGGTGAAGATGACGTGGACGCAGGACACGCAGGGGACAGCTACCTTAAAGGACGGGCAGAGGGCCGTCCAGAGAGTCAGAGGGTGTGCCTCTGAGCTGGCCGGGGAGCATGTCCCTCAGGGAGGACAAGCCTGTTCCAGGAGAGGAGCCACAGGAATCCATCCTCTGTGTTCCGGAACCCGCCCCACGCACCCTGGCCACCCATGTCACCACACAGAACCCCCGCGCCCTGCTCACTGCAGAACCTCCCGGGCTTGAGCTACTGTGTCTCCCAATGCTGCCCTGGCCTCCCCACCGTCCTGGCCTCCCCGCTGTGCTGGCCTCCCCATCGCACAGGCCTCCCCACTGCCCTGGTCCCCCTGTTGCACAGGCCTCACCAGCAGGTCTCTCCGAGCACTCTGCTCCATGGAACTGACAACACGCCCTAGTGCTCAAGGAGGACGTGGGGAAAGGCAAGGACAGGACCCTGTGGGTGGACGGGACCCACTCATGGGGCTGCACGGGGTGTGAGTGAGCAGGGCTCCCAGAAGGTCCTGTCAGGTCTGTGACATGGGGCTTCCCCATGTTAGAGTCATCACTAGTTACTGTGGGGTCTCGGGAACCGTGCCACGCCCCCATACCCAGCCAGCCTTGCGCCTTTTACACGTTTTCTGATAGTTTAGTAACTACCGAGAGAACTGGCTGCGGCCACGCCCACCCTGGCCCTGCCCCACCCTCTGCTGCCCCCCAGCCACACCCCACACCCGCAAGTGGCTCCTCACACTCAAAATATCACCTGTGAGTGGTCAGAGGATCGTTCAAATCCTAGCTGCAGAGAGCCCGCAGGGAAACCTCTGTTCACATCCTGGAGCTTCTGGCCGTGCGCTTTCTCCTGAGACCCTGTGCGCAGACCACCAGCCCACAGGTCACCGCCCAGCCCTCTGCCCCCCGGATGTTCATCAACCAACCCTCGGACTAAGGGACCACTCGTGGCCCAATAGGCCTGGAGCCCAGATAAACGCAGGCTCTTTCTTAGCAAAGGGAACGGGGAGGGGCCGTGAGCCCCGTGCTTCAGTGTTTGTACTTCCTGAGCCGAGGTACGCGGGGGATGGCGGCCTTTCCAGTCCCTCAGCCTTTGGAGCAGAGAGAACTCGTGTTTCTCTTCACTGATTTTCCTTCTTGCCGGATGCATATTGCAGGGAGGGGCAGGGCTTGAAGATCTGCCTGGGACAGCCCTGGTCTTCTAAACGTGCACACGCTCACACACACGGGCTAGGGGGCTGCTGAAGATCTTCCAGAAGACGTCGACTTTTAAATCCCTACTAGAAGCTGTGGATTCTGACCCACTCCATCGTTCCAGTCCTCCTATCTGAGCTCGGGGCTGCACTGTGCCTCCTACCCCCAGGGAGGTCCTGAGAGCTCCCAAGTTCTAGAATATTCTCTGAAGACACAGCTCCCTCTCGCCCCCACCCTTCATCTGCCCAGGGATTGCACAGCACAGACAGACACGCGTCCGTGAGCCCATGTGGTGGCACAGACAGGAGGATGAAGAACCCCTGGCTTTTAGCTGCAGGGAACTCAGACCAGCAGAGACCAGAGATGAAGAGAAGTGCCCGATGACCAGCCGAGGCCACGCATGCTGACCCCAGGGAGGCCTGGCCGTGACGAAAGCTCCTCCCAGGAGCAGGTCGCTTAACGCCGGGCAGGGGCGCCCAGACCCCATGAAGGGTGGCATTGGAGGATGGCAGGGGTGGGGACATGTTCCAGGAGAAGAACAGCATGAGAGAACGCAGAGACCAGGCAGACGGGGCCCCCATAGAAAAGATGCAGCCCCTACCGGGAGCCGGGCCATCACCTCTTGCACCTGGCAGGTGCCCCGGCCCGAGGCCTGTGGGCTGAAGGGACACCGCATGGGAGCGTCTGTAAGGAAACCCTCCTTACAGACTGGGGCCTGCTCGGAGGCATGGCCCCAGGTCTTCCATCAAGAGCAGGATTTAGAGCTTTGGGGTCTCCTCTGGGCTGTCTGCATCGTGGGCCCTGGGTGTGTGTTGGGTCGGGGGGACCAAGCTGTCACCGCAACCGTTCCAGGCTCGGATGTGGCCACACAGAAAGGGGACCTGGAGGCCTCTGGAGGCCCCCTCTAGACACTGAGGAGAGTTAGGAGAACCTCCAGCTGCACATCTCCTCGAAGGCTTGCTGTCCGCCAGCTCCCGACTCGAGAGGTGTGCGTTTCACTGAAGCGGCACCCCTGAAACAGCAGACCCTTCTGCTCAGGAGGAGCGTCCATGAGGCTCCGTCCTGCCTGGACGCCCCATGTGGTTTCACCTCAGTTGTTTATGGACGAGCCGCTCCTCACACGAGAACATCAGGCGGGTCAGGGAACCACGGGTGCACTGCTCACCCTCAGGCTGGGACAAAGCTCCTGCTACTGGACGTCCATCTGCACTTTTCCTGGAGAAAAGATTGCCTTCCTCCCCCAGCAATGCCCCTCACAGGAGCCGGCAGGAACTGGTGACCAGAGGGATCTCCTGGGCCAGCCAGGTGTCCCCCTCCCGGGGCCGCGGCCCTCCCCACCCGCCCCGGAGAGGAGCCCAGCGATAGGCGGCTCCGTGAGGGTCCCCACACCCCGCGTCTGTGGCCTCCAGTCCAGTGTGCTGCCACTAGAACTTGAAGTGTCCCTGGCCTCCACACCTGTTGTGAAGCCCACGCCTCAGGCCTCGCTCAAGTTCCCTCCAACGAGGGCGGAGGTCCCGGTGGGCCGTGTGGGTGGGCCTTGTGCTCCAGGAGTAAGAAGTTAGAGCGGGCAGCGCCCCGGGGCGGGGGTACGGTGTGGGGGGGGGAGTCCGTCGGGAGGAAACTCCAGCCCCGCTCTAGCCATGACTGTTAGTCCCAGGTGGACAGTGGGCAGTTAGTCCCAAAGCCCAGCACCCTACCCCTGGGGTGGCCCGTCGGTCCCTGCAGAGCCGAACCGTGGCCCAGGACACTGACGTTCAGGCCACAGGATGGACGTGCTGATGACCAACTCCACCCCTTCCTCCTCAGAGTCCGAAGATCAGGGAAAGGACCTAAAAAGTGAGCCCGAAGATGCCAGCTGGTAAGAGGCCTCTGTCCGCAGAGGTGGTTCTCAGGAGACGCATGGAGGACACAGGAGATGGCAGGGGCGCCAAGGGAGCCCCGGGGTGCCCTGGGAGGAGAGTGGAGACAGGATGACCAAGAGGGTCTCAAGGCTGCCAGCCCCTCCCTGCAGCACCCCCCAGAGCTGGCGCCTGTGTCGCAAACATTCCCACCGGAATTGTCGTGCGGTGCTGTTTGCAGACCCAGCCTCGAGGGGCACTGCCTGGTGCCTGTTACCCCTGCACACCACGTTCCTTCTGCCCTGGGTCTGTCCCTGCCCGCCCGCCCCTGGGAAGGAGAAGTCCCCTCACACGCAGGCTCCCCTCTGCTGATGGGGCAGGGCACAGGCTCGGGAGGCTCCTGGGGCTGCTGGACGCCAGAGAGGGAGGATGGTGTGGGCTGGAAGCCGCGTGTCCAGGACCCCCGCTCCAACCGCTGCTCCGCTCCCCCCACAGCCGCGCAGACAGAAGGGAGCACAGGCGGGAGAAGAGCCAGGACGCCCTCGGAAGGTCGGCCCTCCAGAGTGAAGAGGTGGAGCCAGAGGTGGCGGAGAGCCGCTTGGAGGCCAGTGGCAGGAGCTCGGGGAGGGGAGGGCCCAGGGCGAGGTCCTTCCGCGTGCACACACGCTGTGCCCTCGGGCAGGAGTCCCGCCCTTATTTACCTGTTTGGTGTCTTCTTACAGGGTCGGGAGCCAGAGTCCATACAGCTGGAGGACCTTCTTGAGGAGGAGGCAAGAGCTTTTACTTTAGTTAAACAGAGGTCAGATGGGGAGGCCTGTCGGGCATGGCCCTGCTGGACTGTGAGCGCGCTGTGGACACGTGGTCCCAGGTCACCTCGCAGGGCCGTGCTGCAGACTGGACCAAGCCACACCGCAACCTGAGAGAGCCTTTGGGGTCAAGCTCTGTGCTGTCGGCCGGAAGCCGGGGCATCCTGACCCAAGCTTGCCAAACACTGCAGTTGCTAAAAGCGTGCGGGGCCCTGACAGGAGGTGACCACCAGCTTGACCTTGGCCCCAGAAACACCTCCCAGCCCCTTGCCCTGATGCGCTTGCCAGAGACAGGCAGCGCCGCAGTTGGAACTCTCACCCGGCCCTTTCTGAGGGAAGGCGGCTTTCCTCTCCGCCCAGTACCTGGGGTAGGGAGTGTAGAGGCAGCTGGACAAGCTTCACCAGGATTTGTGACATGGACCTTGGGGAGATCCCAGGGGTTCTGGGAAGGCCTCTACCCCCCCAAACCCTTCTCTTGGTGTTCACTGAAGTGCTGTATTGGAAACACATTCTGGGCCAATCCAGGTGCCCAGTTAGAGACCCGGGGGCAGCAACACCTGACCTGCTCGGGCCGGTCACCTCTCGCTGTGTCTTCACTGGCGGGGCAGAGGGGGCCCAGGTAGGTTTGCAGAAGCAGAGTCCAGTGCTGCCCAATTGAGCAGGTCTGGGGTGGGCAGGGAGGGGCTGCCCCAGCTCCAGGCATCACATTGTCACCCAGAGGCCCTGATTCTCAGAGGGTGAAAGTGGGGGAGGCCCTCCGGGGGCTCAGGGACCTGAAGAGGTAAGGAGGGACAGGCGAGAGGCCATATTTCTCTCTCGGCCTCTCTGCCAGAGCCGGCCCACAGACACCTCACATCCACACTGCCCACGGCCCTCCGCCCTGCTTCTCGGTAGCCCCTGCTGAGCAGAACCAGCATCTGGTGGTCCCGGTGGTAATCACCCAGACCCTGACTGCCCCATGCCAGGAGCCTGCCATCCCTCTCAGGAAGTCTACTCCCTGTCCAGCGCACCCATGCCCGTCATCCACGCCTCTTTGGTTTCCATTCACAGAAACCATCTGTGTTTGTGGAGATTGATCTGGGAGACCATGCCGATGAGGTAAAAACCCTCAGACAACAAAGCCAAGCCACACACGGGAAATGCTCATGCTCAGGCCTCAAGCTCTGCTGGGGAACTTGCCCCCTCCGCGTGTGTGGGAGGCTGAGGCCGAGACGGGCCAGCAGTGCGGGGAGAGCTCGGGGTGTTGAGGATTGGCCTGGGGGCCGGAGGGCACCCTCACCTCTTTCTCATCCTCCCTCCCTCCAACCTGCACGCATTCCAGCACCATCAGAGACACAAGGCCTGGGTCAACCCGTGGGGTGCCCATGCGCCCCAAGAACCTCTTGTGGAATCGTGCTGGGATGGTAGGAAGGGCACAGACTTAGGAGTTGGAAGACCTGGCCTCCACATCTGGGTCTGCCAGTAAATGCTCAAATAAGTCACCATACCTCTCTGTCTCATTTGTAAAATGGGAATTAGTAACACCCACACCCCAGTGTTGTTTTGTAAAGCCCACAGAACGGTGCCTGGTACTCAGAAAGCCTCACTATTTGGTATCATCATCATCACCACCACCATCATCACCACCTACACCATCACCACCATCACCATCATCACCACCTACACCATCACCACCATCACCATCATCCCCACCACCATCACCATCATCACCACCACTATCATCACCACCACCATTATCATCACCATCACCACCATCACCATCACCATCATCACCATCACCACCTACACCATCATCACCACCACCATCATCATCACCACCATCACCATCACCACCATCACCATCATCACCACCATCATCATCACCATCACGACCAGCACCATCATCATCACCATCACCACCACCATCATCACTGTCATCACCTACACCAGCACCACCATCACCACCTACACCACCATCACCATCATCACCACCATCACCGTCATCACCATCACCATCACCACCGCCATCATTTGTGACATCATCATCATCATTTTCTGTAAAAATGAAGTGGTTGACCCAGTGGCCTGTCTGGGCCTTTCCAACACAAATATTCTAGGATATCTTTCTCCAGTTCTCTGCTGTGGTGAGCAGTCATCTTTTTGGAAGTTTTTTGAGGTTCTCTCTTGGCAAATTTAAGCTCCTGCCTGGAGTCATTCTTTTCCAGATTGCTCCTTCTGTCTCTCTGCCCTCAGAACATGCTCTGCGGTGAAGAGAGCTGGTTATTAGCTCTGCCAAGGCTCTTACAGGGGCACCACATGTTCTAAAGACTCAAGGAGGGTCAGCCAGTGGCAGAGTTGGGACTAAGGGCCCAGGTCTCCTGATCTTTCATCCAGAGATCACAGTGGCCCTCATCAAGGGCACAGTTCCTTGGTCAGCATCCCCTACTTGGAAACTTCCACTTGACGGTGCCCTGTCTCTTAGGAGGATGTTCAGGGCCAGCACAATCTTCACACCTCCATCTGGTCCTTGGGAAGGTCCAGCAGGTCTGACCTCGGTGCCTACGGTCTAGTCCCTCCTCCGGCCCCTAAACTGCTCCTGTTCTTTCCCACAGGTGGTCACATGTGCCGTGAGAGAGAAGCGGTCCCAGATGGACGTGGGAGATTTGTCAGAAGATGAGTGAGTGATGCTTGTGGGTTCCTGTCGGGGACGTGGGGGGACTTTTCTTCTGCCATGGTTTCTGGTGGGCCCACATGCCTCATGCAGGTGGGCAGGACCGTGCCTCTCCTCTTCTGGGCAGGTGCAGAGACCTAAGCATTTACCAAGGCTGGAGGGGCTGAGAGGCAGGCAACACAGCATCTAACCGACTAAGGACTCAGGGACAACCTTTACCTGAGTCCCACCTCACCCATAGCCAGACCCTCTCTCCCCACCCATCAGCCAACAGAATGGCCAGAATATGAGGAGGGAAGGAGGGAGGAAGAAGAGAAGGTGAAGGGGGTGTCGCTGCAGGGGCTGTACCAGCTTCTCAGGTTGGGGTTTGGCTGCAGAAGCTGCAGACCTTGGTGCTGCAGGCAGTGGGAGGACCCATCACGCTGCTGCTGTCTTGGCAAAGCGGACCAGGCCTCGGGGCCTGACTGCCTGTACCCTATGATGGGTGGAGAGTGTGTGGGGCCAGCGAAGCCCCACAAATTCCTGAGGCCGGGAAGGTCCTGGGAATAGGCGGGATGGGATCTATTTTATTTTAAACAATACAGAGAAACACAAAGAAGAAAATAGCAATTTACCCATCTTCCCACCACTCAGAATCAACAACTGTGTTCAAATCTTGGCTTATTGGCTTGGACATTTTTTAAAAGAAAAATTTCTCTATTTACCTGGTAAAACTGATACACGGTCATTTTAAATAATGGAGAGGATGTGGGATAGCACAACAGAGATGAAAAGCGTCCAGTCAGCGAGTCCCACCACTGAGAACAGCGAGGCCTGCCCGGGAGTGCGGATTCAGAGGGAGGCTGGACAGGCAGGGAGGGGAGGGTCTCCCCAGATGTCTGCAGCCGCGTCACCTGGTGCTAATGGGACAGTTGTTACTGTTACTGCCTTTCCCCGAGTGTATGTTCTGTGAGGAAGGTTTGCTCCATCTTGACTCAGACGGCCCACATCTCCCTGATCTCCACTCACACAGCTGGTCACGCGGCTTCCACCAGGCTACGGGGATTGCCCCATCACTCCCAAAGCTGGGCTAAAAACGGGCAGGTCCTTCCCAAGCAGACCTTTATTTGTCTCATCATTTCTTGGTGGACGTGGTGATGGACTCAGCCACACCCGATACAGCTTGGCCGCTTTATTTTCCGCCCCAAGGGCCAGACTATCCCGGCTCCACCCTCTTGGTATCTTGGTCTCAGCCCCTCATCCCCATGACTCAGTTGCCCCAGAAAACCTGAGATGGGGCCAGAGTCCAAGAGCCAAGCCTTGGCTGCTGGGGGCCGCTCGGCCGGCGGGAAGGGGTCTGTGGTGGGCCCTCCACGTGAGCCTGGCCTGGACACCTGCCAGGCGGGGTTACCTGTCTGTCCTGCTGCCCTGCTCACCTGCAATCTCAGTTTTGCCTGGAGCTGAGGCCTGTGTGTCCAGCCCTCTTCCTAGGGCCCTTTCTGATGGTGGAGTTGGGCCCTCCACGTGCTAGAGGCCCAGTGGGGCCCTTTGACACCGAGCTGTGGTAGTCCCTGTGAAGGGAAAGGAGGCTGGCACCTCATCCCAGAGGCAGCGTTGGAAGTGGAAACCCGAGACCACCCCACAGGGAAATGAGCACAGGCCACGAGGTTCTGAACACGGGCAGGGCTGGACATGGGCCCCAGCCACCTGTAACACCTGCGACAGCCTGGCTTTGGAGTCAAGGGGGAGCTTGGCTCAGCTAGGCCCTAAGGTCTCTCATGTTCAGGGGCCCTTCTGGCTCAGGCCTTTGAGGGCAGAGCATGAAAGCGTCGGAGTGGGCTCGTGGGCTGGTGGGTGGCAGGCCAGCCTGCTCAGGGATCTGAGTTTGTGCGCAGGGCCCAGGAGCCACCCCCGGCTGGCAAGCCCTCAGCTCCCGGGACCTGATGAAGTGGGTGCAGCCCAAGTTGGAGCGGAGATCCCGTGGCATGCGTTTGGGTGGAGGAGGTGCTGCACATGGCCCTGGGCTCCGTGGCGGGCAGGGGACGCCTGTCTCACCCCGGGCTCCTCTCGGCCTCCAGGACCAGGACCGGCTGGGTGTGCTGCATCCCGTACTCCACCAGGAAGAAAGTGAAGCAGAGCGTGTAGCAGCCCTGGAGAAGGTAATTCATACCAGGAGACGCCGGTGGCGGCCGAGCAGGGGACCCTGGGGGCAGGAAGGAGAACAGGGGGCTAGGCCGCCTACCTGACGCCCTCCCAGCCTCCTCGGTCCCACCTGAGACCCGCCCCCTCTGGCCAGTAACCGATGGTCTCCACTTCTGTCCCCTGGGGTCAGCTAGACCGAGGGACGAGGGACGCAGAGAAGCAGCCCCGAGAAACACCATGCGAACCTGTGGCAGGGGTGCCAACAACCATCCCAGGTGTGACTCACAGACCCGCTGGGTGAGCAATGATGCCATCGTTTAAAAAGACACAATAAAGAGTGAACAGAAGATGTTCTCCTCTCCTCTCTCCCCTCGAGGGAGCCTTCCCCTTTCTTCCATGGGTCTTGTTCCATGAAATGTAAATTGGGGAGGGGAAGCGAGCTCAGGGACATGATCGCACAGCCTACCACCCAGACCCCATGAACACCCAGAAACAAAGTCGCCTCCCCTACAGGGCCGGGAGTGGGCTCTGCTCTCGTCAACGATGGCCCACAAGCTCAGCCCCAGATCCACCTGGGGGTTCCCAGCCTCAACGAGAGATGACGCCAGGGCACTCCAGGAGCCCTGGGCAGTGTTGTTCCCTGAGGACCTGGAGGGCTGAGCGCCCGTGCAGCTGGAGGCCCAGTGCCCGTGTCTCCTGGGGGTCTGAGTGGGAGCCAGGAGGGCCACATCGAGGAAATCACGATGCGGGGGGATCTGCCTGCAGGGTGAGGGGTGGGCAGGAGCCGGGGCCCCACAGAGGGAGACGAGACAAGGGGCTTGGAGTTTCTTTGTTCAACCCGCTGAGTCTTGCAAACTGCCAGATGGGGGAATATTCACAACTTCATGTGGTTCAACCTAAAACTGAGTAAGTGTGGGCCCAGCCTCTTCCTGTGAGACACGTCCCACCTGCCCCACCCAGGATGCACACTCACTCTCTCACATGAGAACATGCGCACACACCACACATGCACACTTACACATGCATGCAAGGGCATATACGCATACCCCATGTGTGCACGCAGGCATACACCACCCACATGCAGACGTACACATCACACACCTGTACATGGTCACACACACACAGCACACGTGTGCACATAGGCATGCAGGAGGGCGTGGGCGGGTAATGAGCAGTCTCTCCGAGGGCGGGACATCTGGGCCCAGAGATCAGAGGACAGAGAGGGGACACCTGCCAATGCCCACCGTGGGCGAGACATGTCCGCCACCTCAGTTCTCCCCAGCTGTGATCAGGAGGCTCAGAGATGCCAGAAACAGGCGCTGAGGCCCCACCCCAGAAACCAGCCTTCCTGGGGGGCATGTGGGGCTGCACCTGCACCGTCAGATGAACAGATCACAGGACAGGCCGCACTGCCAAGCGCTGAGAATCACCGCACACAAACTGTCTCATCACACCCTGGAGGCTGGGGGCCGCGCGTCTCCCTGGACAAGAAGACCTCAAGCAAGTGCTCCATGTCCCAGACCCCAAGCAGGCAGCCCCCCGTCCCAGCACCTGACCACAAACCAGTGCCGCCAGCTAGGCACCCAGGAAGCTTCTGGAAACAGCGATCTGTCCCTTGGCTAGGGCGGGAGGAGCCTCTGTCCCCAGGCTCCCTGGGCCCTCACCATGGAGCAGCATCGGCCTGAGTCGTTTCTCTGGTTCCTCCGTGCCCGACTCTTGGTCCCAGGCCAGGAGGGTGATTGCCCCTGGGATGCCCTTTGCCGTCTGTCAGTCTATCCCTCCATCATCCATCCCTTGTCGCCGTGTGCGGCTGGCCTCATTCCGAGCCACGTGCTGCCTGTGCTGGCCACAGCAGTACCTCGAGGGCAGAGGCCTGCATGTTTGCACAGGGAGGCTAGCTTGGTGGTGACCTTTCTCTAGTTTAGAACATAAACCCTCCAAAATCAGATGCAGATTTGACTTTTCGTTGGGCCTCTGACCTAGCCTCAGGGTGGCTCTGCTCCCCCCACAGGTCTGGGGGCGTCTGTGGGAGCAGCTAGTCAAGGGCAGCCCTGCGTGGGAAGGACAGCCTGGAGGGACTCGAGGGCCTGGTGTGTAGGTGTGTTGGTTGTGGCTCCTGCCTCCTGCTCACATGCCGAGCTCCTGGGCAGCTGGCCCTGGAACCAGAGACTCCTGAGCAAGGGGGTGTGCAGGAAAGGTCCGGAGCCTCCACTCTGTGCTCCAGGCCGGCCGAGGCCCAGCCACAATCTGCCCTCCCTGGGGCTCCCACGGAGCAGGTGCTGCCCATGGAGTGTGGCCATGAGCCCACATGTCTTTCCTACCAGAGACACGGCCAGTCCCAAGACTGGTGGGGGTGAGGTGCGCCCTGGCGACTGAAGCAGAGCAGATGACCTTGAAGAAACCTGTGCTGTTCAGAGCAGAGGAGCCGTGAATCCACCGCTGGTGACAGTAAGCTAGGCCGGCCATGTGCTCAAGAGGAGGGGACTAGAGCCCAGAGCCCGTGTTGGCCGTTAGAGCCACTTCTGCCCCATCTCTGCGCTTGAGGGCTCAGCCAGGGTGGAGTGGACCGGGTAGTGGGCGAGAGCAGGACGGATGCCACCTGCACAGGCCGTTACAGCCCGGCAGTGAGGTGGGATCCGAATTTAGGGAGGCGTGAGATGAGCTGCCCATGGGTCTCCTGGCCTCCCCTGCACTGAGGCTTCTCGTCCTTGGGGTACCCCAGCTAGTCTGCGGGGGGCACTGACATGGGCTCACCTAGGAATTTTCTGTCAGTGGTCTTGGGTGGGGTCCCCTGTCACCCCGGGCCCAGGCCTGGCCAGGTTCCTCAGTCCCTGCCAGTCACGCACCTTCTCAGACCCCAGGAGAAAGGCTGACATATCCCCTGGGTGGGGACACCTCAGATGGAGGAACGACAGCTGCACTTGCCAGTGTCCCTTCCTGAGGCCCCCAAAACGCTCCATGGCAATCGCCCCTCCAGCCGATTCTTTCCAATGATGTTATTCTCCCCCAAATCCAGTAACCATTTCCATTGCAGGTACTGTGGGAACCAACAAAAGGCATTTAACTTGTCATCTCATATCTTCAGATAGGCACTGTTAGAATTTTCATTATTTCTTGGGGGTTTCTCCTTGGGTGTATATACAGGGAGAGCTACATGGAAAGAGAGAAGTACAGCTTCCTCGCACAATGGGCATCGCATGGCACCACAGGTTTTTCACGTTTTCACTGTCACGAGCATTTTCCCCAGGGTCATCCATACGTGTTTGTTGATGATGACCACAAGCCAGGCACTGTTCTAAGTGCCGGGGACACAAGGTGACCGAAACAAGCCCCTGTCCTCTCGGAGCTTCCATTCCCGCGGTTAGACGGACGGCGGACGCCAGTGCATCCTGTGTATCCACACGACTCTGCGTGAGAATTCACGACGTTGCTTGAAGAGCAACGTTCTTCGCTGCACCCCCAGGTCACTGTGCTGGGAATCGGGGCACGTGGGCACGGAGGGGCCTGGAGGACAGGACAGGAGCAGACACGGGACAGCGGGTACATCTCCCCAGGCAGGAACGCCCAAGTCACTAATTCTACGACAACCTGCAGGAGAAAGTGGGGTCGCCCCAGGAAGGCGGGGGTCCCGGGTGGAGGGAGCGTGTGAGGGGCTCTGGGGGACACCGGCCCTGCCCTGGGGTCGCGGTGCCCCGGCGCCTGCCTGTGTGTGCAGGTTGGTGTCTAGTCGTCCTGCTCCTCCCGGAGAGATGAGAATGGAGGCTGTCCTGCAAGGTCTCCTGTCCCTAACCGGCCCCCGGACCACGGCAGCTAAGGCCCAGCGCGCCCCCTGGTGGCTCCCGCACGCCCTCTCCGTTTCAGTGAGGAAGGCGCCACCACTTAGATCTTGAACTAGGAGGTGGCGGGACGCTTCGTGGCTGTTCGAGAACTTGATCCTTCTATTGTTCTCTAAGAGGAGGACAGAACGTAAAGCACCGTTGCCGTCAGCGGGGATCAGCAGGCAGATCAGGGCTCGCAGCTCACACATGCCAGCCGGGGGTCAAGGACCCGGAGGCTGACCCTCTCTGCCCGTGACCTCATGACCCGTGACCCCACGAGCTCTGTAGACAGATGGACAGACAGAACTCCGTGGGCCTCTGTCCAGGATTCCGGGTGCCTCCAGAGCTGGATGATCCCCGCTCCGGTGGAAAGCCACTCCCAGATAGAGCCCCCCCACTCACTCCACATAGCAAAGAGCAGAAGAGAAACCCCTGAACCTGCAGACACCCCGAGGCCTTGTGTGCCCTGGCGTCACCACTGCCGCTGGCCCCAGCGGCCTCAGGTTCAGAGGGCTACCTTTGAGGAGGACGGGAGCCGAGTGAGGATGCCGGCCCGAGACGCGGGTCTGGGGGCTGCTGAGGCCTTGGGAAGTGAGGGGGGCACCAGGGCTGACAATGCAAATGGCAACACGCACCCATGGTGTCCAGGACCAGCCCAGGCCTGGGCAGGGAGTGGAGCTCCTACATCTTGTCCCCTCTGGTCCCTGTCCTGTGAGGCTGGTTGTCCCTTCACTGAACACAGATAGCTGGGAATTCCACCCAGGCGCCCAGCGAGGAGGGAAAAGGGGGAGGGGCAGCCTGGGGACCCGAGCAGAGGGGGACCCACTGCAGGGGGTGGGAGGAGGGGCAGGAGCAGAGGGGACCCTGTGCAGGGTAGGGAGGAGGGGCAGGAGCAGAGGGGACTCTGTGCTGGGGGTGGGAGGAGGGGCAGGAGCAGAGGGACCCTGTGCAGGGGTGGGAGGAGGGGCAGGAGCAGAGGGGACCTACTGCAGGGGTGGGAGGAGGGGCAGGAGCAGAGGGACCCCTGTGCTGGGGGGGTGGAGGAGGGGCAGGAGCAGAGGGACCCACTGCAGGGGTGGGAGGAGGGCAGGAGCAGAGGGGACCCACTGTAGGGGTGGGAGGAGGGGCAGGAGCAGTGGGGACCCTGTGCAGGGGGTGGGAGGAGGGGCAGGAGCAGAGGGGACCCACTGCAGGGGGTGGGAGGAGGGGCAGGAGCAGAGGGGACCCACTGCAGGGGGTGGGAGGAGGGGCAGGAGCAGAGGGGACCCTGTGCTGGGGGTGGGAGGAGGGGCAGGAGCAGAGGGGACCCTGCTGTGCAGGGTAGGGAGGTGTTCCAGGTGCTGACTTCCCCAGCACACTCCTGGAGGACCCATCACACATCCGGAGGATCTGGTTGCACTCCTGGAGGCCCTGTCACTCACCTGGAGGCCCTGTCACACCCCTGGAGGCCCCAGCACACTCCTGGAGGCCCCGTCACACATCTGGAGGACTCCATCGCTCTCCTGGAGGCCCCGTCACACTCCTGGAGGCCCCATCACACATCTAGAGAACCCCGTCGCACTCCTGGAGGACCCCGTTGCGTGACTGGAGGGCCCCGTCACATGCCTGGAGGGCCCATCACACTCCTGGAGGACCCCGTCGCACACCTGGAGGGCCCATCACACTATTGGAGGACCCCATCACACACCTGGGGGGACCGTCACACTCATAGAGGACCCAGCACACTCCTGGAAGGCCTGTCACACACCTGGAGAACTCCGTCACACTCCTGGAGGACCCCGTCACACACCTGGAGGGCCCCGTCACACTCCTGGAGGGCCCGTCGAACACCTGGAGGGTCCGTCGCACACCTGGAGGACCCGTCACACTCCTGGAGGCCCCCATCACACTCCTGGAGGCCCCCGTCACACTCCTGGAGGGACCTGTCACACTCCTGGGGGAACCGTCACACACCTGGAGGGCCCGTCGCACTCCTGGAGGACCCAATCACAATCCTGGAGGGCCCATCACACTCCTGGAGGGCCTGTCACACACCTGGAGAACCCCGTCACACTCCTGGAGGACCCCGTCACACACCTGGAGGGCCCCGTCACACTCCTGGAGGCCTCATCACACATCTAGAGAACCCCGTCGCACTCCTGGAGGACCCCGTTGCGTGACTGGAGGGCCCTGTCACATGCCTGGAGGGCCCATCACACTCCTGGAGGACCCCGTCGCACACCTGGAGGGCCCATCACACTATTGGAGGACCCCATCACACACCTGGGGGGACCATCACACTCATAGAGGACCCAGCACACTCCTGGAAGGCCTGTCACACACCTGGAGAACCCCGTCACACTCCTGGAGGACCCCGTCACACACCTGGAGGGCCCCGTCACACTCCTGGAGGACCCAATCACATTCCTGGAGGGCCCATCACACTCCTGGAGGCCCCCGTCACACTCCTGGAGGGACCTGTCACACTCCTAGGGGAACTGTCACACACCTGGAGGGCCCGTCGCACTCCTGGAGGGCCCCGTCACACGCCTTGAGGGCCCTGTCGCACAGCTGGAGGGTCCCCGTCACACACCTGGAGGACCTGTCGCACACCTGGAGGACCCCGTCACACTCCTGGAGGACCCCGTCACACTCCTGGAGGGCCCATCACACACCTGGAGGACCCCATCACACACCTGGAGAGCCCTGTCGCACACCTGGAGGATCACACCCAGCTCACACACTTACACTCTTAGCACAGTTAAAACTTAAACCACCAGCCACAATGCCGACCATGCCGAGGGCATTTGGAGGGAGCTGACAAGGGTGTCGAAGCAGCTGAAACCTGTCTGAGCTGAGGAAGCGGGTTTTACGATGGCAGGAAGATGCCCTGATGGGACGAAAGTGCCGCAGAGGCTCCTGCGGCTGCTTGAGGCCGTTCGCTTCTGCATTACCAGGACCAGCAGTGCCGTCCACTCGGTGTGAGGACCCTCCTCTAAGTCAGAACAAGTAACCTGAAGTGGTCAGTGACCGCCACACTGAAGCCTGCCCCTGTGTGGTCTGGAGGGCCAAGGGCAGAGGCCCCGGAACGTCACTGTGACTTTGACTTGACTCCCCAGGCAGGGTCGCTGTCTGTTGAGTCTCACACTGAGCAGGAGGCATCTTGGGGCACAAATCCCGATCCCCGCACACTCTCCCCCCGACTGTGCCTCTGTCCGCGGTCTGGTCTCAGTGGTCAGTGTGGGTTTTCAGTTTCTCCCTCCCCATTACCTATTCGTGAAGGTTCTCCCGAAAGAAAAGCTATCCCTTCTCCAGCCAGTGGTTCGCGAGGGCACCAGGTCGCGCACGTGGGCCTCCTTCTGTGGGTTAGAATCAGAGCCGCCACCACATATTTGGCTCACGTGGTCCTATCTGTGGCCACTGGCAGTGCCTTCAGGCTGGGCTGTGTCCTTGACAAGCTTTTACTTTTGTAATTAATTAAATTTGGGAGCGTTTCTTGGCGTTCTGGCCCCACAGGTGCTCCGGTCTCACCTTGTGGTTGCCCCGCCCCAGCGGAGTAGTGAACCAGCCCTTCTGCGAGGACCTGGGCCACGTTCAAAAGTGGAGGCTCAGAGAGGGCAGCATTCTACAAGGAGGGTGACACGGTGGTTGAGACTAAGGGCAAACCTCCCCCAGGGAGCTCTGGGGGTCCAGGCCGGGAGACATGAATATGCCAGGCACCTCTGGTGAGGCTGCAGGAGAGGCTTCAGGTGCTGCAGCCACCAGAAGGTGGAATATGGAGGAGGAGGAGGAGGAGGAGGGGAAGGGGGAGGAGGAGGAGGAGGAGGGGAAGGGGAGGGGAGGAGGAGGGAAGGGGTAGGAGGAGGAGGAGGAGGACAGGGAGGGAGGCGGGAGAGGAGGAGGAGGAGGAGGAGGAAGAGGGAGGAGGAGGAGGAGGGGAAGGGGAGGGGGAGGAGGGGAGGAGGAGGGGAAGGGAGAGAGGGAGGAGGCAGGTAAACCCAGGAGTGGACGCTCTCAAGGGCGCTCTGTGAGGTGGGAGCTGCGTCCCCATTTCCCAGGGAAGAACCGAGGCACGGCTTTCGGGTGGGTCCAGAGACCAGAACTCGCGGCCCCTCTTGCTCTGCCACGAGGGCAGGCTGTGCTCGCGGCAGACGTGGGTCTCTGGTGGTGTAAACAACGTTCCTCCTCAGGAACTTCTTGACTGGCACAGACCCGGCCAGCGTTTCCAAGGGAGGCGGGAAATAGGAGGGTCCCATTCAGGGGTCTTATCTGGGGGTAGGGGGTGGGGAGGGGACAGGCCCTGGCCCTGGGCTCAGCTCTGGACCGGCCGGGCTTCCCCCACGCCCCCTCGCTTCTCCAGCACCCTCCTGTGCTGACGTCCCCCCGACACACTTCACATCCTTTTTTAGTTGTAACTGGGACCAGGAGGTGCTGACTTGTGGGAAGTCTCTGCGTCTGGGGCTGTGGCTCCCGCCCAACCCCCGAGGTGGGTTTGTGGGGCGTGGGCAGGACCAGCCCGGGCAGGCACATCTCTCGCCAGCTCCCACCCTCACCACATCAGACACTGCTGATTCTCCCTCCCATTCTCTCCTGCCTCACACGTGGCTTAGTTACTACTCCGGCTTACTCCTTTCACAAGGAATCATGTTCAAGCTCACAAGCACCGTGGATGTATGGTCCATCTAGTCCTCAGGTAAACCTCCTAAAAAAGGCATTGTCTGGGGCGGCCTGGTGGTGCAGGCGGTTAAGTACGTGTGCTCCTGCTGTGGCGGCCCGGGGTTCACCGGTTCGGATTCCTGGTGCGCACCGACGCACAGCTTGTCTAGCCATGCTGTGGCGGCGTCCCATATAAAGTAGAGGAGGATGGGCACGGATGTTAGCCCAGGGCCAATCTTCTTCAGAAGAAAAAAAAAAGAAAAGAGGAGGATTTGCATCAGATGTTAGCTCAGGGCTGATCTTCCTCACAAAAAAATAAAAATAAATAAATAAAACAGGCATTGTCATTAGCACTACTTTGCACATGACAGCCTGGGCCACAGAGAGGTCAGTACACTGGCCCAGAACGCACAGCACATAAAAGGTAACCTGGGAGTCCTGGCCATGAGGTCAGTCAGGGCCTGACCACTGTCTCCCTGTCGGGGTTGGACTTGTGTTTGTGCCCGTTTCACAGCTAAGGAGACTGAGGCAGCCTCAGTGCTTCGTACCTGGGGCCTATAAGGCGCTGGCCTGGCATTCCCTCAGGCACGTCCCCACACCCTGTTCCTGGAGGGGCTCCCACACCCCTGTTCTGGGATGAACACGTGGCTTCCGGAATCACCATGCAGGGAAAGGCCATGGAGATCCCTCAAGTCTGCAGCCCATTGGCCTCGGGGCCGGCCTAGTGCAAAGCGCTGGGGCTGGGAAGGAGGGAGTGGACACAGGACACTGTTGTCACCATGACACTGGGCTGAGCGGGTGCTGTCGAGGCCCCAGGGACAGATCAGAAGGGATTCTGCCCCCCAGAGTGTACAACGGGGTGACAAGGGAATGTCGAGGACCAGCTGCATAGCAGGCCTGGCAGGAGCTGGTGGAGCAGACTTGGCCCCGAGAGAGGGTTGGAACACGGGGGCCACAGACCCTCCAAGGAGGCGTGGGGCGCTAGAGGCACCGGGCAGGGCTCGGCTTCAGGGACCAGGAAGGGGGTCGGCCAGGTGGGGGCTATTTGGAAGGGGTGCTGGGTGGTGGGTCCACCTGTGCTGAGACCTGGAGGCAGGAAGCTGAAGTTCGAGGTGGGAGTGTGGGAGAGCCTGACCCGCGGTGGCAGCCGGCAGAGTGTCCGCATCCCCGGGACCTGCAGATACGTCTCCTCACTATAAAAGGGACTTGGCAGATGGGATTAAGGGAGGGATCTTGAGATAGGAGACTGTCCCAGGTGATCCTGTGCGCCCCGTGAATGCAGGGTCCTTGTAAGAGGGAGGCAGGAGTGTCATAGGCAGAGAGAGGTCAGAAGGCACCACTCTGTGGGATGTGAGGATGGAGGATGGGCCCCCAGCCGAGGAATGCGGGTGCCTCCCGATGCTGGGAAAGTGAGGAGCCTCCCGGAGGAACCAGCCCTCAACGGCCTGACAGGAACCAGGGAGGCCCACGTCTTCCCTCTAACTGCAGAAGTGTAAGATGATAAATCAGTGGTGTCTTCAGCTGCAAGTTTTCTGGTAATTTGTTACCCCAGCGGCAGGACATAGGATGCACAGAATACAGGGCACAGGACACACAGGACACAGGACACACAGGACACACAGGACACAGCACACAGGACACAGGAAATGGGACACGGGACACGGGACACACAAGACACAGGACATACAGGACACAGGACACACAGGGCACAGAACACACAGGACACAGGACACACAGGACACAGCACACAGGACACAGGAAATGGGACACGGGACACACAGGACACAGGACATACAGGACACAGGACACACAGAACACACAGGACACAGGACGCACAGGATGTACAGGACACAGGACACACAAGACATGGGACACAGGACACACAGGACACAGAACATACAGGACATGGGATGGGACACAAAGGACACAGGACACGGGACACACAGGACACAAGACACACGGGACGCATAGGACGCAGGACACGCAGGACACACAGGACACAGGACACAGGACACATAGGACGCAGGATGCACAGGACACAGGACACAGGGCACACAGGACACAGGACACAGGACACACAGGACACAGGACACACAGGACACAAGATGCACAGGACACAGGACACAGGATGCCCAGGACCTAGGACACAGGACACACAGGACACAGGACACACAGGATGCAGGACATACAGGACGCAGGACACACAGGACGCAGGACACATGGGACAACAGGACGCAGGACGCACAGGACACTCACACGTCACACGTCACAAGTCACAAGGGTGACATCATCTCAGGCCCATAGCAGAAGAGACTGAGCGGGGTCTGGGATTCCAAGAGGCCAAACTCCAGTGCTGACATTGTCACACCAACGAGGACCCTCAGCCTGTAGGTCAGGGCCCGCCCTGTGCACGTGCGACTGTGCCACAGGCAGGCGTTGGCCGGGATGTGACTGAGATGCGCACAGCACGGTCCTCACTCTCTGTGACATGCTCAGGGGTCAGCTGAGCCCGGGGGGCCCGGGACTGGGGACCACGTGTGTGCCCTGGGGACTCTCCTGCCAGCATTTGCTGGCTGTTCTGTGGTGTGTCTGAGCTTTTGACAAAGCCTTTGAACTTGAGGAAAACCTGACACGTGCAAACGTCTTCTCTGCCGGGTGCTGAGGGACTTCCCCCTGACGGGACCCTGCCTCTCCCACGGCTCGGCACACGTGAGCCCTCTGGGTGTCAGGGTGATGTCCGACTGACTGTGTAACTCACACAGCACAGGCTTCTCTGACGGTGACCACAGCTGGTGCAGTCGTCGGTTTCTAGCTGACACAGAGCCCGGCGGGGGCTACAGCCTGGTGCAGCCTGTCCTCTGTGCCGGGCGTCGTGCCAGGGGCTGGCAGCTGGGAGAAGATGTGCAAATGAGCACACATGCCCAGCCTAACCAGGATCCCTGGGGCCTGGACACAGTTAACCCAAAACAGTGGTTGCCACAGGAATGGGGAAGCTGGAGGCTCCAGGAGGCAGCCTTCGGGGACCCTGTCTACCAGTCGTCTCCTCATTAAGGGGGGAAGCCCGATCTCGCAGGGACATTTCAGAGGACAGTCTGAGATCCAACAAAAGCAGGGCTGCTGCGCCAGGAAGCCTGCTCAGCCTGAAGGCAGCCCCCCCTGCCCCATCACTGTTTGTTCTGGCCTCGGCCAGGCCTTTTTCACAGCAGGACGGCAGCCAAAACTTTATTGGTTAAATAGCACATGGGGCCAAGTTTGTAGGAGAAAAAACAATGGCCCAGGAACGAAGAAGGCTTTTCGGGGCTGTTTTCCTCCAGATAGCTGAAGGTCCTGGGGGCTGGGGCATCATGGACGCTGGGGACCAGGCTCCGACCGGGAGCGAGACCCCAGGGAGGCAAGGAGGACGGGCACTCTGCCAGGCTGGATCAGAGCGCGGTGGAGAGGAGGGTTGGAGAACGCTTGTGACTCAGAAAGGCAGGAGAGGGCCTGACAGCAGGAGGAGGAATGCGCCGGCGCCTCTAGTTGGTGCGAGGAGAGCTGAAAGCCGGGCTGGCCCCACGATGATTCCCCAGGGCCTGGTCAGCTCCCCACCGGCCGTACCATGTCCCCAGACTGGCGGCAAGGATGGCTCTGCCCAGGACTGTGGTGGCCGGGTCCCACTTCGGGATGAGGGTTTTCCTGTTACGTTCCCTCCCAACTGGTTTCTGGAGACCTTCACCCAGGGCACCTAGCAAGTGGTACCACGTCACCAATTAGTAGGTTCTGAGTTAGTTCATGTGGGAATCCGTTGGGACCCAGGAGCTTGACCGGTCATCGAGGCAGGGGTGGTGTGTGGAGTGGGGGGCCCACGGCTGGGGCCTCACGAAGGCCGGGCCAGGACGTGTGAGGGAAGGTGGGATTCAGACATGTACACCGCAGCCAGAGGGGGCCAGGTCATCGGGGCCTACAGAGGGGACATGCTGGACCTGCCCAGGGTCACCCAGGGAGCAGACAAGGATGAGTTTGGAACGTTGGGTCAGCTCCAGGCTGCCGAGGGCCTTCAATGCCAGAGAAAGGGGGAGGAGCTCTGGGGGAGGGCAGTGCTGTGAGCTCGGGAGGCAGACGCCCAACACCCACAGGTCCAGGAGGGACGCCGGCCTTCCCTGACTGACCACTGAGAACCGAGAACCGGCCATGAGTGTCTGACCCAGGGCCATCTAGTCACGTTTTGTAAAGCATTTTTTCTTTGGTTTAAGTTCATTGAATTAAAATTAAAGTACAATAGGCTGTGTATACCTAAGTGTGTCATTTGATTGTTTTTGGACATGTGTATAAGCCCATGAAACTAGCACCACAATCAAGATGGTGATATTCCCGTCACCCGCAGAGGATGCAGCCCGCCCCTCTGTCCACCTCACGTCCAGAAACCAGCCCTTCTGCTCCACTCATGAGAAAGCGGTTTGCACGCTGTGAGTTTCGTGTGATTGGAGTCACAGGGTACGGACTCCACACAGCATAAGGACTCAGGGTCTGCCGTGTCATCACACACACCTCTCTTCACGGCTGGGTGGCGCCCGCCGAACAGCCCTCCAGTCTGCACACATCTGCCAGAGGATGGACGCTTGTTCGTGGTTTTAGCTGTTCTTACAAACAAAGCTCCATGGACACATGTCTGGGTGTGGACACGTTGTGTCTCTTTGGGCAAACATCCGGGAGCGGAAAGGGGGTGTAGGACAGTGGGAGGTGTTCACGTGATTTGCCTTTTCTTTTCCTACAAGGTGCCTGTTGTTAATTTCTATGAAGTCCCATTTACCAGTTTTTTAAATTGTTTCATGCTTTTTGTGTTCTATCTAAGAAATCTTTGCCTACCCCAAGCAAAAGATTTTCTCCTGTGTTTCCTTGCAGAAGTTTTATAGTTTTAGAATTTATGTTTAGACCTATGATCCATTTTGAATTATTTGTATGTGTTTTGTATGAGACAAGGGTCCATGTTTTTCCCCCATAAATATACCAATGGATCCAACACTACTGGTTGAAAAAACTTTCTTTTCCCATTGAGCTGTCTTGGCACCTTTGTGGAAAATTAATTTACCATATATGTCTAGGTCTAGATCTTTTTTTGAAAGTGATTTTGAAGGGAAAATGACTGGCCCTTTCTTCCAATTTTGGCCCACCTCTGTCCATTCTGCTTGTCTCGCAATTTCCTAAAAAGTTAAATGTACACCCACCGTATGGCCCAGGAAATGCATGCCTGGGCGTTTGTCCTAGAGAAATGAAAATTCATGTTCACACAAAAACCTGTTCACAGACGTTCATAGCAGCTCTGTTTGTGACAGCTGAAACCTGGAAAGAGCCCGGTGTCCTTGGCGGTAAGCAAACTGTGGCCCATCCGCAGAATGGAACACTACCCAGTAATGAAAAGCAACAATGGACTGAGAGACAGAGCGTGGATGGATCTCAAGGGTGTTATGCTGGGTAAAAAGTCCAGTCTCAAAAGGTGCATGTTGTATGCCATTTACGAAACGTTCCTGAAGTGACCAAGTACAGAGCTGGGGAAGGAACCGGTGTTGCCAGGGGTCAGGAAGAGGCAGCAGTAGGGAGTCCTCTGTGGTGACCGGATGGTTTTGTGTCTTGAATGTGGTTGTGGTTTCACAAATCTACATATCACAGAAATACTGCGCAAGGACATACCCAAAATAAAATGAATGCCTGCAAAAACTAGTCCAGTCAAGTGAGCTGTAGCCTAGTTAATTGTGTGGTGCTGACGTCGAGTCCATGGTTTTGATAATTTACCCTCGTTGTGTAGTTTCCACTATCGGGGAAGCAGGGCGGTGGGTACGGGGACCTCTCTGTACTATTTTGCAACATCTTGTGAAGCTATAATTAGTTCAAAATACAAAGTTAAAAACACAAATACTTAGAAATAAATTCAACAAAAGATATGCACAAGACCTAGACATTGAGAATTTAAAGAGAAATTGAAGACCTGAATGAATGAAGAAATACTGTGTTCATGGAATGGAATACTCAATATTGTTAAAATTGTTAAGACGCCGATCTCCTCAAATTAGTCTCTAGAATCAACACAATCCGAATCAAAATCCTAGCAGGTTTTTTAGTAGAAATTGACAAGCTGATTCTAAAGCTTATATAGAAAAGCAAAGGATTTAATGTGACAAAGCACAAAAAGAACAAAGTTGGAGAATTTACGTCACGTGATTTCAAGGCTTGTGATGAAGCAACAGTAATCCAGATGGTGAGGTCATCGCTGCAGGCGACAAATAAGTCAATAGGACAGAACCGAGACCCCAGGAATAGAACTCCTCAGATGTGGTCAGTTGATTTTTGACAAAGATGTCAAGACAATTCATAGGAAAAGGATATTTTAACAGACGGTGCTGGATGGTTTGGACATTCATACGCAACAAAACAGAACACGGAGAAATCCTCAAAATGCTTACCTCACACCCCATACAAGAATCAACTTGAAACAGATCATAAATCTAAACACGTGAACTAAAACAATCAAACTTCTAGAAGAAATGTGAGATAAAATCATAGTCACCTTTAGTTTGGGAAAGATTTCTTAAATAGGGCAAAAAAGTTAAAACTTTGTGAAAAACATCAATAAATTAAAGTTCATCAATCTTTAACTTTTGCCCTTGAAAAGACACTAAAGAAAATGAAAAGACCAGCAGAGTGGGAGAAAATATTTGCAAAACACATATCCAACAAAGGACTTTCATCTAGAATGTATGAAGACATCTTGCAACTGAATTAGAAGACAACAAAAAATCAATTGAGCAACAGGCAAAAGAGTTGAATGGACACTTTGCCAAAGAAGATATACGGACGGCAAAGAAGCACACAAAAGGACGTGAGCATCATTTAGTCATGAGAGAAATGCAAATTAAAACCTTAAGGAGATACAACTACCACAAACCCACTAAATGGGTAAAATTGAGAAGACCGACCAGCCAGGTGTCGGCGAGGACGTGGAGCACTTGGAACTCTCGGAGACTGCAGGCAGGATGGTAAAAGAGCAAAACCACTTTGGAAAATAGTTCGGCAGTTTCTTAAAAACTTAGACATGTGACCATATGAGGCAGACATTCCATTTCTGGGTGTGTCCACACAAAGACTGGTGCCTGAATGTTCGTGACGGCTGAAACCTGGAAGCAACCCAGATGTCCACCAACAGGTGAGCGGATAAACAAGGTGTGACATACTCAGACAGAAGAACATGCTGCTGAGCGTTACAAAGGAGTGAATTACCGATGAATCTCAAGATAATCACGCAGTGTGAACAAGGTCAGGCAATAAAAGTGTAGATATTGTATTATTCCATTTATGGAAAGTTCCAGAACATGCAAATTAGTCTACAGTAACAGAAAAGTTAGTGTTGCTCCGGCAAGAGGAGCAGGGAAGGGGCAGGTGGAACCTTTGGGGTGATGGACACATTCACGTTCAACCTGATGACGGTAATGATTGTGTGGGTGTATCTGCAGGTCAAAATTCACTAAACTGTACATCTTAAATATGTGCATGTTATTGTACGTCAACTGTATCTCAATACAGCTGAAAAATGGACAAAAACCCCACAACGAATGACATCCAATTGTGACGAGAGGGATTTGGGTCAGTAGAATGAAGGATTCGGGTCTCTGGACAAATGATACCATCTCACAATTTTAGCCCCACTTGGGTGCAGCTGGACGTAAGGACGAGGAGTGGACACTAACTATGCCAGTGACCCATGTGTTACTCCTGGAAAGTGACACAGAAATAATAATAGAGCAGTCACGACTTCTCACTTTGGAACGGTCTGCAGTTACGAAGAGCGCTCCTCTCCCGGAGCTGAGGGAAACCAGCAACAGGGAGGGGGACCTGTCTCCTGAGTGGTGTTCTCTTCGTGCCGCCCTCCCTTCTCTCCTGCCCGGACAACTCCAGCAGTCCTCACCCTGGAGAGAGGACACACCCACTCTGCTACCTGCACAGCGGAATTCCACCCACAGCGTCAGTGCCTACCGCCTGAATCTCATGGACGTAACGCTGAAGGGAAGGACGCAGAGCTTGATTCCATCTGTATGAAGACTCAGGACAGGCGAGAGGGACCTTGGGGGTGCTGGGGTGTCCTGAATCCTGATGGGTGTGCATGGTACATTTCAACAGAAGCGTTTGGTCAATAAACGCACAATAACCATGTAGAAGCTGTCCGCTGGTCTCCACCTGGAATCCGCCCCACACACCAGACGACCTCTCCACGTCCCCGCCACCCTGTCACCCTCCTGGTGTGCCTGCCCCGCCCTGGAGCCCTGCCAGGACCTCTCCTCCCCACTCCCTTCCCTCCTGCCCCTGCCCTCCTCCTCCCTCTGGGCCTGGTCAGCCCATCTGGGCATTTGCCCCTCAAGGCCCACCCCGGGCATCACCTCCCAGGATCCTCCCAGGCGGGGCCAGGCTGCCATCTTCATCACATCTGACTTGGGGCATTTCAGGAGTGCCCAGCCCATCTACGGCCCTTGAGTTCAGGCTCCCCTGGTGGCAAGGAACAGAGGGGAACTGACTGTAGAGGGGGGTGCAGCCACAGCCTGGAGTCCTCCAGACGCCAAGAATGGAGGCTGCAGGGTGGTTGGGGTTCAGTAGCCCTGGGACTTCAGCCCCAGAGAGCACGGGATGCCCTGGTCCTCTGGCACCAAGGGGACCCAGCAGAGTGTCTCCATGAAAAGAAGGTTTGCGTGGCCTGGCCAACCCGTCCAACACGTGCAGTGAGGTTGATGGTGGGTCAGCCTCAGGGAAGAGATTGTGCTGCATCGGCTTGTTGCGTTGTCTGTGATGAATGAAAGAAAACACTATTTGTCAGTGGATATTGGTCATTCTTTTCATGTTTCAGGGAAAAGCTAAGACACATGCCCGGGACAGCAGGAGGTAAACGAGCCACCCTCGGTTCCAATGCCTCCGTCGGGAGAGGCACCAGTCGCTCCCCTCACAGCCCCACGTCGCCTGCTGCACGCAGCTCCTGACGGATTTCCCACAGACGGGGGAGACGGTGGAGGGGAAGGGGCTTTGCCCAGCGGACTGAGGGGCTGGGCTTGGAGGGTGGTGGTGGGCAGGAACAGAGCGGGGAGTCGCTGTGGCTGGGACGGCAGGTGCACACGATGTGTCACCCCCAGGCCTTTGACTGGGGTGTGGTCATTACTCCCTCTTTACAGATGAGGACACTGGGGCTCAGAGAAGCTACATCACTGGCCGTGGTGAAGGGCCCACGAATGAAGCAAGTGCCGTCCGAGCGCTGGTTCTCAAAGGGGTTCCTGACTCAGCAGCACCACCTGGGACCGTGTTAGGAATGCACGTTCTCGGCCCCCAGACCTCCTGAACTGGACGCTCGGGGATTCTGAAGCCCTGTGAAGCTGGGAGCCCTGACGTGGAGGCGAGCACCCCCTAGGCCCTGCTGAGGATTCAGAGAAAACCACTTCGCCCTGGGCCTCGGTCCATCCCTCTGCCTGATTCGGTGGGTTGTGCAATTATGAGTCTGCGATCTTGTTCCCCGTGTAGAGTTGCTGCCATCTTATGGGCAAACGGATTCACGATGGATCTGTGGAAGGAAGCGTCCTGGGCCCGGGGCCACATAGAGCGTCTCTCCAGGTAATGACGGCTTTCCTGGGGGCCTGTCGTGCCAGGCAGGAGGGACACAGCTGAACACGGGGCTGCCAGGCGGAAAGCTGCACAAACAAACAACAGGTAAAATCACAGAAAACCCCTCTGGGACCCAGGCCTTAGGCAGGACCCTCAGGCAGAATCAAAGCCTAGCTTTCCAATAGAGGGGCCCCATCTGCGTGCGGGCAGCAGTGGGTGGATGGAGAGCTGCCCGGCGTGGATATTAGCTGACCGGCTGCCCCGGTGGGAGCTGTGCCAGCCCTGGAGGGCGTGGCAGGTGTGGGGAGGCCAGAAAGGAAGGGGCAGGGACACAAGCATTTCTCCTAGAACAGCTGCGGACCAAGGACAAGGAGACTCCTGAACTTGGCCTTCCACCTTCCGGAGAACCGCTGGTGCGGGACTTGTCCTGGGGGTGCAGGGACGAGGGCAGAGCGTGGGCAGCAGACAGCAGAGGCGGAAGGAGGAGAGGGGCCTGCGGGCCTGGAGGCGCCTCGCTGAGCTCCTTTCCTGAGACTGTGGTGTGACCCTAACTCCTCACTCAGCTGCAGCGCCTGGCTGCTGCCCGGATTCTGCCTACGACGGCCACCTCTTAGCTCCCTCTGACCCTGGCCTATATTGCAGCCTCCCTGTGTCTGGCCCTGGACTCCCCCTCACCAAACGCACAGCCCTCTCTTTGGTGTCCAGCCCTTTCCCATCCTGGATGGAACAGTGGGGCGCGGGGACCCGGGGAACGTGACACTCAGTGTCAGCACCAGCGGTCACAGAGAGAAGTGGACCTTGAACAGATGAGAAGCAGACCCTCGGGGGAGGTGAGCATCCTTGTTTCAGCCAAGAGAACAGGCGACGAGCCCTTCTAGGTTTTTCTGTGGCAGGTACATGCTGGGCACACGTGATTGCGACCACCCGTGGCGGGGTAGACTTGTTTCCATTTCATAGATGAGGAAACCGAGGCCTGCCATGGTCTCCTGCTGGGCAGTCAGCAGAGGTCACCTGAGCCTCCTTGGCCTGGCCCTTGGAGGCTCGCTTCAGCTCCATCCTTCATCTCTCAGGACTCTGCTCCAAGCAACATTTCCTCGCCTCTGTCCATCTGTCTGGCTGCACAGCATCTGTTTCCAGGGCAGCTCTGGCTCCTGCCCATAAAGGGAGGACCTACTGGGCCCAGAGCCTCTAGGCCATGGGGGATCCACTCCTGCCTGAGCCCTGCTCCACCTTTCCTCCTTGGCAGGTAGATAAACATCCCCACGGGTCGCTCTACCCGCACAAACTTTCCTCCTGGTTTGGGGCCTCTAACCAGCCCTTAAAAACAAGAATCCCCGGCCTCACAGGTCAGGAACGTGATCACCTTCTCCAGCGGCAGATCCTCGGTCCCAGCTGGGGTCTGGGCCAGGGCCCCCTGACTCACGTGTCCTGGAATAGTGCTGAGTGTGCATCTGGCTGGAAGACTTGATAAATGGTCACCGCTTAAAAGATAAACAAGAATTCCGTCTCCTTAACGACTCTGGGCCACGTTTAGAGGGAGCATTTCAAGCGTCTGGAGAAACACGGTGGTTTTTCTTCCAGGAACCTCCGCAGGGTTTTGTGGGTTACCACAGGGAATGCCACACATTCTTCTATCAGGAGACTGGGGCTGAGACGAGCACAACTCTGCCGGGCCGTGTGCACACTCTTCCAGGAGATTTGCTGGGGAATCGTCCTGGGATATGCACAAGTTGGACATGGAAAGTGGTTTGACCATCCAAGGCCGGTGGGGAAACTGCCTGCTGTGAAATAATGACCTAGAACGGGGCAACCACGGGCCTGTCTGGCTGGAGTCAGCGTGTGAGGCTGCACTTGGCCTCAGGAGCTGGAAACTCTGGCAAATTCAGACATGACCAAATCTCTGACTTAGTCATCACTGCTTGTGACTTTCGGTCTCACTGAAGGAACGAAGCTGGGCACGCAGGCCAGCACTGGGGCTCTGTCCCGCACCTCGGGGTGGACGAACCTCCACAGAAGGGTGGTCTGCAGGGGTGAGGGACAGGGCCTGGGTCTTCCTCACAAGCAAGCATCTCAAAGCCTTCAACAGGGCGGGGAGAGGAGAGAGAAGGCCCAGTTCTTGTCTTCTGGAGTTAAGTCCAGACTCAAGAAATCCAGACCTGGGAAAGGAAGGAGGATGAAGACAGGGTGGGCAGAGGCATTGATGGTCTGGAGCACGCGTAGCTTGAGAGGCTGCTGTTTCCTGCCCCAGATGCCGCGTAGGTCTCCTCTAGCTACTGGAGAAGCGCCACCAGCAGCAGCCAACCCCACACACAACGGGGCCCATCCCATTAGCCCTTGCGAAGGGTTTCGTTGGCCACAGCTCCTCCACACCTCCAGCCTCAACAGCAGGCAGCCTGATGCTGCATCTGTGGGCCCCGGTCCAGGAATTTGTGTCCTCCCTGCTGAATAAGGCCCATGGGGGTGATGTTTTCCTCCACAGGCGAATGGGATGGAATTTGTCAGACAGGATTTTGGCTGTGGCTACGAGATCCAAGCTCTGACCTTCCCCGGAGGTTGAAGGCACAGAAAAGACGCCGGTAGAGACGGTCAGATACTCTTCAGAGTTCCTGGGACAGAGTCAGGTGTTCCTGGGAAGATGCAGGTGGCATCTTCACAGCCCACGGTCTCCAGGGCTGATCTGGGCCCTGACGGCCCTGATACGGCAGCAAAACAAGGACGGGGGCTGTGGAGGGAAGGGAGTGCAGATGGTTGGCTCTGTATACGGAAATGTTCTCGGTGACTTGCGGTTGCAAATGTGAAGATAGGCTCACTCGTAAATATAACTCTTTTCATTTTACATATGTTTTATTGAGTAAAAGTCACGTAAACAATTAACGATAAAGTGTACAGTTCCATGGCATTTAGTGCATTCACACTGTTGTGCAACCACCACCTCTGTCTAGTTTTAAAACATCTTCAAGACACTCACCCCAGAAAAACGCCCGGCCCATCAGCAGTCACTCCCCATCCCCCTCCTCCAGCCCCTGGCAACAACCGATGTGCCTTCTGTCTCTGGGGATCTGCCTGTTCTGGACGTTTCACGTAAAAGGAAGCACAATTTTGTGTCTGGCTTCTTTCACTGAGCATGTTCTCGAGGTTCATACAAGTTGTAGCGTGTCAGGGCTTCATTCCTTTTCCTGGCTGAATAACGTCCCACTGTATGGTTAGACCACGGTGTGTCCCATCAACTATTGATGGACATTTGGGCTGTTTCCACCTTTTGGCCATTGTGAATAGTGCTGCTGTGAACACTCACGTGCAAGTTTCAGTGTGGACGTATGTTTTTGTTGCCCTTGGACACACACACACCTGGGAGCTGAACTGCTGAGTCATATGACAATTCTACGCATAGCTTCTTTGAGGAAACACTAAACTGTTTTCCACAGCAGCTGCGCCATTTTACATTCCTACCAGTGATTTATGAGGGCTCCTATTTCCACTAAAAGAAACTACTGCCGTCCTTGTAGGTGTGAAGTGGTATCTCACTGTGGGTTTGGTTTGCATTTCCTTAATAACTAATGATGTTGAACATCTTTTCATGTGCTTTTTGGTCATTTATATATCTTCTTTGGAGAAATGTCTATTCAATCCTTTGCCCATTTTAAAAATCGAGTTGTTTGTCTTCATGTTGTTGAGTTGTGAGAATTCTTCATACATTCTGGCCACTGAACCCCTATTAGATATATGATTTGCAAATATTTTCCACCATTCTGTGGGTCGTCGTTTCACTTCCTTGGTAATGTCTTTTGAGGCACAAAAGTTTTTAATTTTTATGAACTCCAATGTATCCATGTTTTCTTTTGTCATCTGTATTTTTGGTGTCAAATCTAAAAATCCATTGACAAATCCGAGATCATGAAGATTTACTCCTGTTTCCTTCTAATAGTTTTATAAATTTTAGCTCTTATATTTAGGTCATCGATCCACTTCAAATTAATTTTTGTATATGGAGAGGTGGGGTCAAAATTCATTCTTTTGCTTGCGAGTATCCAGCACCATTTGTTGAAGAGACTATTTTTCCGCCATTGAATGGTCTTAGTGCCCTCATTGTAAGTCAATTGGTCCTAGATGTTTAGGTTTATTTCCGGACTCTCAATTCTATTCCGTTGGTCTATATGTCCCTCCTATGCCAGTACCACACTGTTTTGATTACTGTAGCTTTGTAATAAGTTTTGATATTGGGAAACGTGAATTCTCCAGCTTTGTTCTTTTTCACCTGTTTTGGAGGTTTGGAATCCCTTATGATTCCATATGAATTTTAGGATTGACTTTTCCATTTCTGCAAAAAAGGCCATTGGGATTTCTGTGATTTGTGTGTGTGTGATAGGATTGCATTGGATCTGTACATCACTTTGGGAAGTTTTCCATAGTTACAATATTGTTTTCCAATCCATGAACATGGCTGTCTTCTGTAATTTCTTTCAGCAGTGTATGGTAGTTTGCAGCATGCAAATCTCTCAACTTCTTTGTTAACTTCTTGGTTAAATTTATTCCTGGGTATTTTATTCTTTTGGATGCTACTAAAAATGGAATTGTTTTCTTAGTTGTCTTTTTGGATTATTCATTGATGGTGTATAGAAACACAACTCATTTTTGTGTGTTGATCCTGTACTCTGTAACTTTGCTGAATTTGTTTATCAGCTCTAAGAGTTTTTTTGTGGATTAATTGGGATTTGCTGTATGTGGATCCGTGTCATCTGAAAATAAAGATAGTTTTACATCTTCCTTTCCAATTTGGATACTTTTATTTCTTTTTCTTGTTTATTGCTCTGGCTAGGACTTCCAATACGACATTGAACAGCAGTGGTGGAAGCAGACATCCTTGTCCTCTTCCTGATCTTAGGTCGGAAGCTTTGAGTCTTTCATCATCACGTATGATGTTAGTTGAGTGTTTCTGGTAAATACCCTTTATCATGCCTTCTATTCTTAGTGTGAGTGTTTTTATCATGAAAGAGTGTTGAATTTTGTCAAATGCCTTTTCTGTATCGAGATGACTCTGGGGTTTTTTCCTTCATTCTTACTAAGAGAGTGTATTACACTGATTGGTTTTCTTATGTTGAAGCACCCTTGTGTTCCTGGGATAAATTCCACTTGGTCATGGGGTATAATCCTTTTTACGTGCTGTTGGATTTGGTTTTCTGGTATTTTGTTGAAGAATTTTGCCTCTGTATTCATAAGGGATATTGCTCTGTAGTTTTCTTGTGGTATCTTTGTCTGGCTTTGTTATCAGGGAACGCTGGCCTCATAGAATTTGTTAGGAAGTGTTCCTTCTTCTATTTTTTGGAAGAGTTTGAGAAGAATTGGTATTAATTATCTAAATGTTTGGTAGAATTCCCCATGGAGCCATCTGGTCCTGGACTCTTTTTGGTGAGAGGTTTTTGATTACTGATTCAATTTCATCACTTCATATAGATCTGTTGAGATTTTCTATTTCTTTTTTAGTCACTTGGTGTTTCTAGGAATTTGTCCATTTCATGTAGATTATCAAATTTGTTGACACATTATTACTCACAGTATTCTTTTATAATCCTTTTACTTTCTGTAAGCTTGGTAGTAATGTCCCCACTTTCATTTCTGGTTTTAGTTATTTATGTCTTCTCTCTTCTTTTCAGTCAGTATAGCTAATTTCTGGACTCTTTGTTAGAGTTTGTCAATTTTGTTGATCTTTTCAGAGAACCAACTTTTTTGATCATTATTTCCTTCTTTCTGCTAGCTTTAGGTTTAGTTTGCTCTTCTTTTTCTAGTCCCTTGAGGTGTACAGTTAAGTTGTTGATTTGAGACATTTATTCTTTTTTAATGTAGGTGTTTACAGCTATAAATTTCCCCCTGAGCGCTACTTTTGCTGCATCCCATAAGTTTTGCTATGTTGTATTTCCATTTTCCTTCTTCTCAAAGTACTTTCTAATTTCTCTCATGATCTGTCCTTTGCTCCATTGGTTGTTTAAGAGTGTGTTGTCATATTTGCAAGTATTCCTTTCCTTCTCTTATTGATTTCTAGTTTCATTCTATTGCGATCAAAGAAAATAGCATGTATGATTTCAACTTTAAAAAATTTACTGAGAATTGTTTTATGGCCTAACATGTGGTCTATCCTGGAGAATACTTCATGTGCACTCAAGAAGAATGTGTGTTCTGTTGTTGTTGAGTGGAAGGTTCTTTATATGTCTGTTTGGTCTCATTGGCTTATAGCGGTGTTCAAGTCCTCTATCTCCTTCTTGATTGTTTTTCGATGTGCTGTCTACTATTGGAAGTGAGGGAACAGTATTCTTTTTCACCTATTTAACAAATGTTTGGTCATCGAACATTTATCAACCCAATGAATGAATTCACAATGTTACATATATGTTCAATGTTGAACATTCAGAGACCAATTGTTGATTCATTTATACAACAATATCTGTTGCTGCCCACAATGTATTGTACAGGAAATATGAAAATGGGTGACCTATTGCTCAGGCCAGTAGGTAGAGAAGACCTGTCCACCAGTAACCATACAGCAAGGCATAGGACCATAAGAGCTGTAACAGAGATGCAGGTAACTGGTGTTGCAAATTTAAAGAACTTATGGTTGAAGAAATTTTCTAGGCTTCATGGGAAAACTTGACCTTAAATTCCGGGCAGAGGGAACAGAAGCCCAATAAGTGACACTAGACTGAAGCTCACCAAGTGTCGGCCAGTGCTGGACCGAAGAGTTTTGATGTCTGGGCTCTGTCATTGATTCTGAGAGTGGAGACTCTTGGAAGTGCTTGGCAGAGGAAGGCCATAGTGAGTACGCCTTGTTGAGAGAACATGTGTCTTTGGAACCACTTGAGAAAGCCTGGAGGAGAGAGACTGGGGACAAGGCAGTTGCAGTCTACCGAGAGGCAGGTGAATTTGTCAAAGTGGGTGGGATTATTATAGGGGAGTATTGGAGAAGAGACCAGGGCAAAGGACAGAGCCTCGGGGATGTCTTACCAGGGTGTGGGAGGAAGAGAAGCCAGAGGAAGGAGACTTCAGGGAGATGGGGGGAGACAGAGCAGAGGGGGTAATGGAACGTTTCACACCAAACAGGGGGACCATTTATTCAGTAGGGAGCAGTGCCAGGCTGAGAAACCTCCAGAGTTGAGGATGAGGAGGTCTGTACCGATGTCTGAGGACAGTTTTGACTCTGGTGTTGAGGAGGCCAGCATGTGAGCCGTGATGTGGGGGCCTCCGGCTAGCTGCACCGTTGAAGGAAAGCAGGTTTGAGGACAGAAAGCTTTGCCAAGCCCTTTACTGCTCCACTTGCCGTTGGTTAATCAGTCCACGTGCACAGCATTGTGTCTTTCCCGGGGCAAGAGAAAAAGGAAACCCCAGAAGCATTTTAAGACGACAATGCTGCAGCCTTCCTGGTGGCAGAGCTTCTCCTGTAGCACGGCTGGCTGCTCTGGACCCAGGCAACCAGGAGACATTAACAGGAGGCAGGACCGTTAGCCAGACAGTGTCCTGAGTCTGTAGAAGTAAAATTGGCACAAGCTTGGCTGATGAATTCCCACTAATTCCTAGTCCCTTCCTGCCGTTCCTTGGATGCGCTCCCTGCTCTATTTCCTTTGCTCCCAGATCTCCCTGCTTCAGAGCGGAAACAATGGGCGGCACCAGCTTTGGTGAGCTCCTCAACCACCCCAGACAGGGGTATGGCAGCACGTTACACCTCCCCGAGTCTTGACCCCGGGCATGACTCACCAATACAGAGCACTGTGTGGTGTGAATGCCATGTGCTCTTTGACAAAGGGCGGGTTCTAACCACAGAGCTGTTTAGAGTTGGGGGTGGCAGAATAAAGATGGCAGGACAGAGGCCCCCACAAAAGGCCCGGTGTTCATGGAGGAATTAGGTGAGTTAATCCTGCCAGCATCCTGGCAGGCCCTTTACTGCATGAAGGAGTGCACACCATGGCCCTGAAAGAATCCGTTTGTTTCCAAAGATCAATAACTTACCTCTGGAGACCCAGTTACTGATCAGAGCAAGCTCGATAATGTGTTCTGAACATGACTGCAGAATGTAGGCTGAAATTACACACGTATTCTGGGAAGAACTTTAAGAAAAATCTCTAAGCCTATTTGGAGATGTTTGCTGTTAGAAAGACGTGAACTGGACCTGACGTCTGTGTCCAGGGGCAGGTGGTCAGGCGTGACTCGACACAGAGGAGCAGGGGACACTTGCCCCCAGAGTCGGGGGGACGGAGTGCAGGTGCAGACCTCACCACCTTCACCAGCGCAGGGTGTGTGTCTGTTCTCGCCGATCTGTGCGCAGGCCTGGGACTCGCTGGCCCTGGAGGACGCGCAGTGGGTGCTCGCCTGAATGGAGAATGTGGGCGTGCGCGAGGCTCCCCCTCAGACCACGTGTGAGGGGTGACTCCACCCTCAACTAGAAACGAGTGAAGGAAACACAACCCCCGTGTTGGAAAGCTTGCCGCTGTGCACTGAACTGCGACCCCCCGAATTCACGTATTGAAGCCCTAACCACAATGTGATGGTGTTAGGACGTGGGGCTTCTGGGAGACGATTAGACGAGGTGGCGAGGGTGGAGCCCCCAGGGTGGGATTAGTGTCCTTATAAGGCAAGGAGGAGACCAGGGCTTTCTCTACCTGTGAGGACACAGGAAGAAGGTGGGCACCTGCAAAGCAGCAAGGCCCTCACTCGGAACCAAATCCACCAGCACCTTGATCTTGGACTTCCAGCCTCCAGGACCCTAAGCACTAAACTCCCGTTGTTTAAGTCTCCCCGCTGCCCCTGCCGTGTGTACAACTTTGTTACAGTGGCTGGAGCTGCCTGAGACACGTGCTGACCCCCGAGTCAGTGTTTGTCTGTCCCTGCTCTCGGAGGATCGTGGCAATTCCCTTTCCCAGCACGAGTGAGATCGGGTGATCCCAATGCATTGAGAACACCCAGACACAGGACCGAGGTCTCAAGACTTCGGGGTGGAGGCGCTCAGTAAAATGACCCATCATACCATCTTCAGCCAAAATTCACCTGCAGTTTCCAAAAATGCCAGACCAAGAAAAAACAAACATACAAGAGAGGATCTCCATTTTGTAAATGGAAAATTTAGAGCATTGTAAGGGTAAGGTGAGAATCTATTTTGGTTGTGAATCTAAGGTTACTTTTCAAAGGATTTGTTTCAAGTTACTTGCTGATGACAGTAATGATGGTGGACTTGCTTTCTCAGCCAGAACAAATCAGGTAAAAAGAACCCTGGTTTTTGAATCAGTCAGATTAGTTTCAGTTCTTAGCTCCTGAAAATTACTTTCAAATTACTTTGAAATCAGTTCCAGAAAAATTATGAATCAAATGAAGATAGAATAAAGACATTTTCTGGAATATTTACCAGAGAATAAATAGGCAAATAATAAGTTCTCAGAATATTTACCTCCTCCCACACTTTTTAGAAACTTACTTGAGCATGTGCTCCAGCAAAATGAAAAACAAAATAAAGAAAGAGGAAGACCTGGGATCCATAAAATAGTGGATCCAACTCGGAAAAACTGCAGGGACGTCCTAAAATGACAACTGGGCATCAGGTCTAGAGAGCGAACGGTTCTGGCTGGAGCAGAATGATAGCTGACTCCAAGAGGGGCTTATCCTGGGGGAAACAGGAAAGAACCAGTGGACCACCAGCCATAACAGTGAAGGAGAATAAAAGCTATTAAGAGAATGTGAACAAATAAGAGAATATATAAGAAAAAAAATGAGAACTACCAAGGGGAACAAAACAAGGGGACAGTGTTTACAGAAGAAAAAATAATCCTAGTGCTTTCTTGGGTCAGCAGTAAATGATATTTACATAGGCATGAAAATGTAAATACTATTTATGGACTTAACTAAAAATAGGGACATAATTATAGTGGGAACTTGGGAGTGGGGGAGATGGAGCTAAAACATCCATCATGGCAGGAAATAAGCAGACGCTGTCTACAATTGATAAATCAAGAAATAAAAACAAAAGCATATGATTTAGTGATGTAAAAGTAATGACCAGAAAAAATAGCTTAAAAGTTAAAAGTCGTTGGTGTTTCAAAAAGAGAACTAACACGTGGTCAGGAGGGGACTCTACGTGTCAGTCCCAGGCGAGCTGTGGTCCTGTTTATTCACAGTGTGATTGTGTTATGTGTGTACAATTGTTTTAATTAAAACATAATAAGACAAATTACAAAAATAAAGTAAAACCTCCCAGTTCTACCATCAGCAGTTTGGCTTCTCCGAGCTGCGTGTCCTCATCCGTAAGTGCCATCTCTCCCACGCCGGGCAGATCGTGTTGACTGGGGCGTCTGGCCGGTGTAGACAGCAGCTCTCACAGCAGTCTCACACGGAACTTGAACACGTGGGGTGACAAAATCACAGAGCACGTCCAGAAATGAGCAGACCAGGGGCAATATTTACAGCAAATATGGCACAATAGATCGACAGCCATACTGTGGATTTCACATCTACTGAAGGACTTACGCACAAAATCCCTGTGCAAGGGGTTTGGAACACAGCCCAGATGAGCTGAGTGGGAAGGACGAGCTCCCACAGACACGTCGTGGGAGAGCAAACACGCGAGGGGGAGCATCACTGATACCCAAGAACGAGGCTCCACTTCCACTCAGTGACGTCGGGGCGGGAAGCAGAGGCGGCGGGGCGGGGCGTGGAGGGTGGCGGCAGGAGGGGACAGGATAGCCCGCGACCCCTGGGCAGCAATCTGACAAAACTGTAGAAGAACATAAAAATTCATGCCCTTGACCCACCAAACCCCAAGGGAACTAATTTAAAAGGCAGATAAAATAGGAAACAATTCAAAATGTCTAGCAATAAGGCAATTCAGTAAATCAAGGCGTATCTATTTTATGGCTTATTATCATTGACAAGTGGTAATACGTCAATTCGGAAGGATACTTACAAAATATTTTGTCTGAAAAAAATCAGAACACTAAATAGTGTATGAACAACATGGAAATACACACACACATATGGTGAAACGTGAAAGAAACAAGGAGAACTCAAAACACGTAAAGTTAGTAAAAAAAGAGCAACTTTTGTGTCTTCAATATTTTAATAATAAAACGAAATTATCCTGTTTATTGAATTATAGAATGTTAAAGCTGACATTTCATATCATCTAGTCAATAACTCCATTTTTCAGAAGAGGAAAGATGTGGCTCAGACCACAAGGGAATCAGCTGGAGTAAAAACTCCGAGTTGGCATTCAAAGCCGCCCAACTGGTGAGCACAGAAAACACAGCGTCTCCAGCTCCTCGTCGGAGACCAGGGCTCTGGGCCTCTGAGTCTACGTCCCTACCCATTGTGCCTCGCCCACCCCTCACGTCGTCACCAAGTGTCACCTCCTGCAGCAAAGACTGAGCTCTCCACCAAGCAGGTGCTGTCCTCCAGGGGAGGGCGCAGGAAAGAGACAGAACTGCAGCCGTGCGGCGGGGCCTGCAGGCCTGCACTGGGCTCTTCATAACCACCAGTGCCTCCTCGCACCCTGCCCTCTCTCTGCGGTGGGGTCACAGCCCCAGAACAGGGGGTGGACAGGAGGCTGGCAGGTGAGTGGACTGGGGAGAATAGGGGGTGGGCAGGAGTGGACAGGGGATGGACAGGGGGTGGACAGGGGAGTGGACAGGGGGTGGGCAGGAGTGGACAGGGGTGGACAGGGGTGGACAGGGGGTGGACAGGGGAGTGGACAGGGGAGTGGACGGGGGTGGGCAGGAGTGGACGGGAGTGGACAGGGGGTGAACAGGGGAGTGGACAGGGGATGGACAGGGGGTGGATAGGGGAGTGGACAGGGGGTGGGCAGGAGTGGACAGGGATGGACAGGAGGTGGCCATGGGAGTGGACAGGGGAGTGGGCAGGAGAGTGGGCAGGGGATAGATAGGGGTGGACAGGAGGAGCCACCTCCAGCCAGCAGCCGCTGCTCCGTCTTCTGTCTCCCTGGCCCCACAGCACCCAGGTCTCCCTTGTGGTAGGGGGTAAACCCAGCACCTTCCTACAATCTAGGAGTCAGTCAGTAAATGTCTGCTGGGTTGGATTCCACATCTGCCCAAGAATAAAGATGACAACAACATTTCAAGTGATTTTCCACCCAAGCCCGTCCTCTCGGTGAGCTCCGTCTGCAGCCCGGCCAACTGACTGCCGGGCCCCGAGTGGTGACCGTTACACAGAGGTGGCTGCACGCGGGCTCAGCGCCGGTGGCCTGAGGGGCAAGCTGTCCAGGGTGGGGCTGCAGAAGAGCAGGGCCGATGCTGCTGCAGGAGGGGCTGGCCCGGCTTCCTGGTGGAGGCAGTGGTGGGGGGTGAGGGGACTCATATTCCATTTGGGAAATGATGTGTGTTTCTAAAAAGCAGTAAAAACTGAAGGAGGAAACCTCTCATGTCCGCATTTTCAATTTAATTAGACACAGCCTTTCCCTAAGCCGCTGGCTGGGTAATTTTGCCCTTTTGGAGCTGGGGGGCTGGCAGCCATGTGGGGCAGGCCCTGGAGAACGGAGATTCTGATGGTCAGAGGGAGCACGGGGGTAGGGCCTTGCCAGGAGGGCCAGGTTTCACAATGAACAAAAATACAACTTCTGACCTGGAGCCTGTGACTGTCCAATTGAAGCTAACGGGGCAGGGTGGCGGGGAGAAGGATCGAGGCATATTGCAACATACTGTCTTTAAAATGAATTTTCCTGGCGGGAGAGCATGGTCATGCCTGCTTTTTGGCACAGGGACCGCCTTAATCAGGAGTCTTGAGGCTGCACTCTTCAGTCTGGGCAGCCACCCTCCACTTTGGGCTGCCGTCCCTGGGCCCTCTGAGCTGACACGGGTGGGTGGGGGCTCCCATAGAGCCCTCCTCCCGTGATGAGTGGAGAGTTGATTCACACTTTGTCCGGCAGGACAACCCCCTGAGTTTAAGGCCACGGGGACTGTTGGAGACGCTCTGAGATGAACAGATGCTTGACCCCAATAGTGATGGAAAGCTTTGGGATGCTCTTTGAAATTTATTGAGCATTTTCTACTCAACGACCCTGATGAGTTGCCATCACAAGGCTCAGGAAGTTAAGTCACCCAGGTCACAAAAGGTGAGATAAGAGCCGACAGCATCTCCTGGGACCCATCCTGTAACCACTGCCCAGCTGGGTCGCCCGCAGCACGGCTGGAGAGGGCAGCAGTGTTGGTCAGGGGCTGTGACGGCTGGGCAGTGGGGATGCCGGCCACAGGGACCTTTGGGGTCATTGTCTCTTAGGGCTCCTAGGTTACCCGCCACGTGGAGGGAAGGGCGGTCAGCCCAGACACAGGGATGGATGTGGGGATGCTCAGGGGCTCTCTCCTGAAAGGAGCGCTCAGGAGTAAGTGGGGACACAGCGTAAACCAGTGACACAGCAGGGGCCTCAGGGCCGGGCGCCTGGCACACACTCTAGGGCAAGCGTCTGTCCAGTTGACCAGTGACAGGGCCAGCTGCCACGTTCGCGGACGCCACGTGTTGAGGCCCCAGCGGCCAGCTGCACCTCGAAGGCTGGTGAGAACCCAGACGTGCTTCAGCCCCCCTGCCAACAACCCCGCGTCTGTGTGTCCGTCCCAGATGCACCTTTTCTGCAGAGCTTCTACCAGGCAGGATGGTCCTGTCCCCACGGTTCTTGTCAGCCAGCTCTTGTCGCTGCAGCTATGGAATCCATGTGTCCTCCCTGGAGCCGGGCCCAGGAGCCGTAGGCATCTCTCCGGAGAAGCATGGCTGAAACAGCTGCCTCGGCAGTCACTGTTGGGTCCTCAGTGACCGTCCCAGGGCCCCGTGCCCTCTGCCCGCTCGCTGGGGGACCGATGACAACTGCAAAGATGGCCCAGTGGTGGTACCGCAGCTTCACCATGTAGCCGTATGCACGTGTGCGTGTGTGCATGTGCACGCGTGTGTGTATGTGCGCACGCGTGTGTGTGCATCTGTGTGTGTGCATGCGCGCGTGTGTGTGTGTCTCTGGGCCCATGCACGGATAGTGCTATGGTGTGTATACCATGCAGGACTGCATTCAACACCGGTAAAATACATTCTGGTTCAAAGTCTGCGTGGAAATGCCCCCTCCACCTTCTCCCCAGTGCGCTGTCTAGTTAGGTCCTGTGTGTAAGAGAACGAGAACGGTGGAGGGTTTCCACCATGCCGACAAGCACATCAAATGTTCCTTTTTACGAAGGGTTAGCCAGCACTTCTTTGGGTGCAAGTGACAGAGACCAGGCCCAAGCCACCTAAACAATACCCAGAAAAGGAACTGATTAGTCATATAACTGTGAGGTATAACAGATCTTATGGCTTCAGGGACAGCTGGATCAAAGAGGCAGTTTTGAGCATCTCTTGTTCCCTCTACTCATCTCTGGCTCTGCATTTTCTGGGTTGGTTTTGTTCTCAGGAAAACTTCTCACGTGGTGGGAAGGTGGCCTGCCTCAGGCTCACAGCAAATGATCTCAAACTACAGAGAACATCTTCCTCAGGACCCGCCAGAGTCCCAGAGAAGGCTCTGACTGGCCCAGGTCACTCACGTGCACACCCCTCGACCGGTCACTGGACAGACAAGTAGGGCTCTCTGACTGGCCGGCCCTGGTCATGTGCCCACTTCTGTGGCAAACGGTGGAAGGGAAGGGTCACTTTCGCTTGAACCGTAAGGAAGGGCTTCTCACCAGAAAGGGGCTTTCATCGTCAAAAACAGGGAGAAGTGAAACTGGACGGGCTGACAAAAATGACCAAGACATGAAACCTCCCAGAGAGCACATCCCCAGAGCCAGGGCCCAGGGACCGCAGGAGGGGTGTCCTGGGTCCGGTTGGCACAGTGGCCTGGGGTCCCTCTGGTACAGTCATCAGCCACAGGCAGCCACATTTCCTCCGTGCAGAGGGGCAGGTCTGTGGCTCACGCAGCTGGACTTGAACTCTGGCCTTGAGTCAGTCCAGTCGAGCTGGTTACCCTCAGTAACAAACAGCCTCAACACCAAAGAAGTGTTCTTCTCTCCCACTCCACACACGTGGGGCATCCCTGGGGCTCTGCTCCACGTTGGCTCTGTTTGGGACCCAGGCTGAAGGAGCACCTCTCACTGGGAGGTGTGGATCCTGGGCCGAGAGGAAAGGGACATCAGGGGCCAGGCGGTGATCCACAAAGCATGCGCTGGGATGGGACGCACGTTTCACTGACTAAAGCAAGTCATGCAGCCAAACTGGACATCAGTGGGGCCAGGGAGAGCAGCAGGTCCTTGCACAGTAAACCCACCAGCCTACTGCGCTGTGCGGGCTTCTTCAGGAACTTCTCGAAGTTGGTTTCCTCAGCTGCACCGCGCCGGTCCTGCTCGTCTCGCGGGATTGCTGGGGAGTCCGTGAGACGGCGTTTGTTGAAGGGCCTGCTGGACACCCGCGGCCACAGCAGGATCTTGAAAAGCACTTGCTGTCTCTCTGACAGTGCAGCTGCACCCACAGACGTGAGTTTACTCCAGCTGTGCATCCGACCCCCATGCTTTCACGGAGCCCCTTTTGTGCTTGATTCCGGACGGCAAGCTGCGTCGAAAGGGCCCTCGCGCACCCGGCCAGGCCTCAGGGTTGCCAGGTCGTTGATGCCGCGGTGCTTCCCAGGCGGGTTCCGCTGAGAACAGCGGCAGCTCTGCAGCGGGTCCGGGTGCCTACCCCACGGGAGCCGCCCTCCTCCCCAGCAGGGTCTCAGCCCTGGACTCCCAGCTGTGGCCCACACGCCCTGCTGCAGACGCTGCTCACCCCCGTCCACGTGGCAGCACGGTGCCCAGCCAGCCCGGGACACCTGGCAGGGACCATGTCTCTCTGTCTCTGTCTCTGCGGCCCCTGGTTTTCTCCCCTCTTCCTTTTCATTCCCACGCTCCCGGCTGACTTCACAGGCAGTGCGAGGCTTCCAGCAGATTATCTCGTTTCTTTTTATGGCGGAAGGAGAGACTGAACGATGACCACCTCCCGATCCTCCACGTGTCTGGAGCAGCAACTTTAAGGGACTTCCCCTCCTCCCTCAAGCTGGAGGATGGCAGCCTTTTTCGTATCCTTAGGAATGACAGGTCCCTCAGGCCGCGGTGAAAACACGAAGTGCGAGTTGAGACGATTTTCAACTATGGGATCCAGAAGGGAGAGAAAAATGGAGACCAAATGTGAACACTCCATTTGTGTGACTCGTCAGTTGTCCCTCTGGTGTGACTATCCTTAAACCTCGCTGGGTAATTGGATCCTCTGTAAGCTGGGCTTTGCTCACAGAGACCTTTCTGAGAATGACCGAGACTTTCGTAAGCTCTACTGTGAGGTTTCCAGATTTTACAAGCACTTTCTCCATACGGTAAATAAGATGTTGAAAGAGCTGGCGTTCTCTGAAGGCCTGTTGTTATTGTAGCCCCTCCAGTAACCACACACCAGTGAGAGCGGCTTCACAACACCGGCATGGACATCGAAATGCATCGTGAACCTCCTAGACAGTGGCTGTCCACCCGCTGACGGGCCCACATCCTTCCACCTCCTTGGTGTTTATTTCCCAGGAGACCAGTCTCCACGGTTGGACCACACTGCAGAGAGGAATGTCTCAGAAACACTGCAGGACCATCCAACTTCTTGCCAAGGACACATGGCTCCTCGAGACTCCTCTTGTGGTTTCCTACAACCAAGTCATGGGGCAAAATCTCAGCAGCACCTGACAATCTGGGGAAGACAGGACGGGGGCAGCACTGGCCATCCCTCTGGGCACCAGCAGCGCGGGCGTCCGATGCCAGGAAAGGGCATCTTGACTGAAAGTGTTGTTAGGACATGCCTGTTCCACTTTGAGCCAGAGACGTTCTGACCTGTGTCCAAGGGAGCAGGGACCCCGACTGAGGAGGAGGACATAGGCAGCTCTCAACATGCAACCACAGTAACTGATTTATGATTGGCCAAGAAGCAAGTGCCCTTCATGCATCCATATCACCACACCAGATGCTGCCAGGGCTGCTGAGCACCAGAACAGCAGGCCAGTCCTCGGTCTGCACTGGTGGTGCACCAACGCCGTTTATCGTCCGGCCCCAGCTGCCTGACCCTCCAAGCACTCATCTGCGTTCTTATCCCACCACAGGAGAGAACGTTCTTTCCAACTCAAGGATTTGTTTGAAACAAGCATGAGTTCTCCTTCCATTAAACACAATTTGTGCATAAAAACTGTGTACAGACTTGGTGAAAGGGACTAAGGAAATATGCTGTGTTTACTTTGTGGATCCCACAGAGGATACCTTTAACCCTTTGGTGTGTCAAGAGTCCACCTGGTTGGCCGGAAAGGAGGGATAAACCAGAGCGTCGTTCGAAAGCTGCTGGAGGACAAACAGCAGCTGGAAGGCCCTACTCACATGCAGCTCAGCCCCCCAGGAGGAGGGTGCCGTGTGCAGGTCCTGAGCCCGAGGGTCCTCAGGGTGGTTGCTGACAGGACAGTGCAGAGCACAGGGCTGTAGATCTGGCCCCAAGTTAGACTCGCTCGGTGCGGACCCCGCCAGCCTCTTACCAGGACGTCCCCTCAGGTGAGGCCCCAGCATGGCTGCCCATGGATGGTTTCCTTACCCACAGAAGAGGGAAATAACCTCCCAGGGCACTTGAGCGGAAGAGAGATGTTTCATCTAAGGCACTGGGAACTGTGTCAGCAGAATCACTGCCGCTGTCTGTGTTGTGACCAGTACAGGAAGATCATTTGTCCAAAAAAGGAAAGAACGTAGAGAGAAGCTGCTACTTTGAGCCTCTGAAGCCTCCATCACAGGCCGTCAGAGAGCCCAACAGCCATGCAGTGCTGCCCAGGGGCCTGTCTGCACTTGGGAAGCGGCCAGTCGGGGGGCGGCAGGCAGGGTCATCACAACGTGTCCAAGGTCTCTGTGGGAAGCTGCAGCCTCCATTGGTAACCAAGCGCCAGAAAAAAGAAAGGCCATCCAGAAACTTCTTCAAGTTTGCATTTCTCCAGTTCTGTCTGAATGCCCGTGTGGTTCTGGAGCTGAAGGTGGCCTGGCCAGACTCCGGCCTGCCCCAAGAGGAGCTGGGCTCCAGTAACGCCCTCCTGACATCTGACCACGTGCCCTGGATCCTGTGACCTGCTCTGGCTGTGCCAGTTGATCTCCAGGAGCCCGGGGCTGTGCTCAGACAGGCCACACCCAGCTGGCCACACGGACCAGCCAGGCGGGTGGAGCCTCCTGGCAGGAGAGACTGAAATAAAAACCTAATGGATTGGCTCAGCAGAAAAATGGAGGGGACAGAGGAAATCAGTGAAGTCAGAGCTAAAACAATAAAAATCACCTAATCTGAATGACAGAGAGAAAATAGACTTTACAAAAAAGGACCCGAATGTTCAAGACTTGTGGGACTATAACAAAGATCTAACATTCATGTCATCAGAATCCTAGAAGGAGAGAAGAAAGACAATGGGGTGGAAAAAATACAAATGAATAAATAAATACATAGTTGGTGAAAACTTCCCAAATTTGGCAAAAGACATCAGCCTACAAAATTAAGAAGCTGAAAAAATTCCCAAACAGGATAAACCCAAGGAAATCCACACCAAAAAAACAGCATAGTCAACTTCTGAAAACTAAAGACAAAATGAAATGACGTTTTACCCACAGGGGAAAAAACAATTCAAATTACTGCAGATTTCTCATCAGAAAGCATAGAGGCCAGAAGAAAACAGCCCCAACATTTTTCCTATGCTGGAAGAACTGTCACCTAGAAGCCTGTATCCAGCAGAAATAACCTTCAGGATTGAAGGGAAAAGTCAAAGCATTCTCATTTGAAGGAAAACTAAGAAAATCTGTCACCAGCATACCTACCCTAAAAGAGTTGTTAAAGGGACTTTCCTAGGAAGGAAACTTTAACATCAGGAAGGAAGAAAGAGCACAGTAAACAAAAATAGGTGTGAATATGCCAAGCCCTTTTCTCCTCTTGAGTTTTCTAAATTGTGTTTGACAACTGAAGCAAAAATTATACCACTGTCCATTGTGGAGGAAAAAAGACAATTACATGATAGACTAAAGAGAGTAAAAAGACATAAAGAGAGGTAAGTAATATCTAGAGAAAGTACTAAAAAGGCTATACAAAGAAATATGCTGAAAACATTATAGATAGACCAAAATAGAATTCTAAAAATTCTCCAAGTAATCCACAGACAGGCAGGAAAAAAGAAACAGAGAAGTGAGAAGAGAGAGGAAAAACAGAAAACAAAAAATAAAACGGCAGGTGCTAGCCCAGACATGTCAAAAGTTACACTAAATGTAAACAGCCTAGGCGCACTAAACACACGAAGAGATTGGCAGAGGAGGTTGCAGACTGTGACCTAACTGTGTGCTAGCTAACAAGAACCTCACTTCAAATACAACCAGAGGGCAGGTTGAAAGTTAAACAGTGGCATGAGATACATCATGCAAACGTTATTCCAAAGAAAGCAGAAGTGACTATATTACATCAGATAAAATAGACTTCAGAGCAAAGAAAATTGCCAGAGACCAACAGGGCCACTGGATGGTGATAAAAAGAGTCAATCCACCAGAAAGACTGGGAATCCTAAATGTGTGTGCATCAAACAACAGAGCTACAAAATAGCGAAGCAAAAACTGATGGAGCTGAAAGGAGAAAAAGGCAAACACACAATTCTGATTGGAGACTTCAACATACCCCTCTTGATAACTGATAAACAACCAGACAAATCAGCAAGGACCTAGAACTCAATGACACCGTCAACAGACAGGATCTAACCAACGTTTATCAAACATCCCCAGCAACAAGACGTGAATACGTTTCTTTCCAAGTGCCCGTGGAACATATCCCAAGATGGGCCATATCCTGGGCCGTAAAACAAACCTCAACAAATTTAAAAGAACTGAAATCACACATAATGTATTCTCTGACCACAGTGGAATCAAGCTAGAAGTCAATAGCAGAAAGATGACAGGAAAACCTCCAAACACTCGAAAACTAAACAGTAAACTTCTAAATAATCAGAGGAAGTCTCAAGAGAAATTTAAAATATATATCAAATTGAATGAAAATGAAAATACAGCATGTCAAAATGTGAGGGACACAGCTAAACCAGCGCTGACAGAGAAGTTTATAGAACTAAACGCATACACTAGCAAAGAGGGCATGTCTCAGGTCAGCAATCTAAGCTCTCACCTCGAGGACCCGGAAAAGGAAGAGCAAAGTAAACCGAAAGCAAGCAGAAGCTGAGAAACAATACAGGTGAGGGCAGGAATCAGTGCAACTGGAAACAGAAAGACAAGAGAAAAGCAATGACGCAAAGAACTAGTTCTTCAAAAAGATCAATAAAATAGACAAACCTCCAGCAAGGCTGACAAAGAAAGAAGAGACACAAATCAGCAACATCAGACGTGAGCAGGGGCCATCGTCACAGACCCTGCAGACCTCAAAAGATATGAAGGGAAAACTGCAGACAACTCTACATAATTACGACCACTTAAGTGAAAAGGACCAATTCATCAAAAAACACAAACCACCACAATTCACCCAACATGAAAGAGGTAGTTTCAATAGCTTTGTAGCCATTAAGGAAATTGAATTCAGAATTTTAAAACTGTCAAAAAAGAAATCTCTGGGCCCAGAAGGTTTCACTAGAGAATTCTACCAAATGTTTAAAGAATTAACATCAATTCTACACAATCTCTCCCAGAACATAGAAGAGAAGGCAACACTTTCCAACTCATTTTATGAAGCTCATGTTAGTCTTATACCAAGACCAGACAAAGACTATACAAAAAAGAAAACTATAGACCAATATTTCTCGTGGATATAGATGCAAAAATCCTTAAGAAAACATTAGTACATAGTAGAATTCAGCAATATATAAAAAGAATTATATACCATAAACAAGTGGGGTTTATTCCAGAGATGCAAGGCTGGTTCAATATTTGAAAATCATTCTACCATATTAATCCACCATATTAATGGACAAAAGAAGAAAAATCACATGATCATGTCAACTGAGCAGAACAAAACGTTTGGCAAAAATCAACACCTATTCATGCACGATAAGACAACTACCAGAAGCAAGAGGAGAATTTGGCAGTGCTGCAGGGTTCAAGTGTAATGGAAAACAACAAGTTGTGTCTTTACACATCAGCAGAAACACACCCACATATAGACCGTCAATTCATGTTCAACTCAGTGAAGAAAGGAATGTCTTTTCAACAAATGGTGCCACGACAACTGGGTATTCATATGGAGAAAAAAACAACATTGACCCTTGACTCACACTACACACAAAAATTAACTTCAAAATGGATGGTAGCCCTAAATGTAAAATAAAAAACTATAGAACTTGTAGGAGAAAAATCTTTGCAACCTTGGAGAAGGCAAAGATTTCTTAGATAGGACAGAAAAGGCATGAACCGTAAAAGAAAAACTTGACAAATTGACTTCATAAGAACTTAAAACTTTTACTATTAGAAAGACACCATTAAGGAAACAAAAAGGAAGTAGACCAACTGAGGAAACAGCTTTGGTTTTTTCACCTGCGCTGAAAAGGCATCGATGTAAATTAGCAACCTTATCTGATAAAAAATATTGATAACTAGAAATAAAAGGAAACATCCTCAACATGTTTTTGCTTTTTTAAGTTGGTGGGAAACTCCCTTGAGTATGGTCTATGTGCCAGCTATTAATCGCCTCTCCTGGCTGTACATCTACAGTCGTAAATCCTCTCCATGAAGACAAGCCTGCCTCTACCGGGAAGCTGCCCCAATGTTTTTGCCCAACACATTTCAGCATCTCTTTGGACTTAGAGATAAGCAGGAAAAAAAGGTGCTAGAGGAGGAGGTAACTCTCACTGCGTTACTAGGCCAACCCTCCAGAGCAAATCCTCCTGCTGGGAGCAGAGGAGGGGGAGGCTGGGTGGGGACCCTCAGGCACTGAGTGCCAGCTGGGGCAGCTTTGCTGATGGAGCCCGATAGGGGTCCTGACCCTGAACCCAGCTGGCCCTCCTGACCATCCTGGACTTCGGCCAAGCAAGATCACTGGAAGGTTTTTATAGTTGGAGAACTGATCCAAGCAACATTGACAGGCTCCCTGACTTCTTCCGAGTGGTGCTCCTTGACTGTGTCAGTCATGGAAGCAGCTCGGGCTCCCCAAATCTGGAGGAACTCCTGACAAGGAGCATGAAATAGAGGCAAGCAACAGCACCCTTGGTGGTGAAGCAGTGAGCTCCCCCATGTCGTCTGGGCCATGGCAAGAAGACCCTCTGTCTGCACTGCTACTCAACATTCCAGAAGTTCTACCCAATGCAGTAGGACCAAAAAAGAAAGAAATAAGAGATACAACATCAGAAAGAAAGAAGGGAGGGAGGAAGAGAAGAAGGGAGGAGGGGAGGGAGGGAAGGAGAGAGAGAGGGAGGAAGGAAGGAAGGTAGGAAAGAAGGAAGGAAGGAAGGAAGGGAGGAAGGAAGGGAGGAAGGAAGGGAGGAAGGGAGGGAGGGAGGGAGGAAGGAAGAAAGAGAAAAGAAACTCACTATTGGCACACGACATGTCTAGAACGTCTATGTCTAAGAATACCTATAGTACAGTTATTAAACACATTATCTCCTTTCACTGTCACTCCGTCCTCTGAGGTAGGTCTTACCATGCACATTGTACAGACAAGGAAGTTGACTGGTTTTGGGAAAACCAGATATCCACATGCAAAAGAATGAAACTAGACCCCTATCCTACACCATTCACAAAAATTAACTAGAAATGGACTAAAGACTTAAATGTAAAACTTGACACTGTAACACTCCTAGAGGAACACATAGGGAAAAATTTTCTTCACATTGGTCTTGGCAATGATTTCTTGGATATGACACCAAAAGCACAGGCAACAAAAGCAAAAATCAACAAGTGGGACTACATCAAACTAAAAATCTTCTGCACAACAAACGAAACAGTGAACAGAATGAAAAGGCAATCTATGGAATGGGAGAAAGTATTTGCAAACCATCTATCTGATAAGGGGTTAATATCCAAAATATGTATGGAACTCATACAACTCAATTGCAAAACAAATAATCCAACTAAAATATGTGCAAAGGACCTGAATAGACACTTCTCCAAAGAAGACATCCAGACAGCGAACAGGTGCATGATAAGGTGCTCAGCATCACTCATCATCAGGGAAATGCAGTCAAAACCACAAGGGGATATTACCTCACGCTTGTCAGAATGGCTGTTATCAAAAAGACAACAAATAACAAGTGTTGATGAGGATGTGGAGAACAGGGGACCTCATGCACGGTTGGTGGGAATGTAAATTGGTGCAGCCACTATGGAAAACAGTGTAGAGATTCCTCAAAAAATTAAAAATAGAACTACCATAATGCCCAGCAATCTCACTTCTGGGTATATATCTAAAGAAAACAAAATCACTCTCTCAAAGAGATATCTGCACCCCATGTTTATTCAGCATTATTTACAACAGTCAAGACATGGAAACAACCTAAGTGTCCAACAGTGGATGAATGAACAAAGAAGATGTGGTATTTATATACAATAGAATATTATTCAGCCATGAGAAAGAAGGAAATCCTGCCGGTTATGACAACATGGGTGAACCTGGAAGAGATTGTGCTAAGTGAAATAAGTCAGACAAAGAAGAACAAATACCATATGATCTCACTTATATGTGGAACCTAAAAGAGTCCGACTTAGAGCCGGCCTGGTGGCACAGTGGTTAAGTTTGGCATGCTCTGCTTTGGTGGCCCAGGTTTGCAGGTTCTGTTCCTGGGTGCAGACCTACACCCCTCATCAGGCCACGCTGTGGTGGCACTCCATATACAAAATAGAGGAAGATGGGCACAGATGTTAGCTCAGGAACAATCTTCCTCAAGCAAAAACAGAGGAAGATCGGCAACAGGTATTAACTCAGGGCCACTCTTCCTCACCAAAAAAAAAAAAGAAAAAAAAAGTCCAACTCATAGAAACAGAGAGTCAGTTGGTGGTTTTCAATTGATTGGTGACTGGGGAGTGGAGGAAATGGGGAGATGTTGATCAAAGGGCACAAACTTCCAGCTATCAGGTGAATAAGTTCTGGGGATCTAATGTACAGCGTGGTGACTATGGGTAATGGTACTGTATTGAATACTTGAAATTTGTTAAGAGAGCAGATCTTAAATGTTCTCACCACACACAAAAATATGGTAACAGGGGCCAGCCCCAGTGGCCTAGTGGTTAAGTTTGGCGCACTCCACTTCAGCGGCCCGGGTTCAGTTCCTGGGCGTGGACCTACACCACTTGTCTGTCAGTGGCCATGCTGTGGCGGCGGCTCACATACAAAAAGAGGAAGATGGGCAACAGACGTTAGCTCTAGGCAAATCTTCCTCAGCATAAAAATATATATATGGTAACAATGTGAGGTGATAGATGTGTTAACTAACCTTAATGTGGTGATCATTTCACAATATGTATGTATCTCAAATCATTACGTTGTACACTTTAAACTTATACAGTGTTAGCTGTCAGTTATATCTCAATAAAGCTGGGGAAAAAACAGAATATAATGACTTGCCCAAGACCTAGATCTAGCAAACAGCATGTCTGGAATGCAAAGGCAGGTCTGATGGATTCCAAGATCAGAGCTTCAAGCCACAAAACTCCCTCAAACACCTGAAAGAGTGGACTCAAAATTAGTAAAACCAAGAGAGGAAATTACAATGATGGACAATAAAATTAATATACAAAGCCAATAGCATTTCCAGACGCCAGCAATAACCAATTAGCCAACCATGGGAGGACGGAGGACTCATTCAAAATAGCAACACCATCAGTTAAATCCTAGGATCCGTTAAGTCAAGAAATGTGTACAAAACTTACAATGAGGAAACAGTAAATTTGTAAGGGACTGAAAGAGAAATGTGTGTGAACTGAGAGATTCGTGAGCATAATATGAAGAGCAGAAGCCAGGGCTGGGAGGACCGGGAGGTCTGAGCACATAGAGAGTATAAAAGGTATTAAAAACCCGAAACCCCACCATGCACAGTGACACAGCAGATGAAAACATAGCCCTCCACTCGGGGGCATGAATCAGGGTCTGAGTAAGTGGAGACACACATCACACTCTTAGGAGCCCTTTTATTTGTTGAAATATTTGGTCAGATAAGTGAAAAAGTTGGAGAAAGCAGGGAACCAGTACAGTGACAACATATCTCAAATGTTTCATTTTACCCGCATGTCCACCGAGCTCACAGGCGGGGGTGTCTGCGCCTGGTCGTTGTGGGAGCAAAGAGGTGCCGCCAGCCAGATAAATTACCATAATTTCCAATTATGAAATACCATGGGGCTTTAAAATGGTATTTTAGAAGAGTTTTTAGTAAACTTGAAAAGTGCTAAGGATACTGCTAAGTAGAAGCAGCGTGTTGCAGAACCATATATACAGCAGGAACACAGTTTTGTGAAAATACGTATCTACATTGATATAATACATATTTATGCATTTACATAGGTATTAAGATATCAGGAACATGTGGAAATCTTAACAGTGGTTAACTCTGGGTGAATTGTATTTCCTTATTTGTGTTTTCTTGTATTTCTCAAGTGCTCTGCAATACATATGCTTATTTTTAAAATTAAGCGTAAAAAAATAGTTTGAATTTTAGAGTGCCGTCTTGGTAACTATTCAAATATTTATACTATTCTCGCATTTTTCAGGGTTAACACAAATTACAGTGGCAGCTTTCCAGAGATATATTATTGCCCCACAAGGAGAAGTCCTTTTATAGTGAGAATTTACTTGAGATAGAAAATTACCTTAGATTTTAAGTGGGGCTTGCCTGCATATTTTTGAGGATTTCCCTAATAAAATAGGTAACATAGTATACTCCAGTGGTGATGTTTCAGAATGTTTTTGTAGGTATGTCAAGTGCCCTTTTGGTTGGGGGTGGGAAGGAAATCTGCTCTGTTCTCTGTTTTGACTGCCTTTATTCCTCTGTTCATGTGCTTTATCAGTTGTGCCATCTGTGTTTTCATGGGGGAAGATGTAAATTGCTATCCCTTTCCTTAAGTCCCCAAGCACAGAGGGTTACACAGAAGGTTTCAGGTGGTACATGGATGGATACATTTTATTTTAAAAGTTGCTAATTTGGGCTGCTGGGATGTAATGGTTAAGTTCTCGTGCTCAGCTTTGGCAGCCCAGGGTTCGAAGGTTTGGATCCTGGGCAGGACCTACACACCACTTCTCAAGCCATGCTGTGGCAGCATCCCACATATAAAGTAGAGGAAGATGGGCACGGATGTTAGCCCAGGGCCAATCTTCCTCAACAAAAAGAGGAGGCTTGGTGACAGATGTTAGCTCAGGGCTAATCTTCCTTACACACACACACAAAAAGTTGCTAATTTATTTCAGTGTATTGTAGAAAAAGAACAGCCAGTACAACGAGTCTGCGATTTTACAGATACTGTTTCAGGTGGCAATAAATGTATTAAATTTAAAAATTGAGTCTATTAAAGATGCATTAAATAAATGATAATAATTCACAAGATAGGGATATGGCAAAACTTTCAAATTAGCATGTGGAAGACTGAAATTTGGGAAACATTGCATATGAAATAATGTTTGGGCTTCGTGTTATAAATCTGGTGTGTTGTACCTGTGTTTTCATTGCTTTTAAATACCTTTTCACAGTGCTTTCTACATATGTACCATTTCTGGTTTAAGAAGATAGTCTGAATTTCCCTCTGCTTCAGTATCTTTTTACCCTTTTTCTTAATTGGTTTCAATATTATTGCAATATGATACACAGAAGTTTTGTAGAATTTATTAAAGGCATCTTTACTTCCTAGATTCAATTATAATCACCTTCTTCTAATTACTACAGTTTTTAAATAGAATAAAACCCCACCTCAATAACACAAGTGGGGTCCAAAAAATCCAAATGGGTGGATTGTGATCACATTACTGCCAGGTTGAGGGTCAAGGCAAGTGTGAACAATCCGCAGGCCACATCTGACCAGACCCCACCTGCTGGCGATTTTTCCCTCTGGCTTCACATCGAAGGGGCTGACTCTCGTGGTGGACTGGGACTTACAGAATGTCCGCAAGGACTGCAGAAATTCCCGGGGAGCTGGCACCCGATTCATTTCCTGATTCAGAGAGACTGGACTGGGAGAAAGTGGGCACCCGGGTCTCCGCCCTTCTGGGAGGATTGGAGAAGGTGTGCTGGGAACCTGGGCCCTGGAGCCCTGTTCCCGGCAGTGGGGAGGGTTAGGGGCCGGCACAGGTCTCCAGGGGACAATCAGGAGTGATGGAGTGATGTCCTAGACCTGCTCCATCTGAAGCGCCTAACTGGGGATACGTAGCAGAGAGGCGACACACTGGAACTGTTTATCGAACATTTTTCCCCAAAGTATCCTCATTTCCAGTCTAAGGGTGAATCCAAACTACTCAGATATCATCCCTCATTTCTTCGTGGGTGTTCATATTATCCTTTCTGTCTTTAATCTAAAAACTTGACAAGTAGCTGCCTGAGGTTGGAGATGGGGGAGGAGCCTTTCTTTTCAAGTTGCTTTGGGGCAGGGCTTTCTGCCTGTAACATCAACGCCAAAATTCACTTTTGGTCAGGAAAGTTTCCGGAATTATCTTTTGAATTATTCATTGCCATATTGCTGGTAAGATATAATTTGAAAGTTATATCCGGGTTGCAATGTGGCCCTGCTTGCTTATTAATTATGTGATCTTGGGCAACACACTTGACCTCCGCGAGCCTCAGTTTCCTTATTTGCACACTTGACACAAGAACACTGCCCTGTTCGGGTGCTATGAGATTAAACAAGTGTACGCATCCTGTGCGCAGTAGACAGGGTTAGTGTGATCACGAGCATTTGCATGAATACTACAGCCACCACCACACTTACCCCCGGCGTTCGAGGGTGAACTTTCGTGATGATTTTTTCAGGCCCATGGTTCCTTCTGTACTGCCATCTCCGTGCTCTCTTGCAGTGCTTTGGGGTATTACCGACACTGCATCTTTGCTTGATCTTTTAAAGCGTCTACCACGATTACAAGCTTAGTGTTTGAATACCAGTAACCAGTCTCATCTCTACGGACATTCACTTTTTCTCTCTCTTTTAAAAATAGGTAGTGGAAACCCAGATGTGCTGAAGTAACAGCTTTGGGCTGCTCCAGCCCCAGCACGGCGGGCTATTTGTGTCTCTCCCACTATTCTTCCCACCCGTGGGGCAGTTATTGGTAGCTGAGGGCTGGTCTTTTCTCCAAATTTCCTCATTATTTTTGGAGAGTTCCTTGCTGGACTTTGTTAGTTGTCCTTATTTTGGGTATAACTCTTGCTTTGTCTGAGTATTTCGCCCAAGAAAAGCTATCCCTTTGGCTGTCTTCCTGGAAGTCGATTTCTCTCTTAAATGCTAGAAAAGTGGCTCCAAAAGGGCCCTGGTTATGGCTATCCCCGACCAGTTCTCTGTCCTCGAAGGTGTGCACATTTGGAAGAAAGTGAACCCAAAGCTGCGATGTCTGTCCGCCTGCCAGAGAGGCAGACAATAGGGGACCCTTGTTTGGGAATTTATGAGGACTTTCCTTCAGCAGGCAAATTCCTCAGCTACCAACAGCAGCCTTATAAGGAAAGTATGCACTGAAACAATGGAAGTGTTTGGAAGTGAGTCACATTATTTCCAGGAATGGCATTAATAGACCAAAAATATTAATGCCCCATTGGAGTTTATCAGTGGGGTGTAGTGGCAATCCAGCCTTGCCAGTGTGTGTACTTTGGCAGGTTGAGAGCCTCGTCTGTCTGTTTCCTCCTTGGCACAGAGGGGGAAGTACGCAGGTAAGCCCTTCATCCTGCTCTGAGGACACGAATGGGCCGCCCCTGTGTGCAGGGCCCCTCAGGGTGCTGCGGAGGCCAGGTCTCCAGGGTGGCATTTGTCTGCTCAAGGAACTTACAGTTCAGCAGCAAAGAGGATGCAGAGGAAATGGCGCCAGAACAGCAGTCAACACACAAGAGCAGAAACTACATACAAAGGGAAGCCAGGCTCTCATTGGGAGTTTTCCATTATAAAGTGCTCATTACAGGAAATTTGGAATACAAAACAAAATGAAAAATGAAGTCACTTAGAGTCCCATCACCCAGAGAGAACCGTGGCGAACGTTTTTACCATATTTTCTTGAGAAGTTTTATATTGTAGTTCTAGAAAAAAAAAGTTGTTCTCACGTATCATATATCCAATCTTATTTCCTTCAAAACAGAATTATTGCACAGAACACTTCACCATAACTCAGGATGTATGAATGAATGTCATTAACTCTAGATAAGCATCAGTTTTTCTTGCTTTATCATCATTACCTTTAAGAGAATTTACCACAAGAATCTAAGAATCTCCCTGTTGGACATTATGGTTGTTTATATTTTTCACGATTACAAATAGTGCTATCCCATAATGAACATTTTTGGGCATAAAGATTTTTTTCCATATTTTGAATTCATTCCTTTGGATAAATTCCCAGAAGTAGAATATTGGAACAAGGGATACGAATGCCTTTAAGACTCCTGATATATATTACCTGGCTGAACTTACACCAAGCCAGTGCTTTCAGTTAAATAAAATATATTCAAATACTGAAACATTGTATTTTGTTGGAGAGTTTTGAGAAGGAATTTGTTCTTCTACTTCAGAGAGCTGTACAAAAAATGCTAAATAGTGCACAGCTTGCTGTGTACGGAGAGTCTGTGTGAGGGTTATGATTTTTTCCTACATTAATGGAGCACCTACTGTTTGCACCCAACATCTGGGTGCTGGAAAAGGTGTGAAGAAGAAGTCCGAATCCTCGTGAATATCAAGTCCCCTGTGGAAGTTCTGGCCCCATGAGTGAGGGGGAGGCGAGCACCCCTTCTGGCAGAGCCCTCCGCCGCCCAGAGCCCCCTGACGTCCCTCGGCGTGGGGGAGGTGGGAGGGCAGGTAAACCCAAAGTCCCAGGGCGGGAAAAGCCCAAAGCGTGTTTACTCTGGAAAAGAGAGAAAACCTAAATACTGCTGGTTCACGCTCCGCTGCGTGGAAAACAGAACGGGCAGGGGCGCGACAATGTTCCACACCTTTTTCCTGTGAAGCTTGGCTCTCATTTTCAGTTATTCGTTGCTTCCAGGTTGGACGACTTAATGTGTTTTGTTTCCTGAGCGACCACACAGGTTCCAGAAGGCAGGAGAAGGGGGGAAGCTGTTGGGTTGCAGACGAGGGGGGCAGGGGCGAGGGGCGCAGGCGGCCTTGCACACGGAGCTGCATGCCCGTGACCTCTCCGCTCCCACCGCATCTGAGGTCCTGCAGGGCCGGCTTCCAGCTGGCGGGAGGCGCGGGTCTGGAAGCGCGGGGCGGCTCTGCCTGTGGTCCCGCTGTTAGAGCAGCAAGTGGCCGTCGTCCGTCTCCAGCCTGTGGGTGGTTGCGATAAGCTGGGTTTTGCCTTGTGGGAGCCTGAGGTCCAATTAGCGACGATGTGGTCTTGTTCCAGGCCCTTTCAAGTTTGAAATAAGAACCCCAGGCCCCCCGTGAGCCAACGAGCTTTGGTTTGTTGACAGTTGAGCCTCTCAATTCCCGCTTCGCAGTAAGGAAAAGTGAAGTCTCAGCAACAAGAATCCGGTTCTGACTGCTCAAGAGAATTCTGCATGTTCTGCTGTTTAATTTTGGAGACGCCAGCACTGATTTCACCCGAGGCGCAGCCGTCCTTGTAAGGTGAATCTCACTGCATCTGAGCCCGGGTGCTCGGGACCTCACCCACACTGCCTGGAGCAGCCTCAAGCCTCAGGTTCCCGCATTTCACTCACTCCTCACCAGCTGCTTCTGCCATTGATTCTAAACCAGCCGGTGGGGGCCTTTTGTGCCACGTTGCTGGGCCGCAGACACAGGCACTGGCGGGATGGAGAGGACAGTCTTGGTCTAGACAGTGGTCAGGAAATTGGGCCCCTCACCCCGACACAAGCCCCCTCCTCAGGGATCTGGGGGTCCATCTGCCTTGGCCAGGGGGCTACGGCACAGCATCTCTCCAGACACTGTGGAACGGGAGGAAAACGATATGGGGTCCTGATGGAGCCACACTTCCTCCTGAGGACAAACATGTCCAGCAGAACAACATGGATGAATCTCACAGATAGTCTGCTGAGGGGAAGAAGCCAGGCACCAAGGGTGCAGACCACACGCGTCCATCTCCACGAGGTTTAACCAGGCCAGACTCATCTGTGGTGGACGCCTCAGACCCCAGGTTGCCTGGGGGGTGGTGGGGGGAGTCGATTGAGAAGGGAGTGAAGGAAACTTCTGGCCGAATGGAGACATCTTATATCTTATTGGGTGAGGGCTACAGAGGACTGTCGATTTACCAAAATAGTACAATTCATCGTATGTAAATTTTACCTTCAAAAACCCCTGAGCCCGTGATGGTCCAGCAGCGGGAATCATGACCGGGCTTCACCAAAATGCCCACACTCAGATCCAGCTAAGAACCTCTAGGATTCTTTTCTCTTAGTTGGCTTCTCTCATCCCAAACCAAATTCCACTTAAAGCTCTAAATTGTCAGAATTACTCTTGGGAGATGGCTTCCCTCCATAGATTCCTTCCTCAGCTTTGCTGCTTGACTTAGCCCAGCTGCTAATAATTGAAAAGCATGATAACCCAAATATAATGTTTCCAGGCAAGTAAATCTACAAACTTTCAATCATTTCTGTTTGATTGTTTCTCTGAAAAAAATCTCTCAATGGCCAGGACTCAGCAGTGGTGAGTAGAGAGGAGCATTTGGTGAGTAGAGAGGAGCACTTGGTGAGTTAGAGAGGAGCGTTTGGTGAGTTAGAGAGAAGCGTTTGGTGAGTTAGAGAGAAACGTTTGGTGAGTTAGAGAAAAGTGTTTGGTGAGTTAGAAGCATTTGGTGAGTTAGAGATGAGCATTTGGTAAGTTAGAGATGAGCGTTTGGTGAGTTAGAGAGCAGCGTTTGGTGAGTTAGAGAGAAGCGTTTGGTGAGTTAGAGATGAGCATTTGGTGAGTTAGAGAGCAGCATTTGGTGAGTTAGAGAGCAGTGTTTGGTGAGTTAGAAGCATTTGGTGAGTTAGAGATGAGCATTTGGTGCATTTGGTGAGTTGGAGAGGAGTGTTTGGTGAGTAGAGAGGAGCATTTGGTGAGTTAGAGAGGAGCGTTTGGTGAGTTCTAAGCATTTGGCAAGTTAGAGAGGAGCGTTTGGTGAGTTAGAGAGCAGCGTTTGGTGAGTTAGAGAGCAGCATTTGGTGAGTTAGAGAGCAGTGTTTGGTGAGTTAGAGAGCAGCATTTGGTGAGGTAGAGATGAGCGTTTGGTGAGTGATGGGGAGCATTGGTGAGTTAGGGTGTAGTGTTAGAGAGGAGTGTGTGGTGAGTTAGAGGGCAGTGTTTGTTGAGTTAGCGGGGAGCATTGGTGAGTTAGAGAGGAGTGTTGGGTGTTAGAGAGGAATGTTTGGTGAGTAGAGAGGAGCATTTGGTGAGTTAGAGTTCAGCTTTTGTGTGCTGCTGTGATTCGCCTTCAGCTGTCACTGTCCTAATATGTTTGGGTGATCTCAGTTACTGAGGCCGCAGCTTCAGACCCCTCCAGCTGCAGAACTACTCAACACCACTGAAGGAGAGGCTCAGCTTCCAAAACATCACAAACCCCACTAGGGTTATCTTTGTGGGTTCTTTACTCAATGGATAGCAATTGGTTTTGCATAATCACCCTGCCATTCCTGAATTTGCCTTGTCTGGGGCGTTATTCCAAACACTGGGTGTCTGCTCCCTGTGCTGGCAGGAAGTGGGCAAGACATGAGTGGGCGACACTCGCTATTTGTCCACCTCTATCAATTGTCCCTCCTCCAAGAAACCACCCTGGTTTTCTTTTGTGGGCCCATCTTCTCTGAGTGGCCTGAACAGGGGCCCAGGAGTCCCCAGGCATCCGAGAGCCTCCAGGACCGAGGCTGCCCCTCCCAGGCTTTGGAGCTCCATGGCTGCATGGTGGGGCCTGTGTGAGAGGAGAGCGGACCCCAAGGATCCACAGGAAGGCAGGGGGGCTGAGATCCAGGCATTAGTGAGCTCTTTCTCTGGGCTTTGAGTTACACAAGCCAACAAATGAGCTCACTTCTCCTGTAAGCCACCTGGGCTTGGGTTTTCTGTACCTTTCTCTCATAAAGTCATAAAGAATTAACTTCAGTCCACTCTCTCATGCACCCCCAAATGGTCTCCCCCTACTCTAACCCCTGGCCACCACTGACCAGTCTCCATCCCTCCAATTTTGTCACTTTAGGAATGTTATACAAATGGGATCTTGGGCTTGTGCATTTTGAGGTTGGCTTTCTCCCTCAGCCCAGTGCTCTTGAGATCCACCTGAGGTTGCGTGTTGATGGTTCCTCCCATTTTATTGCTTCGAGTGTCCATGGTGTGGATGGACCACAGTGTGCTTGTCCGTCTGGAGGTTGAGCCACATCTAAGTTGTTTCCAGGTTTTGGCTATTACAAATAAAGCTGCTATGAACTGTTATGTGAACATAAGTTTTCATTTTTCTAGAGTAAATCCCAAGGAGTGTGATGCTGAGTTACATGGTTAAGTGTGTGTCCAACTTTATAAGAAACTGCTCAGCTATCCTCCAGGGTGGCCATGCCGTCTCACACCCTCACTAATAGCCGATGAGAGGTCCAGTTTCTCCGCATCCTCACCAGCATTTGGTGTCGTCACTATTTTTTGTTTTAGCCATTCTAATAGGCATGAAGTGATATCTCATTGTGTCTTCAATTTGCGTTTCCATCATGGCTGATGATGTTGGTGAGTGTCTGTGCAAATCTTTTGCTCATTTTCTGATTGGATTGTTTGTTTTCTTGCAGTTGAATTTAGAGTATTCTTTATGTTTTGGATACAAGTTATTTGTTAGGTATGTGATTTGCAAATATTTTCTCAGTCTGTAGCTTGTCTTTTCATCCTCTTCTCTTGCAGAGAGAAGGCTCTTGCAGAGCAGAAGTTTTATTATTCACGATTTGGATGACTTCTCCCAGTCATCCAGACCTAAACCTTGATCTGTGTTAACTCCCCGTCCCCTTTCTTCACATCCAGTCTGTCCTCCAGACATTCAAACTCCTCTGCTGAGCACCTGCGAATGCCAGGGACCTGCCTCCAGGAGTGTGTGGCCTGCCAAAGCCCATGGAAGCGCATGTGGCCAAGCACATGGAGAGGACACCTGAGTCAGTCGTGGGTGGGGGTTCAAAGAAAGGCTCCTGGTGGGTGGGGCCCTGAGCTGAGGTCGGGAGGATGGGATGGGGGCCATCAGGGGCAGAGGGGAGGGTCCCCACCAAGGCAGTCTTATGTGTGAAGGACTTCAGTCCACAGGGTGTGAGGCACATTGGAGAACAAATGGGAGGAGGTGGAGAGAGACGATGCTAGAGGGAAGGGCAGGGAGCACGCCTGCGGCCTCATGGTGGAGTTCGAGCCTGATCGTCCGAGGGCAATGGGGAGCACTGTGGAGCCTACAGGGAGATCACTTCTGTCTCAGCACGCCTCCTTCTGCTCTTTCCTCAGCTCTGTTGTATTTTCCATGTCACCATCACGAATTGGAGGATTGTCAGTTCAGCATAGCCTCTTTCAATGTCCTGTCAGCTCCAATGAGCCTCCACGCCCACCTGCCCAAACCTGTCACGCACCAGGCTGCCCACCTTCATCCATCACTCCCTAGCTCAGAGGCCTTCCATGCTTCCCTCTGCTACTTGAAATGAGGTGGGGCCAGATGCTGATGCACAAGGCTGAATAAAACCCCTAAACTCCAGGGAACGGTTTAGTACCCCGAGCTTGTGCTCAGTCTCCACCATTACTGTCACAGACTGTGCTCCACTGTAATCCCACATGTGCTCCACTATAATCCCACATGTGCTCCACTATAATCCCACATGTGCTCCACTGTAATCCCACATGTGCTCCACTATAATCCCACATGTGCTGCACCATTAATCCCACATGTGCTCCACTGTAATCCCACATGTGCTCCACTGTTAATCCCACATGTGCATCACCATTAATCCCACATGTGCTCCACTATAATCCCACATGTGCTGCACCATTAATCCCACATGTGGCCACTATAATCCCACATGTGCTCCACCATTAATCCCACACAAGGACTGCTGACTTGAGGGTCCCCCATAGCCTCTGGTCTGTTTTCACATATGCGTTTGTGTGGCCTGCTCTCGGGGGCTCCACAGAGAAGTGGTGTGAAGAGGACCCTGGAAGTTCAGAAGTCCGGCATTATGGCACCTGCACTTTCCCGTTTTACTGCACATGCTTTTCTCTTGGGTCAGGAACCACAGGACCGTTCATGGCTCATAGACTGGACATTATGTCATATTTTCCAGCTGATTTCCCTGTGGAATGCGATGGGTAATGAGAGGAGTCGGCTGTCCCTGCTGGGCCCAGTTGGGGAGAATCCCTCCTGGTCTGTCTGCCAAGCCAGCTGCTTCCCATCCTCTCACCTCGCAGCAGTCCATACTTTTCCCACCACAGAAGTGTGGGATAATGGGAAGGAATGTACCAGCCACCAGCCAACTCCACCTCTCCTCTCTCTAAAGCAGAAATCTTCCTTTTCTTCCGACTTTTCCCGTTTGAATCTAATCGGTGCATCTCAAATAGCAATACACGACTTTGAAATTAACAGCAGAATCTTGTTAGTGCAACATAAAGCCTAACTTGGTGTAGATTGAGATGCTTTGAATAATCCATGAGAGGTAAGCTGTCTCAGCGCCACAAAGACACCCTCTAAAAACAACGCCTCCTATAGAGCAGCTCTGGACTCTAACTCTGTAGACTTTGTGCTGCAGGGAGACTTCTCCAAACTCTGTTCTCCCGGGGGACCTGGCTCCGGGGGGGCCCTGGAGCTCCGACGTTAGATAAGGTGGTTTACAGCTGCGAAGGGGAAAGGGGTTCCACAGAGCCTGCAAACCTGATTTGATTCTGGTTTTTCAAGTTTTTAGCTATGTGACCTTGAATAACTTATTTATCTTGATCTCAGATACCTCATCTGTGAAACAGCAACAGCAGTACCCGCATTTAAGAGTTAACATGGAGGACCCACGATAAAATATTTAAATGATAAATTATTTAGTAAATGATTTTAGGACAATCAATTATCCATGTAAAACAAAATTCCTACTCTTTACTCTTCATTCCATGTACTAAAATACATTTCAGATGGATCAAGGATTTAAATGTGAAAGAGGGAAGAAAGAAAGGTCATAGGGAAAGCAAAGATGCACATTTTGGAAATCTTGGAATGAAGAAGAATGCTCTAAGGAAATCTGGACACCTTTCTGGATACAAAATCCAGAGGCACTGACAAAAAGGCTGATAAAATTAACTGCATCACACTTTGTAAACTCTTTGTGGGAATAAACATGATAAATAAAGGAAAAACTGGCGGGATGTTTTCCACACTTGAAGAAATGTAGAAACTTCATAATACACATACAGAGAAGAACAGGTTCCACTTGTGCAGAGCAGTCCCTCCCCTGAATCAACCCTCCCACAGATCACAACCATAAACTCTGGACAAAACATTAAAACTGCTGCTGGAAGGCACTGGAATGTGACTGAGAGCTGGGACCCTGGTGAAGAGGGATGTTCTGTGTTTGGCTGTACTGGTGTCAGGGTCCCAGCTGAGATGTGGTCCGTGGTTTTGCACATTGCTACCATAGGAGGGAAGCTAGGTAAGGGGTGAATGAGATCTTTCTGTATCACTTTTTTACAACTGAGTGTGAGTCTTCAATTAACTCAAAATAAGAGGATTTAATTTTAAAAATCAATTTTTAGGGGCCGGCCCCGTGGCTTAGCGGTTAGGTGCGCGCGCTCCGCTACTGGCGGCCTGGGGTTGGATCCCGGGCGTGCACTGATGCACCACTTGTCAGGCCATGCTGTGGCGGTGTCCCACATACAGCAACTAGAAGGATGTGCAACTGTGACATACAACTATCTACTGGGGCTTTGGGGAGAAAAAGGAAAAAAAAAAAAAAAGGAGGAGGATTGGCAATAGATGTTAGCTTAGGGCCGGTCTTCCTCAGCAAAAAAAGAGGAGCATTGGCATGGATGTTAGGTCGGCTGATCTTCCTCACAAGAAAAATCAATTTTTATAATTTACAGGATTACAGAACAAAGGATTAATTCATATGATCGTCTCAACCGATGTACAGAAAGCCTTTGACAACATTCAACAAACATTCATGATTTTAGAAAACAAAAAGAAAACCTCCCAGCAAACTAGAAGAACCCAGCTAAATGTAGGGAAATTACCTCAATTCGATAAATGGCATTCAAAAAAATCTACAGTTAATTTAATGCTTAACAGTGAGATATTACACAGTTTCCTTTTAAGATAGGAAACAAGGTAAGAATGACCACTCCCACCATTTCTTTACAACACGTACTGGAGGCAACAGCCAGAGCGATACGATGAGAGAGAACAGACAGAACCTCACACCAAGGCTCGATGTCTGCATAGCTCAGTTCCTCGTACCTGATCCCTCACATCCAGTTTTCCACAAATGTTACAAACACTGTCTGAACAGATAAACAAGCATCAGAACCAACTCAGATATGGCAGAGATTTGGGGAGTATCAGATCAGGACTTTAAAACAACTGCGGTTAGTAAGGTAGGGGCTCTAATGGAAGAAATGGATGATATGTAACAATGGGTGGGTAATGCACACAGAGAGATGGAAACTCAGAGAAAGAAGAAAAAGGAAACGCAAGAAATAAAAAACATTGTAACAGAAATAAAGAATACTTTGATGGATTCCTGAGTCGACTGACGAGGAAATAATCAGTGAGTTTGAAGATATGTCCCCAAATATCTGGAGATTAAACAACACACTGCTAAATAACAAATGGGTCAAAGAGGAAGCCCGCAGAGAAATTTAAAAGTATTCTGCACTAAATGAAAATGAAAACACAACTTATCAAAATATGTGGGATGCAGTGAAAGCAGTGCTTAGAGGATTGAAGTTATAGCACGAATGCACATATTAGAAAAGAAGAAAGATCTAAAGCCAATAATCTAAACTTCTACCTTATAAAACTAAAATAGACGAGCAAATTAAATCCAAAGTAAGAAGAAAAAAAGAAATAATAAATCAATGGAATTGAAAATCAGAAAACAGTAGAGAAAATCAACAAAACCTAAAGCTAGTTCTTTGAAAAGATTAATAAAATTGATAAACCTCTAGCCAGATTAATCAAGAAAAAAGGAGAGAAGACACAAATTACTACATCAGAAATGAAACAGGGGCCATCAGCACAGATCCCACACATGTGATAACCTAAGTGAAATAGACCAGTTTCTTGAAAGACATAGTCCACCAAAATGCACACAAGAGAAATAGATAATCTGAATAGGCTTATATCCATAAAGAAATTGAATCAATAATTAACAATCTTCCAAAACAGAAAGCACCAGACCCAGATAGGTTCACTGGTGAATTCTACCAAACGCTTAAGGAAGATATTATACCAATTCTCTACAATCTATTACAGAAAATATAAGCAGAGGAAATACTTTCTAACTCATTCTATGAATCTTACATTACCTTAATATAAAAAACAGACAAAGACATCAGAAGAAAGGAAAAACTATAGACCACTGTCTCTCATGAATGTAGATGCAAAAAATCCTCCACAAAAATATTAGCAAACTGAATCCAATAATTTGTATAAAAAAGAATTATACACCATTGCCAAGTGGGATTTATCCCAGGTATGCAAGGCTGTTCAACATTCAAAAATCAATTAATGTAATCCTTCACATCAACAAGTTAAAGAGGAAAAATCATGTGATCATATCATAAAGAGGAAAAGTAGATGAGGAAAAAGTATTTGATAGAAATCCAACACCCATTCATGATAGAGAGTCTCAGCAAATTAGCAATAGAAAGGAACTTCTTCAACTTGATAAAGAGCATCTACAAAAAACTTCAGCTAACATCAGACTTCATGGTGAGAAACTAGAAGCCTTCCTCCTAAGATCAGGAACAAGAAAGGATGTCCCCTCTCACCACTCCTAGTTAACATCATACTGAAAGTCCTAGCTAATACTGTAAGACAAGAAAAGTAAATAAAAATATATACAAATTGAGAAAGAAGAAATAAAACTATCTTTGTTTGCAGATGACATGATTGTCTATGTAGAAAATCCCAAAGAATCAGCAACAACAAAAAACCCTGGAAGAAATAAGTGACTATAACAAGGCTGCAGGATAGAGGTATGTTAATAAAATGTCCATTGCTTTCCTATATACCAGCAAGGAACAATTGAAACATCATTTACATTAGCACCAAAAAAAGAGAGGCATACTTAGGTACAATCTAACAAAATGCATAGATGTATAACACCTATATGAGGAAAACTACAAAGCTCTGATGAAAGAAATTGAAACAGATCCAAGTAAATAGAGAGATTCCATGGTCATGGAGAGGACGACTCAATATTGTTAAGATGTCAGTTTTCCCAACTTGATCTGAGGATTCAATGCAATCCTCATCAAAATCTCAGCAAGTTATTTGTGATTATCAACAAACTGATTCTAGAGTTTATATGTAAAGGCAAAAGACCCAGAATAGTCAACACAAATATTGAAGAAGAAGAAGAAGAAGAAGGAGAACAGATACTACCTGACTTCAAGATTTGCTATAAAGCTACATTAATCAAGATGTGATTGGTGAAAGAACAGACAGATAGATCAATAGAACAGAATAAAAAGCCCAGAAATAGACCCACACAAATACAGTCAACTCATTTTTGACAGTCTTTTCAACAAAAACTTTTACTCTGCAAAAGACGTTATTAAGAGAATGAAAAGACAAGCCACACTCTGGGAGAAAATATTTGCAAAGTACCTATCTGATAGAGAACTGGTACTCAAAATGGACAAAGAACTCTTAAAACTCAACAATAAGAAAACAAACAACCCAATTAAAAAGTGGGCAAAAGATCTGAAAAGCTACCTCACCAGGGAAGATATACGGATTGCAAATAAACACATGAAAAGATGCTCAACATCATATGTCATTGGGGAATTGTAAATTAAAACAACAGTGAGCTACCACTACACATCTATTGGAATGGCCAAAAGCCAAAACACGGACAACACCAAATGTTGGTGAGGATGTGAAGCAACAGGAACTCTCCTTCGTTGCTGGTGGGAATGCAAAGTGGTACAGCCACTTTGGAAGGCAGTTTGGTGGTTTCTTACAAAGCCAAACATACTCTTACCATACAATTCAGCATTTAAGGTCTTTGGTATTTACCCAGATGAGTTGAAAACTTACGTCCACACAAAAATGTCCACACAAATCTTTACAACAACTTTATTCATAATTGCCAAAACTTGGAAGCAACCAAGATGTTCTTCAGTAGATGAACGGATAAATAAACTGTGGTCCATCCAGACAATGGAATATTATTCAGTGATTTTAAAAAATGAATATCAAACCATGAAAAGACATGGGAGAACCTTAAATGCATATTACTGAGTGAAAGAAGCCAATCTGAAAAGGCTACATACTGTGTGATTCCAACTCTATGACATTCTGGAAAAAGGAAAACTGTGGAGACAGTAAAAAGATGAGTGGTTGCAAGCTTTAGGGTGGTTGAGTAGGTGGAGCACAGGGGATTTTTAGGGCAGTGAAACTATTCTGCATGATACTGCTATGGAGGACATATGTCATTATGCATTCTTCAAAACCCATAGAATGTACAACACCAAGAGTAAGCCCTCTTATAAACTCTAGACTTTAGTTAATAATCATGTATTAATATTGGCTCCTCAATCGTAATAAATACACTACTAAGGCAAGATGTTAATAATAGGGAAACTGTGGAAGGGGTATTTGGGAACTCTCTGTACTCTCTGCTTAATTTCTCCATTAAACCTACCACAGCTCCAAAAAACAAAATCTATTAATTTTTTGAAAAGTGCAGAAGCTCTTTAGGCACTGTTTGAAAAGATGCTAAACTGAACAACCTAGAAGGTAAGTCACGCTGTACGTAAGAGGTGGAAACTAACGTATGTTCGCGTTTGTTTGCATAAAAGAAATCGGAAAGGTCCTTGATGCTAATAAAGGTAGTTGGAGGAGGTAGCAGGAAAGCAGATAGGACCAAGAGTGACAGTTTACTGTACAGCTGTGATGTCCTCTCAGTTTCTGAACCACGTGGATACTACCCACTCAAATATAAAGAGAATTTTTTCAATATTAATGATAATCCTTGACCACAGGAGAACCCAATCGCGAGGTACGACAGAAGTTCTGTGGGACCCAAAGGAACGTGAGTGTACCGCCGGTCCGTAGCCTTTTCCCTGTAACATCCAAGGATTTCAGCAGCAGCAGCCAGTGCTCCAGCAACACCCGGAAGCCTCGGGGAGGCACGGCCGGTGACAGGCCCCGCCCAAGCGGCTGCGGCCAATCAGGACCCTCCACGCCGCTCGGCGGTGGGATCAGCCAGTCAGGACCCTCCACATCGCCTCCAGCAATTGTCCTATCAGAGCTCTCTGTGGGCCCTCGCCTGCGGTGGGGAAGGCCTTCGTCTCCAGTGCGACCTGTGCTCAGAGGTCGAAGAGCAAAGGTCCGGGGTGGTGGAGGGGAAGGAGCGCAGGATAGGGAGTAGAGGAAGAGTCCAATCCAGTCTCTCTGGCTCCAGCCAGTCGGATGGGGTCCTGTGGGATCCTGCGCTGCGTCTGTGCGTGGACAGACCTCCAGCGGAGACCAGCTCCGCCTCCATCCTCCACAGCTCTCCTGACCCCAGGACCCGGACCCCAAGGCCCTGACCCCAGGACCCTGACCTCACGACCCTGACCCCAAGACCCTGACCCCAAGACCCTGACCCCAGGACCCTGACCTCACAACCCTGACCCCAAGACCCTGACCACAGGACCCTGACCTCACGACCCTGACCCCAGGACCCTGACCTCACGACCCTGACCCCAACACCCTGAACCCAGGACCCTGACCTCACGACCCTGACTCCAGGACCCAGGCTCCCTGCCCACGGCCCCACTCCTGCCTCCAGGATCCCTGCCTGTTCTCTCCCGTGTCCAGCGCTCACAAGGAGGTCTCCCACTAGAGACTGCACTTCAAGCCTGTTTATGGGGGTGGATGGGGCTTGAACTTGGGGCTGGGGCGTCCATCTGAGCAGACGAGCCCCTCAGGGTGCAGTCCTAGCCAGGAGGGCATGAGAAGGGCGAACCCGGCCAGAGGGCTCCCTCTGCACTCTTGTCCCTGCACACGTGAGGGACAGGCCAACTGTGACTGGCCACACCCCAGGTTGTTTGAAACTTTGCAGGGAGGAGGGGGTCAGAGCACAACTGCCCCTGAGGCCATCCTCTGTCCCTCTGCGTGATGACTTGCAAAGGGATGCCCTGTGTGAGGAGAAACCGTGTGGGGGAGGAGAGAGAAAACAGCCCTCAAAGTTCCTCTGTGCTACTCTTGGAGTGACATGTTTGAAAAATGTTATTAGGGCAGAAAGAGGGATCCTGTTCCCTCTTTTGGTAACCCCACTCATTCCTTTTCTCCCAAAAAATCCCAACCAGGAAAAATCAGTACACATCACCAACTGCCCCTCAGCAACACCACGCGATACAAAGGCGGGGGACGTCAAGGAAATGAGTGATGAAATGAGATGGGCACTTGTGAGTGGACATCACCCACTGGCCCAGGGTCAGGCAAGTCCAGCCTCTGCAATGGGTTGAAACGCACCAAATATGCTAAAATCCAGGAGTTTGTAACCATACTGAAAATAACAACAACACAAGTCACCTTTGCAGATGCGAAAAAAACAACTTATTTTTCTGAAACCTGATAAACAGTGGCAAGAAGAGAGCATTTACCTGGCCTTTCCCGGACAGACCACTCCTCAGGGTCTCCAAACAGTGGGTGAGGGAAAATCTCCCTTCAGAGAAGATTTACAAGCAATAGATGAAAAAAGGCAGAAAACAGTTAGAATGCCTTCACTCTGCAACCCTGCCGTGAAGAAAGGACCTAGGGCGACGTGAAAGCCCGCGACACCACGGAGAGGCCAGCAGACGCGGGGCCTCCACGGAAGCAGAGAACAGCCCCGTCTCCTGTTCTTGCTGAAACAGAACCTGGAAGGAGTGCAACGGGGCCGGATCCTTACGTTGTACAGCAAAGACGGACGCATTGATGCCGCCACTGCCGTAATAGCAACATCCAGACATCGGGGTCCTGCAGGAGAAGGCAAATAAACCACAGAAAAAAGGGGGAGGAAGACGAGAAGATGAAAAAAGACTTATGAGATCCTAACTGGAAAAAACAGCTACCTAAAAACAACTGGAGTGATTGAACACTGGAATCCTTGTCAGCTATTTTAGGTGTAAATGTGGCCTTGTGGTTGTGTGGGGTTTTTTAGTTCTTATCTTTTAGAAATACTTTCTGAAATGTTTATGGATAAAATAATAGGACGTCTGGGACTGGCTTAAAATAACCCAGTGGAGAAGTGGGTGGGGTGTAGACAAAGCAAGGCCAGCGTGTGCCGGCACTGGGTGACGGGTCCAGGGCTCTTACACTGGTCTCTCTGCTTTCTGCATGTTTGCAAGTCCCCACAGTAAAGGTCTCACACGTGTGGATACTAAATCGCCTGTGAACTGACTTTCCCTGAGTGATACGCCTGAGCCAAGAGGGTGGACATCTGGGATCCCAGCCCTTACATTAAGGAGGCGACTAGCAGTGTGTTGGGTGCACACCCTTCCTCAGGAAGGAGAAAAAGGGGGAAATTGTATATGGGGTTTTACTTGTGATAATTTGCTGCTATCTAAACTTAGGCCTTAGCAGGACATGCACTTTTTTGTGTGTGTGTGTGAGGAAGATTGTCCCTGAGCTAACATCAGTGCCAATCCTCCTCTATTTTTTTTTTTTTTTTTTGGTAAGGAGATCAGCCCTGAGCTAACATCTGTTGCCAATCCTCCTCTTTTTGCTGAGGAAGATTGGCCCTGGGCTAACACCCGTGCCCACCTTCCTCTACTTTATGTGGGACGCTGCCACAGCATGGCTTGATAAGCAGTGTGTAGGTCCCTGCCCGGGATCTGAACCTGCAAACCCTGGGCCACCGAAGCAGAGTGAGCAAACTTTACCCCTATATCACCGGGCTGGCCCTGACGCGCATTTTTTAGTGGTCTTTGTTTCTGTCTGTGTGACCTTTGCCTGCATTTTCCTCTTCTGTAAAATGGAGGCCACTAACACGTCCAGGCGCATCTTCCATTTTTCAGGGATGACGAAGAGCTCTGGGCTTGCCCTGCTCACCTGTGTCAGTCCCCTCGGCATCTTCACAATCCAAGCCCCAGACCTCCGAGGACAGAGCGGGTCACAGTCCGCTGACCCTGAGGGGACGCGGCCACGGATCGTCAGCACTCCCGCCTTGCTCGATGAGGAAACGACTTGCTGTGAGAGGAGGGAGCTGTGTGCCGGTGGAATCAGATAAGTGGGGTTGGACACAGCGTTTCCTTCCGGATTCCACGTTCTCACTGGGCCTGGCCTCATGTCGGAAAGGTCAGGGCAGCCTAGGGCGCCCTTCCCGAGGCTTTCCAGGGCCTGCCCGGGCTGGGACAGTGCTCTGTGACTCAGTGGACCACATTCCCCACGGTCGTGTCAGCAGAGGCACAGCCGGGCCTGAGGCCCCTCCTGGGGGCTGGAGTTGAGCCCACAGTGTCACACAAGCTGCACAATCTTCCCGGCGTTTTCCTGGCCTTCACCCCTGCTGCAGCCGTCCTCTCTGTGTCCTGAAAGGTCGGCAAAGCTCAGGTATCCCTTTCTTTACTGTCGATCCCTGCACTGCAGTTGTCTCTCGGAAACAGGCCAGGACAGAGCTGGCGGTCAGCTTGTGGCCCTCATTTCTGCAGCCCCACAGACAGGCCTGACCTCAGAGAAACGCCAACAGCAGCCTCCCACATTGTGACGTCAGCACAGGGTTGAGGCTGGGGGAGGCTCAGGGCACTGGGGGCCAGATGGGCCATGACTGAGACACGGTCACACGTAGACCGGGGCTGTCACCCTGGACGGAGGCCACGTGCCCGGATGAGAGGCCTCGGGCTGTGTGGTGGTCCCCAGGCCCTGAGATAGGCAGCTAGGTAGACACCAGCGGGGTATTACAGCTGGAGACCTTGCTGCGTCAGTGGAGCATCTTACTGGCATCCCACAGGATACAGATAGCACTGGAGTCTGAGACCTTCAACCGTGATGATAAAAGTAACGAGTGCACAAAACAAAGCTTTCTGCTGTACCTCCCTAGAGGACATCGCCCTTTCTTTGATTTACCCACAAATTCCATGCATTAGCCCCCCTTCCTCAGGGGATGACTGCCATGACAGTGCCAGAGATTCCCCTAGAAGGTCAAGAACTCCTCCTTCCGACATGTGGGTGGAGAAAAAACCATTATTGGAGGATAACCAGATAATGCAAATTTTCTCTAAACAGCCCAAATAAAAATAAAACTAACCCAAGACACGGGGCTGATGCGCCCTCTGGCACCGCCTGCTCCTCACCTGGAGAGCACCTGGCCTTTCTCTAGTAAAGCTTTGCTTCTGTGGCTGTTGTGTGGGTAAGATCCCTCTCTTACGCTGACCAAGAACCTGGGCCATGCGACTCTTTAGTCCGGTTACAGCCCAGCACCAGCCGCAGGAGCCCCTGCAGTGTGTGGAGAGCCTGCGCCTTGATGTCACGCCCCCCTCGGCCACCGTGTGGACTGGGATCCAGGCTACGCTGCGCAGCAGAGGCCCAAGTTCACAGGACAGTTAAGGAACGGGAGGTCCGGTTCCCCTGACACAGGAGGCCCGGGTGGTGGGGAACAGCCCCACGTGGCGGCTCAGAGGCCAGGCGGCTTGCCTCCTGCGGCTCCGCTGTTTCTCGGTCCTGGTTCTGGTTCTGTCTGCATGATGGACTCCCGGCCCTCGGAGGATGGGACGGGATGTGAGGAGGGCACCCCAACCCTGGACGCCGCTCTGAGAACTCAGTCCCGCGGCTGAGTGTCTGTGACAGAGGAGCTTGGGGAGGCAGGATGTGGGGAGACTCTGCACCCAGACCCGTGCGGTCAGCGTGAAGCCACAGGGACCAGCGGGCACCGTGTTCACTTAGATTTCATGTACAGATACATACAAGTGGCAAAATTTTCGAAAGACTTTTCCACTGATTCTTTATACAGGATTGAGAAAACGTCTGTCATCCTTAGCAGACACTATTATTATTACGAGTTTTTATTGCAGGGGTTGGGGGCATGGTTGAAGCTTCCCCAAGCCTCCCCCCACCACCCCCAGAACCCGGCAGTGACCCATGCCAGCCATGTCACACCTGGGCCTGAGACAAAAGGAACAACATGCACCCCACATACATGTTTTAAATGTGCTTTAAATAGTCTTTCTGGAACATTAAAGTATTTGAGAAAGATACTGAAAAATTGAAAAGTAGGTATATTAAAACTCACAATGTTAAGTTTAAATGTTGTATTTATACCAAAAAGAAAATTTATTATAATTTAACTTTATTGGATTTAGTGGAATGGAAATAAAGTCATCAATAACATTTTCAAAATGCACTTCTGGAAAAATTAACCATTGATTGAAAAAAGATGTAAAAACGTGTATGGGTACATGTGTGGAAATGCAAGAAACTACAGTGGACACACAGCAATGTTCAGAGCAGCGTGAGTCACAACAGCCAAAAAGCGGAAACAACCCAAATGTCATCAACTGAACAGACAGAATGTGGTCCACCATGCAGTGGAATATTATTTGGCCATAAAAAGGAACACAGCTCTGACACTACTACAGCACGGATGGACCGTGGAAACACCACACCGAGTGCACAGAAGGCACGTGTGGTATGATTCTGTTACAGGGAATGTCCAGAAGGCAGGTCGGTAGAGACAGGACGCAGACTGGTGGGTGCCAGGGCTGGGGGAGGGGGCATGGAGGGTGAGTGCTAATGGGTGTGGGTTCTACTGTTGTAATGGAATGTTCTGGAACTAGAGGTGGTAACTGCACAACATTGTGAATTCACTAAATGCCATTGATTTGTTCACATTGAAATGGTTAATTTTATGTGAATTTCACCTCTATAAATTATTTTAAGATGTCACAGACACAAGAAGAATGAATCATGTTAATGTTGACTGGATGGTAGCCCCAATAATGCTGTGACCAGTCAGCGATTGGACACAGCTCCTAGCAGTGACATGGAGATGTCACTTCACGTGAAAGACGACAGCCCCCCATCCCCCCGCCATGGATCTCAGGAAAGACTGGAGTCACAGCAAGAGGACTGTGGAGACGCCAGACCCCACAGAACTGGATTCAAACTCAGTTCACCCACTTCTGCCTCGGACAGCAGGCAACGCACTTAACCTTCTCTGAGCCCCACGCTCCTCGTCTGTAAAATGGGGACGAAAGCAAAATACTGTAATTAAGTGCAAGAACACGTGGGCCCTCAAGAGGCAGCCTCATGCCACCACCTCCCTCGATGAAGGCCGTGATTCCAACACCTGGACCTGGTGTTCCCAGCACCCAGCACGACGCTTGGTGCCTAATGAACCCCCAAATCTCCTCTGTAAAAAACCCTTTTGTCCTGTAAAAAATCTGTAAAAAAAATCCTCTGTAAAATCCTCTGTAAAAAATCCCACACACACAGAAAAGCATCAACTGGGTTCTTACATGGAAATGACCGTGACAGTAACACACAAGACAATGTCTTCAACCTGAGTTTCATAAAAATTAAAACAACTGAACCTGGGAGTCCTGATTTTCACAAGGACACACCAGGAGGGCGGCATTAAAGCTTTCCTCCTTCATTTCAACATGATTCGATTCCCTCGCAGCGTCCAGAGCCTGTCTGTGAACGAAATGCAGTGACGTGTAAATTCCCTCTGCATTTCCACGGTCCTGGAAGCATGTGCAGTAAATTGAGGTGTCAGCCCCTTGCAGTGAACCCTTCAGGCCGTGGGAGGGGAAGCGGGGCTCCACGCGGCCCAGAGAAGGAGGGAGCAGGCATCTCTGTCTCCTTGGCTCTGGCCTCTGCATCCTCCCACCAAACGCAGCAGCTTCCCGGGCTGCCTGCCCTGCACTTGGCAAGTCACACATAGAGTGGGCATAACTTCAACAGGCCGTTTGCTTTGTTAAATCCCTGGACATCATTAGCTCATTCTCGGCACCAGAATGTACCGGTCTCCGTGCCTTTGGGGCTGACGAAGTGTGCTTTCCTGTGCTCAGCTCTCTCCTCTGTGATCACACAGGATCTGGCAACTCTGACTGACCGTAACTAATTGGTTGTGTTCCCCTTGCCTCTTGCAATAAAAAGCCAGTAAAAGAAGATCTATTTTCGTGTGACATATAAATGATGCATGCCCCAGACCCTGAACGCTGGAATGGGAGGCAGGCCTCCGCATTCCGGAGTGGCCTCTCCTCACATGCACGTCTTCAGTATGTGCACGTTGTGTCCTCACTGCGTCTGCTGTGCACAGATCCTCGCAATGTCCCCATGGCTGCTGCTCGCTCATCCTGGGCCCTTTAGCTGGAGGCTGGTTGTTTAAAGCCTAGTGACCCCAACACCACTTGAAGCAAATTCTAGTTACCAGCCAGCTTTGCTCTCTGCTCAGTTCTGGGGAAACCTCCTACGTGTGCAAACAGGCAGATTGCGGCCCCAGATGTTGTGAGTTGCAGGTGGATGGGGGTACCACAGCGTCGTTCACGAGGACAGTGCCAGGGGTGAGTGGACGGACATTCTTTCTCAGGGGACACAGCTCTGCCTTGAAGAAAACGGGAGACACCAGCCTGTGGAGCGGCTTCCACTTCTAAACCCCAAGACTCTAATGACAGGGTTCAAGCGGGGAAACAGATCAGAGGAGCGCGGGCTTTGCTTTCTGCCTTAGACAGGCCGTGTGTGTGACAGCAGACCAGAGGGACCACGCAGGGGAGCAAGGAGGGACGGGGCCTGTGTTCACGCCCCACGTCTCTGACCTGCTACCTGCCTGCTTGGCTCTCGGAAGGCCCCATCTCAAGGTCTGAGGTGCCCCAAGTACCAACTAAAGCAAATCCCACCAGCACGTCGTAAAGAACAGTGTAACAGAGGTGGGTTGATTCTCACGGTAAATCCTAAGAACTTGACCAAATTTATTTGTTGTACCTGGAATTTGTTTTGTGGATGCAATAGTCTAAGTGTCTATTCTTGGCTCCCAAACAGAAATTTCAACAGGAGTTCCCTTATTCTCCATTAAGCATCAAATAAGGAATTGCCCAGCACACAGACCCTGTGTGAACATGCGTGGGCCCCGAGGAGGCATGTCCACGCTCACGCTGCCTGCACTCACTAAGTGTTGAAACTCGTAAATCTCATTGTAAAGGAATCTGGCCTGTGGACAGTCTTTCTTGTTACCTAGAATCAGTGATTCAGCAGCTAGTACAGGACACAGATTAAATGGTAATTGTTGTGAAAAGATTCCAAAGCACTTTCCGATACGTACACGGGCCCCTTCCCAAACTTGGAGACAAGGCCAGAGAGCACGTGGCATGTCCCTCTGCCCTCACACTGGGGCGTCCATCCCCGGGTCCTCAGGGCGTGTGTCATCTCCACAGCAGAGCGCCTCGTCTCCCGTTGCGTTTACCTTGAATCACAGTCAGACCCTACATCACACCTTAACTCATAGATCTCTTCCGGTGAAGAGGCAAATAACTTCTGCCCACAAGAAAAGGTAACTTCAAAAGATATACATATATTTAATACTACATATTTAATACATAATATTGATACATAAATATTAAAACATTTGATTATTAATATTTAAAATAATCATATAACTATTAATAGTAAATAAATGGCAGGTTATTAATATTTAATAATATTAATAAATCATTAAATATTAAATAAATATTTATGGTGAATGTTATTGTAAATAATTATTTAATAGTCATTTATATAATTATTATATTATATATAATTATTAATTATTATATAATTAAATAATAATTAAATAGTGCTTTATTATTTAATTATTAACACCACTATATTAAAATGTAAATTAGGACATATGTATTTTGCCCTTGAAGGACACTCACCAGTCTTGTATCTGACCCTCACTCTCCTTTTCCTCTTTTGATGCCTGTGGACACCCAGTTCCCCAAATTACCCTTTGAACCAGCTTTATCAACTTTCTGGTTCCCTCATTAATGAGTTAATACATCTTTGACATCAGTTCATTCTATATTTCTGTGACAGGTTTTGAAATTTTAAAACTGTACTTTGTCACACCAGTAAGGCAGAACAACCATCACCTGGAGGTGGCTCAGGGCAGGAGCCTCGGAGCCGGGTCCCCTCCCAGGGCAGAAGCGTCAGAGATGGGTCCCCTCCCGGCTGTGCGTCCTGGGGGCAGGCGCGTCAGAGCTGGGTCCCCGAGTCCTCGGGAAACCTACAGCCCCACATCTCACCTTTGAAGCATGTGGAGCGGAGCCAAGCCCCTGGGAGGTGTCTCCCAGCTGTGCCATCCCATCACGCACGATTGTGGGCTGAATGTCACCCCAAATTCACATGCTGGAGTCCTGACCCCCGTATCTCAGCATATGACCTTATTTGGAAATAGAGTTGGTGCAGATGTGACTAGTAAGATGAGGTCACGCTGGAGTAGGGTGGCCCTGTTCCAATATGACAGTGTCCTCATAAGAAGAAGAGGAGAGACACAGAGGGAACGCTGTGTAAAGACAGAGGCAGAGACTGAAGTTACATGTCCATAAGCCAAGGACTGCCTCCAAACTCCAGGCCCTAGGAGAGGCAGGAAGGACCCTCCCCCGGAGCCTCTGGAGGGAGCATGGCCCTGAGACACCTTGATTTTGGACTTGTGGCCTCTAGAACTGTGAGAGGCAAACTTCCTGTTGTGTTAAGCCCCCAGGTTTGTGGTCTTGTGTTATCGCGGCCCCAGGACACTGACAAGCACATTGTGCATGGCCTTCTTACAGATGGGAGTCCAGTTGGCCACGCCAAGATGGGCATCGCACATCACCGAGGTGCCTTGAGCGTCTCCACTGCACTGGCTTGTCCTCCGAGGTTAAAAACCAACGCTGTGTGTGTTAAAACAGCTGAGTCACTTCCAAAGGCTCATTTGGCTGCTATGACTGTTTTGGAGACTATCTAAGCTGACGTTTCTAGACCTCTTCAAGCTCCATATCAAACTAGTTTTTTTTTAATTGATTAAAGCAAAGCTCATGGGTTTGTTTGAAACGCAAGGATTCAGCAAACTTCGGCGCTCAGCAGGAGAGGTGTGCCACAGTTGCTTCAATTACCTGTTAAGAACTTTGTTCACGTTTCACAGCATTCACCACCCAGGATCCAGTTTCTGTCCACACTGCTGGTGTGTCCACAACTGAGGCCACGTCCCAAGACCGCCATCCCCGTCACGTTTGACTCGGCCTTAAGCCAGCCACAAAGGGCAGTCAGACCAAAACACTCGACTGCTGTCCTCACTGCTGCCCAGCAGAGACACCCTGAAATCCTCCCCCAGGGAGATGGAGCCGAGACCCCCTGGGGGAAAGGGTTGGGTGGTATGAAGGCCCAGTCCCACCTTATCAGACCGTGTCACCACCCTTCCGCCAGCCAGAAAGGGAGGAGGCGAGTTCTGTCCCCATTCCACTGGCTTGTTCTCTCGGATTCACTGAAAACTGTCCCCCTCCCTCATCAAAGAGGGGAGGCATCTGAGAGTTTGAGGGACTCCTAAATCTCTCGTTATTAGGCCATCCTTCTTTCTGTCAGGTAAGCCTGAAATGACATGCAGGCCACCTGGTTGCGCCAGTCCAGGTGAGTGATGATGCTGCCCATGGTGCTCCCTGATCAGCCCATCAGGCCACCCCATCTCCTGGTCCCCACCGCCCAGGGCGCAGCACGGCCCCTCCAATGCCGGAGGCAGAGCTGGAGCCTCCGCTTCCCAGAGAGACCCAGGGTGATAACAAGACCCCCAACACTCAGGCTCCTGGCGTGGCTGGTTTGGGCTCAGAAGTACCATTCAGTGTGATAAATAAATGGCAAGCAATAGGATATATTGGAGTATATGAGGAAACCATTTGGTGTAAAACTAATTCGGCCTGACCTTGTTTTTTCAAAAAAGTCTGACCATGGCCTTTGAGTGTGCATTGTATATCTGCTTTAAGTATTTACTATGCCATAAAGACAAGAACAAATGCCCTTAAGATAAAGATGCAACTTCCCCCACACTGGCATTTCCTTAAGGATAAGCATTTCTCCCTAGGCTAGGATTTTATTGCTGCAATCATCCTGTGACCACCTAATTCGAGACAGCAGAACTGCTACCTGCTGTGTCCATCAATCGCTGTGCTGACAGGGCAATCTGACAGGGCAATCTCGAGACTGTTGTAAAAGGGACATTGCAATCCTATGTGATACATGCTCTTTGATGGTATATAACCGCTCTGTACACCCCACATCTTTGGTTCCCTTCCTTCCTTGGGGAAGGAAGGCCCCAGGCTATATGGTCCTCAAATTTGGCTCATAATAAACTCACCCAAATTTTGATTAATAGATTGGTTATGGATTATTTGCATTGACATTTCTTGGTGTAGTCGTGGCAGGATTTCAGAGAAACCCACGAGAGACCACCTGGAATCTACACTGAACTGGCATTTGGTACCACAGGGGCACTTTGAGCACCTACCCCAGCACCGGATCACTGCATTCTTCAGGTGACCACGGTGAGTTCTCCTAAAACCCAGACCTCCTTATTTTAAGTCAATGGTCCAGAGTTTATGTGAGCTGTTTCAAGGCTTAAGACTAGGTGTCTTAAGGGGGTACCAGTACAAACCCTAGGTCAGAGGAACCTAGGGGGAATTCCTAGGAAAGAGAAACCTAGGGGGAATTTCCTAGGCCAAGGGAGCCTAGGGGGAACTTTTGGAGTGAATGGGGCAGGCTGACCTTTTTAATTTGGCTTTAAATTGGAAAGAATTGTGTTTATAAAGTCTGAATAAACTGCTTGATAGAGAAATGAGAGACTGAATGTGTTCAGCTCTGAAGAAAAGGGACATCAGCTCCTCCCAACCAAAAGGTGTTCTCAGGCAACTGAGAACCTAGTGAGAGTGTCTGAGGTTGCACCTCGAGACATGCAGCGGTCCCATGGGGAACTCCATCATTCACGTTAATTAAACAACAGCTCATCTGGGGAAGTGTCTATGAAGGTTGGTCGCCCACGCACTCTGAACCCCCATGGCTGTACCTAGACTGCTGGCGGGAGAAACAGAGGCATGCAAGAGAGTGATTATGACCTTTCTCTAGGGAGTGACACTCACGAGCAGCACACTCCTGACCTGCTACACAGTCCCTAGAAATTGTTCAGACTTTATAGCAAAACAAAACTAAAAGAAAAGCAGGAAATAGAGCTTCTAAAAAGCCCGCCAGTTACCGAATGGCCAGCCTCCCCTTCAAACTCCAGAGACTTGCACAAGTGCTTCAAAAAAAGGGGGCCTAAGACTGAAAAAAAAAAAAAAGGTGGGAAAAGACGTTTTTGCAGATGCAAACTGCTAAAATTTTTAAAAACAGTGGCTATAAAATCTCTGTTGTTTATGTGTGTCTATACGTATGTTATGTGTGTGATATTTTACCTCCAATGGTATGGCTAAAATTAAGAGCTCTGTTTAATTGGCTTAAAGTAAGCGCTTACAAAAATGATTTATAAATGCATCTAACCCAAATGTCTTTCAAGGTTAATGTGATATGAAATAATCTTTGGTAAGTAAAAGCTTATTTAAGCTTGTTGGTTTTCAGCATTGGATGGTGCAGACACGCAGCCTTTATTCTACAGTTATTGGTCAAGTAAGCTGATGTTATTTCTATTACAAAACTAGTTAATAAGAATAATAAATGATGGCTAATTTTGTCTAATGTCTTATGAAGTCTTGTAGGCAATCTAAATAATTATTGAGAACAAGTAACTAAATAGATGTGAAAAAGATGAGTGTTGGGTGAACTTTTAACAATGATTATGTGTTATGGTGTATGTACTTAAAATAGCTTCCAAAATCTCTTTGGTAGCATGAAAGTTTAAAGTTTTGGCAGGTGAAATGAAATGATAAAAATTCATTGAGTATCTAGATCATTTCCAAATAAGGTAGGATATTAGACATTGCTAAATATAGGTTTATCTATTTTTGGTTTATTACAGAGAAACTAAAAGGTGTTTTGGGTCTATTGGTAAACATGTCTTGTTTTTATTAAAAGATTGTATTATGAAGTAACATATTTTTAAAAATTATAAAAGGTATTTATAAATTTGCCAAGCCACAGAATGCTAATGCAAAAGAAAGTTTATAATTGCTTACTTAGTTTTTACTTAGAAATTAACGTTTCTAAGGGTTGAAAATTCTAATTAGTATATGTGATTAAAGCTACTAAAAATTAAGAAAAATATATTTGTATTCAAGGAAAGTAAGATGTATGTTTTCATAAAGAAGGTATGAAGAATGGAAATATTTTTGTTTGTTTGATTAAGGAAGATAAATTTGTCCTAAAGTACTAGAAGGGCAAAAAGAAAGGCCTGGGACAAATTCTGAATGTAAAAAGAAGGTTATAGAAGGTTTGTTGAAGAGGAACCCTGAGGAAAGGGTTTTATGCATGGTCAAGTTGAATTAAACTTAACCTTAATTAAACTTACTTAAAATAAACTTAAGGGAAGAAGTTTTAATATCAGAAGCAAGCTGGTACAAAAATTAGCATTTGGTTTCCTCTTTCTTTTAAAAGGATAATTTTCTTAAGTTTACCTAAAAGACAGAGATCTATGTTTTGTTAAGATAATTTCCTATGTTCAAAAGACTGAGGTCTCTCTATTAAGGTTGTTTTTTTTTCTTTTGACTGTTAAATGCTGTTTGCCCTTGACTGTTTCTGTTGTCACTTTGTTTGAATGGATAACTAAGCATTGTTTCACTGTGACAAGATCAGCAACCCCTTGATCTTGTCTGACCAAATGTTTTAAAACCTTTTGAAATTTTTGACAATCTCTCCAAAATTCATATCCTAAATAATGTCTTTCTTTTGATTTTTTTCTTTGAGAATTTTCAAAGGGCCCTGGGACTTCTCAAAGAAATTTATTTTCTCTTCCTATAAAGAGGGAGATACTAAACTAATTAGGCTTGTTTGGTACGCTAAATTGCATGGGAAGCATTGTCAAGGAGATGATAAACCTTCTTAGGTTATATTGCATAGGTAAATATTATTCACTATTTTAACCCTGCTACCTTGCTTCTGACATCACAGGAGGAAAAGACTACTGCATTCTATTTACTTTGGTTTACAGATGGGTCTTACTTGAGTGATAAGCAAGACATTATCAAGCTGGATATGCTGTCCAGCCTCAAGAATGCCTGCTGCTTCCTGTTAACTCTGCTAACCCAGTAAAAGACTTTCTTCTACAGGCTCGAGAAATTGCCACAGAAGAAAAGAAACAGATGTGGCAGTCAAAAGGCAGAATTTTTGACATCCCCTCACAGATATGCTTTGGGTCCAATAAAGGAAAAACTCATAGTACCTATTGGAACACAATTGCCACTGCTCCAGGATATACACCAATGAACCCATTGAGCAACTGAAAAGATAATTTTGTGGGGAAAACAATACTTTTGAAAACTTTCTCCCACAGCGGCTCATAAAGCCTACACTTGTTGTGTTATATGCCCAAAATATAATCTAGGGAAACTATTTCATGAATCACAAGGCCACTTTCCTCTTCCAAAGGGACCCTTTGAGGTATGGCAATTGGACTTTGTCCAAATGCCACCATCTCAAGGATAAATACATCTTGTAATGATCTGTGCGTTCTCACATTGGATGGAGGCCTTTACTTGCAGAAGAGCAACGGCTCTAACAGTAGGTAAATTACTATTAGAGAGAAAAATTCCTGTTTTTCTCAGTAGGAATTCCTACTGAGTTACATAGTGACCATGGAGCTCATTTCACTGGACAAGTAATTAAATCTATTTGTAATATTTGGCTGAAAATACAGCATTTCCACTGTGCTTACCATCCCCAATCCTCAGGATTGGTGGAAAGAACTAATGGCACAATCAAAACTCAATTGGCAACGCTTTCAGGAGCATTTACTCTCTCATGGCCAAAAGCACTCCCACTAGTGCTCCTCAATCTTAGATCTACGCCCTTTGGTAAACATTGGCTGTCTCCTTTCGAGATAATAACTGAACGGCCTATGTAATCAGATAAAGAAATGTATGAATCAACTTTGCTTAAAGGAAATATTTTAATTATTGTCAAGGTTTCAGTCAATAATACTGTCAATTATTGAGACACTTAAGAAAAAAAAAATATGAGAGGTTGGTAGCTGATTCTTTTCACAGGGAGCTCCCAGGCCTTAAGGATCATTCTTAAGGAGAATTTATTTATCAGAAGAGGCATTAAATATAAAACTCTTGGCAGCCCTGTTGGAAAGGACCATACAAGGTACTTTTAACCAATTCATGCACTGCAGAATCAAAGGACGTAGACTCATGGATTCACATTTCTTGTTTTAAAAAAAGGCTTCTCCACCTGAGTGGGCGTCAGTTCCTATTTCTGATACCCGACTTCAACTGACCAAAGCAAATCTCTCCAAACCAGGATGAGAAGAAGATGGCATCTGTTACAGACAGCTGTCCCAAGACTCCGGACCAGGCTCTTATTCCCAACCTTATATCTCCTCATTTAAACCTTTGTTATGCTTAAACTGTATACCTCTTTCATAATTGTTCCATTTAAGGTTTTCAGAATACTATCATGCTTAAAGAATTAAGTGATTGATATGGAAAGGACGTGTCTCGATGGCCAGGCATTTATCAGGTGGCTCCTAAAGGAACTCAGAGGTTATGTGGAACAAGTCTCTGGCCTTGGCTACTGCCTGGGTGGCTAAAACACTGCACCCTGAGCTTCCCTTGGATGCAGGGAAGGATTCACACTGAACTAACCGCTGTTGCCAACTTTCCTCTCCTTAAGGCCAAATGGGCTCATTCAGTGTTCCCCTGGTATGGCCACCAAGCAGCTGGCTATATTTGTTCCTTTTTTTGGGCTAAAGGATGTCGTATCACATACACAAGCTCTTAATAACAGTCCAGCAGGAACTGCCTTATTAAATACTAAAATGTCTTTAACAAAAAAGACTGTCCTTCAAAATAGAATGGCCTTAGATATTTTAACTACATCCCAAGGTGGCACATGTGCAATCATTCAAACTAAATGCTGTGTTTTTATACCTGACGAGTCTTCCACTGTGTCATCTCTGCTAAAGCACACGAAAACGCAGCTGAATGCCTTAAGCGATCCTGCACCTGGTCTTGAGTTGTTTGGTTGGCTCCCTTCTGGTATCTGTTCCATTTTTTGATCTGGATTGCAATTTCTATTTCTATTACTTCTTGGAATTCTTGTACTAGTCGTAATATTTAAACTAATTGCTGTTTTCTTTACTCGGTGTTGTAGACTGGCATGTAAGCTGGGGTAATGAAACTTGAGATCGTCGATTGATCTTATAATCCTGGGCAAATTTCCTTTTCTGATAAGGATTATGCCTAAGAGCCCGTTTTAAACTAATCTTTTCAAAATGTATTGAATTATTATCAGTGTTACTGTACTTGTTCTATAATTGTGAACAATGTAAACATAAGGAGTCATAGAAAAGCACATATACAATGTTTGTGCAACAACCTAAAACTAATCTAAAACCTATGAGATGCTTCCTCTGTTTACATATATATATACACACACCTCTATGCTTGTCCACTATATCTGATTAATTCCCCCCAACGTGGACAACTGAGCAAATAAATGAGATGAAAGCCTGGCACCGAGGGATATGATGGACCCAGGGCAGGTAGCAACCACCCTGGTGCCGAGAGACAATATTTTGATCATCAATGCTTTCTATTGAAAGATTATAGATCAAAAGGAGAAAATGATAAATAAATGGCAAGCAACAAGATATACTGGAGTATATGAGGAACCATTTGGTGTAAAACTAATTCGGCCTGACCTTGTTTTTCCAAAAGGGTCTGATGTGGCCTTTGAACATGCATTGTATATGTGCTTTAAGCATTTACTATGCCACAAAGACAAGAACAAATGTCCTTAAGATAAGGATGCAACTTCCCCCACATTGGCATTTCCTTAAGGATAAGCATTTCTCCCTAGGCTAGGAATTGATTGCTGCACTCATCCTGTGACCACCCAACTTGAGACAACAGACCTGCTACCCGCTGTGTCCATCAATCGCTGTGCCAACAGGACAATCTCGTGACTATTGTAAAAGGGACATTGCAATCATATGTGATACATGCTCTTCGATGGTATATAACCACTCTGTACACCCCACTTCTTTGGTTCCCTTCCTTCCTTGGGGAAGGAAGGCCCTGGGCTATATGGTCCTCAAATTTGGCTCATAATAAACTCACCCAAATTTTTATTTATAAATTGATTATGGATTATTTGCATCGACAGGTGTCTTCTTCAGGAAAATCTGAGTCCCTCCTAATTCCTTTTGTGAAAACTACATGAGTCATCTCAGTCTTCAGAGACTGTTCGCAGGGAAGATGGTTATTGCATAATTTCCTATGTGAATAAACTGAATTACGTGACTTTTCAAAGGCCCTGATGGCTGTTACAGGGCAGAGAAGGGAACAGGCAGAAAGCAATCCAGTAATTCACCCCACAAACCAAGCAACTCTAAAGATGTCGTAACCAGGCCTCTTCAGCCCAAGACATCTAGCTGCAAGGAGAGACAGCCCAGGGAGATGCCTTCATCTGAACCTTGATGCAGGTTGGGGTGGCATGCCTCAGGTCTTGCACTGGCACCCTCTGCCACTTACTTAAGCCCTTCCAAGTTTCTACAGATGCCCCTCTTTGTGCAGCAGCACATGCTCACCCTCCGAGGGGCTGTCGATGTTTGTAAATTATGTAGCTCATTGTAAAAAACTCAACAAGTGCAGAAATCTAAAAGTAAAACACAAAGGCAGTTTCCCCTCCAGCCTCCACAGGAAGCCGCTGTCCCGGGCAGGCATGGCACACTAAGTCACAGACATGTGGTGGGCCACACAGGTGGGCTCAGCCGCTGCCATCGGTTGTGCACGGCCGGGCCTCGCTGAGCACAGGGCTGTGCTTCCTGCCTCCTCCTTCAGCTGCGTTGGGACTGCATCCTGAGGCCAGAACTACACTCCCCTTGGAAACACCTGCTCACAGCTCATCATCAGAAGGCCCTCCCTGGGAGACATGTCTCTCTTGGGCTCTGTGAAAGCCGCCAATTACTCTAGAAACCAGGGTTCCCAGGCGTCTCCCTGCTCTGGTCTGTCTGGGGGAAAGGCCTGCCGCCCCACACAAGCTTTGGTTTCCAGCACTTCCCAGTAAGCGGTTTGCCCTTCTTCCTTCAGTGCCTCTGTCGATGTAAATAATCCATAATCAATCTATAAATCAAAACTGGAGTGAGTTTATTACGAGCCAAATTTGAGGACCACATAGCCCAGGGCCTTCCTTCCCCAAGAAAGGAAGGGCACCAAAGAAGTGGGGTGTACAGAGCTGTTATATACCATCAAAGAGCACGTACCACCTATGATTGGAATGTCCCTTTTACAACAGTCACAAGATGCTTTGGGCACAGTGATTCACACAGCAGTTGATGAACCCAGCAGGTAGCAAGTCTGTGGTCTCCAGCTGGGTGGTCACAGTGGGTCAGCAATCAATCCCTAGCCTAGAGAGAGAGATGCTTATCCTTAAGGAAATGCTGATGTGGGGAAAGTTACTTTATTTTAAGGGCATTTGTTCTTGTCTTTATGGCATAGTAAATACTTAAAGCAGATAAACAATGCATGCTCAAAGGCCACGTCTGGCCTTTTTGGAAAAACAAAGTCAGGCCAAATTAGTTTTACATCAAATGGCTTCCTCATATTCTCCAATATATCCTATTGCTTGTCATTTATTTATCACCTCAAAGAAACCTGAACTGCGAATTCCTGATGAGATGGGGTGAAGGAGGCCCATCCTCTAACACTTGTCTGTCACACGTGGGCAGTGAGGAAGACACCGGAGGCCCTTGTTGGGCCTGGGGCACTGGGTCATGCTCAAGCTTGGGGCTGGAGGGATGGTCCCAGCCAGACCAAAATAGGCCCCACGGCTCCCAGAGCCATCCAAAGAAGGTCCAAACACACCAGCTGGGAACACAACCCTCCATGCCCCCACTCCTCCCCTGGGGACATGACCCTCCACATCCCTGCTCTTCTCCTGTTCCTGAGTTTATCAACAGAGCACACGTGACATTCACGTGGAACAATCTGTGTGTGGCATTGTCTGCACAGGCAGGGTTCAGAACCCCTGGCCCAGGTCTCTAAATGCCAGTGACCTTCCCAATCACTGTGACATCGGAAATGATTGCCATACACTGCCCAGCCCTGAAGGTCGCCACAGACCGTGAGCACCTCTGTGTGTCCCCGGGAGGGACACCGGTCAGTACGGCCGACTGAGCACTTCCCATCACCCATTTCTTCAGTTCTTCTCCCGACCCTCCTCACCAACCCCTCGAGCGCCAGAAGAAAACCATGAATGAAATTCGGAAGGGCTTCCAAGAGGGAGAGAGCAGATCCGGGCTGAGGGCAGGAGTCAGAGAAGCCCTGGACGCATCCGTCCTGAGCAGTGGGTCCGGTAAGACACCCGGCTCCGAATAAACGCAGCTCCACCATGCTGATGCACACGGCACGGTGTGTGTGTGTGTGCATGTGTGCGTGTGCGTATGTGCGTGTGTGTGTATATGTGCGTGTGTGTGTATGTGTTTGTGTTTTCCATTTTTGCCCAGTCTGAAGTATCCGGGTCGCAGGCCACGAGTCATAACTTTGAGTTGAGCGCCTCAGTGGGAGGACATGAATCTTGACTGCGAGAGTGCGTGTCATGTCCCTGGGGAGGGGACGCCGGCTAAGCACCACAAACCACTGCCCAGTGACCTGACTCCTCCTGCGGCATCAGGAGTGAAGTCACCTCTCCAGAAGCCAGGTGCCTGGCTGGGGGGCTTGGTCCTCACATTATCAGGAAGGACCCTCGTGTTGTCCTGCATCCAGAATGACAACTTTGTATCTCGTGGGGACACGTGCAGCCTCTCCCCCAGAACCTCGGTGAGAACCTCCCACAGACGTCCTCCGCTGTGTTTCCTGCTGCCCGTCTGTGAACACCACCGTGGGGTCCCAAAAGAAGGAAGCGAGCGCGTGCTGAGCGGGGGCGACGGTTCAGGCTTCCTGTCCTTGGCAGCGCACCTGCTTCCTGACGTCACAAGACCCACATGCTGGGTGGCTGAGCCCAGCTGCACGGTGTCCAGGCCAAGCTTCTGGAATGTCCCTGCTTCACTGTGGACCTGGCTGGTTTCTCTGCCGGGAGAGAGAGGCAGCAGCCCCCATCTCTTGCTTTCAGTGAAGGGTCTTTGCCGAGATTCCCCTTCTTCTAAGTAAGCCTTGGCAGCGAGAGCAGGTGCACTGGCCGCACGGGCTGCGTCCATCTCCAGGGCCAGGGAGAGGCCTCATCTGGCCACACAGAGCTTCATCGGCGTCAATGACCCTGCAGCTGCTTTCAACCAACCGGCAAGTTCCATGTCAAAATTTGCTTTTGCCGTGCTGGGTGGGAATATCCAGTCCTGCCATGAAGACAAACACAGGCGGGAAGGACGGAGCCCTGGGAAGTGTCAGCACAGAGGGGAGCTAGCAGCCGTGAGACCCGGCAGAAATCATGTGTGTTCAACAGAGAGAGTGAGCAAGGAGACATACTGAAGGAACACAGAAAGGAGAAAAGAGAATGTCGCAAGTGTCACAGAGAGGGATGGAAAGACCAGACCGCGGCGGTGCGTCAGCCAGCGCTGGGCTGACGGATCCGGCGTCACCAGGTTGGCCAGAGGGCGGCGACTCCCGGTATGTCCGGTTCAGCCCACCCAGCTCTGCCTGCGACGTGGATCCCATCCAGGGCTTCCAGGAGGATGGCGGGACCCCAAGCTAGGGCCGGCTGCCTCCACACTCCAAACCTTGGTCTCCAGGGTCCGTGTGATTCCATTCTTCCCCGAAATGAGCAATAAAACACTTCCCTCATTCAATCCCACTCTCTCGGGACACAACAAACCCTCTGCCAGACTCCCCAGCTGTGAACTGCCTCGATGTCCCCTGTGGACCCGTGCTGACATTGCCCTGGGTCCCTGGGGAAGGGCTTCTGGGAGCAGCCCTCACACCCCACCCCACATCCCCTCAGCACCACTGACTGCTCGTCAGGTTCTCTGGGATGGGCCGTCCTGGGCAGCATCTGGCGTGACCCCTCGAGGCTGACAGCACCCCAATCATGACAAACAGAACTTTGTCCAGACACCTTGGCATCCCGGGGGATGGCCCCAGCGAGAACCCCGCACTGACGCATCCGGGAACAAACAGGGGCCTGGGGAGGACACTGCTGCCCCATTTCACCAATGTTTTCCTGCAGAAGAATTTCTCTCAGAGCCCAGACTAAAGTTTACTCTACACACCTGGCACCAGGTTATGTTTTCTCATCACAGTAAGAAAGCTCCTAAACCGTCACTCTTGACAAGCCCATCCAGACAGATCCGCCTGCGGCAACAGTGAGGACCGACTGGGTACAGACGGCCAACATGGTGTGGGCCTCCTGGGGGCTCGTCCCTCTGTCATTCTCAGGATGGCTCTGGGAGGAGGTTCTGTCATCCATTTCACAGGGAGGGTGGATCCCACATGCGGACCCTACTCCTGCCTGTTCACCAGCACCCACTGTGGGGCCAAGGGAACCAGGCTTTTGATGAGGCTGGAAGGAGGCTGAAATTCCAGTGGAATAAACATTAGAAACTAGAGACGGCCGTGGGGGTCACTGCCCGAGGAACAGGGTCACCTGAAGTCAAGGATCCGGCTGGCGGCAGAGCTGGCGGGGGCGTTATTGGAAGGAGAAGCCTGTGTGCAAGCGGCCGGCTCAGCCGGGTGGACCTGGCAGCCGAGTCACAGCATCTGTGGGTCTCAGTCTTCTCGTCTGTCAACTGCGGAAAATCTTGCACTTTCCTGCTCCCTCTCCACGTCGTCAGGGTGAACAAGACAAGTTGGGGGGATGTGCAGATCTGACAAACGCACAGGGTCGTTCAGCATAGAGGCTGCTCCCCCAGCAGAGTGGAGGGGAGACGGCAGCTAAGCGGGCCCCCTGCCTGCCTGCCTGCAGCCTTGCCCGGCCTCCCGTGACAGCACAGAACAGTGACAGCCACTTTCCTAAGGGTCACTGTTATCATTGTCACTGGCCGCAGAGACCAGAGGTCAATCAAGCCCAGATGGGTGGTCTCACTCTCGCAACCCCGCGTGGTGGGCTGGGACGGGAGCAGAGGCTTAGGAACTCTGTCTCTGACATACTAGGACAGCCCTGACTTCAACATTGTTACCTGAACACTGAAAAGTCCTGGAAGTTTCAGTATTTCAGCTAACGCTACCGAAGAGATTGTCCATATTACGCTGGAATGTTGGGAGCCACAGAAGCGGAAGATGGGGGAAGGGGGTGAGGAGAACCCCACACATGTGGTGGATGTGCGAGTTCTGCCCACACGACCTGCACAAGGGCCTGGAGCACCAGCGAGGGTCCCGCAGTCTATTCGCAGGAACCCCTCGCTCCCTTCAGGCCTCAGCGCCGGGCAGGCCCTGCTCTGAGCCTCCTCCCGCCTCCTGACTGCCCAATTTCACGGATGCACGGCCCGCCGCCGTCCCCTTCCTGGCCTGGCCCAGCCCTCCTTCTGCCAGGCTGCCCTCACACCCCCAGAAAACAGAGCTGACCCTCCTGGGCCTCCCGAGAGCCAGACTGATAAGGAACCCATAACAAAGGGGAGACGCCACCTGCTATTTCAGGGGGACTTGGCTTCAACTTAAAATCCCCCTGAAGCGTGCTCAGCATCACTCAGCTAACAAAATTATTTTGGGATGCTAAATGGTTACAAAAAGAAGGTTTTCTAGCAGGCTTTATGAAATACATATCTTTGCCACAATAGCAAAATTACAAGTCCACCTGCAGTTATGTGGTGCGATGAATGGGAGAATCTGACATCACCCCCCACCAGCTGGCACCTGAGCCGCCGTCCAGCACCCGGTGAAGAGTCTCCCACGTGCTGTGAGTCTGCTACGTGTCGCTGCAGCAAAGGGCATCTCAGACCCTACAAAATAACGTCAGCTAAAATATACTTCTAAGCAAACTTACGTATTTTTCTAACAAATAGTCTTATCAGTCAGAAGAAAAAAAAAAATGCTCTGAAAAAAGTTATTGTTCCGGAAGCTCTAAAAATGTAAACTTTTATATCATGGTACACTTATCTACGCCTCCAAAACAAAACGCTGTCCTTCTAGATAAGAGGCGTCTGCCGCATTCTGTCTGCATTTGTCAGCGACTTTTCTTCCTTGGAGCCCTGCCCCACCCGCAGGGCCACGACGGCAGGCACGTTTCCAGGCAGAGCTGTGTGCATGTGGCCACAGCCCACGAGTGGGAGACTCACCCCGGGAGCCCCTTGGAACCACGAACCACGTGTGTTCCCTCTGGGATCACTAAGCGTGAGGAGACTGCTAGCTAGAGCAGTGCAGCAGCCCTGACGCAGGGAAACGCTGCCAGCAGGAAGGCAAGTCCCAGGAGGGAAGAGCAGAGTCCTGGCTTTGCCAGAACCCCGAGGTCAGCACAGGCCTGCACTCCTGTTACCCAAACCAACAGGTTCCCGTATGCAGCGCAAGCACCTTTGCCTTGGTTTCTGCACATGCAGCCAAACTGGCCCTGCTTACCCCTGAATTACTGAAATCTGCGTCTTTCTGCAGCTACCTGGGCAATGGCAGTACAGGGCTCCCGCTCTGTCCCAAACACAGTTGCATCGGGGCGACTGGGGCCAAATATTTATGCCCTACAATGCTGCCAAGGTCATCTCTGCTCTCGGGGTTGCTCCAGACCTGCAGGTCATGTGGCTTGCTGGACGCCCAGGCGATCCCACCAGACTGTCCTGGGCGTGGCACCATCATCCCTCCAGCTGCCCTCACGCCCCTCCCACCATTCTCAGCTCCCACCAGGCTCCTCTGCTGAGGAGCCTCACCGTTGCAGCTCCCTTGTGCTGGACCTGCGTGTGGACTGGGTATGGACTGAACCAACACTGGGGTGGTGGCAGCAAAGGTCACCCTCAACACAGAGACTGCTGCCCCCTTTCTTCTCTGTGTCACCTGCAGGGAGTCAGGTGTGGAGGCTGTGCAGCTGCAGCAGGAGTGGGGAGTCAGTCCCAGCTTCCATCTGTACATGCCAGGAGCTCCTCTCACCATCTCATTGAATTGTCACTCTGAACACCAAGAGTTAGAAGGTGCCATGTTATTTTGCAGATAAGGAAATTTGAGGCGGAGAAGAAAAGTGACTTGCCAAAACTCACACTGAGGGGAGGAGACAAACCATATCTGCGTAGCTCAAAGTCCCTCTCCTCCACCTGCCCTCTCCCTGTCCCGTCTTCACCTACTTTCCCTCCCTCCATCTAGTCTGTAAACAGATAGGCCTGGACCCAGGACTCAGGACTCAGGACCAGGACTCAAGCCCTGGACTCAGCCCCAGAACTCAGGACGCAGGACTCAGGACCCAGGACTCAGTCCCAGGACTCAGGACCCTGGACTCAGGACCAGGACCCAGGACTCAGGTGCCAGGACTCAAGTCCCGGGACTCAGGGCTGGGACTCAGGACCCAGGACTCAGATGAGGACTCAGGACCCGGGACTCAGGACCCAGGACTCAGACCAGGACTCAGGACGGAGGACTCAGGCCCAGAACTCAGGATCCAGGACTCAGGCCTAGGACTCAGGCCCAGGACTCAGATGAGGACTCAGAACCCAGGACTCAGATGAGGACTCAGGACCCAGGACTCAGACCAGGACTCAGGACCCAGGACTCAGGACCAAGACTCAGATGAGGACTCAGCACCTGGGACTCAGGACCAGCACTCAGGACCAGGACTCAGGATCAGGACTCAGGACCCAGGACTCAGGCCCAGGACTCAGGACCCAGGACTCAGGACCAGGACTCAGATCGAGGACTCAGGACCCAGGAATCAAGACCAAGGACTAAGGACCCAGGACTCAGGACCCAGGACTCAGACTGAGGACTCAGGACCCAGGACTCAAGACCGGCACTTAGGACTAGGACTCAGGACCAGGACTCAGGTCCCAGGACTCAGGACCAGGACTCAGGACCAGGACTCAGGACCCAGGACTCAGGACCAGGACTCAGGACCCTGGACTCAGGACCAAGACTCAGGACCCAGGACTCAGGACCAGGACTCAGGACCCAGGACTCAGGACCAGGACTCAGGACCCTGGACTCAGGACCGGCACTCAAGCTAGTGTGACAGTCTCCGTTTCAGACCAAGGAGGGGTTAACCATGCCGTGGTCAGCAGCCTTGCCCAGAAATGGATGTTGTTCCTAAAGGAAAATCCCTACGGCATTCCTTAAAATCACTTATATGTGGACATTTGGCACAAAACCCTTAGTAACTCTCAGGCTGCACAGGGACCCCCAAGGGGCAGAGAAGGGGCAGCAACCACCTTTGTCTGCCCGGCTGAGGGGCTCAGGGGATCCAGGACTTTTGATCTTAACCTGGGAACGTTCTTGGAAAACCAGGACAAGCTGGCGTCCTCAGGGAAGGCCCTGGAGGACTTTTCCCAAAAGGCCTTTTAATGAGGTCGGACCCTCTCCATTCAGTGTGGTAAGCAGCGTTTTTCCAACTTTTTGATCAAAACCCACAGTAATAAATACATTTCACATCACAACCCAGTGCACACTCACAAAATAGATACAGCGGAAACGGAGGATAATAATAAACTCTGATATCCTCTATTCTCTTCTGCAACATTAAAAAATTGCTAGTTAACAAAATAATAAACTGATTTCAAGACCTACCTGTGGTTGCAAAATGTGGTTCGAAACAAGACAACTTCATTAAAATATGACTGGGGACTTCTGCTCTGGACAAGATAGAGAACAGGGACCAGACTTAGCCTCCTGCCCGAAACAACTAGAAAACCAGACAAATATAAGAAATGCCAGTTTTTAAGACACTGGACATCAGGCAACCCTGAGGGACAGGAAACAGAGGAGGTGGGCCCTGGGGCTGCCTGGAGAGAGCGTGGAGGGCGTCATGCCTGGCGGGGACACCCAGGCAGAGCCCACCGACTCCCTGAGGAGGCGCAGACCTGGGAGCATGAGAGGAGAGGGCCGTGCAGAGGAAGAACTTGCAGGTTGTGCAGAGGATCCCATGGGTCTTCAGCCAAATCATCACAGACTTGGGAAGAAACTCCCAAGGTTGAGGCGAGAACCACCTGACAGGATCCCAGGGACCAAATGGAGTGCTCACGGGGCGGGAGTGGTCCCCACCCCCTCCTGCCCCGCTGTGGATCTCGCACGCCCAGGCGCTGGATGCAGGGGCTTGGCCTCAGAGGTGGGCACTTAGCCCTGACTACATCTTGGTTCTGCCCAAAAAAGTTTCAGGCAGACCTCTAGTGATCAAAATAAAATGTCTGAGATGAAGAATACACCAGATGGAATGAACAGTGGATATGACGTTGCAAAAGATTAGATTGGGGAATTGAAGCCATAGCAATAGAAACTATCAAAATACAACAGAGAGAAAAAAGACAAAAAAATGAAAAGAGCATTGGTGAGCTCTGGGAAAACATCAAGCCAACACACATACGTCTGAGTGGAGTTCCAAAAAAAAAGAGAAGAGACTTTGAGGGACATAAAACAAAATTTGAAGAAATAATGGCCAAAATTTTTCCAAATTTGATGAAAAGTGTAAACTCACAAATCCAAGAAGCTCAACGATCCCCAAGCACAAGAAACATGAAACTACAAAAGCCACATTATAATCAATGTTTTTAAAATCAGTGATAGGGAGAAAATCTTAAAAGCAGCCAAAGGAAAAAGACACATATGTACAGAGGAACAAAGAAGAGGAGGATTGTAGATTTCCCACAAACTAAAACACAGCCTGCAACTTCTTTAGAGTGTGAAGGGGGGTGGAGGACTGTTGATGTAGAATCCTGTTCCCAGTAAAAAAGATCCTCCAAAAAGGGAAATGAAATAAAGACATTTAAAGATATGGAAAACCTGAAAGAATTCATCACCAACAGATCTGCACTCGAGAAAATGTTCAAGGATTTTATTGAGGCCCAAGAAAAATGATACTAGAGTGAGTCTGGCTCCACTCAAAAGAATGAACAGCATTGGAAACAATACAGAGATGGGTAAACAGAAAAGATTTTTTTCTTATTATTTAAATACATGTTAAAAGAACTGTTTAAAGCAAAAACAGTAACACTATATTGTAAGGTTTATAACATATCTAGAAGTAAAATGTGAGAAAACAAGAGCATAAAGGAGGGGAGAATGGAAGCCAGCATAAGTGAAGGAGCATAACAGCACTGAAGGCCACCTACACCAGGTCAGAGACGCTCACCAGAATCACAACTCAACAAACAGTTATGGTTCATGAGCCAATAGAGGAAATAAAATTGAATCATGAAAAATATTCAATTAATCCAAAAGAAATCATAAGAAAAGGGAAGAAATCATATCAACAATCGTACTAAATGAAAATGGTCTAAACATGGACCATTGTAATAAACATTCCAATTAAAAGGCAGATATTGTCATATTGGATTTAAAAAAAAAAAAGGAAGACCCACTACCAGCTAGCTATAAGAAACGCACTGAAGTAACGAGAAGATGACCATGAAAACACTGACCAACAGAAGGCTGGAGGATCTATACTGAGAATCAGATAAATGGATTGTAAAGCAAAGAATAGTACGTTTCATTATGATCAATGGTCAACTACTCGGGAGTACACAGTAATCCTAAACATTCATGCATCAAATAAAAGAACTTGAAAATACATGAAGCAAAACTTGGTAGAACTGTAAGGACAAATAGACAAATCCATAATTATAACAGGAGATTTCAACACTCCATTCTCAACATTCTAGAACAAGTAGGCTGAACGTCTGCAAGGACCTGGTACACTTGAACGAAACTATCACCCAGCTCGACCCGAGGGACTTCTACAGAGCCTTCTATCCACTAAGCGCAGAATGCACCTTCTATTTAAGAGCACATAGAATGTCTCCAAGATAGACCATCCTCTGGCCACAAAACAAGGGTCAATAAATTAAAAAGAGAACACAGCATGTTCTCTTTCCACAATGAAACTAAATTATAAATTGATAACATAAAGATATCTGGAAAGTTCCTAAACTGTTGGAAACTAAATAACACAGTTCTAAACAACCTATGGGTCAAAGAAACTATGAAAAGGAAGATTAGAAAGTAGTTTAAACTGGATGAAAATGACTAAATTGAATATGAGATTCAAACCGTGGGGGATGCAGCTAAAGCACCACTTTAAGGGAAATTTATAGCACTAAACATCTATGTTAGAAAAGAAATAAGATCTCAAATCCATGACCTCAGCTTCTATCTTAAGAAACCAGATAAATAAAATAAAATAAAATGTAAACAAAAAAAAGGAAATTATAAAAATTAAGTTGGAAATGATAAAATGGGAAACAGAAAAATAATAAAGAACTATCAATAAAATCAAAAGCTGGTTATTTGAGATCAATAAAATTGTTGAATCTCTAGCCAGAATAACCCAGACAAAAAGAGAAAAGACACAAATTATCAATATTGGGAATGAGAGAGTATTATCACTACAGACCTACAGATATTAAAGGAATATTATGAACAACTTTACGTCAATATATTCAACAAGTTAGATGAAACAAATTTCTTCAAAGACACAAACTTCTAAGGCTCGCTCATGAAGAAATAGATGACCTGAAAAGCTTTATATCTACTAAAGAAATTGAATTTATAGGTAAAAACCTTCCCACAAAGAAAACTCCTGGTCTGGAGGGCATCATTGATGAATTCTGCCAATCATTTAAGGGAGAAATAACACCAATTCTATACAAACTCTTCCATAAAACCAAAGAGGAGGCGCACACCAACCCATTCTATGAGGCCAGCACTTCTGAGACACGAAACCAGGTAAAGACAAAACAAGAAAAGAAAATATCCTCATCAACACGGATGCAAAAGTTCTTAATAAAACTTTTTCAAATTGAATCCAACAATAATTTAAAAGGATAATATATCAGGACCAGTGCAGCTTGTCCCAGGGATGCAACATGATTTAACATTTGAAAATCAATCTAAGTAATTCACGGATTACGGAAAGGAAAAAGAAAAACCATATGATTGTTTCAATAGATGCAGAAAAAGTATTTGACAAAATCTAATATCCATTCCTAATTTTTAAAAAAATCTTTCAGAAAATTAGAAATAAAAGGGAACTTTCTCATCTGGATAAAAAGCATCTACAAAAATCCTACTGCCAACATTATACTTGCTAGTGAGAGACTGAATTATCTCTACCTCGGATCAGGAACAAGACAGGGACAGCCACGTCACCATTTCCAGCCAATTTTGTATCGGGGGTCCCTAGACAGTGCAACGAGGCAAGAAAAGAAGTAAAAAGCACTGAGACTTGAAAAGAGGAAGTAAAAATGTCAATATTTACAGACAGCTTGATCATTTATGTAAAAATTTTATTGAGTTTACCAAAAAAGCATTGAAACTAAAAATTTAGTTAAGCAGATTTGTAGCATAAAAGATAAATATACAAAAGTCAAGTGTTTAAACAATCAGAAAGTGAAATTATAAACATTCATAATAGGACGAAGAAATATGAAATATTTAGGAAGAAATTAAAAATGGATCACAGCCCTAAATGTAAAACTTAAATCTATAAACCTTCTGGAAGAGGGCCGGCTCAGTGGCATAGTGGTTAAGTTTGCACACTCTGCTTCAGTGGCCCGGGGTTCGCTGGTTCGGATCCCGGGTGTGGACCTGCGCACCACTTATGAAGCAGTGCTGTAGCGGCGTCCCATATAAAATAGAGGAAGATGGGCACGGATGTTAGTCCAGGGCCAATCTTCCTCAGCAAAGAGAGGAGCACTGGCAACAGACATTAGCTCTGGGCTAATCTTCCTCACCAAAAAAAGAAAACTTCCGGAAGAAAATCTTTGTGACCTTGGGTTAGGCAGATATGATTACAAAAGCAGAATTTATTAAAAAAAATAATAAATTGCGCTTCAAAATTAAGAACTCTGCTCTTTCAAAGAGACTCTGTCAAAGAGTTTTCATTCTTTAACAGAATGAAAAAACAAGTCGCAGACTGGAAGTAAATATTTGTAAATCACACCTCTGAAAGGACCTGTATCCAGAATATTTAAAGAGCTCTTAAAATTCAACAAATAACTCAATAATTAGAAAAGCAAACATCCAGAGTAAAAGAAAAAAAAGATAAAATTTAAACAGACACTTTCCCAAGGAATATATCTGAATGGCAGTAAGCACGTTAAAATTTGCTCAACATCATTAGTTACTAGGAAAATGCAAAATTAACCACAGTGAGATACCACAACACACCTATCAGAATAGCTGAGACTGAAAGAGTGACCACAGCCAGTGATGCACAGGAGGCGGAGCAGCCGGAACGCTCACACACTGCTGCTGGGAATGGAAAACGGTAAACCACCTGGAAAACCAGTTTGCCGGTTTCTGAAAGAGTTAAACAAATATCTGGTGTAGAGTCCAGTCATTCTGCTCCTAGATATTTCCCCAAGGGAAATGAAAGCTATGTGCACACAACAACTTGTACCCGAATGTTCATAGCAGCTTGATTTATAATATCCAATAGCTGGAAACCAGCCAGGTGTCCATCAACAGGTGAATGATAAACAAACTGTAGTATATCCACAACGGAACACTACTGCACAATAAAAAGGAACAAACTATTGACACATGCAACAACGTATATGAATCTGAAAATGAAAACGCTGAGTGAAAGAAGCCACACAAAAAAAGTACACATACTGTATGATTCCTTTCTGTAAAATTCCAGAAAACGCAAACTATTCTATGGTGACAGAAAGCCCCTCAGTGGTTTGCCTAGGGATGCAGGACGAAGCCAGGGCAGGGGGCTGTCAGGAGGGAGGAGTTACCAAAGGGCACGTGGAAACATTTCTGAGTGATGGCTGTGACCCTAACTTGATTGTGGGGATGGTTTCACAGGTGTATACATACGTCACAGATACATCAAAACCTATGCATACAATTTATTGTATTTCCATTAGACCTCAATAAACCTGTTTAAAAAACAAACAAACAAAACCAAATATGATTGGTTTGGTCAGCACCCAGCACAGTGTCTTTTAAGACGAAGTAGCAAGTACTGAACTCACATTTATTGAGTGGAAACCTGAAAGAATGGTCTTATTGCCTTGAAATTACCACCCACAGACGATGACAGAAGGGAGAATGCAGAACTTTCATTTCCCTACAAACACCTTATTTCGTACAACCCCACTCCTGCTGCACCTCCACACTTTCATCCCAGTTTATCCCCGGAAAGAGGAGACACTGGCTTTCCACCTCCTGACCACAGACTGGTTGACTGTCCCTATAAAGCATCCATTGCCCTGGGTCTAATCTGCCCCTCCTGTGGATGAACTGTCTACTTCATCATGGCTATTTCAGGGTATATAACACAGTGCCTGACAACTCTTTCCAATTTGGGAGACATTATCTAAATTGTTTCATATCTATTTTCCATTTCTGCCCTAGAGCAAATTTTCTGCATTGGTAACTACATTGAAAATTTTGTAGTTAGCATGGGTCAGACATCCTCCATCACTCTCCATATTCGCTTTCTGCAATACGCAGTTATCAAAACAAAATGAGCAAGTGCAGGTGAATGCATTTTATTAAACCAGGTCTCTGCATAATGGGAGATGTTGTGATTATTAGGATACCAACTCAGCAGAAAGGTGAATAGGGAGTGTGGGGGAGGAGAGAGAGGTGCAGGCTAACAGGTCAGGGGGACCTGAAAGGCCCAGTCCAGTGGGGCCATGCTGAAGCCTGGTCACCTGAAGCAGTGGGTCCACACCCAGAGGGACGTGCAGAGGCCAGAATACTCACTCTTACTTGGATCAAACTCTGAGAATTGCATGAACTCTATAAACTCTTCTCCAAACACACACCAATAATGCAGAAAATAATTGCAACCAATTTCTAGGAGTTCACGTACTTCTTGAAGTCTATCCATGAGCCGCTGGTTTAGAACCCCTAAGAAATAACAGAAGTGCCATTAATTAATTAAAGATCTGTGTAAATACCGACTAAAGAATTTATTGCTCCACCCAGATTTTTGAAACCAGTGCTTCTCCTTAAGAACAAGACAATTAATATAATAAATGTTCTTTCTAAGGTCCTGGTGTCTTCAGGCTGCTTTCATCATCGCAAGCTGACAAGGGCACGCCTGTAAGTCTAGTCCAGAAGGTTTGATGACTGATCTACTCAATTGTTAATGCTCTTTGAAGAGCGTCCTCAGGAACATTCATTTCCCGGAATTTAACACATTAATGCTCATTAGTCTCATCTTCAAACCTAGGACCTCAAAGAATCTGCAGCAACGTCACCTCATTCTCCCACTACAGAAGGCCAGGAGAAACCGAGGTCCGGACTCTCAGCGCTGAGCCCCCCAAGCAAAGTGACCAAGCATTTGGGGAGGTGGTGACTCGCTGTCCCTTGTCATCGTCCTTTTGGGGGGCGGGGTTTCCGGAGAAGGATTCCCCAGAGGGCGTGTCCGGGCCCTTCTCCCCGCGCCGCCTGCTCGGCCCCGGCGAGTGGTTTGCTGTGTTTTGGTTTTGTTTGCTTGTGTGTTTTTTGCTTGTGACTTTGCGAAATATCCCGGGAGGAGAGACAGAAAGTCTTGGTCTCTGAGAACAAGCACAATGTTGCTTTCAGCTTAAATATCTACTGGGAAACCTCAGGGTTTCAATGTCATCATTACAGAGAACAGAGATTACAAAAGGAAATAATTTAATCTCACTCCCTGGACCCTACTGGGATTCGGTTTGACCTCGGTTTATCTTTTCTTTGGTAGGTTTTAAGTCTTGAGAAAATCTGCCCAGAATGCAGAATCCACAAAGGATGTGGCAGATTTGGGTTGGGGGTGGTCACACTGTACCTGGTCACGGTGCGCCCCATCACTGTTAAATAAACTCAATCGCCGATTCGGCAGAAACTCCTTCTCCGGAGGCGAGAGTCTAAGCAGCCAGCGTGCGGAGGTCGCCGCATCCCGATGACCTGCGTCCCAGAGACCAGTCTTTCATCTTCTCGGCGAAAACCGGCTCGCGCGCCCGGCGGCTGGTGGGAACCGGCGCGGCCAGGAGGCCAGTCCCGCCCGGCCACGCGCCCCGCCCGGACCCGCCCCCAGCCCCCCCTCCGACTCCTCTGCCGCGCCCCCGCCCCCGCCCCCGCCGCGCGCCCCGCCCAGACCCGGCGAAGCGCGGCCGAGGTGCCGCCGCGGCTGCCGCGGAGATGTGACCTTCAGAGCCGCCTGCACAGGATGACCGGAGCCACCGCCCCGCGGCGCCCGCGGCTCGCCACGGCGTCCCGGGCGCTCTGACCGCGCGCGCCCCCGGCTCCCGGCCCCGGTCCTCGTCCCGGCCCCGCCATGCCGCCGCCCGGGCCCGCCGCCGCCCTGGGCACCGCGCTGCTGCTGCTCCTGCTGGCCTCCGAGTCCGCGCACAGTGAGTACCGCGCGGGGCCGCGGCGCGGGCTGAGGCGGGAGACGCCCCCGCCCAAAAGACCCGGCCACCTCCGGGGTGTCAGGGGCGCGCCGGTGCCCGGCCCCGTGTGCCCCGGCCCCGCCGCCGCAGCATCCCCGGGTCCGCGGCTGGGAGGACGGAGCTGCGGGGCCGGGTTGACGGCGTGTCCCTGCTCTCTCCCCGCCTCCGGCAGCCGTGATGCTGCGGGCGCGCGAGGCGGCGCAGTTTCTGCGGCCCAGGCAGCGCCGCGCCTACCAGGTCTTCGAGGAGGCCAAGCAGGGCCACCTGGAGAGGGAGTGCATCGAGGAGCTGTGCAGCCAGGAGGAGGCCCGGGAGGTGTTCGAGAACGACCCCGAGACGGTGAGCGCGCGGGGAGGTGGGAGGTGTGCGCGCGGCGCCCCGGGATTCCGCGGCTGGGCGGGACCGGGATGCGGCATTCGGGCAGCCAGGTCACCTGGAGCGCTGTCTCTGCAGCACCGCATTTCTGGGGACATCCGTCGGTGCGCGCGGGTGGGGAGCCCCGGGTTTCCTCTGCACCTCAGACTTCCCTTCCCTCAGTCTGCGGCGCGTCCTTCATGTGGGGGACCGGGCTGCAGGTCACACCCAGAACCCTTAATAGGCAGGCGTTGCGTTCAGGAACGGTGGAAGGGCAAGGCCATAGGTACCGGACCCTGGGCCCACCCTCAAGCCTCCTCCAAGCCTTTTGAGCCCCAGTTTTCCTGGTGACCCCAGGTGCTCCGTGAACTGGGGGGGAGAGGCAGGTGTTTGAGTGGGGTCCTGTTGGGACCCTGCAGTTGTCTTCCGGCAGCAGGCCTCTGGAGGCGGCCGCTTCAAAGGAAATGCGCAACAGAGGACACCCCCACCGGCATGAAATAGAGGCGGTTTTAAAATGTAAAAGAAACACAATGGTTGAAAAACCCAGCTTCCTCCCTCACCTCCGCTTTAGCTGGACTGGAGGGGAGGGGTGGGGCTGCCCGAGCTCCTGATCCTCATCTGGAGGAGTTGGGAGATGTGACAGCTGGAATCGCCGCGGCAGGTCCCGAGGTGTGACTGCAGGAACAGCGCTGGAAGGCGTCTGTGGGGGCGCGCGGGCAGGGGCGTCTGGAGGAAAGCAAGGAAGAGCCGGCGCCCGGGTGCGTGTGCAGCCTCTTTCAGCGAGGTGCTCTTTTAGAATCGGCTGGCGAATTCAGGAGCCTGACCGGCTGGCTCAGGACACTTTTCTGTTAATAATGTCCTTGGAGAATGTGGTGTGGCCGGGCAGCCTCCGCAGGGAGCAGCCCAAGTGTGGACTCAGCGTCTGCGCAGGAACTGTGCCATCTTGAGGGAGGGGAGCCGCGTCTTGAGAACGTTCGCGGTGGGTGGGACCGGTGGGAGCCTGGATGTCTGCCTGTCCCGGGGCAGATGACTCTGGAAAGCAGGCATGACAGAAAGGGGGTGGATTTACCTCCAGTCATTTTAAACAGTGAGGTCACAGTGATTTCACAGCTGTTTTTGGTTCTACCAGAATTTTTCTTTTAAAGCATTCTGCTGGGATGAAATACGCATCGCACGCAGTGAACGAATGGTTCTGTGTGACCATGTAGGCTTTTCTTTTGACTGGTATTTCTGGTTGGTTGACTCGATAGTCCTTTTAGGTCCCCTTTCTGAAGCAGGCTCGGAAATATGGACTGCCACTGTGCGGTCTTGGCGCAGCTGTGGCTGCTGTGACCAGGCCTTCTCCCCCGGCCCCGTGACACATGGTTTCCATCCTGCTGTGTGGAGCAGCTTTCTCGGCCTTTCTGGCCTCCCTGTTTTCTCCTTTCGTTCATAATTAAGCCTGGTGGCCCCGTGAATCGTGCCTCTGCAGAGCACTTCTGAAGGTCTTAGTGGAGGGCTGGCCTGGCTGCCCAAGGTCACTGCCTGGCCGCGCGGTTGTGACAGGTGCCATGCTCTCCAACCTCAAGCCTAACCTGGAATGTTAGCTTGGACAGAGTGTGGGCTGGGGCTTGCCGATGACAAGAGTTGAGAGCACGAAGACCACCATGCACCCCACCTGCCCCTACCCACCCAGGACGGACAGGCCAGGACCTGGCCTTTCCTCGCTGCGTGGACAGACTGTGCTCTAACCACTGTGCCACTCTTCCCAGAACGTTAATCTTCTCTCTGGTTTTAACTGTTTTTATGTTTTAATTATAACTTTATTTACAAGTATGTGAAATGAAGACAGAAAAGGAGGAAAGTGCTCATGATCCCATAACTTTAACACAACCTCCGTCCTTCCTGCATGTTTCTGCGAGGGGCCTCCCGCATTCCCTCAATGTCCTGGCCCCCCTCCCGTCTGAGGCACAGCCAGTTGCTCTAACGCTGGGAGCGTCCTCGCTCACAGTCGGCCCATGGGGAGTTTGCAAACTCCTTTTCACATCAAAGCCACCCATAATTTTCCAGAATTCTGTTCTCCTTCCCAACCCCTATTGCCAAATAGTGATAACATCTTCTCCTTTATTTGTCAGTTTCCCAAGGTGGACCAGCCACTTATGTCTCTTCCCCCGTGTCAGCTGGACTGCAAGCCTTCATGTGCATCTTGTGTAGACCATTGTGTGGACCCAACTATTGTGTAGACTGTTGTGTCGACGGTTGTGTAGACCATTTGCTTCATTGTCTGGATTTGGCCCTTGGCTTGTTTTCCTTTTCCTGGAGAGGCAGTGTGGACAGCTGGGAAGAACCAGGTTAGGGTCAGGGTTAGGGGTAGGGGTTAGGTGTTAGGGGTAGGGGTTAGGATTAGAGGTTAGGGTTAGAGTTAGGGATTAGGGTTGGGGGTAGGGGGTAGGGTTAGTGTTGGGGTTATGGTTAGAGGTTAGAGTTAGGGATTAGGATTAGAGACAGGGTTAGAGGTTAGAATTATGAGTTAGAGTTAGTGGTTAGGAGTTAGGGTCACGGTTTGGGGATAGAGGTTAGAGGGTTATGGTTAGGAGTTATGGAGCTGGTTTGAGTCCCAGCTCTGCTCTCATTAGGGTTAGGTTCAGGGTTGCAGGTTAGGGTTAGGAATTATGGGGCTGGTTGGAGTCTTAGCACTCCTTGGGCTGAGGTCCCGACCAACTGAAGTGGCTGCCTGTAGGAAATACCTGTTCCCTGCAGTCCCCTCTGGGGCTGGTCCGTCCTGCCTCTGCCTTGCAGTCCGCCGGGTCAGGGTACTGGAAGTGGCCGGTTTCTCCTTGTGTCTCGTTCAGTTGTCATCCCACCTGCCTGGCCCAGCTCTGCCTTGTGGGGCGTTTGCAGCCCTGCTCTTTCCTGCTGGCAGAAAAGGCAGTGCTGGCGCCCGCTCTGATTCCTGGGGCTCCGGGGGCCCTGGCAGAGGAAGTCCCGGGGTGGAGCTGGCTGGGCTCGGGCGCCTGGAGCCAACTTCTGGGCTGCAATCCCTCCCGGAGCTTGACGGTCTCACCGTGTGCTGGCTGTTCCCCGGGGGTCTTCCTGCCTGATCGGGGTCCTTCCACACTGGACTGTCTTCCTCTGTCTTAGGGAGAAGGCACCTGACCGTCAAGGCTCTCCGCCTCTTGGCAGGTGGCTGTTAGCCTCACTCACCTCTGCTGGAAAGGGAGCCCTGGCCGCCTTCCTGACCCCCAGTGTCCTCCGGCTTCCCTCTTGGGGGCAGGTGGCCTCCCCCCATTCTTTCGGCTCCCATGGGAGTGTCCCAGGTCCCATAGTTGCTTCTGCTGATGGCCTGTCCCTCGTCTGCAGGGCCTAGGCTCCTCATCTTGTTTCCGTGTATCGTTGGTGTGTCTTCCCTGCTTTTCCTCCTGTGGCTCCTCATTCAAGCGACCCTGGGCGTGAACCCCTAGTCCTCTTTGCTTCTATTCTCCTGAGCTCTCTCCCAGTTCTCCCCACACCAGCCCAGCAGCTGCCTTTCTACCTCAGTCCTTTAAGGCAGCAGGTTCCAGACGCGGGACACCTCAGTAATTGCCCTTTGCCGCCAGGGAGGATTTTATCCCAGCCCGGCCTGCTCGGATATGTTTCACACCTCGCGGCATCTGGGTCCCTGCCAGGCAGCTGACCCACGGCCTGGGCCTGTCTTTAGGAAGACAATTCCGGGCCATAGTTCCGCCAGAATTACCCCACCACCTTGTGTAATTTGAGATACAAACAACAATACTCGCAATGCAGCCCAGGGCTTCACAGCAGAGGTGCTGACAGCCGGCCTGTGCTCTAGCTGGTTGGTGTTCATCCATCCTGTCTCTGTCTTTGTCTCTCTGTCTGTCTGTTTCTCTGTCTCTGTTTCTCTCTTCTTTCTATCTCTGTCTCTCTCTCCCATCTCTCTCCCCCCACCCCCCAATCCTCCAGTCCCCCCTCCAGCTCAGTCAGACGTGGGGGGACCCAGTGGTGGTGCTGGGTTGTCTACTAGGAGGGTTTTGGGGTGCAGTCAGTTTCAAAGCCGCACGCTGCTGCTGGCCTCGTCTTGAACTGCATCTGTCCTCCAAGGACACGTGTCTTCCTGAGGTCCCAGGTTCTCTGGGGACAGTTTGGGGAGGGGCTCCCCTCAGAGGTGAAAGCTCCTCCCTCAAGTTGTCCATTGTTGGGACAGCCTAAGGGGTCTCGTGGGGGCAGAAGTGGGGTCCCAGCAGGGGGCTGGGGAGGGAGGAGGAGGGGGACCACCTCATCACCCCAGTGACTTGCCTCTGCAATGCAGGTCCCTGGCCAGGGAGGTGATGCCCTGGCTGTGACCTTCAGGACAGTACCTGCTGCCCACCTGCCCCCCACGTTGACACACTCAGACACACACACATGCACACACACAGACGTGCACATGCACACACTCTTCTCTTGTGACTTGGGGGTCCATTGAGAATTGGGACCAGGCACCCCTGCCCCGCACAGGCATGGCCCAGCTCCTTCCTCGGGGTTCTCTCCGCACGCTCCGGAAGCATCTCACCCTAGGGACATGGCTCCTGCTCCCCCTGACCCTGCGGCTGCGGCCTTCCCTGCTGGGCTGTCACGCTGGCTGCAGGGGCTGGGTTCTCTGAATTGTCGTTTGACCGGTTGTGCTTCTCCAGAGTCAGCTCCTGCAGAGGTTGCAGATGGCTGGTTAGACCAGGGCCAGCGCCTAGGCCCCCAGCACCCAGGCCGGCCGCTCCCCTCGGGGGACCTTGAGCCAGGGACAGGCTCTGCCCGCTACTCCCTCCCTTGCCCGTGCACCTGCATATCTGTCTGTTTTGACCCCAGGAGTCTGCAGGGACACAGAGCCGGGCTCTCCAGCGTAGGAACAGGCCAGGCCCTGTAAATCACGCCTCGTCCTCACCAGTGGGCTCAATCTCTGCAAAAACCAATTAAAGGCATTTTGAAAAACACTGAACGTCTGCCTTTGTTATTTAGGAACAAAACAGCCTTTTAAGAAGCTGATGCTTGTGGCCTGTTCTTGAGATTCCAAGTAGCTTGGCCGGAACATTCCAGACACTTCCCAGGTGGTGCTGCCCCAGCAGCACTGGCAGGTGTCCGATTTCTTCATGCTTCGTTTTCCCGGTTTGTCTAGGGTCAGACCCGAGCTGCCTCTGTGAGGCACGAGTGCGTCGCGGTTTGCGGGTTGGTGTTGGATGTTGGAAACGCCTCCTCAGTGGTCGTGACAGTCCAGCGACTTCGCTGTCACCTGCTGCGTGGCCTGTGAACTCTGACCCCGACAGGGTGCAGTTCATGGGAAGTGTCAGAGTAATGTTCAAGAGGAGCTGACAGTGGGAGAAGCGGGTGATCAGTTCCGAGTTTCCCCCTGAGGAAGGCCCAGATCTGCTCTGATGGCGGGAGTAACAATATGCTCCAAGAGCAAGAAACTCGTTAGCATCCTGCTTGTTAATATCATACTTGTTTCCTCAGACTTGTATCTTTTTTCAAATTGTAGCTGAAATTTGTTTCTTCCTGGTGTTAGTGCCATGATAATAAAGTACCTTTTTTTCCACATCTGTCCCCCAAACCTGCCATCTAGACCAGTTTTGTGAGGCCTTCTCCTGGAACGGTGCGCTCCGTGGAAGTCGCACAGCTGGGCTCTGCCGCCGGGGGGACGGGCTTTGCCGGTCACTGCTGTGTCCGCTGGCTCTGCCGCACAGGGGCCCCCCAAGGCCAGGCTGGGACCGCCGCCCAGGACAGCCGACGTGATTGGCGCCTGCAGGTGCAGCCCCTCAGGGGACCCTCTGGTGTGGACGTGCGTGTCTTTAGTGCGATGCTTCAGCATGAAACAGAGAACCTGTCAGGAGGCTGTTGCTGGAGGCTGTCGGGCTGGGGGCTTGTGCTTCCCGCCGGCCCTGGTGGGCAGCTGACTGACTCCTCAAGTTCAAAGGACCCGCTGTGTGTGACGCAGGAACCGCCCAGGTTGGCACCGAGTGCTCATGGCAGCTGTGTCATTGGAGTCTGAGTCACTCCTTGTACCATCATGCGTGTCCCGTGCCGACGGGCAGCAAGACTCCTCACGTCCACACCGCGGTTTAGCGTGGACCCCAAGAGGCACCAGAGTGCACTTGACTCCCCTTCCTGAGCCAGGAACAAACAAGAATTTTGCAGTAGTGTTTGTCGCAGAATCCTGGAATGTCATGGGGCGAGAGCGTCGGCATCCTCTCGTTCTCGGCGCTCGTGAAGCCGAGGCCAGGAACGCGTGGGGACAAGTCCTGGTCAGCTCTCTAGTGGGAGGACTTGGACAGAGACGAGGTCCCCAGGCTGAAGTGATGAGACCTCTCGAAGGTGAGTGTGGGTCCAGGGGAAGTGTCTGCACCGCCGGCTGTACGGTGCCTCCTGGAGAAACCACCTTTGCCCAGAGGCCGTCGGAGCCCACGCTGGTTTAACCACGAAGTCGATGACCCTGTGCTCGTCAGTAGTCTACTTCTCTCTTTTGCCTGAAGGGGAAATATGTTGTTTTTGTTTTTCCCAAAGAAACATAAAAAGAGGAGCATAACCTTCATTTGTGACCTGGGCGTGTCGTCTGCGGTGCTGGCCAGCTTTGCTGAAGCAGCCTCATCCCAGCCGGCCGTCCAGGGTGAAGGAGGCAAGCGGGTGGTCCAGGCCTGCAGGGTGGGCACCGGCCAGGCTTCCCTCCGCGCCTTCCTCCTCTTTTCCCTCCTCCCCCCTTCTCCTCCCTCAGTCTGGCTTCTTTCCTCCTTCCCACTTGGGTCAGTGCTGTCCCGACCTTTCAGGCCTTGGCTTCAAGTCCACAGTCCCGCTGCTCCTCCCGCCCCCCACCGCCTGTGACCGGTGGCTGCCCTAAGGCCTCCTCCTGCAGCGTCTCCTGGTCATCGCCTCCATTACCGCCGCGGCCACCCCTGCCCACGTGACATTCCGTCCTGTCTGCACAGCTCCCTGACCAGCCTCCGTCCCCGTTGGCGCTGCTGGACGGCTGAGCACAGTGTCTCCCCCACAGCTCAGTGGGTCCTGTCCAGCACCTAGGGCCACACAGCCCCCTTCCCTGCCCCGACCTCCTGGATGTCCAGCCCTGTCCCTCTGCTGCCCCCGAGCTCAGGGATGAATGGGTTCTACTTGCCCGCACCCTGGAGGCGTGGTATCTGTGTCCAGCAGATGGACAAGGTTTGAACCTCCGCCTGGCTGGAGCTCTCCGAGTCCCGGCCACCGCATGTCAGGTGGAGCCGTAGCGCTGGGCTGCGTGGCTGCGAGGACAAGCAGGCAAAGGAAGGTGCAGCTTTTCCTCATCACTGCATAAGCACAGACTGACAGTCCGGGGCTCAGAAGCCCAACATGGGTCTCACGGGGCTGCTTCCTTGTGGAAGCTCCAGGGAGAATACGCTCCCACCTTTTCCAGCTTCTAGAAGCACCGCCTTCCCTGGCTCTTCTCGGCCCCTCCTCCACGGTCAAGCCAGCGAGGTGGGCAGTTCTTTCCTCCCTGTTGTTCCTGGTTCTCTGCCTTCCTCTCCACATTTGAGGACCCAGTGGTCGCAGTGGGCCACCCAACAACCGGGAGAGCTGCCCCCTCTCAAGGTCAGCCAACAGCAGCCTGACCCGCTTTGCCACGTAGCCTGCCGCATGCACAGGTCCCGTGGAGGAGGACATGGACGTCTTCGGGCCGTTCTTCTTCCACCAGCGGGTACGTGGGGGGCGTAGCACGGTGCCGGCACGTAGAAGCCCTCTGTGCAGCACGGCCGTGGTTTGGTTCACAGAGGTAGATCTCGTTCCCCACTGAGAAGGTGGCCGGCCTGGCAGGCAGGGCCCATCGCCCGCCCACAGCAGCCGAGGGCCAGGCTGCTTCCTGCTCCCACCTGTGTGCATGTCCCATCTGCCCGGGGGCACGAGCGCTGCCCATGGCGTCGAGAACCAAGGCGTGTGCTGAGCAAAGCTGCTAACCAGCCCGCTGCGGAGATGGAGAGCTGGCAGGCCTCTGCCAGGAGAGCACGTTAGTGCAGGAAGAGCCGTTTGAAGTGGATCCACTCACAACACATCAGATTACACAGGAAACCAAGAGCTCATCTTGAGAAATGAAACTGTAAATCATAAAAACAAATTTATTTCATCTCATGCTTTATAAAATCTGTATTATGAATGCAATTAGCCACTAAATTTTTAAAACAAAAAATCATTGGGGCCGGCCTGGTGGCCTACCGGTTAAGTTCATGCACTCCACTTCCACTGCCCGGGGTTCAAGAGTTCGGATCCCGGGCACAGACCTACGCACCGCTTGTCAAGCCATGCGGAGACGGCATCCCATATAAAGTAGAGGAAGATGGGCACAGATGTTAGCCCAGGGCCAATCTCCTCCAGGAAAAAGGAGGATTGGCAACATGTTAGTTCAGGGCTGATCTTCCTCACCAAAAACAAACAAAAACCAAAGAAACGTTGAAGTGAGAGTTTGGGGGGAGCAGGGCATGATTTTTCCAAAACAATAATGATTTTTGGAAAGCCAGCATTCTTCTTACCATAAATAGAGATATTATTTTTGCAAGCAGTGTTAACGGCTTCATCCGTGTCCCGGCCTTTCTCATCCTCACATCCTCGGGTGGTTCTCCTCTGAAGCGGGCGTCCTGTGATGCTTTCTTTTCTCTTGTGGGTGATTGCCTGAACCCTTGTTTATCAACCCCTTTGCCGTGGGTGTTTCCAAAACATTCTCACTGATTCGAAATCCTGACTCTTAATCGGTTTATAATCTTACTTTGCAGGTGATTACAAGTTTATTTGAAGTACTTTGTCAAATTCAGCCAGCCTTGTGTTTTCAGCCTCATAAATTTGAAAAATGCAAACAATAGTAGTTTAAATGAGATAGAAGTTTATTTCTTTCTCATGTAACAGGTGGGAGACTGGCTGACTAGGGCTGCTCAGTGGTGCTCAGGGACTCACATTACCTATTTGTGCTCCGCTCTACTGGTGCGTGGCCTTCGTCTCCAAGGCCTCCTCTCACACTGGGCAAGATGCTGGAGCACCAGCCATCACATCTGCACTCCAGCAAGGAGGATGTAGAATCAAAGCCCCGCCCCCCACCTGTCTTTACTCAGTTTCATGCTCTGCTTCTATCTACTTGGTCAGAATTTAGTCACACGGCCACCCCTAGTTGCAAGGGAGGCTGGGAAGTGTGGTCCTGCAGCTGGTATGCTGCAGCCTTAAATAAATCCAGAGTCCTGTCACTGAGGACGGAGGGAGAGCTGGGGGCCTGGGCGGCAGCTACGGATCTCACTGTGGGGAGAGGTCTTTGGGAGCAAGCCTGTCTTATGAGGTTAGTCCCCATGAGTATGTTTGCGCCCTGCGGTGGACTCCATCAGTAGCCGCGTCAGAGAGTCTGTCCACGGGGTCTTTTCCGCGGCTCACGCGGCCCTGCTGTGCCTTTCGGTCCGGTTCCTGGTGGAGGGACCAGGCCCCGTTCCCTGCCGCATGCCCCACGTGGGGCCTCGTGCAGTCACCGTCTTTGCAGCCTGGCCGTCCCTCGAGGGCTCGGCTCAGCGCCTCCTCGAAGCAGCTGTGGTGACCCGGTGGCCACAGCCGGCGAGAGGCAGGTGACAGGCAGTGCAGAGGGACAGTGCTGGAATGGTGCCGATCGCGGCAAGCGTGGTCAGGTCTCCAGGCCCCCGAGAGCTGCTGCTGCCCCGTCGGCGCCCTGGGCATCCAGAAGAGCATCAGCTGCCCTAGTCAGAAGTGTTCCGGTTTTGTCCTAAAACTGGTCGAGAAGGACCTGGAGAACTTGGCTTTCTTGTGGGCCATAGCCGCCCCCAGGGACCCCGCTGGTCCAGGCCCCTGTCCCTGTCCCGCCGGCGCATGTCGGGTGCGGGGGGATGGCCAAGGGGGACGGCGGGGTGTGTGCAGCTGCGGAATCACACCGCACAGACCATGCAGAGCTGCGGCCGGCCCCTGGGGCCAGTGACGGCTGCTCCCGGCTTTCCTCCCTGCGGCCGGTGAGAAACCCTGGGTTTTGTTCAGCAGGAGCTCCAACAGCAAGCTACACTTCAGGGTCTGAGGAAGGAGGAGGAGCACAGCGGCCGTGTGCGGCGTCCCTGGGGCTTGCCTCCCTTGCACGGCTGGCCGGCTGGCTGGGGTCCTCTGGGCTGTGGCTGGGCGGGGGCCTCCGGGAGGCCCCGTCCTGGGAAGCGCCCGGCGAGGGCGCTGATATCCTTGTTCCCTACAGTTTTGTGCAGCAGGCACCTGGTTTAGAGACTCAGGAGGAAAGGAAGAAGGGTTTTGTACGGACCATGTTGGGTAACGCCGGCCTCGGGGTTAGGTCCGTCAGGGCTCGTGGGCGGGACTGAGGGGGCCTGGGAGTCTCCTGAAGGGCCGTGGGGAAGACGGTGAGACACAGATGTGAGCTCCTCAGGCTCTTGGGAAGCAAACCAGCCATGACGGCAGCTCCAGCCGGCGTGACTCTGAAGTCAGGTTTGCCAGCAAGACGACGTTGTGTGGTTAGTAAATTTTTTCGATCGTTCCCTTTGGAAAACATCTCACACACGTATCGTGTCAGTAAGCAAAGTTGCTGCTGTGCCCGGTCTCAGCTGCTTCGTCAAATAACATAGAGATTTTTGGAAACAAAACGTAGCGCAGTTATTAATTAAAGGAAGTAATAAATTCTTAGCTTACTGTTTGAAAAATAACCACTTGTTATGTATGACTCCCTGTTATAGCATCTAAATCTGGGTAAAAGTCTTAGATATTCCACGCCAAAAAGATTTATGCACAGCGGACACTGATGTGCTTGCAAAGCAGTCCCCACGTTCGTTGGCATGTCAACGTCTGTCGGCAGGGCCGGGAGGGGCCTTCCTATGTCACTCTCGAGTCGAAGGCGGGAGCTGAGGACAGCTGTGCAGAAGGCGAGTGGCAGCGTCAGGCTGGGAGCTGTGTTTAAATCCAATGGTTCACCCCGTCCCTGCAGGGCGTCGCCGGCCTCTGAGGAGCTCAGAGTTAACATACACTTGGAGTGCCCAAGTTCTAGAACTTTCCGAACTTCACACAGTCCTTGTTCATATGCTTCGTCCTCATGCTCTGAGTTCATGCTCTGAGCTCAGGTCACGTTTCCGTCTTGATAACATACGTTCTGACAGACAGCTTGTGTGGTTTTTTACCCTTTTTGGAAGGCGGATCTCTCTCTGAGCATCGAGATTGATAGAAAGACCACCAAAATCCCTCGCCCCGTAGCAGGGGAGGCCCAGGGAAAGAACCCCACAGGGTGGCCCTTGGAGGGGATTCCGGGGCTGCGGGCCAGGCAGGCTGCCCAGCAACGAGGTTTGCCCAAGGCCCCAAGGAGCTGGGGCTCAGACCCTCCCGCCCCATGGTGGGGGTGCGGGGGGTGGTGGGTCGAGTGCCCGCAGTGACCCAGCCCGGAGCAGGGTGGGCAGTGTGGGCAGCTCCCTGCTGCTCTTGCCCTTTGCCGTGTGGGGGCTGTGGGTGGTTGTCGGGGCACAGACCCTGCGGGGCAGACAGGGTCCTGGTGGTCAGCACAGGCGGAGGCCGGTGGGAAGTTCTGTCTGCAAACCAGAATTTTCAAGGATTTCACCAGCTACCTGTGTGTCCTCCCCTGCTTTCCTCTTGTTAGTGAGGCGACCGTTTGGTGACAGATAATAGGGGAGCAAAGACGGAGGAGGTCGGTTCATGAAACACTTTCTTGTAGTTTCATAGCAAATTAGACCCACGTGGACCAAACCTGCCCTTGGGCTCAGCTCCCCGAAAGTGCTTCCGGCAGGTTCCCGCATTTCCAAACCCGCAGGGAACAGGAGCGCAGCGGGACGACATCTGAGGAGTTGGTGACGCTCAACTCTGTTTACACGGGGATGTCATCCAGCAGGTGGGCTCCCAGCCAAGACCAGCGCCAGGTACCCGGGAGCCGGGTGTTCTCCTGCGGATGGGCGACAGACAGGATGCGCGCGTCACAGTGGCACTTGCCTCTGGGCGGTCCTGCCAGTGATGGTGACAACTGTGGAGTGCACTCACCTGCACAGCACCCAGCTGCCGCCTGGAAGGGCAGGGCCCTTGGAGTGAACGGCAGAAGGAAAGCTGGGTAAATCTCAGTTAATAATAGGGATCTAAGTTTGAAAAGTGCATTGGCAGTTTGTGAGCTTGAGGAGCCTTGGGACTAATGCTTCCCTATTTGAAGGAGATAAGCTGAGAGCGTTGATTTAGATTTTCCTCCCAGGGTGCTTATCTAGGATGTAGATAAAGTGGAGAATCCAGAGCTTCCTCCAGCTCAGAGAAACCTATAGGACCTTGTGTTTGCCTGCTTTTCCATCCAGCCATCCATTCACAGATTCATTCTTCCATCCCTCCATCCACCCTCCATCCATCCATCATCCATCCATCCCTCCATCCATCCATCCCTCCGTCCATCCATCCATCTGTCCATCCCTCCATCCCTCCATCTGTCCATCCATCCATCCATCCATCTGTCCATCCATCCATCATCCATCCATCCCTCCATCCATCCATCCCTCCATCCCTCCATCCATCCATCCATCCCTCCGTCCATCCATTCATCTGTCCATCCCTCCATCCATCCATCCATCTGTCCATCCATCCTTCCATTCGTCCATCCATCCCTCCCTCCATCCTTCCATCCCTCCATCCATCCATCCATCCATTCATTCCTCCATCCATCCATCCCTCCATCCATCCGTCCACATGTTCAGCAATGGCTCCTGCAGGCCTTCTGGGGTTGGTCAGCACCAGGCTGGGTGCTGGGCAGATGGATGCTGTCCTTCTCTCCTGGACAACAGCTCACGGTTTAGTGGCCTGGGGTTTTGCTCACTTCTTGCTGTCTTTAGCTGTTTAAGTAAAGTGGAGGCAAACCCCGAGGAAAATGATTGCAGGTGACAAATGGCTCCACATCCAGCAGGGTAGGTCTGCCCCATCATGGCCTGTCTGTTGGCCGCTCCCACCCACCGGCTCACACAACCACATTCGCAGGCCTTGCTGTTGGTGGGGTTGAGAAGAAACAGGGTAAGTTCGTAGGTAACAGATCCCTGGGTCTGTACTGGGGCCTCTCTGAGGTCCCTGTGGATCTCCTGGGTGCTGCTCATGAGCATCACCAGCCCTAGGCCTCAGGCCAAGGTTTACAGCTGAACAACCCGTGGTGCAGGTGGGACCCTGTGTCCACGGCGATTCCACAGGTCTCACTCTCTGGCCGGGACCCTGACGGACAGCAGGAAGTGACTCTTTGTCTTGGGAGAGCAGGGAGCAGGAGGTGTGTCTGTCTCAGCTTTGCTCTATTCGGGTTTAACCACCTCCCTGGGTCACCGGGCCGACCAGCGCGTGCTCCGCCCTTCCCCCCAGAGAAATCAAACACACAAATTGGGATAAACTGTCACCAGGCTTGACCTGCAGTTTCCCGGGGATGTGGTCAGCTGAGGGGAGAGGAGCATGGTTTTTCTATTAATATTGCTTTTTCACAATGGACTCATTATTAAAACTTATCACATATAAGTCTTAACTAGCGTGGTTTGAACAATGAAATACCCCTTTCTGGAAGGCTGTGCCAATGCAAACATGTGTGGGATCGGGCCCCTCACTCACGGTTCCTGGTTGTTTTCCGTCCTTTCCGGGTCGAGTCTTGGCTTCCACGGCTGCAGCCCACCAGCCCCGTCAGCGTCAGGGGTCGCAGGTGCCGTCGAAAGCCCTTTCCAGCTTCGAGACACAGTGAAAGCCCCAGCCCGTCCTGAGCCTCGATCTCCTCCTCTGTGACGATGGGTTAAGTAAAAGGCCTTCCTTCGAGGTGGTTGTGAGGATTAAACAAAGTGACGTGAAAACACAGAATCACACCAGCTTGCAGTGGACACCCGGCATCTAGCGGCTGCCATCCCTGCGTCACTTGGTTCTGTTAGGAGAAGATTTAGGGCCACACTGCTCTGTGACCGACCTGACGGAGTCAGAGTGCATGGTGGGGGCTCCTTCAACCAGCCCGCAGCCCGGAGTCCGGCCAGAGGAAGAGGCTCCTGAAGACCCCCAGCTGGGCCTGCTGCTGGCGGTCAGGATGGGAGTTCTGTTGTTCAACAGCCCCCTTGGACGTTTCGGCCTCTTAATTCGCCTTCAAGACATGGAGACTTCCGTTCATGTGCATGTTTTGTGCCATCTCAGCTGATCAACAGCCAGGGTTGTGGTTGGACCCTCTGTGGCTCTTACGATTGCAAGACGCCCTCAGCATAACCACCGGGAAACTTTGAAAAAATAAAGATTTATTACTCACAGGACCTAGAAATCACACAGCACACCCGCACCACACAGCGAGGTCCGAGGTCACAGGGAGAGAGAGGAAAGCGAGGGCCTGGGGTCCTGCTTTTATGGGGTTGGGGGTGCCTAGGATTTCGAGGGCTCACTCTTCATCGGTGAATTTAAAAGTAAGTGCAGGAATTTAAAGTGCAAGAAGAGAGAAAAACAAGTGGCCCAAATGGTCAGCTATGGAAATCAACCAGGATCCCTAAAGCAAAGGGGCTCTGTGGGGAGGCGGCTTGGCTCTTCATCGAGAGCGGCCACGGGGTGTCTGGTGGAGATGGCCCTCGTGAGGTGGACACTCCAGGCACTCGCCTTACAAAAAAGAGAGATAACCAACACCGTCAGGGTCTATGCTGCGGCCTCAGGCCGCGCCCATGCCGGTTTGTTTGCAAACACAGCGAATGTGCCGAGATCACCCACGGGCCCCTCCTGCGAGGACACCCACTCCTCCAGGGCTGGAGACCTGGCTTTGACGGGGGCTGTTTCTCACCCCCTACAAGATGCCCCCAGCGGCCCTAAGTCCCTGTTGTGCTACTTACGGCTTTGCAAGGGTTCTTGGGGAGCCCCGTCACTGCCTGGGCTGTCCCCTCGCTTCCTCTCCCGCTCCACCAGCTCGGAGGCGGAAAGCGGCTTTCTGCGGTCCTCACCCTGCGGGTCCTCTAGCGCCTGCCTCCCAGGGGTCTGACTCTGCCTGCTGGGAAGCCGGGCGAGGTTCACGTCACCCCCTGCTGACCGCGCCATCCGGGGCCTCAATCCTGCCGGTAACGTTGATCTTTCTGTTTCTCTTTCCACAGAACTATTTTTATCCAAGATACTTAGGTAAGTTTGGACCACTGCTTGCTTTCTTGTCATAAAGGGTCGTGGGGGATGCATTGCATGTCGGAGAAAGAGCTGGTCAGATGTCACCACCAGGTTGTCCGTGGCAGGGACGTGGCCTGAGGGTCTGTGCACTGCTGTCTGCTCTGCTCTGGTCCAGGCTCAGCTCCTGGGGGAACATCACTGACTTAGTGGTTCTCAGCCATTTTGGGCTCAGGGCTCTGCCCTTCTGAAATTATTGAGGACCCCAAAGGGCTTCCGTTTACGTGGGCTGATTTATTGATTATTACCATATTATTAATTAAAATTGAGGACATTAAAACGTGTTTGTGTTTAAAGTGAGGGACAGGAATGCTCAAGCCAATGCTGTCTTGGCCGTGGAGCAGCCGTTGTCATGGGGCAGGCTCTGGGACCCTCCGCTGGATGCCCCGAGACACTGAGGCTGAAGGGCGGTGGCCCCTGGTCTTCTCGGGACGGTGGAGCCTGAAAGAGGCCTGCGTCCCTGAGGACTGCTCCTCTCATCAGCAGTCTCAGAGTCTGGATGCATATCACTTATAGTGAGAGAAATGTATTCCAGGGTCTTCCTTTTTAATTTTATAAGGTGCGTTTTGGTAAATTTTCCATTGGCCTTATATCCTCTTAGAAGTACCTTCTCTTGGTCCGTATCTGCCAACAAGCAAAGTGGACCCATAATTGGCCCTGAAAAGCCTGGAACCTGCCCGCTTCCGGGCTCCCTGTTGGCCTCCGCAGGCCTCGTCCTGGGCATGGAGGTTTGTTTCCAAGGCAGAGGATGGCCGTTTACTGTGAGCCACCCTCCAGGTACCTCTGTTGCCCCTGCCGACGTCCTCCTGGGCGTGCGTGAGCAGCAGGGACCAGCTGAGGGACCAGTGAAGTGGCTCAACCCCTGTTCTGCACAGGGTCAGGTGTCACATCCTCCCAGGATGCACATGCTCAGAAAGCCAGGCCTCCCCCGCCCCCTCCACACGTCAGACCACCGGGAGGGAGCACCCTCCAGCACACAGGGCGTTGACCTTCAAGTTAAGGGCAGTGTTTCCAGACAGGGCTCGACTTGAATGGACGTTTAGCTCTCTGACTGTGGTCAGAAAACTTACTGAAATTTGCCAGTAGTTCTGTATGAGAGCAGAAGGGGCATCCGAAGAGGCTGCAGACAGGGTGCCCCGATGCTCTCTGGCTGCAGAGCTCTGCCCTTCGGTGGAGGTGTGTTCCTGTCTGTCAGTGTTAACGTGCTCGGTTGAACAAAAGCTGGGCTGTGTCATTGCTGGAGGACTGTAGCACCCGGTAAAGGCGAATCACCTTCTCTCCAGAGGTGCTGGAGACTGTAATCCTGGTTCTCAAGTCCGTTCCGTCCCTGTAGCTGCAGAGTGACTGTGTTTTCTCTCTTGCAGACTGCATCAGTAAATATGGATCTCCCTACACCAAACACCCAGATTTCGTCACGTGCGTTCAAAGTAAGTCTGTCTCCTCCCCGGTTCCTCAAAGCCTGTGAGTCTAGGTAACTTTAGGCCTGGTGGTGGTTTTGGGGGTCATGAATATTTCCGTTACCTTCAGGAGCTACAACACCTGCCTGAGATCTGCTCCCTTTTCACTGAACTTCCTTTTTTAAGCAAGTAGTTTTGTTTTTTTGAATAGGCACAGGGTGTGAAGTGTAAACCTTTCACGAGGGTGGAAACAGAAAGCCCGTCCTGAGCCTGCACCTAGTCAGCCGGTCCAGCTCCGCTTCCAGGGGCCACCACAGCCCCTTGTTCTCAGACTCTTCTAGGCCTATAAAGCGTGTGTGTAGTCTCTCATTTTTACACAGACTGTGGCTTACCGTGCTCGTGATCTGACCTCGCTTTTGCGTCCTGGCTCGTCTGGCATCCTCCGTGTCAGAGGTGTTCTCGTCAACTCCTGCCGCTGGTGGGGGCATACTTGGTCAACCAATGTGTGCGGTGGGCTGCTAGGCCATTGCCAGTTTTTTTTGTTTTTTTTTTTTTTGTGAGGAGATCAGCCCTGTGCTAACATCCGCCAATCCTCCTCTTTTTTTGCTGAGGAAGACGGCCCTGGGCTAACATCTGTGCCCATCTTCCTCCACTTTATATGGGACGCCGCCACAGCACGGCTTGCCAAGCAGTGCGTCGGTGCGCGCCCGGGATCCGAACCAGCGAACCCCGGGCCGCCGCAGCAGAGCGCACGCACTTAACCGCTTGCGCCACCGGGCCGGCCCCGCCAGTTTTTTATCATCACAAACAAAGCCAGAGTGATGGCCTGGTTCACACACCACCTGAGTTGTGAATAGAATAAGTTCCTGGGAATGGAATTGCAGAGTCAGGCGCGTGGATCTTTCATTTTGTCGCGGATCTGGTGCTGATTGCCCCCCAGCGGATGAGCAGGCGTGCCCATCCCCCTCCCTGCCAGTCTAATGTACTTTTTTAGCTTTTTGATCTCCTCTGATATAAACGGTGAAAAATGACACTCAGTCCTTTCAGTTTATGTGTTTCTTGCTAATGAGTGAAACCGAACTTCTTGTGTTTAAGAACCTTGTATTTCTTTTTCTGTGAATGACTTGTTCACATTCTTCGCCTATTTTTCTCAATTTGTAGGAGCTCTTGATAGATTTTGCAAATTAGCCTTTTGTACTAAAGGTAGCAAAATCTTTCCTCAGCTCACCGTGTGTCTTTTTTATTACCAATATTATTTTAGATTATTACACAGTAGACCTGGCGTTTTGGGTGTCCTGTTGCATGAATTTTAACCCATGTGTAGAACCGCGGAGCCGCTCAGCTGAGCCTGACTTGGCCGGGCTCTGGTCTGGGTGCCACGTCAGCAGTGCCGGGCCTGTCAGCGATCGTGACAGCACCTGTTCCCCAGGGAGGGGAACGGGCTCCGGGGGCACAGCCGGCCGCTGCAGGGCAGGACTCCTCCAAGCTTGGCGTCAGAGCTGCTGTTTCAGGGAGAGCCTGGAGGGCAGGTGGAGGACTCGCTGCTCTCGGGGCCTGGCTGGCCGGAGCTCGGTGGGGCTGCAGCGTCCGTCACCTGCCCGTCCACTTGCTGGCTGTAGGCCTTACCTGACTCCCCCCCTCCCGGGATTCCAGACCCCAGCCCCAGCCCAGATGAGCAGAGGAAATGGCCCATTCAACAGGGAAGGGGAGGGTGGTGCTGCCATGTGGCCCAGGCTCCCCTCTGATCCCCCGGGGCAGCCTCCAAGTGGCCGGGGCAGAGTAGACGGGAGGAGCCTGTTAACCTGAGGAGCCAGAACCCACGTCCATGCAGGGAGGGCCACCTGGAGCAAGCCCCTCCCCTCAGCGGTCAACTGTGACCCCCCCCCAGGAGTCAGCCTGTGACCCTGGCCTCCCCAAGGGTCAACAGTGACCACGCTGGGCCCTGAGAGTGTCACAGAGTGTCATGACGTGAGAATGTCACAGAGATTCAGCTTCATGTTGTTTTGGCTTTTTGTTTTTAGCAGTTTTTTTGTTGTCAATTTGCTAAACCAGTTTCTTCTTTTTTACTCATGTAGTCAAATTTATTAGATAGTTTTAGCTCCTGGGTTTTAGACTGTCCTTTTCCTGAGATTATAGAAAAGTTATCTGATGTCTCCTGTTTAGACCTGTGAGCCCCTAGAATTCTCCCGATGATGTGATGAGGAAGGGGCAGGACGTATTCAGTTATCCAGATGGCAGCCCCTGTTCCAACACTGTTTGTTTGAAATCACGGTGTCCTGCTCCAAGAGGGGCCACGGCAGTCCTGGGCTGTGCTATTCCCGTGTGAGGGTTCACGGTGTTAGGCTGACTCAGTTGTCTGAAGAGCAGAGACGATTTCTTACCAGGATGAGCCACTCTCTTGGGTGGCGGGCAGCCTGGGAGGTGGGAGGAAGGAGAACCGAGTCGTTTCCTGAGCCCATGTTTAGAGGCTAAATCTCGCACAGCTGCTTGCGCCAGATGTGGTGACTAAATGCAGTTTCTGGCAGACGAGGAAGCGCTCCCCCGCCCCGTCTCTGGTCCAGCTCTCACTCCTCCTCCTTGTGGTCCACTGCGTCCTCTGAGGGCGCCTGACCAGGGCACTGTCTGTGCCCCTCACAGGCTGCCTGGCCGGGAGGCAGGTCTCTGAACCTGAGGCACTGTGTGGGGTCGCGTGTTGCCCTTACTGGGCAGCGTGTGAAGACGGCGGAAGATGGGCCCAAGAGCTCTCACTGGGGAGGGACGGCCGCCCTGCCGTCCTCGGCCGCACGCCTCCAGGCCTCAGCCATGGGGAAAAGTCAGGCAGCTCTGCACTGTTTCCATGGTTCCTTCCTAAAATAGTCTTATTTGGTGTTCATGGCAGCTCATCACGGCTCCGTGCTTTGGTGATCCATTATTGGTAAAATGAAAGCAGTGGCCTCAGAGATCCTCTCTTAGTTTGCAAAGTGTCCAAATTCAGCCCCGGCCCAGGTGGCCCCCCGTCGGGTCCTGCAGGCAGATCCAGGGCAGCAGGGGGGAGGGACGAGCTGGGGGCCAAGTGGGCCCTTTTCTCACCCCAAGAACTCTCTGTCCCCTCAATGTTCTCGGGGCCCGTTTCCAGTCCCCCTCCCTGTGTCAGGCTGCGGTGCCCGGTGGGGGGCCTGGGTGGGTTTCTGGAGCTCGGGTTTCTCTGATGGCCCTGGCTGTGGGGTGAGCCCGCTCCTCGTGAGGGACCATCCCTTCGCCCTTTCTCTCCGTCGGAACAGCGGGCCCCGGTTTGAGTGCCTGGTCCAGGTCATAACTTGTCGTTACCCTCCAGTTTCGGGAAGAGGGAGCCACAGGCAGCTGAGAAGGCGTTGTGTTGGCCCTGCAGATGGTTCACATTCCAGCACAGCAAGTGCTTCCTTCCTTCCTCTCCTTCAGCACAGCTCCCAGGCCAAGATAAACCCTTATCTCCTGAACAGCTCCGTCAGGAGGCCTGGGGTCAGGCACAGATCCTGGTCAGCCCAGAAACCCTCCGCAGGGGGCGTGCCAGGGGGCGTTCAGCAGTGCCCTGGGCCTGCAGAGGTTTTGAGTGTGTCGCTTTAATTCCGCAGGAGCTTGGGGGGCATCTGCTGAGCGTCGGCAGCGGCCCCTCCTTTCTTTTGTCCTAGGGATGACCTTCCCAACAGGGCCATAAACAGCAGTGGTGGGTGGGGGAGTTCTTCTAGGGATGGGAGTTGTGTGGGAATCTTCTAGAACAGTCCCACCCCAGTGGTGGTTGGTGTTGGCCCCTTGGCCCTGCAGACCCTGAGTTTTTTAAAAGGGGGTTTACACATTTTAGGTAAGTTTCAGACGAAGTTGACCAACACTTCACGTCAAGTGTGCATTGTGTGCTTCCACCTTTAGTCAAATATGACACTATCTCCCGTGGGCCCCTCGGGCCCCGTGTCCAGTGCCCTGGGAGCGCCAGGTGAACAAGCGGGTCCATCCTGGCTTGGGCGCTGGCCGGACCCCGGCACTATCCCCACCCTGGTCTCTGCGACCCCTCCTGCCCTGAGAGCCATCCTGCCAGGACGGAGTCAGGAGAGCAGACCCGTCCTCAACCATCAGGCCTGGCACGGGCCTTGACCTCCCCTCCCGGCCCACGGTTGAGCCCTCGCTCCAGCGAGCACGGCGGCCGGAGCAGCGACATGGGGACCGCAGGGCTGACCCAAGGCTCGCAGCAGCCGTTGGTGACGCCCCGTTCCCGGAACGCATGTCCACATTCTTCTGACCGCTGGACCCGGTTCCTGTGTGCCAACGGGTGGAGACTCGTACGGCGCCTGCTGAAAACAGCAATGTGAAGATCTCAAAAACGCTTGGAGACGTTGTGCTCGGTCAACACTCTTGAGCGTTTTGTTGGCTGTAACTGTGCAAAACAAGCACTTTGAGGCATGCCACGGAGAGGCCACTGGAAGAGCCCGGGGAGAGACATGGTTCCAGTTTCTCACAGACAGTCCTGCAGGTTCTCCGAGAAGCCAGGCCCTCCGGGAGGTCACCCGGGGAGCAGGGTGCCCAGACTGCATGGGATGGCTGAGGGACAAAGGGCCGCAGAGTCTTGAGTCTGTGCCAGCGACAAGGGCTCACTGGAGATCTCGGTGAGCTGGAGGAGTGCGGAGGCCCCATGCCAGGGCAGCGGGAAACTGCTCTGCTGGGAGATCCTTGCTGCTGGCCAAGCCCTGTGGCGGAAACGGTGTTCCCAAACTCGGCGTTCGGCTGGGAGCGTCAGTCACCTTAAGAAAGAAGTGATATGTCGGTGGTGAGTGTCCCCCGGGCTGCCTCCCACCAGCAGACACTCAACAGTCAGCGGTCCTGTTGGCTTGGCTTGGGCCTGTTCCCAGTGACCAGGCCGTGGAATGAATGGTGACTTGAGATCCGTGTGGCGCGGATGGGAGGAAAAGCCGGAGGGCCATCCGGTTCTGGTTGCCCGGAGTCAGACCAGCCTCTCCACCGCTACCCACCTGCCCCATTATTCAAAGGCTCTTCGCTTCATAAATAGAACAGAGCGGTAATGGCTGACGCGGGTGCCATAGAAGGACGCTCGGCCCTTGGAGAGAATCCTAGGGACGTGCTGTGAAAGATAGTGGACACTGGTGTTAGAGAAGTCAGTGTGGCTGGTCTGAGCCAGGCCTGGGTTGCGTGCCCGGGGTCACTGCTCCTCCACTGCATGGTCTGCCACCTGCCCGGGCCTGGGAATTTGTGACAGCCACTGGCCTGGGTGACCACAGTCCAGGGCCGCTGGGGAAATGTGCCTGGCTGCCCTCAACTGGAAACAAACCAATGCAGAGAAGCAGAGTTTTGCCGTCGGTTGTCGGTGCAGCTAAAATCCACACCCCACAGGGACCAGGCAGTTGACCGAGGGCCACGCCTTCCCCCTAGCTGTGAATACACCAGCCACAGATCAGCCACGGACCCCGTGCTGTTTCGGGGCTGGATGAGGCAAGTGACCACCCTGGATGGGAGAAGAGAAACGACTTCAGCGGAGAGTCACTGGGAGACGTTCAGTGTCTGCGAGCTCGTGAGAGGAAGACTGTGGATAGACTGCGGCGAGCGAAGGCAGAGGCCAAGTTATACGAGGGAGGGGAGGGAGAACCCGCAGGCAGTTCAGGAGCTGGAAGTCACATGGCTCCTTCTGTGAGAACCAGACTGTGGGCCTGTTGCTGGAGGTCAGTCTGGACCCGGAGTCTGGGCCGGGCTGATCCGGGTGCAGGAACAGCACCACTTGCTGAGATTCTTGGGAGACCTGCTGGGAGCAGGGGCATGCAGGGCTGCTGTTTCTCCAGGGCCTGCAGTTTGTCAACCTGCTGAGCTGGCCGCCCAGGGTGTCTCCGCCTCCCAGAAGGGTCTCAGCCGCTGTGCGTGTCTGCAGACACCAGCCCTGTCTCCCCCGTTGGGTCGGGCCCCCCACAGGGTTCTGAGACCCACATATGTTTCAGGTTGAGCCAGTGACGGCCGAGGAGTGGACAGACAGGCCTGTCCCTCCGGCCTCGCCTGCCTCTGCTGGCCAGGGGCCAGGAGAGGATTCTCTGAGTTCTGGGCGCAGTAATGGCTCTTTCTCCTGGGCACTCTGCTCTCACCGCCTGGGTGAGCTTTCGCCCGCGATGTCCGAGCTCTGAGTGTGGAGGCTTCAGCTGTGTTTGCAAGAAGCTCCTCCTCGTGGGCAGAGCCCTAAAATGGGGAAATTGTGCCGGTGATGGACACGCTGGCCCAGGTGGACGGCTTCCAAGCAAGTGGGTCAGAGCAGACCTGGCCTGGGGCATGGCCACTGAGATTCCTAAAGGCCATGAGGCCAATGCAGCCTGGACCTGGGCAGACTCCGCCCCTGCAGGCAGATTTCTGGAAGAGGAGGGGCGGCCAGGCTGTGTGGAGAGGGTGCTGGCGAGTGTGGATGGGCTGGGGGTTTGAGTGGGCAGGGGCCTGGCCTGGGAAGGTGGGGACGTCCCCCAGGGGTGGGGGAATGTTCCACATCCACCTAGAAGGCCCTTGGGTCAGGCAAGGTTTGTTGACCTGCTCCCTGGGAGTTCCAAGCTCGTGGGGCCGATCCAGGCTCCTCCTCTCCTCCCCCGCTCCCCGAGGGCCGCGGCCCCCAGACCCTGGCCCGATGGGTGAGCGGCCGCTCCCTGCGAGTTGACCTGGGTTTCCTGGAGCTGGCTGGGGGCCTGGCCAGCCTGTTTGGTGACCCCGCTCCTGCCCAGAGGTGGGGGCTCTGTGTAGCCAGCCCAGGCCAGTAGAGGGGACGCCTGAGCAGGCTCCTGCCCTGGGATCGCTTCCTCCCCGCTGACCAGGAGCCGCTCAGGAGATTTTCTCCCTCCTTTCAACTCAGACCTGCCTGACCAGTGCTCTCCAAACCCCTGTGATAAGGAAGGGACCCGGGCCTGCCAAGACCTCATGGGCAACTTCTACTGCGATTGCAGGGCCGGCTGGGGGGGGCGGCTCTGTGACAGAGGTAAGGCCACCATGCCACGGATGGATGGACTGACCAGGTGAGGGCGTAGGCGGGCCTCCTTGCAGGGCCGCCCGAGGGCCTGGCTATGGTGCCTGTGTCTCCCCTCTGTCTCCTCTCCCACCCTGACCTCCCACCCCGCCGGCTCAGGGACACGGCCGCGCTGGCCCGTTCTGGCTGAGACAGGAGTGGAGGTGCCCGCAGGTGTCCTGAGCTCCAGGCCCTCAAGTCCTCCCAAGAGCAGGAACGTTCACATGGTGTGGCAGGCCCTGCCTTTGCCTTCAGGGCCGGGCACGGTCCAGCTCGAGGAGCAGTCCATGCTCAGCTTGAGCTGTGCCCCGGGCCAGGCCAGCTCCTTGAGAGAACTGGGGAGGAGCGGTGATTCCTCTCTCAGAGCAGGACGGGACCAAGGAGGGAGCCACCGTAGGGCCGTAGGGAGCCACACGGGAGCCCTGCAGCTGCCCTGTTGGCCTCAGCCCCATCGACTTGAAAGGAGACGAGGAGAGTCATTTCCTCTCCGACCTCCCTGAGTCAGCAGTTGTGCAGTGTCAGCAAAGAAGCTGTAAGAAAAATCCCACAGGACCCGGTTAGAACCCTGGGGAGCCCCGTACCTGTGGTAGAGCATCCTGTCCCACCTTGGGCCTCCTGTGTCCCCTCCTGGAGACAGCTAAGCTGCACGGGAGGCCCTGCCCCCAGGTGCCCCATGGGGGCTCAGCTCAGCACGTGGGGCTCCGCCAGGCTGGGTTTGGGGCTCGTGGCCACACAGCTGTATCCATCCTCCGGCACTTTCAGCCTCTCGTGTCTTCCCGTGGGCACTGGCCCATGTGCTGTCACCACCCCCAGCGCATCGTGGTCTCCCTGGGCCCTACCCCCACAACCTGAGGGCCGGGTCGTGTGTCACTTCTGGGCTTTCCCCAGTCCCTCTGTGTTCTGTGTGCAGATGTCAACGAGTGCGGCCTGCAGAACGGAGGCTGCAGCCAAATATGCTCCAACAAGCCAGGCAGCTTCCACTGCACCTGCTACAGCGGCTACGCGCTCTCCCCGGACGGCAGGACCTGCCGAGGTAAGGCTGGATCCAGCCCGCGGCTGGCTTCCCCGCCTCTCTCCTCCCTGTCGCCCTCCTCTCCGCTCCTCCCTCTACGGCTGCAATTCCCAGATTGCTGGGGTTGGCAGTCAGACTTGCTTCTCCGGGCAGCGCTGGTTCCTTTGGCTCCGGAGGGGAGGGCGTCTCACAGAGAGAGCACATGCCCGGGCATGTCAGCGGCCACAGGGAGCTGCCCCAGCCCTGAGACCAGGGATGATTCACCGGGATCTGTGGATGAGGCCGGCCCGGCTGAGGAGACGCACTCACTGCCTTGGAGGGGGAGGCGGCCGCTGGGCCTCCTTCCAGGGCCACGGCGCCTACAGGCGTTTCTGTGCAACTGGGAGCCCGGGCCATCTCAGACGGGCCGTGGGCAGGGAGCTGGGGAGAGGCTCTGGTCCCAGGGATCCCGCCCGTCTACACCCCCAAGCTGGCTTCCCCAGGGCCCCCCAGTCACCGGCCTCCATCTGGAAGAGGCCTGCTCGCTGAGGAAAGCAGAGGGCAGCTCAGCCCCCAGTGCCCCTCCTGCTTCCAGACAGTCCAGTGTGGGGCTCCCGCGGCCCAGCCTCAGCACGCCCAGGACGTCACTGCAAACTGCCCTCCCCAGGCGTCGCCTGTTGGAGCCGTCGAGGGCTGCACAGGAGCAGTGCCGCGATCTTTAGGCCGCGATTTTTTTCTTGCTTCCCCGCTCTCCCATCCAGACGTGCTGGTATCTGTGCTGCCTCTCGTCCCTGAGAACCTGGGCAGGTTTTCAGTGCTGTGGCAGCTCGCCCGGGAAACAGGACGGACAGAGTGAGGTCCGAGGGCCTGGCACCACTGGCCAGTCTCTGAATCTCCCAGGGCAAGGGGTGCCCTCCCCATCCGGAAGCAGTTTCCTTATTGTCCACGTCAGTGTCTTACGTCCCGACGACCCAGGAGGTGTTCTTCGTCCACGGATGATTCCCATCCGAGCGCACAGAGTAACCCAGTGCCTGCCCTCCTCTCCTGTCAGGGTGGGGCCGGGTCATGGCCTGAGGCAGGGATCTGCTCCCTGTGGTCAGTGTCCTCATCTTTAAGAGCAGCCGAGGACACCCCGTTGTTGGGGGGAGTGTCTAACATGCCCAGTGGTCTCCCCGTTACCTGAGGACCTGTCCCTCCCTTTCTGCGTGCACCGGGAGCTCCTCAGCCTGGGGTTGGCATCTCAGGCACCTGCAGCCACCAGGGGAGTTCTCAGGGCGCCCAGACTGATTCGTCAGCGGGGGACGGTGGCCCGCACTGGCTTTTAGATGCTCTTTGGACAAAGTCACTGTGCCCCAAGGGGGAAGCCCTGCTTTAACCTCCTCGGAAGACCCCGAGTGACCGAATCTCTAGTCCACTTTCGACCTCCCACCAGGTCTGTGGAGCATGAGGAGGACTCTGGTGGTCTGGGAGAAACCCTGCCTCCTGTTGCCTTTCCCCCGAGAAGAGCGTGTGGGACAGTGGGTGGGGTTCTGCGCCTGGCGGTCGCTCTCGTTAGCGTGACTGATGAGTAACTAGTGTGATGGAGGAGCCCCGCCCTCGAAGCTGAGTTTCGGGGTGTGCCTGCAGGCCTTACCCCCACACACCACCCTTCTCTTGGCTGGCACTATTTGGGACCTTGGGACCCCAGACCCGGACACGAGAGGCTGGGGGGGAATGAGGACCAGCCCTGTCGCAGAGGTAGGGAAGAGGCTGGCCTTTCCATTGTGTCCTCCTTGGTCCGACCCTGAGATGCTGGGGGAGGGGGCAGGGCCCCTGCTTCAAGGGCTTCCCCTGGGCAGCACGAGAAGGGGCGATGGGCTGACGGGGTCAGGGCCCAGGCCTCTCCGCCAGCCCTCCTTGGCTGCAGGAAAGGAGCGGGTGGCCCGTGGCTGTGTGGCCAGCCCCTCTGCTGGGGGAGAAGCAGACGAGGGCCCCACTTGGGGGGGTGCAGGCACCTGTGTCAGGGCCAGTGGGCCCCTTGGCCTTGTTGTACACAGTGGGGTTGGGCCTGGACTTACCTTGCCCAGTCCCACGACCGCCCGCCCACCCGCCGGCGTCTGCTTTCCTGGGTCGCTGCTTTGTGCTTAACGGTTGGATGGTGCCATCTTCGATGGGCAAAGTGTCGGGAGGGTCGAGGATTGGGGAGGAGGTAGCGGAGAGGGCCAGGGTTGTGCAGGCCCCGAGGAGGGGGCAGGGCACGGTCTGGGTCCCCAGCTCCACCCACCGAGTCACAGGAGGCTTTGTGGCGACGCGGCCACATGGGAGAAGAAAGTGAGGTGACTCGGGGCCGAGGTGGTCTGGTGGGATTCTGTCCACTGCTTGTCGTGGGGGAAGGGATGGCCCCTCGCTGGGTCTGCTGGGATTGGGCAAGGACAGGCTCCCGGGCCCTTTCCTGGTGCTGCTGTGAGTCCCGGTCCCCAGGCGTGTCCTGGGCCAGCAGCTCTGCATCTTGGAACTTGTGAGAAACACAGCCTCTTGGGCCCTCCCAGCCTCTGAGTAAGAAAGTGGCGGGTGGCCGTGGGGGTCTGACACACCCAGCAGGGGCTCTGGCCCAGCGCGGCTGGAGGACCCTTGTCTCGGGCATCATGGAGTGGCCGTCAGAGGCCAGCTTTACCCCCTGTGCCCATCAGCGATGCCCGGCCCTGGGGGCAGGTCGCTAGGCACTCGCTTGGCTGCCGACTCAGGAACGTCCAAAGGCTGGTCATCTGCCCAGAGCAGAAGCTTTCCCGGAGCCAGTAGAGGTGGTCCTGGAGCTTTTCCTGCGATTGTGGCAGGATCTTATCAGCTGTGGTCAGAGAGCTGGCGCTAACGAGGCGTCCTTTGTGCAGGGGGGGCAGTGTGTTTGTGTGTGTGTGTGTGTGCACGTCGGTGTGTGTGTTTGTGTGTGTGTGTGTCTGTATGGTATGTGTGTGCCTGTGTACGTGTATTTGTGTGTGCATGCGTCTGTATGCGCGTGCATGTGTATGTGTGTGTGCATGTGTGTCTATGTGTGTGTGCACTCGTACATCTGTGTGTGTGTATTTGTGTGTGTATGGGGTGTGTGTGTGTGTGTGTCCGGTGCAGCAGTGCTGTCTGGACCCACCGCTGTGCTTGTTCAGGGGAAGCGGGTGTCTAAGGCCTGGACGGAGGCGGGGTTGGCCAGCCTGGCTCTGAAATGAAGTCCAGGAGGAGCTCCACGGATCAGCGCTGATCAAGTCGGTTTCTCGAGCCTCCCCGGGGACTCGTGCCGTTTGTGTTGGCTCCTCCAACAGTCGTGAGCGATGTCTCCTGGTGTCCCTGCTGGAAGCTGTGTTTGTTGGTGGGCTGCCCTGTGACAGGGTGTGAACAGTGGATACAGGGTTTCTTCTTGCCTTCTGAGGAGCCGTGTTGATTGAAGTTAACGGTTGCACTTTCCGGATGTTCCTTCTGTCAATGGAGGAGATGGGTTCTGAATTGCAGGGTTCCCTGCTGGTGGTTCACCGGTGGCAGGATGAACGGGGACGTTGGGACAGAGTCCGGGACAGAGCCGGATGGTTTATCATTACCGTGGGGCCGGACTTCCAATGGACAGAGCCCAGGGGAGGGGGTGAGGACAGGGAGACCGACCCCAAAGTGATGGAGGCACAGTCCAGGGAGCCCGGAGTGTAGGCTGCGTGGGCAGCGGGCAGCGCAGGGCTCCAGGGCGCAGGGTGGACTTCCATTCAAAGCGCCCCTGGGGGTACTTCTCTACCTTCCTGAACTGCAGTCATTTGAATAAAACAATGATGTGTGCATCCTGGCCCAGCGGCCCTGTCCAGCGTCTGGAATTGACCTTCTCAAGGGGACCCTGATCAGAAATGCTCCCACCCCCACCTCTGCTCCTGGGCCTGGAGCTGCAAAGTCCAGTGGACAGAAGGGAGTGGAGGGCGGCTGAGTCGGGCCCAGGGGAGCTGAGCAATGCCCGCCGGGGCAGAGGCTCCCTCTGCAGAGCCAGAGGGCTCTCAGCCGCTCTCAGCCTGATGGCCAGGGCAGCCGCTTCCAGGCTCCCTGCCGGCCACCTGGGCCACTGCGTCTTTCCTGTCCACCTGAGACAGCTGCGGTTGTGTCCGCTGGTTTTCCCTGCAGATGTAGATGAATGTGCAGATGCGGGCGCCTGCGGAGACGCACGCTGCCAGAACCTGCCCGGCTCCTACTCCTGCCTCTGCGAGGAGGGCTACGCCTTCAGTTCCCAGGAGATGGCCTGCCAAGGTGGGTCCTCCCCCCCCACCACGGCACCACTCGCACACACATGCAGTGCACCACAGTCACACATGGGAACAAGTGTAGGCTCACGTACACACATGTGCATGCCCATGCATGTTTACACACACCACACACACACATGTGCCTGTGATGCAACCGGGTACCTTCTCCAACCTGCCACAGACACAGAGAGAAGATTCGACAGGGAGATGCCCCTGCACTCCTGTGCCACCCCCGGAGTTCTTTCTGACCCTCAGTTCACCCCACTGCGTTGGGGATCAAGCCTCTGAGATCTGACTTGCCCCGCTGGGACCAGAGAGGGACAGGATCTCTCACCGTCTTCCTGCCTGGGGCCCTGACGGCCATGACCTCCTCCATCTCCCCTCCAGGGCCATCTCTCAGGCCCTTCAAGCACCCCCAGGGACTCCTGCTGATGGCAGACCCTCAGGCCAAGCGTTTCATAGACATACTTTGTACGCTGACCGGGAAGCATGTGGGCCGTTCCACACCCTACTTTCACTAGTTCAGTGATAGCTCTCCTGGAAAGAGCAGAGGACGAGCAGACGTCTGGGCCGACTGGGACGGCTGGGCGCTGAGCATGGCTGGAGCCAGGAGGGAGGCGCTCTCGGGTGGGGCCGTCTGAGTCACACCCATTAGGGCTCGTCTTCACAGTGAATGCACCACATGTGTGATCAGAGCTCGTGGGTCCACAAAGTGAGGCTTGGGATGTTTCCCTTGTGGCCGACAGACGTGGACGAGTGCGCGGAGGGACGCTGCGAGCAGGCCTGCATCAACTCCCCCGGGAGCTACAGCTGCCACTGCGACGGACGCGGGGGCCTCAAGGTGTCCCAGGACATGAACACCTGTGAGGTAGCGCCCCGCCCGCCCCGCTGGACGCTCAGGCCCTTGGGACAGGCCCCCCCTGGGCTGCCCACGCTGTTCTGTTTGTGGCCCTTTAACCGCCAGGGCTAAGTTTGCGGGAGAAATGCTTTTGCTGAGAGGCCTGGTGTCCTTGGGGCCGCGTGGTCCCGTTGTGTTGATGGAATCGCTGCGGCGGCCCTGACTCCACGGCCAACAGGCGGTGTGGATGCAGCCTCACTTGCACACGGCACACGTCTCCTGTCACCTTGCTCAGGTTCTGAGCCACTCGTGCAGTCAGAGCCTCCTGACCCTGGCCCTGACTGCCCCTGGGGGCTCTGGAACCTGCTGTGGTCCCGCTGGGCAGTGGAGAAGCCACCTCCTAGAGCAGGGAACATTCTAGAACAGTCTTCAAGGCCTCCCCATTTTACTTATTACAGTATTTTACGGTTGCTTTTTATTATTCCCTGTACTTTCCTGTGTCTGAAATATTTCATAACTTAAGAAAAAAGCAGGGATGTCAGGAGGAAGGCGGGCGGTGGGCACCGGGAGGAGCATGTGGGACATGTCCTGTGAGCGCAGGAGCCCCAGGCTTCTGGAAAGATTCAAGACCAGTCCCACCTGGAGCCCCCCATGGCGGGTCGGGTCATAACAGAATCTCGCGGGTTCCAGTAAGAATCGGCCTTGGCGTCCACGCACTTCCTGCGCGGGCCCAGGGCGCCTGGGCGCCAGGCGGGCAGGTGGGCACCATGGGAGGATAGAGGGCTGGTCCAGCGTCCACAGGCTGCACCAGGGCGCGCCCGACGCCCCTACTCCCATCCTGCAGGACATCTTGCCGTGCGTGCCCTTCAACGTGGCCAAAAGCGTGAAGTCGCTGTACCTGGGCCGCATGTTCAGCGGGACGCCCGTGATCAGACTGCGCTTCAAGAGGCTGCAGCCCACCAGGTGAGAGGCAGCTCCGAGAAGCACAGGCTGGGGAACGGCCTTCCTCATGGCTCTGGGAAGCTGCTCGCGCTGAGGCCTGCGGCCCCGGGCGGGCCCCTGAACGGTCCCGGCCGTGGGCTCCATCCTGGCACAGACGCAGCCCCCACGCAGTCCCGTGCTGGGTCTCTGGGTCGGTGTGAGCCGCAGACCCTGCTTCTGGGGTTCGGGAACGGTTCCTGGGGTGTTGGGCAGGGGCCTTGGCCTGGGTTTGCTGTGTGGCCCGCCCTGCTCCCCTGCTGCTCGTTCTAATGCCGGTGTGAGCACTCCTGGTGAAGGCGGCCGAAGCCTGGGCGTAACCTGTTTCTTTCTCGGAGCTCAGATTGGTGGCCGAGTTCGACTTCAGGACCTTTGACCCTGAAGGTGTTCTCTTCTTTGCTGGAGGCCATCAGGACAGCAGCTGGATCGTCCTGGGCCTGCGGGCTGGCCGGCTGGAGCTGCAGCTCCGCTACCATGGCGTCGGGCGCGTCACCAGCAGCGGGCCCATCATCAACCACGGCATGTGGCAGACAGTGAGTGTGGCCCTGCTGCCCTCCCCAGGCCGGCCCTGCAAGGCTCTGGGCCAAGGGCTTTGAGGTGCGCTAGAGCTCTCACGCCTTCAACAGTTGTGGGCACTGCACGTGGCAGGAAGCCCCCACCCCGGGAGGCGTGGGCTCTGATGGGCTGACATCTCATCACGTAATCAGCGTGGCTTCTGCCGTGAACACCGTGGTTCTCGGCAGGGCGACCCCACTGGGGACACCGGGCTGGGTGTGGGGACAGTGTTTGTCACAGCCTGGGGGGGCGGCTTCTGGCAGCTGGGGTGAGGCTGGGGGCTGTTGGACACCCTGCAGTGACAGGACGCCCCACCTCAGAGAACCTTCCAGTTGTGACTGTCAGTAGTGCCTACGCTGAGAGCCCTGGGCCAAGGCCCAGGCTTCTTGCTCCTGTGTCCACAGAGTCTGAGCAGGTTCCAGGAGCTCGCCTACAGTGCAGGGCAGGGTCAGAGGTGAGGTGTCGACCATCTGGGCCTTGGCTTCCAGGCCTGCTCCATTCTGCTGAAATCCAGACGGGCTCACATCAGTACCTCTGTGTGGAGAAGCCCTGACAGCACAGTCTGGCCGTCTGGTCCTGGTTAGACCTGCCCCTGGGGCAGCCGTCCCACCGGCTGCTGGCCTTGTAGCACATGGCCTGTCCTGCCTCCCAGTGCCTGGAGCAAAGCTGTCTGTGAAACACAGCCTCCTTCCAAAAACTCAGGGGCCCACTAGTTGGAAGTGGGCTTTTAGAAGTAAACACTTGAAAGAGAAATGGGAAAAGCATTTAGAAGTAAAGACAAAAATGGAAAAATCCACCCTGGCGTCCGCGAATGAAAACACTGTAGACGTTTGCTGGTGTTTCCATCCTGCCAAGGGATGTCTGGTTCCCTCTTTCCTGCCCTCTTAAAGTGCAAGTGTCTCCCACACGGGGGGAGGGACGCCTCAGCAGAGTGCAGATGAGACAGTGACTCTGGAAGGAAGCAGCCTCCAGGGTTGAGGAAGCAGGTGCCCACAGTGGGAATCTGGTGCCCGAGGTTGTGGGGCTGGGATGGTGCCCACAGGGAGGAAGCGTGACAGCCGATGGACACAGCTGCCACTCCACCCGAGTCATGACCTGGTCCTTTCGGAGCAGGGTCAGCTCAGTGGTAATTGCTCTCCATTTTGCCGTATCTAACCTGTCCCCTGCCCCCAGTGCACAGCTAGGAAGATACACAGTGTGGAGAGAGAGAGATTTTTAAATTTTCCTCCATGGAACATAGGAGAGAACAGAAAGTTTTAGAATGAACTCAGTTGTTCGTTCAGTGTTCAGTCTACACCAGGCATGGAATTAACTGGTGCAGACTTAGAAATAAAATGCGTTCTCCTCTCTTCGACGAGGGACAGCTGAGGGGGCAGGAGAAGCGAAGGGCCAAAGCCAGGGAGCAGTGACACAAGGACTGACCTGAGTGGGGTGGTGAGGTCAGGCGAGACTCCCGCTCCCTGGAGGCAGCTCCCTGGCTGAGACCAACAGCCTGGAGAGATGAGAGCAGAGGGTGGCTCCAGGCAGGTTCACCTGGAGGAGGAGGAGCGAGGAGGAGGAAGCCAGCGATGGGAGGGAACCCATCAGGGCCTGGAGCCACACCATAGGCTGAGGGGAGGTTGTGCTGGCACAGGGAGGCAGGGAGGTTGTGTAGGTGATGAACATCATCCCCCGAGGTTGAGAGTCTCCTGGTTCTCCGTTGTGATGGAGGTGGTCCCCCTTGAGGTTGGGTTTCTCTTGGTCCTTGGTGGTGATGGAGGTGGTCTTCACAAGATTGGGAGTCTCCTGATCCTTGGTGGTGATGAGCATGGTCCCTCAGGGTTGGGAGTCTCCTGGTCCTCGGTGGTGATGAGAGTGGCCCCCCAAGGTTGGGAGCCCCTTCAGAAGGTGCATGCCCACCTCTCACAGCACTGGTTTCTTCAGATCTCTGTTGAGGAGCTGGAGCGGAACCTAGTGGTCAAAGTGAACAAGGACGCTGTTATGAAGATAGCGGTGGCTGGGGACCTGTTCCAGCTGGACAGAGGACTGTACCACCTGAACCTTACGGTGGGAGGCATTCCCTTCAAGGAGAAAGACCTCGTCCAGCCTGTAAGTACCGTGGTTAGTCCCCGGGGTCAGAGCAGGGGTCAGCCTGAGGACAGGGTTTAGCTGTGAGCTGCCGTAGGTCTGGAAGGCACAGGTTTCAGAGGTTAGCAGGCAGCAGGGTGAGCCATGTCATTAATCTCACTCTCTTCCTGGGAAACTCATGTGAGCTTTCATCTGAATTGGTAATAAAAATGTCTATTTTGCAGTGGAGATAAAACACAATGAAATTATTCATTAACAAAAAGAACAATCAACTGTTTTGGACAATTCCTAAGAACACTTGGGTGGTTAACCCTGCCAGGATTTCCGTAGGGGAAAAGACCTAACAGGGAGATCAGTACTGGTCGTTTACAAAGTCCTGCCGTACTCACCCTACCCCACACCACGTGCCCGGCCCTCATCCGTGTGTCTCCATCTCCCCACACGCTGCCCGAAGTGGCCGGAACCGTCGTGTCTTGATTGTGGTTTCCTCACCAGAGACGAGATGAGTCAGAGCGGGTGGAGGTTCCGAACGGGGGTGGCGTTCGCACCGTCTGCCCTCCAGGGGCTGGTGGAGGGGCGTCCCTCGCTGACCGCACACTCAGACCCCATTCCAAGGCTTCCCTCAGGAGTTACCGCTCACACCCCGCAGCCCTCTTCGTTTTGCAGATCAAGGCTGAGGGGGCCTGGTTTGCTCAAAACCATGTAGCAAGTGGATGGCCGAGCTGTGATTAGCATTCCCGGGACGGGACTCACCTTTCCGCGGGTGACTTGGGGGCCAGTCAGACTACCAGGCACAGCTACCGTGTAGGTGATGCCTCATCTCACATCCTGTCAGACAACTGGTCAGGGCGCCTCACTCTGTCACAAGGGGGGAAACCCACTGCAGAGGGAGAAGGTGGGCCTCACCACAGGTATGTGTGACCCTCACCTGCGTGGAAGGAGGGCCACGGCGTGCGCTCTACTCAGAGGCACCAGCAGCAAATCATCCTGTGAAGTAAAGCACCTCCACGAGCAGGAGGGGTCCATTCTGCAGTGGATTTCCACGGTCCTGAGCCGAGATGGCGCCCCATCCATCTGAGCGGGATGGCACCTGCCACATGGCCTCTTGCAGTGGTGTCTGGGAGCCTGTGTGGCTCTGAGGAAGCCACTGGGCTCTCTGTCTTTCCAGATAAACCCCCGCCTGGATGGCTGTATGAGGAGCTGGAACTGGCTGAATGGTGAGGACACCACCATCCAAGACACAGTGAAGGTGAACGTGAAGATGCAGTGCTTCTCCGTGACAGAGAAAGGGTCCTTCTTCCCCGGGAGCGGGTTTGCTTTCTACAGCCTCGATTACGGTAAGTCTCGGCTCCTCTGTGGGCGCGGTTGTACTTTCAGCCAATATACACTAGCAGACAGATGAACCAGGAATGCCTGCCACCTACATGACAGCATCAGGGACAAGCTGGTGCCCGTGCTGGCCTTGGGGCCACACATAGCCGGGTGGACGCAGGCCCCACCTCTCAGGGTGGCCGCTCCTGGTCTTGGTTTTGAGGTAGCCAGTGGGAAGAAATGACAGCTGGCAAGGAGACGGCCCCCTGCTGGCCTGTGATGGCTGAGACGTGGCGGATCTAAGAGGGTGCTTCACAGAAGGTTCCGGGACGAGACAAGCTTAGGCGTGTCCCAGGGGATGGAGAAGCTCTCAGAGATGTCCTTGGCGTTGCAATCACCCGTGACTCCCGAGGAATGAAAGGGGGCAGTGTCTGAGAACCGCAGTGTGGCTGCCTCTAGGGCTCCAGGGGACTCGGACTTGGGGCACAGGGCCGTCCGGGATGGGTACAGGCAGTGTGGCCTGGCCAGGAAGGCTGATGTTCTCAAATGGACTGAGGCTTATCAAGCCAGCGTTGGAAGTAATGAAGGAGCTTTTGCCTTCTACCTGGAGAAATAGAATGAACGCAGAAGAAACAGGGCTTTTTGAAGCCCGTGTAATCCTGGCACGTAGCAGAAAGAAGACAGGAGATATGGGGCAGACCAGAGGGGGCGGGACTGGGCGGGGGTCCCCGAGGGCCGTCTGGACACACTGAGGTGGTGTATGGGGTGCTGAGGGGTGGGCCCGGTTGTTGGGCATCACTGTCCATCACCGATGGTCGTCCAGGGCGTGAGTGTGGCTACAGCAGGCACAGGGTCGGCCCAGAGGCACCCCGGCTTCTGCAAAGCAGGGCCCTTAATTTCTTAGAACAAAACACAACACAACTCTCTCTTTCCTTTTATTATCAAATTAGTGAGAATTTACAATAAAACAAGCTTATCACGCTGATAGTTGAGCAGTCACTTGAACGTCAACTTTACGTGAAATGAGTTAATGTTCCAAATCCCATACATTGTCAATTCTCGACGGTACAGACACAGTTCTGAGGACGGTGGTGAGGACAGTTTGGGTCAGGGATGGACGCTGCATGATTCTGTCTGACTCTGGGCTCTCGGGATCCCCCCAACCTCATCCTTAGATCAGGGTAACGTTACCCTTTGCTCCTTGAGCACACACCGCTGGAGCCCGTGGTGTCGTCTCTGTGCCTGGGTTCCTGGACCTCAGGGGCTTTCAGCTCGAGTCGCAGGAGAGCCGAGCATCCGGGCCCAGGAAGATACCCGCACAGCATCGTGCAGACTCTTTCAGCCAGTTCCCAGCCCCTGGAGCCCACACGTGTCTGAAAGCTCTTGCAGTGCCTTCCTGAGTCTCTCTGCTCCTGGCCGAACCCTGGTCCAGGAGGCTCCTTGCGAACTCCTCCTGGTCCTTTTCCGTAGCCCACCTCTGCCCAGGCTCTGGGCGTTGCTGCAACGGCCACCCTCCTGGGGCGATTTCTGGCTCTACACTGCCCCTTCCCACGTTCCCACCTGCGAGAGTCCCCCCGGGCACTCCCAGTCCCGCTCTGTTCCTAGACTCAGAGGTTTTTATGGTTAAACTTCCCCCTGCTCATCAGCCCAGGAGGGCAGGCAGCAGCTCCCCCCTCCAGACCTCACTGCCGTACGTCACCTCCAGCACCGGGGGACCTCCGTGCTCAAGGCCGGAGGAGATGGGACCCGCTCCTCCCTCCTTAGCAAGAAGGGCCATCCTCTCAAGACCTCGGGTCACCATCCCCCTGTGTGTCTTTGCTTCAACTGTTGAAGCATAACCACGTCATCAAAGGTAATTTTGAGAATAACTGTTCACTCCTGATCACACCACTGGGTACAAGACACAGTGTTCCCCTAGTCTTCATTTTTACTCATACGAATCTAGAACACCATTGAGTGTTTAATGTAAATCATATATGAATGTTTGATTCTTCTTCACTTGACGTTATGCCATTCTTCGTGCTGTAGCACAGACGTTGCGGTGTGATCTGCAGTGACACAGACACTCCCGTTACTGTGTGTCTCACCGTCTGCTCACCGTTCTTGCCGTGTGGCCTTCGTCTGTAAGTTCTATGACAGCAAAGGCCAAACGGTGTTTAGAACTCTATGTATTTTTAGTAAATCTTAAACTATACCATTAATGCCCATTTTATAACAGAGGGAAAGACTGTTAGGAAATTACAGAGTCTGCACTCTTTCAGTCTGCAGCAGGTCCAAATGGGTGTGGCTCATAGGTCTTATGGTCTGAGGAGCCTGCGGTGGGAGGGGCGCGGGGTGGACCCCATTCTGCACCCCAGAGAGCGGAGGTTCCGGTGCCTTTAAAATCGCTCTGCCCACCGACCGTGAACCTAAACCCACCATGGGACACTGCCCCACAGAGAACTCTCTTCCTTCACAGATAAAGGGAGAACCTGACAAGCGAGGAGAATGATATATATACATATATTTTTTTGGCTACTTTTTCCACTTCTCTGTGCATTCAGTTCAATGGAAAATTACCGAGAAGTGACTGATATGGTATCTGTCATACCATTTATGTCATGTGTTTATTGCATATATTACATGTGTATATACTGCATCTAAGTGAGAGTCACCCCGCTGAGAATAGTGAAGAAATTGCAGCTCAGGATAGAAAGCTGTGAGTGGTCTCTAGGAGCACAGCTCCCCGCAGTTTCCATTCACATCACAGATCCTCCAACCCGGTGGCCCCGCCTGAGCCAGGGGAGACGTGGTGGGATTGGGGGCTGTGAGTCTAACACACTGTGTGGAAAGAGCTGGGCCCTGCGGGAGAGGGAGGGAGGGAGACAGGGAGGTGGGCGCCGGCAGCCCTGCGGGTCTGGGGCCTGGGGGTCTCCAGCAGGGGCGTTCGGGAGCGGGCCCTGGCACAGCCCAGGGCATCCTGGGGGCCCGGGCCACAACCCGAGTCAGGTGCCTTGAGTCCCCATTGTGCACGCGCTGTGGCTCGACGGTCATGGGTTCTTAAAGCCTCAGCACTGCGCTGTCCTCTGGCTCCCACCTGCTTTCCGCAGCTGGGCCGGCGTCTCCCACCGCCCAGCAGGGTTGGAGCTGTGGCTGGCGCCCTCCGCTCACTCCCGCCTTTCCTCCGTTTGTATCACCTCCTGGTGCGCCGCCTTCCTCGCAGCACGGACATCCCCGGACGTCGGGACCGAGACAACCTGGGAAATAGAGGTCGTGGCTCGGATCCGCCCCGCCACCGACACGGGGGTGCTGCTGGCGCTGGTGGGCGACAACCACACTGTCGCCCTCTCCGTGGCCCTGGTCGACTACCACTCCACCAAGAAGCTCCAAAAGCAGGTACTGCTCGCTGCCCCCCGAGAGTGGAGCTGCCGCCACCACGCCCAGTGGACATCGGGTGGGCCGTCCACCCTCGGGGCCCCTGCCGCTGCTCCCGGGGTCCATTCCCTCACTCCCTGCCTCCCCAGAGGTCCCTTCCCACCGTCACCCGTCTCCCTCGGCAGTCTGACCAGCCGTGCTGGGCTCGGGGAGGTTGTTGAGACAAGATCGCCCGACAAAGCCAGCGGCAAAGCCATGAGGGGCCGGGGCAGCCGGGGCCACGAGCCAGTTGCGCAGTGGGTGACTTTCCCGCCTATGCAGTTGGCCAGCTCAGCGGTTTAGAACAGATTTAATTAGTCGCTCATACTTACGTCAGAAGATTTAGATAACAAAATCAGTTTCCAGTTTCTCTTGAAAAGTCCGGTGCGCAAACACAGCCCGGACCCTCTGATGGCGTCGCTCTCAGTGACACAGGCTGGGCTCTGAGCACGGCGGCCCCCAGTCCCTGCAGCCAGCCCTTCCGCCCTCAGCAGCCCCCACCACTCTCTGCCGTCCCGACCCCGAGCCAGCAATCTCTGGTCCTCGGACCTGCTGCTTTCCTGGAGAGCAGCCAGGAGGCGAGGGAAACAGGTTCTGTCCTCTCGCCTCTGTCCACAGTGGGAGACGTGGCAGGCCCAGGGGGCACGTGGTCACCTGTCAACCTGCCCTCGAGGGCGGGTGGGCGCTTCTGCTCCTGGGACTGGGCACCGCCACCACCGAGACATGATCCACACGCTGTCTATGCTGCTTTCACACCAGCACCGGCATTTGGGACAAAGAGCTGGGGTCCCACGCAGCTGTGGTGACCACCTTCCCAGCGGGAGAGTGAGGGAGGAGAGGGCAAGCCTGCCCTTGTTAGGGCGTGATTCTGTCCCGTGTCATCAGAGCTTGTTTCTGTCCGTGTCATCAGACCGTGTTTCTGTTCCGTGTCATTAGAGCGTGTTTCTGTTCTGTGCCATCAGAGCGTGTTTTTGTCCGTGATGTCAGAGTGTGTTTCTGTCCATGTCGTCAGAGTGTGTTTCTCTTCTGTGTCATCGTTCTGCCCAGCGCCAGCACCCAGGCTGCAGGGTCAGCTGCCTCCTGGCTTGTTTCCATTTGTGCTGCTGCTGTTGCCCTGTGTCATTGGCTTTGTGTGGCTGTTCCACGTGGAAGAAGCAACCATGTCCTGTGTCGGGATCATGGATGCACTAATGGCTCCTAGTCCACTCTGTAGGCGGTGCCCACCGTCTGGGTGGCTGAAATGTGCTCCCCTCCTGACTCCTGGCCTGGGTGCTGAGGCTTTATTTGTTTGTCCTCTATCACATGGGAAGGGGCCATGGAGGCCTCCGGGCTGGCCTCCTTGATTTACACATGTAGAAACTAATTCACACACCAGCAAGTGGCTGGACACGGAGCCCAGGCCCCCTGAGCCCCTCACATCCCGGCCCACAGGGACCCCCACCCCACGTGCTGAGGTTGCTTCTCCTCTGCAGCTGGTGGTCCTGGCGGTGGAGAGGGTGGCCCTGGCCCTGATGGAGATCAAGGTCTGTGACGGCCAGGAGCACGTGGTGAGCGTCTCCTTGAAGGAGGGCCAGGCCGCCCTGGAGGTCGATGGCACCAAGGGCAGGAGCGAAGTGAGCCCCGAGGGGCTGCAGGAGAGGCTGGCCGTCCTCGGGAGGCACCTGCAGAGCTCCGTGCTCACCTTCGTTGGGGGGCTACCAGGTAGGGCTCCCTGTAGGCTGGTCACTCGGGGCTGGGGCACTGGCTGTCCTGACCATCCCACCTCCATCCCCCACACTGAACCTGGGCCTTTCAGTGCAGAAATGGACTTTTGTTTTAGAGGAAGAGAAGACACAGGTAGAGTTACTGGCTGGGACTGCGTGCCTTCATGTTCATCAGCACCAGCCTAGCATTTATCCGTTGAGGCTGAGAACGCGCTTGGGACAAGCCTTGGCCTGAACCTGCCCCACCTCCCCTGCATCCTCCAGGAGCGCCCACCTGAGCCTGCGTCAGACAGTGGCTCTGGCCAAGGCCTGTGGGGAAGGCCCAGCTGACCGTGGACCTCAGTGCCCCAGCCAGTGTCACCCCTGAGTCCTGGCGTCCAGCTGCTGTGGCAGTGGACAGAGTAACCACCAGCCCCTCCTGCAGACCAGGGACTCATGTCTGGTCAGACGGAGAGTGTGCTTGCCCGTGGCCGAGAGCCTCGTGACGGGCAAGGTGGTAGAAAGGCAGAGAGCGCCAGGCACTATGTCAACCCCTTGGCCCCAGCACTCAGTGCAGGTTTCCACTTGCCGCGGGGAGCGGGCTGTCTGTCTTGGCTGCCAGACCAGGCTCCATTTGGCTTTAACAAACAAGGCTGTGAAGAGGGTGAAGGGGGCCGGGGAGGCCTGCATCGCAAGTGACTCATCTGGGCCGAGAAGAAGATCCTTTTTAATTGAGTTGACGATCTGTGTGTGCTTCCCGGGGGTGAGCGGTTGTCCTGCCAAGGCCTGACTGGCAGAGGTGTGGTGCCTGCCTTTGGGCACGTGGCCCGGCCAGGATGGTGATGTTCTGGAATGAAAGGGAGAGTGCCCTTGAGGGGAAAGGCCTGGGACCGGGGGGCCCACGGGTGCCGTTGAGCACTGTGGTGGGGTCGTGGGGCGGGGGTGGGGGGGGCGCCAAGTCCAGAGGAGGGTGCCAGCCCCTAAGACGCTGTTTGTTCTTTCCCGCTGGCCCAGACGTGCCGGTGACCTCGGCACCCGTCACGGCCTTCTACCGCGGCTGCATGACGCTGGAGGTCAACCGGAAGGTGCTGGACCTGGACGAGGCTGCCTATAAGCACAGCGACATCACCTCGCACTCCTGCCCCCCGGTTGAGCAGGCCACTCCCTAGACGTGCCGCTGCAGACGACGCCCAGAGCTCTGCTCAGGCCTCCTCACAAGACACGGAAGGAGAGGGGCGCCCGTCGCCCAGCCACCCTGAGCAGCTCCCAGACACTGAATCCGCGCGCTCTTCCTCTGAGACCTCCCTTTGCCTGTAACATACGTGTAAATAGTCCAGGACTGATGTTGGTGACCCGAAACCACACCCTGACCCCGATGTCCCAAGCAAGTCTGGGCTCCACAGAGCCGACCTGAAAATAATTCTGTTATTTTTATTACGAAATGCTTCTTTCTGACCCAAAAATATGGAAAAATAAACTATTTACAGAAAACTTTCTAACTCCGTGTTGGCGGTTTCTGCTCCTTGTGTCTTTAGGGCTCAGTGGCCCGGCCTAAAAGGGGGTGGACGCAGAGCCGGCACCACGGGTCTGAGCCAAGGGGGTCTTGTGCTCGTCCCTAACCCTGGGCATCCCTCACTCTGTCCACTTGCCGGCTTTGCCCTGATCCGACCTGAGTCCCAGGCCCGGCGGCCTCTGGGAGCCAGTGGACCTGCTGCCCCTGTACTGTGGAGATGAGCCCCCCTTACTCAAGGGGAAGCACTAGTCTGGGGCGCCCCCCACCAAGCAGGCAGCAGGGGGTAAATGAGCTGATGCGGGGTCGGCACCTGCTCCTTTCTCCTGGACTAACGCTTCACCTCTCAGCCTCGTGTTTTCTTTCTTTACGTCAGAAATCCCTGTTTTCTCTCTTTCAAGAGGCAGTGGACGGAGCCCAGAGGCACTTCTTCTGGTGCAGAGCGTGCTGCCGTCAGGACCCCGGCCCTGCGTCTGTGAGGAAGGGGAGGACTTGACCCCGGGAGGGCGAGGGCAGGAATAGCCACGGGAACCGGCTGTGTGACAATGCACGTGGGGCTCCGGGAGCCACAATACCCAGCGGAGGGCACGAGGAGACCAAGACTCGGGTGTGAAGCCACAGCGAGACGTGGCCCTGCTGAGCCTGATGGGACTGTGGGACAGAGAGCACATACCCCATGGCTTGTGGGTGCCATTGCCGAGGGCATTGGAGCAGCGGGTCCCAGAGAAGGTTCCGGCATTGGGTGGGGGTTGACCACCGAATGGTTCCGCCACGACTGAGATTATTTTGTTTTTTTTAATACCAAACCCCACAAAGTATGTTCAGGCACCAGGGGCTTTGCGTTACTTTCAGGTCCTGCTCCTCGGATGGCAGTGACGTGTCCCGGGACCCATCACCCCACCCATTACCCCACCCAGCTGTGGGGTTAACTCCTAAAAGCCACATCAGCCACATGCAGTCAGAGTTCTGGTGTCATCGCGTCCTCTTGGCTGCAGATCGTGAGTCTATACGTCACAACGGGACCCAGAGCTAAGCGGGTATGTGGGACAGGGGCCTGAAGAGTCACCACTGCTGAGAGGAGAGCACGGGCACCGTGAGGGGAGGCTCCCCCGAATCCTGGAGGACAGGGCTGTGGCCTCAAGGACACACTGAGGCCCCTGCCAGCCCGAATGCACCCGGGTGGGTGGAGGCGAGCGTCCCTCCTCACCTGCGGCTGGCAGGGTCCACACGACATTGGGGGGCTGACAATCCCAGACGCCCGTCAGGAGGGACCCCCCAGGCCAGGCTTACTTAAGATGACCAGACGGAGGCCTGAAGCTACAGGATGACTGGGCAAGGACGCACGAGGGCGCGAGGCGATGGCACTCGGGCCCCCAGGTCCTGGCAGGGCTGGCCCAAGTAGCCAGGGTCAGCCCCACTGAGAGTCACCACGGGTCCTTGGCACACTCACCTTTGTCCTTGGGTCTCCTGCTGGCCTGAACCCACTTTTCTGCTTCCTGGCCGGCCCCCTGACCCCACATGTGTCTGTGAGCCCCGCCTCCACTTGGCTCGACATGGGGGGACAGCTCAATCAGGCTGTGCTGGGGGGATGGTTCAGCTCAGGCCGCGCTGGGGGCACGGTTCAGCTCAGTCTGTGCTGGGGGCACGGTTCGGCTCAGGCTGTGCTGGGGGACAGTTCAGATCAGGCTGTGCTGGGGGACGGTTCAACTCAGTCTGTGCTGGGGGGCCGGTTCTGCTCAGTCTGTGCTGGGGGACAGTTCAGATCAGGCTGTGCTGGGGGAACAGTTCAATCAGGCTGTGCTGGGGGCACGGTTCGGCTCAGGCTGTGCTGGGGGCACGGTTCGGCTCAGGCTGTGCTGGGGGACAGTTCAGATCAGGCTGTGCTGGGGGACGGTTCAGCTCAGTCTGTGCTGGGGGGCCGGTTCTGCTCAGTCTGTGCTGGGGGACGGTTCAGATCAGGCTGTGCTGGGGGAACAGTTCAATCAGGCTGTGCTGGGGGCACGGTTCGGCTCAGGCTGTGCTGGGGGCACGGTTCGGCTCAGGCTGTGCTGGGGGACGGTTCAGATCAGGCTGTGCTGGGGGGACGGTTCGGATCAGGCTGTGCTGGGGGAACAGTTCGGATCAGGCTGTGCTGGGGGCACGGTTTGGTTCAGTCTGTGCTGGGGGACGGTTCGGATCAGGCTGAGCTGGGGGACGGTTCAGATCAGGCTGAGCTGGGGGCACGGTTCGGATCAGGCTGTGCTGGGGGCACGGTTCGGATCAGGCTGTGCTGGGGGCACGGCGCCCTCAGGCTGCGCTGGCTGCGTCCCTTCTGTTGCTGTTCTTCCTACACTCTTGGCAGCATCTGGGTGGAAGTTCTATTGACTCAGGACTTCAGAAAACTAGTCCAAGAGGTTCTTCAGGTAATTTTCCACATTGGCGCCTGAGAAATAAGGGAGAGAGTGAAGCCTCAGAGAGCACACGTCAGGCGGCTCCTGAGCAGCTCTCCCGCTCCCATGTCCTCGTGACATGTCCGTCACCAGCCAAGGTCATCCAGCCAAGGTCCTGCGTGGAAGGATGGGGTCACCCACCCTTCCACGGCACCGTGGGTTTCCCAGTCTTGTCTGTGACTGGGGTGGACGTGTGTGCCGGCTCGCACCATAAGTGGCCCCCAAACCCAGGCCCCCTGCACTGGCTCCAGAACGAGGGAGCCTGGTTGGGCTGAGCTGCAGGCCGGGACTTGGAGCTGTAGGATGTAGCCTCTCCGTCTGGGGCCAGAGAGCCCAGTTCCTGGGGACCCTGGTCTTGACCAGGGAGAACAAGGCAGGGACACCATCTGCTCGATAAGCTGGAGGTCTCCAACAGCCCCCGACAGCCGGCTGAGCCCCCAACAGCCCCCCACAGCCGGCTGAGCACCGCTCTGAGAGGCGTGGGAAGCGCAGTCCCACCCGTGGCCCTGGGAGACCCCATGCTTCCCACCAACTGGTCTCATGGGGCCTCAGGAGCCCAAAGCCACTTTTGGGGGCTGGTCTGTTTCTTAATCCCGTCACCACAGCAATCCTCGTGGTGCTCTCTGGCTTTTTGTTCACTGTAGAGGCGGCTCTGGAATGTTCTTGTGGAATGCTCCCCTGGCCGGCTGGGAGCCTCTTCCCGGCCAGCCCCAATTCTCTCGAGAAGGCCAGGACAGCCAAGAGTGGAGACGCCACACACTGAGCTCTGGGACTGGACACTGGAGCCCCCATGGGCCACACCACACAGGCCAGCGTCTCAGGGCCTCTCTGGCCACCTTGCTGTCTGGGGAGAGCTAGGCACACATGTTTCCTACTGTGGTCTCCTTAGGTTGCCACTGGGCACCAGAGGTTGTTCTAACTACTGCCAAGAAAAAGCTTACAGCCAGTACAGAGCCAAATGCTGCAATACGTTCCCCAGCCGTGCCGGCCAGGTTGGCGTCCTCACCACTATCCAGTCCAGGCAGGGCTGGGCTGCACAGGAGGCTGTGACAGACGGAGAGTTTCATATCTTCTGATTGTGCACCATGGAGATGGAGCTGGGACGAGTGTGACTGTGGGCTCTGGAGATGGAGCTGAGGTGACTGTGCCATGGAGGAGGAGAGCAGATGATCTGATTGAGGGCTCTAGAGATGGACTGGGGAATGGATTATGCTGTAGACACATTTATGGTCTGCTTACATTTCAGAGTTTTGCTTTTAGGAGAGAGCTGTAATAATTTTGTTTGTCTGTTGTTTTTTTGTTTGTTTTTAGGATACTATTTATTGAGAATGCTTTTCTGTGTGAAGCGCTATTCTGTGCGTTTAGGACATTTAGTAGCATCCCTGCCACATATGCACCAGATGCCAGTAGTACCCTCACACACCACACACACATACACACACACACACTTAGGACAGTCAGAAGAGTCTGCGGACATTGCCAGATGTCCCCTGGGTGCCAAATCATGCCTGTTGAAAACCACTGCATTAAAGAAAAGGGAAATTTGACCCCTGCCTCACATAGCACAAAAAGTTAACTCTGCCAGAGTATATATTTAAATCTAAAGGTAACCTATAAAGCACTTAGGAGACGATATAAAACCACAGCCTGTGGGCCAGTGTGAGCCACCACCTGTTTTTGTTAATAAAGCTTTATTGGCACACAGTACACCCATTGATTTACTGTTGTCTACAGCTTTTTTGTGCTGCAACAGCAGAGCTGAGTGGTGGATACATGCCCACTGGCCCTGAAAACCTAAAGTATTTACTATCTGGCCTTTACAGAAAAATTTTGCTGAGCCCTGTGATAGAAGAGTGTTATCATGACCTAGGGTAGAGACATATTTCTTAAATAAAACAAAATGCTCTAATGATAAAGGAAAAGATTTAAAAATCATGCTGCATTAAAATCAGGAACTTTAAGAAGAACAAAGTTGGAGGATGACGGTACCTGACTTAAAGACTTCCTGTGAAGCTACGGTAATCGGTACCGCCTGGTATTCCCAAAAGAATAGACACACAGATCAATGGAGCAGAGAGTCCAGAAACAGAACCACATAAATAAAGTCAACTGATCTTTGACAAATGAGCAAAGACAATACAATGGAGCAAGGGCAGTCTTTCAACAAATGGTGCTGGAACAACTGGACATCCACAGGCAAAAAAAAGGAATCTAGACACAGACTTTACACCCGTCACGAAAATTAACTCAAAATGGGTCACAGACCTAAAGTAAAACACAAAACTATAAAACTCCTAGAAGACAACATAGGAGAAAATCTAGATGACCTTGGGTTTAGTGATGACTTTTTAGATACAACACCAAAGACACAATCCATGAAGGAAATAATGGATGAGCTGGCCTTCATTAAAAGTAAAAATTTCTGCTCTGTCAAGACACTGTCAATAGAATGAAAAGACAAGCCACAGACTGAGAGAAGATATTTGCAAAAGGTATATCTGATAAAGGACTGTTATCCAAAATATACTAAGAACTCTTAAAACTCAACAACTAGAAAATAAACAACCCAGTTAAAAAATGGGCAAAAGATATAAAAAGACACCTCACCAAAAAAGATACACAGACCCCCAAAAAGCCTATGAAAAGATGCTCAGCATCACATGTCATCAGGGAATTGCAAATTTAAACAACAATGAGATACCACCACACACAGATTGGAATGGCCAAAATCCAGAGCACTAATAACACCAAATGCTGGTGAGGATGGGGAGCAACAGGAACTCACGCGTTGGTGGGACTGCAAAATGGTGCAGCCACCTTGCAAGACAGTTTGGCAGTTTCTTACAAAACTAAACATCCTCGTACCATGTGATCCAGCAATTGCACTGCTTGGTATTTACCCAAAGTAGTCGAAAACGTGTGTCCCCACAAAAACCTGCACATGGATGTTTATAGCACCTTTATTCATAATTGCCAAAACTTGGAAGCAACCAAGATGCCCTTCAGTAGATGAACGGATAAACTGTGGTACATCCAGACAATTGAATATTATTCAGCACTAAAAACAAATTAGCTACCCAGCCACGAAAAGACATGGAGAAACCTTAAATGCATATGACTAAGTGAAAGAAGCCAGTCTGAAAAAGCTACACACTGTACGATTCCAACTCTATGACGTTCTGGAAATGGCAAAACTGTGGAGACAGTAAAAAGATCAGTGGTTGCCAGGGGTTAAGGGAGGGTGAACAAGCAGAGCGCAGAGGATTTTTAGGGCAGTGAAGTTACTCTGTATGACATTACAATGACAGATACATGTCATTATACATTTGTCCAAACCCACAGAATGTACAACACCAAGAGTGAACCCTAATGTACCCTGTGGACTCTGGGGTGATGGTGACGTGTCAATGGAAGTTCATCAATTGTAACAAATGCACCGTCTGATGGGGATGTTGATAGTGGAGGAGACTGTGTGCATTTAGGACATTTACAGACACCATGAGGAAAACCACCAGGAGATATCACTATATCCCACAGATGTGAAAGCCTCAAATCTGACAGCCCCCGATCCTGGGAAGCTGAGGCCACAGGAAGTTCCAGACCCCGCAGGTGAGACTGTGCCAGGTTGACCTGTGGACAAAGGCTGGGTATGGTCTAGTGAAGTCAAAGGTGTGCGCCCCCATGAGCCAGCACCTCCATGTCATGGCACACGCCCCAATGCACGTGCACATGCCCCATATATACATACAAGACCACAGGACACGCCCCTAACGCACGTGCACGTTTCCCACATATACATACAAGACCTTGGCACGTGCCCCCAATCCACATGCACGTGCCCCACATATATATACAAGACCTCGGCACACGCCCCAATCCACGTGCGTGTGCCGCATATATACACACAAGACTGAAGCACACACCCCTAATGCACGTGCACATGCCTCACATATACATACAAGACTGCAGCACATGCCCCAATCCACGTGCATGTGCCCCACGTATACATACAAGACCGCGGCACCCGTGCCCCTAATCCACGTGTGCATGCCCCACATATACACACAAGACTCACAGAACCTCAAAACGTGGAGACAACCCAATATCCGCCACCAGTGAAAGGGGCCATTACATCGTGACACATTCACGTGCTGGAACCACATGGCAAATAAATGGCCACGTGCACGCATCATGCATCATAATGCTCACAGAAGAAGTCACATACCCTGCAATTCTGTTCCTACGAAGCCGAGAACGGGCCAAGCAGTACTGTCAGCAGGCTCAACGTGAAGAAAAGCAAGGAGGATCTGCCTGAGGGGCGGAGGAGAGAGGGCAGCCCTAGGCCATGGCCTGACTGGGCCGTGGCCTGACCAGGCGTGGCCTGCCTCCCGTCCCTGCCGTCACACGGTGTCTCTCTGGGAGGGTCACCACATTCTACCTTTGCTTTAAGCATTCTTTCTATGTGTGCATTAAATTTCAGGATTAAAAAGTTGTAGAAAGTGGAAAAGAGAAATACATACAAAGCTGTGTTCCCCCAAGAAGCCACTGAAAAAGCGAGGGCCTGTGCCCCGGACTTTGTCCTCCTCCGGGGGTCAAGACAGTGTGGCCGACTGTTTCCCCTAATCAGAGGGGTCTCTGCTCCTGCCCCTTGTGTTTCCATCCCTATGCCCAGAGGTGTCGGGATGGGGCTGCAGACGGCTGTGGGCGGGGGCAGCGGAGAGGGCTGTGCTGGGTGACCACAGGCCCTCAAGATCCAGCTAGGGGCCATTCCTCAGGGTGATGATGGTGAGTGTTCTCGTTGCCCAAGCACGTGCCTGACTCCTGGCTCTGCTCCGCATGCTTCACGTGCATCTGCGTCATACGAGACACAATGCGCAGACCACAGTGCTCACCCTTCAACATGTACGCGTCAGTGGCTTTTAGTACATTCACAAGGTTGTGCAACCATCACCACTATCCAGTTCCAGGACATTTCTGTCAATCCAAAAGGGAACACCATGCCCACTGGCAGCCCCCCTGACACCTCCCACATCACCAGCCTCCAGCCCGGGTCCTCTGCCACCGAGAATGAGGCACGGTTAAGTTAGCAGAGGACGGGGCTGGGGTGAGACCCCACCAAGACCCACCCCAGGGTGGTGCTCGTCAGAGCTGGGTCCAGGTCCTGAGGAGCATCAGGACTCAACAGGCCCTGGCCGGAGTCCATCGCTGTGAAGGTGAAGACTTTGGCAGAGATGGGTCCCCCCAGGGAATGGCACCCAGAACAGGCTGTAGGCCAGGCATGGGCACATGCCTGTGCAGAGGATGGGGGCTGTCCCTGGGGACTGCGGTCAGGTGTGTGCAGGTGCCGTGTGCAGAGGGTGGGGGCTGCCCCTGAGGACTAGTGTCAGGTGTGGGCAGGTGCAGTGTGCAGAGGGTGGGGACTGCCCCTGAGGACTGAGTGGTCAGGTCTGGGCAGGTGCTGTGTGCAGAGGGTGGGGGCTGCCCCTGGGGACTGAGAGATCAGGTGTGGGCACCTGCGTTTGCAGGGGGTGGGGGCTGCCCCTGGGGAGTGAGGGGTCAGGTGTGGGCAGGTGCTGTGTGCAGAGGGTGGGGGCTGCCCCTGGGGACTGAGAAGTCAGGTGTGGGCACCTGCGTTTGCAGGGGGTGGGGGCTGCCCCTGGGGACTGAGGGGTCAGGTGTGGGCAGGTGCTGTGTGCAGAGGGTGGGGGCTGCCCCTGGGGACTGAGAGGTCAGGTGTGGGCACCTGCGTTTGCAGGGGGTGGGGGCTGCCCCTGGGGACTGAGGGGTCAGGTGTGGGCACCTGTGTGTGCAGGGACTGAGGGGTCAGGTGTGGGCAGGTGCTGTGTGCAGAGGGTGGGGGCTTTCCCTGGGGCCTGGGGTCAGTTGTGGGCACCTGCGTGTGCAGGGGGTGGGGGCTGTCCCTGGGCCTGGGGTTAGATGTGGGCACATGCATGTGCAGGGGTAGAGAGGTGAGACTGGGGGAGTGGGGGTGGGAGCCACCACCGGGGAGTTGAATTGTTCACGTTCTTTGTGGCTGGGGCGAGGGATAAGACATTTTTGTGGGTAAGAGCAAACTTGCTGGCCTTGGATTTAATATTTTTATCAGCTCTTGGCTCTAGGCAAGACTAAAGGACCCCGCAGGGAAGACAGAAGTGGGTTTGGGCGATGCCGTTGGGAATGGTCTGGGGACACACTGACCCCCCTCCCGTCTCTGACCCTGGGTCATGTGCAGAGGTCAAAGGTTGTCCCCATGTTCTGTGGCGCCCATGGTTCCCGTCGGCACAGGCTCGCTGCCAGATCTGCAGCCCAGCTTCTCTGCCGTCCGCTCCGGGGCCACAGTGGACCCTGAGGAGGCGGAGCCCAAGCCGCAGGAGGTAGCGCCTCACTCCACGCTGGCCGGACCCTCGGAGCCCACCCTCCTCCCGGTCCAGGCGCTCGCGGAGCGGGGGACCCACCACGTGGCCTCTGCGTCTCAGCCTGAAAGGGCTCTGACCCTGTGTAGGAACTCCAGGCAGGTGAGGTCCCTGCCGTGCGACCTGACGCGTCGGCCACGGGTGCGGTGTGGCGGTTCTGCCAGCTTGTTATGGTTACTGATATTCAGCCGGTGTGCGGGACAGAGGCCGGGCGTGGGCCCTTGCTGCTCAGGGGCCCCATGTCCGCTCCCCTGACCCCGCACAGGTGCCCTGCACAAGCTCTGAGGCATGTGAGTCTGTCTTCACGTTGTCATCTTTCCTGCTCCGCGGCCTGCAGCTAATAAAGGAATGTCCTTTAGAAACCAGCGGGTGGGCGCCTTGGACTTCTGCAGCACGAGATGGGGACCGCGTCCCTGTCGTGTGGGGGCCAGGGCTGTGCCGGGCCCCGACAGGTCAGGCTCTCCAGGAGAACACGTGGCTGGGAGTGGAAATGTAATGAGACGGTTGTCACAACAGCCCGGTCGCTCACCAGACCCAGGACCAGGCCTCTCCCTTCCTTGTGAAGAACAAATGGCCTAAGATCGGTCAGCCAGACTCCCAGGCGCTGTCGCCTCCTGATGGGCCCGTGTATGGTGCCCTCCTTCCAGGAAACTCTAGATGCTCAGAACTCTGAGTGTGAGGGGTCTCTGCCGGCTGGGACGTTGTGTGACAGACAGAATTGCGTCCCGAGCCAGCAGGGGAGCTGGAGACCGCGGCTTCTTAAACACTCCTGTTCCCCCCCCGCGCCCCCCCCGCGCCTCTTTTCCCCAGGGGTCCAGGACTGTAATTCAGGGACTCTGCTCTGTCCTTCAGCCACTGTGTGACCATTTCCAGATCTGTGCTCGCCTGCTTCCTCAGGTGTGCCTGGTGACCGGCGGGCACACGTGGGGCCCTTGGTCAATAGCTGCTGGTCTGTAATGGGCAGAGCTGCACCCCAGGGTCAGGCTGAAGGGCCTCAGAAGCCACCCGCTTCAGGGGCCACTTAGAGCAGAGAGGCTGCATGTTAGGGGCACCTGCTCTGCAGGCAAGGGGCGCCCCCTACGGGGTGCCCTGCAGAGGGGACCGGGGAGGCCTCCAGAACACTCCATGAAGGATGACAGTCGCCTTAAATAGGAGACCCTCAGCCTCGGGTAGCAAACCTCTCTCCAGGTGTGATGGCGGATTTGGAAGAGACAACACACAGACCTCAGCCAACTGCGGGCTTGGATGCAGCGTTTATTTTGAGCCAGAGTGCCTTTTCCTTCTGGGCAAATAATGCCAGGAGCATGCAGTGCTGAGGGTGGGGACCCTGCCCCTTCTCAGGGACACGCACATGTAAACATGTAAACATACACACGTTTCCTTAAAAGTGGTCCTCACACATGGATACAGGGCCATAGGCCCTTTGTCAGATGATGATAATAATAACTAATTAGGAGAATGCAGGGAAGTGAAACTTTGTAGGTGATGACAACACCAAAGCGAGGAGGCTCCTGGGGAAACTGTAGCTCTACTTGCTGTCTGTCTGCCTGTCTGTCTGTCTACACACTGGGCCAGGCGCCCGGGGCACGGTCACCTGGGGCTCTGTCCCCACCCTAGTCCTGGGCTCTCCTTGCCGAGGATGTGCCCAGGGAGGGAAGGAGGTGCCGATTCTGGAACGTTCTCCTGATGTCTCCAGGAGGTTGGCCACTGAAGCAGGGTTTGCAGAGGCTGCTCTGTTTTCCAACAAACCAAAAGAAAATTACTTTTCGATCTCCTCCCTCTGTGTCAGGGTGTGTAGGGGGGCGGCTTCTCCCCTGGGAGGAAGCGGGCTAGTGCGTAGAGAGGCGGGGCATTGGCGGGAAGCCCACAGCTGGAGCTGGACGCGGGCAGAGGCTGCGCATCCTCCGACAGAGAGGGGTCAGTGGGAGGCGAGGCTGGAAAGCTGCTGGACGGCTGCAATTGAACAGAAAAGTCTTCCTCAGTCAGCGGAGAGGGCCGGCTGCGCATGCGGTCCATGTGGAGCGTGAGAACACGCCGGGCACCACAGCACCCCTCAGAGAGCCCACCCGGGGCTCGGACTCCCTCCCAGACTCAGGGCCACCCTCCTGACCAAGGCCCTTCCAGGGGCACTGCTCCCTGATGGGAGCGCATTCCCAGTGGGGCCGGAGGGAGGGCCCGATTCAGCCCTGCCGGGGCCTCCTCTACACCAGCTCTGCTCTGGCAGCCCCCAAAGAGGCGCCCAGGAAGGGCATGCCAAAACGCCCGGCTGTGGAATTCCTCAGACTTCCCGGCCCTCGCGCCTGCTGTGTGTGATTCTTGACTGTCAAAGGGGTGGCCTTTTGCCAAACTGACACCTGGATGCACAGTCATGGGAACGTGTCCAGGGAAAAGGCGGCCCAGCTTGTTTCAGAGCCCCTGGGTCCACCCAACACTGCATAAGTTAAGGAAAAAATCAAGACATCAACATTTTCAAAATAGTGTGATGGTTAATTTTATGCATCAACTTGGCTAGATTGTGGTGCCCAGATGTTCGGCCAAACACTAGTCTGAATGTCACCGTGAAGGTGTTTTCTAGATGTGATTATCATTCAAATCAGTAGACTTTGAATAAAGCAGAGTACCCTCCATGTGTTGGTGGGCCTCATCTAATTGGTTGAAGGCCTTAAGAGAAAAAGGCTGAGGTTCCTGAAGAAGAGGGAATTCTGCCAGGAGACTGACTTTCAACTCAAAACTGCAAGATCCATTCTTCCCTGGGTCTCCAGGCTGCCATCCTGCCCCGTACATTTTGGACTCTCTCTGTCTCTCTCTGTCCATATGTCTATATCTATAGATATGTCTATATCTATATACACCCAAACATTCTATTGGTTCTATTTCTCTGGAGAACCCTGACTAATACACATAGACGCAAGTAAAAGTGATTCTGAGAAGAACAATACTGGGGCGTGGCACAGATTTTAAATCAATACAATTTCCAGTTTTCCTCTACCTGCCAACAAACCTCTTAAATTTTTTTCTTTTTTTTCCTTAAGTTCTAAGCACTAAAAACACCCATTTAAAACCGCTATCTTCATGAATAAAGCAAAGTCTCTTCCATGGAGTAGCACAGGGGAGTGTCAGGACTGGGGCTGTGCGATTCCTCTGCGCTCTGCCCAGGGCCCCGGGAGGTCAGCCGTCTGCGGCGCCTCTTCTGGAGACTCCCCTGAGGAGTCCCGGGACCTCGGGGTTCTGAAAGGAGAATCTCCTCACGAGCAGAAGCTGAAGACAAGAACGTCACCCTGCTCAAGGTTGACAGGTTGGTTGTTTGGGATTCGATGGCGCAGGGCCCTGAGGGTGGGCACCTCCGTTTCTTTCTTTCTTTCAAACTCACACTTCTTTCTGATCACAGGGGACAAAGCAAACCTCTAGAGAACGTTCTCTCAGGTCTGCTGGGAGCTCCCAGCCCCTATCATGCCCGTGTCTGCTCAGTTCTTTGCTGGAAATGAGCAGCTGAAAGAAGCATGGAGCAAACCACCCCAAACCACAGAATAAACCACCACGGACCACGGAGGAAACCACCATGAACCACAGAGTAAACCACCACAGACCACAGAGTAAGCCACCATGGAAAACAGGGGAAACCACCACAAACCACAAAGGAAACCACCACGGAGTAAACCACCACAGACCACGGAATAAACCACGACGGACTAGGGAGGAAACCACCTCAGACCACAGAGTAAACCACCACAGACCACAGAGGAAACCACCAAGAACCACAGAGTAAACCACCACAGACCACAGAGTAAGCCACCACAGACCACGGAATAAACCACCACAGACCACGGAGTAAGCCACTATAAGCCTTAGAGTAGACCACCACGGACCGTGAATGAACTGCTATGAACTACAGAGTGAACCACCAGGAACCACGGAGAAACCTCCCCGACAGACAGGGCTCACCAGGGACGAGCTCTGCCCCACAGGCGACCCCATGAGGAGAGTTGATGAGAAATCCCTTAGTTACAGGAGGTCAGCTCAATGTCCACAGTGTCCATTCTCATAACACTCACTGACGCCCAGCCCGTCCTGCATCCCACCCCGCCAGGCACCACTGCGAGCAGGAAGGTGGGCTCCCTTTAAGATCTGTCTGTTGAGGAACTGCTCAAACAGCCCCCAGCAGCTGTCTCACTCCCTGCTGTTTTGTGGGAGTATTTTTTGCTTAAAACATTCCCTTTGCTTCTCTGCTGGTCACTAGGAACTGAAGCTTCAGTTCTGTTGTTTTTCTCCTGAGGAAATGTACGAGACTCATTGATTTGTCATCTCCTCGAAATCTGATTATTGACGTGTATGTAATTCTGCTCTGACACGTGCTGGCAGTAAAAGCCGATTAGGCCATTGGGGGAGCCCAGGCCTCCCCTGGGAGGGGGAATTGGGAGCACCAGCTGTTTGTGAAGAGCCAGAGGCCCCCAAGGTGGATGAAGACGAATGCGATGTGGAATAAAGTGGATCCATTCACCAGCACCATGTGTCACGGATGGAAGACCGTGCCCCCATCCTGCACTCCTGAGAGGGGCACGTCTCCAGAGGGAAAACCTCACAACCTGCGAGGGCAGATCACACACCCCACGCCCCAAGGTCAGGATCCAGACTTCTCAAGAGCCCCGGCTGCCGCCCACCTCCGAGGACCAGCAGGTGCCCAGGATGAGGTGGGCTGCCATTCGGGGTGTGCCTTCCCCCGTCCCCCCTCAAAGCCAGGCTTGCTGGAGGCCGGTGACACGCCGGCCCAAACGTGAGGCGTCAGACAGGAGGAGGGGCCCCGACAACTGGACAGGATTGCCTCCCGCCTCCTGGAGAAGCTAGTCCAGCTCACCCGCTCGGCATACGGCACCGAGCTCCAAGCACATCTCTCCCCGCCTTGCGTCCCTGTGTGTGGGAGCGGCTTCAGGACCCCTGGAGTGGTGATGTGACGACGGGATCCATGCAGCCTACATGCGGTGTGCATGTTTCTCTGCCCCTGCCCATCTCCCAAGCTGGTGTTTGTGACCAAAAGTGGCCAGCCAGCCATGGGTCCAGCAGTCCCTACAGTTGTGGGTCTCAGGTCCTGGGTTTGGCAACCTAAGACGATGAGGAGGGTAGAGCAGAGCCCCCAGGATGCAGGTCACGTCCAAGGTAACGTTGTCCTTCCTGTGCTGGGGACCAGAGAGGATGCTCTGGAGGCGGGTGGTGGGTGATGCTCCAGGGGAGATGAGGGCCGCCGAGTATGGCAGCCTGGGCGTCTGGGAAGGCTGTGCCCGGTGACACGCAGGACCTGCCTCCTCTGGGATGAGCACTACAGGGGTCTTGGCGAACATTCTCATCATTTCTGACCCTCGGGGTAGTTCCTTCCCACGTCAGAGAAGTGGAGAAGACTCACTCTCGAGCCAAGCCTCTCCCTGGTGGAGACAGGGTGCTCACAGGGGCCTCACATCCCCTGGACTCGGGAATCGCCCTCGTCCCCACAGGACGAGGGCCTGGGCCCCCGCTCAGGACTTGTTGAGTGGCTAACTGGTCGACCCCCCTTGGAAGGAGGAGGCTGCCGTGGCACAGCCTGGGAGCCATCGCTCCGCGGAGACCTCAGGTGGGGCAGCATCAGGTCCTCCTTCCGGAATTTGAAGGCCCCAAGCAGCACCTGGGGGCACGGCCTCCAGCTTTGTTTTCAAGGCGAGCAGAGGATACTGAGGCACGGAGAGAAGGGACTTGCTCCTTGGCCCACGGAGATAACGCTGGACCAGGGGCCTGTGCGTCACTAAATTCGGCTTGTCCTCGGCCACAGCCTTTCTCGGCACACTGCGCCCCCCACATCCTGAGCCTCGGAGAGCCCCCCACACCGGATTCCGGCCAGGCGTGCTGTCGGGTCGGGGAGGCCCTACAGACCTCACTGACACAGAGTCGTGCGCCCCCCCGGGCGAGCTGGGACGGCACGTGGCTCCTCGCCAAGGGAGCTTTGCAGAGATGAGGAAATCCCAGGGTGAGCAGCCCTTCCACAGGACACGCAGGACCACCTTCATCTCAGGCTCTGCCCACACCCAGCCGGCCGCTGTGGTGTCCCGGCCTCGGGTCACCCTCTCTGTCCAGACAGGCCGAGCTGGTGGGTGCACACCCGCTTCTCCTGAGAAGCAATTGTTCCTAAGAAGGTCTCACTTCCTGTCATCATCATCGGGCGCTGGTCCCCATGACTGACATGTGAAGACTCATGACAAACAACGAGAGTCTGAGCCACTGCCCCCCATTTCGTCCACCGGCCCCCACTTCATCCACCGGCCCCCACTTCGTCCACCGCCCCCACTTCGTCCACCGCCCCCACTCCACCCACGGCCCCCACTCCACCCACGGCCCCCACTTCATCCACCACCCCCACTTCATCCACGGCCCCCACTCCATCCACCGCCCCACTCCATCCACCGCCCCACTCCACCCACCGCCCCACTCCACCCACGGCCCCCACTTCATCCACCACCCCCACTTCATCCACCTGGCCCCACTTCATCCACCACCCCACTTTGTCCACCACCCCCACTTCGCCCACCGCCCCCACTTCGCCCACCACCCCACTTCGCCCACCGCCCCACTTCGCCCACGGCCCCCACTTCATCCACCGCCCCACTTCGCCCACCGCCCCCACTTCTCCACCGCCCACTTCGTCCACCAGCCCCACTTCGCCCACCGCCCCCACTTCGCCCACCGCCCCACTTCGCCCACCACCCCACTTCGTCCACCACCCCACTTCATCCACCGGCCCCACTTCATCCACCGGCCCCACTTCATCCACCGGCCCCACTTCACCCACCAGCCCCACTCCACCCACCACCCCACTTCACCCACGGCCCCCACTTCATCCACCACCCCCACTTCACCACGGCCCCCACTTCATCCACCGGCCCCACTTCATCCACCGGCCCCACTTCACCCACGGCCCCCACTTCATCCACCGGCCCCACTTCATCCACCGGCCCCACTTCACCCACCAGCCCCCACTCCACCCACCACCCCACTTCACCCACGGCCCCCACTTCATCCACCGCCCCACTTCATCCACCGCCCCACTTCATCCACCAGCCCCACTTCGCCCACCGCCCCACTTCGCCCACCGCCCCCACTTCGCCCACCACCCCACTTCGCCCACCACCCCACTTCGCCCACCGGCCCCCACTTCATCCACCGGCCCCACTTCATCCACCGGCCCCACTCCACCCACCAGCCCCCACTCCACCCACCACCCCACTTCACCCACGGCCCCCACTTCATCCACCACCCCACTTCACCCACGGCCCCCACTTCATCCACCGGCCCCATTTCATCCACCGGCCCCACTTCACCCACGGCCCCCACTTCATCCACCGGCCCCACTTCATCCACCGGCCCCACTTCACCCACCAGCCCCCACTCCACCCACCACCCCACTTCACCCACGGCCCCCACTTCATCCACCACCCCTACTTCACCCACGGCCCCACTTCATCCACCGCCCCACTTCATCCACCGCCCCACTTCATCCACCAGCCCCACTTCATCCACCGCCCCACTTTGTCCACCGCCCCACTTCGTCCACCACCCCCACTTCGCCCACCACCCCACTCCACCCACCACCCCCACTTCATCCACCGGCCCCCACTTCATCCACTGGCCCCACTTCGTCCACTGGCCCCCCACTTCATCCACCACCCCCCACTTCATCTGAGCACAGAAACACAATAACTCACGTATTTTAATAGTTCCTAGAACGTGTTGGCGGCTCTGCTGTCATTAATACAGCAAGAGAATGAGTGCTGAGTCCGTCTGGCTGCCCCACTCCGAAACAGAAGCCCAGCTGAGTTGTCTGGACGCTTGTTCCCACCCTCACCCCCTGAGGACATGGGGCAACACCTGGAGACACTTGTCACAGCCGGGGGTACAGGCCAGAGACACTGTCACGTCCTACAGCGCACGGGGACCCCACGCCCCCTCTGGCCCCAATGTGGACAGCGCCACGCTGGAGGGCCCTGGTCTGGAGTCCACACGGTGACAGACCATGAGGGTCCACTTCAACCGTGGCACAGACCGAAGCCCCAGTGGAAATGGAAGGAGAGAGCAAAGGCCAGTCTGTGGACAGGGTTTCGCCCACACCAAATGCCCCTCCTCCCACACAGCCCCAAGGCCATAGCGTCGTGTTTGGGTGACTCCACAAAGTGCCAGCCTGGCGGGTAGTGTGGTTAGATATCGGCAGATTCACTCGGCTCCGCCTACGTAACTCTGCTCCCAGGACACAGTCGGGTGTCCCCAGCCGCTCTGGCCAGGAAACGCAAGCTACCTTCCGTGGGACCAGGTCGTGGGTGAGAAAAGGCTCGAGGCCCACAGGACACCAGTTGCTGGGTCGCCAAGGCCACGCGGAGCAAAGGGTGCCCAAAATGCCAAACGGGGCATCGAACGTCTGTGCAGGGGGTCGTAGGGGGTGGTGTAGAGTCACCCTCCCTGTCTCCCCTCAGACGGTGCCCCCAGTCCACGCTGGCCCCACCATCCTGTTACCTAGATCAGAGGGGAAGTCGTAGGCCCGCCCCATCTTCCCTCACCTGAGGCCCCACATGCATCCCGTCCGTCCAGCACTGTCCTGGCTGCCCACTGCCCGTGACATGAGCACACAGTTCGGCCGGCGACGCTGGGCCTACCTGGAGAGGCAGCGCGTAGGACGAGCAGGCGGGGAGGGTGCCGGGCGCCGGGCAGAAGCCGGCGTAGGCCAGGATCTGCTGGGCCGGGCCATAGAGGATCTCAGGCGGAGCGGACGGGCCGGTGACCACCTGGGGCAGGGGGACCTGCCACGAGAACAGAGAGCGTCAGCAGGCCCTCCAGAGGCGGGCGCCTCTCAGTATCCCCCTGGGAGCCTGTCCTCCAGGTGTCCATGAAGGAGGGGTCTGTGCCCCTGAATCCAAGGGGGAGAGACGCCAAGAGTCCTCGGGTCAGCCTCTCTCGGGCCAGAACAAGGCATCTGAAAGCGAGGCTCTTTTCCTCTTCGTCTTTCTGTCTGTTTGCCCAGGGACCCGCCAAGATGCCAGCTCAGGCTCAGATCTCTTTGGTGCATTTTTTGAAAAAGGAAGACTATGCCGGTCCCTCCTCCACTGGAGCGGGGGCACCGCGGGCGTCGCGGGCCTGAGGGCGGCTGACCTCAGAGACGCTCTCAGATCTGGTCGGGGCGCGCTCTCCCTCCCTTCGCCTCCTCCGGGGCCACGGCCCAGGCCAGACCTCTGGTCACAGGGATTTCTGGAGAAATGCACATAATACCAGGGCATCCCAACTCCTGGACGCTGTGCTTTTGTCGGCTCCAATCTCAAAAGGAAAACAGGACGTGGCCCTGATTCACACCTGTCCCGCAGAGAGGACGGGGCTGTAGGAGGGAGCCCTGCCCAGGGGGAGGCCAGGCCTCACACCGGGTGCTCAGGGGGGTACCAGACCAGAGGTGTGTCCCCCTCTGAGAGGACAGAGGCTGGTTGCCCACCCAATACCCACGGGCCACATGGCAGCTTCACTTGTCTGCGGGGCTGGGGGCCCCATCCAACTATGGCCCTGGCTTCCTCCATCTGCCCTGGCCTCTCGTCCACCTCCTTACCCCTGGGCCCGGCAGTGTGAGTGACCGCGAGGGCCCTAGCTGGGCCAGCAGGACTTTCCTCCAGCATCTCTCCGTGTGCCCAAGGCTCGGCGCAGACCCTTCCTCCCCAGACGGTGTCTGTAAGCACCGCCCCATCACCCAGCCCCGCCTCGGGGACCCTCTGCAGATCGCGGGAACCCTCTGCAGACCCCAGAGACCCTCTGAAGATGCTGGGGACCCTCTGCACATGTGGGGGGGCCCTCTGTGGACCCTGGGGACCCTCTGCAGACCCCGGGGACCCTCTGCAGCCGCCGGGGACCCTCTGCAGACCCCGGGGACCCTCTGCAGACCCCAGGGACCCTCTGCAGACCCCAGGGACCCTCCACAGATGCTGGGGACCCTCACACTCTGCCTGCTGGGCTCCCACTTCGCGACCAGCATCTTGTGCCCTCCGTCAAAGCCCTGGTGTGCTGAGAGGGCTCACACAGCTTTGAGTGGCTCATGAAGGGCCTTTGCTCCTTCATGTAATTTTTAAATTATGGAATCCGTTAACTTCCAGGAGTACCTGCTTGGTAGGTGTAAAATTTTAAGGAATCGCCTTCTTGCTTCTTACACATCCCAGAGCTTTGGGTTTGAGGGAGAAAATTGTCCAGAGCAGAGTTTGGACACAGCCCTGTGGATGGTGTGACCAGTGCCCTTCTGGGGCATCGCTACCTTCCCAAGAGACCACGCCAGCAGCCTTGTCATAAACTCTGATGGGCACAAGAGCCCCTTCGGGAAAGCCCACCAGCTGACCGCTGTCCCAACCACCTTTACCCAGGCCTGCAGGACGGCAGGACTGGGAGCAGACACGTCGTGCACCCGATCTGCAGTCTAACTTGCTCTCCTCCTGGAAGAGGGCACACTCCTAACTGGCTCCAGCAGGAAAGGCCCCGCATGAGGGACTGCACGGAAGGCACCTCTGGACCCTCTCTGGACCCCAGGCATCCTGACCCGGGACGGCTGCTGCACCCACTGGGGAGTTTGCTGAAGGCACAGCAACCAGCGGCTTCTGTCCTGGGAGGAGGCTTGCCCTGCGTGCCTCTAACAACATCTTGGACCGAGGCCGGAGTTGGAGGCCGGCTGCCGCGTCCAGGGTGGGGGCCAGGGGAGGGTTTGGTTACTGGGGGCACCGTGGTCTCCCAGGTCCCTCAGGTTTTGTCCAGGGAAACAAAGCTTCAAGAAAACACGAGGTGAGTCACAGACCTCGGGGGGCTCCGGGCTGAGCTACTAAACGTGGCTGATGACCAGAGTCTCCAGAGCAGCTGGGTGGCAAGAGGTCACCCAGGAAGAGTTTTAGCTGTGGACGCTGGCTTGGGTTTGTCCTGCGGGGATCCGTTTGCACGTGTTGCTCTGGCCTTTCAGTTACAGTTGGGTGAGGGGTGGGTGGCTCCGTGCGAGCTGTTCTGTGCCCCCCCTTGGTGCGTGACGCGTGAAACTGGGGGGCGCCCCCTCGCCCCAGCGCCTCCAAGGATGAGGGAGGATGTGTGGCAGGAGGGTGCTGTCAGCACCACACGGGGATGTCTGGTTTGGAACAACCAGGTCCACAGGGAGAGGACAGGAGCAGGGATTCTGCTGGGTGAGCCCCGAGGCCCAGCCCCGAGCACCCAGATCTGGGCACCCAGCCCCGAGCCCCAGCCCCCAGGCCCAGCCTCCAGGCCCGGTTTCCCCATTTACAACTGAGGACGAGACCCGCTGGCCAGCCTCAGCGAACACGGGCCCCAGAGCCCTGGTCGGACTCGAGTGCTGTCGCAGGCCAGCACTGGGGGCCACTCACCATGTCCTTGAAGGCCCCTAGGACAGCTGCTGTGACAATGCCCAGGAACAGGCCCAGGACGTTCAGCACCGCCGAGGCCCAGAGCAGCCGGTACAGGTGGAGCACGTCCTGACAGCCGCTCACGCCCACGAACTCGTAGTAGGTGGGAGGGTGCTCGGAGCTGCACACGGGGATGGACAACGGCGTCACCCACACTTGCAAGGAGGTGACCTTACCGCCAACAGAGCAGGGTCGGGAGGACGCAGTGCTGGACCCAGGCAAATTGCGTCCAGACAAGCTGCGGTCTTTGCCCGTGGATGCCCAGAGGGGTTCGTCCTGGCCCTCCTGCCATGGGCCTGCCGTGGTCTGGAAAGAGCCCTGGACCTCGGGCATCACGGTCCTGGGCCTGCAGCCTGGGCCACAGGGACCTACAGGGGCAGCCCCGTTACCCCCGTGACCCCCATACACTGCTCCTCCCATTTGGGTTTGGAAATAGGATGGATCTCTCTTCCTGGGGAGGGGGTGCATCTTAAACCCATGGGTTCTCAACAGTCAGGGGAGGGGTCCCCAAGAAGCAAACGTCAACCTTCCCGCTGGTTTGAATGTGGGTGTTCAAGCTGTGACGATGGGGAAGGTTCCACTTCCTCCCACAAGGAGCTCAGAACCCCCACCCCAGCCTAACAGCACGTGAACAGCTGTGCAGCCTGGGAAATCAGCAGCTCTACTGGAGTAAGAGTGGAGGACACAGGACGCACCACGGCCCCAGACAGGAGAGACAGACAGGCGGATGCAGCCCCCTGAGCAGAGACACATGAGTGGAAACCTTTGCCGGACCAGCGCCGGCAGGAAACCCTCACCCATGACGCTGAGCTGCCGGGGTCCCCATGCAGACAAGTCTGAGGGGACCCATCACTGAGGGACGGTACCGTGAGGATTACCTCCGGGAGCCCAGCCAGGTTCCCACAGTAAACATCAGGGAAAAGTGCCCCGGGCTTCCGAGGGGAGGGAAGGGCTGTTCTGAAAGCACTGTTCTGAACAAGGCTGCCCTCGGGGACGCTGGTCACCAGAACCTGACCCCTGGGAGGGAACGCCCACCCCAGGCCCCACTAGCCGGCCTGTCCCAGCGGAGGGGGGAAAGACGGAGACTGGTGGGTGTGGCTCAGAGCCCAGACCAGGCTCTCGGGGAGATGACCACGGGGCTCACAGACACCCCCACTCACTGAGCCCCAGTTTTCTTGTCAGTGAAACGGAGCCGGCACCCTTTCCTCCCGTAAGTGTTGAGAGCTAGAGGAGATGATGGGGGAGCAGCGTCCAAGGCCGGGGTAGGAAGGAGGGACGGGAGGAGGGCTGCCCGGCACGTCCAGGTGCAAGGGGCTTGGCCACAGCCACCCCCCAACTCACCCCCGGCAGTCGTAGAGGTCGCAGCAGTAGCAGGTGTGGCTCCTCACCTTCAGCTGGCACTTGCTGTTCAGGGAGTGGCAGGTGACCTGCAAGCAGAGACCTCGTCGGGTGCCCGCTCGTCCTCACCCCGGAGTGGACACAGCTGCCTCCCTGGGAGCCGGGACCCGGCCGCTGCACCTGGCCAGTCAGGCAGCGCCCCCTCCTGACCTCCCCCTCCCCCATTACAGCTGCAGGGGTGTTGGGGGGCTGCAGCGCCCTCCCTTCAGGAGGAATCAGAGGACCAGGCTCGGCCACGCCTGCCAGTGCTCGCTGGACAAGGAGAGGGAGAGGGTTCCCGGCACCGTGCGTCAATAAGGACACTCCTCCAGGTGAGGACCGGTAGGGACTCCTCCAGGTGGGGACAGATGGGGACTCCTCCAGGTGGGGACAGATGGGGACTCCTCCAGGTGGGACCCTTCCTGACCACACAGAGGACAGCTCCTGGCAGTCTGATCTGACCAAGCCATCCCTGCCTAAGCCACACGGAGGCCTTGCCCCAGGCTACAAATGTTGGGGGGGACTTTTGATGTTAAAGGAGCAAGATTGGGGCAAAAATGCACACTTTCTCCCCCTACTCCAGTGCTATGCGATGTGTGGGCATGGGCTGTGTCACCCCATGTGGGAGGTGAGCAGAGCCGAGACCACCCCAACTTCAGAGGGAGTACAGTGATGCCAGGGGAGCAGAAGGAGCTTCTGAGGGAGGATGGTGCACCTCGGGAAGGGCAGAGATTCAGGCTGGCTCTCCCGGCTCTCCACACAAGCTCGGGGTGGCTCTCAGAGGTGAGGCACTGCACCGGGGCAGGTTAAGGAACAGGATCAGACCCTAGAGTCCTCAGAGCCTCCCTGGGGCCCTGGTGGTCAGGGGCTTGGTGACTCAGACTCGGAGGGGGCTGGGCCAGGGGATGTGACATGTGAGAACTGGAGGGAAGGAAGGAGCAAGGGTGACACACGACTCTGAGCCCAGCACCCAGCTTGTGAGACGTCAGAGCCACGGGATGGGGAGCTGGAGGTCAAGAGGCCTAACCCTAACCCTAACTCTAACCCCTAACCTTAACCCTAACCTCCAACCCTAACCCCAATCCCTAACATCTAACCCTAACCCATAACCCTAACCCCAACCCCCAACCTCTTACCCCCTAACCTCTAACCCTAACCCCTAACCTCTAATCCCCTAACCTCTAACCCTAACTCCTAACCCCTACCCCAAACCTCTAACCCTAACCCCTAACCCCTCACCCTAGGTGTCCCCTCCTGGGAGGTGTCCCCTGCTGGGAGGTGTGGAGACAACAGTTGGGACAGTGGCTCAGAGTAGGGTCAGCCAACAGGAGCCTCAAGCCCAGCCCAGCGCATAGCCTGTCCTGTAGGTGAAGCTCTGCGTGGCCACACTCATCTGTCCACACGTCGCACCGAGAGACAGAGTTGAGTAGCTGTGACAGAGACCATCTAAATCTTAAACTATCACTGGCCCTTTATGGGGAAAGTTGCTGGCCCCTGGTTTAGAGCTGTGTGGGCAGCTTCGGCCCCAGAATCTTTGGGGAGATTTTTAAATTTGGTGTCCACTGAACCCTGTCCCTGGGGTAGGACTCGGCGTCCGAATTTGCTCCAGCCCCTGGACTGACTCCAGTGGACAGTGGGGTGAGAACGCCTGGTGGAGGGATGGATGGAGCCGGGCAGCCCAAGGCATGTAGCCTGACCTCAGAAGGAGACAACGGGGTTCCGGAGGGGGGCTTGCTTTTCTGTGATCCCAGGAGGGAGGGAAAGAGTCCAGCCTGAACTGGAACACATCAGGGTGAGCAGAAGGGAAGGACAGGCCTGCAGAGGGCAGGGGGCACACAGGGAGCACCTGGAGAGCCGTGACCCCCTCTGAACGCGACAGGTCCCAGGGCTCCCCCAAGCCAGGCGAAAGGCCACAAGTGCCGGGACCGGCCTTTGGAGAAAAAATGTGCCGTCTCCCTCGGAGAGGGGCGACAAGGGGCCTCCAGGCCAGCAGCAGAGGCCACTCAGCGCCCCATGCCACAGCATGCAGAATGCCCCTTCCCATCCCCGTGGTCCACAGAGAACCCCAACAAGCCACGCAGAGTGTTCTCAGGCTGCTCCTCTCTGCCCTCCTCCTTTCTGACATTGGTATGCAGCTTGAGAGGCCGTGTTTCCTTAAACCGACAATCTACACAGGGCTGGGCTGAGCCGGCTGGACACGTCAGAGAGAACCACGTGCCCCCTGGGGACGCCGTGAGAGCAGACGGTGTGCCACCGAGGACGGCGTTATTCTTGGCGTTGCACGCAGCTGGGAATAGAAGTGAAACCGCCCTGCAGGTGTCCGTGGCCCAGGAACTGTCGGTGAGTCCCTTGGCCAACGTAAATGTAGTTCATAGCTTTTTACACCAGTAGTTAAGCCAACAAAACATGCTCATCGGAAAAACCACACGGAGCTGCACAAGTGAGTCCCAGGACTGGTGTGGGTCAGAGAAGGCAAGTCAGAGCCGTGATTCCCAAACAAACAGGACACATTAAATGTCAGAGCTCGAAACAAAGTGTGAGCAACAAATCCTCACACGACACAGAGTGGAGACGGACAGAAGAACTGCTAGAATCCAGACACTCAGACTCTGACCAGGGACTCAGGAAATGATGGGATCCCTGGATCAGCAGAGCGAAACCAGACATGAGGCCCAGCGCTGCTCACCTCTGTCTGGTAGATGTCGTGCAGGTATCCCAGCCCGCTGGAGTAGAACTGGCATCTCCCCGTGGAGAGGGGCCTCGGTTCCTGGAGCAGAGAAACGCAGGTGGAATGGAACAGTTTCCTCCCCAAATCAGGAGTGGCCAGAGGCAATTCAGACCCGTCGGCCACGGCCCTGAGCCTAGAAGAGAGATGCCAACACCACTAGAGCCGGCCAGATGGAGAACACAAAGCAGGAAATGCCACAGCTCATTCCAGAGCAGCTGGGCTCCTGCGAGCAGAACACCCCAGGGGAGCAGGCGCCCCGTCCCTGCAGGCTGGGCCGACACATCTCCTCCTCCCCCCGTCAACACGGGGCAGCTGAAGGGAAGTGGCTGCATGACATTTTGAGGTGCACCCTACAACTCTCAATAGGGAGACCCCTTGGCTCCTGCCTCCTTCCCTAAAAAAACAAAAAAACAAACTTTTTTTTGACTAGGAAAGGAGCAAAAGGGATTTCAGACTAATTCACTCATCCAGTTAAAGATCCACCCACCCACCCACCCATCCATCTAATCATCCAGTCATTCAACCATCTATGCATCCATTCCTTCATCCATTTATCCATCCATCCATCTATCTTTCCATCTATCTATCCATCCCTCATCCATCCAGTCATCCCTCTATCCCTCCATCCATCCCTCTATTCATCCACCCATCCTTCCATCCATCCATCCATCTTCCCCCTCCCTCCATGCGTCCATCCACCCACCAACTATGCAAGCACACATCCACCTATGACCTTATCCAACTATCCATCCACCAGTCTGTCCCCAGTGTTCATGGAGCAGACACAGTGCCACCTTATACAGGTACCCAGTTAAGACACAGTTCCTGTCCTTAGGGGATTAGTGAAGGAGACAGACCAGTAAACTGACAATTACAAAGTGCTTATAATTGCTCTGGTAGACAAGAGCAAGGAGCACACAGAAGCTATAAACTGCCAGGAACCTGATGTTGTGAAATGAGTTAGGGTCCCGATAACTGTAGTTTTACTACTTCGTTAGTTGTATTTCCCAAAGCATTCCTACTTCTGACCTAAGAAAAGAGGTCAGAACCCTGTGGCGTAGCGGTTAAGTGTGAGCGCTCCATTGCTGGCGGCCCGGGTTCAGATCCCGGGCGTGCACGGACGCACTGCTTGTCAGGCCATGCTGTGGCGGCGTCCCATATAAAGTGGAGGAAGATGGGCACAGGTGTTAGCCCAGGGCCGGTCTTCCTCAGCAAAAAGAGGAGGATTGGCAGATGTTAGCTCAGGGCTGATCTTCCTCACAAGAAAAAAAAAAAAGAAAAGAGAATAAAACAACTGTGACACCAGTGATGGGTGACAGGCATGCATCCGTGTGTCCAGGCGGCAGCAGCTGATGATACAGGGTGGCGGAACGGAGCTGAGTCCCTGTCCTCGAGGAGTCTGTCTTCCTGTGGGAAACACGTGTAGAGCATGGAGGATGGTGAGAAAGGCTGGGGAGAGAGACAGGGGACTGAGAAGGCTGGGTGGGGCTGCCATACAGGCCTCCTCAGCCCTCCTCAGGCCCAGTGCTGACTGGGCAAGGCTGTGGGTCAGGGCCGGTTCTGCCCTGTGGGGACCTCTGCTGGGCGCCCACCACCCAGTTCTCTCCTCCTTTCCCTTCACGGGCGTTGACCCGACAAGGCCTTTGTGTCAGCAGCTCCGGCTCAGCGTCTGTTCCCCAGGGAATCCGGCCGGCACGTGGGCAGCGATGTTCAGGTCGGCACAATCCTCGTGACTGTGCCAACGTGCCGGTGACAAGCTTCAGGTTCTGATAGGTCGTCCCTGTGGACAGCTGCCCTCCTTCCTCCCAGTAATCAAGGGGAAATGCCCTTTCAGACTCCAACTGATGACTGGCTGAAAGGGCCCAGACTCACGGCCCCGAAAGTCACCCTCAGGCCCTCCTGGTTTACATCCAGCCCAGCTCGAGGGCTGGCCCCCGGGGTCTGGGGGAGCGTATGGGACCATTAGCTCTGTCTCAGTCTGCCCTAAACCCCACCGACTGGGCGGCTTCAACAACAGACGTTTATTTCTCCTAGTTCTGGAGGCTGGACGTCCGAGATCAGGTGCAGCAGGGTCGGGATCTGGTGAGGACCTTCTTCTGTCCTGCAGACAGCCACCTTCTCCCGTGTCTTCACAGGGCAGAAAGAGCTCTGTCTCTTTCACAAGGACCCTAACCCCACCACAGGGGCCCTACCCTCATGACCTCATCTAACCCTGGTCACCTCGAAGAGGCCCCACCTCCAAACACCACCTCATGGGGCTTAGGGCTTCAGCAGATGGATTTGGGAGCACAAACATTCAGCCATGGCCGCTCTGGAGCTTCGTCAGCTCCCTGCTGAGCGTCACCTTAAATCAGTGACGGAGACTTGCTGTAAAACTTGGACTTTTTAGTGAATCCTTTTTCTAACACAGGAGCACCAGTGGTTTGGTGTGATTTTCTGTCTGATCTTTACTATTCAATCAGGATGAAATAATTCTTATTAGTTTTGAATTAAATAAAACTGTAACCCATTTTAGCCCAGATAAATCACACAAACTTAATTTTCGAATTTATGATGAAACTGGAAATTGTGTTTCTCTGGGGATAACCCTAAATTTCCTCTGGGGCTGGAGGGAGCCCAGAGTCAGCGTCATTCTGGCCTAGGAGCGTGGGCAGCAGGTGCTCAGGAGGAATGTTGCACACGGTTTTTATTTCTTAACCGTTGCACATAAATTAACACTAAACAACATTGATCATCAGACTGTAAGTCGTTAAAACCTGTGTGTCTCCTGCAGGGGTCGGCCAACCACGGCCCTCAGGCCAAACCTAGCTCACCATCTGATTTTGTAAATAAAGTTTTATCGGCACACAACTGCACTGACTCATCACGTATCATCTGGGGCTGCTTTTAGGCTGTGACGGCTGAGCTGAGTAGCAGTGACAGGCCACGTGGCCACAAGCCTAACATGTTGACCCTCTGGCCCTTTCCAGAGACGCCAGCTGCCCCGGTCCGTTGCACACCTGGCACCCGCAGGACTCAGTGAGCAGCTGTGAGGTGAATGAAGGGGCCAGGAACTGCCCAGGAGGCAAAAGGACACCCTTGGTGTCGGCCCTGGTGTCAGCACTGTGCAGCCAGTTGTTGAAAATGTCCCAAATTAGCTACTGAATTAAACACTTTGGGGCGACCACATTGTTGTTATGCCAGAGATGAGTCCACCCTGAGCTGGAACAGGAGGCCTGGCCGAGTGACCATCAGCCTCAGTATTCCCCATTCCTCTGTAATGAGCCATGACCCCCAGGAGTCTGCCAGGCCAGAAGATCTGACCAAAGGCCCACTGGGTGGAAACAGGAGTGGGCTAATTCCCAACAGATCTCCTGCCAGCGACGAACTTCCAGTACCCGGGGGCAGACATTCCACTTCACGAGGCGGCCAGTTAATGTGGAACAAGGGGTCCTGGAGTTCTCTCCAGCGATCTTTATACGTCGCCTGCAAAGACGAATTGCTTCAATAAATCCTACTTGTCCATGAAACAAGACAGGGGCCGAGGGAGACACATGCCCCCCGTCTTCACTCCGGTAGCACTGGGAGGAGGAGATTCTTCCACTTGGAAACCACTGGTTTTGAAGGAAATGTCTCTCAGACGTGAGCTGAGAGGGAGGTGGCTTGAGAAAGCCATTGCACACGGGGGCAGGGCCGGGACCCCACCTCTGGCCGCCGTGAGTTCCCCCATCAGGAAGAAGCTTCCAGGAAGAAGAGTCCAGGAAGGCAGGCCGGGTTTCTGCCTCCAAAACCAGGGTTCTCAAAACTGCCTGCCAGACCCAAGCCCTCCTGCTACTCAGCTCAGAAACAAGAGTGAGTCCATTACCAATGGAAGGGCGAGAGTGTGGTCCAGGTGCAGACTGATCCCATGGCTGGAATGTAACCAGAAAACGAGCTGATGAGGCACCCAGTCCTTTGAGAACCAGCTATGGTGTAGATGTTGGTAAACATCCATGGGTCTGGGTATCTAGGGTGTGCTGCCACGGGAGCCACCGGGACTCGGGGGTTGGGGAGGGGATAGGTCGTCAGGCCACGGGAGCCACCGGGATTTGGGGCGGGGCTGGGAGTCGGTCATCAGGCTGGGGCCTCTCCACCACGCTCACACTCCACACACCGCGTCTCGTCTGTTCCAGGGACACGCTTTCCCCGCTCTTTGATGTCCCACATGTTTGTCTCCCGGCTGTTGGCATTTTAAAACTATAATTTCGAGAAGTACCGAAAGCTGGTTACTGTTTGCAGAAAAGGGCTTTGGGCAAATTGATTCTTCATTTGTCCGACAATAACCATCTCCCGGGAGAGTCAGGCTGCGGATTTTCAACCTGGAAACTCACTCCTTGCTCTTCACGTCCCTGTGCTACTGGATACGCAGGCCGAGCACTGGAAGGACAGGCCAGTCCTGGGGACACTGGCCACGTGCAGCCAGAAGAAGCTGGAAATCCATCAAAGAAGAAAGACAGACGAGCCCGTGGACATGAGGACCCCGCTCCAGCCTCCGTGCGTGAGGCTGGTGGAGTCTCATGGAACCCGAGGCTCCCGAGTGGCGCCAGGACCCAGGTGGCTGGAGGGACGTGACCGCCGCTTTAATTTCAAACCGCCGACCGGGAGAAAGATGCCGTGCTTTGGGCAATTCCTTGGCCCTTTGCCATTCCTGGAAAGGAGTCTGTAAAGATCCACAGTACCGACATTTTTTAAACCTTTTATTTGGAAGTAATTTCAAACTTACAGAAAGGTGGCAAGAATAGAGTACTATGAGGCACAGTCTCTGCCCGGATTAACCTCATGTTAACAGTGGGTGCCAGCTCGTTTAAAAAACCTAAGAAACTCCACAATTATAAACATACTCAGTGCGGCCGGCCACGTTAGTGTGACCCGGTGCAATCTTAAGCCTTTGGCTCGCGTGGGCAGTGCCCTGCATACCCACGACATGTTGGGGCCTCAGGGAGGTGCCAGCTGGATTCTCCTCGCGGGCTCGGACGGGATGCTGGGTCAGGACACCGAGGGCAAACAAAGTGGCTGCCCCTGCCCCTTCCTTCTGAGGCAGGCATGGCTGGGCCCTCAGGGAAGCTGGATGACACAAGGTCCCTGCTTACTGCCCCTGTCATCTGAGAGCTGCAGCGGGATTCCACCTGGGCGTCCACAACTCCACCCAGTCCCGCCCTTGGTCCTGTCTGCGTCTGGCCACCTGTAGAGCCTGGAGTGGGCCGCCCTCCATCCCAGCCCTCAACCCCATACTCTCCCCTGTCACCAGCCAGGCAGGAACCCTCAGGGCTCAGTTGAAGATGCCCCATCTTCAAACACCGTATAAAACTTTCTCAGTAAAACCCAGCTATTGGTGTGCTCTGTATTTATAGGGGAGAAAAGCCTGGTTGTGTGGAACCTCTGACCTGCATCTGTCCACGGTTCCCGAAATGTCCACATCTCATTTCAACTCAAAGAACATGGTCTGCCCAGGAAGGGGCGGCCGTCTTTGATTCGCAGACCCTGAAGGGCATACGTGGTTTTATTTCATCCTCAATCACACTGTAGGAAATAAGAATCATCCCATTACGAATACAGACGCTGGAAGCAACTGGCCCAGCTCTGAGTTTGAACCCAGGTCTCTCTGGCTGAAAAACCAGCACCTTTTCATCTGTTTCACCTGAACCCCTGGCAGCTGAGCCCTCTGCAACGGATCAGGCGGGGGTGTGGTCACTCGCCTGGCCACCAGGGTGGTGAGTGGGCTCAGGCTGCCGAGGCGACCCTGGGCCGGCTGCCTCTGGCCCCAGACCTCTTCATCTTCTTAGTCAGTATTGCCACTTGGAGGCGCTCTGTGCTGGGAAGGCTGAGCCGGACGCTGTGGGCGACAGGCCTTGAGGACAAGGCGACCGCAGAGTCGGTGCCTGGTGAGGACCCGCGTCCTGGTTGGCAGACGGCGTCTTCTCGATGTGTCCACACGGTGGAAGGGACGAGGGAGCTCTCTGGGGCCTCTTCTATGGGGACACTAATCCCATTCGTGGGGGCTCCACCTCCCAAAGCCCCCTCAACACCATTACCGTGGGGCTAGGTTTCAACATACGAATTTGGGGGGACACGAACCTTCAGTCCTCGGCACAGGCCCCGACCACACCTCCCCTGGATTGCTGTATAATGAAGCGCTTGGGGGAGGTATGAAGGGGACGTACGTCTGCATCTCGGCCCCATCATTTCTGTCTGAGGCCGTGAAGGGTCTCCTAATGGTTCTCCAGAGACAGAATCATCAGTCCAGCCGTGTCCGCCTCGTCGGAATGGGGGCTGAGCAGATGGCTCTAGCGGGACGGGGCATCTCGGGACCCGACTGTCTCACCACCTCTGACTTCCAAGGTCAGAGGTAACATCTGATGGACGAATGCAGAAAACAACACTGCACGTGACCAAAACCGTCTTATTTTAGAGGCCACGGCAGCTGCTGACGAGGCAGACGTCGGTGCTTCTGATGCAATTCTGCTGCTGCGCTGTGTTCAGATTAACCGACAAGACACCCAAACTCTCTTTGATTTGCCTAGTTTGTACATCTGTCTACGTTGAAACAGGAAGAACCATCTCCTGACGGTATGACAAAGCTTTTATAAACGTAGAAAGAAGGTTAGAAAAAATATCCTGCATAACAGGTGATGGATTTTACCTTTTGCCTTTGACTTGGCTCTTTAACTGATTTTAACATAATTTAACATTTGTATAAGCACCATCCTCATTGATCTCGTCTTTTTTTTGCTCAGAATCTGTTCACATAATGCTAAAAACTAAACCGGCAGTGTTCTGTGCCGTGGCCGCGTGGGAGCCACGGTTCTCGAGCATGTGTGTCCTGACCTGACGGCTCCACTTGAATAACCACTGATGGAATCTTCCATCTCAGGCTTCCGCACCATTAGGCAAATAAACGGAAAAGGATTTCACAGGCTACAGCGCCAACCTAGAGGATTCTGTAGTAATCTTGCTAGAGACACGTACTGAACCATAAACCTGGGAAGACGTGAGGCAGTGGATCTTGGGATGTGTCTCGTCTTAAGTTTAGAGAGCTTGAGGAAAGTTACCTGGGAGGCTGAAGCATCTGATTCTAACCGATATGGTTGTGCTGGGGCGTGTGTGTGTGTGTCGGGGTCAGTTTTGCAGGAAACGAGGAAAAATGAGGAAATGAAGGACAGTATTTGCAAACACAAGTGGAGAGAGAAACGTGGAGGTCACTGAGCTGAGTTCTGCAAAACGGAATTTTATTTTTGTGAGGTAGGTTTTTCAAACCCAGGAAAGCGATTGAAAACAAAATTAAGAAGATGGGACTCACTATGTGCCGAGCGGCAAAGACGCCGTCCACGGTGGCGCAGCAGAAGGCCGCCACCACGCCGAAGCTGATGAACACGATGGCTGCCACCAGCTGGAAGTGGAGACACAAGAGGGAGTGGGCGTTGAGCGTCCAACAGGACCCTTTTCCAAACACAAACCAGTTCAAAGTCCCACCCGCATGTTAGCTGTTCCTTCCGCAGGATTCTCGTCTCCACCCTGCCTGAGTCCCCAGCGATTTACAGCCCAGGACGATCCTGGGCCAGATTGCACCCCAGCCAGCACATTCTTGATGTTTCATTTCACGCGACAAATAGACAGGAGGGTCCTGTGGATGGGGGAGCCTTCAGTCCCTCCACCCCTCAGCACACCCCTCAGCACACCCCTCTGCACTTGCCTCATGAATAATCAGGGTTATTTAACCAGTTCCTGTGATGGTGTTTAAACGGTTTACAATTTCTTTTTTTCTTTTTTTTTTTTTGCGGAGGAAGATTCGCCCTGAGCTACCATCTGTGCCCATCTTCCTCTATTTTGTATGTGGGTCTCCGCCACAGCATGGCCACTGATGGGTGGTATAGGTCCGTGCCCAAGAACTGAACCCTGGCTGCCAAAGCGGAGCGTGCCTATCTTAACCACTAGACCACGGGACCGGCCCCAGCAATTTCTTCCTATTACAAACTCTGTGACAACGACCCTAAATGTGTTCTATATGAAAAATCTCAGCTCGTGTGTGAGTATTTCTGTAGGAGAGGTAAGTGGAGCACACAAGAGCCACACGTTTAGATGGGACACATATGTGCTGCCTTGTCCCTTAGGTGGCCCTCTCCCTCCAACAGTCTAACCTCCATCTCCTCATATCCCGAATGACACTTCATATTATTAATCTTTAAATTTTGCCAATCCGATGGGCAAAAAAGTCTCATTGTTATTTCAATTTGCATTTCTCTGAGGTTAAGAACCTCTTCCTACATTTTTTTTTAATAATTTTATTTTATTTTCTCCCCCAAAGCCCCAGTAGATAGCTGTATGTCATAGCTGCACCTCCTTCTAGTTGCTGTATGTGGGACGCGGCCTCAGCATGGCCGGAGAAGCGGTGCGTGGGTGTGCGCCCGGGATCCGAACCCGGGCCACCAGCAGCGGAGTGCGAGCACTTAACCGCTAAGCCACGGGGCCGGCCCTCTTCCTACATTTTTTTGGCAATTTCTTAAAAAAAACTTTTTTGGGGCTGGCCCCGTGGCGTAGCGGTTAAGTGCATGCACTCCGCTGCTGGCGGCCCAGGTTCGGATCCCGGGCGCGCACCGACGCACTGCTTATCAGGCCATGCTGTGGTGGCGTCCCACATAAAGTGGAGGAAGATCAGCACGGATGTTAGCTCAGGGCCAGTCTTCCTCAGCAAAAAGAGGAGGATTGGCAGATGTTAGCTCAGGGCTGATCTTCCTCGCAAAAAAATAAAATAAAATTTATCTTTTCCTGTGAAATAATTTCAGGCTTACCAAAACAAATAGCAAAAACAGTACAAAGAACCCCTGGATGTCCTTCCTTCAGATTCCCCAGGTGTTAACACCTTCACAACCGCACCAGTGACCTTTCCTTATCTGCAACTCCTCTCCAGCAGCAAGAACCCCGCTCTCATGATCCACAAGTATGTATTTATTTTCTTGGCCCTGGAACATGCATAAAGTAATTTTGGAATTACTAACCCGACCTTGTGAAGGTCAAGCTACTAACCAGAGCACAATGTTTGTGCGCAGGTCTCATCTGTGGCCTTAGAGAAGAGGGTCAGACACCGTCCTCCCTTGTGACTCGGGGCAGCTCCTCCCCTGTGGCCGAGTGACTCATTAATGATGCAGTCAGGCGCTCTGGTTGCTGTGTTCCATACAGCTCTCCCTCTCCCTCTCCAGCCTGGTTAATCTGAATTATTTATTTGCTCAGCAAAGCACAGGGAATTGGTCTGAAACGTTGGCTGGTTTGACACCCAGAATTTCACGTTTTGACACGAAACTCCCAATGGCTACTCCAGGGGACAGAATGGGACTTGAGACCATACACCCTCCGCTGCTGTTCCAAGAGGAGAGGAGCCGGCTGGCACTCTGAGCTTGCCTGGATGAGCCCCCTCCCTCGAACCCCACTCCAGATGCCCAGCCCCACGTGCTGCTTCCAAATGAAAAGGGTCCCCCGACATTGTAAATCAGAGCTGGCACCCCAGTCCTCTTGGGGGTCTCTGAACTAGTGACCCTTCTGGCCCTCAGCTCCCCATGTGGAAAGGCAGGTGTGGAGCTATGACTTATCCATGCCCTAACTAAGTGTTTCTCAGTGCCTGCTAGGACCTGCGAGTGGTATAGGCCCTGCAGGGGCAGAGGCGACAAAACCGATGGTGACCTTGGCCCTTCCCCACGGCCGACGTTTCTGACGTTTACGATGAATAGACTAAAGAGGACTTGGGGGCTCCCTGGGGGAGCCGTGCAGGGAACCACACCTGCACAAGCCTCAACCGGAACAGAAGAATCATCTCCAGCTGGACTTTCTACGGCACCGAGGCCATTTTAGAACCTGCTGTTCTGGGCGACTGCTCTGGGTCCACTGACCCCCATAGTGACTGGGCCCCACGGGGCAGAAACAGCTGCTCTGTTAGCTGGAGAGAAGCAGAGATGGGTGATGGGGGGTCCCCCATGAAGAACTGAAGCCCCAAGGTGGTAACTGCTGTCACAGGCTGAACCATGAGCTCTGATGGGCACAGACAGGGGGGACTTGCCTCACCCTGAGGATGAAGGAGGGCCTGGAGCAGCTCTGGGAAATAGACAGGGTCTCCTCCAAGGGGGCTGGCAGGCAGCAGGAGCAGGGCCAGAGCTGTGGGACAAGGGTGGGCGCTCGAGCCCCCGGGGTTAACACCGGAAGGTCCGTGATGCTCAGGGACTGTGGCCAGAGGCAGACCTTCCTTCACCTCCACGGGGAAGGGGAGTCCTGGGGCTTCCTCCGCATGAAGTCACCGCACACAAATAAAATGTTTATCGTGCGAAGAGTTGCATAGAAATCGTTTGCAGAAATTATACCTAACTGAACTTTCCTACACTTGTGTTGCTGTTATGAAAAAATACATGAAAACGTAAATGAAAGGGTCAGAAGGCGACTTTCCAGTTCCCAGCAGGGAGGCCAGGTGCCTCTGCTTTTCCGGAGGAAAATGAAAAGCCTGCGTCTAATTTGGCTGCCGAGTCCTCGCAGCTTCCTCCCCGACCTTCCTGCCGTCCCAACTGGCTGGGCTCTGTCCCCCCTTGGCTCGCACCCTTCAAAGAGGAAACATTATCCACGGTTCATGCTCTTCCTTCACACCGGCCGTGAATCTCGAGGCCGCACCGCCTCGTCTTAGCACCAGCTGGGAGGGAAGGGCACACGGCCCATTGCTCCTGGAGGACGCCTCTGTGACCAACAGCCCACCCCAACCCAGCGCAGCCCACGGAAGGACACGGCGAGCACGCTGTTCTGAAAGGGCGCCCACCAACTCCTGTTGGGCAGAACTCCCGGCCAGAGGCCAAAGGAAAAAAGCCACGAAGATGGACAAAGTCACGTTAGAGTCCCCATGCCCTTCCGCACAGGGCCTCCTGCCAACCCTGGTGATGCTGTGACGTTGGCACTGTCTGCAGTTGGCAAAGGTCAGCCAGCGTCGGGGGAGAAAGGCTGGTCCCCGCTAGAACCCCGTCCCCGGGCTCATCAGGGGAAAGCCCGCCTGACAGAGGCCACGGCCACAACTTCAGGGGTTCAGAATGCAGCCCCGCTCCCCCAGACCTCCCCAGATAGCCCCGTGGCCTCAGGAAGGGAGGCCAAGTTTCTGACACAGAAGCCATGGGAGGTTAACCCTCTCCTCCAGCACCTGTCTCCTGGGCACCTGCCTGGCTCCAGGCTCTGTGCAGGACCCATTGGGGTCCCCCTGTGCACGTGGCCCTGACATCCTTCTCTGCAGACAGCTCACTCAGCTCATGGGCGTGAACCCCCTTCAATGGCACCATTCCCTCTTCCAGGCCTGCCTTCCCCTCTCCCCCACCATCCCAGGGCCACTTCTGTGTCCCCAAGGAGCTGAGCTGTCCCAGTGATGACTTTCCTAGAGCCCAATGGGGCCTGCGGCCAGTCCAGTGACCAGGTCCCCATCAGAAGTGGGTGTCTGCTAGGCCCCATGCGGTGTGCATCCTCTCCAGCTCGGGGCCTGGCCCAGGACATCCACCAAGCACTTGCCAATTGCCTGAGAAACTTCCAGAAGTGTCACTGCACTTCTCTCACCACAAGTGGGCGACCAGGGTGGCTGTCAGGACCTGCTGCCCCTGGAGCTCAACCCGCACCAACTCAGTGACTCCTCAGAGAGCGCCACACTCCACATCCCAGCCAGGCGGCCAGCTCTGACCAGGTGTCACAGTCCCGACAGCCGAGACCCTCACGCACACCTCCACCCGGCCTTGTCCACAACTTCACAGAGAGCACAGTCTCCAAAGTCTCCGCTGACACTGCAGGCTGCCCGCACCTGTCCAGACTGATAAACACGTTCTGATCTGGTCTGGCACATACAGTCCCCTCCATTCGAGTGCCCTCGTCAACTGTCAGCTGGTCCTGCCTGGCTGCCCGTCCTCCCACCACCCCTGAGACAGCAAAATTCAGGGCTGGCAAGACGGCTCGCCTGATAAAGTCGTCAGTTCAAGGCCAGCAAGACTGCTTGTGTGATAGCCCCCAGCGCTGGGACGACCACTTGCTCGGTATTGCCCAGAACCTCTCTGGTGTGTGAGCCCCAGCGTACAGGCAGTGGCACTGGGAAGGACATCTGACATTCTCTCCTCCGACTCCTCAGCCTGGAGGTAGAGTTCTGGCCAGAATCGGCGATGGGAGAGCCACCTCTCAGCAGAGACCGGGGTGTTCTCCTGCGTTCCCCGTGACGGCTCCCGCCCTCCTTCCGGGCATCGCTGACCCGTCAGCGTGTTTAAGAACATGAGGCCAGAAGAAAGCACGCAGTGGGAACCCAGCTGCCTCTCATGAAGATACAAACGAGCCGCTTTCCGCAGTCTGTGAGGACCACCAGAGCCCACGGATTCTGCAGAGAGAAACCGCTCTTGCTCCAGCAGCTACAGAAAGCTCGAGATCAAGAGTGTGGATACGGTCCATTGCTCTGCGCGGCGTCCTCACTGAGAGAAGGGCAACTGTTATTCAGCAGGGGAAGGTCACCTCCACATCTCTGCCGGGCTCAGAGTCCACATGCCAACAGGGGAAAGGAGATTAAAAAAACAAATACCAGATAGGTAGATACAATTGTGGGGATAAGAGGAAAAGAGGGAAAGAAAACAGGGCAAGGAGAGAGCGCGTCCATGGGGAGGCTGTCACCCGGGGAGGGCAGGCCTCTGTGGGCTGGGGCGTCAGACAGGGACTCAGTGACTGAGAGAACAACTCAGGCACCAGCAGCTGCAGGGCAAGGGCCTCGAGGCAGGCACATGGGGGCAGGCACTGAGAGGCGAGAGCAGTGGAGGGAGAGGTAGGGGGCCGGTTGGCCCAGATCGGGGGCCTTAGGCCTTGGAGGACTTGGGGTTTTATTGTGGGCAAGATGGCACACAGTGAGGGTTTTGAAAAGATCTGCTCTGGGCCTGAGAGTACGCTCTGTGTAATGTAAGAAAACAGAAAACAGGTTGTCTCTAGACCAGGCAGTAAAGGTCTGATACCCCAACCCTCTGCGGAAAGTGTTTTCAATCTATAAGTCACTTCTTAATAGTCCCATTGGTTCTTGTAGTTCAGTTTTAAACTATGTTCCAGGGGGATTCCAGTGTGTATGTCTGTGTCTGCGTGTCTGTCTGTCTATGTGTCTATGTGTGTGTCTATCTCTGTGTGTCTATCTGTGTTTGCCTGTCCGTGTGGGGGCGTCTGTCTCCGTGTGTCTGTCTCTGTGTGTCTGTGTCTGCCTGTCTGTCTGTCTGTGTGTGTGTCTACCTCTGTGTGTCTCTCTGTCTGTGTGTGTGTGTGTGTCTGTCTGTATCTGTGTCTGTGTGTGTGTGTCTGTCTGTCTGTCTCTGTGTGTGTGTGTGTGCACACACACATGGTGGGGGGATCAGAGTAAACAGTCTGTTTTGGACTTCACTTCTCCCTGGACCTGTCTGGACCATCTAGACTACAGAGCTATTAGGAAATCAATGATTCCTGCGTCTGTTGGGTGAGGAGAAACAAGAACTCAGTCGTCGATGGAAAAATATCAGAAGCTGACTCAATTTGGGGCATTCTTTGGATGTCACTGGGGACTACTATGATAATAGGCAGAGATAATGGTGACGCCACTTCTGATGATTAGATTCCACCCTTTAAATTGAACAGAAGGAAATATTTACAGACGAAATGATACTATGTCTGGGATTTGCTTCAAAATAACACAGGAAGGGAAGAAATGGATGGGGGACAAACGAAGACTGGCCGTGAGTCGGCAGCTGATGAAGCTGGGAGAGGGCACAGAGGGGCTCACTACACTATTCTGTCTACTTGTGTATGTGTTTAAGTTTTCTATCAAGAAAGAAGAAAGCATTCTTATGTATCTGGATGCATTTGAAATGCAAGGATTCTTTCTTCGGCTGACATTCCCTCAGCTTGCTGTTGTCTCCTTTTGAAACAACTCGACTGTTCTGACTAACCTATGTGCTTAAATACAGTAATGTAAATTCATATGAAACGTAACAACAGCTACTATTCTCTGAACACCTGTCATGGGCCAGCGCTGTGCTAGATATTCTCACATGCGTCAACTCAGATGCGCCCAGCAACCCTGAAAATGAAGATACTGAGGTTCAAAATGGTCAAGTAGGTTCCCCAAGTTCACACAGCTACTAGTGGTGGATACAGGTTTCAGCTTTCATAAATACTAAGTTAAATGTTAGATAGCGAAATATTTGTTTATCATAGAAAGTTAGCCTGGAAGACTGCTTCCCCTGAAGAGGCAGAAATGATTCCACAGGCACCACAAGCAACTCCGCTCAGACAGCTCTGGTCTGAGGAAGCCGGTGCCCCCCTCACCCGGCAGACAGGGAGGCTTCCTGGCTCAGGCTGCTCTGGCGGCTGCTGTCACTTCTGGGTTTTTATCCTCCCATTCCAAGGCCCACATTTCTTTTACCAAAGCTGTAGAAGTCGACCTCCAGCATCCAGACTGGAAAGGAAGAAGCAAAACTATCTCTGTTTGCAGGCAACGTGGTCTTAGGGATCGAAAATCCTAAGGAATCCACTATAAAACCATTAGAAGTAATGAATGAGTTCAACAGGGTTGCAGATACCAGATCAACATAGAAAAATCAATTGTATTTTTATAACTTACAATGAAACATCCAAAAATGAAGTTAAGAGAACAATTCCATTCACAATAGCCTCAAAAAGAGTAAAATACTTAAGAATAAATTTAACAAAAGAAAGGCAAAACTTAGACTCTTAAAATAACAAAACATTGTTGAAAGAAATGAAAGAAAATCTAAAAGAATGGAAAAACATCCCGTGTTCATGGGTCAAGACACTTAACATTGTTAAGATGGCAATGCTCCCCAAACTGGTCTACAGATTCACCATCGTCTCTATCAAAATCCCAGCTGACTTCTTTGTAGAAATTGACAAGCTGATTCTAAAACTCATACGGAGCTGCAAGGACACAGAAGAACCAAACAATCCCGAAAAAGAGGAACACCGTCAGAGGACGCATGTGTCCTGATTTCAAAACTTACTACAAAGCAGTGGTACTCAAGACGGTGTGTCCTGGCACAAAGACGGACTCATAGATCAACACAATAGGATTGAGAGTCCAAAAATAAACACACACACCCATGCCCAAGGGATCATCAATAACGGTGTCAAGCCCATTCGGTGGGGAAAGGATAGTCTTTTCACCAAATGGTGCTGGGGCAACCGAGGCGCCACATGCGGAAGATTGAACGTGGACCCCACCTCACACTGTAGACACAAGTTGACTCGAATGGACCAAAGGCTTAAATGCAAGTGATAAACTCTTAGAAAACATAGGGGCAAATCTTCATGACCTTGGAATTGGCATGGAATTCTTGGAAAGGGCACCAAAGGCACAAGCAACAAAAGAAAAAAAGGGATAAATTTGTCAAAACTGAAAACTTTTGTGCCCAAGGACACCATCAAAAGGGTGAAAAGATAACCCACAGAATGGGAGAAAATATTTGTAAATCATGTGACTCATAAGGACTTGTATCTAGAATATATAAAGGACTCTGACAACTCAGTAATAAAAAGACAAGTCACTCCATTTAAAAATGAGCAAAGGATTCGAATAGATATTTCTCCAAAAAAAGATTTACAAAAGGCCAATAAGCACACGAGAAGAAGCTCCACATCATTAGGCATCGAGGAAACACAAATCGAACGCACAATGAGACACCACTTCACACCCACGGGGATGGCCAGAATAGACAACACAGACGACGACAAGAGAGGATGTAGAGAACCTCATCCGCTGCTGGTGGGACGGTAAACCGGGGCAGCCACTTTAAAATCAGTTCTGGCAGTTCCTCAAACGATTAAATGTAGAGTTACCATGTGACCCAGCAATTCCACTCCTAGATACAGACCCTAGAGCAAAGAAAACATACGTCCACAGAAGCTTGACCTCAAATGTTGAGAGCAGCATCATGCACAACAGCCAAAATGTGGCAGCAGCTCTACTGTCCATCAGCTGAGGATGTGTAAACAAAATGTGGTCCATCCATACAACGGAGTGTGATTCAGCCATAGAAAGGAATGAAGCACTGACACACATGACGACATGGACGAACCTTGAAAGCATTAAGCTAAGTGAAAGAAGCCGGACACAAAAGACCACATGGTGTATGATTCTATTAATACGAAAGTCCCGAATAGGAGATCTATAGACAGAAAGTAGATGAGTGGTTGCTGGGGGCTGGAGGTGGGGGCTGGAGGGCTGATAACTAACAGGTATAGGCTTCTTGTCAAGGTGATGAAAATATTCTAAACTTTGCTGTGGTAATGGTTGCACGTATCTGTGGATGTGCTAAAATCCATTGGATTTTACACATTAAATGGGTGAATTATATGCTATGTGGATTACATCTCAATACAGCTGTTTAAAAAAAAGAGGGGAAAGAAATAGGCCTCTAAGGACCAGATTCGGTCCACAGCTCCCAAGAGTGTGCGGCCTGCAGGCCACCTGGCACGTGGCCGCACCCCTAGCTTCACCACCGGCCCGCCCCTTTGGGGAAATCATGTAGGAAGCCATGTCTGTCGGGAGACCCTCAACCTGTGGACCAAAGGTGCAGAGACCTGCCTCAGGCAGGCGCCCCAACCCTCCCGGAAGGTAGGAGCGCAGCCGAGAGACCGCGGGGGCGTGCAGGGACGCCAGGCGACAGCTGGGCAGGAGGGGTGGGAGGCAGAGGGGCTGCGACAGGAGTGTGGCGAGAGAGCGAGTGGGGGACAAGGGTGCGTCCCTCCACAGCGGGGTTCTAGTTTCTCCTCAAGCAACGGGGAGGCCCTCTCTCCAGCACCAGCTTTTTCTACAGAAAACAATGCCAGCCTTCACACCTTAGAGTAGCTGTCAATCACTCCCTCTCCGGAGTCGTGACACTGAAATGCGTTTTAGCATGGAAGGAGCCGGCCCTGTGGTCTGGGGGCTAAGATCCGGAGCTCTCGCCGCCTCGGCCTGGGTTCGTTTCCCGGGCAGGGAACCACACCACCATCTGTAGGTTGTCACACTGTGGCGGCTGCGTGTTGCTGTGATGTGGAAAGCGCTGCCACTGGTATTTCAAACACCAGCAGGATCCCCCATGGTGGACAGGTTTCAGTGGAGCTTCCAGACTAGACAGACTAGGAAGAGGGACCTGACCACCCACTTCCGAAAAAATTGCCATGAAAGCCCTATGAATAGCAGCAGAGCATCGTCTGATAGAGCACCAGAAGGTGGGAGGATGGCGCAGAGGGACCAGGCAGGGTTCTGCTCTGCTGTCCACGGGTCGCTAACAGTCAGAATCGACTCCGGGGCACTAACAAAAAGCATGGAAGGAAACATATTTCCCCCAGTGAAGATTCTTAAATGTCACTCAAGTGGTCAGCGCACAGAAGGAGCCCTGGTAAGAATTTCGAAAGGCACTCCCTCCACCCTGGGGCTCCCTCAGCAGACACAGGAGCGAGGGCTTCCTTTTATTTTTCAACTCAGCCCCTCTCACTTCCTTCCTGCAAGAGATTCACTGGGAGATGGGGGGCTTACAGGGGCCCCGAGACTGTGCCCTCCCAGGCTGATATTCCCCTATCAGCCAGGCAAAGCGGAGAATGGATAAGCCGGGTGGACACAGAGGAAGAGCCCGCACTGCACTCCGGAGGAAAGCATCGGGTCTCGGCCCGCCCTGCGATGCATCATCACCTCCCAATATTTGGGGCTAAACACCTCTTTTTACCCAAATCCCAGTCTCCTTGACCTCCCCCTCCCCAGCCCCGTCCAGGGCCCTCCCACCCAAGGTCCGTCTTCTCCTCCCCTGTGGGTTCTGACAGCAGACACCATGGCCAAGCCGTCTGACCTTCCCTCTTGGCCAGGGGGCCAGGGAACAGAATGAGTGGGGTAATGGGTCCCATTGCCATCTGGGGTCATCTACTGCACGCTCCTCACACACCCGGGGAAGCCCCAGGGCAGGCCGCTGGGAACTTGAGGACACAACAGGACGACAGCCAGTGCAGGGGGCGTTGAAAACGCCAGCGTGGTCTCACACAATAATTCGGGGATGAGACAGAAATGGCCACATCCCCTCCGAACACCACTCTCAAAGTTCAACATCGGCTGTCCACCGAATTGGCAAAATTAACCACTTATTCTTATAGCTCTATTCCCGAAAGCAGCACACCAACAAACAGATTCCAAATTCAAATGATCAGTAAAGACATCAGGTTAGTAAAATTGATCATTTGCCGTTCACACATCCACAAGCAAACACGCGTGGACGGGCCGTGTCTAGACTCCCACTCTGTCAAGATCGTCTGAACCACGGGGCCTCCTGTTCTTCCGTTTACTGCTCCTCTCCTCAGTCTGGGGAAGCCCACACACTATCGTGTCCAGAGGTAAGAGCAGACGCTGGGCCTATCGACTCAGAAAGGAGAGATGCTCACTCACAGATGCTTTGGCCTGAACTTCACACGCCATGATTTAATTTAATTTGCCAACCACCCTACCCCACCCCACACCCTGAGCTTTTCTTCCCATGACAACCTGAGCTGCTGGGACCTCCGTGTGAGGTTGTAGATGTACCCTACGACCCTCGGGGCGACGCTCACTTAGACTAAGGTGAGAATGGCACCCACCAACCCCTGAATTGTGCAGTGCGCAGCCTGGGGAACCTCAGTGCTGATCCCGTGGGCTGCTGGATTGGGGCGGGGGCTCTCCCAGGAACGCCGGCTAATGCTGTAACATCCTCTGCTGAGGGGAAGCACTCCCCACCACCCCACATTTGAAAGAAACAATATACACTCTTACCATTTGCCTTCTGTTCTCCACCAGGTTGATGCCAATAATTCCCAAGAAAGATCCGAAGCCCAGCTGACACCAGAGGAAAAACAAGGGAGAGAGCGCTCGGTTACACGGCTGGCAGCTCACTGCTGACACGCAACAGTAAATAGTGCACGGAGACTCCCACCCTGAACGCAACTCACCAAAGGCGCGAGGCTGGCCATTCCCACCACAAAGGCTAACCGATAAGGGGCAGATGGGAGCACACCTGCTTGGGTGGGCCTCATGGGCTTCATCAGAGCCGCTATCGGAACAGAAGCTGCTGAAACGTGACCCATCTCATCTTCTACGTCCACATATTTTAACTCTTACTCAGTTTGCCTCTTGGTTACAGAAAAGAGAGTACCGTGTGCCCCTACCCCAGCACGGAGGGACAACGTCTCCATGGTAACCCAGACCCCTCACGGGCATCTTCTGGTCATCAGGCGAGAGGCCCACCTGCTCGTGCCCCTGGGCCTGTCTGCAGTCCTGTCGTTGTCAGAGAACGACTCCCCGGGAGAGATACCGGGAAACTGGACCCGAGGGCACTTCAGAAGAAGAGCTGACGGTCACCCATGGGCATGCTGATGCCGCTCGGAGATGGCTTCTGACTCGGGCGGTCTTGGGGCTCCTGAGAGTCAGTCTTCCTGCTCCTCGAGAAAGCACAGCCCCGGCCCCCAGGAGGAGGAGATGCTGGGCTGCAGGTTCTCCCCAAGGTCCGCTCTCCCCGTCGTCTGCAGGTTGGGCACGGGACCGCCACGGGAGTGACTTCTGTCCACATTTTCTCTGAGTGAATTTCACACCGTGTCCACAGTTTCCCCTCAGAGCTGCCGGGCTAAAGCTCACTCCCTCCCGTCACCACTGGGAATCGGGGGCCTTGTGGACACAGCACTGACGGCACAGGAGGCTCTGAACAGGATCTGACACGAAGTCCTGAGTAAGCAAAGCTTAAAGAACAAGGAAAACACTGCCGCTCGAGACGGATCCTGATCCTTTGAGGAAATTTGGGAGGACGTGTCCTCAGCCACTAGCCCCCAAATTCCTGGCTCCCCTTCCAGTCCAGGGCGCAAGGCAGAAAAGCAGGGTCTTCAACGTGCGATTCCACTGATGAAACTTTCTGCACAGACACTATTTATATATGTTCACCCGTAAATTACATACAAGTGGGTAATGCAGATTTATAAAGCACAGACAGAATATAACAATGAAGGACAGCATGAAGATGAAATGAACAACATTTGTAAAATATTTTTAAATCTGAGTGCCAAAATCCTTTTCACCCTTGCTAAAAATGTTATCAATATTATTACTAGTCTTGATAACACTGCTAGTGACAGTAATGTGATTAAATAAGCTTCATTCTTAAAAAGAATCTTGGTTTAGCACTTTATGACAGCAGCTCAGGGTCCTGGTGCATTTTAAGGGCGTCGTAGCCAATAAAAGGCAACTTCACAAACTTTCCCTGAGCATGACGTGGACACTTGGAGCAGACTTTATTGCTGACAACAGCAGATGTGAATTCATAGGTAAAAATTCTTCTAGATAATTCTGGATTTGGGTGACCGCTTCTTGCCAGATCTGATTAGCTGTCATCGCTTTAGCCGGTGGAGTCGGTGTCCAAAATCTGAAACCAGAAGTGGACGAGGTTGGCTCCGTCATCTCCTGCTGCTCCCATCTGGTCACAATATTAACGCAAACTTCAATCAAGGCTCCTAGGCAGGCAGCTTGTAAAGCGTCAGCTTGGTCTCATGAGGCTGAAATCCAAGCGTCACAAAGCTGGTTCCCTCGGAGGTTCTGGGGGAGGATGTGGCTGGGCCTTTCGTGCGTCCAGGGGTGGCCATACCCCTCGGCTTATGGCCCTTCCTCCACCGTGGGCATCCTCTCCCATCACGTGGCTCGACCCCTCCCCTGCCCCTCCTCCATGTGGAAGGACCCCGTGCTCACACTGGACCTCTGGACGGTGCGGGATGACCGCCCCCTCTCCAGGCTGGCTGGCAACCTTGAGCCCCTTTGCTGTGTAGCCCCCCACATTCACAGGTCCCAGTGAGGAGGACACGGACGCCTTTGGGGTCATTATTCTGCCAACCACAATCACCAATGGAAGTTTCCGTGCCCTGGTCCCCAACTCTGTGGGGCTGGAGCGGAGTGTCCCCACCACACAGCAACCGTCGAGCCCCTGCGCCTCCCCACAGACCCCCGGGACTGTGACTCACGATGATTCCTGGGTAGTAGCCCCCCACGGTCACGTTCTCCGTCCTGGTGGTGGCGGCAAGGCCGACGGTCAGGATGAAGATGGACACCACCAGCAGAGACGCCACAAACCAGAGGGAAGTCTTCTTTCTTCTTGCAAACCCTTCTGGGAGGAGGACAAATGGGGAGCCGTTACTCAGGGGCCGGGGCTGAGCGGGGGTCCCAGCCAACATGGGCACATTTGCTGCTCTCTCCTCAGGCGCACTGAACAGGCCTCTGGAAACCCCCCAGACCACCCACACGCACAACCCCTTTCTTTCCGGCTCGCCCTGTTTCTCAGAGCAGGAACTCAGGCGAGTCACCCTCGCCGCCCCTCACCTACCTTACAGGGTTGTGCCAGATTCCTTGGCATCGTGTCCTAAATAGCACTCTACCCTGCTCATCTCACCTGCACAGCCTCCCTCCTCCGCACCTCCACCGGGGCAGAAGCAGGAGCCCCCGGCCCCCTGTCCCCCACAGTTCCCACTGCACCCAGTGGTCACTCTGACCATCAGCTCCTGAGTTCACAGCCCCGTCATCCATCCCACCGAGGAGGAGTCCACAAGGGCGAGTGGGGGTCTGTCTTGTCCCCACTGCCTCCCACACACCTAAGGCCACCCCACACAGCAGATTCTCAACAGACGTCAGGGCCGCAGTGGCTCGCCTCCAATGCCGTCGCCTCCCCAGACTACAGGTCCCCAAACGCCTTCACCCCGGCAACCCACACGGCAAGTCAGGCCAACCACTTACCGAGCATCCACCACGTGCCGGCTGCCACTCTAGCACCTCACCTGTGTTAACAAGAGCCCCTAGGTCCTTGCCGAGTCCTGAGCCTGGACACCTGCCTGCTTGGAGGCTGGAGGGAGACGCTCACACTCTGCCTGGACCAGGCTAAGCAGGTCGCGCTCCAAGGGAGCATGCGCGTCCCTCTCGATAGCCTGTGGCCTGTCCACACAGCTGTCACCCCCAAGGGCACGCAAGGTGTTTTGTCCGCCATCTCCAGCATCTAGCTCAGCCCCCAACAGTGAAGGATTGAATGGGGAGGGGCAGAAAGAAAGCAGAAAGTGTGCCGGAGACCACCATTGCCCCTGGGCCTCCATTTCCCTCTCCCCCGAGCACAGGCCCCTGTATGGGATGTGGAAACCTGCCCACATGAAAGACTGCATTTTCCAGCCTCTGTTCCAGCCGCATGGTTACTTATCCATCTAAGCAAAGGTCAGTGGGCAGGACCCACAGGAAACCTCTCAAAGGAGCGTGTCCTTTGCCTTTCTCCCCTTCATCCTTCCTGCTGCCTAGAACATGAACAGAAAGCAGAGCCCCAGCAGCCATTTCGGACCAAGAGCAAACCTGAGGACGGAAGCCACACAGGCAGAATGACAGAGCAGGAAGACAGCCCTGGCTTACCCACGTCCACGCTTTGATTAGGTAACAGAATAAAATCTCTGGATTATAAGCCACTATTTGGATGTCCTGGTATTTACAGCCAAACCCAATTCTAATGGTCACAGAACTCAAGAAAGAAGGAAGAAAGGAAACCTCCCCGCCGCCCGCATCCCACCCCCCGCCCCGAGGCTTGACGTCTGGGTCCGCGTTTATCTGACTTCCTTCTCCATGTGTGCGGGGAGGGCACACTGGCCTCTTTACGACAGCCATTCGCTCTCAGACACACCTGCTCCCAGCTGGTCACCAGCAAGTGCACACGGAGGCAGAGACGGCGGGGGGCCGAGGAGAGACTCGCTGAGCCCAGCGCGGCTGGTGTGGAAGCTTAACCGTCTTGGTCCTTGGGAGTCGAAAGCTGAATGACAGATGAAGGGAAAACACGGTGCTTCTTCCCAGGCCCAAGTGTTTGAAATCCACATTGCGTGTGCGTGTGAGTGTGTGAGAGTATGTGAGTGTGTGCGTGTGAGAGTGTGCAAGCGTTCGTGTGTGCGAGCATGTGTGAGGGTGTGTGAGTGTGTGTGAGGATGTGTGAGTGTACGTGTGTGCGCAAGCGTGTATCAGTGCCTGTGACGGGGGAGGCGGCTGCATATTTGCCGGAGACCCCTGGCGCAGTGACCCCTGACTCAAGGCAGGCAGACGTCCTCATGCTCCAGAGGTTTGTGTCTGCAGGTTCACACGTGTGCCGTCCTTTCGCAAAGCCTGACAGCGAGTCAAGGTCACAACCCCAGGAATGGGATTGTTACATCCTCGGAAATAAATGATGCAAAACCGTAAATCAAGGTGCAAACTCAGAATAACTTGGCTGACCAGAGAACGCCGTTCTGACCCAGTGAGCCAGCACGGGTGGGCGTCTGGGGAAGGACACTTCCTCCTGAGGCCAAGCCGAACCCCGACGGGGCCCCGCCCTCCCTTCCCCAGCACCCCCTCAGACGCAATAAGGCCCTCTGCACAGCCCTGCGTCTCCAGACCCCTGGGAGGACCTTCTCCCAAGACTCTCGTCCTACACCACCTGTGACCCTCACCCTGGAATACGAGGTCAATTCTCACTAAGATCGTAAATCCCTGGCTCCCGACTAGCCAGCTGACCGTCTCGGGCCAGAGGCAGCCTGCAGCTCTAGGTCCTGGGGTGGCGGTGGGGGAAGGGGCTCCCCTGGCGCAGGCAGCCTGTCTGCAGGCCCCTCACAGCAGGCCTGGCACAGCTTCTCCAGACGCTGACGTGGGGATCTGGGATGCAAAGCCCCGCCATCAGGCTCCAGATTTCCCTCGGTTATGTGCTCCCCTCTCCGCCTCCCTAAGAAGCAGGTTTATTTCTGGCGTCCTCAGGGACAAATTCTCCCGCCTGCCCCGCTGCGCCCTGAGAGAGCAGGGCTGCTGGAGACTCTGAGCAGAGGAGGGCGTTGCTCTGGGGTTTTTCCTGATTCCGGCAGCTCCGTGGCCGCTGTGCGGACAGTGCACCCCAGCAAGAGCAGAGGCGATGCAGGGCTCCTAGACCTGTTTCGGCCCTCGCTTCGAAGGGCCACCCCACTTCAACAACAAGTCGTGTGACTGCTGCCCCCAGGGGCCGGCCACGTGCCACTCGCCGGGGAGCACATCCCTCATCTGAGCCTCGCAGACGCGCCCTGGCGGTGGGCTGCCAGTCCACCACCGCAGCTTCTGCAGAATAAGCGTTGAGGGTCTGAGTAATGAGTGGACCCGTGAGTGGACACATGAGTGGACAATGAGTGGACCCCTGAGTGGACACATGAGTGGACAGAGCAGGAGCACAGTGACAACGCTGACTGCCCATGACCACGCAGTGGCCGCATCACTCAGACGCGGTTCTGCGACATGTCCTGATGTTTCTAAACTTGGCACATGTCCTACGGTGACCCTCCCTACCCATGTCCAGCCTCACACTGGCCACTCCGCAGCCCACAGCTCTCCAGAGGTGCTCTGTCCTGAGGGCATTGGCCAAACGTTAACCCGTGTGGCCTGATGCCCAGGCCACTGTCGGGCTTCTGTCAAGAGGACGGGCCTTGCTTGGTGTGTGACCAGAAGCAAGTGACTTCCTGTTCCTGCTGCGGCGTCGTGGACGGCGAGGAAGTCCCCACTCAGTGTCTGAGATGTCCTGGACCCATTAACCATGTCTGCCCCGGGCGTGGGGGCAGAGTGGACACATTTGCCAAGAGCCGCTCCAGCCCCAGCATCCTCGGATTCTCCCCCACCGTGTCCTCTCCTCCGTCTCACCTCCTCTTCTTTCCACGCCTGACTTTTTCAGTTACCTCGGGAATTTCTCTTCCCACACCCCTCGTTGTGTCTGTGAACTAAAACCAACCCTAACTGGGCCTAGGAAATATTACCAAGGTGACAAGGACGTTTTTACAAGGAAAAAGAAGACTGTAGGTTTATATTAAAAATGTGTGATTTTTGTTCTTCTCATAAAAGCAATAGTTACTTTTTGTAGAATATATATAAAGTACAGAAAAATACAAAAGAAAAAAATAAAGTTCACGGTAATCCCATCACCCAAAATTGGCAGGTGGGCACATAACCGTATTGTCTTTTTTCAATGCACTTATCTACTTTTTAAAGCATTTTTTCCTTTAATTGGGACCAAAATGTTTTAAAATCTGGGGTTTTTTTTCATTTAATATACTGTAAGAATTTTCCAACTTCTTAAATACTTTTCTAAACATAATTCTTATTCACAATAGTGAGTTCCACCAAATGAATGAGCCAATTAATCTAGCTCTACTGTTGTATGTTTGGGTTATTTCTAAATTTTTATTATTTCTAACTTTTATTATTCAAAACACAAGGTGGAGGGATGAACAGCTGGGGCACAGGAGATTTTCGGGGCAGTGAAACTGCTCTGTCTGATACTACAACGATGGATACGTGACGTTATGCGTTTGTCCAAACCACAGACTGCCCAACACTGAGTGGTCCTGGTGTCAGCCGTGGGCTCTGGGGGACGACGCGTCAGTGTGGGTTCATTGAGCGCAGCAAAGTTTCCCCTGGTGGGGATGCTGATCTCGGAAGAGGCTGTGCCTGTGTGGGGACAGAGGGTAGAGGGGAAATCTTTGTACTTTCCCCTCAATTTTGCTGTGAACCCAAAATTGCTCTGAAAAATAAAGTCTATATATATTTTAAAAACCACAATGTCTTTGTACATAAATCTTTCTATCACCTCTAATTACTTCTTTAGGATAAATTTCTACAAGGGGAATTTCAGGGCAAAATATTTTTAAGGAGAAAGTAAAAGTTTTGAAGTGAAATTTAACCTTAATAAAACAGAAGATAAACCCACAGTCCTCGCACAAGCTTTGGAAAGAGTTCTCAGGAGCTCCACAGAATTCTTCATCTACAGGCAAGAGAAGTCAATACTGCTTCATCTGGTTGCTTCTAAATTGCTCTTTTGTTATTTTCTAGTAGTTTCTATTACAAATATATAAGAATTGTTGAGGGTGAACTGTTCGTAGGAGTGTCTACAGGAAAACACAGCCCCAAGTGCAAGCAGACAATTGACCCCTCGGGACACAGGGCATTTGCACGTGCTCTGGGAGTTCCCCATAGTGGACTTTCCCCTCTGTTACTATCACACATCTTACTTGCAAAGAAGTATACGTGCAGAGACAGCAATTACTTTTTTTCTTGCATTTGTTTCAAGCCTGAAACCAAGGACATCTGCACAAGGTAGTCTGCCCAGGAGTCAGGAAGATCAGGGTTATGAGGATGGTGGCAGAAGACCTGGGGTGTCTGTGGGGAAACGGGCCTGAAATGACAGTGCCACCCTGGGGACAAAGAGAAGCCCCCACGGGAGAAGTTGTCTGGTTGATTAATTGCAGAAAGGTGGGTAAATTGAAAAAAACGGACACAAAAGTTAAAAATCTATCTTCTGTGTTTTGGAAGTTGATGCAACTGTTGCTGTGGAAGTTCACAAAACAACCACATTAATGGTGACACCACCATCTAGTAGCTCAGTAGCAACCGTAGCTGTTTCCAGAGCCGCCCAGCCTCCTCGTCTGGCTCAGCCAGGAGGGAGGACCGGCCCCCGCCTGCCCATCACCCTCGCCAGCCTCCGCACGCCTGCCGGCGAAGCCAGACACCAGCCGCTTTCCGTCAGCACGGCTTCCTCTTCAGCTCTTCTTCCTGGACTGTTCTTCTTTCCTTAGGCTCCCATTCCAATCTTTCGATGGGTAAAGTGTGTTTTAAGAGCAATAAGACTCCTAAAACTAAATTTTGTGGGACTAAGTATTTGAGAAAATTATCAGGCAAATGCCTTTCTCCTCAAAGGGTTTTGTTTTGCCATTTTTCCTAATTTAATGCATTGCACGGCTATTACGCTCAAGATAATTAGCCAGATGCCTCGGCATCTGCTTTACAGCACAGTTACAGCCTTCTCAGGGCCGTGTCTCTTGGCTCCCTGTGGGCGTCTATCTGACAGAGCCCCCTCCACTATATTCCGGTTGTTAAAGCTCTCGGCTCTGTTTCCTTCGTCTTTTTGGGGAAGTTGGCTTGATGGATGGTGATCTGATCAGATCCGCTAGGCTAGGAGCATTCGGTAAGCCCTTGTCCGATCTGTTAGGGACATTCTGACACCCGAGTCACGGAGTAAAGAGTTAAACGCATCTCCTGTGGGATCACGTAAATCTTCCCACGAACCGTTTTCAGTATAACTGCTGTTTCACCACTTTGCCCTGAGTCTGGCTTTTCCCTGAAACTGCTGCATAATAAAAGCAGAAAGTGTCAGCATTTCTGTCAGTAGTTCCGCGGTTGATACGAGGCCCAGAAAGACAGACAGCGTAATCGATACGAGACGCTGTGGGGAACGGTTCTGCACAAACTCGTTCTCATGACACAGACTGTACTATTTTAACTCCAGGTACAACAGAGATAACAAAAAGAAGAATCTCGACCTTAAATACACTTTATAAACATAGGATATTGCATAAAAATAAGAAAACAAGAAATAAACTCAAGAAAAGAAGGTTGGATACCTTTATAATAACCACAAGGCATATGCATTTTCAGATCAGGTTTTGGAGAGAATTTGGGTTCCGAATTGGAGGCAGACAACTGGAACAGCCTGCACCATCCCCTCCGTCCTGTCCCGTCAGCAGGAATGTTATCATGTGCGTTGTGACAACTGAAGCGCTCTTAAGACGGTGCCCTGATGGTAAATTAATATATCTACTGTTAGGTTTGCAATTGTGGGGCAGCTACATGGACGGTACCCACACTGTTCTGCGTCTGCCCAGACCTGCTGTGTGATCTTGGGCAGCCATCCATCCTCTCTGAGCCCAGCAGGAGAATCCGCTAGAGCAGGGACTGTGTCTGTCTTGTTCGCCGCTGGATCCCCGTGCCCAGCTCAACCTAGAAGACAGAGACGTCTCCCGGTGGTGAGTGAACGAACGGACTTCAGTTTCCTGGTCTGTAAAGTGGAGATACTGACAACCTCCTGCTTTACCCCTCCTCGCTGTGATGTGAGAACAGAGGCGAAAGCTCTGCACACGTTCTCATGAGCGTGAGGAGTAGATTCATCACGGGTGGTGTCACGTTGAGACTGCACAGCAGTTGTTCTGACCCGTGTTTCTCCACCAGGGTTGAGGGAGAGGTTCCGAGGCATGAAGCTGAGGCCAGTGGCTACAGCTCACGTGTCCTGCTCGAGTTTTCCCAGCTCCGCTCTGTCCCCGGTGCATCCCTCCGAGAACATCTCAGACTGTCGCCCCGTCCCCCCTCGGCCCCTCCAGTCCTCTGGCCCTGCCCGCCCCAAGCCGCGGCCGAGGAGCTGAACCACAGCTCCTGCGGAACCTGGTCACGCCTGAGGAGGCACAAGGACGGGGATCAGATCCGGTCGCTCTCCCAAGCACTTTCTCCACTTAGTAGAGCCAGGAAGGGGGTGTCACAGAGACTGGGGGGCAGCTAGGAAGGCTCCGAGCCCTGGCCTCCCTGCCAGCAGGGCATGGGCTTCCCAAAAGAAGAATGAGCTCACTTAACTGTGTGTGGACACCTCGTCGTGCAAGCACAGTGACTGTCCCCAGGAAGACACACCGAGGCAGAGGTCCCTCGGCCGCCGTCTCCCTTGTCTCTGATTTTAACATAACACGTGCCCAAGGTGGAGACCACAGAGACGTAAGGTGGGAAATTCCACAATCCCACCCCAGCCACACTAATGTTTAATATTTCTAAATAAGAGACCAACTCCTAGTTTTATTATTTTAAATTTATACTTCCTCAGAAGAAGAAAAAACTAAGTCAGATGATATTTTTTAACCAAGTCATTCTAATATAATAATTAGTTAATAATAACAATAATAAAAACCAGTTATTATTATTATTACACACTAATAAGTAGTTCGTTTCCTGGAGGATGAAAACACGTTTACAGTCACGTACCACATCATGACGTTTCCACCAGAGACGGACCACGGTGGTCCCATAAGATTAGCACCAAGCAGCCTAGGCGTGTGGTGGGCTGTACAATCCAGGTTTGTGTAAGTTCACTCTGTGATGTTCGCACAACGACAAAACCGCCTAACGGTGCAGCTCTCTGAACGTGTCCCCATCGTTAAGTGACGCACGCGTGTTAATAAGTTTTGTCACAGAGCGTTTAGCTTTAGAGGGTGGGGCTATGGAACTGTTTCTTTTAGGAAGAAGCCAGATTCTTTGATTATTATTTAAAAATCAAACAGTACTAATCTGGTTTTTAAAAAGAGACTTTCCAAAGGCACTGCAGGCAGGGTCGTGTGGTTTAACCCCCGAGATTTGGACAGGGCCGTTTCTGAAGCACGCAGCGGCCCCAGGATGTCACCAATCCCCCAGCCCAGCCTCAGAGCCTCACTCACTGGACTCCTTTTTCCTGTGCTTTTCAAAACCCTCCCTGCAGTGGGTCTTCCCTTCAGCAAAACACGCCTGGCGTTATTTCTGTCCCGGCCACTTCCCGGTAGAGAACCATGGCCAGCTCCAGACCCTGTGGGCAAGCAGCACAGGTCTCTTTCCCCCGCTGGCGCCTGGCATCCAGGCTGCACCAGGCTCTGTTGGAGAAACCAAGAATTAGGGATTCTGTGAATTTGTGGGGGAAGTCCGTGGGGAGGGTGCCTGGAGGGAGCAGCACTGAAAACAGCTGTCAGTACCCTTGTCACTTTCAAGCAGGAAGAAGCTACCGGGCTGTTGAAACGAACTTTTCCTAGAAATTTTTGGAGACTGAAATAGAGTAGAAGAGACGGAAAAGGAGTGCGGTTTGGGTTGTCCTTTTGCAAGTATGGTGTCTATTGTTCCTAAGGAATGATCGCGGGAAAGAGACGGGAGAGACGGCGCAAAGTCAGAGACGTCCAGAAACAGACCGAGAGGATGTGCATGAGGACCTGTGCCCCCAAGGGTCCCGCAGATGCCCTCCAAGGAGGCGGGAAGGATGGACCTGCACCCAGACGCCAGAGCCGGACACTGGGAGCCTGAGGGGACGCTCGAGCCGCGCTCACCTGTCGTGTCCAGCAGGGCCAGGGGCGCGGGGGGCTGCATCCCGGGCTGCTCCTCGGGGCGGGGGCTGCTCCTCCAGGCACGGCAAGTGGCTGCTCTCCACAGTTGCTCCTCGGTGGCAGCGCGGGAGACTGGCTCTCCTGGGCGACAGCAATGGTCGGTACAACGCGATAGGGGCTGTGAGGATCAGCCGGAGCTCCGCCCCTTCTCTCCTCGTCTGTCGGCTCCCCTCCCTCCCTCCTCCCCTCTTCTCCCCTTTCCTCCCTCTGGTCCCCTCCAGGTTTTCCTGGAAATCAGAACCCCAGGGAAGGGAATGCATGTGAGTGGGCAGGAACAGAGGTGGACCAGGGTGGAATATACCTGGAAAGTCCCTCTGGACTTCTGGTCTGTGCCCACTGCCTGGCCAAAGCTGGCCACAGGCCTAGGACAGTCAGGTGCCCAGGGATGGAAGCAGGGAGGCCGGCCTGGGGGTGACTTAGCTCCAGGCGGTGCTGCTAGGCGGTTGTGGTGGGTCTGTCTCTGCACCTACGGGCAGCAGGCTCCTTGGGGGGCAGCAGTGCAGGGGCCTCTGTTCTCAGAGGGTGGTGCACAGCACTGAGACTCAGTTCTTGTTCAGTGAATGAATAAATGAATGCTGCAGGCCCCTTAGCTCCACCTCCCCCATATGGCTTTCTGATGCTTTCCTGACCCCCACCCACCCACCCACTCCTTTTCATATCCATGGCCCTGAAGTTGTTCTAAGTAAAATCTGCCAGCAGGGAGGAAGGGAGAGGACTGGAAGGAGGCAGGTTACAGACAGGCTGCCTTGAGGCAGCAAGAAAAAAACGTTTTTTGAGGCCATTAATTCAGTTTTAAAATTGTTTTGAGTTAAAGGTACCAACAGGCACTTACAAAGGTGGACCTGAACGGCAAGTGAACAGGAGAAGATGCCCAGCCCCCCAGCTCCCTCAGGGGGAGCGTGGCTGAGAACAGGGATCCTCAGGTTCACCCCCACATTACTGGCAAATCTTTAAAGGTTGCACAGTAACTAGTATTGAAGAGGATGTGGGGAAAAAGAAGCCCACGTGCACTGCTAATGGGTTATCCGTGTCTGACCACTTTGAAAGCAACGTTTAGGACAGTTGAAGACGTGAAGATGGATGTACACGAGCAGAAATTCCCTCGCTAAGGATGCCAGAGCTGTGGTTCCAAACCCAGGCTGCCCCTTACCATCAAGATGTTTTCTTCATTACTACTGTTCTGAGCTCAACGCAGGCCAACTGACCCGGAATCCCTGGGCACGGGGTAATTGTTAAGAACCCCAGTCACTCTAAAGGGACCGTCCACCGCGATGGGAAAACTCGCATACGTGCACAAGCTGATGCCTACTGTCGGGGAAAGAGGGTGAATCTCCCTCTGCCCTTTCCCTTAAGGTTCTTATGGCTGGCCAAATAATCAACAAGACAGGTTAGCAGGAGAAAATAATACCAAGTTTAAGAACATGTATACATGGGAGAAACTCAGAAATGAGCAACTCGTCCCTCTGTCTAAGCTGCTTGCTTAAGTATTGCAGCTAAAGGCGAAGGAACGTGTTGGGGGTGGGTAGTGGCCTGGGACTTCAGAGGGCAGGAGGACAATTCTTTTCAGGGTCATCTATCGATAATGTCGTCAGAGAGAGATAGAGTTTTTTGATAAAAGGGGCTTGGTGCCCCTCCCATTGTAACATCTATTTTACATTATCTTTATAGCCATCATGATAGAAGATCTGTTCCAGGAATGAGCCACCATGTCAGATTCTTTAGGCAGTTAGTGGGGGAGGTCAAATGTCCTTATTGTCTTCAGCTCGAAATAATCCGCATACCAGAGTGGTGCTTCCTGGGGCAGCTTGCCCTGAGCACCATCACTACGAATTACTCAGCGCAGCACCACGTTCAACGGCAGAACAGTGGACAAAACCTAACACCCAACATGGGGACAAGGGACAAGTAAATCCACTTATACAATGGTATACTATGTGGTGGACAAAATGAAGGAAAGCTTATGGATCAACATGAATAAATCTTAAAAACAACGTGGAGCAAAAATGCAAGTTCATAGTATTACGGTGACTGTGATGCCATTTAAATAAAGTTTTAAAGTATGAAAACAATACTATTCACTCACTGATCCTCTCAACAAACACTTATTGAGCACCCACTGCATACACTAGACCCTGAGCCACACACGTGGAAAGTATCAATGAAGAAAGCACACAAAGACCTAGCGGAGCCGGCGTTCCTGTGGAGAAGAGAGATGGTAAGTAGTAAACACAAGAAATGAGAAAATGCAGAGTTCAGGCTCACCGCTCAGGCACTGGCCTCCCTCACCGCTCTTCCTCCCTCACGACCTCAGTTGTCCTCCAGGTTGAGGCTTTGGAGAAACCAAAGATGGGAAGACTGGCAGGGTTCCTGCCCCACACAGGCCTCCCTCCCTGAAGCTGTGAATCTCAGAGGCCCCAGCTTGAATGGAGCAGAGGAAGTAGACGAATTTATAATTTAGAGACCTAAATTATGATCAGGGTGATTTAAAAATACGTAGTCAGGCTGCCCTGAGGAGAATGCATGTGCCCCTTGAGACTGCTCCGGGGGGAGGGGCCCTCCCCGGTCGCCCCCAGTCACTGCAGAGGCAGAACCTGGCGGGGCAGCCGGGAGGCAGAGAGCCAGGGAGCGGCCTTCCCTGGGCTCCAGGGACCGACAGCTTTGCCTCTTCCGGGTGAAAGCAGGATGTGAGGGAGTAGCGGGCTGGACGACCACAGCACATACGCAGTTCTATCACAAAAATAAACTCATCGAGGGTGGAGACTCCTGCCTTTCTGTCCCCTGCTTAGAACCGCGCAGGCTCACGGCAGGTGCTCAGTAAGACAGGTTGAAGGGAGACTGAGTAACCTCGATTCCCAGCCCCGCTCGGCACCTGCTCCCTGCGAGCCGGGCTCATGCCAGGCACACGTCCCTCTCCTGCGGGCGCCTCGCCTTCTCGGCCCCATACTGGAGAACCTGTGGAGGGCCTGTCACCTCAGTCTGACAGATGGGAAAACCAATTTACTAGAGCAGATGGGTCAACAGGCTCTGACAGCAGGGACATGGGCTCTACTGGCTCTAGGAGAGGGATTAAGGAACCATAAAAATTAGCAAGGAGCCACCTCTGTCAGCCACAGGCACAGTGTAGTTCCCCGGTTGGTTCCAGAACGCGGCCCCTGGGTCCCTGTGTGGGGGCAGCACCGCGGGGGCGAGTATGCACAGCCCGGCTCTCAGCTCTCAAGGGTCAGAGGAGGCAGACAGCACAACACTACTCCCTCCTGTAACCAAAGAACCCTGGAGATGACGCTCGGGAATGAATAATGCAGACGGTGTCCAGGGACCCTGCCCGTCTGTCCCTGTGTAAGGGGAGAGGGGGGCGGCAGGGACAGATGGGAGATGCTCTGAGACATGAATTTTTTAAACTGAAAACATGCTCGGGGCTTTGCCTGAGGCCTTGTAACCATGATCTCAGATCCTCTAGTGAGCCAACAGGAAGTTTCGCCCGTCCAGACATCTCAGGTTCCACTGCCCTCTGGCTCACATCCCCACAGGGAGCATGCAGCACACACGATTCCCTGGGGCGTGAGGGCCAACTCGGCCTGGGATTCGGCAACCATAGGCTCATCTGTCCAGTGTCTCCTGTTTTAGCCAAACAGCCTGCGCAGTGGGTCTCGGCAGCCTGGTCGCCGCCCTGTTGAAAGGAGAGAACCATGCCCCTGGCAGGCGTGGCCCGCGCTTAGTGCGGATTAAAAATTGACGGGGAAAAGCAGCGGCCCTAGGCTTCCCCAGAACCACAGGGACGGGCTGGAGCTGGGACGCCGGCACCCACCCCGGCCGGGCTGTCGAACACCAGGCTGCGGGCTCCACACACATGTTTTCAATAACCCCGCAGAGAGAGTCGGCTCTCGATGACCTTGATCCCCTCAGCCTGCTTATCTTGGGTACGTTTTTCCACTGTAACTGAGGAATTGAGGTTTGGTTTTCACAAAATCACATCAAGCCTTGTTGTCGTCATTTTAACGTCTGGGTGGAACCTGAGAGCCCATCTCATATTCATTTTTAATTTCATGTTTTCAAATTGAAGTTTTCCTTTCAAAACTGTTCTTCTATTAGCAGCATGCTGCTGTCATCTGTCTGTTCTATTCTCAGCTGAGGCCCACCCGCCCATCTAAACACTCGAGGTGGGGACGGCCCCGTCGTAAAGCAGAAGGGGGTGAGCTTGTTCCTTCTAAGGCTCCTTGCAGCTGAGTTCTCGTTAGGTAATCAAACATTTACAAATCTCTGAAGACCATAGACAAGAAAAACCCAGCCGCCTATGCAAATACAGTCAATACTCCAGTAAAGGAGCAAACGAGAAGCGCTGGGCGTGTGACCCGGGTCCCAATGATGAGACGGGACCCAATATCCTGGGAGCCAGTCTGTCCATCACCCTGGACGGCCCTGGAGAGCACGGGCTGGGCCTCTGTGGGCTTTCCCCACGGCCTTCCCCAGGGCCAGCCCAGGGGGAGGCGGTGCAGCCTCAGGGAGCGAAGGGAAATTGTCTCCTCCGGGTCCTGGCCAAGCCACCCCAACAGCCATGGAACGCCCCTCCCACCAGAACCACCCACATTGTCCTGTCTCTTTGCTGAGATTGCCCGTTTTCATTTGCTTCGAGCATCTCATAGTTCCTCGTTGAAGCATTTTTGTGACGACTGTTTTAAAGCCCTCATCAGACAACTCCAACATCTGTGTCATGCCAGCATTGGGACTGTTGTGTTTTCTCATTCCAGGGGTTTTCTTGGAACAATGAGAGACTGTCCATCCTCTCCTGGACAACAGGTGTCATGTTGTGGACTCTGGGTCCTATGGGCCATCAGTTTTAGCCACCTCCTCTGATACAGTGCCCGGGGGAGATGGGCAGGTGGGGTGGGAGTCAGGTTCCCTCCCGTCTATGGATGGCCGAGGATGGGGGGTTCTCCTCATTCCTGCCAGGTGGGGGAGGGGATGGGGGAAGCACACGTTCCCATTGGGCCTCCTCGGGCACGGCCCCAGTGGCGCAGTTGGGCACCTTGTCACAGCCATGGGTGGAGGTCCAGGACCTCGCGGGCCATTGCGGTGGGCTGAGGTTGTCCTCGTCGTCTGATGGGCACAGGCGGTCGTCTTCCAGAAGGTGTCTGTCTTGCAGGGCTGGCTCCTCCTGTGGCAGACAGCCGCCGTTCTTGGGGCTGTTTTTGTTTGTATCCATCGCTGCTTCTCTAGCACCTGGTCTGGGGTGTGCGAGGCAGAACGCAAACCCAGGGACCCGCCACCGTGTCTTTCCTCAGGTCTCGAGGTCCCCGGCCAGCCTGCCTTCCCTCCACCTTTCAGAGTCTCCCCGTTTGTTTTACGTGAAGTGTCCAGGGTTTTGGCTGCACTCGGCAGGCAGAATAGAGAACGTGCGCCAACTCCATCGTGCCCAGAACCAAGGTCGACTTCTCATGGTTTAAAATCGGAAAGTGGCTTGAGCCCTCAGCCTCCAGACAACATTCACCCCCAGCTGTGCTGTGCTTCCTCCCACGGTGCTCCCTGGGGTTGGAAGGAGAACGGGGCCCAGTGGAGACGGAGACAGCATTAACTTGGGTAATCACAGGAGTCAAGACCAACCGATCTGAATGCCAGGCTGCAATGGTTCCTGGTGCTTCCGGCGCCTTTCGCCAGGGATCCTGCCAACCCCAAGAGCCCCTGTCCAGTCCGAGACCCTGCTCATCCCAGGGTCAGATGGGGCCCTGCAATGATGAGCGGGTGGGTGGGGAGGAGCAGGAGAAGAGCTGATCTCACAGCAGATGCCAAGGCACACCAGGCCTTTGAGGACACACCTGCTCCCTCGGGTGGGAGGTGCTGGTTGAGCCCCAGGCACAGACACCAGCAGAGCGGGATAAGAGAGGCGCTCGGTCTCACTGGAGCTGCTGACAGGCCGACAAGGGGACCAGCAGACAGACAGGAAGCAGACACTGCGTTTCTCCCCATCTCACACGAGGCTTGGCCCCCAAAGACACGCGGTTACTGCTCATTAGCTACAACCTTTCCCGTATCACACTTGATTTACCTCAATAAGCCCCGGGCCCAGGGGAGTTTATTGGGGATAGTGGTGGAGGGTTTATGGGGTTGGTGGTGGAGGGTTTATGGGGGGGGGTGGTGGTGGAGGGTTTATGGGGGGGTGGTTTATGGGGGGTGGTGGAGGGTTTATGGGGGGTTGTGGTGGAGGGTTTGATAGTAGAGGGCGGCCTCCGTCTAAGGCAGCTCTGTCTCTCACTAGCCGCAAATCCACTCAAAGAAGCAGGATCTCCAACAAGTGTGTGACACAGGTTTGGAATAAAGGGGATTTATATGTGAAAACAGTAGGGACCGACGAGCTAGTGTGAGTAGCAGAGTGAAGCCACATGGGTCCTGCCATCATGAGGGACAGAGTAGACGTGTGGAAACCCAGACGCCCTGGATCCAAGGTGACAAGCAGGGGCTTTCAAGCAGCTTTAGAAATCTGGTGGCCACAAGGAGATGAGAATGAAGGCAAAGTATGTGTGTGCATGTGTGTATATATGCATGTGTGTGCATGTATAAGTGTGTGTATCTGTGTATATGTGTGTGTGCACACGTGTATGTGTGTGCATGTGTGCGTGCATGTATAGGTGTGTATGTGGTCATGTGTGTATGTGTGTGCGTGTATACATGTGTGTGCGTGTATATACATGTATATGCATGTGTGTGTTGACTGTGCATGTGTATACGTGTGCGTGTGTGTGCATGTGCATGTGTGCATATATGCGTATGTGCATGTATAAGTGTGTGCGCATCTGTGTAGATGTGTGCGTGTGTGCACGTGTGCATGTGCGTAACTGCCTATGTGTGGTTTTGAAGGGAAGAATACAACCAGTATTCACATGACAATCTAGAGAGTCCATCCCTCTTTTTTAACTTTTATTTGCACCTTTTTCTGCTTGAATAGAAATTACATTTTTTGTTTTTTACAACCAAAAAGCAGCCCTGAACTCGTTCTGAGGGCAGTCTCTCTAGGGCGCCCCCCAGCCCTCCCTGCGGGACCAGGTTCCTAAGGAATTCCGGGTGAGGTTCTTGGACAGCTGTGTGTCTGACGGTGGTGAAGGCGGCACACGTCTTGTTGGGCCTCCGCCTGGACATGTAGGTGACCAATACCAGACGCCCAGGTGCCCAAGACCCGCGCCCTGTAGGGATTTTGACGCTGGTGTCCGAGGACCCTCGGCTGGCTCATGGTGTGGAGAATAAAAAAGGTCAGGACGAGGGCTTCTCTGCAGAGGCCCCCACCTCAGGCCTGGCGCGAGAAGCCTCCTGGGCCTCCCCCACATAGGCCAGCGGCTGCCCGAGGTGGAGCCAGGTGAGCGGTTGCTGCAGGGGGGCAGCGGGTAGCCCCGTTGTCCAGGCAGAACGGTGTGTCCCCTGGACCCAGGTGAGCAGAGGAGAGAGCTGGAGGACCGTCGTACGCTGCCAGACAGCGAGACCCCGTGGAGCGTGCCCGGTCAGGGGGCTGTACCCGAGAGACGCCCACAGTGAAGGCCCTGAAGACCACGAGGAAACCCCGCCATGAAGAGTGGCCGTGAGCCTGCCCGAAGGCTCAAGATCGCCCTGTACACCTGCCTCCCTCCCGGGCCTCACACGTGTGCGCACGCACATACGTGTGCACACACACGTGTGCGCACACAGACGCACACGCACACATGCGCACATACACAGACACACACGTGTGCACACACGAGCACAGGCACACATGCATACGCAGACGCACGTGCACACAGACACACACATGCATACACACGTGTGCACACACACATGTGCACATGCACACACATGCATACACAGACGCACACGCGCGCACAGACACACACACAGACCTCCCAGGGGCCAGGCGCTGAGATGATTCCAGGGGGTGGGAGGGTTCCTCCGCCCGGCTGGGACAGAGGTGTGAGTGACGGGAGTCACGACTGTCACCAGGCCTGGGATGTTAAGTCACCGCCTTGAGGCCACTGCTACTTCAGTGGCTGCAGGCAGACATGGTCGCCTCTGGGCAGGGGAGGGGCAGGGCGGGCACACGGGGCTGGCGGGGTGCCAGAAGCATCCTGGCTCTCGCACAGGTGGGTGGGTGGCCCTGGTGTCACGGTGTGGTCACTGACTCAGCATCCATGATTCGTTTTCTTTATGTAATACTTTAAGTTTTAAGTTTTTAAAACAAAAATGAAGTGACTACAGGACTTTCAGTTGCTGTGTGTGAACACGTGGGGCTGGCTTCAGTTTCATGGGGGGGAGTTGGCTCCTGAACAGCCAGCTTGTCACAGTCAGTGTATCCCCCAGACCTGCCAGCTCAGTGGACAACAGCTTATTCACAGGCTACGCAGAGAATCTGCAACAGGGTGCCAGGTGTAGCAAAAACAAGTGAAATAATTTCTTAGTGTAAGTGTGTCCTGTGCAATATTAGGGATAACACTGAAAAATTACTTGTTGCTTATCTGAAACCCAAGTTGACCAAAGGGCAGGCTCCACCTTCAGGTATGGTGGGCCAAGGACGGGCACATGGGGACGGGGCCTCCACCAAGCAGCTGAGGCCACTCAGACCACCTTTTGTCAGGGCCACGGGGAGCAGATTAAATGGGTTTAGAAAAATCAGAAACGGGTCCTTCTGGTACCAGATGTAGTGAAGTGAATTTATAGCCATTACTAATCAACGTGCGCTGCCCTAAAAAACAAATCCAGAATTAGGGAGGACACAGTGACCTGTCCTGCCAACAACCCAGCACCCTCAACCCGCAGTCCCTCATGGTGGGCCCGCACAGGGAGAATGAGCCGGTGGTAGTTTCAGGTCACAGACCAAAAAGCACTGGACACCTCCCCAAGGCCCTCGTGGTGGACCACACAGTCAGGGGGGACGACGGTTCTGCTCAGGCTTATTTCACACCCTTTCAAGGGCGCTGCAGGTAAAGTCCTCATGTGCACAAGGGACTAAAGACACACTGGACATGTCTTCACACAATGAGCTGCCCTGTGCACAGGGCACTTCCTGTCCCAAACCCGCTGAGGGACAGTCGCCACCCTACACAGACTAGACCACGAGACACAGCTGCTCCCCATGCTGGCTGGAGGAGCAATCCCAAAAGTGTCCATGCCAAATACTCGCCTCTCCCGAGGGCAGAGGGGGAGCAATGGCACAGGGATGTCTGGGGACACGGACACTCCACCACACTCGGTGTTGAGAGTCTGACGGCAGGGACGCCCCACCACACTCAGTGTTGAGAGTCTGAGGGTGTGGACACTCCACCACACTTGGTGTTGAGAGTCTGAGGGTGTGGACGCCCCACCACCCTCGGTGTTGACAGTCTGAGGGCGTGGACACTCCACCACACTCGGTGTTGAGAGTCTGAGGGCGTGGACGCTCCACCACACTCTGTGTTGACGGTCTGAGGGTGTGGACGCTCCACAATACTTGGTGTGGACATTCTGGGGGTGTGGACGCTCCACCACCCTCGGTGTTGAGAGTCTGAGGGCAACCACACTCGGTGTTGAGAGTCTGAGGGCAACCACACTCGGTGTTGAGAGTCTGATGGCAGGGACACCCCACCACCCTCGGTGTTGATAGTCTGAGGGCATGGACACTCCACCACACTCGGTGTTGAGAGTCTGAGGGCGTGGACGCTCCACCACACTCTGTGTTGACGGTCTGAGGGTGTGGACGCTCCACAATACTTGGTGTGGACATTCTGGGGGTGTGGACGCTCCACCACACTTGGTGTTGACAGTCTGAGGGTGTGGACGCTCCACCACCCTCGGTGTTGACAGTCTGAGGGCGTGGACGCTCCACCACACTTGGTGTTGACAGTCTGAGGGTGTGGATGCCCCACCACCCTCGGTGTTGACAGTCTGAGGGTGTGGACGCTCCACCACCCTCGGTGTTGACAGTCTGAGGGCGTGGACGCTCCACCACACTTGGTGTTGAGAGTCTGAGGGTGTGGATGCCCCACCACCCTCGGTGTTGACAGTCTGAGGGTGTGGACGCTCCACCACCCTCGGTGTTGACAGTCTGAGGGTGTGGACGCTCCACCACACTCGGTGTTGAGAGTCTGAGGGTGTGAATGCCCCACCACCCTCGGTGTTGATAGTCTGAGGGCATGGACACTCCACCACACTTGGTGTTGAGAGTCTGAGGGTGTGGACACTCCACCACACTCGGTGTTGAGAGTCTGAGGGCGTGGACGCTCCACCACACTCTGTGTTGACGGTCTGAGGGTGTGGACGCTCCACAATACTTGGTGTTGACATTCTGGGGGTGTGGATGCTCCACCACACTTGGTGTTGACAGTCTGAGGGCGTGGACGCTCCACCACACTTGGTGTTGACAGTCTGAGGGTGTGGACGCGCCACCACACTTGGTGTTGACAGTCTGAGGGTGTGGATGCCCCACCACCCTCGGTGTTGACAGTCTGAGGGCGTGGACGCTCCACCACACTTGGTGTTGACGGTCTGAGGGTGTGGACGCTCCACAATACTTGGTGTTGACATTCTGGGGGTGTGGATGCTCCACCACACTTGGTGTTGACAGTCTGAGGGCGTGGACGCTCCACCACACTTGGTGTTGACAGTCTGAGGGTGTGGACGCGCCACCACACTTGGTGTTGACAGTCTGAGGGTGTGGACGCTCCACCACACTTGGTGTTGACAGTCTGAGGGTGTGGACGCGCCACCACACTTGGTGTTGACAGTCTGAGGGTGTGGATGCCCCACCACCCTCGGTGTTGACAGTCTGAGGGTGTGGACGCTCCACCACACTTGGTGTTGACAGTCTGAGGGTGTGGACGCTCCACCACACTTGGTGTTGAGAGTCTGAGGGTGTGGACGCCCCACCACCCTCGGTGTTGACAGTCTGAGGGTGTGGACGCGCCACCACACTCAGTGTTGAGAGTCTGAGGGTGTGGATGCTCCACAATACTTGGTGTTGACATTCTGAGGGTGTGGATGCTCCACCACACTTGGTGTTGAGAGTCTGAGGGTGTGGACGCCCCACCACCCTCGGTGTTGACAGTCTGAGGGCGTGGACGCTCCACCACACTTGGTGTTGAGAGTCTGAGGGTGTGGATGCCCCACCACCCTCGGTGTTGATAGTCTGAGGGTGTGGACGCCCCACCACCCTCGGTGTTGACAGTCTGAGGGCAGGGACACTCCACCACACTCGGTGTTGACAGTCTGAGGGTGTGGACGCCCCACCACCCTCGGTGTTGACAGTCTGAGGGTGTGGATGCGCCACCACACTCGGTGTTGACAGTCTGAGGGCGTGGACGTGCCACCACACTCAGTGTTGACAGTCTGAGGGTGTGGACGCTCCACCACACTTGGTGTTGAGAGTCTGAGGGTGTGGACGCCCCACCACCCTCGGTGTTGACAGTCTGAGGGCAGGGACACTCCACCACACTCGGTGTTGACAGTCTGAGGGTGTGGATGCTCCACCACACTCGGTGTTGACAGTCCGAGGGTGTGGATGCTCCACCACCCTCGGTGTTGACAGTCTGAGGGTGTGGACGCTCCACCACACTTGGTGTTGACAGTCTGAGGGTGTGGACGCTCCACCACACTTGGTGTTGAGAGTCTGAGGGTGTGGACGCCCCACCACCCTCGGTGTTGACAGTCTGAGGGCGTGGACACTCCACCACACTTGGTGTTGAGAGTCTGAGGGCAGGGACTCTCCACCACACTCGGTGTTGACTCTTGTGAGGCAGCCATCTCTGCCACTGCTGGGGAGGGAGGAAGCGACCCCCAGAACATGTGCTAAAGCCATGAAGAACCCCGTCTTTTCCACTCCCTGGAAGGACCCCCCGTCAGTCCCACCAGATTGGTAAGTGCCACAGCTCCTTCTGATGTCCCCATGTGGAGCCGTCCAGATGACGCCCCCACTCAATGAGGTGAATCACCGGCCATATTGCCCAGACCCTCTTTTTCTTGACCAGCATGTGGTACACTCGTTGCTCCCTCCCCTTCGTGTGTGTGAGCTGCAGGGGACTCAAGAGAAATTCTCCCCTGAGAAAAGGTCAGACTCCTCCTCTGGAAATGAGTCCCCAGGCTCTAAATTACATCTCCTCCCCTGGGGCTGGGCTCCATCTGAGCCTCCATCATGGTCTCGGATTCCCAGGCCCACATCACCAAATCCAAACACAGGGGCGAAGGTCTTCTGGAGGCAGCTGCTAAAAACTCAGTCCATCCAGCTAAAACACGTGCAGCACTCGAGGACCTTGGAGGTTAAAAGTGTAGTTGGGAATGCCACACACGGTGAGGGTGGTGGCCTGGCTGGTCCAGCCAGAGGATGGGTGTGTCAGTGTCCTATGAGGTCAGGACCTTCAACCTCTAGTATGTTGCTGCTGGGGACACAGAGGGGGCAAGCAACTCCATGCAGCCGAGCAGCCTGCCCAAGCCGGCCTGGGAGGTGAGTCAGGAAAGGGCCAGAGGGAGAACAGCCAGCTTGGCAGACCCAGAGGCAGCCAGGGTGGTGAGCAGGTGCTCAGGTTGGAGAGAGAAGACCCCTGGCCCGCCCAGTCTGCCCGGGGGCCGGGCAGCGTTGCATCTGGTTGCCATCAGATGAGACGTTCTCAGGACAAAGAGAAGCCAGGGGGTGGGCGCTGCGGTCAATCTCACCCCCGACCCCCATGCCATCCCCACCTCCCAGACACCTGGGCCCGGCTCGGGCGAGGCGACCCTGTCGGAGACTGCACTGCTCAGCACCTGGCCGACGCGGACAGCAGTGTCCCCAACGTGCAGGTGACCAGCTCATGCCCTGCCAGCGAAAGGAAGCAACTTCTGGGCAGTTGCAGTTAAGGTGCCAGGGACCCCACGAGCACCCGCTCTCTGAGCGGCCCGTCGCCCTGGGTGCCCAACCCCCGCCAGCCGGCACGTCCACAGAGGAGTCCAGGGAGGTACGCGCCGTTGGTATATTCCATCCAGGACCCACTGTCGTGTCTCTTTTGAGTGAAATGGGGCAAAAGCAGTGGACTGTTTACAGGCTGGGCCCCTGACCCGGGTGTCCCCTCCACGTCTAGGACATCAGACACATCCCCGACTTGGACGAGGAGGCTGCCCCCTCCACGGCGACCCCCTTCATGTCGTCGGGCATCTGCCCGTCAGAGCGCCACACATTCAGTTCCCCAAAGACGCCCGTCTCGATCATCTCCTCCTGCCAGGGGATGGAGCAGCTGCCAGTGGCAAACTCCTGGAAGAATTCCGCGTCCGCTTTGTCAAAGGCCACCCCTCTGACCGTGGAGAAGGCACCCACATCCTGGATGTTCTTGGCATAGACGGTCCTGGAGTCTGGGATGAACGGGGGTATCAGCATTCCTGTCAAAAGACAGAAAACACCGCGTGAACCGGCGAACGGTGGGACAAAACACGTTTGCTAAAGAACCGTCCCCGCTAGGCTAGAGCCGCACAGAGCACGCACCCAGGTGAGAGCCCCGCAGGGTGCAGCCTGGATAGCATCGGAGAGACGGGGCCTCGTCTGCGTCCTCCCCCGCCTCCCCACAGCCGGCATGAGGGACAGCGCGTTCTACCCGCACCATCTCCTCCCTCACACCCGAGCCCACCTCTCTGCAGACCCCAGAGCCCATGCCCTCGCGCCAGCCTCCCCAGGCATGGCTGTCTGCAGGTTGGATGCCTGGAACCCACACGCTCAGAACTGAAGTCCACATCTTCTTTCCAAGGAGGCTTCTCTCCCTGACCTGCTCAGGAGCCGCGACTCTCCAGTCGCCAGACACAGAACGTTAGTCGCCCACGACTCCCACTCAGGCCACCGTCCTTCCTCTCTCTCACCTTGTCCCTCCTCAGCACAGGCCCTGGGCCTGGGCAGCCCTCATGGTGTCCTGCCAGACCATTGCAGTGGCCCCGGGACTTGCTTCCCAGCTCCAGCTCCCCGGCTCCAGCTCCCCGGTTCTGATCTGTCAGAGCTGCCTGACCTCACTCCATCCCGGGCTGGTCCTGATGGCTCCCCTGGTGGAGCCCACCTTCCGGTCAGCTGGGAGCTGCCTCTGCTCTGACCCTTCCCTGCAGAAGTGACTCCTCCTGCTCACGGCTCTGTCCCAGGGGCTCCTGCACGTGGTCACAGGCTCACAGACCCCAGCTGTCAGTTCTGGGGCTATGGCTGTGTCCTATGCCTCTCACTGCAAACACACATGCACATGCACACGCATGCACACGGGATCATGCACATGACACTTGGCGACAAACACTGGTTGAATGACCGAGCTTCTCCCAGGCAGACATCTCCAGGACCCTGCCGTGCCGTGATTGGGGCTCCTTCAAGGACGGGGTGTGGAAACGGAAAGCACAGGTTTGGAGCTTTGGTCCAGGGGTCAGCCTGAGTCCCTACTCATCCTCCCAACCTGCGGCCACCGGCAGGTTTCCCAAGAGGCCTGTCCGTCAGTGCCCAGCCCGGGGCGCGGCGGGGACGAACCCGCAGAGGACTGCAGGGAGGGGCCGAAGGGTGGCTCTCGGGAAGCGTCACCCACACAGCCCTGCTCTGCTGACATCGCCACTAAGCTGAGGAGACGCCAGTGGGATGGGTCAGGCAAGCAAGGGCACCTAACAGACCAGCCCAAGGCCCCCAGGCCCACAGGCGACGTACCGGCCTCGAGCTGCCTCCAGCTCAGGTCCTTGAAAAGGGCGCTGGCGCGGAGCCCGTCGCACGTCCCGTCACGGAAGCCCAGACGCTTCTGGGGGTCCTTCTCTAGCAGTGCCGCACAGAAGTCCTTGCTGGCCTGGCTGAACTTCTCCGGGTACGCGACCGGCTCCGAGAGGATCCTCCGCTTCAGCTCCGTGTTCTCCACCTGCACGCGGACCCCCACACCACGCTAAACCCTGCCGGACCCACCAGCGTCGCCCAGCAGTCACGTCACCTCAGGGGGGCGGCCCCCCCAGTCCTCTCAGCCGGGCAACCCCTCGCACGGGCAGAGGTGACCACAGCACTCGGGGGCCCCCTTCCCGCACAACAGCATCTCAGGGCAGAGGAGAGGACCCACAGGCGCCAGCAAAGCTGGGGTGTGGTGTACTTCAGGGACCCTGGTGGACAGCTCAGCACACTCACACAGCCAGTCCTTACCCACTGGAGGAAAAGAGAGTCAGCCTCACGGAGCCCACGTGGACGGAACCCTGAGGGGGAGCCTCGCGCCTGATTGTGGACCCGCTCTATGGACTGTGATTGACACACCACAAGACTCCATGCTCAGTGATGTGTGAAGAGCTTCAATCAATCTCCAGTCACCCCAGAGTGCCCTGTGCCCTCTGACCATGTCTTCCCCCGACCTCGGGCAAACACCGACCCCTTTCCTCTCACTCTAGACTAGATTTGCCTTTCCTAAGACTTCACAGAAATGGAGTCATCCCAGTGACTCGCCCAGGTCTGGCCTCTTTCATTCAGCGTGACAGGTCTGGGGCCCATCAGCGTTGGGCTGTATCCAAGGTTCTTGCTTCCTGTCGCTGCTGCAGTGGGGTTCCATGGTACCATGGACCACGGATGGCCCACGGTGAGCTCCTGGAAGGGCACCCCATGAAAGCTCCTCTTGCTCGTTTGCACACAGAAAGCAGGGGTGCCAGTCAGGCTGCAGGTCACTGAGAGCTCTGGGGTAGGAGCTTCTGTGGTGGCCCGAGGCCGGCCACCTGCAGTGGACCCCACACCACAGCTCACGTTGCTCCTGTGAGCTGTTGGTGGTCGGGAGAGACACAGGGCGACTCGGGGTGCTAGGCGTGTGAGGACTCTGCTCTTGGAAGACTAGGATCTTGTTCGCTCCACAACTGTCTGAGGGGACAGGAGTGGGGGCCTGGGAGGGACACACTAGGAGGGAGGGACACGCTAGGAGGGAGGTCCAGGCAGAACAAAGCAATGGACATGACCCCCAGACAGGCCGAGCAGCCGTGGCGTGGGCCAGAGAGGTGCTGCGTCTAAAGATGGCCCCGCACACCAGGCCCTGGAGGCCCCGCCTCATCCAGCCTCTTCCCGGTTCATGTCACGTTCCCTTCAAACAAGGGCCATCACATCTCTGAGCCAAGTCAGCATTTGATGAAAGGGAGGAGGCCAGGTTTGCTCTATTCATTTTGAATGGATGGTCAGGCCTTCTGGTGGGCTGGAGCAGAGCACCCCCAGGGATGCCCAGGCAGACTGCATAGGAGAGGAACGAGGGGTGTGGAGGGCCTGGGGTCAGGGCACAGCCATGCTATGTCCACTTCCCTCAAGGACATGCAGAAGTGCTGCTGTGCTGAGAGCGGGGCCTGCAGGCTCTTAGCATCGTGAGTCTGCAATGAAGGGCACAGAGGCCGTGAGGGGGTGGCCTGCACCACGTCCTCACCAGAGTGCCTGGGCCCAGGGGGCTAAGCGCTGCTCATTGGGGTGGGTTTGGGGAGCCCCAGGCACCTGTCATCCTGAAACCCTCCTTAGTGTCAGAAGATACATGAGATGAGGTCACTGTGTCCCCTCTCCTTCCCCCCAGGAAGGACCTGCCAGGAGAAGCCTAGGGCTCAAGATTTGAACAGCTCCCACAAGGGAGGATCATCACCAGCTCAGCCGCAGGGGCACCTGCTCCTGTGACCCCAACAAGGAGGGTCACAACCAGGTCACCTGCAGGAACTCCTGCTCCTATGACCCCAACAGGGAGGGTCACCACCAGGTGAGCTGCAGGAACTCCTGCTCCTATGACCCCATCAGGGAGGGTCACCACCAGGTAAGCTGCAGGAACTCCTGCTCCTATGACCCTGAACAAGGAGGGTCATCTTCAGGTCAGCTACAGGGACACCTGCTCCTGTGACCCCAACGAGGAGGGTCATCTTCAGGTCAGCTGCAGGAACTCCTGCTCCTATGACCCCTACAAAGAGGGTAATCTCCAGGTGAGCTGCAGGGGCACCTGCTCCTAAGACCCTCAACAAGGAGGGTCATCTCCAGGGCAGCTGCAGGAGTACCTGCTCCTATGACCCCAACAGGGAGGGTCATCTCCAAGTCAGCTGCAGGGACTGCTGCTCCTATGACCCCAACAAGGAGGGTCACAACCAGGTCAGCTGCAGGGACTGCTGCTCCTATGACCCTCAACAAGGAGGGTCATCTTCCGGTCAGCTGCAGGGACTCCTGCTCCTATGACCCCAACAAGGAGGGTCACAACCAGGTCAGCTGCAGGGACTGCTGCTCCTATGACCCTCAACAAGGAGGGTCATCTCCAGGGCAGCTGCAGCGGCACCTGCTCCTATGACCCCAACAAGGAGGGTCGTTTCCAGGTCAGCTGCAGGAACACTGGCTGCACCACATCCTACCTTCTCTCCTCGGGCTCGGAAGGGTCCTCTGGCAGCAATCATCTCATACAGCGTGACCCCCAGGGCAAAGTAGTCCACAGAAAAGCCATACTCTTCACCCCGCAAGAGTTCAGGGGCCATGAAACCTGCCGGAAGAGCACAGTTGACTCAGAGCAGGTTCATAGGAGCAGGTGCCCCTGCACGACCTGCTGACCTGCATCGCGTGAGCACCTACCCTGCCCTGGGAGCCGCGGAACTGATGCCCCACGTGCACTGCAGCCGGGTGCTCACACTGTGACATCTGGGGCAGGAATTCTCTGTAGGGGGCTGCGCTTTGCCCTGGAGGGTAAGGAGCAGCATCCCTGGCCTCCACCACTAGTAGTGCCCTCCAGCTGTGACAACCCAAACGTGTCCAAACATTGCTGAGTGTCCCCCCAGCTGAGAACTACTGCTCTCCACACATGGGGTAAAGTCCCGCCCCCCCTTCGGTACACCACCACACAGAGCCACATCCTCGCTCGTCCCCCCCGGCATGAGCGTGACCGGGGGGTCGTGGGTGTGTGTGGTCAGAGGCAGGCCCTACATGCTGCTTCCTGAAAGGGCACAAAAGGTCAGATTTAAGACAAGACATTCCAAACAGCAGTTCAGTTGCCCACCACTGCCCATCTGCCCCGTGCCAGGTCTGTGTCACATTTGGGGAGTTGGGGCCACATGCTGATCTCCACATCTTGAACGTCAACACCCCTGAGAGCCAGCTCGGGCCCCCACTCCCTAACTGCCACCCATGTAGAAGTCAGCCCAGTGAGTAGGAAGAGTGGACGGGCCCAAGGGCCACTCCCCTGGGACCGGGGGGAAGTGCTCTGGGCACGGGAGTGGGTGGGGAACTTCTGTGCTCAGATGACTTTGGACATCCAAGATAAGCAGAGCTAATTGTGTCCATTCATTTCGGCCCTTCCTGGGCCTTCAGTGTTCTGTGTTCATGGTAAGTCCCCAAGAGGGAGACGCGCTTGGCAACACCGGCCAAGCCAAGGGGACGGCAGAGTCATTTCTCCCCAAAGAGGTTACAGGGGTCAAACTCCATAGAACCCCCTGCCCTAAACCCAGCTTTGTAAGCTCTGCTTTTCAGGGAATTACACTATTGTCCAGACTGCCCAGACTCTGAGAAACACCTGTTCAACGGACCACACTTCTAGATTGAAACAGGGTCCAAGAGAAAGGTCTCCCAGACCACAGGGACGGGATCGTCCTCTGCGCATCCCCTGTTTACAATCAATTGTTCACTGACCCCGTGCAGAGGCTCTAGGAGGCCTGGGGCCAGGGGCTGCAGAGGGGCCAGGGAAGAAGGATCTGGAAGGCTCCCGTGGGGCGTTGCTAGATGCCCGGCCTTCAAACTCACACCCTGACTTCAGGATCTGCTGTTGCACCTGACCCCAAATGCAGGGCGAGGTCCATACGCGCCCCTGAAGAGACCCGCCCGCCTGGAGAGCTGCGGCCCTGTGTTCCAGTAAGGCAGCTCGGCAGCCACAGCAAAGCCTACAGGGCCCTCTGGCGGCCAGCGGGGCCCCCGCACTCAGCGATATCCTCAAGGTCAAGCTACTTCAAATCCTGGCTTTGGTGTCGAGTCCCCTGGGGTTTTCTCCTAAGGATCTGAATCACCCTGAAATACATGAGCCGTGTTTCCACTCTCTCGCTCTCGCCTGGGAGTGGAACTTGATAGATTTTGGCTGAGGATCCGGAAAACTCAAGATAGGACCTTTTCCCTAAATAAAGCTGCAGATGAGGACAGACCCAGCACGCCAACAGGTACACACCGAAAGGAGCCCAAACACAGGATTGAAGGTTCCAGGACACAAAACAAGGTCCATATAGGCCCCATTCCCGGTGGCAGTACTTTTTTCCCAGAGCCGGATCAACCCAGGGAAAGGGGAGATTTGCTAAGAAATCCTACAGAAACACACCTGGAAACCCTGCCCCTCAGGAACGTGGAGGAGGGAAGAACCTACACGCACGGGGTTCGTGCTGTGTGCGTGAGCAGGGACTATCGCTGCACTGAACTCTCACCATGGCCTGTGCATGAGCGTGAGAGCGTGAGCCAACCTCCCGTACTGGGCCCAGATGTGAGCCCTTCCTGCCCACTTCTCTGCTGTCTACACGGCTGCTCCCCACCTTGCCTGGGGGCATGAGAGGAGAGGAGTGAGGTGGGGGGGCAGCAGAATGCACCAGGCATGTGCACACACAGACACACGCATGCACACACAGACACACGTGTTCACACAGATATGCACCCACATGCACACAGACACACGCGTTCACACACACATGCACACAGACCCAGGCATGCACACATAGACATGCACACGCACACACAGACATGCACACGGGCATGCACACATGTGTGCACACAGTCATACACATACATGAGCACACACTGACTCACACGTGCACACACATGCTCTGGACGAGGGGAGCCCCTTCTCCTGCAAGCCCTCCGCCGCCTGCCCCACACTCCACCCTGGACTCCTCTGAGCAGTGAAGGCCTTGGTATGCTGAGATGGGGGCCCACTACCCCTCATGGCTTTCCTTCTAGTTGGCCTGCCCAGGAGGGTTTTATCACAGTTGAGCAGGTGTCTGGCACAGACGCCCAGGACTCTGACCCCCACAGTCGAGCGCTCCGGACAACTGCATTCTGCCGATGCCCAGAAAGTCATTAAAGGCAGAAGCTTTCATCACAGAGAGTGCAGCGTGTTAAACTCGACTGTGATATTTTACGTGTGGGGGGGTGCAAGCCCATGGAGCGGCTGTGCAAGCCCCATGCCAGTCCCCTGGTCTCCCCACTCACTCTGAGCAGTGAGAGAGCTGCTTCCCTACAACCCCCAGCCTTTGCCATGTGCTCACCCCAGGCCACAGGGACCCCAGGACCCCGCCTCCCAAGAGCCTGCCCCGTCCTCGCTCTCAGGCCTTACCTGGGGTCCCTGCATAGCCCTTGGTCTTGGTCTGCCCGTCCTTCAGCTCCACGGCCAGCCCAAGGTCGGAAATTCGGATATTGCCTGAAAAGCAAACACAGGCTGAGGTCACAGGCAGCTCCACGGAACAAAGGCGCCTGGTGTTCCTGGAGCCCCGGGAGCCCAGAGCCAGCCTCTGCGCACACACACACGCACATGAGCACACACACACTGACTCACACACACACTCACTCACGTCTCCACATAGGCACACACGCGTGCATGCACACATGCACATGCACACACTCATGCACACGTGCACACGCTCGTGCACACGTGCACACACACGCACCCTGAGGACCCCCGGAGGCCTCAGCACCCAGGTGCCTCTGGCTGAGTCTGCAGAGCGACCACAGGGTCCCAGCAGCACCCGCAACTGGAATTCGGGGCATAATCCACCCAAATTCAGTTTCCTCATCTGTCATCTCTCCCCCAGCTCCGCAGCAACGGCCTCTGAGAATGCCTGTGCGCGCGTGTGACTTGGTGACAGAAAGGGGGGGATCGAAAGGGAAATAAAGGAAGACTAAAGCTGTGTTTATTTTCTGATAAGAATCCCAGTTTGGCTTTACATAGAAGGCAGAAAGAAAGCAGTGATCAAATGAAGATTTGGCCATAAAATATTAACTGTTTGCTAATGGTTCCACACATTATAGACATCTTGGATTAATTCCCTGTAACCCTAGGTGCCTAATATGCACCAAATTTCACCAAAGTCCATCAGAAAGCTCCATTTGGACATAATACCGTTCTGTCACAAAATGATTGAACAAACAATAGACTTAAGATGTGTCCTGGTGCTGTTTAAAGCTGCACTGAGCATTTATCAAAACCAGCCCACGCCCCATGACCCGCCAGGCCACAGAAGCGAGCAGGACAAAGGGAGGTGGGCAAGGAGGGGCCAGGAGGGGAGGCCACCTCACCGTCGTCGTCCAGGAGCACATTCTCAGGCTTGAGGTCTCGGTAGACGATGCCCCTCTGGTGCAGGTGCTCCAGGCCGCTGATGATCTGGGCCGTGTAGAAGACAGCGCGCGGCTCCTGGAAGCCAGGGCTCTCCTCGTTCACGTTGTAGATGTGGTACCTGGGGGCAGACCACACAGAGGCCTGTGCTTTTGGGTCCAACTGTGAGTGGTGTGCCCGCGGTTTTATGGGAAGCAACATCTCCGGAAGGTGGGGAGGGGAGGGCCTCAGAATCCCGTGTTGTGTCGGCAAAGTGTCTGGTCATTTCAGGGCCTCAGCATCCAGCCTGAAGAGCCCACGGCAGAGCAAAGACCCCTGGCAGCTGGTGTGCACACCCTCACAGACCCCTCACCACCACTGTCGCAGGGGAGAAGCGGGGTCGCAGGGTGCACTCCTCCCCCGCCCTGGCCGGCGGAGGCTGGGAAGCGCGCCTCGAAGGCCTGTCACCGTGGCCGGCAGAGCGAGTAAGGGCGGAGGGGGGCGGAGGGGGGCGGAGGGGGGCGGAGGGGGGCGGCACCAGCAGCCAAGTACGTAAGCACAGAGCGTCAGCTACTCCACCCGAACATCAGGCTCCTCGTGGACCCGCGGCAGGATTTCCCTTCCCAGCCCCTCTCCCCGTAGCTGTCCTGTCTCAAGTTGCCACTATCACACTTCACAGAGAAGCAAAACCTAACAAATAAAAGGAAATAAGTTATTTGAGCTAGAGCAACCAGGGAGAGTAGAGGTAAACAGGAACCTTAAAAAAAAAAGGAGAGGGAAAAAAAACAAGGAGAAACCCTCGAATCAGCTGGAGCACAACACAGCAGAAACAACAACATAACAGCTTTTGCATTATATTCATATAATAGTGCTGTGTGGAGTAGTGTGCTGTGCTGTGCTGTGCTGTGCTGTGCTGTGCTGTGCTGTGCTGTGGTGTGCTGTGCTGTGGTGTGCTGTGCTGTGCTGTGGTGTGCTGTGCTGTGATGTGGTGTGCTGTGCTGTACTGTGCTGTGCTGTGCTGTGCTGTGGTGTGCTGTGGTGTGCTGTGCTGTACTGTGCTGTGGTGTGCTGTGCTGTGCTGTGGTGTGCTGTGGTGTGCTGTGGTGTGCTGTGCTGTGCTGTGCTGTGCTGTGCTGTGGTGTGCTGTGGTGTGCTGTGCTGTGGTGTGCTGTGCTGTGGTGTGCTGTGGTGTGCTGTAGTGTGCTGTGGTGTGGTGTCATGATCATTTCCGCTCTCTCTAAGTCACGCCATTAGCACCTCCCAGACCCTCTTCTCCTCTTCCGTCGACCTTCCGTTGACTGGGTTCCTCAGTCAAGGCCTCAGAATCCTCATCTGGAAAACGGGGCTGCAAACTTACCTGGCAGAGTGTCCTGGCGAGGAACCAGGTGGGAGAAGGGTGTGCAGTGCCTGGCAACCACCACAACGGCCCCTTTTATATAAGCAAGTCACACTCTTCTAGGTGTCTCGCTGGCATTCGCTTACTCCTCACGACAACCTTGAGCCCTGGTATTATTCTTTATCCCCGTTTTTCAGACCAGCACACTGAGGCACGACCAGTCAGGTGGCCCAGCCAGCTAGTGGGACTTTTCCTGCTCTGAGAGCCAGTGATGCGACTCCCTAGGGAGACCGGGGCGAGGCCTCAGATCTACAGCCCATCCAGGCCCCCGCACACCGCTGACGGCCCCTGGTTCTCTCCGCCGGGTAACGGCAAAGCCGTGGTTCCCGAAGTCGGCCACGTCGTGTTTCTAGCTCTGCCATCATCCCCAAGAGTGGGTTGTGCATGAAGTTTGTCATCATTTCCCGTCCCTCTTAATGCAGGGCCCCACCCACCGCGTTACTCATCCGTCCAACCAACCAGTACTCCTTCCACGGCACCACACGCTCCTGTTGCCCTCCCCGCCCACCCCCCCATCCGCACAAACTCGTGGTCCACAGGGACACCCCAACGACCAAGGCCACTCCCCAGGGGCTCCTGCTTTCACATGGGACTGAGCACACATCCTTCCGAGTACCAGCCACCAGAAGACAGAGAGGGAGATTCTGATGGGGGCACGGGCTCTTCCGCAGACGTCACCATGTTCTCTGCAGCTGGGAAGTGGCCCCGCTGGGCCCCAGATATCCCCTCTCAGAGCTCGGCCACTTGAGCCCTCCCAGTCCCAGCTCCCACGTGGGGAGAGGAGCCCCGTTACCTTATGTCGCCTCCATTCATGATGGTCATCACCAGACAGAGGTCGGTTTTGGTTTCAAACGCATAGGCCAGGGACACTATAAACCTGCTGTGGACTTTCGCTAGAATCTTCTTCTCTACCATAGCGCCCTGAAAAGCAGATGTCGAACAAGAACACAGGTGTAGGCAGGAGAGTGACATCGCCATAAAAGACCAAGTTCCACAAACCAGAAAACAGCGCGATAGATAGAAACAGAGTTGCAAATACTTTTTAAAAGTGGTTTCCACAAAGCAACTGACATAACTTACAGACATGCTCACTCGCCCCATTTCACAGAGGTGAAATTGGACAAGCAAATTGGTCATGTGCAGAGAACTTCAGGTTTCCTGGAGCCTCCAGCAAGGGGGGCTCGGCCAACAGGCTTAAAAATGCCAGGTGGGGTCCCACGCGCCCCTGGCAGCCTGTTCAGTGCTGACTTCCCTTCCAGTTCTTCCTTAGGTCTAACCAGCTCGTCCCAGCCCTTTCCTCCTGGCCAGGTCTCCAGACAGCAGCAGACAGCGAGGTCCATTGGCCAGCACCCTCCAAGCCACCCCACATCTCTGCTCATTTTCTGTCTCTATTTTAAAGCCTCTGAAGTCCATCTGATATGAATTTAAAAGCTGTGTTTGGGTGAGGAAAGCAGATCCCCCCTCGAAGGCGGAATTCCTGATCCTGGAGCAGGCCCCTGCCCGTCCACCCTGCACAGGAAGACTCTAGGCTGATGTCTCTTTGTATCAAGTTCAACAAGGACCCTGAACTCGGAGCGAAGAGACTGTAGTACTGACTGTTGGGTCAACATTGGGGTGGACAGCCGTGAGGGGTGACTGTGTCCCCCCAGTCCCACAGGAAGAGCAATGTCAAGGAACGCCGGGGGGTGCTCTGTGGCACTACTGTTTACCCTGAGAAGCTGTGTCTGCCACGGGCATATTCTGCGCGGTGCAGCAGGACGGGGACAAAGGACCATGCGGGACACAACGTGCAGCTGGGAGATGAGGTCCTAAGACATTAAGCGGCTTTCGCTGATCCTGCCCAAATGGAGTCTGAGGCGGTTGGAGTGGACACCACACGGAGCACCTGCCCGTGCCTCCATTCCCTCCCCGTCCCTGGAAACCGGCTGTTCTCGGGGAAGAGCCTGTGCCTGGCACCACGGACATGCTCTGCCTCACGTGAAGGACGGGCCCAGCCTGGGCTCCATCCCCATGCGTTCTCCCTCACACACAGCCCAGGACTTTGGGAAAGTGCCGGAAAGTCAGAGTCAAGAACCCAGAGAACAACCTCACAGCCTGCCCCCAACACCTGCCGCTGTATCTCGTGGTGTTGGTGCAGCACCAAGGAGGCGAATCTGGAGCCACTCTCCCAGGAGGGGCCTCGCAGACCCCGTCCGTGTGCAGGGTGCCAAGGCAGGGGGAGAAGGGCAGCCGGACAAGCGGAGTCACAGGCCAGCAAGACCACAGAGGCCAAGCCCCCTCGGGGCCAAGTGCTCGGCCGCAGCACACAGACGGGCTGACCCAGGACAGGGAGACTGGAAACCAGCCGACGGCTGCACAGCGCCAGGGGCTCGGAGTCCAATGGCCAGGTGAGCTGGCCAGCCGGCCAAGGAGCACCGTGCAAAGCCGGATGAGGCACCCAGGGCCCACCCGGCCCGCTGACCCTGCCCGCCCCCTCCGCCCCGCCGTGGCAGCCGGCTGCCCACCTGGTACCCCTTCCTTTTCTTCAGCCTCTTCTTGTTCAGCTTCTTACACGCGTAGATCTTGCCAGTCGCCTTCATCTGGCAGGCCCACACCTCCCCGAAGCCGCCCTTCCCCAGGACCCTGAAGTCCAGGAACCAGTCCTCCCCCGTGGGCTGGGCCTCCAGCCACTTCCACTGCAGGAACCTGCGGAAGTACAGGCTGTCCAGGTACTCCTGGAAGGGGGCCTGGCTCAGGTGCGCCAGGGTGGCCCGCAGGAGGGGCTGGAAGAGCCCGTCCCCGCTCGCCCAGGGCCCCTCCCGGACCCGCGCCACCATCTCCTTGTCCAGGAAGCTGCAGAAGAGCTTGGCCTGGGGGTCCAGGTGCTCCGCCAGGATGGCCCGGGCCTTCTGTGGCCGGAGGTCATCGTCGGCAGTGTCATAAGCCTCGATGCCCTGCCAGAGCTCCAGGGCCGGGACGTGCCTCTCGCAGGCCCTCAGGAACTGCTGGAAGAGCCGCTTGCCGATAGGCTGCTGTGAGCACACGCTCTGGAACGCCAGGTCCAGGCTCTCCCGGAGCACCTCACACCTGGAGAGCGGGGGCAGCCTGAGCTTGGACAGGTACTTCCTGTCCCGGGTGGACGGGGCGCTGCTCCCGTCGAAGCTGCCCCGGGCGGCGATGAAGGCAGAGTTGGCCACCACCGTCTCCAAGGACCCGAAATCCATCCCGGCGCCAGCCTCCTGCAGCTCAGGCGTGAGGGGCCGTGGGCTGGCCCTCGGCACCCGTGTCCCGAGAGGACCTGACCCACTGCCCTCGGCCTGTGGCCTGTTCCTGCCCTCTCAGGACGGGAGGCGTCCCAGCCGGTGCAAGGACGACTGGGGCCACGCCGTGGGCCCGGGGAACCCAGCTGACACAGCTTGGACTAAATCCCAGCTGGGTTACGGAGGACGCACTCAGGGCAGTGAGCAGGTGCCAGAAGACGACAATCCCCTAAGCAGCTCCCAGACGGATTACACGGACCACCCACCCCACTCCGTCCTCTCGACAGCCGTCAGGAAGGACAAACTCCAGGCCCCCAGGTGCTCCGCTGAAGTGCCAGGGCTGCAGATCCATGCTGAGCGGCCCCGTCCAGCCCTCTGGCCTAAGCAGACAGATGGACCGCCCGTTTGTTTCCTTGCAGGGACAAGAGCCGAATGTAAGGGAGGGGGGCCCAGGAGAAACCTTAACTTATAAAGATGACCAGTGGTTTCCCCACTATGTTTCATTTTTGTCTTAAAAAAAATAGCAAGTGAGAAGGAAATCAACTGATAATAGGAATTCAGGGAGAAAAAAAAACACAATGAACAGCTTCCTGGGGTGTCTGCAGGTGAGACCACTGGTCCAGGAAACTGGTCAGTATGTGAGGACTGACATCTGTCCTGACCTGACACTGAGAGCAGCTGCATGTCACAGAGCTGATGGCTCTGAGGACCTGAGGTAACCCTGGCACTTGCTACTCCCTCCACTCACCTGGTATGATGGCCAAGCAGAGGTGCCCGAGACGCAGCCAAGCGAAGTTAGGACAGGGACGCAGGAGACACCCCACGCTACACTCAGGGGGAGGCCCACACAGACAGAGGCAGGAGGGAGGGCAATGAAGAGGCTAGGGGCACACCGGGGCACACTGGGGCACACCGGGGCACACCGGGGACACACCTGGGGCACATTTGGGGCACATCTGGGGCACACTGGGGACACACCTGGGGCACACTGGGGCACATCGGGGACACACCTGGGGCACGCCTGAGGTACATCTGGGACACACCGGGGACACACCTGGGGCACACCTGGGACACGGCTGGGGCACACTTAGGAGACAGCTGGGGCACATCTGGGGATGCCAGGACCAACAGAAATGTCAGCTTCGTGAGGGCACAGCCTTGTCTATTGTGGTATACAGTGGGTGCTCAGTAAATGTATGGGAAGAATGACAAGGAAGTGATGGGGGTGGTTACAGCTTACAAGAGGAGGAAGTAAAGGGTTGTAAAAATGAAGAATGCTTCGGCTCACCTGCTGGTTCCACAGTGGGAGAAGAGGAGTGTCAAGGAGGCATCGAGATTCTGCAAGTGGGTTCGGGGACACGGGTGGATCCCCTGTAGCGACCGGGGAGGCAGAAATGAAAACTTGGCAGCTGAGCAGCGAGGTTTCCCCATCTCCTAACCAGGTGGGTTGGAGTCCAGCCTGGCCACTTAATAGCAGGTGACCTTGGGCCCATGACTTTAACCCCTTCCTGCCGACCCCATCAGAGTTCAAATGGGAAAGTGGTTCCCACAGTGCCTTGCAGAACGGAGCCCCTGCTCGTCCCCACAGTGTCCTGAGACAGCGCGTCCCCATGGTCCAGGCAGACAATCACCTGGAGATCTGGCTGAAATGAAGATTCTGCCTCAGTGGGTGTGGGGTGGGGCTGAGACACGTGTCTCACAAGGTCCCGGGTGGTGCTGACGCCGCCAGGCAGGACACACGGAGAGAAGTGAGGTCTGAGGACAGCTCCTGTGGGATCAACACGGAGCCACATCCCGGGGAGGGGGAGCATCCGGATAAACAAAATTAAACACGTTTCCTATCACGGGACTTAGAGACTTCAGAGAGAACTCGGCTCTAACGGAGGTACAGCACACAGTGTTTCCCAGACTCATTTGGATCTCTTTTTAAATCAGACTTTTTATTTGGGGATAATTGTAGATTCACATGCAGTTGTAAGAAATAATCCAGAGAGACCCTGTGTACCCCTCACTCGGTTTCCCCCAATGGCGACGTCTTCTCAAACTGTAGCTCAGGTTCGTAGCCAGGACACTGACCCTACACAGTGAACACACAGAACATTCTGTCACCACACGGACCCCGATTCCCTTTTACAGACACGCCCACCTCCGTCCCCCTCTCCTCCCCCCACTGAACCCCTGGCCACCACCAATCTGTTCTCCATTTCCATAATTTTGCAGAATGCTGAGTCGTTAGCATCCACAGTGTGGACGGACCATGGTTTGACAATTCGCCCAGTGAAGGCCATCTGGGTTGATTCCAGTTTGAGGCTATCATGAATAAAGCTGCTATAAACATACAGATTTTTGTGCAGATATAAATTCCCATTTCTTTGGAGTTAATGCCCAAGAGTGTGATTTGGTGGGGTCATATGGTATTTGCATGTTTAATTTTTTAAGAATCTGGTGAACTGTTTCCAGGTGGCTGTACCGTTTTACATTTCCACCAGCAACGTGCAAGTGGTCCAGTTTCTCAGGAGCATCCTCAGGAGCATTTGGTGTTGTCACTCTTTTTTATTTTTTCCATTCTGAGAGGTGTGCAGTGGTCTCCCATTGTGGTTTTGATTCGCGTTTCCCTCATGGCTGATGACGTTGAACACCCTTTCATGTGTTTCTTTGCCATCTGTAGACGCTCTTTGGTGAAACATCTCTTCGTGCCTTTTGACCATGTTCTAACTGGACTGTTTGCTTTTGTGCTGTTGAGTATTGACAATTCTTTCTGTATCTCAGATACTAGTCCTTTGTTGGATTTGTGGTTTTCACATGCTTTCTCCCAGTTGTAGCTTTCTTTTCATCCTCTTCACGTCAGATTACACAGAACAAAAGTTTTTAACTTTGTTGAAGTCCAATTTATCAATTTTTCCTTTTACAGATTGTGCTTTTGGTGTCAAATCTAAGAACTCTTTGCTTAGCCCTAGATCTTGAAAATTTTCTCCCACATTTTTTCTAAAAGTTTTATACTTTCACATTTAAACTCGTGATCCATTTTAAGTCAATTATTTTACCAGGCCTGAGGGTGGGTCAAGGTTCACTCTTTGGCCCGTGGATGTCTGACTGACCCGGCTCTGACTATCGAGCAGGCCGTCCTCGCTTCATTGACTCTCTTTGGCACCTTCGCCTCACACCAGTCGGGCGTACCAGTGTGGGTCTATCTCTGGGCTTTCTGTTCTGTCCCCTGGTCTCTGTGCCATCCCTCTGCCAGCACCGCACCGTCGTGATGGCTGCAGCTGCACAATGAGCCTCGAAACTGAGGAGACCGAGTCCCCCCGCTTCACTTTTCTTTTTCAAAAGAACACTTCAAAAAACGAGCTATTCAAAATACAGAAGAAAATGTTCCCCTATTTTAGTTCCTTTGCCTTTCTATATAAATTTTAGAATAGATTTGTCTATATCTACAAAACAATCTTCCTTGGATTTTGAGGGGAATCATGTTAAACCTTTATGCTGATTTGGGGAGAACTGACATATTTCCCGTGCTGAGTCTTCCACCCCGTGGACATAACTCCTGTCTCCCTTGCTTTAGATCTTTAATTCCTTTCATCCTCATCGTGGAGCACTCGGCACACAAGTCCTGTTCGTGTTGTGTTAGATTAACACCTATGTACTCCTACTTGTTTTGAGCAATTGCAAATGGCATGATATTTCTAATTTTGGTATCCCCGTGTTCGTTGCTACTATATAGAAATACACTTGATTGTGGACATTTTTATCTTGTATCCTTTGACCCTGCTGAACTCACTTATTCTAGGAGTGTTTTTGTAGAGTCCTTGGTATTTGCTACATAAAACAGTCATGTCATCTGAAAAGAGGGACATGTTTATTTCTTCCCTTCTGATCCGTAAGCTTTTTCTTCTCTTGCCTATTGCACCAATCCAGTGTTGAATAAGAGTGCCAACAACAGAAATCCATGCCTTGTTCTCCATCTTGGGGTCAACACATTCCATTTTTTTCACCATTAGATCTGATGTTAGCTGTAGAATTTCTGTCAACGCTTTTAATCAAGTTGAGTAAATTTCCCTCTATTCTTAGTTTGCTGAGAGTTTTTAATCATAAAAGGATGTTGAACTTTTTTCAAATGCTTTTTCTGCATCAGTTGGTATGATCACGTGATACTTCCTTAGCCTGTTACTGTGCTGGATTACAATGATTGACTTTCGAATATTGGACCAACTTTGCATCTCTAGAATACAACCCATTTTATCATGGTGTATAATGCTTTTTATAAACTGTTGGGTTCAATTTGCCAATATTTGGTTAAGAATTTTTGTGTCTATATTTGTGAGGGATTTTGGTCTGTAGTTTTCTCTTTTTCTGTACTGTCTTTGGTTTTGCTGTAATGGTAATACTGGTCTCATAAAATCAGTTGGGAAAGGCTCCCGTCTCATTTTCTAGAAGACATAGTGTACAATTTGTGTTGATTCTTCATCAAATGTTTGGCAGAATTCTCCAGTGAAACCATCAGGGCCTGCAGGTTTCTTTGTTGGGAGATTTTTAATTATGAATTCAGTTTCCTTAATAGTTACAGAGCTACTCATATTACCTATCTCAAATTGGGTGAATTGTGTTTTCGGAGAAAGTGTTCCATTTCACCTAAGTTGCCAAGTTTATAAATGCAGAGTTGTGTTTAGTAGTCTCTTGTTATCTCTGATGTCTGCAGGGCCTGTAGTCATATCTAGCTTCATTCCTGATATTGGTGATTTGTGTCTTCTCTCTTGCTATAGGTTTTGTCAATTTTATTGATCTTTTCAAAGAACTGGCTCTTTGTTTCACTGATTTTCTCTTTTGCTTTTCTGTTTTTAATTTCATTGGTTTCTGCTTTTATCTTTTATTTCTTCCTTCTGCTTGCTTTTTTTTCTCTTTTTTTCTAGGTTTCTGAAGTGATTTGAGACTATTGATTTGAGACTTTCCCTCTTTTGTAATATATTCCTTTAGTGCTATAAATTTTCGTGTTAACACTGCTTTAGCTGTGTCCCACAAATTTTAATGTTATATTGTCTTCATTCAGTTCTATGTATTTTTTTAAATTTCCTTTTTGACTCATGGATTTTTTAGAAGTGGGTTGTTTAGTTTTCACATGTTTGGAGATTTTCTTATCTTTGTGTTATTAATTTCTAATTCGATTCCATTGTGGTTGTGTACGATTTATGATTTCAATTCTTTTAAAGTTGTTGAGCTTTATTTTGTGGTCCAGGATATGATCTATCTTGGTCTACGTTCCATGGACACTTGAAAAGAAAGTGTGATCTGCTGTGGTGGGGTGGCGTATTCTACAACCGTCAGTGGATCCTGCTGGTTCACGACGCTGCTGAGTTCTTGTATCCCCGTGCCAATTTTCTATTTAGTTGTTCTGTAAATTGTCAAGAGAGAAGTGTTGAAGTCTCTAACGAAAACTGTGGATTTGTCTATTTCTCCTTTCCGTTCCGTCAGTTTGCTTTACATATTTTGCAGCTGTGCTGTGTGGTGCACACACGTTTAGAATTGCTGTATCTTCTCGGTGGACTGACCCTTTATCATTATGTGACGTCCGTCTCTGGTAATTTTCTCTGCTCTGGTCTACACTATAGGATACTAATGTAGCCCCTCCTGCTTCGTTTGATTAATATTCACATGTATGTCTTCTTCTAGCCTTTCCCATGCAACCCGCCTATATCATCCTATCTAAGGTGAGTTTCTTGTAGATAGCATAGAGTTGGGTCGTGGTTGTTTTTTTGTTTGTTTGTTTTTTTGTGGTGAGGAAGATTAGCCCTGAGCTGACATCTGTGCCCATCTTCTTCTATTTCGTACGTGGGTCATCGCCACAGTGTGGCTGATAAGTGGTAGGGGTCTGCGCCCGGGATCCAAACCCGTGAACCTGGGCCGCCAAAGCAGAGCACATGGAACTTTAACCACTACACCATGGGGCCGTCCCCCGGTCGTGTATTTTAACCCATTCTGTCAGCTTCTGTCCTTTCATTGGTGTGCTTAGACCATTTACATTTAATGTAATTATTAATGTTAGCACTCAAGTCTGCCATCTTTCTGTTTGTTCTGTTTTTCATTGCTCTGCTTGCTTTTTCCCCTTTCCCTGTGAGTTACTTGAGCATTTTTTAGAATTCAATTTTATCTATAGTATTTTTTTTTTAATTTTTATTTATCTATTTATTTTCCCCCAAAGCCCCAGCAGACAGCTGCATGTCATAGCTGCACATTCTTCTAGTTGCTGTATGTGGGACGCGGCCTCAGCATGGCCGGAGAAGCGGTGCGTCGGTGGGTGCCCAGGATCCGAACTCGGGCCGCCAGCAGCGGAGCACGCGCACTTAACCGCTAAGCCACGGGGCCGGCCCTATCTATAGTATTTTTGAGTGTATCTCTTTATGTAACTTTTTATTGGCTGCTGTAGGCTTTACATTATATATACATAACATCACATTCTATTGCTGTCATTTTATCAGTTCGAGTACAGAAATCTTACCTTTTATCCTCCTCTGTTTACAACAGAATTGCCTTAATTTTTTCATCTACGTACATTTAGAACAATATCAGGCAATGTTATGAGTTTTGTTTCAACCATCAAACATAATTTAGAAAACTCAAGAAGAAACGGAAAGCCTTTAGTATTCACCCATATTTTCTTACTGTGTTATTTCTTCCTTCCTGATGCTCTAATATTCCTTCTTTTAACATTGTTTTTCTGCTTTGAGAACTTCCTTTAGCCATCCTTTCAGGATAAATCTGCTGGTGACAAATTATCTTACTTTTCTTTTCCTTCCTTTGAGAATGTCTGGATTCCCCCTTCATTCCTGAAGGGTGTTTTTGCAGGATTTAGGATTCTAGGATGACAGCACTTTTCTTTCAGGGCTTTAAAAACACTGTGAGACTTCCTTCTGGCCTCTGATTTCTGTTGAGAAATCTGTCATTCAAATGGCTTTTCTCCGGCTGCTTTCTAGATTTGTGTGTGTGAGTGTCTTTAATTTTCAGAAGTTTAATTATGATGCATCTTGGCATGGATTTTTGAGGGGTTATGCTGTTTGGGGTTCACTCACCTTCTTGAATCTATAGGTTTACGTCTTTTGCCAAATGTGGGGTTTTCAGCTGTTAATTCTCTGAGTGGTTCTCAGCCCTGCCCTCTTTATTCTCTCCACCCAGGACTCCAGTGACACAGATGTTAGATCTTTATCACAGTGCCCAGGTCCCTATGGCTCTGTGCATTTTTTTGCTGAGTCTGTTTTCTCTCTATTGTTCAGATGAGGTCATTTCTATCGTTTTTTCTTCCTGTCAGTGATTCCTTCCTCTGTCTCTTCCATTCTGCTGTTGAGACCATTCTTTGAGCTTTTTATTTTGGTTATTGTATTTTTTGAATCTAAAGTTTCCATTTGATTCTTCTCTGTATATTCTGTTTCTTTCCTTAAACTTGCTTTTCCTTGCTGAGGCTTTCTAGTTTCGTTTCAGGCACGTTCACAAACACTCATGGAAGTATTTTGTCGTGGCTGCTTTAGAATCTCTACCAGATAATCCCAGCCTCTCTGCACCTCAGTGTCAGCCTCCATCAACTGTCTTGTTTTAATTCATTTTGAAATCTTCCTGGCTCTTGGTCTGATGAGTGATTCTCAGTTGAAACATGGACATCTTCCTATTATCTAACCCTTCGGTTTTAGCTGGCTTTCTCGGACTCCACACCAGCAGCAGAAGGGGGTGGGCTCCACCCCATCACGGCCAGGCAGGGGTGGAGGTCCAGGCTCCCTACTGGCAACCTAGGGTGTGACCTCACATTCTCAGGAGCCCACTCTTTATGGGGCATCTGTCCTACATTCTCAGATCGTGCTGGGGGGGAAGCTGCCCTCTACCAGCGTCCTCTCCCTGCCTCCCCTCCCACAGGCATGTGTCCAGAGAAGGTCATTTTGATAACGGGTGTGCAGTTCAGCACATACTTTCATGCTTCTGGGAATTCAGAGACTAAGTGGGGGAGACTTCCAGAAAGAATTCACATTTTGCTCGTCTCAAGAGCATCTCTGCACTTCACGGGGGGGGTGCATCTGTAGTGGAAGGCAGCTGCTGCACTGCGTCTTCGGGCCCCGGCACTCGGGTCTCAGCCCACAGGACGTGCCCCTGACTCTGCAGCCTGGTGCCACACTGTGTCTTTATTGCCCTAAAATTCCAAAGTTGTGAATGGAACAGTGTTGAGGAAATGCATAGGACTGGTCCACTGAGAAATTAGGATTTCAGGCTAAAATCGTGTGATTCTATCTGAGTTTTCGGGTGCTCGTTTTGCTGACAAACTCTAAATCATCCTAAAGAAAATAAGGCAGAATAATGCTAGAAAGTTTTCATTATTCTTCCTCCCAAAGAAACCTTCAAGTGTGGCTACATGGGTCCCTCCCTCAGAGGGCAAGCCAGACACGACAACGAATGAAATTCTAGATTTTTGCGTACAGTATCCATTATCTTAATCAGGTTTTGACTGAGATATTTGTAAAGAGGCCTCTGTGGCACATGGTATTCACCTGGCATTGCCCTTTCAACCTAATTACAGAGCTGGATGCCCCGGTGAGCAGACAAGATGGCCCCAGCTATGTAAAGAGCGAAGATCACTTGGTTCTGGTCATGCATCAAGATGGTCTGGGGGACCCGTAGCTGTCCAGATGCTCAGGCAGCCCGGGAGATTAGCTCGCTCAGATACTAGGTGTCTGACAGGTGTCAGAGGCTTTCAAGGCGCGCCTGGTGACTCCAATGAGCAGTCAGGCCGAGCGTCCCCGCCTGGACATCGCTGCAGTCCTGCAGCCAGAAGCACAGCCCACCGGGAGCTCCCGGGCTCACTGGGTCCCTGCTGGGTCCGAATCTGCACTTCAACAAGACATCTGGAGACTGGTGTGCATTCAGTTTTGAAAAGCACCTCCAGACCATATGGCTGTAAATTTCTCTGTAGACGCACAGAAGCGGATAGGGCCCCAGTCCCAGCCCAACATCGGATCTCAGGGGACATCACCCTCCTCGCCGAAACCAAGCATCCAGAGCAGCGGGAGGTGAAGACGGGACCCTCTGACCCCTGCATCTGGAACAGAACCTCAGCCCTGTTCTCGCTCTGTCAGATGCATTCTCCCTGGGGAGCCACTCGAGGAGCCCAGCAATCGTGTCATCATGACCTTGACCCCGCTCCACATGGGCTCAGACCAAGAAGCATCTCAGGGGCCGTGCGCGTGGGCCCAGGCCTGTCCTAACGCTGACCTGCACTCTCTACGCCTTTCTTCCTGAAGGAAGGAGACAAGGAGCAGAGCTGAGCGACTGGCTGTTCAGGCAAGAATTTCCCCTTAGTCGTTATCAGAGCAGATAGAGTTCTGGGCCAAGGGCAACCGGGAGCGGGTGGCGCCCGCCCTGCTTTGCCGGGGGGAAGGTGGAGGGGCACTGGGAGCGGGAGAACCTGCCAGTGCTCGCGGAGGGAGCTGCCCACGCTGGTGTTTGGACAGCCGGGGTCTGATAACACGGCTGCGGCGCTTTCCCCAGACCCGTCTCCACGATGCCTTTGACCTCTGAGGGAGGAGACTATAAAGCCCAGAGGAGGACGTTCTCCTCTCAGTCTGCGTGGGGGGCACCCTCGTTCTGCAGGAAGCGGGGCCTCCAGAGGCAGGGACGATGGCCGCGCTGCAGGAGAAAAAGTCATGCAGCCAGCGGATGGAGGAGTTCCGGCACTACTGCTGGAACCCGGACACGGGGCAGATGCTGGGCCGGACGCTGTCCCGGTGGGGTACGTGCCACGCAAGGCGCAAGGGGCGCTCTGGGGAGAGAGGCGGAGGCCCACCCAGCAGCAGCTGGGGGTCAGTGGGCCGGGTGCCCAGGACTCAGACCCTGTCCCGGCTTCCAGCCAGGCCTCGCCTCCCTCACCAGATGACCCCAAAGGCCCATTTCCGCTCTTCTGGCCCTGATGCCAGGTGCCTGCGAGGGGGGAACAACTGAAGGTCAGCCCCAAAGGTTCACCTCAGATTTGAGAACAGCATTTTCAAAGCCGTGTTCGTAAAACTTATAATGCTCAAAAAGACTGTTAAGTTGGGGGTACAGGGTTTCTTTTGGGGTGATGAGAATGTTCTGGAACTAGATAGAGATGATGGTTGAACAACAGTGTGTGAAAGCACTGCGCACCACAGAGTCACTCACTTGTGGACGGTTGAGACGGTGCGTTTACACTGCGTGTTACGCCACGATTAGCAGGCGTGAGGGTCTGACCCACCTCTCTCCGCAGTGTGGATCAGCCTCTACTACGTGGCCTTCTATGTGGTGATGACCGGACTGTTCGCCCTGTGCATCTACGTGCTCATGTGCACCATCGACCCGTACACGCCCGACTACCAAGACCAGCTCAAGTCACCAGGTAACAGGCGGGCTCGTGCAGGACGCCAGGACCCGTGTGTCGGGGCCCTGTGGTGCGGTCAGAATGCAGCCCCCCAGGAAGAAGCCCAGAGCCCGACAGGGGCCTCTCCGTGCCACCCCACTGGCGGCCCAGGGCTTCGAGAGGCACAGCGGGCGTGGACGGCCCCTCGGCTTCCTTTGATGAGGACGATGACCCCGATTATAAAGTCTGACTTAGGCTTTAGCTTTAATTATTGAAACAGAAGGTTTTGTTACAGAGACAGTCTTGATAGCACTTCCTTTACATGGTCACATACCACAGAGAGCGTTTCTAGGGGGAGAGAAAGATGCTCTTCCTGGGGGACGAGGAACGAAGGTTTGGGGGGTACGACTTGTTTTCCGCTTCATCCCCTTGGCTCTGAGGCATCTCTCCTGGGGAGCGAACTGCATTCAGGTTTTCTCAGTTTCACTCTGTCCACTGTTCTGTCCACTGTCCTGTCCACGAAGGAGCTCAGACGGTGGGCTGAGCGTCCCCCCTCCTCTCCTGAGTCGGCACCAAAATGACAGAAAGTCACGCGTGACAACAGGAGTCCAGGGCCTGAGACCGCAAGGTCGCAGCTCCCAAGCCCTGGGGAAGGCGGTTTAACCAAGACTTCCACATGGCCAGTCAGCCCCAAGAGCCCAGAACACGGCCTGGGGGTGGGGGTGGGGGCCTCCCAGCACACAGGCGCTAGTGTTTATCACCTCCATGATGACTCAGAAAACACCCACAGCAGCATGTCCGTGGGACCAAGTGGAGGAAAAGAAAATCCGGGAGCTTTTAAGAGAAGTCACCTCTGACATTGGACGCACAGGCGCGCTTCCCTCAGGTGGTCCAGCCATTCCGCCAGGACCTCCGGTGAATCCTCCTTATTAAAGGATTATTAAATCCTAACGCCAAAGGGCTTTGCTGGGTGTCAGTTTTTAGAATCAACAACAGATAAAACATGGAGGATTTCACTGTAATTTCAGAACAGAATGTAATGTATTACAAACTTGAGAACATGACCGTAATGCAATCTGCCCCAAACCCAGAGAATGGAAGGCAGGGCACGGTGGTCACAGGGAGGTGGGGACGGGCGACAGCTGCCATCTGAAGCTGATCCTGCAGCCGATGAACGAGTTAGGACACCACAAGAAGAGGCCGTGAAACGCGCCCAGACGGGTGCTCGTGGGAGGGAGTAGAGAGCTTGCTTTCTTCTCTTTAGACCTGAGGGCTTTTACTTTAAACCACGCACAGCTGTCACTGTCACAGCCATCTAAACAACAGAACCCTAGCTTGCTTACTTAGAAAGTCTCCTGCATCAAGCAGGGGACTGGCCAAAGAAATCATGCGACCTTCAACAACGAAATGCACTGCATATTCGTGGGAAGAAGGAGGCAAGTCGATAGGAGACGCCTGGGAAGGAGGATGACAACCTGCATCAGAAAGTGACCACAGAGCGTGACCCCGGGTACGCAAAGGATACAGGACACAAGCTTCTGCGTCTGCATTCACAGAAATGGAGAAGTTTCCAAAGGACACACCCCGATGTGAGATTGGGAGACCGCAGGCTGTCGTATCGACACCTGTACACTCTGACTCTTCTTATTTTACAATTAATACAACTTCACTGGGAGACCCAGTTCAGACTCTGGGTAAGTTGGCGCCCGCAGCAGCAGCCGTGGCCACCGGGGGGCGCCGGCACAGCCTCGCGTGCACAGAGCCCACCCCTCCTTCGGCACCAGGACAGGCCTTGGCCCTCTGACTTCGAGGATCCCGGCCTGGTGGGCAGGGTCCTGGGGCCTCCTCACTGTGCAGAGGACACCTGACCACAGCCTCCTTGCCCGGGGGGTCCCTGAAGACAGCGCAGCCTGGACCCGTGGCATCCCACACCCCACAGTTGCCTCCAACGAGCCAGGACGGCTCTCGTGCAACTCACCATCGCCATAGGGCACGGCTTGGATGTGAGGCACATTTGGGAACTTAAGTAAGAAGTGTCATGCTCTCCTTCCAGGGGTGACCTTGAGGCCAGATGTCTACGGGGATAAGGGCCTGGACATTTCCTACAATGTCTCTGACAACAGGACCTGGGCAGGCCTGACGCACAGGCTCCATGACTTCCTGGCAGGTAAAGTTTAAAATGCTTCCGCTGTCTCGTTTTTTCCCTTTCCTAAGATGAAGTCACCGAGGGGCGTGGGCTTCCCCGCCCTCTGACAGCCCCAGGGAGGCTGCCATTGGAGGCAGGTGCCCAGTGTGTCTGTGCCCGCAGGCTACTCGCCAGCATCCCAGCAGGACAACATCAACTGCACTTCCGACAAGTACTTCTTCCAGGAAGGCTTCAGGGCCCCCAACCACACCAAGTTCTCCTGCAAGTTCACGGCGGACATGCTGCAGAACTGCTCGGGCCTGGTGGACCCCAACTTCGGCTTTGCAGAAGGAAAGCCATGTTTTATTATCAAAATGAACAGGGTGAGCAAGGGGTCAGAGGTGAGAGGTCCAGTGTGAGGGCTCCTTGGGAGATGGCTGGCAACAGGGGTCGGGTGGTCGGCCCTCTCGTGACCACACACTACCCCGTCCGGGCATCCGGTGGTGGCAGGGCTGGACTCGCGCTGGCTGCCCCCTCCCCACTCTACACGCTCGCTCAGCACACACCTGCTGCGTTGGTTATGAGCTTAGCTTTTCTCACACAAAACTGAAAACTGCCCGTCCACACGCAGCACTTGACACTGTGGCATCTGGATGCCCAGCAGCAGAGCACGGGGCTGTTCAGGGCGGCCGGGCCACCACGTGCGCACAGTAGCTAGAGAGAAGCACGCTGTGTGCAGAGCTGGAGGGGCACCTGGGAACTGCCCAGAGCAGAGGTTTCCAACCTGGGCCAGGGGCCCGCTGATGGGCACTGAGGGAGGCTGACCGTGAGAAGAGAGCCAACTCAAGCAACCCACAGAAGGGCGCGGTCCATTCAGCCACGGGGGTGCGGGGGAGAGACCCGAGGAGGGGCGGGATCTGGCTGGGTGAGGGGACCCCACTCCACGCTGGCCAGTGAGTGCGGCCTGGGGGCCGGGGGTTCCGAGCACCCGCGCAGGCACCACTTATCTTCCTTCCTGAGGCCTAGAGGAAGCCATGCATCTGTGCGCCGCACACACGTCCCAGGTCCCAGCTGGGGTCCGTCAGAGGTGCCCGGCAGGTGTGATGGCAGCTCACACTAGCACAGCACAGGAGGGCTGTGCACACTGGGAAGGTGTGCAGGGAGGCAGGCGCTACGCTGGCCCCCGGCACAAGCGGGCACACACGAGGGCCGAGACGTCAGGAGGCAAGCAAGGCATAGACTGGAGGAGCACAGGTGGGCCGGAGACACCTGCTCGGGGCACAGTGGGCAGAAGGCAGATGCTGTGCCCATTTCAGTGCCCTGTAGAGGGCCTGGGGGTGGCAGCCTCGGCTCAGACCCTCCTGTCCAGCTCTGCCACCTGCCAGGGCCCAGACCTCAGCCCTGCGGCAGGGCCTCTGGTTTGAAGTAGGAGTTGGTGATCCCGGCCACGGTCATAAGAACAGGAACCACCCCAGACCCTTCCCAGTGCCCAGCGCCACAGGCTCCTCCGCGCTCAGACGGCAAGAGAGCCGCCAACACCTTTCCTTCCAGATCGTCAAGTTCCTCCCCAGCAACAGCACGGCCCCCAGGGTGGACTGCGCCTTCCTGGTGAGTGCAACCATTGGGCAGTCCGTGTACCCAGAATAACTTACCTGATTTTCCCTAAGAACATTTCAATTATCAGCCTTGTAAACCAGATACACAATTGCATGAACCATCGCTTAAAATAGTTCTATTACAGGGGATAAAAATCGAATAAGAAAGGAACAATGGTTCTTTGTTATTGTTTTGCTTCAAAAAGTATCTGGGACAGGACATCACTAACACGCCCCAAAATGTTCGGGGCAATTTGGGAAGGCCAAGGTACTCCTTGGTTTTGACCTCTTTATTTGCTTATTTACAGAAACATGCCAGATCACGACAGCTGTCGTTTATAGTGTATGCATGTGGGCCACTAAGAGTTGCCATTAATTTATTCCAGTTTTTCTCAAAACTCGTTTTTAAGTACAACACGAAAAAACTAAATGTCTTCATTGAATATTTTCTCAAGTTTGTTTTCACCATTACGCCCTCAACCGTTGCCATTAGCAGTGGGTGCCCCGCGTGGGCATTCGCAGACACACCACACCCTTCCAAGCTGTGAGCTCCCCGGGGATGCAGGGTTTGTCTGGTACACGTGTGGGCTGACTTGAGATTTTAGCAGACACCAAATTTCCTTCATCTGTGCTTGACAAGCTCAAGCTATCCGTCGGGCAACTCGCCGACTCGGACAATGAAAGGAAACAAACCCCACGAGAGCGGGTCGAGCTTATCCCAGAAAGCCAGCCCACATAGCCCAATGGGCTCCTTCCCCCGGGCTGACAAACAAGCACATTCTTGGCTCTGTTGACCTTTATTATCCCACGTGGACTCAAGATGGCAGAAATACAAGCTTGGTAAGTCACCAGGGGTTTTGCAAACTAACAATTATACCCCTAATGGGATCTCAATACTGATTATAAAGATGAGATCTAGTTTATGCGAATTGTACGAGAAAGCATTTATGTGGTCACCTGCACAGTGCACACACACGCAAACATGCACGTGCATACACACACAGGCACACGTTACACACAAGCATGCACATGTAGACACGTGCATAGACATGCACAGACGCACGCAGAGACACGCAGACACAGATGCAACCACGTACACACACGCACACACACCGGATCCTGCCTTCTCAGACAGTGGCCTCTCCTCCCCCAGGACCAGCACCACGGGGACAGCCGGCCTCTGCAGGTGGAGTACTACCCGCCCAACGGCACTTTCAGCCTGCACTACTTCCCCTACTACGGCAAGAAAGCCCAGGTAGGTGTGCTTCTCCCATCCTCGGACAATAGCTGCTGAACCATCTCAAATCCAGCAACAACTAGCGAAAGGAAAGCCAGAAACGCTTCACCCACGAACATGAAACCAAGGCACTGCTTAGCCCACCCTGACCTTTCAATGCCCTGGGTCTTTCACAAACCCGCGTCCTCGTAACTACCTGAAAACACTCCGCTCTCACGCAAAACATCAAGTCTAACGCTTGTACTTCCCAAGGGCCTCCCAAATCCTTTTAGAACTGCATACCTGTTTTCAAGCATTTCCTCCAAATCTCTTGCTTTTTCTGTTTTATGATAATCTTCATCAAAGACAATTTGAAGTTGTCATCGGTGCTGTCTGTCCTTTCCAGACCAACTCTCCTTGTTTCTAAGTGGGGAGACACGTTTATCCCAGTGAGTCCGGGCACGAGGCAGAGCCCACGCGCTGGCCCCAGGTCACTCAGGTCCTGCAGGGACAGAGCGCACAGAGGATCGCTCCTGTGCCACCTGCGTGTCGCCACTCGTCACGAGGTCCTGACACGCCTCCTCCTTCCACTCTCCCGTCTCAGCCCCACTACAGCAACCCTCTGGTGGCTGCCAAGTTCCTCAACGTCCCCAGGAACACCGAAGTCGTCATCGTGTGCAAGATCCTGGCGGAGCACGTGACCTTCGACAACCCCCATGACCCCTATGAAGGGAAAGTAGAGTTCAAGCTCACAATTCAGAAGTAAAGCAGCAAGGAGGCACCTCGAAGACCACCCCCAGGTCCTCCCAGGCCAGCTTCCCAACGCTCTGACCACCACATTGCGGTCAGCTCGCTAATCCCACGGGCACCCGCACGTGCAGCGCGTGGCGTTAGAACCAACTGTTTCTTATTAAATCTTTATGTTTTTCAGATGGGATTTGTAGCTTTGATAAAAATGTTGGGCTAAGCAACTAGAAGGATGTGCACCTATGACATACAACTATCTACTGGGGCTTTGGGGGAAAAAAATAAATAAATAAAATTAAAAAAAAAAAAAAAAAAAAAAAAAAATGTTGGGCTAACACGGTAACCCTAAGGCAGCAGCTATCCAACAACGAGACCCTAAAGTGATTCGTTTCTTTCTACACACACTTCTTTTACTATAGTTTATTTTTCTATACGTCGATGAGCTACCGCCTACGTTAATAGAGACTATTAATGCGTTGATGTGAAACGTGACTTATGATAACGTACACTCTGAATGCTTGCTTTACAGAATGCAATTCCTAAATTGTAAAAATAAACCATATTAAAGTCGCTCTAACTCTACATAAGACAGTCATGTCTTTCCTGATAAGGAGGAAAAAATAACTAAAAAATCAAACACCTCTTTAAAAATCTTCCTTTTAAAGTTTCAATTTCAAGTCTGGGAAATCATAGGACGATGTTGGAGTGGGCCATCCCGAGGATGCAGGTCGGTGAGATGCAAGGGTGTCACCCTGTGACAGAGCCCACGAACCGAGGGAATCACAGACGCCAGTCTCCCTTCCACCAGCACGGTCCCTCCTCAAACACCCAGAACGTGGTCTGCGACTCTCGCCCCTTTTGAAAAACCCGAAATGAGAACATTCTGTCCAAACAGACAAAGCTGCCCTCACCGGGTATCGCCACTTTCTACCCAGACCAGAGCGCAAGGCCTGGTGTCCTGACCCACGTGACCCCCGGGCATAATGTTGCCGCCACAGAGTGACACAGCCAGGAAAACCTGTCAACTCCAGACACCACAGGCCCAAATACACAGACTGAGGAGAGAAGCAACACCCGTGAGGATTCCGGACGGACCACTGAATCCCACGTCCACTGGGCATCTCTACCATGGAAGACACTGGAGCAAACGTCTCCATTGCTGACCCATCAGTAAAAACTTTCTGAGCCACCTCAGAAATGTCATGTGAGGTCAGAGGTCAGAGATCAGGCCACCTCAGAAATGTCATGACCCGCCAGAGGTCAGGCTTCCTTAGAAATGTCATGTCAGAGATCAGGTCACCTCAGATCTATCAACACATTGGAGGTCAGATGTCAGGTCACCTCAGAAATGTCATGACACCTCAAAGGTCAGAGGTCAGGGGTCTGGTCACTCCAGAGGGGCTGACTCGTCCACAAGCATTAGGCTGCGCTGGCTAACCTGGCTCTGGGTCGCTCCCACGGATGGTCCATGTGGCCAGCACTGCTCCCCATTTCACAGAGACGGAAGCGGAGTGACTGCCCTGCTTGGGAAGGGAAGGGTGCGTGAAATTTCAAACCTGCTGCATATGGACTACAGACTTCCTTTGGAAAGAATTTCCAGAATTTTCCCTCAAGTCAATGTTGAAAACGTGGAACGACCCAAAGCCTGGGGAAGGGACAGCAGAGGCTCTGGCGTCAGAGGTCAGAGGCCCAGGTTCCAGTCCAGACACTTCTCCTCCCCAGCTGAGCTGAGCTGTGCTGCCTCACGCCAGTGTCACCAGGCCGTTGGCACATGCGGGCACAGGCAGGGCACACACAGGTGCTCACTGACACCCAGGATCACTACGGTGCCAACACCTCCAGGGTCGATACTCGGCCCAAACAGCCACCAGCATTCTCGTTTTTAGAAGTCCAGTACTCACTAGCTTTAGTGTTTTAATTCTTATAAAATGTGACCTTTGCAAACACACACATCCCCTAAAGGTCACAGAGCACCATGGAAAGTTGGAGGCCAAAGAGCACAGGCGTGGATGCCCTCACGGGTGACGTCCCCAAGACCCAGCATGAGATAACCAGGCCACCGCCAATGACCGACTAGGAAGAGCACTGGGATGAATCACCTGCCCTGGCGTGCCCCAGAGCACCCCACCCGCCACCAAGGGTGGACCACGGTCACCCACCCCTCACAGCTCCTGCCCCCGCCTCTCCACAGCCACCAGAGCCCTTTGCTGCTTGAAATTTGGTGCTGCTTCCTCTCCAGGCCCTTCAGAACTGGCCGCCCTGTGCATGTCATCACCCTCGGTGGGTGGGATCCAGCCGGCGCGGTGCAGGGGAAAAGGCGGCAGGGACTCAGCGACTGGGACCGAGGCTGAAGCAGCAGGGCTAGCCGTGCGTCGGCCCACACAGCGCTTGGAGACAGCCCCACCACTGCGTGCCCCACAGCCCTCAGGACGGTCACAGGAAGTCTTCACCAGGAGGGAGGACCGGTTGCCACTTCCTTCTGCAGGACATGTGGCTCCCGCCCGACATCCACAGCCTCTGATTGAGACAGCCACCCATCCGTTCAGCCAACTCAAACAAAAACACTTAATCTCCTTTCCCACCCGATAATCTTAGTCTTTTTCTGCAAGTCAAACCCATCAAGCCTGTCTCAACTCCGAGGATTCATGAAAAAGGCAAGGAGCAAACTCTCCCCAGCTCTAGCCCCCGGGGAGGAGGCCTCACTTTGGTCGTAGTCCACCATCCACCGTGACCTCCTGCCCCGGCCTTGGCCTCGGGCAGCTGCAGGACAGGCTGACAGCCACGGCGGGTCCAGCCACCACTCCTGGGCCTGGCAACCTCTCCTCGCTCCAGCGAAAAGCAAGACCGACAGCATAAAATGACTTCTAGACAGTCATCCTGAATCAGAGAAACACAGAGCTTGTTTAAAATGCCCATGCGCGTTTTATTAATAAAAACTAACAGTGCTGAGTTAAACAAGTCAAACAATTAAAGTCTCTTTATATTCCATAAAATATTACAGAAAAGTTTATTTGTGTTTCAATAAAAAGACTATTGTTTTAGAACAGGCAGCTAACAGCAACTGTGCAGTTAATGGTTCTTTGTGAATAAATTTTAAAAGAGACTACTGCCTGTCCTGAAATTCCTTTTTCTTTTTATAAAAAAAGAACTATTAAAAATGATTGACAAATTTTGAGTTAAAAAATTGTTAAAACATTCTCTATATTTAATTTCAACTTTATAATAGATTACAGGAAGATGCTTACGAAACAAATACAACATTTGTTTCCGTACGTGTCTTTAAACCATAGACTTATAAGTATGTAAACAACTATATAATAAAAAGTTTCCAAACGCTGCCTGTAAGAAATCAGGCAAATTTTACCATAAGCAATACACCATTCCAAGCCTTCCAGACAGTTCTCAGAGCTGCACCAGCAGGGCAGTGCACTTTCCAAACAAAACAACAAGAAAGAGACCTTTGCAATTTGTTTGCTGCGACACAGAGCGAAAAAGGTATCACCTTGATGGACTCGCATTCGTATAATTTAGGGAAAATAAAGTCATAACAAGTCCTGGCGCTTCACGTGGACGAGCAGAGCCCGCTGGCTCAGCTCAGCTGGTCTCAGTTCTCTGCCGTTCGCCCCCAGTGGGGGGTGCCATTCACAACACACTGCAAATAGCGGCTTTCAGCAGCACCCCCTCGAGTGACAGAACTGCGTCTGACTGTCGTTGATGTGAGTGGAGCACAACTTCTTCAGCAAACTCAGCAAGAATTGTTAAGGGGCAAAAACAAACTCTGAACTTAAAAAAATAGAAAATGAAAACACAAAATCCTCAACGGGGTCAGGGCTCTGCGCCAGCACAGTGCATCCACACAGAGCTCAGGCCGTCCGAGGCCCTGGGAACGCCCTTGCCTGCTTACCGGAGGCGCACGGCGGATCAACAGCTTACCGACGACTTCCCAGAAGGCCAAAAGTAAAGAGAAAACCCACGCTAACAAAAGCGTCTCTTCCCCACACGTTTTGCTGCAGCTGCGTCCGAGGGCGGGCCGGCGGGCAGAGCGTCAGTCCTCGTCGTTTTCATTGAAGTCGTCCTCGTCCTCCTCGTCCTCCCCGACATAGGACACCGGCGTCTCCACCCTGGACCCGCTGTACTGGGACCCGCTGGAGCTTGTGGCCAGCATGCCGTCCGCACCGTTGCTCAAGTCACTGCAAGGACAGGAGGCAGGCGGTCAGCGGCGCACGTCCACGGCCGCGCCCATGACAGGCCGGCGTTTCAGGGAGGTTTGGGTTTTTCCAATTACACCAACAGAGATGGAAAACGTCGCGCGTCTGCAGCACGGCACCCGCACCCTGTGACGAGTGCCACACTCTCAGATCCTCCAGCCCTGCCCTCCGGGACACCCAGAACCGAAAGGAAGGGCATGCAGTCTCCCCACCACACCCCGCTTACTCCCGTGCACAAACTGGAGGACCACCAGACCCTCCCTTCCAGGCTTTTCCCTTACAACCTCCTTAACCTCCAGGAAGGACGTGGAAACAGACTGGAAGAGGCCCCAGAAAGCACAATATGGGACCCCCCCAAAGCAAAGCTCCCCAGACCGCAGCATGTGAGGGCGCCCCACAAGCCGTGTCTCTGCATGCGCACAAGTGGGTGCTTGAGATGTTGGGCGCATGCCTGTGTGCACGTGTGGTGTGCGTGTGCACACGTGTGTTGTACTGTGTATGTTTGGGTCTGTGTGCACATGTGGGTGTATGTGCACGTGTTGTGTTTGTACGTGTGTGCACATGTGGGTGTGCAGGCACATGTGGGTGTCTGCGCATGTGTTGTACTGCGTACGTGTGGGCACATGTGGGTGTGTGTAAGTGTGTGTGGTGTGTGCATGCCTGTGTGCACACGTGTGGTGCGCGTGTGCGCACGTGTTGTATTGTGTGCATATGTGTAGGTGTGGGTGTGCACACGTGTTGTATTGTGTACGTATGTGCACGTGTGGGTGTGTGCTCACGAACATGCATGCGTAAGTGCATGTGGTGTGCGCATGCCTGTGTGTGCACGTGTGCCCACGTATTGTACGTATTGTATTGTGTGCGTATGTGCACATGTGGGTATGGGCACATGAATGCGGATGCGTTAAGTGCGTGTGGTGTGCACATGCGTGTGTGTGTGTAAACGACGTCCCCAGTGCCCCCGAAGCTCCTCTGTGTCTGTGGAGAGCCCAGGAAGCCGAGCTGTGACAGGTGCGTCTCACGCAGATGCTCTGTAACCTGCACTTCCAGGAACGCTCTGAGGACCCCACAGCTTGCTACAGTTTTGTGGAACAGCATTTGCTGAAAGTCGGTGGGGCCAGGGGGTGCAGCGCTGGGCTGGGCGCTGGTGAGAGGCAGGGCTGCCCAGCCTGCCATGCCGGCCCTTGGGCGGGTGACTGGAACCCACCTACATCTGCCTTATGCTTCAGGGAGTTTCAACTGGGACATGTGACGATCTGATTGTCACAACCTGGGGGGAGGTGCTGGCATCTGAGGCCGAGGACGCTACCAAACGCCTCACATGGCACAGGGCAGAGCCTAGAACAGAGTCATCCAACCCAGAATGTCAACAGTGCCACAGGTGAGACCCTGGCCAAGAACGGAGAGAGGTTTAAGAGCTGGGGTCCTGGTGAACGGCCCCTGGGCTGAGCCACCACCTGGCCTCCCAGCTCAGAGCGAGTCAGAAAGACCAGTTATCATCCCAGGGCACCGACAAGTGATGGCCCAGGCCAGCCATGAGTGAGATGGACAGACACACATTCCACTATGAATCAGAACTTGCTTATTAGGTTATCGTCAAAAATAATTCTGATTTCTTAGTATCTGAGTTGAGCAGCAAGAAAAGGTATCCTGCACTCGGAGAACACCTCCTGTCAGTGTGTGGAGGCCCGGGCACCCCCGGAGCAGCCTCACGCACAGCTCCCTCTGTGCCAACTGAAGGCCTTCGCTGCCTCCCACAAAATGAAGGAGATTATGTTTTAAACAGTAAATCCGTTTATGGATAGGACACAAAATGGTCAGAGCTGCACTGGAACTGTGGCCGTTACACACGGAGGAGGAGGGGTCTGGGGGCGTGCCATGACAAGGCCACGCGTGTTGCTCTAATCTGGCGACAGGGCTCAGGAACCCCGACCGACTGCAGCAGCACAGAACCCACCACGGGCCAGAACCGCACCACATTCTGACGCTAAGAAACACTTTCCTAGTAACGTAAACCCATGGGCATATACTTTAATACCTTTCACCGTTATTTATTAACACTGTACAACAAAAACTACTAAACGTTATGCTCTTTGACAAAGTAATGCCACGTCTGAGAAACCCAACCTAGCAACAAGCCAGAAAAGGTGAGGAACACAGCCACAAAGCTGCTCACCGCAGCTCTTCTTATAACGGGGAACCAGCACAGAGGGCACTGCAGAAACTGTCACGCCTCCAGGAAACACCGGATCATGCTGGCATTAACGTCAGCTTTTCTGAAACGGCAAGGGCTTTGCTTCCCTCCTTTTAAAAAATGACCTGAGTCTCTGAAGATTTAATCAATAAAAAGGATTTCAGGAAGACGAAAGTTCAGAAAACACCCAAGTTCCACCTCTTGGAATAACCGGTGTTCACACACTGACCCTCACACGCGCACATGGTGGGAGACTGAGAATTAAAACCTGAGCTGAGCTCATGGAAACCTCACCACGTGCCCGACACCCCACGAGGGGCTTCACCGCCTCTCAGCCCCTTGGCCATCAGGGACGAACCATCGCCAGCCCCGTCTCTCCAGAGCAGGCCGGGTTCCTCCCCCAGAGCTGTCCCCATGGCCGTGCCCTCCTGCCCATCGTGCACAGCGTCCTCAGGGCCTTGCTGTGGCCTCTTCATGTCACCCAGACACTCAAAGTGGGGCACTGCATTGGAGACATGCATGCGCTTAACCTAGTAGATCAATCCCGTCTTGTAGGACCTACAGACTGCTCACTTATCTCATATTTTAAGAAATTAAACACATATTAATATCTAGGATTAATATAAAGTAATGTAACATATAACAATATAAAAGTTAATAAAACCATTGTTTTGTCAGTACTTAATGCTGAAATTTATCTTATATTTTATCTTTAAAAAACTAAGATAAACACCCAGGGATGACACAATTCTGCTCTGTGGATCGCTAGGTCAAAAGTTAAACACACACTGAGCGGTTGGCCTGGTGGTGCAGCGGTTAAGTGCGCGCGCTCCACTTCAGTGGCCCGGGGTTCCCAGGTTCGGATCCCGGGTGCGCACCGATGCACCGCTTGTCAAGCCATGCTGTGGCCGCGTCCCATATAAAGTAGAGGAAGATGGGGAGCCGGCCCGGTGGCACAAGCGGTTAAATGCACGTGCTCTGCTGTGGCGGCCTGGGGTTCACCAGTTCAGATCCCGGGCATGCACCGACGCGCTGCTTGGCAAGCCATGCTGTGGCGGTGTCCCATATAAAGTGGAGGAAGATGGGCACGGATGTTAGCCCAGGGCCAGTCTTCCCCAGCAAAAAAAGAGGAGGGTTGGCAGATGTTAGCACAGGGCTGATCTCCTCACAAAAATAAAAAAATAAAGGAAGATGGGCACGGATGTTAGCCCAGGGCCAGTCTTCCTCAGCAAAAAGAGGATTGGTGACACGTTAGCCCAGGACTAATCCTCACACACAAAAATAAAAAGTTAAATACACTATGATTTAAATAAAAAAGCTCCTTCAACAGCACAGAATACATATAATAAAAGGTGAAGTGAAAAAAAGTGGGGAACAAAATTATACATGCATTTTGACCTCAAGTGCCTTAAAAAGAAATAGGAAAAAATGATCGAGAAACACCCTGTCACTGAGGCTCCAGCAGGGGGTCCAGGCGGGTTGGCCCCCACTTCACTATGTGCTACTTTTTAAAAAATAAAAACCATGTATTACTTTTCATTTCCAGGGAGAAGAAACCCTTCCACGCAGGAACGAGCTACAGGTGCGACTTCTGGCCACGCGGCTCGGGAACTGCCCCAGGCAGGGAGACACTGAATCCAGTCTGAGCAGCCGGGAACCGAGGTGGCTGATAGGAAAGCTGGGGCCCACTGCCCACCCACCCAGCCAGGACCGCGGTCACCTGGCAGAGAGCCTCGTGCCATTGGAAGTCGACACTGACGACGTGACGAAGACACCGCTGATTGATCCTTGAGCCATTTCTGAAAAGAAAGAAAACAAAGCCAATGTCACGAAACAGAGACCACAAGAGACAGAGGCGCGCATGCTGAGACCAGACGCCACGCCCGACAGCTCGGATCTGCCAGCCTTTTCTGCATGACGCCACCTGCCAGAAAGCAGCCCTGCTGGTCTGGTGTGCGGCCACCGGGGCAGCCCTCTCTCAGAAGACACCAAAGTCCTTAATTCATGTGCAGTCACTGATGACAACCCAGCTGGGACATAGGACGAAAGCCATCGTCGTGAAGCAGAGGGCGGGAACCGGGGGAGGATGGACCACTGTCCACTGCCATCCTACAGATGACGGGTCTGTGCCAAGGACAGGACAGTGGACGTCAAGGGCGGTCAAGGGCGCATCAGCTCGGGCGTCCCGGCAGGGCAGTGGCTGGGGTCTGGGGGCCGGCAGGCACCAGTCTCACTGGACGATCTGCAGCCAGATGCCCACTTGCTCTGGACGCTCAGGAGCCCTGCAGCCCACCCAACGCCGGGGCTCTCGGGAATAAAGGCACCCTGCACAGTGGGGCAGGGACGGCAGCCTTTTCTCACCACAAAGCCCCGTCCTTGCCCTGAGGCCAGCACCCGCCAGCTCAGCAAAGCAGTCGTCAGAACGAGAGCCAGAGAGCCGCTCGCCGGCCAACGCCTTGAGCTCTTGCGCTGCAGGGACCACGCACCACCTCAGGGGACACGTCCGAGCCTGCCACACTCCTCAGGGAATTTCAATCTCCCCCACCGGGGCCCTGCCTGGAAGGTGACATCCTGACTCACAATCATCACATAAACTGCACAGCAAGCCACGAATGCCACTTGGGGACCGCCACACCCACACCCCACTCACTCCCACAGACCCCGCGACCCCTCACGTTCCGCTTGTCTTTGCTCGTGGTGCTGGCACTTGAGCCAACCTCAGTAAAGGAGGGCCAAACGTCGGGGACTGGGGGCCGTCCCTCACCCTGGCCACGTGGCCACTGTGGGCATTGGGACACAACTGACCTGTCACGTAGGGCTCCAATGCCTTCGGTACCAAGCTCCTCACCACTTTCAGGTCTTCGGCAGAGCAGCCGCCCGACTCCAGCCCACAGGCCATCCCCATGCGCTTCAGCACCTCGATGTCGTCGTGGATCTCAAACGTGTTGTCAAAATTAAACAGATACTCGAATCTGGAGGAGAAAGTAACTGTCAGAGAAGCACCATCTTCAAGACGGAGACAGACGCACTTGTTCAGGGCCCAGAGCGGGGCACCCACCCACTCCAAACCATGTCTGCCGTCTCCGCAAAATGCATGGACTCAGAAACAGACAGACACGAGAGGCTAGGGCAGCATCACAAGCCGCCTTCCAGCTCTACGGGCCCGGCCTGGGACACGGGACAGTCCACCCGCAGCTCGGGCTGCCTGCCGCCCCAGGACGGACAGCAAACACCGTCTGCTACTTGTGCAGCGTTTACACAGCTGCCCTAATAACAACCCTAATAGGTTTGATTTCTTTTCCTTTTAAAAGAGAGATACACAATCAGAGAAATGAGCAGTGGCTCTAAATTAATTATGCTAAAAGGCAGTATTCCTTAATAGTAAACTAGATACTTTTATAAACAAATGAACCAGATGGACTAGCCTCTTCCTCACACCACCGACTACAGCGTCCTTCACGTCTGACTTGCGACTCATGGCAGAGACACAGAACCTACTTGTCATTAGAAATGCTGCAGTCGATGACGGTCTTCTTGCTGGTGTTCACGAGGATGAAGGGCAGGTGGATGACGGAGTTGGGCGGGGGCGGCCGGCTGGCTTGCTGCTCCGCCTGGCGGTTTCTCTGCACCAGATTCTTGAAGGCAATTTGCTAAAAAAGATGAGCGATTGACATACCACTCGTAGCTAACACGTCCTCCCAGGCATCCTCAACGACCTTCCTCGAACCCCACCAGATGGCAAGGGGGTCTGGGCCCCTTTTAGAGATCAGAGCAAAGGCTGAGGGGCTGCAGGCTCTGTTGAGCCACCCGGCACAGAAAACGCATCCTGAGAAACCAAACACACGGAGAACTGAGCCCATGGAGACGCAGGCCCTCACAGAAAGACGCAGAGACGCAGACCCGAGACAGACAAACCCTCACAGAAAAGGACTAAAAGACGCATTGGCTCGGGAGGTTTCATTCCCTTGCCCTCTCCAGGAAGGGGTCCTCAACTGTCCGTGCCTGTCCCACCCACGTCAGAAGGCAGACAGTCGGTCGTGGACCTGGAGCCTCCCACCCCGCGGACCTGGTGGTCAAGGGTTTCTCCTCTGGGGGGGAGTGCTCAGGCCTGAAGCCAGAAAGCCAGGGCCCTGGGCCCTGAAATGACGTTTACCTTCAAGATAACTCACTTGCTGTTAACTTAAAGCCAGACAGACCCCCTCTGTCCCTGGCCGGCCTTCTCCAGTGCTGCCCGGCCTTCTCCAGTGCTGCCCGGCTACGAGACCCAGGACCTCGCAGCTCAGCAGGAGAGAGGTGGCCCTTTGGATTTTTTTGTAACTGGCAAGGCCAGACACAGAAGAAAAGAACAATTCATCCTAATGGGGGCAACTGAGTGGAAGGAAGAAGTGGGGAGCCGGGAGGGCCCCCGCCTGGTGCCACCTCCTCTCCCGGCAGTTCTGTCCATCTGCTCTTCCGTTTCCCGACTCCCCTCTGCCCCCTCGGCCCTCGACCACTTCCCCACCCACCAAAGCATCCCCTCCCCTCGGCTGGCCCCCAGGGGGGTCCGGGATGCCTCTCCTAAGGGCGATGGAGCAAGCCAGGCTCAGTGAGGCGCCCCGCGCTGAGCACACCTGGCCTGGGTGCCACACTCACCCTCAGCCATGGTCCACGGGCAGTGCTGGGCGCTGGGCCAGCCAGTGTCCCAAGCCCCACGCCGACCCCTCCTGGCCTTTCCCCAAGTTCTGAGACCACCCACCCTCAGCAGCCGGCCCATGCTGACCCCGCACTTCCTCCCAAGTGTCCTTGCTGCCACAGCTCCTAACACCCCTGGCCCTCGGGTTCTTGGATGCATGTGCCCCAGGGTCCTGGGGCTCCCCGATGCCCTCCAACCTGACACATGGCGCGTGACCTCTCAGCCCCCGGGGTCCACAAGCATCTCAGTAAATCACTGCTGAGCTACCCTGCCTTCCCTGACCCACCTCCCCCACGCTGGCAGCTGCCCCCAGCCCCAAGCCCGGCCGGGCAGCCCCACACCACGCTGCCTCAGTCCAGGGACCAGCCAGCCCTCCAGTGTGCTTCCTGCACATGTGTCTGCATTTTTGCTTCCAGCCCAGGACACGCGACTCTAGGACCCAGCAGGGTGAGGCCCATGCTCGGGGAGCTCTCTGCAGGCCCAGAAGCCGGCGACACGCACCCAATGACACGTGTGCTCTGACCACACGCGACGACCTCTGAGCAGTAACTGCCAAGACGCACCCCAGGCTCCCCTGCAGCTCATATCTCGTCGGGGCCCGCCACTCAGGACACGCTCCACACGTCCCCGAGGACTTCCACATGCCACCCCTCCTGACACTGAGACACTCTGTGACGAGCGACACTCACACTCTCTCTCTCTGGGAACACAGCCCACATCTGCGAGAGTTTGTGTCAATGACCCTGCACAGGAGGAGCTTGATGACTCGCTGTGAAATTCACATCCGGAATCTCCAAGCAGAGGTTTTATTTGCCACACAGGAATAGAATGAGCTGTAAGATGCTGCTGTTGAGAAGGAACTAAATTATAGAAGAAATAAAAATTACCTTGTCTCCACAAAATAAGCATGTCATTACCTGCAGAATAAGTTCTTGAAGCTGAGACTGTTTCTGTTTTATCCTTTCAAGTCTTCTCTGTCTTTCTACCTTCAAAGATAAACCACCAGTACAAGAAGTCGTCACAATTTGTTTAACACGGCATATTTTAAAATCCATATCAACACGTCATCTAAGTATGTTCTTGCCAAAAATGTCTGCCCCGAATCCCAGGGTGGGAGACAGACGAGTGTAGAACATGGCAGGTGCCACAGAAGATGGGAGAGTTTCTCCTCAACCTCAAAATTACACATCCTTCTCCCGTCTTCTCTCATTTTCTGGATATGACTGTGATGTTAAAAAAAAAAAAACACGCCACAAGCAAGGATTCAGAATTTACCTACACTAGAGTTCCCCGCCCTGACTGGGCCGACCGCCTCTCCCAGCCAGCGCATCTGCAGAGCCCAGGCAGGCTACACGGGCAGCGCACCATCAGACGGGAAGGGACAGGCCCTGATCAGAGAATTCGGGATACAGGGAAACACCTGTCCACCTCGTCCAGGCCCTGATCAGAGACCTCGGGACACAGAAAAACACCTGTCCACCTGGTCCAGGCCCTGATCAGAGACCTCAGGACACAGGGAAACACCTGTCCACCTGGTCCAGGCCAGGCGCAGACGGCACAGGACCTGTCGCAGGACCCGGGGTGCAGACGACAGCGCCTGCTTCAACAGACTGCTGGGGGTGAATCGACACGGACACACGGGAATGAAAGGCCGGGGTACCTCTAAATTCTGACATTCCTGAGCCGAGTTGGTGGGCAGACCGATCCACTTGATCTCCTTCTTCTCCTTGGAGATGATGTTCATGGCCATCAGCACATTTAAGGCATCGTAGACTCGCCGCCTTATGTTCTTCTGGTCGTAAGCCTGCAGAGACAGAGCGGGAGCATTCCAAACGATCCAGCAGAGCTCGCAGACAGACTCAAGGAAGGGCACCCTCGACGCTCCCGTGCGGTATAAGCCCATCGCAGCAGCTGCCAGCATCACTCCCAATGCGTTCGCAGACCGGCCGGGAGAGGGCGCTTCTGCTGGGGGAGTCATGCGACACCAGCCAGAGCCCGCGCCTGGAAACCTTCAGGGGTGACGGGCGTCCTAGCCGCACATGGGTGAGGAAGAACTCTTGAGCATGGTTCTCAGAACTTCTCCGCACATTTGAAGTTACTTCAGATGCAAACAGAGTGGGCAGTGCGATGCCAGTGCGCTCGCTGACAGCTCCCCCGTGCGGGCAGCGCACACTTACCGACTCGTTGGGCAGGATGTGGTTGTCGGCGGCGCTGAACTCCGCGACCAGCTCATCGGCCACCTCGTTGTAGGACGTGGTCCCCTTCCTCTGCACCTTCTCGCAGACCTTCATGGAGAAGTGCCGCAGGCCCTTCCCGTTCTTCTCGCCTTTCCTGCTCCGCTTCCTGCGGACACACCGGGGGCCCCTTAGCATTCTGGAGCCCGCCTGGAATCAAGACACACGCTCACCCCCAGGGGCCCGCATCCACTGGTGCTGGAGCCCACACGAGGCCAGCGGCCCTGACCCCATCTCAGAACACTGGTGGGCGTCCAACACCTCCTCTCTTTCTTTAAAGGCCAGAAAACCAACATTTAAGTGGCCAGACTTCACCTCTGTACCTCTCTCAGGAAAAACGGGGCAGAAGTCCACAAGGGCGGACAGGACGCAGCACTGGTCTGCTGCACAGACACACTGACACCGCTTCTTACAAGATGCCGACCAACAGCAGGGATTGGGGAAGCTTTACTGCAAACTTAGGAACTTTTAGGGCAAATATGAGGAGGCTATGAGACAAGGCGGTGCTGAGGCCGTGACGGCCGTCTGGCAGCGGGCGCCACATGCTGCAGGAAGCCAACGTCTCAACTCTTCAAGTCACCGTGTGGAGGGACCGGTCCCCCGAGGCTCTAACCGGGTGAACTTCCAGGACTGAGGAGCTTGGCTTCAGAGCCGACACAGACATGGTTCTGTGGCTTTGTTTTTGTTTGTTTTTAAGGAAAGTCGCACAGCTGACCTTCGAGTAAAACTGTCTACATCAGTCTGCTTTGGTGGAAGCAAAAATCAAAGCAGCAGTGTGGTGGGCCCCTGGGGGCCGTCGCTGGGGAACAGCGGCTACGTGTGGCTGCAGGGGTGAAGCTGTGGTGAGACCATCACATTCACATGGTGTTGCTGGGACGCCACCTCCCGTTGTGGACTACGGGAACTTCAAAGTCACCCTGCATTGAGAAGCCAGCTTCCTCCCCTTCTCCACCAAGAGCTGACCACCCTCTACAGTGTAGCCATCACCCAAAACCACAGGGGGCGGCTCTCCCGCCCTCTACAGTGTAGCCATCACCCCAAACCACAGGGGGCAGCTCTCCCGCCCTCTACAGTGTAGCCATCACCCCAAAACCACAAGGGGCGGCTCTCTGCCCTCTACAGTGTAGCCATCACCCCAAAACCCCAGGGGGTGACTCTCCCACAGCCCAACTGGTCCCTGATGAGGAAGGAGAAGCGGGCAGTGAGGACCCATCTCTCCTGGACATGGTGCGTCTGCCTGAGGCGCGGCCCTGCGGCCAGAGAGAGCAGAGTCATGACTGTAGGCCACGTGCTCACCCGGCAGACCAAGGTGAGGGGTCTGAAGGCTGGTTCTGGGAGACAAAGTGGGTGTTAGGGGTGTGCGGGCTTCCCACCACGATCGTGCTAGGCGCTGCAGGTCGCTGGGGCGTGCCGATCACCTACGGCCAAAAAAACAAGCAGACGATCAGAACCCCACACCCGACGCCGTCACCTCATCATTTCCCACCATCCACAGCCACGGCTGAGTTTTCTTAACCACATAGGCCAGAAGGAACAGGAGGGGTGAGGACCCGGCACCTGGCCCCTAGAGGACAGCACCCCACCCCCTGAACGTGGCTGTCTCCACCAGGCTTAAGCGAGAACCTCTCCCAGGTGAACAGAAGCAGCAGGAACATCAGGCAGCCCGGACGAGCCAGCCCACGGCACACACCTGGGGGCACAGCCCCGTCAGCTCAACCTCATTGTGTGGGGCCTGTAAACCGGGCGTCCCGGGCACGGACTCTGCGGGACCCTGCACGCCTCTATCTCCCTCTCATCCTCTTTTATGTCCCTTCCTTCGATGACTTGGACAGGATAAAACTGTCCTCCAGTGGTGCTAACAGAAGGCCAAAGACAAACAGGGAACAGCTCTCAACACAAAAGGGACCCGGGGCGGACACAGGGGGGCCCCCAGCTCATCCGTGTGCGGGAAGCCCTGTCTCGATGGCGGCTTCGTGGGGGACCCGGGCACCCCAACAGCACTGGGTGGGGAGGGAGCAGAGGCAGGGTTCCCTGCCCCAGGGGACACACCGGTGATCGCAGCTCTGGAGACGCAGCGCTGAGCCGCCCCCGCACGCCGTGTCTGGCACCCACCACCCTTCTCACTAAAGGAAGGGAGCCCTGCCTTGTCTTTTGACAACAGAGACTTAGAACTTGGCTTCCATCAGTCAACCTTCAAACGCTGACATGGGGACAGACATTGCCTCGTCCAGCCAAGAAAAACCAACTTTTCCAAGATCTTGCTGCACGACCATCTACACCAATTAACCGACTCAGGGAATTACTCGAACACCATTCCTCAGCCACCACACAGCACAGTGCCGGGGACAGGGCGGCCCCGAGGAGGGCAGACTGTGGCCTCAGGGACTTCCGCCTGGGCTATTTTAAGCTGGATGCCCCCTCCCGTCCCCTTCTTAGCGGGATAAGTGTGTTACCTGCACGGCCCTAATTCAGCTGACAGGGCACTCCATAAATTATCCCTAAGCCCAGGTCACTGCCAATGATAAGGACCCACAAACCACGGCAAGAAAAACAGCTCCAGCGAATTTCATTCTTTTAATTCCTATTTCCGGGGATAAAAGCTTCATCACAGTTTTTCTAACTGTAGATCACCTTCATTCAAAAGCATGAAATCAAATAGCAAATTTTCTGAAAAATGAAACAGGAGAGAAACGAGAACAAATCTCCCCAAGATGGGAAGGCCGCATGAACTTGTTCCCGCCCAGCGGGTGCGTTACAGGCGCCGAGGCTCGTGGCGCACAGTCCACACAGCACAGACTCCTGTCCCTCGGGTCCACCTGGACCCGCCGGTCGCTCCCAGGAGAGCAGACACAGGACACCAGCACGCCCCCGCAGGTGGGCAGAGGCCAGACGTGATGGCCTCACGTGCTCTGCTCCCCCAGAAGAGGGCCACCTAACCTCAGGGCCAGGGCCCGGACACGAGGAGAGCCAGGGGGCCAGGCGCACAGTGGGTGCTCAGTGACGGCTCACCACGAGAAGGGCCTTCCGACAGGACAGGCAGGTGAGCCCCGGAGGGCTCCTCGTGCCCGCAGGCCACACCCATGGTACCCACACCGCGGGTTCTCTCTCTTCTTTTCTATTTTACATGGAAATCTCGACCCACGGGCAACAGTCTGGGCTGTGAGCCGAGCACCCAGCACGGGTCAGGTGAAGTGGGGGGACTCAACGAGCCCCCAGTTATATCTTCACCCATGTGAGGACGAAGCCTCAGCTCCCCGGTCAGAACCAGCCAGTCCCTCACTTCTGACCCTTTGGCAAACAGCGATTTACAAGACGTGTACAACGTGCAGCCTTAACTCACAGTGCTGGGATTTTGTGAAGGATGAGTTACCATTACCAGCTCCACCCACGACACCTTGATTAAAATCAGCGACTTAGGGGGCCGGCCCCATGGCCGAGCGGTTAAGTTCACCAGCTCCACCTCAGCGGCCCAGGTGCACAGGTTGGGATCCCAGGGGTGGACCCACACACTCGTCAGCCAGGCTGTGGCGGCGCCCACATGCAAAGTAGAGGAAGATGAGCACAGATGTTAGCTCAGGGCCAATCTTCCTCAGCAAAAAAAAAATAAAATCAGCGATTCAACTTTCAGACTGATACAGTTTAAGGGGCACAATAGAAAAATCTTTATGTTAATCTTCCTCTCAACTATTTATACTGGCAATAAAAACAGAACTGTTCTAATACTTCATGAGGTTTATCCCAAGCTAAACTCTGCTGAAATATAATATACAGTACCTACAAAATAAAATAATAGGAACCATAAAGTAAAACATAAAGTGGAATAATTTATATCAAAAAGACATTTATTGAAAAGCTATGACGTGCCAAATATGGTCGAGGACTTCTACACACTATCACCTTCAAAACAACCACAGCGATTGTGCTAAGAAAACATGATCACATTTTCCTCACGGGCTGAGTGACAGGGAGCACACCTGCCTAGAACAGGAGCTGGGGTCTGAACAAGCCCAGGTGGGCAGTAAACGCCCTTCTCTCCTCACGGCCCAGGAGTAGGGACGACTTCAACCCAACCAGCATTGCGTCGGGAAGAGGTCCGATAAATCCCACAGGTGGGAGCTGGTCATGGGTGGGGCACACAGGGGCGAGGGTGCCTGGCAGGGTCCTGGGAGCGCAGACCCACCTCTGGCCCCTCCCGAGGGATGGGATGGGACGGGACAGGCAGGGACGCGGCTGTCCTGCAGAGCCCTAACCCCGCCATGAGCTCCGCACGGACACCACCCTCGTTTCCCAGGCAGGTGGAGCAACGTCCACCCTGATGAGGGTCAAGGCCAAGCTGCCCTGTCCTGGCCCAGGTCCCACCCTCCAGCCACACAGACAAAGCCCTGAGGAGGAGGGACACACCAGCACACGGAAACCACCTGTGCTAACCAACACTCTTGAAACCTGAGCAAGGTGACACGGTGACCATCCCAGCCCCACGAGCACACGACAGCAAACCACAGAAGTCAACCCCCCCAACCTCCATGCCGGAACCTGGGGGCCGCCGTCCCAGAGCCACAGCCTCCCGCCTGGCCTCACCACTTGCTGCGTGACGTTGACACTGGACTGTCCGAACGTCTTCGGCAGGAGTTGCTTCCCGAGCGTGTTCACCGTGGATGGGTGGACGGCCACCAAGGACACGACCCCTGCAACAAGCACACGGGGGTCAGATCTCTCCCGAGTCAGGGTCAAAGTGACAGTCCAGGACGACGATGCTTCCAATCAGAAACTCATCCTCTCCCCGCTGACCACTGTAGATCCGTGGCTCGACCGCCACGACTCTACCAAGCTTAATTCTCAGTCTGGGGTGCTGCACAGAGCTCGCTCTCCCGGACAGCTAGCCCCTCTGGGCATTTCTGCGTCCGAGAGCCGGGGGCTCAGCTGGCCCCGGCATATCCACCTGCTCTGAGCCCCTGGGGGGCATCTGCCCATCAACGCAACATTCTGGTGGGACGGCAAGACCTGGAGGTAACAGCTCGTAAAAGTCCACAATTGTCTGACAATTAAAAAACAGAATTTTAAAATCAGAATTAACTCGTATCCCAACATTTCTCTATATGTTCGCAAAACTAGTTTAGAAATCCAACAAGCCCCTTTTCCTTGAGAAGTGGAATCACATTTCTGTTTCCAGGAAGAAGAACGCCCTGTGAGGAGCGGCCCCCTCTGTTCCGAGAAAACCTCAGCACAGAGCCGAGGGGAAGGTCTCCGGGGGGAGGGGAACGTTCACTCAGTCAACAGGTGGACACTCAGAGCGTCCACGCCTGTGCTGTCCTCGGTCCGGGGGACACAACAGTGAATGAAATAATAAAATATTTCATTTTACATAACAGATAATAAAATATAAGATAGAGTAGAAAGGATAAAAATTCAAAGTATAAAAATAAAGCCCTTGCCCTGATGGTGTTAGAGGGCAGAGAGAAAATAAACAGGAGATACGTAAAATGAGTGGTGGTTCCCTGGGAATGAGGGCAGGGCACACAGTGGCCCCCGCAGGAGGCGGCATGGTTCGGCCCTGACGGAGAACCAAAGGAGAACCAGGCTGCGCAGGCTGCCTCCAGCAGGAGCTCGGCCCTCAAGTTCAGAGGGCCTCAGCTCCCTCCGGTGAAGGTCCACGTCCAGGCCTCTGCCACACAAGGAGAGAAGCCCGTTCTGGTCATGCCCCTGGACCCCTCAGGTCTCCCCAAAGCCCACAGCCTCTTCTGGCCAGCCGTGGGCGAGCGGAGAGCCAGGCTGGTCCTCGAGGGGGTTGGAGGTGATGGCTATGCGGGCGGGGCCTCCCCAGAGGCTAACAGCGGGACAACACCTCCCTCACGTCCCCGTCGGCATCGTCACGGCCTCCAGCCGTCCAATGAGACGGCGTCTCCCACTCAGCTCAGCCTCAGGCTTCAGTGTGGAACCCTTCACAATCCACACACTTCAAAGAACAGGCGTCTTCACAATTCAGGAAACAATGGGGTTTGCTGCTACATACCAACACCGAGCAATTTCTCTTAGGAATCTAAGGTGACCAATACAGACACCCTTCAGTTCAGCTGGCTAAATGCTAGTATTTTTACCAACGCCAACAGACACTAAAATTATTTTCTGTGAATAAGTTTATCCACTTTGAGTTTTTATTTTCCTCTAAAGATAAAGATCTGTATCTTAACAAAAGCAAATTTTTAAAATTGTCTTAGATATGTGAAAAACATTTTAAAAGACAAACATCAAGTTATTCTATTTTGCACTGAGAGATTTGAAATACATAGTTAGGCAATTAAACATTTCCCTTTTTGGATTCTCATACAGACTAGTAAGTTTCCAGAAATACTGGATTGATTCATAAAAAAAGATAGCATTGGGCTTTTTTTCCAACTTGCAAATGATTCTCTAATTTTCAATGAATCTGAAGAAAGAAAACAGACCTTGGAGCAGCAGCTTGCAGAGTCATGTCAACATCGGCAGTTCTCCCAACACCAAATTTTAAAGCTTATTTTGCACGTCAAAGTCAGAACACGTCGGTGGACAGGACCAGGCGGTCATCTTAGATAGCTAGACCCGCCGGTCCGGCCACAACACCGCCCACTACGCGTACAACATACCCACCCATAGCCACGGGCACACGTCTGGACTCCCGTGTTCTCTCAGCTGGGGTCCCGGGCGACGGCAGAGCGAGGCAGCAGTGGACGGGTCAGGGCTCTGCCCCGACCAGGGTCTCTCCGCTGTGTTTTCGTCAAGCGAGAAATTCTCCAAACACAAGCACCGTCTGCAGACAGGCCCGCTTCAGGCACCAACAATTGACGCCCGTCAGCACTTCGTCACAGCTGCCAGGAGGCAGCGGCAGAGCCCTCCTCACAGCCCTGAGCGGCCCTGCAGCCACTCTCAGGTCGAAGATGCGCCCGTCCATCTTCCATCTTTCTCCACGCGCGGCCAGAATCCAAGAACACAAGCACCATTTGTGGGGCCTTTAAAATTCAGAAAAGGCTGTCTATTGCACATATCCTGCATCTCCGCTCAGGCTGTTTCGGGGACTTGAGGATCCATGGAGAGATCTGGCTGGCGTCCTTGATCACAGCGCCGTGCTCCGTCATAACCAGCGACCACGTGAACACACAGACGCCACGGAAAACGCTCTCACTCTGCCTCACGGACGCGCGGCCGACGTCAGGCGGGCCCCCTGCGGCCGAGCAGGGCTTTCTCTCAGGCAGAGGCGCCAAAGGGGACCCGGTCCCAGCGACCTTCTGTGTCACAAGATTCACCACAGCACCTCCATGTGGCCGCTCCACACGCGCATGCATGCACGCACACAAGCACACACCACAGGCACACACACCACAGGCACGCACACACAAGCACACATCACAGGCACGCACACACCACAGGCACGCACACACCACAGGCATGCACACACAAGCACACACCACAGGCACGCACACACAAGCACACACACACCACAGGCATGCACACACCACAGGCATGCACACACAAGCACACACCACAGGCACGCACACACAAGCACACATCACAGGCACACACACATCACAGGCACGCACACACAAGCACACACCACAGGCACGCACACATCACAGGCACGCACACACCACAGGCATGCACACACCACAGGCATGCACACACAAGCACACATCACAGGCGCACACACACCCAGGGGCCGGAGCTGCCCTCTCCGAGGCTTAGGTCAACTGTTGACTCTGTAAAACTCGTCACTGTTGGTCAAGCTCAAGGATGGAAAGGTATCTCATTTTTGGTTTAATCTGGCCATAAATCAGAATGCTTAACACATTTTTCTGATCAAGACTGTCACAATCTATTTTTGGGGGCAGGAACTAGCATTTCAGTAACAAGACGGGTTAAACTGTAACACTGTCCAGGAATCGACTCAATAGAAATAGTATTGCTTCAACCGTAAAATGTGCTTTCATGTAAATTCTGCTTTCATCAACAGAAAAAGGATTCTAAAAATATTACATAAGCATATCTTTATAATTAGTAATCACGTTCTGTTAATCTATGTTTTAAGGTATCTTAAATTACGAAACTATAAGGTTTAGTGTTTCCTTGAAAATAATTTAAAGCAAACATTTTTAAATTTTCAGAGCCTAATGTTTCAAAAGTTACGATTTCGCCCACCATGCTACAAATATTCTGTCTGCTAACACGGCCCATGGTCCCCAGAACGAGGCCCGTCTGCCGCTGCGTCTTCACGGCTCTGCGGTGGGTGGGAGCGGGTACTGCCCCATGGCGCAGTGGCCCTGGAGCGGTTCTCTTCTCCCAAAAGGAAGAGCTTCCTTCCTTCCTGTCGCAGCGGCCACATGCCCCACGCACACCAAGCCACGTAAACACGGGAAAAACGGGCCCTGTGGGGAGCTCCTCTGCAGATGGAGGTGGTCCTCGCGAACCCCCGTGAGGACCCACACCACTCCTCCGCGGGGCAGCATTTAACGGAAGCTTGGTCATCGTCTCAAGCCCAGGAGCAAGGCTCACAGGCGGGCGTCGCTGCCGCGCCTTAAAGGTCCTTGGGGGAAACAGGGACGGGGGAGCGAGTGCCGACGCCTCTGCCCCGCATCCGCGGAGGGCGGCGTCGGGGGCGGACCACGTCTGCTGCCTCCTCACCCCTGGGCTCCCCTCCCAACCGCTGCAGAAGGGCCAGCCTGAATTCACCCCACGTGTGCGTGCGTGTGCGTGGGGTGCAGTCTCCACGTTTCAAGAGTTATAAATAACACGAACTTTCCAGCCACGCGTCAGCGCCAACTTCTCACCTCTCCTGCCTTCGTGCCCTGTTCTACAGCTGAAGACATCGAAGCAGAAGGAACGACACGCGTCCCGGGGGGAACGCCCTCTCACTCGATAGAGGACCGAGACGCGGGCAGCAATGCTCCAGGGAAGAGCGTGGGGGACAGCCCTGCATCTTGGGGCTGAAGACAGTGACCCGCACATGCCTGCACACACGGCTCAGAGCTCCTCAGGAGAAAGCCGGGTTTACGTCAGTAATCAATCAACAGGTATGAGAGCTCTGCATCAGAGAGGGGCTTAGAAACGGCCCAGAACGGCCCGGCCACGGAAACTGGTCACAACACTGCCCGGAAGGCAGTGTGCGAGTCTCAGAACATCACAGGCACACACACAGGGGGTCAGAAAGTGTCCCCCACAGTGAATACCGACACGCATCCACACTTCTAACTGTCCTTGCAGATACAGCGGGGTCTTTCTCAGTGAGCATACGTTATTTGTGTAATAAACACAAACTTCTCAATTTGAAGAGGCAGCAAGTACGATGCAGTGCGGACAAACAGAGGCAGACCAGCGCAGAGGGCGCACAGGCAGCTGTGGCCCCAGGTCGGGCCTGTGCAGAGGACTGGCAGGGAGCAGGCACGTTGGGAAGGGTGCGTGGGCACCTGCGTGGCAGAGGAAGGCGGCCTGAGCCCCAGAGCAGCGGCTCCCATCTGGCGGGAAGACAAGGCCCGTGGAGGAACCTCAGGAAACAAGGGCAAGATGAGGGGCCGGGCTGGGAGCTCCTCCAGGAGGAGGGGGTGGGGGCAGGGCACCTGGACAGACTCCGTCCAGCGGTGGGGGCGGCAGGAGGGAGGCAGGGAGAGGAAAGACTGATCAGGCCCGTGAAGTCTGAACACTGACACCTGCAAGCGTTGGCGAGGATGTGGGTTGACTGAGTGTGAAAGGGGGCAGCCGAGAGATGGCTCCCACTCCTCACATCTGACCAAAGCACAAAAGCCAACGTGCGCGAAGGCCCGCCTGCATCACCCACGAGCAGAGCCTGGAACAGCCCCGAAGGCCCCACGCCAGCCCTGCGTCAGCCTCTTGGATGCAAAAGCCTGGGGCTCAGTGTGTTTTTTTGCAAAACAGCTTTTTGAGTCTCGAAGACGGTGGTGGTCAACCTTGTATGTCCGTCTGCCGGGTGCTAGTCCCCGGTTAACAAATCAAACACCAACCTAGGGCTGCTCTGGAGGGCCCGGGGAAACCCGTGTGACAGACGGACCAACGGGACAGAGCACGTGCACCACAGGGCAGCAGTCAGACGACCTGGTCCTGCTCCCTCTATGTCCAAGCCCCCACCGGCCAGAACAGCACCAGGCTGCGTGTTTGGACAGACAACGGCTCCGTTTGTTAAAAACAAGTTATCTGGAAGGAGGAGAAACGTGGCAGCCTCGCCTGCGTGTGCTGGGGGAGAGCAGGGGAGTGGGGCAGCTGTGTGCCTTCCCACACCTGAAGCACTACTGTGCGGAGGGAGGGATGGGAGCCTCAAGCGCCTGGGGCCACACTGGTCCCAGCAGAACCACAGACACACAGGGACGAGCCAGGAGAGCCACGGAGGGGGCGACTTGGCAAGTCCACGGCCCACCACGGGACCAGAGGAGCCTGGTCAGGAGGCCTGGGTGCGTGGTCCAGGGGCTCCATGCGCAGACGTGAGCGGAGCTTCGGGGCCAGCAACAGCAAAGGCAAGCTGGACAACCAAGGCTGGAAGAACGCACAGGGCAAGACGAGGGGCCGCAGAGCACCAGACCACGCCCAGGATGGCCACAGGGTGTTACACACGGCACACGGAGCTAACACCAGAATATGCCAGCAGAATCAAGAAGCTATTTTCCGATCCCTCCAATTCAACTCCTTGGTTCACAACTCAATACAGACTCGTTCATAAGAAGGGAGGAGACAGCCAGCATGCGGCCCTAAGTAATCTTACTTGGGAATATTTCAACCATGGAGGAATTCAAATAAACACCCACAGGAAAGGCTCCCATCACTCCCAGGGGAGCACAGTCTATGGGTTTTTTCATTATTATTTCCGTTTCATCATTTAATAAAAAATGTAATGCCTGAAATTTCTGAAAATTTTTAATGTCCAATTAGTTACACTGAAATATTTCACTCAAGCAATCTGTGAACGCTAGAAATGATCAAGATAAAGACGTCTGCCAACACTGCATCCTCCAGGGGCTCTCCGTCCTTGGACACGAAGGGAAAGAGGAACAGCATCGGCAGAGAAGCAGGGACCCGCCACGACGTCCCAGAAGCGGAGACACTGGGGGACCACACATGGGCCCGCGGCCGAGCCCCGCTCCAGACGGGCGAGTGGCTGCTGTGAGAGGAGGAGAGATCAGCCGAGCCCTCAACAGGGTGCAGGGGGAGGGCGTGGACGGCCGGCACGTGGCCATGTGTGTGAGGCTCTGCAGGCAGGCGAGCCTCCACAGGCACCTGAAGGTGAACTCCCACTGGGACACGGGACAGGCATGAGTCCACCAGCCCACGACACCCAGGCCCCTCGGGGCATTGGGACCTGGCTCCACAGGGAGGAGTGTACGGGGAAAGAGATGGCTGGTTCCCATCAGCACTGCCAGCAACAGAGGGACGTGAAGGGGCTGGGACACGGCAAGACCAAGTGGGGCCTGGCACCTGTCTCAGATTCTCCCACAGTCACAGCAGGCACCAAGAGACCACCTATTTGGGCCTCGCTGTTAGAGTAAAAAATAACTGTATGTACGAGGATCACGAGAGAAACCAGAAATGAGCGGTCCTTAACCAGAACCTAAGCCTCACCCACAGGCCTCGCAGCTACCAGGACGGCTAGCACCAACAGGTGGAGGTGACGCTGCAGCCACCCACTCGCTCTCCCCAGCCCTGCAGCAAGGTCTCCGTAAGATGCAGCCAGCGTCCCCACAGCCCCCTCTGCACTCTCCTAACAAGCCGCATCGAGAGCCCCGCGCAGACCTGACACAGCCCCACACCAGCACAGCTGCAGCCGGCTGGTGCCGCCCATCAGCCTGAGGTGCCCGTCCAGCATTCCGACCTAGCAACTCCCCACCCCGGAGTTTACTTGAGGAAATAACCCAAGCTCAGACGCACAGGCCTGTGACGTTCATCACGTGTCACCTACAGGAGGGAAGTGCTAACTGACCCATCCCACGTCCTCCCGATTCCCCAGATGCAGAGCAGCATCGACCCCCCGAGCTACTACAGGTTCACGTGCACCTCACTGCCGTGGACGCCGGTCGCACCACCCGTGTGCGTGCCACGAGCCCTTAGATTCCAGTTTGCTTCAACAGTCGGTATGACTGGCCACAGAGGAGACGTTGGAAGGGCCCCCGCTGGCCGCAAGGCGGGAAGAACACAGTGGCCTATATTTTCTTCTTTATAGTTTTCTACATTTCCTGAATTTCTGCAAATAGTATGTGACTTACAAACCAAAAGACACTCAGCCCCCAGCATGTGTGTGCAGTGGTGCATCCCCCGGCCGTGGAGGGCTTCGGGCAGCAGAGCCCACAGGGGGGCCTCCACGGGTGACAAGGGGCTTCCACATCAGAGAATCGCATGAACACATTCATCAACAGACTCGCATCTCCGACACAGCGGCCTTACCTTTTCCAGGACTAAGGTTCTGGTCTATGAAGACCTTTAGCTCCCCGTTGGCTTCAATTAGACCGGCCTGCAGAAAGCAACAACAACAGCAATAAATACGACATCGAAGAGGGGACAAGCCGAGGTCGTCATGAGCATCCTCATGAGAGGGTGGTGTAAAGTAACACACTGGAGACACAGACGTCACCTTCAGGTAAACAAGGGCAGAGAGCCCGGGGGCGCCCAGGCCCTCGCAGGGGCCGGTGGGGCTGAGGCCTCCGAGTTATTTGGCTGTGATTATCAGCTTAAAAGATCATCTGAAGATTTCAGCCTTTAAAGCTTAGCCCTTGAGATACCAAGGAAATACTGCTTTTATTCATGAATCGGCACGTGTATTTCAAATGGTGGTGTCTGAGGCGGGCACAGGCGGACCGCGGGTGGAAATGAAAATTCATTCAACCACCTGGGAAGGAACCCGGCGATCCAGCCTGAGAACAGGGCAGGGCCTATGCTTGGTCAGAGCCCGGGGAGCAGTGACGCCTCCCCAGCAGGGAGCGGACACACCTCCGTGCACAGGAGGAGCGCGGGCCTGGGCCAGGCAGCCGGGCTCCGTCCCTCCCTGCCCCTTCACGACTGCAGGAGGCCCGACACCCCAGCACCCCCACCTCGTAACCGGGGTGACCACAGGGCATGCTAGGCAGGACCCATACAGCAGCGCCCACTAGCGGGGCCAGTACCTGTAGGTGCAACGCAAGGTCAGATGAAGGGCAGCACGCACAAGCACAGAAGAGGCCGGGGGAACGGAACGTCACAGTGCCCGTCTCCAGGTGGAGAAACGACTGGGACCTATCTCCTGCCTCTGTTTCTCCAGATTCTCCATCAGGAGAACTCAGGTCCTAAGGCCTGATGGGCATCCTGCACGGTCAGCGCTGGGGCTCGTGCAACACCTGCCCCCGGGTCTGAGAACCATGAGTCTCTCTTCCCCACCAAGGACCAGAAAGAGCATCCATGGCCCCCCACAAACACCACTAAGGTTCCGCCGGGGTACCAAGGGGGCTCGAAACCCAAGCCTCCCAGCACCTGACATGCCAGGGGACATCACACGTGTGTGCACACACCTGTGCATGTAAACACACACACACTCACAGACTCATACGTATACACACCGACACACACCATACACACCATGCAGGTGCACGCATGCACATGCACACACGTGTACACACCTGCACACAAATACACACACATGTACACAAACGAGATGGGTGAGTCAATCTGGGCAGACGGGCCTCCCCTCCCTCACGCCCAGGCCTCCGACAACCAGAGACCAGGGCAGCGGGCTGCAAAGTATGAAGCCCCAGGAGACCCAGGGGCCCAGGCTTGTAGGGGCTCACACCCGCATATACACAGTCACTTTGCACACACGCACCAGAGCGAGCGTTAAAACAAAACCCTCTGGATTTCCCTCCTGGATGTGCAGGCACAGAGCCAGCCTGTGAGGGATCAGACACGGCCCCAGGAGGCCAGGGCCTCTCACAGCTTTCATTCTCTTCCGCTCTGGGAAAAACGGCAGTGCCCAGGGGTCCGGCGGGGCTGGAGCCCCGTCCCCGGAGGAGCCTCAGGTCTGCAGCCTCCGGAAGGGACCTCCTCCGAGTGCACGTGTGGCGGCGACCAGCCCGGAGCACACAGGTGCAGCCCACCTGAGACCGGCTGCGGAGACGGCCCGCCTCAGGCCCTGCCCCAGAGGGGGACGGGCGCACCATGCCCATGAAGCCACAAGAAACCCAACACGCCCAGATGCACACTCCCTGCAAGAAACCGTGGCAGCAATCCGACCCACTGACCTGACCCGAGACGGACGTCAGGGCCACTTGGCTGAGGGACCACTGCCACGCCTCTGAGCCCAGCAAGGCCAGGTGGGCCATTTCCTGGACTCTCCAAAACTCCACCCACCCAGACAGGGAGGGTGCCGAGCGCCTGCCCGCGAGGGCATTCACACTGACACATTCACACTGCCCCATTCTGAACCCCCCGACCAGGAGCCGGCTAAGGATGGACATCACGCTGACCATGCGGCCACTGCCATACAGAGCAGGGCAAGCCCGCACGCCCGGCCAGGAGAAAAGGACCAGGGCAGCCGGGCCCAGCAGGGCGTCCAGCTCTGGGCTGAGGAACCGGTGCAAGTGCTGCTGGGAGCCTGGTCACGCTGGTCCCAGCCACGTCCCAGGGACACAGGCCCAAAGCACCCTGGAGCCACAGAACGCCCACCGCCACAGAGTGAGGACCCAGCTGGGGTCGGGAAGGGCTGCAAAGGCCACGCACCCGACAGAGGCCAGGAGACAGCCTGGACCACCCTCATGCTGGACGACAGCCACTGTCAGATGGCCCGGCCCTGCACAACACTGGCGCCCCCGGCTTGTCCCTCTTGCAACCCCAGGGAGCTCATCGGCTCCATACAAGGTGGCTCTGACGTGCTGTCCATCATCCTCCACCAGAACTGACACAGGAGTGTACGCCCAGTGGACAATGCAGCTGGCGGCCATAGAGTGCCAAGACTCGACGAGAACAGGGCCTGTTACTGGTCCTGGAGGTCTGTCTCGGTGGGTCCGGGCCTCTGCCCCACCCTATCTCAATGAGGCCACTGGGTGCTGCTCCACGCCCTGGTACACTGACTGCCCACAGGAATCGACCTTTGACATGGGCCAAGGAAGCTGCAATCACTGGCTGTCAGACGGGAGCCTCTGACGTGTCGCAGGAACCTCCGGATGCTTCTCAGTCCTGCTCTGACCTTTCGCGTCAGCCCCGGCGGGGACCTGACCCCTGCAATCACTCCGCAACCCAGATCTGGGAAGCCCAAGGCCCCAGGAGCTGACCCGTCACTCTGGGGGACGCACAGCCTGACTCAGGCGTGTCAGTCAAACCTGCTCTCTCTTGGGCAGAAACGCTTCATCTTCCCTCAGCCACACGCTTCTGCGGTAGCTGCCCGGTGAGTGGAGGGGCCAGGAGCACACCAGCACGGCCCTTTCTGGAAAAATCTGAGCATGGATAAGGAGACCAGTGTTTCTCTGCAAGCCTCGATTTTATGATCTAGAGCTGAGGAGTAACAGGAAGACACGGGGACAGGAGATAAGGGAAGAGAGCAGGTGAAGAGAACACAGCAAACCACACAAGCACCAAACTAGGGACAGAGGCGTCACACCCACAGTTCCGGCCACACCTGCACACAAGCAGCATTTCTGCTCCTGGACACCAGAAAAATCCTTAAAGTCTACTTGCTCACGCTCATTACAACTATGTTTCCGCCCCCTGAACTCCAGAAAGAACCTAATGTAGACAATCGGGCTGGACCTTTAATCCACAGCCACGTCCGTGATGGACAGCTTGTGCGAATTCCATCAGCCACGTGTGCACCACTCAGGGCTGGACACTCGGTCGCCACCTGCGTCTCACGGGTCCTCGTCGCCCCTTGTTCTCGACAGCGAGAACCCCAGTGCACGGGGCCTGCGAGAAAGCAAAGCCGACGTCAAAGCAGACTCTGTCAGCCGCGGTACAGCTGCCTCTCGGGCCTGGACGCCGAGGGCCCGGGGCCGTCCTCACCACAGGGCCAGGGCACCCCAGCTGTGACGTCGCCCTGAGAATGCCCGACCCACAGGCGTGCTTCCCAGGCTGCGCTGCCTCTGAAAGACCTCTCCCCAGAGCTGCCGTGTAAACAAGCACAAACCCAGCCCAGCCAGGCGGGCGAGACCCACAAGATGGGAAATCCGACCAGAGGAAGCCGAGCTGCTGCTGACCAGCTGTCCTGTCCCCACATGGGGCAGCGACCAGCTCCCCCACAGCGCGTCTGACCGGCACAGAAATCATCCCTATTTCACAACATGCCGTGTGTTAAAATCGCAGAGGACACGCAAGCACGCTTTTCCACTGAGGAGCTCAGAAAACCAAAACACAGCTCACAGTTCTCTTGTTCACAGATCATCTGAACAGCAACGTGAGAACGTTCTACAAACCACCCCTGGAGAACGACCTCCTTACAGACAGAACCTGGAGCCCACAGACCCCAGACGGCTTGAGGGGAGTGAGCAGCCAGCCTCTGGGAGGCCCCCGCCCGCCCATCCCTCCCTCCCCAGTGGGCTCTTGCCGGAGATCAGATGGAGACGGAGGGAACAGCGGAGTGTGACCCGGGGCTGGGTCATTGTCTCCCTGGATTGCTCACTCAGGAAAGCTGGCGGCAGGTCAAGGACGCTCCAGCAGCTCCACGGAGAGGTGGGGTGAGTAGATGTGAGGGCCCCACCCACAGCCTCCTTGGAAGCAGACTCTCCCGGCCCCAGGCCTTCAGATGGCTGCAGATCAGGGACATCTCGACAGAGCTTCCCCAGTGAGCAATCCCCAAATTCCCAGCCCTCCGAACTGTCCAGGGGGACACACGTTTACTGTTATTCTCAGCCACTGAATTTGGGGGTCATTTGCTTCACAGCAATTGATAACAGTGGTTAAAGATTTTTCTATAGAACATAAAAAAAGTGCTTCTTTTCTTCAAACCAGGGAGTCACAGAAAGTATTCTCAAAGCAAATCTTGACAGTACGGGCAGCTTTCCCGACATCATGTGAGTGACTGACAAACGGTCACGACCAGAACAACTTACCCAGGTCTCCTGGTCTCAGATAAAGACCAACAGCCACATTTTCCAGTTGCCTCCGTGAGGAGTGAGGCCCTGGGAACGTGGGCTGTGGTGGTCTCTGGTCAGCCAGGGGGAAGGCTGCTCGGAAAAGCAGAGCCGCTTCCAACAACTGAGCAGTTACAGGCCTCATAGGGAAAGCATCAGAGCAGGATAGACCCTCGAGGCCAACTGGCCTCCACCACGACTAACCACACCAGTTCCCACACTAGCTCATCATACAATGAGACCACACATTTTCCCAAATCCAATCCGAACCCAAGGCCCCAGCATACTCCTTCCAATTCTGCTCTCTATGAAGGCGACAGACGGGTCCGTGGGCTGAAGACCCACTTGGAGCAGACACGAGCCCACCCACTCCAGGCCATGTGTGGGCCCAACATCATGTCTCCACCACCCGCAGGTACAAAGCCCCCCAGACAGAGCCTCCCACATGCACAGTGGCTGGTGCAGGGGACACTGTGGTGGCACGGGTGGCCCAGGCCCCAGCACTGTGAGAACACACTACACGGGACGGAACCACCATGACAATGTGGCAGTCAGGGGAGAACCCACGTGAACTAATTCAGGGACACATGGAGAGGTCATCGGTGTCGTCACCCAGAATGGCAGCTTCAGCCTTCTCATAATGGTGTTTTCTGAAACACCGCCCCCTTCGTGGAGCACGAGCCCCAGAGGACGACTGAAAACTCATCACAACCCCGTCAACAATTGTGAGATGCAGCAAGACCCAGCCAGGCACAGTGGAAAACACCGTCGTCCCACGGAAGAGAGCTAGCTCCCTCCTGCCCACTCGACCACACGTGGTGGGCTGCAGGCCTGTCACTGCCACTCGCTGCTCTCCACCTGCAAAGAGCACACCTACCCCACCTCTGCCCCACTCTCGCTGCCCTGTGGTCGGCTGCCCCTTGGCCGGCGTGACCCTGGGCAACTCTGAAGTCCGGCTCCGTCCTCCTGCTGCACCAGCCGACCTCCCTCACCGCCTGACGGGGATTACAGCTTGACATGTGAACCTTTAAAGATCCACACACGGGCTGACGTGGGACTAGGGGTCCCCAGGGGGTCCTGGGGCACAGGACAGCCAGAGCTCAAAGCAGGAAGGTCCTGGACCAGCTGCAAGAGGTCACTGTGAGCAGTTATTAGCGACGCCTCCACAGGTCCGCCTGCTGATGACGGCACTGCTACGAACAAGACTCATAAGGGGCGCAAACCAGCCTGCAGAACACGGCTCCTGCCTGCGCCGCGTCCCTGCTCCCCTCTCCTCCCAGAACCCAGGACTCCGGGGGCGCCAGGCGAGCATCTCACCCCCACCAGCACAGCAGGTCAGGCCAAGGCCACGCAGCAGCCACGGCATCGGACGTACTGCAGGATGCTCCACGGTGGACTCTCAGAGCCTCCCTGGATTTCCGTCGTGAAGCCAGAGGCATAGGTTGACAGTTGTAAACCCTACAAACTCCAATTACACAACCACAGACATCAAACTCACTCGGTCACCCCGTGCCCCCCAGCCCAGGCCGCCCCTGCAGGCGCTGACGACGAGCACCAAGACGCACGCAGTTTTTATCATTTACAACGCATTACTGACACTGCAATTAATTTAAGATAAGCGCACCAGACTTGTTTTCCTACAAAATCTTTATACTGAAGAGTCAAACCCTGCTTCCTAGAGGGAAACGTCACACCGTGAGATGCGTCCACACACCAACGGCACAGGCCCCGTCTGCCCCAATTAACCTTAGTTTTTCTCAGAAAAAGTGTATTCAGCCTTTTGTGTTTGTACTCAATAGAAATGAAAGTTGATTATTCTCTTATATTAGATAAAATTATCCCATTAATAGTACAATAACAGTAAAACACATAACCTGCTAGAAAAAGCTGAACCAATCAAAAACGAAAACTAGGAAAGTGAATACGATGATTTTACTTAACTTGGCAAACGTACTAGTTTAGAAACAGGGACAGATTCAACCCCCGTGGCCGCCGCGAGGGTGTGCGATGACTACCACGCTTCACAGGCAGCCCCGGGCCAGGCCGCGTGTCCCCCACACTCCGTATCACCCCACTGGCCTCCCCGTTCCCCACCCACCCGCCTCCTATACCGCACGTGCCCACAGGTCCCTCCCAGCGCCCCCAGGAGAACCTGCAACTCCTCAGCTGGACAGAGACCCAGGCTCCGGGCCCAGGGCCCATCCGCCCCTCTCAGGGGCTGTCAGAGAGCCAAGGACTCCTGACCGGGTGGCAGGGCACAGCTCAGGGCCGTCTGGGCTGGGCGTTCACATGGGAAGGGTCCCTCCCAGTGAGAAGGGGAGGGGTGGCCGGTGCTGGCGAGGCCGGCAGGGCTGGGCGCAACCCGGGAGAACCTCTCTGGCACTGCCAGCCCCCGCCCTCCACATTCCCTGCCGCCCGACCCAAGTCCTCTTCACCCTTCCTAACTTACTACGCAGGTCACTAATGTTGTCCCTGCTGCCTCTCCCCTCCAGGACACAAGCTCTGTGAGGGCCGAACGTTTGCCTGGAAAGAAAACCAGGCAGCAAGGACCCCAGACGTCCTGACCAAAGAGGCTCACCAGCCCGGAGGAGAGGGGCTCACTCTAGCGTGAGGGTCGCCGGTCTCCGCCACAACGACCAGCTGGGCCGCCGCAGCACCAGAGCAGCCACAGATGGCATCAAACAAGTGGCAAGGTTGTGTTCCAATAAAACTTGATTTACAGAAACAGGCGGTGGGTCAGGCAGCTTGCCAACTGACACGCAGGTGTCAGTCAAAGATGAAGCAAGAAAACACAACCATGAGGCCAATGAAAGGATGAGGGGCAGAGGTTTTAAACAGCATAATGACGTGAAAACCTGAAAAAGATACCACAGAAAAAGAAAACTACAAACCAACCTCACTTATCGCTATTTATACAAAAACACTGGCAAATGTAGCCCTCCAAGCACATTACCAGTCCACAATGGCCACGCGAGGGACGACACCACGAACAAGCACGAGGAACCTTCGTGTACTATTCACCTCACCGCCTCAGCAACGCACGTCATGAGGTCAGGTCTGCCTGACTCTCTCATCACAATGGGCTCCCTCCAAGCGACAGTTCACACGCACGCACACCAGCCACCAGCAACTGACCAACAGTAACAGGCCGGAGCACTCCGGAACCACAGGGACACAGAGTATGTCGGGGCTGTCTGGTGGCTCCTGCACCCATCAGACAACTGACCAGGAGGAGGACAGGAGTCATCACTATCAGTCCCCGTGAAAACCATGAACAAAGCTAGTATCACATCAACAGCTTTCCTTCCTATCAGCAACAACCTGGTACAAAAGATAAAAATTAAGCCCCTTTCACAATAGCAGTAAGAACATCAACTACCCAAGAGCAACCTCAACATGAAAGTAGGCAGAGACAGGAAGAAAGCTCCCAACCTCACAGAGGGACACACACCACACTACTGAGCAGAAAACGTTAATTCTGCAAATTAAACTGCACAATAAATGCAACTTTAATCAATATCACAAGCTTCAGGTTGTGAATCGAGAGAATCTGATTCAAACTGAGAATCAAGAGGTTTTTAAAAGGGCTGGGGAGCAAGCCGACCCCCGACAGAGGACCTGACTGCGAGCCAGGGCCCTCCTGGCAACAGCTCCTCCTGAGACCCGCCCTCACTTGCTCCGTCCTGTGTTTCCTGCGTAGCCCTCCCTCAGACTCCAGGTGGACAGGGGCACGTCCCCGTGGACGACTCTAGACCAGGCAGGTCCAGCAGATACAGCCTGTGGCCGGCTCTGGGAGTGGACCCCCTGCAGGCCTGGAAGCGCCCAGCACCAAGAGGTGAGGCGGCCTCCCCCCTGCAGGACTTCACGTCCCTGCCCAATCCCCCTCGAGTGTGGCCTGACCTGGTGACCGAACCTGCAAAGGCCAGGTTAGGCCTCAAGAGACCAAGACTTCCGCCCTGCTGGCACGCACGTGTGCGTGCGTGTGTCTTTGTCTCTCTCCGTGTCTCCCTCTCCATCTCCCTCCCTCCCCCTGGCTCGCACGCTAACTCTGATGATGTAAGGTACCCCAAAGTGGGGCTCATGTGGCCAGGAACTGAGGGCAACCTCCAGCCAACAGCCCTCAAGAGACTGAATCCCAGCAACACACTGTGGAATAGAACAGCAGGGAACAGAACGGTAAGTTCATTTACGCAAAAAAGTGTGTAATATGTGTGTACGTTTAAACACACATCTAGGGAATTATCCCCCAAAACAATCACCAAAATATTTTAATAGAGTCATCCTGAACTAAGATTTCAGATGACCATTAACTTTCTTTCTGATACCCTTTGAATTTTTAAATAAAATCTATATTTCTGTAATTGGATAAAGCATCAGGCTACTGTCATTTTCTAAACAAAGGACAGAGTCCCCAGGATAACAAGATTTAGGGACGATGAGGATGGAGGCCGAATGCCGCAGAGCCGAGGTCAGGACCCCACGGGGCATCCGCGGAAAAGAGACTAAGATGGCGGCGAGAGCCCAAGGAGCAGAGGCCACATCCACAGAGAGTGGACAGAGCAGGACAGGAGGTCCTAGACAGCTGGCCGAGCCACAGGCAGGGCAGAATTTGGCTGGAGAAGAGAAAACCGACAGTGCAGAGAGGAAACCTCCAGGCGAAAGCCAACCCTGCCCCAAGACTGAAGTGGCTGCAGTAAGTGGGCCCCAAGAAGCCCACGGCCTCGAGGGAGAGTCTCCAGGCAGTCAGTGAGGGGCGTGGAGGAGGCAAGAGTTAAAGCTACAAATTCCAGCAGGGCAGAGGAAAAGGAGAGGAACGGGTGCAGCTGACGGGGAGGGTTCTTTTTGTGCCAGGAGCAGAGGATAAGTCGCCAGGATCTGAAATTCCAGGGAGACCCCAAGTTCTCTGGGGGTGAGGGGGACTTGACATCAGCGATCACCCAGCTACAGCTGTCCTTCCCCCAAGATAAGCAAATCGGGGCTCAAATGGACAGCGCAGGTTAACTTCCTCAGCTCCTCTCTTTGGTCGGATGTGGCCGTCTCCAGTCTCTCCCAGCTCTGAAGTGCCAGGATTCTCCAGCTCCTCTGCAGTAGCACCCGCCTCGGCCTCCCGCACACGGCATCAGAGCCAACTCTTCAGAGAGTCAGTACACATCAACACTTCCATCCACCTCCTGCGCCACGCTGGACCCGGGTGTCAACCCAACATGGAACCATTCACCCTATCATCCTCCCCCCACTCCACACAGCACCCCGAGGGAAGTGCCTCTGCTCACGCCGAAACATGAGGTCCCGCGTGCCCACCGGATTCAGTATCTCTCAGCCCCAGAGCCACAGCCCTTCCTAGAAAGGCGCAGATCCAGCCACAGGATCTGCTTCTAGCCCAGCCTCTGACTGCGTCCTCCAGGCACCACTTTAAACCTCGGCTTTTCTGCCAGAAAAATATCAAATTTATTCTAGAATAGGCACAAATGCAAAACTGCCTCGAAGAAAACATAACATGGTTCCAAAACAATTTTTAAATATTTGCTTATGTCCCACTTTCTGGAGTTTCTGTGGCAGATTTGCACTGGGTTAGCTGTGTGCGGTGTGTATTGCCTTCTCTCACTGCTGAACAGTGGAGGGTAAGACTGCTCACCGGGGCCTGCTGGGGACACGGCGAGGCAGTGACCAGAGGACACACAACGGCAGGCTAGGATCCGATTCATCAGTAAGTCGCTCCCCAGGAGAACATGATTTCACATTCACTATAATGACAAAGGCTGGACCAACCAGAGGGCTGCCCTGAGCCCTTCTCTCCTGAACCAAAGCCGAAGCCATGTTTACCTGCCCCACGGCCACCCTCACCTGGCCACAGCCCCTGACAGGGAAGCCCCGGGTGCCAGGGCTGCATCAACCCAACCCCATTCTAGCAGGCCCTGCCCCAGGGCAAGTCCCTGCTGCCCACCACCCACTTGACTCCTCTGAACTGTGCCAAGGGAAGCTGGAGGTGGGCAGGGCAGAGACCTGTCTGCAGGAAGACTGGAGGAGAGGCAGGGAGCAGGGCCGGAACTAGCCGTGTGGTCCCCAGGCGCTCATGGCAGAGCAGCATACCCCCTGCACGCTGCCTCTGGCGGCCTGCCTACTTCACCCCTGAGCTCGGGCTCTAACAAGGAGCTGATCCCTCGGCCGCACGAGGAGTAGGGTCTCCCCCAGAGCTCTGATCACACCAACCACTCACGGCCAAGAAGTATGCCCCGAGGCCCAGGTGCAGATCCCTCAGAGCCTCATGCTTACTCTCTAGAACCCACCCAAGTGCTTCCTGGGCCAGCCGAGGGCATGACACGTTACATCCCTTACTCTTCACTACCCGAGAGGAAGGCACTCCATTACCCTCATCTTACAGATGAGTAACCGAGCCCCAAGGTGGTCACACCACCAGGCAGAGGCAGAGCTGGGACCCACAGCCAGGCAGTGCAGGTCCCCTCGGACCACTGCCTTTGTCCTGACGTGGAAATTGCTTCCAGGGAAACTCCCACAGTCCTGCGGCCTCGCGCGCACTCGGGCGCCGCCCGCCACTCCAGAATGGTGGGGAGTCCAGCCTGCGGCCTCTCCTGGGAACAGCACAACCAGAGGTGGAGTGACTTTCTGCTCATCTAGGATATTTATTTTATGAGCTAATTTTTAAAATAATAACACACTAACCTGACTTCTCTACTGGGAAAGTTGTTGCAGGACACTGTTCTCCCTTCAGAAAGAACCCAAGTCTCGTCCTAACAAAAACTGACTCATCCAAGGCTGGGAGCTGGAACAGGACGGCGCTCTGCGCGGGGCCCAAGGTCTGGAGGCTGCAGGGGGCCCAGGCGGGCAGTGGACGGCAGGGGACGGACAGCTCCACTGCACGATGCACTGTGACAAGGGCAGCCCCATCTCCCACCATCAGCCCTTTCTCTTCCCAGGGGAGAAGGACTCAAAAATACAGACTAAGCCGAGTTTCCAGGACCACGGTCCACACGCTATCAACACATCACTCAAACAACAGCCTGCGACGTGGGGAGGACAGAGCCACCATCATCACACGAGAGGTCGGGGCCTACAGTCATTCAAGAAACCCACCCCACAGAAACCCACCACTTATCCTTTGCCCCAAAATGAGATCTGCTCTCGAAGCCCCCACGGAAGCCACTTTACAGTCTGTTAAGGAAAAAAGGGGTTATATCCATGGGAGGAAGGTGTCCCTGGTAGTCCCCGCTTCTGGCCTGGAAGTGCTCTGCTAACATAAGGTGACAGGCCAGGATTTCAAAGTTGCAAAACCCCGTGAGATTGTTTAATTCTGTGACTTCCCTCCGACCCACACTGCGTGTGTGCTGGGGGAGGGGCATGTCAGGGCATCACAAAACGAGGGTGAAACACCCCATAATCCACAGTCATCCTCACCTACAGGCTGCTTATCTGGACAATATTAAGGCAAACATTTGTCTTTAACACTGCACATTGTTTCAAACAGGTACCTAAATTTTAAAAAAGACAGATTTCAAAAGAAGTGCTAGAGCAACAGTGTCCTCCAAGAATAAACAGCTTCTTCATCTGGGTCACTCTAAAAGACACCAGACCAAAGAGGGGTACGATCTTGTAACTGATGCCAAACTCAGCCCTGAAACAAATCCAGAGGTTAAATTCTCACGTAAAAATCTCCCTTTTCACCCTTCTTCCTGCAAAATAGGATTAAGGTTCTATCAACACAGATGCCTAAAATATTTTCACTCAAATCCTGATTTTTCTGAAAAGCAAATAAAACAATAGAAAAATAAGCCCACACTAGGTGCTCCAAGTCATTAATGCTTTCAAGCAGAGGAAGTACGATATTGTGCAATAGTTGAAAAGATCCGACGGGCTATACTTATGCTGTGCTGTAACCGCTGACCCAGGAAGTCACGAGGGTGCGGACGACCATCGTGAACCTGGGCCTCCCAGAGTCGATGACACTGAATAGAGACGAACACAACACACCACCAAGCAATGACGGAAGAACACCTAGACTGCCCGAAAACGACCTGTATTTCACGTTACAACTCAAGGTGTGTTCTCTGTGGGTCCCACGGAGCTGATGTTATAGTTACAACTCCTGCTGAAGCACAAAAGCAAACCTAACGTTGACATACTAACACTCTGCCGTGAAATTACAAAGGTTTACTCTCCTTAACCTACAGTGATGCAAATCAGCAGGAAATAAACACCTGAACAGAAAAACGAGCACAGGATATGTTCATCAACTCACAAAGAATAATACTGTTTTAAAATAAATACTGTTTAAAATATTTTATTTTAAAATAAAAATATTCAACTTCTAAATCAAAAACTGCAAACTAAAACAAAACACAATTTAAAACTTCACCTATCAAATGGAACAAGTTTTATGGGTTTTTAAATTATTATCGAACTCAATGTTGAAAAGGGAACGTTAAAATGGGCTCCCTTCTACAATCGGATGGAAGTAAGTGTAAATGGTGCAGTCATTCTGGAAAGTCACCTGATGATGTCTCACAGACACGGTGCATACGTGTGCTTGCCGTCCATGCATGCCCATGCACACCCAGGCACGTCCACGAGTATCCACGCGGACCTACCCTCCCAAGAATCTATCCTAGGATGTCACCAGGGATCTGTGCAAATCTGAGACTTCATGGGAAACCACCGGAGTCCTCCCGGGGCCGGGGACCACGGCACAGCCGCCCAGTGAACAGGGGATCTGCTGAATCAGCTGTGCTCGCCACTCCCTGCAGGAGGCCAGCAGCACCCCGGACTCTCGGTCCCCACAAGCCCGCGCCCCACGAGCTCAGCAGCACGGTCGCTCACTGTGTGCACGTCTCAGCACCAGGCGACACCAGCTGGATTTGTTATTAGAAGCCTGGAGAAAACTGCAGACAATCGAGAGGCTGCCTTCAGTGCCTTTAAACGTCTTCTGTGCTCTCCACCCCTCTAGAGAAATCAGAACTGGACGTTATGGGTACGGTTTACGCAGGAAACTCAAACAGGTGGACCAGTACGCCAGGAAAGGGCTTCACCCTATAGCCAAAGGACTGGGGAGCAAGCAGACATTGGTTTCAATTTAAAATGACATGTGCGGGTATGTATCCTTTTTGTTATTTCCCATTTTAACTGTTTCTCCGTAAGTGACCATCCACAATCCTCCCACGTCAAATAAACGCGCAGCTGCTAAAAATAACGCGGCAGAAAAAAATGACTGACCTGGGGAAATAACATGTTCAAGAGAAAAGGAAGAGGAGACATGGACACACAGAACACTTACATCTTGTAGAGCACGCCGTCATCAGACGTGACTAAATAAAAACACAACAGGAATATACACAAATCCCGACAACTCCTCCGATACCGGCTCACAGAGACTTTCTTCTTTTTACCTTTCTGGAACTTTCTAGCTGTTGTACAACTAACATTACTTTTACAATCAGAAGAAATATTACTCGAACTCTTTCAGTAATTCAAACTTTTTTCTTGTGGAAATTCTGCTACATGGATGACCCCATGACTATGACAGAGAAGCTTGCTGGTGTGACAGGAGGGCCTTCAATAAAGACAAAACTCGGGCCGGTCCCGTGGCTTAGCAGTTAAGTGCGCATGCTCCGCTGCTGGCGGCCCGGGTTCGGATCCCGGGTGTGCACCGACGCACTGCTTCTCCGGCCGTGCCGAGGCCGCGTCCCATACACAGCAACTAGAAGGATGTGCAACTACGACATACAACTATCTACTGGGGCTTTGGGGAAAAAAAGTGAGGAGGATTGGCAATAGATGTTAGCTCAGAGCCGGTCTTCCTCAGCAAAAAGAGGAGGACTAGCACGGATATTAGCTCAGGGCTGATCTTCCTCACAAAAAAAGACAAAAGACAAAACTCAGTCTAGGCTGAGCACAGACAGCAGGACACAGGACAACCCAGGAATGACCAATTGCTCCGCGGAAGAACCACGCAGGCGGCCAGCACACCTGTCACATGGGCAGGGGAGGCCGAGCTGGGGGCCTGGTCACCACCCGCCAGCGCTGCTCGCTGTCTCCTTCCCTCGGGCCCTCGCTGACGGGAGGTCACGGAGCAGGCCTCAGGGGCACGGCGCGAGCACATGCCTTAAGAGTGCTGCACTGCAGACTCTGAGGATGCACAGCGGTTTCCTTCCATCAAACCTGAGTTCCCTCCACAACTGGACTGTGCAAAATCAGGATGCTGATGAGCAGGGTCCTAGGTTCAAGCAACAGACTCTGACAGGAAGAGGGGGACACGCATCTGGAGCACACCGAGGAGCCAACGCCGGCCTCTGCGTTCAAGTTCCGATGCAGAGTCGGGTCTGCAGAGTCCCAGCCGGTCAGCAAGTACTGACCGATGGCCCCGACTCCCTCCCAGCCCCAGGCTGTTCACGGCCGACACTCTAACATGATAACCATCTGAGTCAGAAGGCGCCTGGGGAGCCCCACCTCTGATCCGGCAACGACCCCCACGTCCCAGGTGACACGTCCCAGAGGCCTGGCCCTCTCGCCCTCAGCAAGGACCCCCGGTGGCACCACCTCTGACCCCCCGTGTCCCTCCTAACAGTACACAAGACAGCACGCAAGAGAAGCCAGGGTCCAACTCCAAATGAGAGCTTTCCAATCGTTCTACACAGAAAAATAACATAATTCTTCAGATATCAAAAGAGAAGAGGTTGTAAGGGTGGCTGTGTGAGGAAAATGCCCCAGAAGCCACAGGGGTGCAGGCTGGGTAGACACCACAGGTGGGTCTCCACCTGCCTCACAGCCACGCCGGAGACAGCACCTTCACACACCACGGCACAGAGCAAGAGAACTGGCTCTACGAGGAAAAACACCCCTTCCATCTTCTGAATTTTATACCAGGTGTTCGTATAATACTTCTTTTAAAGCAAGATGTTTTAGGGCAACACTTTTTTTTTTTCCCCCAAAGCCCCAGTAGATAGTTGTATGTCATAGTTGCACAGCCTTCTAGTTGCTGTATGTGGGACGCGGCCTCAGCATGGCTGGAGAAGCGGTGCATCGGTGTGCGCCCGGGATCCGAACCCGGAGCGCACGCACTTAACTGCTAAGCCACGGGGCCGGCCCAGGGCAACACTTTTAATTAAGCTGTAATTTTCTGCTCTTTATTACCATCTCAGAGTTTCTCCAATTTCATCCCATGTAGAAGAAAATGAACTCAAACAGTTGTAAAAGCTTGGCCAGCGTCACAGCCTTCTTCCCTGTCTACACCTGAGTGGGCTCAACTCCTACCCTCTTCCTCTGCTGTGAAGTCGGGACACTGCCCCCAGAACTCGCGGCACCGAGACTGAGGGAAACGGCAGCCCCGTGCTCTAGCGGGTCTGTGTCTTCAGCCCTGACCCCGCCCCCGAGGTCCAGGTTTGCAAATACTCAGCACGAGTACTGTCAGACCAGCTCGCCCCTCTCCTGATGGTATTACCCCAGGCCACAGATATCATCCCTCAAAAGCTGCGATATGACGCACGTTTTTGGTTGCCAGCTCTCAATACTACAATTTAGGGATTTTCCCACAAACTCACAGAACACAAAGTGGAATCACAGAGCAGCTTCCAAAACTGAGGCCCGTGAACTCGCCACAGTTACGGCCACCTCCTCCCCGGGAACATCCAGGGCACTGCCCCTTAACTTACACGGCCACCTCCTCTCCCGGGAGCGTCCAGGGCACTGCCCCTTAACTTACACGGCCACCTCCTCTCCCGGGAGCGTCCAGGGCACTGCCCCTTAACTTACACGGCCACCTCCTCTCCCGGGAGCGTCCAGGGCACTGCCCCTTAACTTACACGGCCACCTCCTCTCCCGGGAGCGCCCAGGCCCCTTCCCCTTAACTTACACGGCCACCTCCTCTCCCGGGAGCGTCCAGGGCACTGCCCCTTAACTTACACGGCCACCTCCTCTCCCGGGAGCGTCCAGGGCACTGCCCCTTAACTTACACGGCCACCTCCTCTCCCGGGAGCGTCCAGGGCACTGCCCCTTAACTTACACGGCCACCTCCTCTCCCGGGAGCGTCCAGGGCACTGCCCCTTAACTTACACGGCCACCTCCTCTCCCCGGAGCGCGCGGGGCACTCCCCCCTAACCTACCCGGCCACCTCCTCTCCCGGGAGCGTCCAGGGCACTGCCCCTTAACTTACACGGCCACCTCCTCTCCCGGGAGCGTCCAGGGCACTGCCCCTTAACTTACACGGCCACCTCCTCTCCCGGGAGCGTCCAGGGCACTGCCCCTTAACTTACACGGCCACCTCCTCTCCCGGGAGCGTCCAGGGCACTGCCCCTTAACTTACACGGCCACCTCCTCTCCCGGGAGCGTCCAGGGCACTGCCCCTTAACTTACACGGCCACCTCCTCTCCCGGGAGCGTCCAGGGCACTGCCCCTTAACTTACACGGCCACCTCCTCTCCCGGGAGCGTCCAGGGCACTGCCCCTTAACTTACACGGCCACCTCCTCTCCCGGGAGCGTCCAGGGCACTGCCCCTTAACTTACACGGCCACCTCCTCTCCCGGGAGCCGCCCAGGGCACTGCCCCTTAACTTACACGGCCACCTCCTCTCCCGGGAGCGTCCAGGGCACTGCCCCTTAACTTACACGGCCACCTCCTCTCCCGGGAGCGTCCAGGGCACTGCCCCTTAACTTACACGGCCACCTCCTCTCCCGGGAGTGTACAGGGCACTGCCCCTTAACTTACACGGCCACCTCCTCTCCCGGGAGCGTCCAGGGCACTGCCCCCCTCTCAGCATCTTCCTCCCACACGGACATCCGTCCTTTGGCTGAGTGTGCAGTCTGTGGGGACTCACTGGCCGCGGGCGCAGGCTGCCCTTCTGCTCTCACACCTGCAGCCTGGAGGGGCGAGGCGGGCCCAGGATGATTGCCGCAGCCTACGCACCCTCGCCTGGCCGTCTCTGGCACCAGCACGAGTCATCTCACAAATCCACTGTCACCTTCCATTCTTTACAAACCGTCCCGGCCCGGGATAGGGACGAGACCAGGATCCTCCCGGGGGGACAGGGCCATGCGAGCTGCTCCTCCTCGGGCAAGGGCGCGTGAGGAACCCGACCAGGAGCTGGGGACAGGCTCTGCCTGTGACCTTGAGAACGCCCGAGACCTCTCTGAGCCGCACCCCCACCCACGGCCCCTCCCGGCTCCAGTTCTGGAAGAGCCTGGGCCACCATGCAGGCTGTTCTCTCACCTACAACTCTCACAGCACACGCTGCTCACGGGGCTGCAGGCTTGACAGGGACGGAGGGAGGGCAGCCCGGGGCCACGGCAGACGCGCACGCACGAGTGCACACACACTGTGTCAGACACCCTTCACTTCCTACACAGCTGCAATTTTTCATCGGTGAGTATGCCTCTAACAATGACAATTCTTATGTTTTCTTTCAAGCTGGCTTTACCTCAGGAGTCGTCCTCGGTGCCAAAGACGTGACTGCACCCAGCGAGGCCGACCTGCCCGGTGGTGTTCTGTCCGTGGGGCCACGGTCGGCACGACGTAAATTCACAGGCACCTAGGTGTATAAGTCAATAAGACAATGAACTACATTTGTCACCTACCAGGGTGTCAAGACCGTGATGGAGGAAATGGCCCCAGCTGTGGAAGCACAGACCCACGCAGCTCCAGGACAGTGACTGGAACGCGGGCCACCACGGCCTGTGCCCTGCCTAGACTCTCTTCACGACTGTGGAAAAACCCTCCAGAATGCACGTCTAGGATGGTCTCTGAGCCTCAGGCACGAGAGCAGAGGGACAGCCTGCGGCGGGCCTGGTCCCCTGTGGGCGCTGATGGGAGACCTCAACGGTGGTTCTCTTCCAGGCTACACTGAGCCCCAGGGTGTCGGCAAATGAGAGTGGTGGCGGCCTCGCGGCTGTCGAGGGACCAGGAAGGGACCACTGTCCCTGTGTGGGCCAGTCCCCCAGCAAGGAAATTCCTGCCCCAAACGCCAACAGCAGCCAATCAATTCTCTTAGGTTAAACTTCTGGAAGTCACCCCCAAACTGTTGCTAGTGGTCACTTGGGGAGCGATGGGGCCTGCGGCTCTATAACCTCCACTCCGTGTCCTTCCGTGCCGGCCGCATCCTTCCCTTCCTGCTTCCTCCCCCTCCCCCCCACGTGTGGATACTGAATTCGAATTTCTACCACTTGGATTTTTCACCTCGAGCACGTACCAACTTAATCCAAATCAGTGAATGCTGAAGGAAAGAGGGAAGGCTGACTCCCGAGCCGGCTCCTGCCCCAGCCCCCAGGCCGGCTTCCCCAAGACACGTAGGAGCGGGCATCTGGGGTTGGTCAGCACAACACCTCCCCAGGCAGCATCTCCCCTCTACGAGGACCAGAGTAAAACCAGAGAAGCAGGACAGACACTCGCCCCAGGGCGCCTCACGCGCCCACTCATTCTGTGGCGCACCTCCAGGGGAAGGAACGCACTTTTAAAATGAAATATTAGCTACAAACCACCAAAGACTCAGGCTTATTTTCACATCTGCTGGAAACTATGGGGGCTTTTTGAAACAAAGGAATCACGGCATTTTGTCTAGATATCTTTTGTAAAAATACACAAACACTTATTTCTGATCTAGACACAGAAGACGTAAGGTGTGCAGTCAGTGCCAGCGCCACGCTCGCCCGCCCGCACACCCACTCGGCTCGCTGCCTCGCCCTCCGATCTCAGCAAAGACGGCGCTGCTCCTGAGAGACCCAGCCGGCCCGAGCCTGTCTGCTGTCCGCGCCCACAAGCTCCTTGAGTGCAGCCGGCCCCGCCGCTGCCTGTGCAGCACAGGCGCTCCACAGCAGCAGAGCACGGACGCAGGGATGGCCAAATCCCCCCACCTTCCTCCGTTCCCACTCCAAGAAGCAAGGTGGGCAACACATGGGAACCAGGGGCCTGGCTCGTCCGGGGTTCTAACCAAGACAGGACGGGGGACACTCCCAGTCCTCCTGGGAGACCAGACGACATCGGGCCCTTCGACCAAAGACACAGTCCAGCGGATCTGCCTGCGACAGTCATCCGAGCCCAGGTGCCTGCCCATTGGCCCTGCTGCGGTCCCGCTCACCCGTCAGGATGGCCCTCACTGCCCCACCTGCCACCCCTCCCCAGCCCAGCCCACCACCCTCTCCCCCAAGGGGCTGCTCTTGCCTTTAAAACCCGTGCACACCCACCACCCCGTCACCGTCAACCGGCTTGCTCCCGTCCAGCCATTCCCGTGGCTGTGCCCCCTGCACCTCCACAGGAAGCTGCCATTCGCCTCATCCTCTTCACCAAAGTCTGCCTGGCTGACACCTCACTGGTCCCCTAAGTTTGTCCTCCTCTGCTGTGACCCCCAGAGCTAACTCCAGCCCCCTCCAGCCTCCCCAGCCCCCAACAGCCTTCCATGGGACCCCCAGAGCTCTGGCTGACGCCCGTCAACCCCGGGGGCTCGGCTCCCACCTATGCTTACGGGCTTGATCTCACACCTAAGATCAAACTGGAACGCCAGAGCTGACATTAACCACGGCTGCTTCCCCGCCAACCCTGGCTGCCAAAATCATCCTTCCAAACCCAAATGTCACACCCCCACTTAAAAAACTTAAGGCAGCCTGAGGAAAGGCCAAATGCCTGGTGGAACCTGGTTCCAGCCACACCTGGTGTCGCCAGCTCTCAGGACAGGGAAGGCCCCTCAACTCCGCTCGCCCCATGATGGTTCTCAGCCCACACTACCCTGTTATCATCGCTGCGCCCAACCCTCCACAGGGTCACCAACTCACATGATGATGATCCAACACCAGATGCGGGGGAACCACCCCACCATCCAGCCCTGGGGTGGCCTGCAGGAAGTGACCCCGAAGAAGATCGTTCACAAGTCCTTCCCCTGCAACCAGGTGGCAGCAGCCTCGACTGTCTTTACCTCCCAGGCCAACGAGGAATCACAGGGCCTCCCAGCAAGGAGTCGCTCCCTCTCCTCCAGTCAGGTAATAAAAGAGGGCAGATAACTTGCTTCCCTGAAACTCGCACCCCCAGGACTGCAGACTAACAGGCTTGGGGGCCAGCAGCGCCCTCTGAAGGATGCGACTGTGACTGCGCGTGGCCACCTGCCTTGCATCTTGGGAGAAACACACCACAGAACTGGGCACCACCATCAACAAATGCAACGAGAGACGATAAACCACCTCAATCATACACAGATTACGACTCTCCCTTAAAGGACACCACACAGGGTGCAAGTGTGTGTTCACACACACCCTCCACCAAACCAAAGCCAGCGCCTAAGGTGAGGGCCTGCCGGACGGTCGGTGAGAGCGAGGGGCGCCCTCTGGCACCTTCAGAGAACATTAAACCCCCTGAACTGATGGGAAGGCTGACATGGTCACTCGGTCCCCAGATACGGACACATCTTCACCACCTCTGGCTGTGGTTCAGGTAGACGCAGCTCCTCTGAGCTGTATGTACAACCCTGTGCAATAAACAAGCAAATGGCCTCTCTTCGCTAATGTTTACAGAGCAATGCATTCCGAGACACTAAAGGGCGCAGCGGGGTTTCAGGGAATTTAACTGATCTTACCAAGTGTAGTCAAGAACCACATGAGCCATTAAATAGACCCTGTTTTTGCACCTAAAAGCCTATTTGTTGGAACAGATTTAAAAATTCAGTATATTCTCTAGTTTCACGACAAATACAAAGCAAGCTAAGGTAGAATTTTTCACCACATTTCATTAATCACCAAGTTTCATTTTTTGAGACAAAGGGAGCCAAAACAAGTGCTCAGCACTAGGACGGACCCAGGCTGAACTAACTCCCCACACTCTGCACGCAGGGGCTCGGCGGTGGGAATGCGCCCAGCGCCTGACCCAGGCCCCATCCCAGCGACTGAGGGGTCTGTCCTGCAACAAGACAGAGTCCACGTCCAGTCTGAGAGGACTCGAGGCCAGTGTGTCACGGATGCTGACACGATGTCTGTCACCGGGGCTCAGATGCAAACCCAGGTGTGGAAGGAGGCCCACACCCGCGCCAAGCACCAGCTGCCCCGACGGTTCCCCCCGCCCCCCCGCGCCGCCGCACTTGCTCTCGAGACCGACAGCAGACCCCGCCGCCGGCACGGTGTCACTCTCAACCGCAGCGGGAAAACCACAGAACGCGGCGCCAACGGCCGTCTGTGCACGAGGCGGGCATACTTACATCTTTGGCCATGTTACCAGATCCGTGAAATCGATGCTATAACTGTCCACCCTCCAGAGAAGAAAAGTGATTTTTCTGGTAAGAAGGAAGGAAAAACAAGAAATGAGTAAGAACGAGAAAACAAGTTAACACAATATCAACCCTTCCCGCGGCACCCCCACCCCGGCTGCCCCTCCAGGGTGCTGGGCCTTCCGTTCCAACCACAGCCCCGCCTCAGAGCGCCGCTGGCAAAAGCAGCCCGACGCTGGGATTTTAAGTCATCCCGGCGGATGGAGGCACATCCAACACCAGGATGCCCGGCGATGCCCGGGCGCCCCAGCCGCGGCCGTGCTCCCCGGACGCCCACACAAAGGCCCTGCGCCCCCGCCTGGCACACGGCCGGCCCCCAGGACGCAGGGCACCGCTCACCCCGCGCCGGAGGGGACCCGCGCCCCGCGCAGTGAGCGCCCCGGGGCGCCCGCCCGCCCGCCGCCCCCCGCCCGCGCCCCCGCGGCCGACCGCGCCGCTGACAGGTGGGCTTCCGGGGTCCCGCGCGCCGGTCACTAGGCCGCGGCCGCCCCCGCGCGCCCTGGAACCGGCAGTCGGGGCAGCGCCGCCCCCGGACCCCGGACCCCGGACCCCGGACCCCTGCGCTCGGCCGACCCCGACCCAGACCGGCCCCGACCCGACCCCGCCGGACGCGGCGCGGCGGCTCCGCCTGGAGGCCCCGCCCGGACCCCGGCCCCGACCCCGCGGCCGGGTCATCTGGGGGCCCGCGGGCGGGCGGGGGGCGCAGGGGTCCGGGGACGCGGACCGGGACCGTCGTGTCGGGGTGCGCCCGCGTGCGCCCTCGGGACCCGGCCGCGCGGCCTGCCCGCCGCACCTGGCTCGCGGGCGCGGACTCGGCGGGCGCGGGAGCGGTCCGGGCGGCTCCGGCCGCGGGGTCGCTGCCCGGCCGGGGTCCTGCCCTGCGAGGCGCCGGCGCGGGGCTCACCCTGGAGGGAGCGTCGGGCGGCGTGACGTGCGCGGCGCGGTGACGTGGGCGCGGGCCCGGCTCCCGCAGCGCGCCTGCGCGCCTTTTCGCGCCTTCGGCTCCCTCCTCCTCCTCGCCCTCCGCCTCCCGCCGGTGCGGCCCGCGCTCGCGCCCCGAGGGGGATGGGCGGCGCGTGCGCGTGTGCGCGGTGCGTGCGCGCGGGCGGGCGGAGGGGGGCCCCGGCGTGGGACGCGGCGGTGCGCGCGCGGGTGCGCACGCGGGGGAGGGTTCCGGGTGTGGACGCCTGTGTGTGCTGCACACGCGGAGGAGAAAGGGGGCGGATGCATGTGCACATACGCACGCAGGGGAGAGGGGGGCCAGGTGTGTGCATATGCACATGGGTGTATTTGCGGGTGTGCGTGCACACAGGCAGAAAGGGCACAGATTTTGTGCTCACAGGTGTTTATGTGCGCGCACGGAGGAAAAGAGGCTGGGTGTGTGCACCGTGGAGGAGAAGAGATCGGTGTGTGCGCGCACGTGTGTATGTGTACTCGCGGAGGAGAAAGGCGGGCTAGGTTTGTGCACGTGGGCGTGTTTGGGCGGGTGCGTGTGTAGGTGCACGGAGGAGACGATGTGTGTGCGCGCAGCGCAGAGGGCCCTGTCCACCTGGTGGTGCTCTCCTGTCCGTGCTCGGCCCTCCTCCGCCCAGATTCTGCGCGTCCTTGGTGCAGAAGGGTGCCGGGGAGGGAAACTCGGCAGCCGGTTTGCTTCTCATCTCCAGGAGCGCCTGGTGGACCCTGAGCCCTGGAGACTTGTCCTCCCTGCAGCCCACCACCACCAGGGCATTGGGCCCAGGGCCTGGAGACCCAGCAGAGGGCGGGCTGGGCCTGGGAGTCAGTCCAAAGTTCAAGGCTGCATCAGACGACGGTGTGCAGCGAGCACAGGCATAAGAGCACAGGCATAATTACCATCTCGGGACTTGAGCACGGGAGCAAAGGCCTCTGCACCGAAGGGCAGCGTGTTTGCATTACACCCCCTAGCGCGAGGTCAGTTTAGGTTACTCCAGTCTTAAACTGTTAACACCTTAGTGAGCACTAATTTCTTCTTGAAGACAGCAGAAATCTTCATTCTTTGTCCAGATTAGCACACAATGGACACATGGGCAGAAACATGGATGGTACCGTGATGGAGGTGCATTAAAAGGGAGGGAAAGTCCTACAGAAGGACCTTATTTCTCTGCTGGTGGAATTTACACTGCTCTACCCTTAGCAAGTGCCCATGATACCGGAACCTACATCCCTCCCTTTCGTACCTCCAGTGGCCATATGTCCCTAGCTCCATTTTTCTTTCACAGTAATTCGTTTTTGACTATATTTGGCTATTTACCCCCAGATGGCAGCCGGAAGCCCCCTTCCCAGCCCTTGGACCCAAGTGCACAGGACAGCAAGTCTCCTGTGAGAGCTAGGGGCTCAGAGTTAGGAAGAAATGGAGGATCAGAGGACGGAATCTTAAGCCTCTGCCTACAGATTCAAGGTTCCCGTGATTCGATATTGTTTACACGGGATGACTACCTGTAATATTCAAAATAATTTCTGCACAAAAATCCCTGTAGTGAAATATTCTGAACTCACAAGAGCTACCACAGCAATGACAGCTCTTTGAGGCTCCGGTTTACTTGGGGAAAGGGAAAACACTTGTTCCTCTATAGTCAAATATCCCCCATTTCTGTGTTAAAAAGTAACAATTCTCTCTTGGTTGAAGATCCAAATATTTTCAGCCACTGCCTTGCCTTGAAGTCTCTAGATCAGATTGCAGGAATGCAACCTCTTGATAAGTACCGCACCCCAACTCCCTGTATTCATCTGATCCTTCCAGCGCCATCTGTGTCTGGGGCAAGAGTTGTTCAGGAAGCGTGACTTCTAGTGTTGATCCACTTCCCAGTGGCTGGTGTCCAGCCCCGCCTCATCGTCCAGGACACCACAAGAAAATGGTTCTGAAGAAAGTGATCGGGGTCCTTCCCAGGAAAAGTCCTCATCTCCCCAAAGCTCCCTCTCTCTTTGTGTGTCCAGTCTGTTGAGTCTTAGCGCATGAGACAAATCCTTACCCCCTCCCCCACCCCCATAAAAGAGAGAGAGGAAATTTTCTAATCCCTTGAAAACTTTCATTCTAAATCTGTTTGTTCAATACCTGCTTGTCTTTGGCTCCCCCCTCAACGACACTGGTCTTTTCGCCAGCCCTTTCCTGTTTCCCATCTTCCTGGGCCACCTCAGCAACGGTGATGTCAAGAGGTGGGAAGAGCGGGAGGGGACGGGGCTCGTGGGACTTACGGGGGATGTTTCGGGATGTGGACAAGTGACGCTTTCTCATTCTTTGGTAAAATATAAATAAAGGCATCTTGGGAAAACTTTGTTCTGCTTATTTGTGTGTATCGTAAAACTTAAGTAAATCAACGTGCTTGCTCAAGCCCAAGATAAATCCCCCAGCCCTCTCCCCAAGGAGGTCACCGCCTCTAAGCCCCATCTGCCACCCAGACACGTGAAGACGCCTTTACTTCACGTGAAGACGCCTTTACTTCTCTCTTACTCTTCCTTATGTTCACGACTCCTTTTGAGAACTGCCGGTCAAATCCAAAGTCCTCCTCTTGGAAGGAGGGTCAGTCCCTGACGCCCTTGCATCATTATGCTTTGGATATTGCTCATGCCTCCATCACTGAGTCACTTGAACAAGCACTTACAGGCTGAAGCCACAGTCCTTTGAAAAGTGACCCTTGGATACAGCTAATTCTAGAAGACGACAGTGTCCAATTTACTCAAGTATCTCTCACAGCGCTGTTCACTACTTAGACTGGCTTTTCATCTGAAATGTTCTCTGGCTTTTACAACAAAAGAAATCCCTTCCGTTCCTTCGCCATTTGACTCCACAATCCTAAAGTGTTCCTTCTGTGTGACTTCCCATTGCTCTAGCTACGATGATGTCAATGTTACTTTCTTCCACGGACCCTACAATGTAAGGCTGAAAGACCCAAGTCCTCTTTGTACCCTTTCCTTCCTCAGTAGAGTCCGTTTTCCATCACCCGGGAGTGAAAGCAGCCCCAGGAGCCTGCAGCACAATTTTAAGAAACTTGACTTTATGTACAATTGAGTACTTTTGGTCATTTCTCTGCTACCTGTCCACTCATCTTACGGGTTCAGAGAAGGACCTTGGAGCCACCCGCTACAATGAAGCTGAGATGAAGGGCAGTCAGACAATAAGTAATCTCAGCTTCTCTGATGTTCAAACTCCTTTAGCTCAGAAATAAGCAGACCAAATCTAGTTCTCTGATAGGAAGACGAACCGCAATTTCAAAACCTTTACCTTTCCTGCGTTCCTCATTCACCAAACATGTTTGAGCTCAAATACATGCCAGATGGGACTCTGAGTGCTGAGGTTGCACAGATTAGTAAAATGGAGGATGGCTTAAACAGGAAAGGCAGATCACGTACAATGGAATACAAGAGGAGACAATACTCTTCGCTATAGGGGAAGGGAATTACAGAAGCAGGAACCCTTGTTCCCCCTGCAGGCAGTCCGGAGGGCTTCACAGAGAAGGTGACATTTGAGATGAGCAGTGACCAGCTGAGAGTATACAGAGAGGTGTCGGGCAGTGGTTGCGTCCCTCTGTCCCCAGCTCCTGTGGGGGCCCCTTCCACAACTGTCTGCTCAGGTCCCTATGCTGTGCTTGCTCCCCGTGCCCTCAGCCTGGGGGGAGTAAGGGCTTCCTGCAGGTCCTCGTCACCTCTACTGGAGTCGTTAGCCCACCCATACCACTACGTTGGTGCCCTTTCAATCTCCATAGACAAAGCCTTCGGTGTCCATCTAGTCCTGCCAACACTAGGGCTGTTCAAACTCTAAACGTTAAAAGTGGTTCCTAATGACATGGATCGATTGATTTGCAGAACCAAGAAAGGATATGCTTCAAGTAGGAGGGAGTGATCAACAGTGTCAAATGTGTTACAGGATCAAGTAGAATGAAAGGTGAATAGAGGTCATTCTACCTGGCAATCAGGTAATTGATGATTTTAGGAGAACAGGTCCAATACCATAGAGGGCAAAGGCCAGAAAGCATCTACCAAAGGAGGTGAGGGCATGGGGGTGAGAGATGGAGGGTAATATCAGAGGGTGAGGGCATGGGGGTGAGGGATTGAGGTGAGGGCATGGGTGTGAGAAAAGCAGGGTGAAGGATGGGGGTGAGGGCATGGAGGGTGAGGGATAGAGGCTAAGGAATGGAGAGTGAGGGATGGAAGTGAGGGCATGGGTGTGAGGGATGGGTGTGAGGGCATGGGGGTGAGGGATGGAGGTGAGGCATGGGGGTGAGGGCATGGGGGTGAGGGATGGAGGTGAGGCATGGGGGTGAGGGATGGAGGTGAGGCATGGGGATGAGGGCGTAGAGGGTGAGGGATGGAGGTGAGGGATGGAGGATGAGGGATTGAGGTGACAGCATGGGTGTGAGAGATGCAGGGTGAGGGCATGGAGGGTGAAGGATGGAGGTGATGGCTTGCAGGCTGAGGGATGGAGGGTAGGGGATAGAAGCAAGTTTAATTACATTTTCTTCATATAACCTATCATATTTCTCTAAAATTGCATACACACCATTCTAGGCAAACTTCTCCTTCATTTTTTCCTCTTACAGTCTAAACCTTCCAACACTAAAGATACTTAATTTTTCTCCAAATCTAGGTTTGCCATTCTATGACTAGAACACAAATTCCTCTGGGGGAAACTATTTAAAATCGTGGTTTCATGGACACCCTCATTCACCATTGGTGGGAATATTAATTAGCACAACTTCTCAGTAAGGCACTTGGGCAAGTGTGTTATTCCTTCAAACGACACATGATATAGCTGATCATGAACTCAGGACTCTTCTACCAAACCAGCTCCGCCCCCCAGCATCCACTAGCTCAGGAAATGCATGGTGCCTACCTAGCTGTTGATACTAGAAACCTAGATAGAGGTAAACAACTCCATCTCCTCTCGCTTCCTCCACTCGTATCCTACTCTAATCTCTCATCTATTCAGCAGCCAGAGCAATGTTTTAAAAATGGAAATTAGCTACTTCCTGCTTCTTCAATGGACTGACCTGCTTCTGGGTTGATGAGAAGCTCAGGGGCCCTGAAATAAACAGACCCCAAGGGAGACTCGTACCTCAGTGCACTGCTGCCTCACAAAGCATGGGCAAGGTCTCCAGGGACCTAGTCCCAGAGAATGTGCGCTTGAGAAGAATGTGTCTTCTGCTACTGTTGGGGGGAGTGCTCTGCAGACAGTTAGGTCCAATCGGTCTACGATGTTGTGCAAGTCCTCTGTTTCCTTGTTGACCTGTTGGGTGTTCTATCCACGATCAAAAGTGGGGTATTGACGTGTTCTCTATTATCGCAGAGCTGCCTATTTCTTCCTTCAATTCTGTCAATGTTTGCTTCATATATTTAGAAGCTCTGATGTTTAGTGTATATACATTTATAATTGTTATATCTTCTTGGTGAATTCACCCTTTGATCATTGTTACAAGAGACAAAAGAGGACATTATATTATCATATCATTATTATAATATCATTATCATTATATTATCATTATACAATGTCCTTTGTCTCTTGTAACAATCTTTTACTTCAAGTCTATTTTGTCTCTTATTAGTGTAGCCACCCCTGCTCTCCTTTGGTTACTCATTGCATGTAAAATATTTTTCCATCCTCTCACTTTGTCTGTGTGTCCTTAGATGGAGAGTGAGTCTTGTAAACAGCATATAGTTGGATCCTGCTTTTTACCCATTCTGCCAGTCTACCTCTTTTGATAGGGGAGTTTAGTCCATTTACATATTTATATAGTATTTGCTCAATAACATAGACTTATAATTATTTTAATGCATTTGTCTTTTAAATCATGTAGGAAATAAAATGTGGAGTTACAAACCAAAAATACAAGAACGTTGGCTTTTATGTTTGCCCATGTATTTACCCTTACCGGAGGTCTTTATGTCTTCACACTGCCCTGGTTACTGTCCAGTCTCTTCCATTTCAACCTGGAGGGTTGTCTATCGCCTCTCTTGTAGGACAGGTCTAATGGAAAAGAACACCCTCTGCTTTTGTCTATCTGAGAATGCCTTACTTTCTCCCTTATTTCTGAAGCACAAGAAATAGAATCTTTGATTGGCAGGTTGTTGTTTCTTTCAGCACTTCAAATATGTCATCCCATTGCCTTTTGGTCTTTGTGGCTTCCGATGAGAAATTGGCTGTTAATCTTACTGAGGATCCCTTATAAGTGATGAGTCATATCTCACTGCTTTCGAGATTCTCTGTCTTTGTCTTTTGAGTTTGAGTATAATGTGTCTCAGTGTGAGTCTCTTTGAATTTATCCTACTTTGAGTTCATTAAGCTTCTTGGATTTATAGATTCATATCTTTCATCAAATTATACACCATGACCAAATAGGATTTATCACAGGAATGCAAACATTGTTCAACATAAGAAAATCAATCAATGTAAACATCAAATTAATAGAACAATATATATATACACACACACAAGTATATCTGTTAGATACTTGTATGCCAATGTTCATCGCAGCATTATTCACAATAGTCAAAAGATGGAGACAGTTTAAGCGTCCATCAACAGATGAATGGATAAACAAAATGTGGTATATATGCACAATGGAATATTATTCAGCCATATAAAGAATGAAATTCTGACACATGCTACAACATGGATGAGCCTTTGAAACAGTACACTAAGTGAAACAAGTGAGACACAAAAATGACAAATATTGTATGATTCTACTTCTATGAAAGATCTAGGATAAGCAAATTCATAGAGACAGAAAGTAAATTAGTGGTTACCAGTGGCCAAGGGCAGTAGAGAATGGGGAGTTATTATTTAACAGTTACAGAGTTTCTGTTTTGGGTGATGCAAAACTTTTGGAAATAGATAGTGGTGATGGTTGCACAACATTGTAAATATAATTAATACCACAATTGTACACTTAAAAATGATTAAGTTGGCAAATTTTATGTTATATATGTTTTACCACAATTTTAAAAATTAATAATATAACAAAAACCATTGAATTGTACATTTTAAATGGGTGAATTATATGGTACATGAATTATATCTCAACAAAACTGTTTTTTTAAAGCTAAAAAGGACATTTTGGATACAATTAGAGAAGACTGTATATGTTCCAAATATTAGATAAGAGAAGAAATTGTTATTTTGCTAGGTGTGACAATAGTATTGTGGTAGTGTGGGAGACTATCCTTTTTCCTAGAAGAGGCATGGTGATAAATTGAATTGCTAAGTATGATGATACCAGTGATTTACTTCTGAATGATTCAGAAAAAAAAAAGTATGTGCAACTTTTGTGTATATACTTTCAGACAGGAGAAAGAGAGAGAACAAATATGGCAACATAATAATTGTTTAACATATGGGTGTGTATTTTACTATTTGTTCAACCTCACTGTATTCTTAAATTTTCAAAATAGTTAGGAGTAAACCTTATTTTATTCAACATTAATCAGGAGGTCCTAACCAGTTCAACAAGGCAAGAAAAAGAAATTAAAAGCCATAAATATTGAACAGGGAGAAATTAAACTGTCTATATTCCTAGAAGATGTGATTGCATATGTGGAACACCAAAGGAACCTACTAGAATTAGTCAGTTAATTTAGCAGATTCTCTAGATATAAGATCTATGCAATAAAATCAATTATATCTCTATATACCAACAAACTATTGGAAAAAAATGTTTTAAAAATATTACTTACAATAGCATGAAAAGTATAAACTAACTAGGAATTAATTTAGATGTGTAAAGATCTATAGAACAAAATAAAACATTGCTAAAAAAATCTAAAGTAGACCTAACGTTTTGGAGACACACCATATTCTCGGATTGGGAGACTGAATATTGTTAAGATGTCCGTTCTCCCCAAACTAACCTAGAGACTCAATGCCATCACAACCAAAATCTCAGCAATTATTTTGGTATAAATTGAAAACCTAATTTTTTAAAAAAATAGACTTTACTTTTTAAAGCAATTTTAGGTTCATAGCAAAATTGAGCAGAAAATAAAGAGTTCTCATATACCCTCTGCCATCCATGCACACACAGCCTCCTCCACTATCAAAATCCTGCACCAGAGTGGTACATTTGTTACAACCAGTGAACCTACACTGACACATCACTATCACCCAAAGACCATAGTTTACATTAGTGTTCCCTCTTGGTGTTTCTCGTACATTCTACGGTTTTGACAAACGTATAATGACATATATCCACCATTATAGTATCATATAGAATAGTTTCACTGCCCTAAAAATCCTCTGGATTCCACCTATTCATCCTCCCTTCCCCACTAACTCCTGGCAAACTTGTATCTTTTTACTGCCTTCTCCAGAACGTCATATAGTTGGAATCATACGGTGTGTAGCCTTTTCAGACTGGCTTCTTTCACTTAGTAACATGCATTTAAGCTTCCTCCATGTCTTTTCATGGCTTGACAGCTTTTTTTTAGCATTGAATAATATTAAATTGTCTGGATGTTCCACGGTGTATTTATCCATTCATCTACTGAAGAACATCTTAGTTGCTTCCAAGTTTTGGAAATTACAAACAAAGCTGCATAAACACCAGGTTTTCGAGTGGACATAAGTTTTCAACTCATTTGCGTAAATATCTAGGAGCACGATTGCTGGGTCTTACGGTAAGAGGGTGTTTAGTTTTGTCAGCTACTGCCAAGCTGTCTTCCAGAGTGTCTGTGCCATTCTGCATCCCCACCAGCCATGAGTGAGCAAATGAGACGTCTTCTTGCTCCACATCTTCCACGGCATTTGGTGTCGTCAGTACTTTGGATTTGGGCCATTCCAATAGGTGTGTAGTGGATCTTATTGTTGTTTCAATTTGCACTTCCCTGATGACAAACGATGTGGAACATCTTTTCATGTTTATTTACCATCTATATATCTTCTTTGGTGAGGTTTCTGTTCAAGATATTGCCCATTTTTAAATTGGGTTGTTTGTTTTCTTATTGTTGAGTTTTAAGAGTTCTGTGTATATTTTAGGCAATAGTCCTTTATCAGTTACGTCTTTTGCAAATATTTTCTCCCAGTCTGTGGCTTGTCTTCTCATTCTTTCAACACTGTCTTTCACGGAGCAAAAGTTTTTAATTTTAGTGAAATCCAGATTACCAATGATTACTTTCATAGATTGTGCCTTTGGTGTTGTATCTAAACACAAAGTTATCTAGATGTTCTCCTGTTATCTTCTAGGAGTTTTATAGTTTTGCATTTTATATTTAGGTCTATGATCCATTTTGAGTTAATTTTTGTGAAAGGTGTAAGGTCTTTATTTTGCATGTGCATATCCAGTTGTTCCAGTACCGTTTGTCGAAAATACTATATTTTCTCCATTGTATTCCTTTTTCTCCTTTGTCAAAAATAAATTGACCATAGATAGATAGATAGATAGATAGATAGATGGATGGATAGATAGATAGATACATAGGCAGACAGGGCTATGCTCTGAGAAATGAGTCTGTGCAAACATCATAGCATATACTTACACAAACCTAGACGGTACAGCGGAATACACACCTAGGTTATATGGTGATATTCTTATGGGACCACTGTCGCATATGTGGTCCATCGCTGACCATCATTATGCAGCACATAACTCTACTGTAGCTTTATAGTAGGTCTTGAAGTCAGACAGTGTCGGTTCTCCAACTTTGTTCTTCTCCTTCAATGCTGTATTCATTATCTGAGTCGTTTGTCTCTCCATATAAACCTTAGAATCAGTTTGTCAATATCTACACTTGACTTGCTGGGATTTTGATTGGGATTGCATTAAATCTGTGCATCAAATTGGGAAGAACTGACCTCTTGACATGGTGAATGAGGCTTCCTATTCATGAACATGGAATATCTCTCCGTTTATGTCGTTTTTCTTTGATTTCTTTCATCAGAGTTTTGTAGTTTTCCTCATGTACATCTTGTACATATTTTTTTAGCTTTACATCTAAGTATTTCATTTTGGGGGTGCTAATGTGAATGGTATTATGTTTTTAATTTCAAATTCTACTTGTTCATTGCTGGTACATAGGTTAAGTGATTGACTTTTGTATATTAACCTTATATCCTGCAACCTTGCTATAATTGCTTATTAGTTCCAGAGTTTTTTGGCAATTCTTTTGGATCATCTACATAGACAATCATGTCATCTGAAAACAAAGATAGTTTTATTTCCTTCTTAACAATCTTTATACTTTTCATTTCCTTTTTTTTTTTTTTTTGTCTTATTGCATTAGCTAGGACTTCCAGTATAATGTTGAAAAGGAGTTGTCAGAGGGAATATCCTTGCCTTGTACCCTGATCTTAGCAGGAAAGCTTTGAGTTTCTCCCCATTAAGTATGATGTTAGCTGTAGGTTTTTTGTAGTTGTTCTTTATCAAGTTGAGGAAATTCTCTTCTATTGCTAATTTGCTAAGAGCTTTTTAAAACCACGAATGGATTTTGTCAAATGCTTTTTCTGTCTATTGATATGATAATGTCATTCTTCTTCTTTAGCCTGTTGTAGATTTTAGTGTAATTTCTTCCTTAAATGTTTGGTAGAATTCACCAGTGAACACATATGAGCATAGTGCTTTCTGTTTTGGAAGGTTATTAATGACAGATTCCATTTCTTTAGTAGATATAGGCCTATTCAGATCATCTATTTCTTCTTGTGTGAGTTCTGGCGGATTGTGTCTGTGTGTCAGTCCCAGCCTATTGATAGTGATGCTCTCAGCCAGGATCACCTGAGGCACTTGTCTGGGCCCATATTACTCATGGGGAACCCCCACAGACATTTCCCCCACCAGGGCCAGTGTTGTGGATGGACTGGCCCTTGTGGTCCTATTATGGTCACAGGACACACTTCAGCAAAAACCTTCAGGGAACATTGAGGAACAAGATTTATTACTCACAATTCCTGGAGGCTACACAGCACAACAGAGGCCAGAGAACAAGGTTGCAGAGAGTGTGGACCTGGGGTTCTGCCTTTATTAGGTAACAAGGGTGTGGTGTCCAGGATTTTACAGGTTCATTCTGTATTGGCTAATTTAAAGCATAAGAGTGGGAATTAGGGCGTGGGAAGGGAGAAGTGGGGTCACTCAAGCAGTCAGTTATCTAGGTTACCCAGGGCTTTCTGAAAGAGGGACCTTCAAGGGTGGGGCAGCCTGGGTCCTTATCTAGTTCTTTTGCTAGCAGCTGTGTCGTACAGCTGCCAATATGTTTATTTAAGGTGGATGTCTTTTGAAACGGATGCCTCAGCAATCAAAAGCTTAATGTCAAAAATCAAGTGCTTAATGCACTTAAACTACAGTGTCTTTCAAGGAATTAGTTCATTTCATCTAGGTTATCAAATTTGTGGGCATAGAGTTGTTTATAACATTCCTTTATCACTCTCTTAACGTCCAGGGATCTGTAGTGATGTGAACTCTTTCATTTCCGATATCAGTAATTTGTGACTTCTCTCTTTTTTTCTTAGCCCAGCGAGAGCCCAATATGATTTTATTGATATTTTCAAAGAACCAGCTCTTGGTTTCATTGATTTTCTCCATCAATTTCCTGTTTTCAATTTCATTGACATCTACTCTAATTTTTATTATTTCTTTTCTTCTGCTTACTTTGGATTAAATTTGCTCTTCTTTTTCTCGTTTCCTAAGGTAGAAACTTAGATGATTGATTTTAAATCCTTCTTCTTTTCTAGTGCATGTATTCAATGCTATAAATTTTCCCCTAAACATTTCTTTCACTGCATCCTACAAATTTTGATAAGTTGTGTTTTCATTTTCATTCAGTTCAAAATACTTTTTAATTTCTCTTGAGATTTCTTCTTTCATCCATGTGTTATTTAGAAGTATGTAGTTTAATCTCCATGTATTTTCAAATTTTCTAGTGACAATCTGATTTTAAAATTTATATTGAATACCAACAGACCTAATAATACCAAGACAATCTTGAAGAAGAACAACAATGTTGGAGGGTTTACACTACCAGATTTCGATGCTACATTGAGACATCATGATCATGGCACAAGGATGGATAAATAGGTCAATGAGATGGAACAGAAAATCTCAACACTGACCCACATGTTTATGGTTACTTGATTTTCAACAAAGGCATCAATGCAATTCAATGGGGAAAGGAAAGTCTTTTCAATAAACGGTGCTGAATCCCCTGTACTTCCATATGGGAGAAAAATGAACTTTGATCTGTACCTCACACCAAACCCAAAAATTAATTTCTGAAAGCTAAATTTAAATTTCCCAGAAGAAAACAGGATAGGCAAGGGTTTTTAACATAGGACAAATATGGCACTAACCATAAAAGAAAAAAATGTATTAATTGGACTTTATCAAAATTTAACTTTTGCTCATCAAAAGCAAGTTTAAATAACATCCATAGACTGGGGAAAATATTCACAGTAGATATATCTAATAAAGAACTCATATCCAGAATAACTACAAATCAATAAATAAGGCAAAAAGAACTCAGTGTTAACATTGTCAAAAGACTTGAACTATATTAACTACATTAAAGAAGAAATCCAAATAGCTAAGAAGTGTGTGAAAATGTTCCCAACTTCTTTATTAATCAGGAAAACGCAAATTAAACCCACAGCAGGATACTATTTCACACCCATCAGAAAGTCTAGAAAGCAAGGGGTTGCCAACAGCCAGTGTTGGCAAAGATGGGGTATAGCAGGAACCGCTATCCGTGGCTGTAGGAATAAAATATTGAAATCCCTTTGGAAAACTGACTGGCATTTTCTAATGAAGTCAAGCATGTAATGGCTCTGTGATCTAGTGACAGCATTCCAGGAAGATATCCAAGAGAAATAAGCCCATGTCGATCAAGAGATGCCCACTGGAAGGTCTACAGCATCACCAGATGTGACAGCTCCAAGTGGAACTCGTCTACTGCTCCCCTGCAGTGGACGAGACAAACTGTGGAGTCACATGGACTGAACTGTCCACAACTACAGGCAGTGATGGGTCAGTTCCACACACTGTTTTGAGCAAAAGTAGCCTGACACAAAAGACTACAGTTTGCAGGAATCCATTATTATGAAGTACCAAGCAAGCAAAACTCACCCAAAACTAACCCAAGCCAGGTGACTGGCTACCTGTGGGGGTGGGAATCAATGGAAGAGAACACAGGGGGCTTTGGGTCGCTGATAAGGTTGTGTTTCTTTTTTGTGAGGAAGATCAGCCCTGTGCTAACATCTGTCAATCCTCCTCTGTTTTTGCTGAGGAAGATTGGCCCTGGGCTAACATCCATGCCCATCTTCCTCCACTTTATATGGGACGCCGCCACAGCATGGCTTGCCAAGCCATGCGTCGGTGCGCGCCCGGGATCCGAACCAGCGAACCCCGGGCCGCCGCAGCAGAGTGTGCGTACTTAACTGCTTGCGCCACGGGGCCAGCCCCAAGGTTGTGTTTCTTGATCTGAGTGTAGGTTAAATAGGTGTGTTCAGTGAAAATTCATGAAGCTGTAAGCTTGTGACATCTGCACCTTGAGGTGTGCACATTATACTGCAATAAAAAGTGTTTTAAAATGCCATTTAACAATAGATTAAAAATATGAAATACCTAGGAATAAATCTAATGAAAAAATACCTAAGACTTCTTTATGGAAGTCTACAACATAGAACGGACTAAAGTTCTTCCACTAAAGAAGAACTAAATAAATGGATATGCTATGTTCATGGACTAGCAGTCAAAATTGTAAATTGGCCAATATATATACATATGAATTGATTCTTAGTCTCATTAATTACCAGGGAAATGCAAATGAAGATCATAGTCAGAAATCAAGGGGGCCGGCCCCGTGGCTTAGTGGTTAAGTGCGTGCGCTCCGCTACTGGTGGCCCGGGTTCGGATCCCGGGCGGTCACCGACGCACTGCTTGTCTAGCCATGCTGAGGCCGTGTCCCACACACAACAACCAGAAGGATGTGCAACTATGACATACAACTATCTACTGGGGCTTTGGGGAGAAAAAGGGATAAAAAGGAGGAGAATTGGCAATAGATGTTAGCTCAGGGTGGGTCTTCCTCAGCAAAAAGAGGAGGATGGCATGGATGTTAGCTCAGGGCTGATCTTATTCACACACACACACAAAAAAAGAAATCAGGTTATACCCATGTGATATGCAAACGTTAAGAAGTCTGAGAGACAATGCCAGAGAGGCTGTGGATCAACAGCAGGTCTTATACTCGACTAGCAGGAGTGTAAATTGATTCAACCACTTTTGAAAATACTTTGGCACCATCTTATTAAGTTGAGCATTTGTATATCCTACTACCCAGCAATGCCACTTCTAGGATGCGTCCTGGGGACATGCTCAGCATCAATGTTTATATGAACAGTAAACTGGAACACAATTCAAATGCCCAACAGCAGGACACCAAATAAATAGAGTTGTGTATTCACGCAATGGAATAATAGGCAGCACTGGAAATGTCCCAAAGCCCACACAATATCATCCCCTTCTTGTAAAGTTTAAAAACACGTGCATGCATAATATACATAAAAGAAAACAAACAGAAAAAGGAAAAAGCTGGAGGGGATGATAAGCATCAAATTTAGGGCAGTAGCTATGTCTTCCAGGAGATGTTTGCCATCCGTGTTCTGGGGTGGGGTGAGGTGCATTAGCCTGCATGACGTTCCTTGGACAAAGAAACTGAGACAAGCCCGGACCGTGCGGCTGACGTAGAACCACAGGTAATGACCAACCTCGTCTCTCTACCTGAGGTCCAGCTCTGAACAGATCTCACCCTTCTTTCAACCCAGATTTCTGTTCATCTGGCTCTGCAGTTTGGGCTCTGATGTCTCAGCCCTAGTCTGGACTATTCCCCTCGTTAACCACATTCAGTCAGACCAAGAAGGAAGGAGACCTTAGGACTATTTTTACTTCTTGCTTTACATTGTTTTTTTAGCGGTGAAATTGTAGGCACTTTTTCCTTTTTTAACTTTTTCTGTATTTCCATATAAATATATAAAACAAAATCTTAGTTTTAAAAATGCAGAGAACATCATTTAGTACGAAAGCTGTAAACTGATGGTCTGCCCTTTCCAAGACTAAGAAGGAAAAAAATCAAAGAATGTTGCCAGAATTCAAAACTCACAGCTGTATCCAGACTCCAGATTTCTGGCTTCTCCTGCGTCAGGTAACCTGGCTCCAGTGTCCGTGCAGCGGCCGAGGCCCAGGCCCCGGCCTCACCGGGCTGGGCATCTCACCGCCCTGGCCCGTGTCAGTGGTTTCTCTCTGCCCTCACTACCCCATTGGCTTGGTGTGTTTCTGTCTCAAGCGCACATCCTTCTGGGAAATAAGAACCACCCCCCTTAGCAGCTGAGAATCGGCTGGTCTAACGACTCCCTTGGTGGAGAAGGGACACACCTCCAGCAGGTCGCCACTGGGCCGTGGGGCAGCCTGGAACACAGGTCCCGGCCAGCTCCCACTGTGGGCAGGACCTGGACCTGCAGGGCAAGGGGGGGTGGTGTGTGGGTGTCGGGGAGTGGAGTGCTGTCAGCCTGAAGAGCTGAGAGCTCCCCCACTGGGGATGCAAAAAATAAGTCCTGGATGGGACGAAAGCAGCAACAGAGAACAGAATCCAGGACAGGCACGACGTGGGGCCAGGCCAGCAGCGGGAGAGACGCTGCGGTGTCAGCCAGGACTCTGCCTTCAGAAGACACACCAAAGCCATGTTGAAAGGAGACATTCTCACGTGCCACCTGTGCCTCAAACCACAGAGGGCAGTGGAGGAAGGCTGTCGGGTCAGGTGGGGCCTTGGGCAGGCTGGGCGCCCGCATCGGCCTCAGTGGCACCTCTGGCACCAGACAGAGCCCAGGGCGCTTTGCACCATTTCTCCGATGTAAAGTGTTTTGCACGGCACCGATAGCGGGAAATGTTAACATGATCAACCCAACCCCCACGGGGCAACGATGAAACTCCAAACCTCTGAAACGAAAGGCTTGCGTGTCACCAACAGGCGATTCGGGTTCGTTTGCCAGAGGACCTCAAATTAGCCCACCTGCTCCCTGTCGTTCTTTACATGGCACCTGGTCCATGAGGTCAATGGAGTCCCTGGGCCCCACCCTGACAACGGTGTCCGAGTCTCAGGCCACAGAGAGGACGGTCCCTCTGCCTCCTCGGCGGCTCTCTCTTGATAGGAGCTGCAGGAAACGGTCAGCTACAGAACCAGACAGACGGGCAACCTAAGCAGGTGCTTCCGCCCCAGATACGTGGCTGCATGGCCCCGGGCTGTTTCTGTGGGAGGTGCCAGCAATGGGAGGTAACCAGAGCTGCATTGGAGACAGCTGAGGGCCTCTGAGCTTGCCCTGGCCCGACCCGAACACCTGCCCAGGGACCAGAATTAAAGCAGCAGGTGTCTGAGCCCTGCACAGCCGTCTACACTAGCAGGTGGCTCAACTAAGAGAGAATCTCGGACATCACTGAAGATGAAGTGAACACAGGACGCTACGAAGTGCCACTATTTGGAAATAACTCTTTATTTTTTTAAACTCTCAAGTGTTATTACAAACCGCATGGAACAAATGAAAGTCCCTTGCCTGGTACTGGCCCAGAGCAGAGGTCACTAGAGGTCACTAAAGGACCCCAGACTCCCTAAGGTGCTCTGAGCACCAAGCCATTAACGGAAGTAAGGTGCCTTTTAAAGACGACAATTGCAATCATAAAATAAAATGCTTTTTCATCGTTTATTCTCTGGGTCTCTTGGTCTCTGGGTCTCTGGTTCTGTGGGGTGGCACCCAAAGAAGGGCACAGGGGGCCCTAGGTGCCCCCACGAGTTGCCCCGTGGAGTCTGGCGCCAGCGCTGGGCTGCCGGGACCTTGGGATCTAGTTCATCCCAAGACTGAGGCCTCCCTCCCTGAGCCGGCCTGGCCCCCAGGACTGGAATCACCCACGTCACCCTGTGGAGACGCCGAGACAAGCCCCCCACTTGCCCTGAGCAGTGAGACATCAGGCTGCGCGTGGGGGGGCAGCAGGTGTGGGTACAGGGAGCTGGGGGGACCGCGATGCACCTCAGATGGTTGGCAACTCGATGACAGCATCCCCACCAGCAGGCCTGTGGTGCCTGGCTGCTCCCTAGAGGTCGGGGCTTTGGTGTTCCAGTGACCAGGGGAGCACTGCAGTCACGGGGGGCCACACCTGTGCCAGGGCCTCACCTGTGGGGGGCTCACCTATGGAGGGCTCACCTGTACCCTGGGCCTCAATTGTACCCCAGGCCTCACCTGTGGGGGCCTCACCTGTAAGGGGCTCACCTGTGCCAGGGCCTCGCCTGTGGGGGGCTCACCTGTACCCCAGGCCTTGCCTATGTGGGGCTCACTTGTACCAGGGCCTCGCCTGTTGGGGGGCTCACCTGTGCCAGGGCCTCGCCTGTGGGGGGCTCACCTGTGCCAGGGCCTCGCCTGTAGGGGGGTGCTTACCTGTCCTGGAGCCTCTACTGTGGGGGGCTCACCTGTACCCTGCGCCTCGCCTATAGGGGGGCTCATCTGTGTTGGGGCTTTGCCTGTGGGGTGGGCTCACCTGTACCTTGGGCCTCGCCTGTGGGGGGGCTCGCCTGTGCCAGGGCCTCACCATAGGGGGCTCACCTGTGCTGGGGCCTCATCTCTGCCCACCCCGTGGGCCCTTCTCCTCACTGAGCCTGGAGGGGTAGGCTGGCCCAGGGGCTTCCCCGTCACCCCCTCACACAGTGTCTCACTTAGTCCCACAGCCACACTGAAACCACGCTGGGAGTGGAGAAAGTCCGCATCCCTGAGCTGGTACAAGAGGCCTGTGTCAGTGTCCTGGGGCCACAGCAAGAGAGCACCCAAACCGGGCAGCTTAGAACAACAGAAATCTCGTCTCTCCAGGGCTGAGGCGGCAGTCAGAGATGGAGGTGCCATCAGGTCGCCCTCCCTCTGAAAGCTCTGGGGGGTCCTTCCTGCCTCCTCCAGCCGCCAGTGGCTGCTGGCAGTCCTTGGCGCTCCCTGGTGTGGGGTGGCATTGCCCCGTCTCTGCCTCTGTGGTCACGTGGCTTCTTCCCTCCGTCCGTCTCCGCATCTCTATCCAAATTTCCCTCTTCTCACAGGGACACCAGTCATGGGATTAGGGCCACCCAGGGACACAGTCTTATCCACCACAAGGCCCTTAGCGCCTGAGGCCCCGCTGGCTGCCCTCAATGCTCTAACCAGGCCTCTGGGCTCCCGGCCACATGGGCGTCGAGACCCAGACGCTCCGCCCCTGTTCCCTCCACTGGTTCTGCTCCACCCCGATATCATTCCTCCGACCTTGTGTGGGGCTGTGCCCTGCCCTGCACATGGGGCCTCAGTCTGTGCGTCCTCTACAAAGCGCCGGGGAGTGTGGAGAGCGTTCCCGGGCTCAGCCTCGGGGTGTCTACACCTTACGTGGTGTGGAGCCTTACGTGGCAGGTATTCAGAAGAAAAAGTCGGCTGAACTGAAGTGAGTGGGAAGACCTGAGAAAGAAGCACAGAGGAGGGACACTTGGGTTCTGGCCCTAAGCCGGCCGGTGCCAGGAGCTGGCTTGCCTGTGGCCTTTCTGAAGACAGGCTGCCGCTGGACCCCGTGCAGTGACACACCATGTCAGCTCCTTCAGTCCTGCTGCGGCACCTCGGCCGACTGCCCACCGGGCTCCTGGCTGCCGAGGGGGCCGAGGATGACCTTACGCTCACACCGATCGGTGCCCTCGAGGTAAAAACTTCTCTCTCCCACATGGGAGCCTGGCCAGGCTGCCATGGTCACACTCTCCCCTCTGACTGTGCGTCCCTCCACGGTCTGGTCTCAGCGGTCAGTGTGGGTTTTCAGTTTCCCCCTCCCCATTACCTATTCGTGATGGTTCTCCCGAAAGAAGAGCTGTCCCTTCTCCAGCCAGCGGTTCACGTGGGCACAGCTTGCGCACGTGGGCCTCCTTCTGTGGGTTAGAATCAGAGCCGCCCCCAGTATTTGGCTCATGTGGTCCCCTCCGTGGCCACTGGCAGCACCTTCAGGCTACGCTGTGTCCCTCTGAGGCGGCGACTTGAACAGACTTACATTATTTAACCCCCGGTTGCAGTGGGAGGATGTGTTGGAGCAGGGGCTTGAACGGACACAACACCTGGCTTCTGGGCACCCGGCAGGCCATCCCATTCGGGCCGAGCCCAGCAGGTTTGGTGGCTGTGGGCTGAAGCTCAAGCCCAGTGGGCAGGAGGAGGGTCCAGGCCTGACAAGCTGCACGGGTGACTCCTCACACTGGTCAGTGAAGGGCGCACAGTCGTGGCCCGGCAGGCCCGCCTGTTTCTCCCCCTCCCCCGAGGGTCTAAATTCTCTGGGAGTTGGTCCAGGCGTCGAGGCTGGACCAGAATAAACATAGGAGAGTGTCAAGAGCCATCGGTTTTAAGGGAAGCAGTAAGAAAACGTTACCTCAGAATTAGACTCCGCCGCAAACAGCAGACGCGGTGTGTTCCGACCCTGATAACTGGGTCAAACACACCCTGGAGAAGTCGAAAACGGAGACGGCGGCTGTCTGTGCTTGCTACTTCAAATGGACACAATGCCAAGGGGTTGTTTGCGGCCGACAGACAAACACCGGGGGAGCGTGGGATTGAAAGACGGAGAGGAAACACTCCAGCACGCGCACCCGCTGGCATTCACCGTTCTCGTCTCGTGAAGGTGTGAGCGGCGCACACGGTCTCACGGGAAACGTCAGCTCATCTGTTACTCTGGAAAAAACTAGAAAAGGCATGGAATTGGAAATCTGAAGAAGGGAGCCAACTGTCCTCCATTTAACCTTGAAATTCAGTTCTCATGGTGCTGCTGCAGGTAATTTTGGGGTCAGTGGGGTTTCAACGGTGAATACAAATACGTAGAAGGAGGAGACCAGACAACAGCCTCCCCCAGGCCTCAGGGTTTCCCATTCCCAGCCGGTGTCTCACAGGGACAGAAGCCTCGCTGACGGGGACACAGCGGTTAAAAGGAAAGGGGCGCCTTCATGTTTTACAATCTCACATCAGCAGCAAGTCCCCACGTCTCGCAGACCATCATCAAACTCCCTCATTTCAAGTTACTCTCCATTTTTAACTGGCCAACCAGGTTTGGGGTCAATCTGTTTCCTTTGACATCTCTGACTTCCTTCTCTCTAATGTCTGTCTAATCTTCACATTTCAAGTGAAAGTTTTGAGGGAAAATGGCAAGCACCAACACTAATTCAAAACTACACAAATCTGCAGAGGACACAGCCTCATGCTGGGTTAGCAAGGCCACTGTCCCCTCACCCTGACGTGGCTCCCACCGTGGAAAGGACGACATAACCGAGTAACCTCCAGCAGCTCTAGTGTCCACGCCTGACTCTGCAGGACCACGGTGGCCAAGGCGAGACCGTGCCGGCTATCCCGGTGAAGGGCAGGCGAGAGCGCGAGCCGTCCGTAGTGCTCGTCTTCCGGTTCAGTGTCTACCCTCCAGGCTGGCGGGAGCTCTCCTCTCGTCCTAGTATGCGCCAAGCCTCGGCCAGCGTCCCGAGTCACTGCTCCTCCATGGACGTGGGGTCCTTCGGAGGCTGCTGGGTCCTGTCCTCCAGCGAAGTGGGCGCCTGCTCCCCGACTCTCCCTCTGCATTCGCAAAGCCACCCCGCTCTTGCCTTCTCAGTAGATCCCCCAGTTCTCTGAAGAGCAGGGAAGATTCAAGCCACCTCTGTCCTCTGGACCGGCCCCATCTACCCCGGGATGCTGAAGTGTCCGCTCTGAGGGAAGAAAAGCGAATTGACGGGAGGAAGAAAGCCTTATCTCGAATCCCGCCCAGTGCCCATGGCAGGGGTGCACGCCCATGCGACACTCTAATCCAGAAGAGGGGCCAGTGCACAGCGGCGCTGTCTTCCCCACGGACGGGGGCTCCCTCCTCAGGTAAACTTCTGCTCAGGACACACAGACCCTCTGCAGGGTCTCCCTCCACGCCCACCCCGCCCCAGGAGTGCGATGCTTCACTTGACAAGACTGCCTCCTCTCAGAGCCTTCTATTTTGAGCTATGCTGCCCCTGGTGTTCACAACTGTCCCTCAGACGATAGCTGACGGGCTCCCCGCCCCTCTCGCCCGCGTCCACGCACCCCGAGTGCTCAGGCTGTTTCTCCAGACTGTGCTCCGTCTCATTCATAAACCGTGAAATTGTCTTGTTCAATGGTAAAGAGAGAGCGACTCCAGCCACAGGCCTCGAGCTGACACTGGGGCTCCCGCTGGCACGAGGCTGGGGGACGCCGGGCTGTCACTGGACAGCGCCCAGCTCCGCCCCCCTCACAGCCTCTGCTCCCCAGCCTTCCCAGAACGAGGGAGCAAGCTGCCCCCAGGCCCACTCTTCCTTCTTTGCTGTGGACGCCCACTGTGGGGCCCACTCGGTGCCGGTACAAGGGGTGGAAGGTGCTGGAAGCCAGGGAGGCACGCCCCGACTTCGGGTCACTTGTCTCATCATCTCGGCTCAGACCCTGGAGCCCCCTGAGTTCTCCCAAGGCCTGCAGCCCTCTGCTGCCCTGGTCACCGACGGGCCCACGGCCCTCCCGCCCCAGGAAGTGCCCTCTTATGCCCTCCTGGACCCTCTTCCTTGAAACTGGGGGCTTCAAACTTTCCTGTGACGAACATGCGTATGTGACACAAACGGGTAAAATCGAACCAAAGGTTCATGCGCCGGCACCTCCCTCCCCGGGGGGGTGCGCTCTCTTGGGCACAATCCACGGACTGATATCACCCTCCACGGGAGGCTGCTGTCTGAGACACTGTGCTGAATGGTCCTCAGGGCAGCCCAGCACAGCGGTGGCTCTGTTACTGGCTCTGTTGCTGGCTCTGGGGCCTTTATCGTCACCCCCTGGGTTCACTTGTTCAGTCATTCAGCAAACGCTCAGCAAGGGTCACTGTGAGCTGGACCACTGCTTCTCACGCCCGGTCCCGGACCAAGAACATCAGCGCTGCCTGAAAATTTGTCAGAAATGAGCATTCTCAGCACCCCGACCCCCCACAGGCCACCAGAATCTGAAACTCTGGGTTTGGACAAGCCTTCTGTGTATTCCGACGTCCTCTAAAACTTGAGAGACGCGGTGCCAGGTGACGGGGACTCTCAAAGGGCAGCCCTTGAGTCGTCCTAACCGTGCTGAGCCATTGAAATGATGCAGTGTGCACAGTGGTCCGGCGGCTGCACAACGAGCGTCGTCAGCCTGCTCTTCCTGGGCTGCCTCCACACTGCTCCTTACACCAAACCCCCGGCCCCGCCTCGGGACTAGCGCTCGGAGTGAGCCATCGGAGCCCCCTGTGGTGGCGAGCCTGAGGTCCCGGGGGACCGTGACGACGGCTTGGGCCACCCCCGGGAAACGCTGACGCTGCTGCCAGAGGAGCCACATCGCGTCCACACCTGCACACACGGCTGCGGTTCTGCGTCCACTTACGGGAGGGAAAAGACCCCTGACACCCAGGGCCAGCCCCTCGTGAGGGACCCCTGCCTCTGCCCTAGACGAGCCTTTCCAAAACTGTTCCTCGGAACAAAGGGAAGCACGCAACACCATAAACCGTGGGGAAACGAGCGCCTTGGAGCCTCCTCCCGGAAGGGACGGTCACAGAGCGGTGAAAGGTCATGGATGCAAGTCCGGCCCACGGACGCGACTTAGAAACTGCGATCCAGGGAGACACGTGTGGCACAACTTGGCAATCAAGGCGGTGAAACCGGGAAGACCACACACGCTGTCAGGGAGGCCCATGTCCGGGGTGCCGGGGACGCGAGGTGGGATGAGAGGCGCGCGGAGGCGACGGCCTCGGCGATGCCCCAGGACCGGTTTGTCTTCCACCGTCTCCACGTGGCTGTGGCATGTTCCGTGTGTGAGAAATGTCACATCACAAGACGTTTACAAGGAGACAGGTGGCCGCCTCACTGCAAGGTCCCCGGCCGCCAGCGAGCAGCTCGAGGACAATGTGGGAGGAGGGACGTGGTGCCCCCATGCTAATCAGGGCTGCACCACCCTTCCTCCGGGGTGCCCACGCCAGGCTCTCAGCGTCATCATCACATTTCTAGACAACATGCAGGTAGCACTCCTTGCTTCTTCACACCACATTCAAGAGCAGGTCAGCAGGCATCTGGCATGGTGCCCCAGGCATCAGGGGCAGGGCTCAGCCACCGAGCCCTTGTGACCCCCTTCCCTGAGGAAGCACGGGCAGCGGGGCATGTGTGGAGTGGCTGGGGGGATGGCCCGAAGCCAACCCCTCTCAATTCCTCAGGTGCCCCCACCTTGCAGATCCATCCCCGCACCAAGCAGAGCTGGGCCTCTTCACTCTCCATGGCGGGCACGCTGGAGGCCTGCAGGACACCGACCTGACCTGCTCTCGGGACAGATGCGCTGCCTTCTTCCTGGAGAGAAGAGGAAACGCAGCAGCCGTCGTGCCCGTCACCCAGCATGGCGAGCTTGGTGGCCAGGCCTCACAGCCCAGTGCCTCCTTCCAGTCCAGGCCTGGTGCTGCAGAATCCAGAGATGTTGCTGATGCAGCTGCAGAAGGGCTTTCTGAAGGTGTTGACCTGCGGACCGTGCAGCCACAGACGGACTGCGGAGAGGGTGAGCTCTGCGGGAAGCGGGGGATGGTGTGCGGCCTGGGAGGGGCCGGTGGGACCGCGGGAGCGGGAGAAGATGCCCAGGATGAAGAAGCGGGTGAGCCGGGCTTGGCTAACTCCCCAGGTTAATAAGGACGTATAGGGGCGGGGGCTGGCGCCGGAATCACGCAGGAGAAAAGCAGCCCGGGGGCCGCAGGCGACAGCCGTGTTGGGTGGCAGGGTGGGGTACAGTTGGCCACACGGGTACGCAGTGTGGACTTCGGGCCCTGCGGCTGCAGGAGCACCCTCACACTCCGGCTGCCCACCAAGGGCTGGACAGCAGCGTGATGTCCGAGGGGAGCGGGGAGAGGACGTCCACAGACAAGGACGCCAGCGCCGTCTCCCCTCCTGTTGCACCCGCACCCGCCCTCGCCCTGGTCGCTTCACCTGCCCGCTCCTGGAACACCTGCCGTGGCTGGTCTGCAAGAGCCACATACACGTGCCACGCAGGTTCTCGGCCTCACCTGGGGCCACGGCCCCCTCCACGCCCACACCCGGCTCTTGGCACCGTGGCCTTGCTCACTCGGCCCTGCAGGTGGTCCTGAGTCTGAGCACCACCCCCACCCTCCGGGCTCTGACACGGGGCCACTGTTTTCAGGCGCAGGAAACAAAGCAGAGGTCGTGGCCTCCATGCTGCCCTGGAGGACCCGTCTCCAGGCACGTGTGGGCAGCGTGTCTGCCCATGGGCTCCAACTGCATCTCCCGTCACCACGCCACGGATTAGTGCTCCGAGGAAGACGCAGGGACTGCCGCCACCCTCCTCCAGGGGCACGAGGGGCCCCCTCAGGGTCTCTGCTCGGGTCACCTCGCTCACCTGTCACCCGATGCGGCAGAGCCACACTTCTGCAGAGCCACGACTCCACTCAGGCGGAGAGCTGTGGGAAACCTGGTGCACAGCACTCCGACCTCTGACCACCTGCAAGTCCAGCCTGGACGCCTCTCCCAAGAGGCCATGGAGACCACCCAGCATCAAACTCCTCCCGCAGCCTCCGCGCCACCCGGCTGTCTGGCCCGCGCTGCCGAGTCACTGCCCAGTGCGCCTGCACCGCGCACTCGTGTCTCCGCCCGAGATCACGGTCCCAAGAGGCGGTCACCGTCCTTGCTTCTGCACACTCCCACCACAGTGCGTGCAATCCAGGACGCATACATGTGTTGGATTTTGTGTCTGTTGCTGAAACAAACCGAGGCGAGACTCCTTCCTAACTGCTCTCCCTTGAAAGGTCCGTGCCGCAGCCATTCCTCACGTCTTGCTCGTCCTCTGCGGCGCCATGTAGCTGTCCCGCATCTGACGTCCTGGTCCACCCCTTCAGGCCTGAATCAAGCACCACATCTCTTCCCGCGGGAGCTTCAAGCCGCGTGAACTCAGGGAGCCTGCTCTGCGCCGCTCAGCAAAGCTTCGGGACACTGGGGACCAGGACAGCCCTGCTGTCAGGAGTTCGGGGACGACTCACAGACCCGTGAATCGAGGGCCAGCAGGCTGGGGCACGTGCGACGTGCGTGGGGACCCAGGCGACAGAGCCAGCAGCGTGGGGGGCGGTGGTGAAGCTTCAGGCTGGGGCTCCAGGTGAGGTGCTGGGGGGACAGCTGACACAGCACCCCTATGTTCATTGCAGCATTATTCACTATAGCCAAGGTGTGGAAGCAACCCAATCGTCCACCGACTGATGAATGGATAAAGAAGATGGGGTGTATATGTACAATGGAATACTACTCAGCCATAAAAAAGAGAAAAATCATCCATTTGCAACAATGGATGCATTGTGGCAAAGGATGGAACTCGAGGGTATTATATTAAATGAAATAAGCCAGACAGAGAAAAACAGAGACCTCATGATTTCACTCATATGTGGAAGATAAACAATCACATGGATAAAGAGAACAGTTTAGTGGTTACCAGAGGGGAAGGGGGTTGGAGGGTGGGCATAAGGGGTAAAGGGGCACATACATATGGTGACCGATAAATAATAATCTACAACTGCAATTTCACAATGTTATAAACTATTATGACCTATATAAAAAAAAAAGTGAGTGTGCATTACTTGCTCACTGAGAAGACCCATGAGGAAATGGAAGACAGAGGGTTCTAGATCCCCCTGAGGCTGAAAGCTCCTAGAGGGCAGGGCCTTCTGCCAGGCTCCTTCACTGCTGGCTCCCCAGGGCCAAGCACTCTCCCTGGCACACAGGGTGCATTCAGGGTTTGTTGAGTGACTACACGAGTGTTGGGCTTGTTCTGCACATCACCCACAGACAGAGAGGCTGGGAGGGTCAGAAGGGAAGGTGCTTGCACAGTGCCTGACGGATGAGGCACGACGGGAAGCGAGGAGACGTAGGCAAAGGCGGGAAGGGCTGGTGCTGAGGGTGCGGCGGCCAGATATCACAGTGCGGGGGGCGGCCGGGCGGTGATCCCACCCGCTGGCTTCTCTGCTTGGGGCTGGAAGTGGCAGGTGCGCATCTCCTCGTGGAGGCCCTTTCTGCCTCTGTCGGGGAGGGACCCCACAGAGAGACCCAGCCTGGCCCCTCGGGAGGATCTAGCAGAGAACAGAGCATCCACCCAGCCCTGATCCGTAGACTGGACACTGAGCCCCCACGCTGGGGTGACTCGATCTGGGGAATTAACCCGCAGCCCAGTTTGCTCCGTCCGAGACGGGGAGAGCAGCCGCCCCAGCTAATCCCGCCCCGGGCCCCGCACCCCCGTCCAGGAGAGCTGGGGGCTGGCTGGAGAGGAGACTGAGCCTCTGTTCTACCAGAGGTGGCTGAGTCCAGGCCATGCCCCTCTGGGGGCTCCCAACTCAACCACACAGGGGACATCACAGGGCATCAGCGGGAGACGGGCCCGGTGGGTCCTTGGTGGCAGCGCTGCCTGGAAGAGGAGGAAGAGCCGTCAGGAGGAGATTCTATCTGAACCCTCAGGCCTGGAGGCCCAGACAGGACTCCCACAGCACCGGGCTGCCCTCAGGAACCTCTGCCGAGGAGACAACAGTATCCATGGCAACCGTGACTGTGAGTCAGCCTTGAATGACCAGGCTCTCTGCTCAGGGCCTTCACGCATTATTTTATCAGATCCAACACGCCACTGGCCTGGCTATTCTCATCTCTCGCCCATTTTACAGACAGGGAAACTGAGGCTCCACGAGGTGGACTAATTGGCCAGGGTAAAATGAAGGAGTGATGAGAGTAGCAGCCATCACCTCCAGAAAGCCCTTCCACCCCCCTAGGCTGAGTTACACACTCCCCAGCCCCACCCTGTGCTCCCCGATCCCAGCTCGGATATGGAGCGTGAGGCTCAGAGAAGTTAAGGAATTTGTCTAGGGTCACACAGCAAGTCAGAGGCAGAACTGGGACTAGAACTCGGTGCCCCTATTCTCAGGCCACTGGTCCCCCCACTACTCTTCCCTGTTGGGTTTGGGGGAAAGGATGAGTGGAGGGAGGATGGAGGACTGGCACCCCCCATCAGGACCCTTAGGGACGTCTTAAATCATGACCATTGTTTCTCCACGTCAAAGTCAAGGAGGGCAGCTTCAGGCAGCAGCCCCTGGAGCAATAGGTGTGAGGGCGGGACATCCTGGAGGGCCGAGAAGCCCAGAACAACCCTGTCCCCTTGTCTGTGCCCTGACCCCGCTCTGAGCTAGGGGCAGGCCCACGGTGGCCCAGTGGCCTCCCCCGGAGAAGAAGCTGCAGCCCTGCTGTCCTGGATGCCTCTCCAGGGACTGTCCCTCACCTGCGTCCCAGGTCCTGACGGGCTGGCAGTGGGGACAGGAGGCTGTGCCACTGCCTCTGGGGACAGTCTTGGGGGTGAGAACACGGTCCTCCTAGCCTGGGGACGAAACCAGAACAGTCAGCTTCGGCTCCCTGGATGGACGTGGAACTGGGAGCCGTGAGTGTGATGGTCTCTCTCCTCCTCCAGAGGGTTTCACAGGCTCTCTTTTCTCTTGTGTGCACACACGTGATATATGTGCATAAATATGTATGTATAAGCGTGCATGCACATATACACATTAAACATGCGTCTGTTTACTGTAAGCTCTCTCAGGCTCTGCTTCATCTCAGATCCTATGTAGGCACCAGCTGCCTGGCTCCTGACACACAGGCTGGGTCGGGATGGGACAGCAGCCCAGGAAGACGGGATCAGCAACGACAGAGTGGAGCTCCTCCCCAGACCCAGACCTGCTGGCTGGGATTGGAAGGGCTGGGGCCTGGGGTCAGTGGTGTTTCCTCCCTGTGCTCTGAGGGGCTGTAGACTGGACACAGTCACAGTGCGGGGGTCACAGCTTGTTGGGAGAACTGGACGGCGCTGTGTCCATGGGACCTGGCAGCTGTAACCGCTCCACATGATTCGACAGTTGACAGACTCTCGGGTCCTCACCCAGCCCCACCATCCCCCGCCTCGTCCATCCCTGGGTCTCAAATGAGACCTTCAGAATCGCCCGATTGCTGATCGGATTGCTTTCCCTCCTGGGCCGTGGGGGGTCCCACTCTGTGTGTGCACTGGGACCCTCTCACTTCCACCTCCTTGGCCTCTGTCCGCTCCACCGGGGCAGATATGTGTCTCCTGTGGCCCCTTGTCCCCAGCCCCCAGCCCTGTGGCTCTGAGGTTAACCACCCCCACGGGTGAGGCGGGGGGAGAGCCGCGTCTGCAATTCACCTACGTGTATAGTAACCCAGACAGCGGCTATCACTGCCTATTTGTTCCTGTCTTCTCCGCTCTGCCCTCAGATTCGTGGAAGGAGGGGCCATATCCATATGTTTTCATGTTAAGCACTTTGAAACCCTCCTGTGTGTCATCTGCAGCCTGACTATGTGCCCGGTGCCTGGTTCATGACCCAGGGGCCTCTGGGGACTCAGGCCTGAAGGTCGGCCAGGAGTAAATGATGCCATGTTCCCCCTGCAGCCCAGGTCCTGCCACAGCAGGCAGTTCATCAACCTCTGTATGATTGACAGCTGAATGGGCTTCCCCAGAACGAAGCCTGGCCCCTGGGGAAGGGGAGGCATCGGAAACTGTTTGCTGAATGAATGAATGAACAAATGCACCGAGGTTCATGGAGGTATCACTCCTGAATGTTTTCCGTAACACAGAACACATAGAAAATGGTAGTATTTGAACGGCCCACTGGATGAATGGAAAGGCTTCTCAGGACAGAGGAGACCACCCTAGGGACTGCGCCACCGCTGCCCTCCCTTCACCACCTGTGTATTGGCCCCGGAAGGTGACCCGGTCTGGCTGTCCAGGGCTGCCCACCCCTCTCACTCCATCCCGAGCTGTCTGTGGGCTGTCCTTGGGCGTCCTGCTCTTCTCAGAGAATAGCCGTGCGGAGGTGGGCTCAGATTCAGAAGCTAGGGTGGAAAGAGAGGAGCGTCAGAGCGCAGGGGCGGGGTTGGGGGTCCCCCAGCTTGGGCGTGGGCGTGTCTAATCAGACTGCCCCTCGGTGACAACAGTAGACATATTCACACCCCAACCTTGTCCTGAGCGCTGGTCTGGACACGGGCGGGCGCCGTCCAGGCACCCTCACGACGACCCCAGGAGGGGTGCTGTTATTACCACACTGCTAGCTGTCCCTCAACTGCACAGAGCAGGGAAGCAACCTGGCCAGGTCACAGGGCCAGGAAGGAGGGGCTGGGGCTGGACCCCAGGCACCGATTCCAGAGCCATGTCCTGCAGCCGCGTCCTCTGCGCTTTCAGGCTTGGGGTCCTTAACTGCAGAGCGTGGACAGCAGGACCCATCGTGCAGTGGAGATTCAGCGAGACGAGGTACACGCAAAGTCCTCACAGACACAGTGACTTATACAGAGCATCACCACTGCCTCCAACAGACTCACAGAAACCTTCTCGATGCTTCTTCCAAGGCTCCTGCTGTGATCCCCGACCACTGAGCTGACAAGCCCAGACTGTGGCCTCCAGAAATAAGCTCTGGCAGGCGGTCACTTACTCAGGGACAGTCGGGGCACCTCCCAAGTCACCAAGGAGGACCTGGCCTGCCGCCTCCCTGCAGGGACAGCTTGCTTGGCGCCTCCAGGCTCACCGGACCATCTCTCTGTGGGTTTACTAGCAAAAGGGAGGGAGAGAGGATGTCGCTGGATGACGTCTTATGCAGTCTTTAAGGATGAGCAGTGAGAAGGCCCCCCAGAGAAATGCTTATAACAACTTGGGAGGAGGAGGGCACAGAAGTCCACACCAAACACCCCGTAGTCAGAATAACAGAAAACGGCTCTGAGCCTCTCTGACCCTCAGTTTCCTCATCTGTCAAATGGGGATAAGAAGAGCAATTACCTCAGAGGGTTGTTAGAAGAATTAGCGAGACAGTGTCCATAAAATCCTCACCGTCTTGCCCTGCCACAGATACACTGCAAAGTGAGCTGATTTTATAAGTCATCATAAATGAACGAGGACCAAGTGAGTGGGTGAGAGGGAGAGAGTCCTGGAAATATTCCAGCTTAGAGTCGGGTGGAGAGTTCAGGGATATCCATTGTATGCAGCTTTATTATTGACACACACGTTTAATGTATTCTTGTGTGCATCGAATATTACTCAGGAAAAAAATGTCAGAGTGAATGAATGACGGAGTGAACGAGTGAGAGAGGGGTGTGGCCGTGCCTGAGTCCACATGTTTGAGGAGACCCCCAGAGGCCGGCCAGGTCTACTCTCTGTGGCTGCCACCAGGGCACAGGGGCCGGAGTTTTGGGGTCATCCACCTGCCATAGTGGGAGCCCCAGGCGGCTAAGGACTCTGCTGGCCCGTCCCGGGCCCAGGCGGGCCGTGGAAGGCAAACGCTGGGCGCGCTGAGCTGCCCTGGGGCGGCTGGTGCAGGCTGTCCTCCAGCTACACACGAGCCGCGACACCTCCTCCAGCAGCTCCAGGATGGCCTGGCTGGGGCAGGGTGTGGAGACAGCAACAAAGAGGAGACGCAGGATGAGCTCAGCTGCCCCAGAGTGCAGCACGGATAACCCCGTCCTTAACCCTTTCGAGTAGGCACCGGGGCCAACTGGGGTCAAATGACTCTAGAACTTCCTTGTGCGCCACTTTTCTTTCTACATCTCCTGACCCCTCTCTGAGTTCATGTCCCTGCACATCCAGTGAGCAGAGAAGAACTTTCTTGGAGGTTTACCCAACCTAACATGCAGGGCCTCTGAGAAGCTATTCTGAAACCCAGGGACGATTTCTCAAGACAGGGTGAGGCTGCAGAGTAAGGAGGGCATTGGCTCCAGCTCCACCTTAGAATTTGAATTCTGCCCTTCCTCGGCCCCTGGGCTGCCCTCCCCTCCTCCACATTTGTCTGTGTCGGTCCAGGCCAGCTCCTTCCTGCCCTGACTCAGCCCCCCATCCTGGGGTCCCCCAAACATTCCCTACATTGTTCAAGCCCACCTCTCCACTCCTGGGAGAAGATGCTGGTCCATCTGTCTCCCAACCAGAGAGTGAGCCCCTGGCAGGTGAGGAGCAGGCCCCATCTTACACCCCGAGATCCTTACACCTCAGAGATGCTCAGGGAACCTTACTGAACAGACTCCAGGCTCCAAGAGGGAGCCGAGTCAAGGGCCGTGCATGGAGAGAGGACAAGGAGACACACGGTTCTTGCCATCACCACCCGAACGTGAGCAGGCGGGAAGATGCCGGGGCCCCTCTGCAAGGCTGCTGTCATCCCCGTGGAACCCCAAACACAGCCCGCCTGTTATGGGACCTGTATGAGCTGCTGGGGAGTCAATCCCGTTGGCACTTCTCTCCCCGGCTCCTGCATCTCCAGTGTCCCGTTCTGAGGGCAGTGCCGACATTGTGGCAGACAATCCCCCAGACGCCCTACACAAAACCCCCCGACACACGGAGCGTCAGGCTCTGGGCTGGGCAGGGCCGTCCCCCGGTGAGCCAGGCTCTCCATCTCCACCTTGGGCAGCTGCTGGGGCGGGGCCCCCTCAGGGGTACTGTTGCCTGGTAGCCCTGGACTCGGGGGTGAGTGTTTTCTGGTGCCACCTCCAGCTCTCAGATGAGTGACCAGAGGGAGCGGGGACCTCTCTCTGCCCCCAGGGCAGTGGTCCCCTCCATCCCCAGGGAGATGCTGTGGGGGTTTCACGGCAACTGTGGGGGCGCTGAGGAGAGCACCCTCACCACTCAACCCCTGGGAGGAGGGCCCAGGCTCCGTGCTGCATACAGACCGAGGGCAACTCGGGGCCGTGTCTCAGGCCAAAGGCTGCTGAACGAGGGCCGAGACTTGGGACACCCACGTGGGTGTCACATGACCTCTCTGTGTTGTTCCTATCAGGATCTCAGTCTCCCTGACTTAATCTTTAGTGGTTGATTGACAGCTGGCACTTCAAATTCATCTTTCCCACAAACTTACTCCCCTCCTGAGGTCCCCATCTCTGCATCAGCACCAACTTGTCAGCCAGTCAGAAATCTGAGTCATTCCAGACCCTTCTCCTTCCCTGAACAACCCGAAAGTTAACCAGCTCCCAAGTCCTGTAGGTCCGACGCCTAAACATCTCTGCTCAGATCCCCCCCCCACCTCCCATCGGCCCCACCATCTCGCCCGGGTGAGGCAGCCTCTCAGCAGCCTCTGGGCCTCCATTCTCACCTCCTAGCGGCCAGAGAACTCTCTCTAGAACATAAACCCGACCGCGCCACTCCCCTGCTAAAATCGCTCTCGCTGTCCTGGGATGGACCTTCATGGCTTCACGAATGTTCAGTGAACACCTTCTCTGGGCCCAGCCCCCCCCCCCCGGGAGGCCCTCCCCAACCTCACGTTGCAGGAAAACAGACTCATCGTGTTACTGGGAAACAGGACCTGATGTTGCAAGAATGTATTGCCTGTATGCTAAGAGGGAGGAATTAAAAAGGTAATTAATTTGTCTCTTCTCTTACCTGAAGTCTCCTCAAATCCTCCCTGAACTCTGAAATAGCGTCTGTCTCCTGTATCGGCAGCAGCATCTTCCACAAAGGCTCAGGACGGTTGGCTACAGCAGCTGATGTTTCAAGGATTAGTGCAAAATGCAAAGAATTGTTCCTCTGGGGTCTGAACACTGTTGGTTGTGAGAAAGGTTGTTTAGGGCTGTGGGCGCTCTGTGCCAGTCCCAGGCACCAGATCCCAAGTGACAGAGGTGCTTATGTGTTCTTTAATAAACTGTGTGTGTGGGGGGTGGACCCTCTAAAGCTCTGGGCTCTGACAGGAGCCCTAATAGCCCGGGTCTAATGGTGGTGGTGTCCCCCCAACGCTCAGCCTCTCCTGGAAATAAACGGTGCCTGCATCAGTCCCCTCTCCATCCTCTCACAGCTGGACCACTGCAGCCGCCTTCCCTGCCCTCCCCACCCACTGCCCTACTCTGTCCTCCCTTCCTCCCTCTGCAGACAGAGTGGTTATCTAAACAACAAATCTGACTACTCACCACTCACACACTTAAAATCTTGCAATTTCTCCCCAACACCCCAGAGTCCACAGCAATTCCTCAGCCCAGCTTCCCTGTCCTGCAAGCTCGGATTCCCGCCAACCTCTCCAGCATCTTCCCTGGTCACCCCAAGGCCATCACACGCCCCACCTCACAGACCTTCCAGGTCCTTCTGTCCCACGCTCTCTGTCACCCACGCTCTTCCCTCCTGAAAAACCCGTCATTTATCAAGACTCAAATTGGAACAATGCAAATTCAAAACACTAACTGAGCTGCCAAACAGACAGAAAAGAAGGGAAGTTCCAGTTCAGGCCAGATGCGGAGAAAGAGACTCGCCTGTGTACTGTCAAATCGGCACAGCATCAAAAATTGTCAGTGTTCTTTGATTTGTCCTGTGTTTGTTTTCTCTGTTTTTAAATCGACTTAGTTGAGGTGTAACTGGCACACGATGAAACGCACACACTGTGGGTTACAGGTCACTGAGTCCTCACAGGTGTGCATCGCATGTGTCCTCACCGCCCCCATGAAATACAGAGCATCGCATCCACTTCAGAAAGTTCTCCCGCGCCTTCTGGCATCAAACCCTCCTCCTTGCCCTGGGCAACCAGTGATCAGATTTCTATCATTATAGATTAGTTTTATCTGTTCTAGAACTTTACATAAATGTAATCCTACTGTATGTGCTCTATGAAGTCTGGCTTCTTTTGCTCAGCATAATGTTTTGGAGATTCATTCATGTGGTTACACGTATCAGTAGCTCATTCCTTTTTATTGCTAAGTAATATCCCACTGTGTGAAAAGGCCACAATTTGTTTTAACACTTTCCTGTTGATGGACATTAGCATTGTCTCCAGTTTCTGGCTATTTACACACCACACATGCTTTTCTCTCTCTTGAATGGTACCATATTTCTGGAAAGCAATTTGGTCTCTCTCTGATGCTTATCATCAGAGGGACAAAATCACAGTATCAAATGCTATCGGCAATTCTGTCTCAATAGAGCTGGAAAACATAAAACAAAACACTACAGATACAAGAGAGGACATGATTCTGTCAGTTAGAATCTAGGAAGCAAATGAAAGGTTATGTATCCATTCAAATCACAGCTACCAACTTCACCGAAACATGAAAAATTATTGAAAATATACAAAATGAATAAGAATCCAAAATGGTAAGCACACCGTAATAATACTTTTTGAAAGTAGTTATTCACGTGGATGAAGATTTGAGCCCTCAGGTAGAAACGCAAAAGGGCAGTGGAATTATTCATCCGCATTGGTTCCTGAGGCCCCGTGCGCTGGGCGCTGCTCCAGGACAGGGACGTGTCAGGGGACAGAGAGGCAGCTCCCTGCTCGCATAGCAGGGGGTGGAGACCACACAGGGATAACTTCCTGTTGTGGATGTTGGGAGATGGTTCAAGCAACACATTTCCTAGAAACAGACATTCAGCATGGATGCCCCCTTCTTTGGGAAGCGTCCCTGCCTCCTGGGAGTCGGGCCCCTCTGGACTTTTGCTGTGTCACACTTGTCACCACACTCAGTTGAAATGAATCCCTGTTTGCCCTCCCCCCACCCCAAAACCCCTCCCCCAGCCCATCTCCCCCTACACCCCACTGGAGCCAGGGAGCTCTAAGCTGCCTTCAACATTTGATCTATGGCTGGGTCTCTCTCAATTCAGTGGGACAGGAGTTGGATGAAAATGAGAGCTTGCTCAGAGGCCCATCTTTTGAAACCCACATGTTGACAAATATCCGTCCAGCCCACACCCACCTCGACCTTGAACAGCCAGACCTTCAGGCTCTTGTAACCCCCCAGGTCAGGGACCCAGATTAGACCTGGGTCTTAGAGGCTTTGCCCACAGCTAGATTTCAGGGAAGGAGGGAAGGTTTTGTGTAAGGCATTTCCCCATCTCCAGCTTGTGTCACATCCGCCCACAGCTCCTTATAAAGGTCCCTGCACCCTCCAACCACCAGCTCTGTTTGGCTCCAGGTGCCCCCCTTCTCAGCATGGCGCTGCCCTGGGCCCTTGCCGTCCTGAGCCTCCTTCCTCTGCTGGACGCCCAGAGCCCAGCGTGTGCCAAGTTCAGGGCAGCACCTATCACTGACGTCACCCTGGTTCGGGTGAGTGCTGGGCCGGTGGGCAGCTGCCTCCCTCTCTGGGCTTCCCTTTCCCCTGTTGGCTTGTGCTCAGCCTTCCTCCTGACTCTGCCCTTTCTCTCCTGGGGCCTGGGGAGAAATTCTGACCAGCCTCCAGAGGCTTTCCTCAGCCTCCACACTCAGAAGCCTCGTTGCCAGGTCCCTCAGCAGGGGATGATTCTGTCCTGGGAAAGAGGGCCGCCCGGGGTGGGGGAGATGCCTGATGCTCAGCATGAGCTCCTGCACACCCCCTCCTCACCTGGGCCCCAGTCCCCTGTGTGCAAACTGGAGGAGAGATCTGCAGAGTCGTGTCTCAGTTCACCACCGACGATCCACTCCCAGCCTCCATCACCTGCTCCTGGCTTCTCCCCCAGCTCTCTGGCAAGTGGTTTTACATCGCGTCAGCCCTGCGCAACCCTGAGTACAAGGAGTCGGCTAAGATGTATCAGGCGGCCTTCTTTTACTTTGCCCCCAACTACGCGGAGGACACGATACAGCTCAGGCAGTACTTGACCACGTGAGACCCCACACGCTGCCCCAGCCCCAGCTTCTGGCCTAGGCCGTCCCACCCGTGGAGAGGGGAGGGCTGACTCCAGTCACCCTCGACTCCCGCCCCTGGTGACTGTGACGAGTGATGGTCCACTTCCCCTTGACCCACTTACTGCTTTTCTCCCCCTTCTGCCTGGCTTCAGGGGGAACAAGTGCGTCTACGAAGCCGGCATCTTGACTGTCCAGCGGGAGCGTGGGACCATATCCAAACACGGTGAGGGCTAGCCCTCGGGCACAGGGCTGCTGAGTGGAAGCAGTAGGACGTGGGTGGGTCAGCCTATAGGAGGGGGGGCTGGGGCTAAAGCCCCGGGGGCTTTGGGCACAGAGAATACGGGACAGGCCCACTTCTTCTATCTCCACCATCCCATTGCTTGCACACTGCAATAATTAGTAATAACGGCCATCAGTTTTGATTTCTGACTTCGTGCCAGGCACTTTGAAGCACTTGACATGAATTAACCCACTTAATACTCACAAACAACCCTAGGAGGACATTATAAGGATCAGATGAGGAAACAGAAAAACAGAGATGTCAAGTTATTTCCCCGAAGTCACACAGCTTGCAAGGAGAACTAGGATTCAAACCCACCGGTGGCTCATTGCAGCCTCTCTCTCACCCACTCTTCATCCTCTGGGAGCTCAGGGTGGCAGCCTGTGTGTTGTGCAGGCAGTGACTTCACCCACACCATCGCCATCACTGCAGAGAGGGCACATAGTAGAAGCATACAAATGCCGAAGGACTTGAACCAACAGCACGTAGCAGCCCGAGGCTCCTCTCGGGGCCTCACTTCCCTCTTCTGTAAAATGGGGAGAAAGACTCCTCTGATTCCACATGAGTGACATGCTCCGCGAAGGTCTGGCATGCGGTAGGAGATGGGACACGGGGCCCAGGTGAGCCCCTGGCCTTCCCCGATCGGCCGTGTGGCACTGGGCAGAGTGTCCTCGCCTGTGAGAAGGGAGCCATGGTGCTGTCCCCGTGGTCTCACCACAGGCTCCCTCCTCTAGAGAATGGCAGAGAACATGTTGCCTACGTGTGGCTCACCAAGGACCCCAGGACCTTCATGTTTGCCTACTTCCCAGAAGATGAGCAGAACGTGGGGCTCTCCTTCTACGGTAGGGACCCCTCCACCTCTCACCCACCCCGGCCTCATCCCAGGACCACCCACACCTGGGGATGGGCCCCCAGAACCCCAGCCTTCCCCGGCCTCCCACCCAGGACCCCCAGCATCCTCACCCAGTTCCCTCCCGCCTCCTGCAGCTGACATGCCGGAGGTGACCCCAGAGCAATGGAGTGAGTTCCATGAAGCCATCAAGTGCATGGGCCTGGACAAGTCGGAAATTATATATGCAGATGTCGAAAAGGTGAATAGAAGGAGGGCTGGGCAGTGCCCACCCTGAGGGTGGTCCCACCTTGGGCAGCCCCAGGGGCCCAGAGAGGGAAAGCTGCCAGCCAAGGCTGCACAGCGAGGCCAGATATCCTGCTTTGAAGCCCCTGCCTCACTGCGGGGACAGCTGAGTTTCCCAGAGGCCCATTGGGGTGGACGAGGGCCCAGGAGGAGAAGTCACTGGAAGTGAGGGAGGATGCCAGAGCAGGTGGGGGAGTGGAAAGACCAAAGAGGTGACAGCACAGCTGAGGTGTGGCGGTGGGAACCTGGGAAAGAGACACACAGGGAATTAGCATTTACAAAAGCCTGCCACACCCCAGGCTTTAATCTGGGCAAGGGGAGCTGGTGTGTGGTTCAGTGTCACCCAGGCTGCAGCATGCCCAGGACCACCGTCCCGATTGTTGCTCTAACCCAGAATTCCCTGTGAGAGCATCTCCTGAATCCCTTCCCTAAACCTGTGTGACACAAAAGCTTCACTTGGTCCTGTCCTAGGCAACAATGTCAGATCCCAGAGTGGACGAGCTGGGTACACGTCTGTGGATGTACGTGAAATACTCCCATGATCATTAACATGAAAACCTCTCCATCGGCTTGTCCCCCGAGGTCACCTCCTGTGGCCACCAGTGGCACAAATCATCCCTCGTCCCCAGGAACACTGGGAAAGAGCTTATGAACACAGGCACTGGGGTTGGTCCCTGGCCTGCAGCCCGCCCCCCATCTCCCAGCTGGGGGACCTCGGGGACCACACGGCCGCCCTGAGCCTCAGTGGCACCATCTGCAGATCGGGGTGAGGGATCCAGGGGGTCAGCATGAGGGCTTGGCGGGTCATAAGGGCTTGGGAAACGCCATCTGTTCTTAAGGGTTTGAGGCCCCATTTTAGAGGTGAACAAGCTGAGGCTCAGAGAGGGAAAGTGACTGGCCCAAGGTCACCCAGCCAAGAAGTGGCAGAGCCGGGCCGGGACCATAGTCCACAGGTTACTCCGTCTCCCCCCCGGGCCCCCTGCCCTCCCCGTCACTGTGCTCTCCTCTCCCCGTCTCCCAGGACCAGTGTGGGCTGCTGGAGAAGCAGCACGAGGAGGAAAGGAAGGAGACAGAGGAGGAGCCCCAGGAGGACAGAGCACTGGGTTAGGACTGGGGGGCTTGGGGCCCGTCCTCACCCCGCCCGCCCTTGTCCCTCAGCTGCAACAATAAAGCTTCTGCATTTGGGACGGGCAGTTGTCATTCACTCATTCATTTATCCACTCACATTGAAGCCAGCCCTGAGCTGAACCCTGGATAAGATTCTTCCCCTGGTTGGAAGAGCCCCCGCTGGGACCCCCAGCACACGTGCCAGGATAGACGACCATGTGCACGGAGGGCTGTGGGAGCCCAGCACAGGGATGGATGCTTCTCCCGCGGGGAAGTCTGGGAAGGCTCCCTGGAAGGGGCATCTGAACCAGTCCAGAAAGATCGGGAACTTGATACCACCTGCTGTTCCCACTGCAGGCCAAGGATGTGAGAGGACATGTTTGAGGAACATCGAGGCAGAGAACCCCAAGTAGCAGTCCAGGTGGAAAAGGGGCAGGGAGGACTCAGGTGTGTGGTGCCAGGAACGAGGGTCCTTACTGCAGACACCACCCTGGCCATCGGGGGAGGCGAAGTGGGAGTGGCCACACTGGAGGCAGGAAGACCCGAGGGGAGGCTGCTATGAGCATCTTGGCAAGAGGCGGGTGCCTGGGCCAGGGCAGGTGCAGACATGGGGAGACGCGGAGGGCTGGGGGCCTAGGCCAGAGGGGCAGCGTGTCTCTGTGATGTGTCCTCAGGAGGACACCTGACACCCAGAAGGAGGATGTGACACCTAGGGGCGAGGTTGGCCCCTGGAAAACGGCCATCGTGCACGTGTGTTTGGAGCCCTCGAGATGGGGTCACACCTGAGGCAGGCCCACGTCGTGGCATCAAGAGAACTGAGGAGCATCTGAACAGGAGTCCAGCAGGGAAGGCCAGTCTCCTTCCAGACTGGAGGCTTCCTGGCTTATGGTCACATGAGGGAAGGGACACCACTCAGGCGGCAGGGGAGCCGGGGCTGAATTTCTCAGGCAGTCCCACCTGTGAGGGCCTAAGCCATCCAGAGGGACAGGACCCTCACCACGCCTCTGATGCCCAATCCGGGCCCCAAGACCATGAAACAACTCAGTTTAAAAAAACACCTGTCTCTCCATATATAAAACACACATTACTAGCTGGAGGTGGACAGGTGCAGGACGAGGAGACCCCACAGGCTGCATCTGGACAGGAGGCAGCCTCGGTCCCTGCCCCTCCCCCAGTGGCTGTCCCCTGGGTAGCGACTTCTCCTAATGACCAGGCCGACGCCCCCTCTGGTTTGAAAACACCGATACCGAGCGGGCAGGGCCTGGTCTGGAGGGGACCTCCTCTGAGGGTCCACAGGGCCTTCAGGAGGGGCACAGCCGACTCCTGGCCGGGGGACAGCAGCGGGCAGCCTGCCCACTGCCCGCCCTCTGTCTCTGCCCCCCGAGGGAGGTCAGAAGAGGCAGGAGGCCCGCAGGCAGGGGGCCTGGCGCAGGTCGGCCCACAGGGAGCGGCTCATCCGCCGGGTGGTGGCACACACGCTCTTGGCAGCCTGGACCACTCAGCTCAGGGCCTTGTGCAGTTCCTCCAGGGCCTCCAGGTTCAGTAGGATGGAGGGCCGGTGGCCCCGGGCTGGCCAGGAGGAGGCTGTGGGGGGCCCCTCGGGGACGGGGAGGGCTGAGGTGGGTCCTGGAGACACAGAGAACCTGAGGAGAGAGTGGGGAGCAGTCATCAGCCCCAGAAAGGGCAGGTGGAGCTGAGGACACAGGTGTGGAGTCAGCCCCTTCTCAGCCCCAGCTGGGCCTCTGGCCCTGACTCTCGGGATATCAGTTTCTTCACCTCGCCGTCTGCTGCTGTGGTCCAGGTTCTGCCGGCGCGGAGGCAGCCAACACGGCTCCTCGGTCTGCCTCACAACTCCAGGCTCAGAGCTCGGTTCTCCAGTGCGTCTCAGACGTCGTCCAGCAGCAGCGGACTCGAGCCAGACGCCAAGTGTCGAGTGCAAGATGAGGGCGCCACCGCCGGGCTGGTCAGCAAGCATGCTCTTCCTCTGGCAAATGCGTCCACAGCAGGACGCCGCACACTTTCTACTTCTAGCCACGGGTGCACAGAGGAAACCCTGGGAGGCGCCGGCTGCGGGGACAGACAAGGGGGTCCCTGCCACTGTCTGGGGGCAGGTGGTCTGCAGCCCCTGGTGAGGGGTCAGAAGGAATGGAGTGCTGGGAGCCTTCTGTAAGTCCGCACGAGGATGGAGAGTGAGGACAGGGGTCGAGAGAGGGCTCTGTGCGGTCAGTGTGGGACAGACCAAAGCAAGTTCATAGATGAGGTGGTGGTGGACCTCGGTGAGTGAAAGGGGAAGAGGCCAAGTCCTGGGGCCAGGAGGGTCAGGAGAAGGGGGAGGAGGGAGGAGGGGGGAGGGGAGAGGGAGGAGGGGGAGGGAGGAGGAGAGGGAAGGGAGGAAGGAGTGGGGGGGGGAGGGAGGGGGGAGCGAGGGGAGCCACCGCCGCCTCCCAGGTGTCTGCCGGTCTAGGAGGCGGTGTCCACACACCCAGCAACTCAGAAAGAACGGAGGGAATGGCACCAATCTGTTACAATTTAGAAATGAATAAAACCAACACTATTTTTTAAAAATAAGCACAAGTTTACTTCATTTCTCCCTGAGTTACGTCAGACTAGATAGAATTTTATCTTGAAGTGTCTTAATTTATATTGCTGCCATCCATAATCCACTCCTGCACTCCACAATTACACCCAACACGTCTGACCTCTACCCCAAGCCTTTTGGTTGAATTGTCAGGCTCCTAATGCCAATATTTATAGGAAAACTCCGCTTAAAGTTCCCCCAAGAGGAATCTTTATAAGGATCAGATCTTCACTGTGTGGTTTTCTAAACTATTATGGGCCCATAATAACCAAAATACACTCTCAAAATTCAAAGTTAGAATTTAGCCTTTGCAAACAGCACTGCATTAACGCAGTCTCTTGGAGAATAGCTTATTAATACACAAATCATCTTAATTATAAAAAGATGGGCCTGGGCCGGCTCCGTGGCTTAGCGGTTAAGTGCGCGCGCTCTGATGCTGGCGGCCCAGGTTCGGATCCCGGGAGCGCCCTGAGGCACCACTTCTCCGTCCAACGTGAGGCCGAGTCCCACGTACAGCAACTAGAAGGATGTGAACCTATGACATACAACTATCTACTGGGGCTTTGGGGGGAAAAAACTGAATAAATAAAATCTTTAAAAAAATAAATAAATAAATAAAAAATAAAAAGATGGGCGAGGATAAGTTCAACATAAAAATCTAATTAAAAAGACAGATTTTTAATAAATTTCAATTATACTCTGATCATAAGTGACCTTTATTAGAGAATGCATATTCTTGTGACTCAAACCAAATATTTTAAAAGAATGATATACCTAATAAAAATTGAAATGAAAGTATTTATTTAAAATTGTTATAATAAAAAGCAAACAGACATTTAGAAGATATTTGTCTCATTTTAGAAAACATTGGCTTTAAGGATTAAGAGTAACTTTCCAAACTCATTGCCAGAATTAAATTTTCACATCACAGAAATGTTTAATAACAAATATTGACCAACAGATTACAACACTAAAGTTGTACAACAAATAAAAAAGCTTTCTTTTTTCTTTACCAAAAAATCTGAACTGATGAAGTAACAATAGAAAGTTAACATTGATTTCAGAAAAAAAGGCACATCCAGGCAAAATAGTCAAGGCGATCTGCAGACCAAGCACTACACCTATACCGTGCATGACAAACGAACACGATAAGTTACTCTGGAGATCCTAAAACGTGGCAGTAAGAGTTTGTAAAGCCGGGCAAATATGAAGACACCCCCTTTCATGGAGTGTTCTGTTCCCGATGTAGAAGGCTCACAGGAATGTGCGATTATACAACTGTCCCAAATGTGTGCTTTCCACACACAGCAGTCGCTATTCATCCTGGTGCCCTCAGAGACTGGACCGTCTCTCAGGTCGCAGCAAACACTTTGTAATGGCAGCCCTCCACAGCACCGGGGCCAGTAAGAGGCTGAGCGTGGTGACACTCAGGATGAGGAGGTACACCTGCAACAGGTAAAACTGAGCGTCATCTCAGTATTATTAGGTGCACCTGCAGCACGTAAAGCTGGGGGTGCTCACTCTCAGGACGAGGAGGTGCACCTGCGGCAGGTAAGGCTGGGGGTGCTCACTCTCAGGACGAGGAGGTGCACCTGCGGCAGGTAAGGCTGGGGGTGCTCACTCTCAGGACGAGCAGGTGCACCTGCGGCAGGTAAGGCTGGGGGTGCTCACTCTCAGGACTAGGAGGTGCACCTGTGGCAGGTAAGGCTGGGGGTGCTCACTCTCAGGACGAGGAGGTGCACCTGCGGCAGGTAAGGCTGGGGGTGCTCACTCTCAGGACGAGGAGGTGCACCTGCGGCAGGTAAGGCTGGGGGTGCTCACTCTCAGGACGAGGAGGTGCACCTGCGGCAGGTAAGGCTGGGGGTGCTCACTCTCAGGACGAGGAGGTGCACCTGCGGCAGGTAAGGCTGGGGGTGCTCACTCTCAGGACGAGGAGGTGCACCTGCGAACCACAAGTGCGCTATTTTCTCTTAGAGACCACCCCCCCATCCAACCAGAAGTGCACGGACACTTGGATGTGAGGAGACTGAGATTTGACCGTTGATGGAGACTGTCATCAGGTGGACGCACCGTGGGTCCACACGCTGGAGTCTGTGCAGCCTGAGGGTCTCCCCTTGGAGTGCACTAGGCCCTTGGACTGACGCTCAGGGTCCCTTACAGTGAGGGTGCAGCCTCCGGGCATGTCTCAGATGGAGACAGTGCACAAATTCACTCTTTAACCATCGTTTCTGGTGCTCTTTAACATCAAGACTCATCCTGTCTTCCTCACACTTAGGGACACGAGGAGACTACCACTTAATGTTGAATGTTTACCAGCGTTTCACATGTGCCAATAGGAACTTTTATATCCATTTGGCCCAAATTCAGTAGGCAGCAGATGTGCAGAGATGGCTCTAGTGCAACATTGTGACTGAGGGAAGGTCACTGCCAGGTGGGGGCAGTCGGAAGGCCCCCCCACTGTGGTCCCTGCAGGGGCAGCAGGCTGAGAGTGAGAGGCAAACCTCTGCCCTGGTGTCAAGGATCAGGCCCAACAAAGTCAAATGAGCTCCCGCAGACATCCCAAAGGGCAAGGGACAAACTTAGATTGTTGGAGACGGCTGAAGGTCAAAAATAATTCTAAATAGAAATTACTACTCAGGAACTTGTGTGTCTACACATCCACAACTTAAAAGCACCCCAAAGTTAACTGTTTCCAAGTTGAGAAACACAGGAAGAGCTGATTTCCACAGCCTGCGAGGCTACACAGAAAGTGCACAGTTTTCCGGCCCCAACACACGAGACTTCCTAGTGAACCAACAGTTCATAAGCTGGAGTTCAGATTTCTACACTATCACCCACAACTCTATCCACTTGATGACAACAGAAGACCTCCACCCTCCTTCTTCTGAAACAGTAGTGCTCTCCTTTGGTTATAAATGCCTTTCCTATCACAGCATCAACTTGTCCCTGCATCATCCAGTTCCCCAGCCCTGAAAGAAGAGTCAGGTTTCAAATAGCGTGAACTCCATCAGGGAGCCACAGACTGTGGCATAGTCACCCCTGGTGGGGAGCCTTTCTGTCACTTTACAGCCACCCACACCCCACAGCGGAGCATAAAACCTCCTTACCAAATCTAAAGTGACAACCGTGGGTCATCAAAGGATAGCCACCAAATTCTAACTCATAGCCAGTTTACAAAAGGCAAAGAATAAAGCAAAAAAGGGAAATGAACAAAACTAGAGAGGAAAGCTGAGTTAAGTGCAAAACGGCAGGTGGACACAGACGTGAACTCACACAACCGCACACACACAACTGTGCACACACAGCTGCACACGCACAACTGCACAGACACAACTGTGCACACACAGCTGCACATGCACAACCGCACACACACAACTGCACACACAGCTGCACACACACAACCGCACGTGCACGCACAACCACGCACACACAGCTGCACACGCACAACCACGCACACACAGCTGCACATGCACAACTGCACACACACCACTGTGCACACACAGCCGCATGCACACACAACTGCACACACAGCTGTATACACACAACTGCACACACAGCCGCATGCACACACAACTGCACACAGCTGCACACGCACAATTGCACACAGCTGCACACACAGAACCGCACACACGACTACACATGCACAATTGCACACACACAGCTGCACACACACAACTGTACACATGACTACACATGCACAACTGCACACACAGCTGCATACACACAACTGCACACACGACTACACATGCACAACTGCACACACACACAATTCTACACAGGCACACACCCCCACTACAGAGGCACAGAGAAAGCCCAACCCAGAAGGAACAGACCAGAGATCAAGAGGAAGAAGGCGGATGAGGATGGGGGGGAGGGGGGAGGGGAAGGTTGACCTTTCAGGCACCACGCTGAGGGCTTAGGGCTGTGTGCACGCTGTGTTTGGGGCTGTGCACACACAACCAGTGGGCCTGGAGCGGAGAGAACACAATTGGCGTTTAATACTGTGGTGGGGGAGAGGCATCAGAAAAGCCCCCAACTTTCATATATATTTTCATGCAGCAAAAACTTTCCCATACTTTGTATATAGGAAACTTTGCCATTTGTATTAAGGTTTTAATTCCAACTACTTAAAATGTGGAGACACAGTGTCTTCAGAAGCACCTCTGACAATGCTAACTCACCTTACAAGTAGGCAAATACTGCAATGTGTTTTGTGGGGAAAAACCCAACAGGTACTTTCACAGGATAACATTCTCTCTTGTGCTTTTATTCATTCATTCATTTATTAATTTATTTTGGTGAGAAAGACTGGCCCTGAGCTAACATCTATCGCCAATCTCCCTCTATTTTGTATGCAGGTCGAGTCACACAGGTCTGTGCCTGGGATCCAAACCCACGAAGCCCAGGCCACCAAAGCGGAGCGAGCCGCTGCACTTACACCAGGGCTGGCCCCCTCTCTTGTGCCTTTTAAATGGTTTCTAACTGGAACTAAGAACCAAGTTGCAGTGATGTCCCCCACAGATATGGTCCCGGAAGGACGGGGGGCTCAGGGCCTGGCCCACGGCTAGGGAAGGGCATACTGGGTTTGTGCAGAGGCGCACCTCCAGGTTTCTGAGCCACTAGCGATGTGAAAGCTGGCAGTTGAGGTTTAAAAATCAGTTTTCTTCTTTTCACAAGAAATATCAGAGCAACTTAATTACAATTGTTGCAGAAGAGAATGGTAACAGTTCGAGCAGTATTAACTAGTGACTTTCACCTAAAAACTCCACGTCCTGTGAGGAGAAAGCGCGGCCCTGTCTCTGTGTCCACGAGACAAACGCCTTGACCCCGGCACCTGCTGTGGGTGGACGGGGCCTGGACCAGCTGCTCACTCCCCTGGCCACGGCCTGCGGGCGGGATGCTGGCACAGCGGCGTGAGGCATGACCCACGGGACAGCAGCAGAGCGCCCGCCAGACCGCGACACGCACAGAAAGTGGGGGACTCACCTCCCGAGAAATGATGCCCGCTCTGCGCGCTCTGCTCCCCAGGACGAAGGAGAACTCGCTGACCTGGGCCAGCCCTGCAGCCACGATCCACTTGATGTACTGGCTGGTCTTCGGCAGGAGCAGAGACAAGACCAGGGCTGCCAGAACAAACTGGGAGAGCGGGGTGACTCTTCACCGGGGCCTGACAGCCCATCCCCCAGAAAACAGCAGGAGAACTGCGGGGACAGCCCTCGAGTGACACCCGGGGACGTGCACAGAGGGCCCGACGTAGGAGGCACCAAAGGAACACAAAGTGTCTGAAATGAAACCTCAGACACCACGGCAGAAGCCAGGGCTCAGGGTCACTAGCAGAAAACAAGGCTTTTTCCCTAAAACTAAATTCACAGCATTAAATATTAGGTAGCATTCAAGAGAGAAATTTTATTTTTAATAAGAGAGAAATGTCTCTCTCTCATGTAAACAAAATCCGGAGGTGAGCAGCCTGGGGCTGGGGGCCGGCTCGATGCCCGTCCAGGATTCTGCATCCTTCAGGAAGAAATATCATAAGTCAGTTCTTATGGTCCACAAAGCCAGACAGCTACTGAACAGGTAATCGCCCCTGGAATTACACGTTAACACAGGCCACCCAGTGATTTGTGGCCACAGAGAAGAGACAGCGGCACGACCCTCCGCGGCCTCACAAGGGCGGGCGTCTGCGCTGCCTTAGACTCAGGAGGAATGCTGGGCAGGGACCTCACTGCAGGAGCCAGAGAGCTGCTTCTCCGGGCCCAGCTTTTTAACTCTCCACCTGAAACGCACTCAACTCTGAGACAAAGAAAGGAAAACAAACCCAAACCGCCCGGCGCTAACCCAAACCTGTCCGTGGCTGTGCCAAGTGCTCACAGACTGCGCCCATCAGCGGCAGTCCGGGGGTTCGCAGACTCAGCATGGCTACGGGGAGGGGTGACACCCAGAGGAGGTTACGTGAGCCGTGTGACTCGTGAAACCAAACCAGCATGAAGCTGACCAGTGCGCGGGGTACCTTCATGATCACCACCGACAGGGTGAGCACCATCAGCACGGTGAGCTCATACGCCACGAAGGTGGGGAACACGTGCAGGCCTGTGGGGAGAGGACACACGTCAGTGTGGGGCCGCGCAGCCAGCCCCCCAAGCCGTCGACCTCTCGAAGTTCCTCCTACTGCTGCAGGGAAGGAGGATCCTGCCGGGCGTCACCTAAGTGCTCGCCCAGGCGCTTGCTGCCCGCGGCTCCTGAGCCACTGGCTCTGGGGACAGCTGCCGGAGCACGACACACGACACGGTGACACATGACCGCAAACAGCGACTAACTCTGATCTTCCGGAAAATACTCTGACCAAGAAGCACATGGCTCCTGGAGCCTGGAAACAAGGAAGAGCAGCCACAGGAGAGGAGGCTGACCGTCCACACCTCAGGCCGGGAGCTCGCCAGCAGTCGCATTCACAGGCCGGGAGCTGCCAGTGTTCCTTCTCCTCTTCTGTTTGCCTCACATTTTGACAAACAGCAGAGCGTTTTCTCCTGCTGCTCCCAGTGGGACCTCGGGGCCAAAGGGTGGGTGGGGGCGGCGAGGGGTGCTGACTTGCCTCCCTCTCTCGTCCAGCCAGGCCGGCCATCCAGCCCTTGGGGGATGCACTGCCACCTGGAACCTGCTATCATATGGCACTTGGACTGTAACGTGTCAGGGCAGATGTGTCCCCTCAGCCACTGTTTTACTACGAAACACAAACGTAAGAAGCCGCCTTTCCTCCCAAGACAGTTTCCTCTTCCCACAAATTCAAAGGTGGCTCCTTCACACAACTGGGTGCTGAGCTGGGATCCTGTAGCGAGCGCCTGCCCACAACCTCCCGGTCTCTCTCCTGTTTCTCGCCGCACCCCTCAGCCCCGTCTCGGCTCCTTCCTGTACGTCTGTCTTCCCGGGGTCCACCTCGGCTGCCTACCCAAGCCCGGACCTTCTCTGAACCCCACAACCTGTCTGGCGCACATCTCTGGGTGAACCACTGGCCTCCCGCCAACCCAGCCCCCGGCACAACCCTGCCCCAAGGCACCTCTTCTCTTGGGTCCCCGGTCCTGTGACAGCAGCCCAGTTTTCACGTGCCGGAACTGACACCTAAAGCCTTCCTCCCTCCCCACATCCAGCCATTTGCCAAGTCCTCAATCCCCTCCAGTCCTCCTGCAACTACAGGTCCAGACCCCCTTTGACTATATCTGTGTTTCTCAAACTTTTCACACTGCCACCCATAGAATCAAGTTACCGACGTTATGACCGATGCCCACACATCCCCAGCTAAAACAAGTTCACAAAGCACGCTTGGCACAGAGGGATATGTCCTCACCCACCCATCTCACCCAGAGACCCTGAGTGGAGTTCATGTGCATGGGTAGGCTGCGGCCGGTGTCTGGGGGAGCAGTGGCCTCTGGCACTCCAGAGCTCCCTGCCCACCTGGTTTCCTGCCAGGCACACTGCCAGCAGAACTCTCTTTCCTGCACAGATCTGGTTGTGTCACTGCCCTGCTTCAAAGCCCACAGCGGTCTGCCCTGTCCTGGGGACAAGCACCTGGCCTTCCTGCCTCGAGCTGGCGAATCGTTCCTCCTCAGGGCCTCGGCCTGGCCATTGGCCCAGAGAGGAGCTGGGTCTCCGCATCACGCCCTCCTGTCCTGAGCTGGACAGCTCTGTGGAGGGGCTGTGATCACGCGATCCCTCGCTGTCACAGCAGGCGCCTGGCCCAACCACGAGGGGGCCGTCAGCACACAGGCCAGACGACAGAGGCTGTCTGCTCTGAGGGTGGAGATGCCGCTCGTCGTGCGACCTCCGCGCAGTGAGCAGAGCACCGCGCACAGGGCCATGAGGACACCGCACTGACGGCAGCCAGTGCTCACGACATCAGCAGAGCGGAGATGGATCCGTGGATCCACGTCTCGGGGTCTCCACCCTCACGGCTCTGACAGGAGGAGCTGTTACATTTGTGTTACAGGTTTCTACCCGTGTCGGCTCACACTCACAACAAACACCGAGCGTTGTCTGGACAGCACCCTGGAACAGCGCAGGCTCTGGGCTAAGACCCCGGTCCACCTGACACAGCGTGGACACTGGCGCACCTCCTCGCCTCCCTCTGCCTCAGTTTTCTCATCGTGGATGTGGATCTGTGGACGAGTGAACAAGACCTGACATGGGGCAGGCACCTGGCACACGTCTGTGTGAACAAACGGAGCTCTCACGGTCACTGTACACACGCACCAGGCCCAGGGCACAAGTGAGCAAGGACCCAGGGCTGCAGGGGACACGTGGTGCTCCCTCCAGGGCACCTCCAGGGAGGGGAGCCGGCAGCATCTGCTCTGAAGTCCTCGCCGCGTCCTGGGGAGGCGCTGTGAGGAGGGGCGTGAAAGCCTGGTGAAAACTTCATAAAAGGAAAGACCCCACTATTGGCATTGCTCACAAAAGGGGAAGGGACTGGGAGCTGGTCTAGAGCAAGGCGTTGGCAGCCACGTGGGCTCTGTCGCCCCCACTCCACCTGTGCTGGAGCCACCAGGACCGAGCGGTCCCCAAAGTCATGTGCTGAGGCCGGAACCCCGGTGTGACTGTATTTGGAGATGGGGCTTTCGGGGGTAATTACGGTGAAACAAGGTCACAGGGGGGAGCTCTGATCCGATGGGACAGGCGTCCATGTAAGAGGAGGAAGAGACACCAGAGCTTGCTCCCCTCTTGCCCCCCTCCCCCCTCCCCCCTGTCTCTCTCCCCCCTCCCCCTCTCTCTCCCCCCGTCCCCCCTTTCTCTCTCCCCTCTCCCCTTCTCTCTCCCCCTCCCCTCTCTCTCCCCCCGCCCCCTTTCTCTCTCCCCCTCTCCCCCTCCCCTCTCCCCTCTCTCTCCCCTCTCCCTCCTTCTCTCTCCCTGCCTCTCTCCCCCTCCCCTCTCTCCCCCTCTCCCCCTCCCCTCTCCCCCCTCCCTCCCCGTCTCACCCCCTTTCTCTCTCCCCCTTCTCTCTCCACCTCCCTCGCCCCCACCTGCCCCATTCCTCCCCTCACTCCCCCTCACTCACCCTCTCGCCCCCTCCCCTTCCCTCCTCTCACCCCCTCGCCCCTTCCCCCCCTTTCTCTCTCCCTCCCCCTTCCTGCCCTTCGCTCCCCCTCTCTCTCCCTCTTCTGTCTGCACGCACTCCAAACTCCAAGAAAGCCAGCCGAGAAAGCCCGTGTGAGGAGGCATTGAGAAGGATCTGGGCCCTCGTCTGCCGTGCCCTGGTCTAGCGGGAAGAACACGGGGTAGAAATCCGCACTGCCGCGCGCTGTCCAAGTGAACCCAGGACCCTCACCGATCTCTGAGGGTCAGGGTGCACATCTCGGAGATGAGGCAGGTCGCAATGTGCACCTTGCACGGTGGCGTGAGGAGTCATCTCCCAGCCCCGTCTCCTGCCCCCACACTCTGCTAGGCGCCCACAACTTTATGCCAGCGGCTCTGCCTTCTGCGCAGAAACCCTCCCTCCTTCGATCGGGGCCTATGAACTGCCCTTTGTCATTCACGCCATTCAAAGGCCATCTCTGCTCAGGAGCACAGCCCGAACCCCTCGCTGCACCCACCTGCTGGTGCTGGTGACCCCAGGACTCAGTCTTCCCACCCGGAGCCAATGTGGCTCCGGGGCCCTGGACGCAGCTGCTGCTTCAGCCATCTTGTGTTTCCCGCAGGGCCCGGCTCAGGCAGGAGGGCAACAACACGGGGCACCCCACCCATCCACGTACGCCTCACTGAGGCCTAAGTATGCAGAAAAGGAAAGGTGTCTTCTTAAACAGGTGCCAGTTACTTGTTGCTTAGCACCCCGGAACGAGCGGTTGTGTCCCTGACAGTCAGAGAATGAAAACCCAACCACACAGAGGACTCTCGCCGGCAGGAGCTGACTGCAGCCTCTCGGGACACGGCGTGCACACACCCACGCAGAAGCACAACCGGTGCTATTCTAGCCACGCTCCGCACCACGATGTGTCGGTCAGCAACGGGCCGCAGAGACGATGGTGGTCCCGCAAAGTCAGGACCACGGAGCCTGAAGGTGTCGTAGACTGAACCATCTGGGTATGCCAGTGCACTCTGTGATGTTCGCACAATGACATCGCCCAACGACGCACTTCCAGGATGTGTCCCCGTCGCTGAGCAACGTGTGACTATTAGAAAGCATGGTTCTCAACGGGTCAAGCATCCTAATTTGAGTAATAGTAAAGCAAATATGCCCGTTTTAAAATTCCATATTTATGGAATTTTAGTTTTTTAACAAGTGCACCTTCCTTGAAGCCCTGGCAGGCAGGACACAGAGTGACAGACACTAGTCGGGGTGACCTAGGGCCTGGAACGCAGGACTGGAATGCAGCGAGAACAAGATTATGATCTAATCAATTTATCAGACCCTGTCTGGAGAAGAACTGACAGGAAAGAAGTGAGTCACTGACCAGAGATGGAAGGTCAAGGAATCAGGATTGTCAGAGCTTATATAGCATCTTGAGGGGGGTTACCAGCAGTGGAGGCTGGGGTGAAGGAGAAGAGGGGGGCAGAAAAGAGGGGGTCAAGGAGCGAGGATGAGGGGAAAAGGGGAGAGAGAGACAGAGACAGAGAGGGAGAGGGAGAGAGATGGTGACAGAGAGGGAGAGAGAGACAGGGAGAGAGGGAGAGACAGAGAGAGAGATGGTGACAGAGAGGGAGAGAGAGACAGGGAGAGAGGGAGAGACAGAGAGAGAGATGGTGACAGAGAGGGAGGGGAGGCAGGGAGAGACAGAGAGAGATGGTGACAGACAGGGAGGGGGAGGCAGGGAGAGACAGAGAGAGATGGTGACAGACAGGGAGGGGGAGGCAGGGAGAGAGGGAGAGACAGAGAGAGAGATGGTGACAGACAGGGAGGGGGAGGCAGGGAGAGAGGGAGAGACAGAGAGAGAGGAGGGAGAGGGAGAGAGGATGACGAGGGGAGAAGGGGGCAGGGAGGAAGACTTGGGTCCCCGAGAGGGGCTCTGGGAGGGACAAAGGATGCAGACGCTAAAGCAGCTGTGACCACTGTCTCCATCCACCTCAGGTTGAGTGCGACCCCCTACTCTGTGCTACTCTGTCAGGGCCCTTCCACTTCCACGGAATGTTCTCAAAGTCTCACTGGGACACACGAGCACAGACCACCTGAGCTTTTGGGGCAGTGAGAAGTGGGCTGCGACATGCAGGCCGTGTGTCTGTTGCCGCCCGCTCCTCTCCAGGACTGGCCACTCGAGACCCTGACGAAGGGGAATTCCCAGAGCAGCACGTCTTGACACGGTCAGTTTAATTTTTTTGTATCAAAATTAATATTTCTTCCCTTATTTTCCATTTGGACACACTGACTTTAAGATGTGTCTTGACATGAGTGCAGCCATGTGTGGCCATTCCATTGACCTACAGCCACCAGCACACAAAGAACTATAAAGCTGCTTTCTGTGTGGTGGGAACTGGCCTTTCTCCCACGGAGAGAGTTGCAATTTGTAACATTTTAAGGTCCTTTGGGCATGGTAGCCTGGGGCAGACTGGCCATCTGTGCCGGGCTGGGACGATAACCAGGGAAAACAATGCACATACACAACTGCCGGGCTGGGACGATAGCCAGGAGGCTCACTGATGACCTGTACGTACGCCACTGATGACCATTTGTGCATGGGAACACTGAATGCTTGCTCTGTAAACTCTGTAACTGCTTATATAAACTGCTGGAAACAGAGGCCTGGTGCGAGTTCCACCTGTGGAGGGGACACCCGGCCCAGGAACTCTGATGATGGGATTCCCACCCGGCCTTGTCAATTGAAGGGACTCTCCCCGGCAGTGGGGCGTGGATGTTGTGAGTAACTGATCTGATGTGTTCTCTTTTCGGTCAACCTAGTGTTTCTCTTTCTGGTTGATTCGTGTCATTTCCCTTCAGCCGATGTGGATGTTTTCCCTTTCCAGTCGAGCTGATGTTCTTCCCTCTCATTATTTGACCTATTTGGATCCGTTTGCAGACTGTCGCCTTTACTCTCCTCTATATAATAAAATATACCTTCAGTCCATTTGTTTGGAGTGGAAAGTTTCTTTTACGTCTCCAATCGAATCCCCGAACCTCTCATAACAAAGTGCTAACCTTGGGAGCACCCACGACTTTCCCTGCGGAGCCCCGAGGGAGCACTGTACTCCCGAGGGCAGGTGCCCACCTACGTGCACCTGAGCGCTGACGGAGCAGCACTGGTCCAGAGTCCGGGGTCACGACAGAACTCTCTCTGTGAAAACCGATGAGCTGAACCCAAAAGTTATGTGGACACTGGAAAGACCACGAACACGCGAGACGACCCGACGGAGGAGGAAGTCGGCACCACGCTGCCGGATGCCAGCGCAGGAGGGCAGCCTGGCACGTGTGCGTGCCCCCTAGCTCAGATTTTCCCCGGCTTAATAAGATTTCTCCTCAGACGCTAATGTTTATGGAACTGTTGTCACCGTATAGACTAGAAATACAGACACACACATAAACAGATTACGGAAGCAATCTGCAAGCGTTTGGCACGCACAACTGCACACAGCACGTGAAGAAGAGAGGTTAAGTTACCTATGGACGTGAAGAAAATGATAGCCAGGAAGTCTCGGATGGGCTCCACATAAGCCACAATCTCCTCGGTGACTGTGTGGCCCTGGGAAGAGATGAGCGCTCCAGCCAGGAAGCAGCCCAGCTCCATGGAGACATCCAATAGCTCTGTGACCTGGGAAGAAGGAAGGACACATGTCACACACACGCAGAGCCACCAGTCACCACTGCCTCCTGTCACCCAAAGACAGCCTCCTGGACCCGGCAGAACAAATACACGTACACACCCCTCCACGGACACACATACACACACTGGTGTCCCTGTGGCGTTTCATTCCCACAGTCGATCTGTTTTAATGCAGCCTCACAAACGGCATTTTCCCAAAGGGCTTAAGGGTATGTATGAAAAGAGCTCAGCAGCTTTAACTCACTACATTAACACTGACGGGGAGCACAACACCTGTGCACGAAACAAAAACTACTAATACGTTTCCAAATACTTTAACAATCATTAAAATGAAAAGACAAAGAACTGATCACGAACTTTCAGTGAACGGATTACAAACCAGATTATACAAACAACACTGGTATTTTGGGAATTACCGTTAACATGAAGAAGATGAAAGCCGAGATTCCTAAGACAAGGACTTCTTTGCTCCCTTTGCTTTCCACATGAAGCTTCCGATAATACGGCCCCACGAGATACGTCTTTATGACGACACATAAGAGAAAAACAGCAGCTAGCGAAAACAGAATCTGACCCATCAGAACCAGTATGTGCAGTATTTCCATGACAATGCTAGGAAAGAAAAAGAGAGACGTGTTATTTCACCTCCGAAACATATTTCTCTAAAACCCAACAAAATGATCTTTCACTCTTTTTTTTTTGCTGGGAAAGATTCGCCCTGAGCTAACATCTGTTGCCAATCTTCCTCTCTCTTTTTTTTTCCTCCCCAAAGCCCCAGTACACAGTTATATATTCTACTTGTATGTTCTTCTAGTTCTTCTATGCGAGCCTCACCACACCATGGTAAGTGACAGACGGGTGGTGTGGTTCTGCGCCCGGGAACTGAATCCAGGCCGCCAAAGCAGAGCACACTGAACTTTAACCACCAGACCATCAGGGCTGGCTCCTTTCACTCTTTTTTAACATGTTACAAAATAAGTTACCCAAATCACACAGATGTTTATTTCTAAATATTAAAATAAAACCCTATCAATCATATTAATCTCAGAAATTAAGTTATCTGAATCAAATACAGAAGCTGATTGTTTTGCAATCCAACCTTTGGAGCAAATACATTTTATAGGAGGTAATGACTCTTGACTGACAGCTTATATATCTCAGTCAATGACAGATAATAAAGTTCTTCATCAGGAATTAACTCCCATCTGAAATTCTTCGTAAGACGATAGTCACTCTGCGATATTACACAGCAGGCTTACCACTGGAAGCACGACTAAAGAATTCCAGCAACCTTCAGCAAAATATTCCCTTATCCCAAGCCAGAACTCTGAATTTTATGTCTATTATTTAGTAATGGAGAAAAGGACTTTGTACTAAGCTCTTGTTAGAACATGCTACTGAGATCGCAGAATATTCTCAAGATCTCAGACTAAAGACTTCCACAAGAAAGGCACTATTGCACATCTGTAGTATTGGCAATAATATACATACTTTTTAAACTTAGCTCTCCACCATATTTAGGACACCATTCAGTCAAAAATTCTGATTTAAAAGTTCTTGATGGAAGAATTCATATCTGATTCCTAAGAGATCACCACTGCAGTCAGGCTTCAAACAGCGGCCCAGGCACAAACCTCAAGCTGCGCCTGGTCACTCAGGGGAACGAGACAGGGCTGGGCTTGAAGCAAAGTCGCTGTGGAAGACACCACGTCGGCTATGGAGGGGAGAGCCAGCGTGAGGATCAGGGTCTGCAGGCCGGGGAGGAACGGAAACGTGCTTGCTGCGACAGAATCAAGAAGGCTGGGTCTCCCTCAAATTCCTGATGGTCTCCACAGCCCAGCAGCTGGCTCTGAACTAATCGCTCAGCCCACACACCGACGAATCACAAGTGCTCTGCCACCAAAGTTCCCTGAACCCGGCCCTTGCGTCCAGTGCCAGGGCACCCCTTCCCTAGGTGCCATCATCTCCTGCACAACTCCACAACCTCCTACCCGACCTCCTTCACACTCCAGAGGCCAAACCACACGCTGGATGTCTACAGCCCCCGTGACCTTCAGAGGAGCTGCACCTTCCCTCTCCCTCACCCACAAAGCAGCCCACGCCAGCCTCTGCCTCCAACAGGCCAGGCTCCCTGCAGCTGCAGGCCCTGTGTGCTGGGCCCCCTTGGCCGGATGCTCCGTCCCCACCCCAGGTTCCCCCCGACTGGCTCAGCTGTGTCCTTCACATTTCAGCCTCAAAGTCAACTACTCAGAGGCCTGGCCAATCTGAAGTGGTCATCCGTCCTTTGCCAGCTGGCCACCCCGCTGCAGCTGTAGCTCTCTGCACAGCACTCACCTATGCTAGACACTTCCTTGATGTCCATCTACTTACTCACCATCCCTTCATGATCTTTCCCCAACACTGCGGGAGTCCCTGAGAGCAGGCCACCCTCCCCTGTGCGCAGCACGCTACAGGTGACCTAGGGCAGTCCTGATTTGTTTAGTGATAAAGAGATCGCAGCCACTTAAGACTTGCACCTCTCATGATGATCCTGACAGTAGCCCCACGAGACACATGCTGTCAGCATCCCCATCTTACAGACCAGAAGCGACCGCTCCAGGTCCCGTGCCAGGCGTCTGGCTCCAGGGCCTGTGATCCTGGTCACTACCCACGCTCTCCACAATCACCATGCCCAGGCTTGCGTTCAGGTCTGCCTCCCAACTGTCTACTAAACGCAGCGTGATGAGGATAACACAGTCCAAGAGCTCAAAAAGGGACAAAAAGCCAAAGTCACGTACAACTCCATTCTCTTTAAAGACAACACTGAAGTTTCTACTGGCTTGAGTTCACTTGTATGCCCACACACACATCCTGTTCTTCATTTACATGATTGTAATATACATTACAATATATACACCTTCTTATAATATATTTCTAGTCTCTCTATTCATTTTCTTCTTTATGTAGTTGAAATAATATTGTATATAATTTTTAACAGCTTTATTGAGATATAATTTTCATTCCATACAATTCACTCATTTAAAGTACACAATTCGATGGTTTCTAGTATATCACAAAGTTGTGCAACCATGACCACAATCAACTGTAGAATATATTTAGCACCCCAAAAAGAAACTCCTACCCATGAGCACTCACTCTCCATTCCTCTCTCCCCCAGCCCCGGGCAACCACAACCTGCTTTCCATCTCTTCGAATTTGCCTATTCTGGACATTTCACATAAATGGAATCATACAATATGTGGCCTTCTCTGTCTGACTTATTTCATTTAGCACAACGTCTTCAAAGTTCATCCATGTTGTAGCTTGCGCCAGGACTTCGTCCATTTTTCTGGCGGAATAATAGTCCACCATGTGGTGGTCACAGCACATCTGATTTATCCATTCATTAGCTAATGGACATTTGAGTTGTTTCCATTTTTTTAGCTATGACCAATGCTGCCATGAACACTCATGCATAAGCTTTTTTTTTATTGTGGCAAAATATTCATAACATAAAATTTACCACTTTAACCACTTCAAAGTGTACAGGCACACCTCATCTTACTGCACGGCACTTTATTGAGCTTCGCAGGTATTGTGTTTTTTGTTTTTACAAGACCCTCCACCAGCAAAAAAAATATGACTTGCTGAAGGCACAGAAGATGGTTAGCATTTTTTAGCAATAAAGTATTTTTTAATTGAGGTACGTACATTGGTTTTTTACACATAACGCTATTGCACACTTAACAGACTACAGTATAGTGTAAACATAACTTTTATACGCACTGGGAAACCAAAAACTTCGTGTGATGGACTTTATTGTGATATCTGCTTCATGGCGATGGTCTGGAACGAGCCACACCATCTCCAAGGTGTGCCCGTATAATCGTGGCATTAAGGACATCAGTGTTGTGCCAGCATCACACCCACCCACAGGTCCTGACGTGGACAGATGTTTCATTTCTCTTGGGTAAATGCCTTGGGGTGGAATAGCTGAGTCATATGGTAACTCTATGTTTAACCTTTTGAGAAATATTGCACATGAATTTGACTCTGTTTTTTACAGTTTAACATAATATAGAGCATTTTTTCTTTATCATTGAAACTCTTGGTAAACATGACACTTCATGACTAAATTGGACCATATCAATTGGATCGATACCTGTACTGGATTAATTTTTTTTTTTAATTGGGACAATAAAGAAGTTTTTTAAAGCTTTCTGACTGAGACAACGTCTATAACTGACAGGAAAGTCTGGTGACATGAAGGTCACACGTGCTTTTCCAGGGCCTGCTTCCTGTTTGCTAGAGAGAGTCTGACTTTCACAAGTAATAATTTATTGTACTTAATAGAACTCAAATGATTTTCAGCTGAAGTTACAAGTCTTCCTCTTGCTGCCTACATTTCTGTTCAGTTACTTATCTTGAAAATCAGTAGCCAGAAGGAGCAAGAACTGACTCTGATTTTGAGTTGTGTGTGACTAAAAGTGTTGCTTTTCTGATAGTTAAAAAAATTTTGATCAAAGGAAAACGACAACCCAAAGGACCTGTCGATAAGCTAAGTGTAACAGTTACGTAGTGCAGGGCCCGGGCCGCATGCTTTACGGGATCTCCTGCACGCCTCACACAGCCCACCAGGCAGGCACTATGTCCACACGGTCCCATTTTACAGGTGAGCAAACTGAAGCCCAGAGAGGTTCAGCGAGTCGCCAACGCTTGAAGGCTGGTGAACGGCAGAGCCCCCGGAGGCCGTGCCCCAGGGCCTGAGCCTTACTTAACCTCTGGAAATCTCAGCCCAAAAGCTATTTGTTCCTTCTACTTTCCCTGCCAGCAGAGCTCTCTGAGAGCAGAGAAGAGATCTTCATCATTCTGGATTGCTGAAACTTCATATAACATCTGGCAAGAGGTAAATGCTAAAAAATACAAAACACTTCCACCCTCCCGTCTGCAAGGAAGCAGGTCTGTCACTCCACTTGGGCGGGCCTGCCAGGAAGATGGACGCACGCACCCACCCAGCCCTTACACCACAGCACCACAGGGGACTGCTTGTTTTTAAAAAACGATTAATAGGATCTAGAGACTCATAATATACAAAATGTCCAGGATACAACTGAAAATCACTCATCACACCAAGAATTGGGGAAAACCGCAACTCGAGTGAGGAAAGAGAATCAACAGCCTCCAACATCAGGACGAATCATTGTTAGAATCCCCTGATGAAGATTTTAAGGCAGCCATCATAAAAATGATTCAACAGCAATTAAAAATTCTCTTGAAACAAATGAAAAAATAGAATATCTCAGGAAAGAAATAGAAGTTATGAAAAGAAGAACCAAATGGAAATTATACGACTAAACAACATAATAACCAAAATAAAAATCTCACTGGATAGGCTAAATAGCAGAGTGGAGAGGACAGAGGACAGAATCAACGAACTTGAGGACAGATCGATAGAATTCACCCAGTCTGAACAAGAGAAAGAAAACAGACTGAAGAAAAGGAGAGTCTCAGAGACCGGTGGGACAGTCCCAAAAGAGCAAACAGTTGTATCACTGGAGTCCCAGAAGGAGAGAGCAAGAGGGTCTGAAAACGTATTTGAGGAAATAATGGTGAAATTCCTAAATTGGGCAAGGACATAAACCTACAGATTTAGGAAGCTGAGGGAACACTAAATACGATAAACCCAAAGAGTGTTATGGATTGTACGTTTGTGTCCCCCCAAATTCATATATGGAGGCCCCAATATGCTGGTATCAGGAGGTGAGGCTTTTGGGGTGACGAGGTTTAGATGAGGTCATGAGGGTGGAGCCCCCACAATGGGACTGGTGCCCTTCTAAGAAGAGACCAGAGGGCCTGTGTGCTCTCCCTCCCTCCATCTGAGGACGCAATGAGAAGACAGCTGTCTGGAAGACGACTCCCACCAGGAACCAAATGGCCGGCACCCCAATCTTGGACTTCCAGCCTCCAGAACCGTGAGAAATAAATGTCTGTCTAAACAACACCCGGTCTGTGGTGGTCTGTTATGGCCGCCTGAACTGACTAAGACACCAAGACCATCATAATTAAATTTCTGAAAAGTAAAAACAAAGAAAAAGTTTTGAAAGCAGCCAGAGAGAAACCGCTCATCGTTTATGGAGAAGCACAAGTTTGAATGGCAGCCGAATTCTCGCTGAAGCCACCACAGGCCAGAGAGAAGCGGCACAACGTCTTCAAGTGTTGGAAGAGAAGGACTGTCAACGGCCACATCTACGTCCAGTGACAACGTCCTTCAGGAACAAAGGGCTGCAGGACAACTAAGAGACTCTGTCACAGCAGCAGACTAACCGTGAAGGAATGACCAAACAGGGTCCGCAAGTAGGAAGGGAACTATAACAGAAGAAATCTTGAACCTGAGAAAGAAAATAAGAACATCAGAATGGGTAAAACTAGTAAATATAATAGATAGTCCTTCCCATGAGTTTTAAAAATCTTATTTGATTATTGAAGCAAAGTTTATAAAACCATCTGATGTGGTGCTCAATACAAGTAGAGAAAATACAACAATTATATTTAAAAAGTGGGGAGAGGAAAGGGACCTAAATGGAAATTAGATTCAAAAATACTATAAATAAATCAAGATGGAATCCTTAAAAATATGCAGGTAGCCAACAGAGAAGTAAGAAAAATGAAAAAGAGGAAAAGAAACAGAGAAACAAAAAAACACAAATAACAAAATGAGAGACTTAGTCCTAACATATCAATATTTACCTTAAAAGTAAATGGTCTCAATACAGCAATCAAAAGACAGAGATTATTCATCACATCCAGTCCCTGTGAATCCACAACCCTTGGACCTGCCCCGGGGACCACTTACATCATGGAATTAGGACAAAGTGATGTTCCAAGCCATTGGCTGAACTGGAAGAAACAACTTTTACAGGCTGCAATTCCACCTTATAAGTAGAAAGTGAATGAAATAAAGGATCCTTCTAAGGATTAAAAAAAAAAGATTGGCTGAGTGGATTAAAAAACATCATCCAACAATATGTTGTCTACAAGAAACTCATTTCAAATACAACAGCATAAGTGGGTTGAAAGTGAAAATATGAAAAGATATACCATTGCAGATTTAACTTAAAAAAAGCAAGGAGCCAGCTGAGTGGTGTAGTGGTTAAGTTCTCGCACTCCACTTTGGCTGCCCGGGGTTTGCGGGTTTGGATCCCGGGTGTGGACCTACACACCACTTATCAAGCCATGCTGTGGCAGCGTCCCCCATACAAAATAGAGGAAGATGGGCATAGATGTTAGCTCAGGGACAATCTTCCTCACCAAAAAAAAAAAAAAAGCAAGAGTGCTATATATTAAATATCATATAAAATTAATTTGAGAGAAAGAAAAATTACTAGAAACAAAAAGAGTATTATGTAATGATAACTAATCCACCAGGAAGACAAAATGATCCTAAATGTGTATGCACCAAACAAGAGTCCCAAAATACATAAAGCAAAGCTAACAGAGCTAAAAGGAGAAATAGACACATAGGCAATTATAACTGGGGACTACAATACCATCTCCCTCAACAATTGATAGAACTACAGCAAGAGTACAGAAAAACTGAACAACACAATGAATGAACAGAATCTAATAGACATAAAATACTCCACTCAACAACAGCAGAATACATATTCTGTTTTCAAGTAACTTTGGAGCATTTACCAGATCATATCTGAGGCTGTAAGGCAACCTCAACAAATTTAAAAGAACTGAAATCATACAAAATATTTGTTCTTTGATCACAGTGGAATCAAACTAGAAATCAATAACAGACAGCAGGAAAATCTCCAAACACTTGGAAATTAAGCAATATACTTCTAAGCAATCCACAGGTCAAAGAGGAAGTATCAAAGGAAATTTTTAAAATTCATTGAACTGAATGAAAATAAAAATACAACATATCAAAATAAACGAGATGCAGCTAAGACAGTTACAGTAGAAAAAAGAAAGGTTTCAAATCAATGATCTAAGTTCACACCACAAGAACCTAGAAAAAAAAGAGGAAAATAAACCCAAAGCAAACAGAAGGAAAGAAATAGTAAGGGTAGAAACCAATGAAAGTGAAAACAGAAAAACAAAGAGATAAATCAATGAAACAAAGAGCTGGTTCTTTGAAAAGATTAATAAAATTGCCAAACCTCTAGAAAGATTGACAAAGAAAAACAGAGAGAAGATGCAATAAGTCACCAATATCAGGAATGAAATGGGATATCACTGCAGATCCTACAGACATCAAAAGGATAATAAAGGAATACTACAAACAACTCCACACACAAAAATTTACAGTGAAATAGAATGGACCAATTCCTCGAAAAACCAAACTACCACAACTCAACAATATGTAGATAATTTGCATAGCCCTATAACTATTAAGCAAATTGAATTCATAATTTAAGAAAACTCCCAAAAAAGAAATCTCAAGACCCAGATGGGTTCACTGGAGAATTCTACCAAACATTTAAGGAAGAATTAACAGCAATTTTATACAATGTTTTCCAGAAAATAGAAGAGGGAGGAACACTTCCCAAATCATTTTATGAACGTACTATTACCCTAATACCAAAACCAGACAAAGAGAGTACAAAAATAGAAAACTATACACCAATATCCCTCATGAACATAGACACAAAAATCCTCAACAAAATATTAGCAAATTGGATGCAGCAATGTATAAAAAGAATTATATACCATGACCAAGTGGGATTTACTCTAGGTATGCAAGGCTGGTCAAAAATTAATTCAAAAATCAATCAACGTAATCTACCATGCAAATCAGCTAAAGAAGAAAAACTATACGATCAAATCGATACCTGCAGAAAAAGCACTGACAACATCCATTCATGATAAAAATTCTCAGTAAACTAGGAATAGAAGAGAACTTCCTCAACTTGATAAAGAATATCTACAAAAAACCCAGCTAACATCACACTTAGTGGTAGAAGAACGAACTCTTTCCTGCTCAGGTCAGGAAGAAGGCAAGGATGCCCACTCACCCCACCTTATTCAACAAAGTACTGGAAATCCTAGCCAGTGCAATGAGGTGAGAGAAAAAAACAAAAGTCACACCGATTAGAAAGGAAGAAATAAAGTAAATGAGACAGATCTTAGCATTTCAAAGTGGTTCCAAAAAACATTTCAAAAAAGTCTTCTAATTTTTGGCGAATGGTATCATTACTGTAAGAGATGAAATAAATGTAGCCTCTGGAAATATTTAAACCACAATATTTATATGCATGTAGTAAATTTGCTTAAAACAAACTGAAGCTTATAGTCCTCACCCACAGGCAATTACCTTTAAATTTTATAGGACTCCCTATATTTTCCAAGTGTATTGATTTTCTGGCTGGTATTCTTATAATATATATTGTATATGCAATGCAACCTACAACTTTCTGGGTAAATTTATTTTTCCCATTTGGCTTCTCTCTCCATACGAACCTAGCAAGCGCAGTTTAGGTTTTGGTATTATTTTATTGGGAGAATGGAAAGAAGGATCAGGGGAAATGGAAACGATGATGACATCGACAAAGATAATCACCACAATGATTGTGCACGCGCATGCACACACACATACACACACACATGCATGTGCACACGCGTGCACACACACATACACACACCATCACTATGCTCCAGGCATTGTTCTGAGCACTTTTACATCTTAACTCACTTAATCCTAACTACGCTATTAGGTGAGTACCGACATTACCCTCACTTTATAGATGACAAAACCGAGGAAGAGTGGGGTGAAGTACCTCCCCCGAGATCGACAGAACTAGAGCTTGATCCGAGCAGTGTTACTCCAGTCTGTGCTCTTACGCCCGAGTATACGAGCTCTGAACATCTCTTCGGAAAAAGGTATTAAACGGTATTTTTATAAAGAAATGACTCAACGCTAGAAAATAGACTGTGTAATAAGGTGACATAGACACGTGCCTGGAGTAGGTGCTGGCTCCGGCCTGGATGAGCGTCGGCATGGCGGCTATGAACAAGCCCAGCTGCACGTCCTGCATGACCAGCATCCCGAGCAGCACCGCGCTGTAGTCAATGTCACCTGTGCGAGGAAACAGTCATTCAAGGCATGTGTTCACAGTGTTTCAGTATCCCAAGTCAAATACAGTCCTCGCGCATATTTCCAAAATAATTCAAATAATTTTGATACCTTAAATAAGAACACAGACTTTAAAATCTCTTTGAGAGCAAACACTGAAACATTTTAAAGATTAAAAAACTTTTTGTAAAGAAAATCTCCAGAATATTTTACTTCCACTAGTTCCTTGTTACTCATATAATTACGGGGAAATGTCACTGTGAAAAGAGGGCATGGCAAACAATACCACAGGCCGGGTAGTCATCCCAATTTCACTGTGACCCCAAACACAGGAAGCAGCCTCAGCGCCAAGCTTCATTCTCCCCGAAGCTACTCAAGAGAGACCTGGCCCCTCCCTTTCTGGTCACGTCTGCTGGCCAGAGCCTGGCTCTGGGTCACTTTCCCTCCAGCCCACCATCACCACCACACTGAATGTCCCTTCCCTTTGAGACAAACACAGATGTGGGAGAGAAATACTGGCCCTTTAGACGGACAGATCAGAGAAGCAGTAACAGGACTGGCTGAAGGGACCACACGAGTCCTCCGGAAAGAAGACAGGAAGTCAATGCATTTTTCGTGAATTTAACACTTTACACAGGCCTCCAAGTGTCTCCATTTTCAACCAACAGTTCTGGCTTTGGCTCTTTTAAAGGTGCTTCTAAACCCTAAATTGTCATATTCTCCCCTAAAATAAGCTTTTTTTGTCTTAAAAAAGGCTATTGGCAGTAACAGATATTTAAAGACCAATCTGATAGAGTAATCTTATATAAAAGAAGCAGAATGACCAAACCAAACAAAATCAAAATCTCTCATTACCAACAAAAATCTCACTTTGATTAGAAGTCAGGTAATCCTTTTAGGAGGCTTGTTTTACCTACAGTACAAAGTTAAATTTTTGGTAAATAAAATATCTTGGCTTAGAATTTTATTTTTTTTTTATTTATTTTTTTTTTTAAAGATTTTATTTATTCATTTTTTTCCCCCCAAAGCCCCAGTAGATAGTTGTATGTCATAGGTTCACATCCTTCTAGTTGCTGTACGTGGGACTCGGCCTCGGGTTGGACGGAGAAGTGGTGCCTTGGGGCGTGCCCGGGATCCGAACCTGGGCCGCCAGCATCAGAGCGCGCGCACTTAACCGCTAAGCCACGGAGCCGGCCCTTGGCTTAGAATTTTAAAACATTCCAAATGGATAATCACATGAGGTTGTTGTTGTCAGAGCCTTGTGTCTTTGAGGATTACATGATTTAACAGAGAGTGAAGAATAATTCCCTGACAACACACATCAGGGAGAGGAGGTCTCCCTGACGACTGCTGGCCTCCACTGCCGGCCTCCTGCCTGACCCCGCTCGCTCTCCCATGGAGAAGAGGGGGCGGCATCCAGGCCTGGGGGGTGCTCCTCTTCCCACACGAGGTCATGGGGAGGAAGTCTCTTGCAGGCCTGAGTTCCCAGGGCAGGCCCCAGGCAGGCCTCTGCAAGTCCCTGCTGCACGGGGCCGGCAGCCACTCTTACTGTGGGCTGAGTTATCCGAAGCCCACCAATGCCACACCCTCCACACCACCTCTCCTCAATCCAGCCTCCTGACTCCGTTTATCGCTCCACGGGCTCTGAGCACAGGCATGGAAGAGTGGAGCTCTTCACTGGACCCCTTTGAGGGTTTGGGCCCCGATATCTGATGTACTGGCTGGAAACCTTGAGAAGCAGAAAGGAGACTCTGGGCAACACCACCACCAACGCTCCTCACACTGACCAGTGAGGAGCATCACCCTCAACGCCTCCCCTGCGCTGCACACCCGTATCTGCAAGGACACAGCCCTGCGGGGTTCAAACCCTGTCCAGTCACGAAGGGCGAAGGGCACCTGGTGGTCTTCCCTGCGTTCCCCCAGACCCGGCAAGGGCCCGAGCCCTCGTGTCTGCCGTCACTCGGGTTTCCTCTCCTCATTATCCCGAGGACGTTTTGCCTGTTTTCCAGTCGGGTTTCCTTTTGTCTGGATTTACTGAAGTTCTTGAGTAAATATTACTCCCTCGCACATTTTATCTATCTAGCAAATGTCTCCTCCCAGTCGGTGGCTTACAAAAAATACCTTTTTAATGAAAGTTACAAAGTTTAATGTGTTCAGACTCATCAGTATTTTCTCTTTTGGATCCCATGTGGTACGTTTTAGGAAGTTCTCCCTACCCCACGGTCGTAAGGTTTCTCCCGTATTTTCCTCTCACGGCTCTAAAGTTTTGCTCTCCACGTTTAGGTGTTTCGTCCACGTAGAACAGACTCTGTGCACAGTTCAAGGTAGGCTCTAATTTTATTTCCACATGGATAACTAATTCTCACTCACTGAGCAGCCCACTTTCTCCCACTTCTCTGTAGCGCCTGGGCTGTCCAGTCTGCCCCCGGCCCCATCTCTGCGGGCAGCCCCACGCCGCCCGGAGTACTGTAACACCACAGACAGCGGGTCCGCTGTCTGGGGGAAGCACCTCACTTCACATTAATGCTGGCCATTCTTGGCATTTGTTCTCAAATAAACTTTAGGATTTGTTTGCCAAGTTTCATCAAAATCTCTGCCAGCCTTTTTATTGGGATAGCTGTGAGTTTATAAATTTGGGGAGAAATGACATCTTTTTGCATTGACTCTTTTCATCCATGAACATGGGCTCTCTCTTCAATAACATTTCGTAATTTTATCCTCAAAGGTCACACATCTTTTCAGAGATTTATTCCTAAGTACCTTTTATCTCTTGTGGCTAATATAAATCAAAGCTTTTTTTCCCCAAATTACATTTTCTAACTGTGCTGTTGGTATGTTACATTTTTAACATGCATGTTTAATTATAAATTTTCCTATCAAAGTCTAAATCCTTCAGTATGTCCACCCACCCCCCAAGCACCCCCTCAAACGACTCCTCTTATCTTCTTCCAGTCCAGAGTTTTAGCTCGGCCTTTAAAAAAAAAATGCAAAGAACTCCTTTTCTAGCAGGCCATAGTTAATTCAATTTGCCGACTTTAGGAACTCTCTTTCCGTGCTCCCCTGTCACATTCCACGCTCTCCTTTAACTGACATTTCTCCTCTCTCCGCCCATCCTGCTCTGGCGCTCTGCCGTGGGACCAGACGGGCGCTCAGTGCTCGGAAGTCTGAAGGCCTCATTGTGTCCCCGCTCTTTAGTAATGGTTTGCAGGGCATGCGTGCCTTCTTTACCTCAGCACGTAGATGCCTCCGCTGCCGGGTACCGCCTAGTGCCGCCAGGAAGACGTGCGCTCTTCCTCTCTGGCTCACCCGTCTGCTCTGACAGGTGCGAGACTTTCCCTTTGTCCTGAGGCTCTGCTGGCATCCTGGGACACGTCTAGAGTGACTTGATTTTCCTTCTTCCTGCTCAGTTTTGGAGATGTAAGTTCAATCTAAGGGCTCACGTCTTCCTCCAATTCTGAAACATGACCAGCTGCTTTCCCCGCTCTCTTCTCCCAGGACTCCTGCCGTACACACACTGAGCCTCTGACCTGCTCTCCATGTCTGTCAACTGTTCTTCTCATCTCTTCTGTCTGTACTGTGCTCTGTCTCTGCCTAATTTAATTATGTAAACACGATTCCTTCATCTGTGTGTGAGTGTTTCAAACATGCTCATTTTAAAGTCTTTATTATATTTTCCATAAATAAGGAGAATTCCTATTCCAATGGTGAATTTGTTAGCTGTCTTTGCTAGCCACCCACTTCTCACGAGCTGGAATTCTGGTGTCTGGGTTGTTACATTAGGGGTTGTTTTCATTTTCCTACTTCATTACTGGTGCCGCTCACCTCCTTCTGTCACTTGGCCTTGTGAGGGGTGGTCTCAAGCACCAGGCCACGGGGACACTGGGACCACACGGATCAGGGCAGTGCCAGCTAATCCAGTCCCCAGCAGGGAGGCTGCGCCCACGGCCCACTGGCCTACAGGTTGGCAGAAGGCGCCAGACCCTTCACAGTCTTTTCAGCCTCCTCTCGGCAGTGGGAAGCCCCCAGCGTCAAGTGGGAGGGTGCTCTGTGTGGCCGCCCGTGCGCCCAGGAGCCCACAGGCCCACAGCCAGCCCCGCTCACTGCAAGGTCAGTTTTCTTAGAGAGGTCAGCCACACCACTCTGGCTTTCTCTTCCCGCATTTCCCCTTTCATCACCGTGTGTTGGTGCAGAGCGAGCATCAGTGTGAAGCGACTCTGACATTTTAACCCTGTTTTTTACTGACGTTTACGAAATAAGAGCAAAACAGTGCAAGTTACCACAATGAATAAACACGATGTAAAAAATGGCAATGCTGGGGCCGGCCCGGTGGCGCAAGCAGTTGGGTGCGCGCGCTCCGCTGCGGCGGCCCGGGGTTCGCTGGTTCGGATCCCGGGCACGCACCAACGCACTGCTTTGGCAGGCCAAGCTGTGGCGGCGTCCCATATAAAGTGGAGGAGGATGGGCACGGATGTTAGCCCAGGGTCGTCTTCCTCGGCAAAAAAAGAGGAGGATTGGCGGATGTTAGCACAGGGCTGATCTCCTCAACAAAAAAAAAAAAAAAAAAAAAAAATGGCAATGCTGTCGAGGCTCAGCCATGTACAAAGACGGAGCCACCGAGTGACAGCTCGGAATGCCGACCAAGTCTGATTGCACTGACACAACAAGGACTGAGAGATGCTGATGTTTCACACATGTAGGTGAAACCAAAGCCCAAGTGTAAGAGGTGAAAATGCCTCTAAGTCCCAAAGCACCTCCTATATTTCATGGAAAAACAACATCAGAAGGCTGTCAGCCCCAGCACGCGCCAGGATTGACGCAGCGAGACGGTGCAGTCACCTTCCTCTGGGTCACCTGCAGGTAGCAGAACACAGCCGACAGCGCTGTAGGCAAAAACCATGTTTCATTACCTTATGTAACCAGAATTCTGGGGGTGGGTAGGTCGAGGTCTGGTGCAGCAATTAATCTCTTAAACCCACCAATCCCATGGTACATTTTTCATTGTAGATTCGTATCTTTTATACGTGGTCCTCCAATTATCCTAAACTGATGAGCACATAAAGGCATTTTTCTTCCTCCAGGCGAGATCTGGAAAAGCTGAACTGACAGGGATGCCAGCTCCTGAGGGAAGGCAGCACAGCGCCCTGATTCAGGGGGCCCCGAGGAGGGGCCAGGCCTGCGGATGCGTTCAAGTTACTCACACACGTAACCCCTGAGCACGTACTCACAACATGCCATCACCTACCTTCTTTCTCACCCCGGGCACTGCCCACGAGGAATCTGGACACTAAGGGTGTGCTCGACAAGGACAAGCAAGTAGAAATAAAGACACTCTGAGTGGGTCTGATCTGTAAAAGGTGTCCCCACAATAAGCCAAACGCGATCATTAACAGTGTCATGTAGCAGGGTCCTTGTAAGGATATCTTCCACACCTGGAAGAGAACGCAGCTGTTGACACGCGTGTTAGTGACGGCCGGCAGCTGCTGCTAAGCGCCCTGCAGAGCACAGGCACTGCACTGACTGTCCAGCGTGGGCCGGCAGCTGCTGCTAAGCGCCCTGCAGAGCACAGGCACTGCACTGACTGTCCAGCGTGGGCCGGCAGCTGCTGATAAGCGCCCTGCAGAGCACAGGCACTGCACTGACTGTCCAGCGTGGGCAGGCCTGAGTCTCCCAGGAAGCAGCTCTGCAGTGAGCATGGCAGCCCGACACCCAAAGGCATCATCCCAACACACTCAAACCGGTGAACCCTTTCGTAAGGCTGCTGAGCGCCGGCTGCTGCGACACGGACTGAACACACACGTCTCCATGTACGTGTCTGTGTGGTTATAATTTAATCCTCAGAACACGTCCTGGAGGTAGCTATCACTATCTCCCCCATTTCTAGAGGAAAACTCTGAAGCCCACCAAGGTTGGCGGGTGACATGTCTGGAGTCCCATGGAAGTCCGTGTCAGGACACAAACCCAGCGGCGTGCACGAGAACCAAATACTGACCAGGCTCCCGTGTGCACTTAGCACTGTGCCAGCCATGACGGAAAATGCAGAACTCAGGCTTGACCCAGGCCCTCCTGGGCTTTCCATCTAGTTGACGAGGCAGGACAACAGAAACTACCGTCTTCATGCAAACGTGAATATTCTATATTCACAAAAGAAATTAACCAGAAACTCATCCTAGCCCACCTGAAAGCGCTCGTTGGCTTTCCTCGCCTCACTGCACCCTCCCAGTGAAAGCCAGTCCCCTCACCTACGCCTCTCCTGAGCTTGGAGCCCAGGAGGAGACGCCCAGTCAGTAGAGGCTCCGGGGCGGGGGCCATGGGGTCACAGGCAAACCTTGAAGGCCCCCAGGCTGCCCACACCCTCACCTCTGGGGGCTTGAGGGCGTGAGCGCCTCCCCGCTGCTCTGGTTCTTGGTAAAAAGCAGTACTTTCTGCAAAATCACCACATCCTCTTGGGGAGTCAGGGCAGCTAGGAGGGTCTTCCTCAGGCTGGTACTGATCTCACACTGCGGCCCAATGGGCACACCCCCCCCCCCAGCCCCCCACAGCCCGACAGGAATGGGCTGCCAGCCTGCTCGTCCACCGAGGGAGCGTCTAACTTCAGGAAACGAATTTCAGGAGCCTCCAACCCTACAAGGTCCCCATCACATAGCAGGAGACGGACACAGGCAACCGGACAGAGCGCTCGGCCCTCAGTACAGAGCCGAATCTGTCCTCCGCCGTGTGACTCTGGCCAACCCAGGCCCCTCTCCCCTGCCAGGAGGGCAGAGGTTAGCCCCAGAAGCTGCTTCTCAAAAGTTCATGCCATGTTCTCTCCTTCCTGTATTTGGCAGTGACGATGGTTATCACAAAGCTAACGTCTTCCTAACAATCCTTCCTTTCCTGTGTGCGGCAGCCGAGGAGCGGTGAAGTGCCGGACGGATGCACACAGGCAGCCGCAGCTCAAGGAGGCCGGGCATGTGGTTTCAGAGGTCACGGGTTGTAGGTAGCCCCTCCTAAGCAGCGTCAGCCCTCAGGGTATCCAGCCTGCAGGGGACACCTGAGTCCAGGCCTGACCCTGACCCCGACCGGCCATGCACCTTGGGTAGGCACCAAACTCTCCACTCTAGTTTCCACATCTGTGAGAAGGCAACACTAAGTGACTTCTGAGCTCTTTACCAGAGCAAACCTTCAACCTCACTGTCGACTGTCTTGCCACACCTCAGTCAGGACAGGAATCCATTTAGCCGGAGAAGCAGGTGTGGAGGGGACGGCAGTGGGAAATGACTCCAGAAAAGACCTCGGGGAAGCGTCTGTTAGGGACCAAGGACGGAACACCTGTACCACCTGCGCTCACGGAAACTCACAGAAATGCAGGCCCTCGGGCCACATCCCATGGCAGAGTCCACGGAGCACTGAGGGGACGCCCAGCTGAGGCCCTGCTCCCTGCCTCTGGACACAGCCGCACACACCCTCTCCAGTTCATCTTCCTCTTTCTTTTCCTGGACTTCTGTCCACATCTCCCACACATCCTTCTGAAATCCCAAAATATAAGTCCCACAAGGGCAGGGACCGTGTTGACTGCCTTACACTCAGCAGCCACCAGAGCATCTGGAACATTCTACTAACATGTGTCTGTCGAGAGGAGGAATAAGGAACAAAAGAGAAGAAAACACAACTCCTGCCTCCTTGTTTTACAACCTCTTTAGAGACAGAAGCTGCTCTTATGACAGGAAACTGAGAGGACAGTGTCAACAAAGCCAGAAGAGCCGACTGAGGCGGCTGACGGTGGTTTATGGACGGACGACTCCGTGTCCCCGCCAGCAGGACAGAGACCACGACTGCCTCAGCATCAAGGGGTGAGAAGCAGCTTCTAGACTTCAGTGTTTTTGAATAGTTTCTGATCAGACTCTAGGAGATCTCACAGATACCTGAGAGGGGCCGTGGCAACTATTCATATTTCAAAAGCCCTATTAAATGATTTTCCACCATGACAGGGACACACGGCTACCCCATACGGCCAGAGTCCCACCGACCAGAACAGTGACACTGGTCACTGCAGGTTGCTCTAGGGCTGTGCCAGTTATTTACACCTGAGAAATGAAAAAAGAACAACAAACGCGTAACTTGATGTAGTTATTAGGGAGATACACAGCTCGCGCAATCCAAGCTACGAGCTGAAAAGGGACTGAATGCACTCCTGGTGCAGGTCAGGCCTCAGGGCCACCCAGGGGCCAGCCAAGGCTCCCGGCACTCCGGGACAGGGAAGTCAGCATCCCGCTGACCGCAGACAAGCCGTGAGGAACACTGCCCAAGTCACCAAACAGGTGCTGATGCCCCAGCCAAGCCCCCTGCTGCCTGTCAGCCCGCATCACGCCTCCTCACGCCCTCACAGGTGGGACACAGCCCGCCCTCCCAGCCCTCAGGCTGCATCGCCAAGTGTGAACTGGAACGACTGAGGGCGCTAACCCCAGACGCGTCCTTCAGTGCCCTCGACCCATGAAGGGAGCAGCTTGTACACTGCTGACGGTACATCAACACCACGCTGCAGCACGTTATTTTCCTATTTAACGCTGACTACCAGAGCGGAGAAAAATATAAATTATGAATATTTAGGGCCAGAAGAAACTTTAATCTTCCAAACCCCTCGCTGGACAGATGAGGACACTGATGTCCAGGATGTGAGGCACATTGTGGGGATGGCGCTGCGAGGCCATGGAGAACCAGAACTCGGCCCCTCTCGGCTCTACACCACAAGGTAACCATCGCTGTTCGCCGTGAACTTCTCTCAAACAAACCCACGGGGAGCCCAGAGGACCGGGCTGTGCTATAGGGCGGAGGCCCTACACTCTCACAGAGCCGTCCCAGGGTGACTTCCGGCTCTCGGCTCCTCTGGAGACGTTGGAGGTCCTCACCATCCAAGCCCGTTTTCCTCCGTCCCACCCGCAACACACAGCTTACCCAGATTAACAGGAAGAATGCAGCCACTTTCCTTTAGGACCCAGGAACACGGCCAATTTCTTTAAACTTTGGATTCAGAAATTAATATATGGAGGTTATCATGCCAGAAGCATGTAATGTGATACAAAAGTACCTTAAGAAAGCACTGTAGTAATTCAGAATGCTCTATCTTGAGAAGTATTTAGAGAAAGCGAGAGTAACCAGTAGATGGACAGATGGAGCTTTTAACAGAAAAACAGGAGGTCAAAGAATAACAGGATGCTCAACACACAGGTGGGATAAGAGGTCATCGACACCAGAGCAGCTCCTCCTCGGGAGCAAACACAGACTTTAAATGAAAAGTTTATTCCTCCTTATTATCAAAAATTATATGTTGGTTATTATAGAAATGGGGGAAATATGGAAAAGGAGAAAAGAAGCCGTCCACGGTTATTTGGTGCATTATTTTTTCCCTGTGCACGTAGGCTTCTCTTAGACTGCCCTAGTCATGCTATGTGCTCATTTTTTCCTTTTTAAGTTGAACATTTTAACATATTTTTCTTTGTTATACATTCTTGCAATATTTTTAATCGCTACTTAATACTCCATCAAGGAGCTAAGTCATAGCTTAACCATTAGATAGGTTGCTTCCAATCTTTTATAAAAATGCTACAATGAGGAGCTGAATACCTTTTGTGGGTTAATTTTTTTTAAAAACTATATTTGATTCTTTCCTTTGGATAGAGACCCAGGAGTGCAACTGCTGGGTGAAAGGCTACGAGCATGTTAAGGCTCCACGTCACGCCAAGAGGCTGCTTTCCAACAAGGGCGTGCCAGCTGTAACTTCCGTCACCCCATTCAGGAGGCCTATTCTATTACCCTCACAGTCGTAAAAACCCTCTGCTAACTTGATACCCGTATTCCAGTTAATACTGGTCAGAAACATGGTACCTGGTTCTAATTTACTTTTTTTTGTAACCAGTAGTGTTCTTTTTACTCCTTACTCTCCCACCAGCTTTTGAATCAGCTATTTTCCTCTTCTGTGATGTTTCTGTTCAAAAACAAAATAGCTTTTACCTAGTTCACTTCCAGTGTCACTGTTTCCACTCTGGAACACTGCAGCACCCAGAGTCACACTCTCTAGAAGCAAACACGTTCAGAAGACACTGCCGCCTCCAATACTAAAACTTTATTCACACACGTGGTCCTAACCACCACTAACCTTACAGATGTTTTCTTTTCACAGTGATAGAAAATAAAATTAAAGTCTGCCACTTACTCAGGAACTAGAACTAGGAATTTTTTTTAGGGTAACACACTAAACAGTCACTCCCTATGATGTTTCAGCCTCCAGTTTTGGACCTTCTTGGAGGGACCCATACATCAAAGTTCAAACATTACTTCTTAGACCTGTTTTGGAATTAGCCACATGAAAGCTAATTCCATTTATTCATTGAATTTTCACTTTTTCTAACATTATCTTTCAGAATTTATGTTCCAAAAATAATATCAAACTAAAATATTTAATTTTATAGCCAAGTCATGAACAAATGTTAAAAGTAAATAAACCAAAACCATATTATATTAAATTGGGGGCAATAACATGGATCAATAAGGTTCTTACCTTTCTCAGCTTTTCGGGGGAAAATTCTAAGCCAACGAGAAAAAGGGTAAAGAACACACCAAATTCTCCTAATGTCTCCACTTGTACAATAGACTGAAAAACAAGGACATTTTAAAACCATGTAATTTAATAGTTGACATGTCAAGTGTACTTCACAGAACAATCCTGTACTAACACACTCAGTGGGACTATCCACAAAAAACCACAGTAGTATTTTTTTAAAAAACTAATTCTTTGAACTTCCTTTATATCTAATTTAAACTTCCTGCTTGTAGTGTTTTTTTTTTTTTCCTTGACCAGCTGGAGGAATATTTTTATTTTATTTCCTAAGAACTAGCTCATGAACTCACCTGTTTTCAAGTTCATTAACTGCCTCTGTCATCTTCATTAGCTCCTTTCTTCAGCTTTCTTCGGGGGATCAGGAGGCGTAAACCTGACGTTAGTGCTCAGCTAATTCAGTGTTGTACTCTCCTCTGGGTTTGAGCACGACCAAGCAGGTGGATTTTCTCCTGAGTAGCAGATCTGGCCACATCCCACAGGCTTCGATAGACAGTATTCTCGTGTTCTGTATTAGTTTTGGTTGTTTTTAATGTGCGCTCACTACAGTGGAGAATGTCGTCTGCCCTATTCTGTTACTTACACTGGAGGCCCTCGCACACCCGTGCACTATCCCCTCCATACGCTCACGCAGTCTGTCAGCTCTCCCATGAACCCTGCCCTCTTTGTGGCCCCTTTCCTCCTTTACTTTCAACCTTTCTCAGTCACTTGATTGTCACTGACTCTCGTTTATTTACCTCTTCTCCTGACACCATCTGCACACCTCTCTCTCTTCATGGGGCAGTTCGCTCCACTTATATTCATTGCTGTAACACATTTGCTCTTACTTCCTTCACTTTATGTCTTCTGGGTTTTATGCATCTTTACCACTACTTTTCTTTTTTCTTTTATTTTTCTTCCCTTGTTAAAATCAGGCTATAACTTATGACTTCCAAGTAACAGACTTAATTAAATCTGTACGTCTCAACCAGATAAATGAAAGCCTATCAACTTCCTACTAGGAAAAGATAAACATTTCGGTACAATTACACTTCCTCCATTAACCACCTCCCACTTTGGCTAGTACGCTCTTGGATTTTTATCTTGGTCTACTGTGATTACATTATTTTCCCATGGTATAGATGATTTATTAAGAATTTTAATATTTATAGTATCCAGTTGTATCTATTTGCTAGTTATTTAGCCTTAATTCTTTGCTAATGAGCTATCTTTGCTGTTAAGGAAAAGCAAAATACATTTGGTTTTGCTCTGTTTGCAAACACTCTAGAAAGGGAGGGAGGGGACAAGGGCAGGAAGAGATTTTTCACCTACAGCTTTTCATATTGTTCTCAATCATGTGAAAATTACCTATTCAAAAAATTAAATTAAAACCACTCTCCCCAGAGGCCACCCTGCCAAGCTGAGCCCAGTCCGGGCGGCACCTCCCAGGCTGGTCAGTTGTGCTACCACTCACCGAGGCTCAGGGCTTCCAGCACAACCTCACCCCACCCGGCCAATCTGACCTCTGTTCACAGTAGTTTGGTGTGATGATTTCTTCACACCCCCTTCTGCTGTCGTCCCGTTGGGGAATCACAGAGGTCCTGTGACTGGGCAAGGCGCGTCAATCAGGAGCAAGGGAACACGGCCGAGAGTGGAGCGTCCCTCACCTTCCTCCTGTTCCCCCAACTGGGAAGCAGCAGGGAGGTTTCAAGGATTCTGTCGCTTATGTTCCACCACCCTGTATTGTTCCTTCTGTGTGGGCCTCAAGACACCTGTTCTTGGCATTCACTTTTCACTCCATCCAAGTCGTGTGTATACAGATGACAAACTGTGAAGCCCACAAGAGCCTGGGACTCCTCCCTCACCGTGAGGTGCTGTCTACAAGGACGGCGCTCGTGTTAACCTGTCCAGCAAGGGCTCCAGCAAAGCAGCTGCAGGGATCCCCGTCCTGGGTTCTCACAACGCTCTGCATCGAGACCAGATCATTCCTCACTGCTGTAGCAGCTTTTCAATGCATTAGGAATTTTTTAAAAATATATTTAATCCAGCATTTTTAGTTGCTCTCAGTGTCTGAATAATCTAGTCCATAATACTGGAAATAGAATCTTTAAAACCAATATAATTTAAAGACATACACAGGGTTATTTTCTCTAGTCACGTCGCCTATTCTTGAAGGAACAAAATGACTTTCTCACGGTTTAGAGATTTCTTATGAAACTTTAAAGGGCCTCTTCTTTAATACAGTTTATAAGAAACTGCTATCTTCGTTAATCCGAAACTTTTTAGTCTTCATGAATGTTTCTTTTGTATTCTGTTAAACAGATACTGAACCAGTTAAATTTTGTTCTTACCTTAATACTATTTAGTCCTGAAGGTCCCAGAAGTACACCACAAATAATATAACCAAACATTGTAGGCAATCCGATTGTCGTGCATAGCCAGCCACAAGGTAAAGACAACATTCCTATGGTAACAATGTCCTAATGTAAGAATAAACAATAAGAAACACACAAATTTAACATAATAGTTGGCAAGGAAAGGGTTGGTTGACAGAGAAAGCAGAAGGGGACAGTGTCCTGACTTCGCTGCATGGGAACGAATGGCTGAAGATGAAACAGAGGGGCTTTTAGTCCCAGTGTACCCAGAGCAGCTGGAAACAGCCAGAATGTGTTCTGGGAGTGGATGAGGTTAGCCTCCGAGGGTTACAACAAAATCTGTCTGTTCCACATAAGCCCTAGAGGAGCACTCTAAGGACTCTGAGCACGCGGAACCCACTCAGTCTTCTTGTCTGAAGCTGCAGAGCTGGTATCCTGGCGTAACGCACGTGCCTTCACCACTGGTTTCTCCACCACACAAAGTCAGCATAACCATCGCAGTAACAACTGATTCAGGCAAGAATCGTCAATGGGTGTGAAACCACTGGCGAAAGTTGGATGAGGAACAGGATACTCGTACATCTCAAACATTTCCCCAGAAATTACCTATTAATTTCAAAGGGGAAGAAAGAGTGACTTCACCGTGGAGACCCCGCCCCCGCACGGAGAGACTGATGGCGTCACTCTGCAGACTTGGCCCCTCCCGGTTCCATGCTCGGCACAGCCAGGGAAGGCAGCATCTGCAGACTTATCCTATTGATTCACGTCTATCAGTACAGCAGTCAGCCCCTTGACATAGCCCCTGGGGATCATTCATGTTCCTCACTGTCTCTAAGACCAGGTGCCTTGCCCAGGTTTCTTCTCCTGTACAAATTCCAGCGTCAAGGAGTTAGTTAGAGACCTGACAACTGACCTCGGTGCCACCAGCCTTCCTTGAGCAGGTGCCACCAGCCTTCCTTGAGCAGGCCACACCCGGTCACTCCTGTATCTACTCATTTCCATAAATCCAAGCAGTGATCTCAAACTGTTCACGCCAGCAATCTCACGTCTGTAAATAACCCCATGTCCTCTCACCAGGCTGGGTCCTCCGAGGGCGACATCTGCATCCGACGCCGTCTGGAGTGCCAGGCGTGGCTGGAGGAGATGGTTCTCACCCTGCATCCAGCATCTAAACAAAGCCTGTGCGATACCTGAGCCAAAACCGCTCTGCTGCTAACAAGGTTGTGTTAGTGAAGACAGTTTCTAGACAGCTGAAGCTTTAATCCCATCGTAGTAACTCCTAACTTCAAAAAGTCTTCCAAATTCTCAAAAGCAAAATTAATGTTCATTTTAAATATTAAAGTGCCTTATTCTTTTCGGGAAAAAAATCAAAAATTAAAAGAAAATGTTTCAAATCACAGAAAATGTAGGGGATTGCAGTAGAATCTCTGTTAGGAGGAAGGCCGTGCACCCTAACACAACGTTCAGAAAATAAAGCTCTCTCTCCCTGGACACGCTCCCCAGGAAGCGGGGGAGCCGGTGGGAGTCCAGCCCAGCACACAACGCTGAGAGCAGAGCCAGCAGACAGACAGACAGACTACCTTTATGAAGTGGTGATCTGCACGCGGGATGGTCGCGTCCCTGGGCTTGGTCAAAATATACCGGTTGTTCTGGGAGTCGATCAGCATGCTGAGACCTAAATCATCCTCCACCTCCCGTTTCGTGAGATTTTGCTTAGAATTGGCCTCTTCTTCCTCCACCCTCAGAACTGCCTCAAAATTGACCCCTTTGACCTATAAGAATAACCAATATTATGTGATTAAAACCAACTAAATGTCTTCAAGTTCAAGTTTTAGAGAGTAACATATACAGAAGAATGATTTAGTTTTCTATCAAGTGCGATGAAAGATCAATAAATGTTCACTAACATGAATTCAGAAAATTTTTTCAATTAAAAAAGTGATTTAGGGGCTGGCTCGTGGCCCAGTGGTTAAAGTTCTGCACACTCTACTTCAGCGGCCCGGGTTCACGTGTTTGGATCCCCGGTGCGGACCTACTCCACTCATCAGCGATGCTGTGGTGGCATCCCACATACAAAATGGAGGAAGACTGGCACAGATGTTCGCTCAGGGCTAATATTCCTCAAGCAAATAAAAAAAAAGAGGAATACTGCCAACAGATGTTAGCTCAGGGTGAATCTTCCTCAGCAAAAAAAAAAAAAAAAAAGTGATTTAAGGATGGAAGTGTTTAGGATTCCTATGACTTCCAAATACCTACTTTACCTGATTCGGGGTGTGACATTGTGATTTGTAACAAGAAATATGTATTTGGTCTTCATCTCCTTTCCCGCCTCACAGCTCTCAAAACCCGTGTAATTTCCTAAGTAATAAGAGTGATGGGAACATGTTTTGTTCTATTTGGTCTTTTGCCCTGGGTTCCCGAAACAGCTCCGGAGCGACAGAGGTGAAGGGATCCTCTCGTTGCTCATAACGAGCCCCTTGCAGCCTCCTGTGAGTTTACGGTAGGAGGTGACTTTTGGAAAGCTCCTAGAGAGCCTCGGATGGGGCTGGTCCCCAGAGGAACCAGCCACGTGGTGAGACGGTTGAACTTCAGCCCCACTCTGACCACCGGGACGGGTCAAGAGGTCGAGGTAATCACAAGCCTACAGAATGAAGCCTTCATAAAAACCCTTCAAATACGGGGGTCAGAGAGCTTCCGGGTTGGGGAACACGTGGAGGTGCTTAGCAGGAGGGTAGCACCCAGAGAGGGCAGGGAAGCTCCACACCCCTCCCCACACCTTGCCCTGTGCATCTCTTCCCTCTGGCTGTTCCTGAGCTGTATCCTTTATAATAAACTGGTGATCTAGTAAATAAACTGTTTTTCCGAGTTCTGTGAGCCGCTCTAGCAAATTATGGAGCTCGAGGAGGGGGTCCGGGGACCCTCCAAGGCTGGGATTGGCATCTGAAATGGAGGGGCAGTCTGGGACTGAGCCCTTGTCTGTGGGGTCTGCGCTAACCTAGCAGGTGGTGTCAGAACTGAAGTGACCTGCAGACTCCCCACTGGTGCTGCAGAGAAGTGGAGAACTGCGTGGTGCGGAAACCCTGACGACCCGGAGGACAGATGTGTTCAGTGAACACTGGAGAAAGGGAACGAGGGTTTTACTTTCAGGGGCGTATTCTTTGGAAAATCCACAGCCCTTAAAACACTTATGCGCCCCCTCACCCCATCGTCAGTGAGTTCTAATAACACCCCTCCCTTTCACTCTATTTTCATTCTCCCTTCTTCTCTAACCCTGTTCTGATTTGTGTGTAGTATCCAACGCTTTTTGAGTCCATTCCAAGACTCTCAGTCAGTTTTCAGAATTCATCTCATTTTTTCCAAAGACTCCTGGGCACATTATGACAAATGAGCAGTCTGAACTCTTGCTTCAGGCACGAAGACCATTCCCTCCAAGAGTTTACTACTCCCCTGGCAGTCGGCACTGGAACCTGAGTGTCCAGGGGTCCAGGGAGCCTTCTGGAGACCACAGTCCCAGACCACCGAGGGCAAACCTGGGAAACAGACGAGCTGCTGACGGGGCTGGCAAGAACACGAAGAGCAAGGAAAGAACAACCTGTGCGCCTCTGCAAGACCAAAGCGGATTACTACCCGGGATGCGGGACGTCTCAGTCTCGTCTGCACTCCCACCTACACTAACAACACACCAGCCAATAGTCTCAACAGCAGGACCTTTCGGTAAGAAGCTCGGCAGGTGAAGAGGAGCCTGCTCTGGAATGCTACTTACTGATTTATTGTCATCAAAAGCGTGTTCTTCTATTTCCTCTTCTAAACGATCTGCTGCCTTTCTTACATCTTCAAGAATTTCATCAAGCATGGACAAACTTCTGTTTCGATGTTGCATGTTTTTGAGGGCTTCCACTTGATGCTTTTCTGCTGCCAGAAGTTCCACATATTCTGTCTCCTCCTGTTCATTTGTAAGAAATGAAGAATGGTGTTTATTAGGAAATAAACCAGGATATGACTTCCATTCAGGCACCTGGCCTGACCACACCAACCAACACACTCTTTCTGTCAAATACTCCTGTTCGTAAATGCACAGTTCTAGCTCTGGTCAGCTAGGGACGGTCAAGTGTCCTAGATTACTCAGACATAACCAAGCTTAGGAAAGTGTTTAGGGAAAGCTATTTATACAGACACATCCACAAATGTAATATACCACTGGAAATAAACTCCGAAGGTCATCTATTCATACAAAAATCACTTGCTGCATACTGATGATGTTCCAGGCACCATGCCCACTATGTATGGATGTACAGTTGTCCTTTCAAACAGCTGTGATAATTGATTATTTAGCTATAAATTTCTAAGCAGGATACCCACAGTCAAATTCCAAGTTACAAAGGGGAAATTGTTCCAGAAGAATCTGACAGCGTTAGTTACTTGGAAAATTGATGGATGGTGCTGGTAACAGTTTAATACACGTATTTTATAAAATCACATTTAAACTCAAGCTAACTTAATCAAATCAATAACCTTACTATTAAAATATTTATTTGCATTTAAAGGGGGGTGGGGCACAGCTGGGACAGAGAAGTCGCAGGCCAGTCCCGGGGCAAGACCTCAACTCCGGGGGCCGGCCCCGTGGCTTAGCGGTTGAGTGCGCGTGCTCCACTACTGGCGGCCCGGGTTCGGATCCCAGGCGCGCACCACGCACCGCTTCTCCGGCCATGCTGAGGCCGCGTCCCACATACAGCAACTAGAAGGATGTGCAACTATGACATACAACTATCTACTGGGGCTTTGGGGAAGAAAAAAAGGAGGAGGATTGGCAATAGATGTTAGCTCAGAGCCGGTCTTCCTCAGCAAAAAGAGGAGGATCAGCATGGAAGTGTCACCGCAACACCTCCAACACAAGGCTGCGGGCTGCCAGTACCTGGACTATCTCAGCTATGGGGCAGGAACCGGCAGTATATGCTGCAATACAGCTCACTCAAGGGCAGGAAGCATGCATGTTTGGATCTATGTCACTCAAACTCACGTTTGTTCTCTACTTCATAGTAAACCTACCTCAAATCAATACCACTAAGTGTCCCCCTTCAAAACCAAGGAGTTTTCACTCCCAACTGTCCAGAGGATCTGGTAAGGCAGGAAGCCCTGTTCAGAGAGCACGTCCTGGTCTGTTTCTAACGCACATTAACACACAGAAAACAAACCACACGACGGAACCAAGGTGGCTGAAAACCCCGACTGAGCCGTTGGCCCCATGACCATATTTCCACCAAAAATACCTCGCTTTGGTAAAGACAGTTTAATAAGTCTAACTCTTCCCTACTTTTTAAGCTGTGCAGTAATACCATAACCTTTCTATGGAGATGAAATGATATTTTACATATTTAAAGTACCTGGCACGTAATAGATGGCTTAAACGATAGCTTAAAAATTTACATAAATACAGTAATGGTTTTTGCTCAACATTTTAAAAGTATATTCATCAAAATCCCTCATTCAAATGTATACATTTGTTTAAAGCTAATTTTAATACTTTTGTTTTCAGTCTGTGGACGTTGAAGAAAGTCAACCTTCCCACTAAAAGGAATTCTTGCCAGAAACTCAAGATGTTGACCACAATTACAAAGATACTTATTTCAACAGCAGCGTATTGGGATAAGGTGAGTAACTATTTTAATTACCAGAGATTTCCACGAGAGAGAAAAGCACTGGAGAACAACTCCTCCTGGAAGTGACAAAACGTAACTACACTAAGACATTATTCTAAAGGAGAGGTTCTCCTGCGCGTCCATCCGTGCGCGACTATGAACAGACGCCCCAACGGGCCGACCACACCCGACGAAGCATCAGCACTGTCCCCGTCCTCCCTGCACCTCCACTCTCTGCTCCGAGTGGACTCACCTTTATGGCAGCCTCTCGAAGGGCCTCCAGGCGCTGCCTGCTGCTCTCCTTCATGTTCACCACATCTCTGTAATCTCCCTGCAGGGCTCTCTGGAGACCATAGATAGCCTGGAAGACTGAATTTTCACTTTCGTTCAGCTCTTTTTGGAAAATTTCAAATGTGTGCACCTGAAACAGTCTCTCTTCATCCGACAGGCTGGCATCTCTCTCCACTGCTCTGATTGCATTTTTCAGTTTGTTCAGAACAGCGGCTTTTTGGCGAAGAAGCCCGGAGAGCTTTCTGCAACTATCCAGGACCCACTGCCTCCTCTGAGTGACAGCTGCCCCTCTGCCTCGGTGTAACTTGATGGCATGTTTCGCCACCTCTTCATGCTCCGCAGCATTCGCTATCCAATGAAGTAACGGAAGCAACATCCAGAAGTAATTTTTTTCCAATACCTTCATGGTCCAATTTTAGAGGACAGGGCCAGGCAGTCCAAAGAGTCCTGCTAAGCTGAGATTGCATTTTAGATACACATTTTCAGCTGAAAAAGAGATTTATTGTTATATACAGTTGAATGATGATTCATCACTATCGAGATCACATTTAAAGTATTGAACAATTATATCCAGAAAACTATCGCTTTTCTAAAGAAAATGTTATTTTTCCCAGGTTAATATTAACATCTGAACTATTTACTGCACCTAGACTAAAATCAAGCACTCACTGTTAACTGTGGTGTCTAGTAAAGACTTGAGATTAAAGGTTACATCTGAATTTAAAGGCAATTTTTTAAAGGAAAACTCAGCCTCATATATGCACGTCTACCATGTGCAAAAGACAAAAGCCAATTCCATTTAAGAGGGTCCATGTATCAAAGGCCAGAAAATACCGTCAACTTCCCCCATCACAGATCAGCAAACCACCGGGGGAAACATGTTCCATGTCATTCCAGAAACAACATCTTTCAAGCTCCTATTAGCTTGCCCTGCCATATTGTTTGCTTTCCAAAATCATTTGGAATTTTGCCAAATTTCCAAAGTCAGTCTACAGTTAAGTGCTAACAAGATGTCAAGGATAGAAAAAAAAAAAAAATCACAAAATACAACCACATCTGGATCTCTAGGGTGTCATTAAACATTCAAACATTTTCCATCGCCCAAACTCAGGCTCCTCTCCCTCTCTCCAGGAAGACCTCTAGCAGCATGGACCTGATAAGCTGAAGGTTCCGTGCGGGCAGCAGGGGCAGCTGAAGCCGTGGGGTCCGAATTACAACGAGCAGAGGGCAAGGCCGCCCCCAAAGGACAGCAGGATCAGTGTCAGCAAGGTCACTGAGAAAGAACAACCTCAGAGAGAGGACAGCAGAGACTGAAGAAGGAAGAAGTCACAAACGCAAGAGAGGGCCAGGAAGATATGCACTAACAATACCCACTGAACCTGGCGACTAGCACAGGCAGTTATGCCAAAAAAGAAAACTAAACAAAACCGACCATTTACACAGGACTTATGGTTTAAAGGAAACAAACATTAACAGACACCATCGAATCATTCTTAACAGCAGCATCCAGTGGACTATCGTGTCAAGAATTCCCACTCAATAGTCAAATGTACCAACACTTTCCCCGCCTGGGGGTCTGTTTACTAAAACATAAGTCTATAATTTCACCGGTCATCCCAATTCTAACACGTTTAACCTGGTTAAACCCAGGCAAAGCAGATTAGATACAGCAAAAGTAAGAGTGAGGCATTTCTAGAGATAGTGTTCTGGCCAAACAAGAAATAACAGCTGATAGAAGAGGAGACAAAACAGAGCTTGTGAAAAACAAACACAGGAACTCAGCGAAGACTCACAGCCCAGTGAGCCAGGAGGGCTCAGGGCTCCAGGCACTTCAACGGATCTCGAAAAGACCACTACTGGGGAGAACAGAGCGACTCATGCTCAGAATCACAAGCAAAGTCACCAAGAAAAGGCTATGTCCTGGCTCAATATTCTGGTTAAAATGTCAGGAAACTGTTCAATTTCAATGCATTTTTAGATACGTCAGCTCCTAACGTCACATAGAGAGTTCACTTACCTGGAAGAGTTCACTTCCTAACAAGGAGGGTAAACAAGAATGTGCTGTTTGAATCGCTCAATTGTACATTACAGTTTTAATATAAGTAAAAGTTACCACCTTAAAAACAAATAAACGATTAACCAATCATAATGACACCTAGCAATATACTTGATCTGTTATTTTAATGACTCATTTAATTGCTAAGCTTCTACTGCTCCCAGGGAGAGAAAGAATTTGGTCCTTCTGAAGTGCATACTTTCAGTATTTTTCATAACAAAAACAGAAATTTCAGATGCTTCATTTATGCTTCCATTTTCCCCAAAAGATCTCAAAGAGTGATTATTTTATGGATTTCAGACTTTAGAAAAATAACCTCTGTGACTAACACCCCTCTGTTCATCTCTGATTCCTTCTTCAAACAAGTTCCTGAAATTAAATAGTTATCCCTCTACCCATAATACCTAAGGGAGCTATTAATTTTTACAAGAAATCTTTGAGAATTTTAGTTGTAGGCATACTAATATTTTCACTGAAACAAACTTATATCATGAACATGAAATTAAATTATTTCTAGACCTTTAAAATATAGATCACCCCTTTTCCACAAACTATTTCATTTTACCTTCAAACTTGGCTACCAGATCCTATGGACTACTAAATTGTAGCATGCTTTTTCTAGAGTAAATAGTAAGCATTTTTAGTTTCAGTGTCATTTTGTTATTGTTATTTTTAAGTATAAAAAAGACAATTTGGATTTGTTGTGTTTTTATAATGAATTCTTAAAATTTCTATATCTTAAACTGCTCATACACACAACCTGGGTGGGTCTCAAGGCTGAGTGAGGAGAGCCTATCACACACCATGTGACTCCATTTATACAACATTCTTGAAATGACAAACTGTAGAGATGGAGAGCAGATGGTGGCGGTCAGGGAGGGGGAGGAGGTGGCTGTGGCTGTGACAAGGCAGCAGGAGGGACCCTGTGGGACAGTGGCCACACAAATCTATACATGTGACAGAATTGCACAGATCTATACACACACACACACACACACACACACACACGAATGCATGTAAAACCAGTGCGATCTGAATGAGACGGGTGGACCGTGTCTGTGCAGTCTCCTGCTTATACAGCTTTGCAAGGAGCTACCGCTGGGGATAACAGGGTGAAGGGTCTACAGGACTCTCTGTATTATTTCTTACAACTGTATGCGAATCTGTCATCATCTCAGAATAAAGGTTTAAGAATGTTGTATGAATGCTCACCATTTCTCACCAAACTCTTATTAGGTGTAATGATCACCATTCACATTGCAGAGCAAGGAAAGCATGCCCATGACACTTTTTGTGCTTTAAATGAGGAAATCCCCTAAAACAGAGCCAGAGGTTCTCAGGATGCCTCAGCTACAGCAAAATCCAAGGTTACTTTTCTTTTAGAGCAATAGCAAAATCAATACTCTGGGCACAATCCCTCTCTAAAAGTTTCTATTTATACATATTCTAACATTAATTAAAATATATCTCTCCAACTTTGCCAAATTTCTAATGGGTTTTACTTGTTTTTATAAATGCAGAACAGGAATTCCAAAAATTACTTTAAAATTGATGAGATTATTTGATTAAAAAGAAATATTTGTAATAAACGTCTTAATTTAGAATAAAACGGCAAATGGGTTCACCATTAAGCCTACTCAAAAAAAAACCTTCCAATACTTTTAATTCACTGCCATTTTACATAAAAATCACATTAGTCTTACTCTATTGAGAATTTTTAGTAATGTAGAAATGTCACATATCATCTATTGGATAAAAAGCTGAAAAGCAAAGCATAATAATGTAGTCTAAGATCAGGCTTTTTCAGAGCAAAGTCACCAAAGGTCAAAATTTCTCCCGTGTACTCTCACTGCGCTCTCAGGACTGTGGTATGATGAGACCATCTCCTTAGACACCTGCTGTTAGGACCCACAGTGCCCTGGAGCCCTAGGGTGACTGGAGTCCCTTCAGGGAATGGGGGAGGGGGGAAGAAGGGGAGGGGAGGCAGAGGGGGAGGGAGGAAGAAGGGGGAAGGGAGGCAGAGCGGGGAGCAACTCTTCGATTTTTTCAGTTTTATATAATGGGCTCAAATTTGAAAATCTCGCAGCTCTGCCTCCTAGCCTTTCTGCCCACATGTAGCCACAGGACTCTCCACCCTGTCTCTTCCTCAGGACCTTCCAGACCCACGGACTCAGATTTACATGATCCAATTGCTGAAAAAGAACCTAGTTTACTTACCCTCCTAGTGTAGCAGCCACTGTCTGCTGGGCAGAGGCCACTGGGCCAGGCTCTGACACAGCTCTCAGGACAGCCCACCCACGGTGCCAGCCAGTGTCCACTCAGCTGAACTCGGGCCCTAAGTGTGGGGGGTACTGACCTGGTACCAAGTGTGGCCGGCCTGGGGCTAAGGGCAGGAAATTCCGGAGCAGGCAGTGGGGGTGTGGCAGGAACAGGGTTAACGAGTCCGGTACCAGTTATTCAGTTTCCTCTGAAAAAAGGAAAATATGATGATTATTTGTAGTAAATGGTTTAAAATTGGAATTTCTTCGTAACACCACCGACATTTCTAGGTTCAGCACGAAACAGTAACAGAACAGGCAACAAACGAGGAGCTTGTGGCAAGGTCTCAGGACACCATGAAACCCCCAACAGAAATAAACCACCTCAATCTAATTCGTGGAGGATTTAACTTAAAAAGCATATTTTAAACTTCAACAAATTGACTGATGTAAAGTATACTTCTTAAAAGATAAAGCACTTATCATGCTGTAAATAGAATTTATGGTTGATTCACATCTAATTAATAAAAGAATTGGACAATGAGTTCAGAAAAGGAGAGAGGAAGGAAAGAGAAAAAATTCGTATGGACATTAAAAAGCTTCAAAGTACACATTGTTAATTAAAGTCTACAAAAACCAAATACCCTATTAAGTAATCCAGTCACTGAGACACTGCTGTTTCAAAGATTCGTATTATAAGAGAAATTTGGAGGCAGTAAAATGCTTTGATCCAAAGAACGATCAGAAAACCGTAAACGTGAAAAGACGGAGCTACCTTCTACCTAGGTAGTTATAGGTATAAGGTATGGGTCCACGACCAGGTAGCCCGTGGGCGTCAGAGCAGCACAGCGCTCCCCAGAGAGTTTACAAGATCCACCAGTTTACTGAGGTGCTACCAGGTGAGACCCAGAAAGAATCGAGCGGCAGGCCCGGAGGCTGGCAGTCCACTGCCGGCGTGTGTTCTTCCTCCGGAGGAGCCTGGAGAGGGACGTGGGGGAGAAGAGGGGACTGCATGGAAGGATAAGGAAAAGGCAGATGAGCTGAAGTCCAGAGGGTCTCCCCTTCTTTCCAGGAGCGAGGATCTCCATGACCCCGCTTGTGAGCAGCTGCGACAGCGGGAACTTCACACCTAAGTGAGGGGGTTCGGCCTGGTCGGGGAGCTGGGAGCCCTTAACTGTGTGGCTCCTTCAGCTGCACCAGGACCCGCATTTCCCCCCACTGCCCCATGCACCCCTGAACCCCCATCGGCGACTGCCAGGCACGTGTGTCCTGAAAAGGGTTGGCAGGGGCACTGAGCAATCTTCCCCAACACACCCGGCAAGACACGCAGGAGGGAAACGGAGAGTGGGGCTCGGGGGCCACGGAGAAGAAGGAGGGGAGCCCACTGGGGAGGGAGGCCCTTGGAGGGGGAGACCCCTGGGAAGGGGAGACCCCGGGGGAGGGGGAGACCCGGGGAAGGGGAGACCCCGGGGGAGGGGGAGACTCCGGGGAGGAGGAGACCCGGGGGAGGGGAGACCCCGGGGGAGGGGGAAACCCCTGGGAAGGGGAGACCCCAGGGGAGGGGAGACTCCGGGGAGGAGGAAACCCCGGGGGAGGGGAGACTCCGGGGAGGGGGAGACCCGGGGGAGGGGGAGGACCCGGGGCGGGGGAGACCCCGGGAGGAGGACCCTGGGAAGGGGAGACCCCGGGAAGGAGCGACTCCGGGATGCGACCCTGGGAGAAGGAGACCCCGGGAAGGAGCCCCCTGGCCCGCACCTCAGCCAGGACAGGAGGCCCCGCGCCTCCCGCCCGAACCCCGCGCAGCGCTCACCTGGACATCCCGGCACGGCTCTCCGGGCGCCGGGAGCCGAGGGGCGGACAGGGACACGGCTTCCCCGCATCCCTTCCCAGGCGGCGGGGCGGGGCGGGGCGGGGCGGGGCGGGGAGGGCCCGGGCCGCCCGCCGCCCTCTCGGGAACGCAGTCTCCGCGGACGCGGCCAAAAAGGAGGCGCGGCCCCTTTAAGAAGGCGGGTCCTGAGTACCGTCTGCCCCGGGCGGCGCGGTGCACGTCGGGATTTGTAGGACGGCGGGGGTGCCGCCTGAGTACCGTCTGCCCCCGGGCGGCGCTGTGCAGGTCGGAGTCGGAGGCGGGACGGGGCCTGGGTCCCGTGGGTCCCCGGGCGGGGCGGTACACGCTGGGAGTAGGAAGCGGGACGGGGCCCGGGGCCCGGGGCCCGTCGGTCCCCGGACGGCGCGGTGCACGCTGGGAGTTGGAGTTCCGCGGGCCGCCCTGTCACCGCCCCCCCGCGCTGCTCCCGGGGCGGGTGTCCCGGGAGCTGACGCCGAGGACAAGGACGGCGCGGCCAGGCCTGGGCTGAGGCGGCCGGGGCGCCTGCGCAGACGGCCGGGGTCGGAGAGAAGCTGGGGAGCGCGCAGGAGAATGGTAGGTGGCCCGCGGTGTCGCCTTCCGCCCGGCCCCTCCTGCCGCACTCGGGACCCGGGGAGGCCGGGGGTCGGGGGCCGAAGGGAGCAGGGGCCGGGGGTCGGTGGGGTCGGGGGTCAAGGACCAGGGACGGGTGGGGGCCGGGGGCCGGGGCCGGAGAGCGGCGGGGGTGGAGGGTCGGGGGGCCGGGTCGGGGCCCGGGGCCGGGACGCGCCGGCGTGAAGGCCACCGGAGCGGGGGTGGCGCTCCGCCCTCCCTCTGTCGGGCGCCGCGGGCCGCGGCCGGGGGGCCGCGGGGACCTGCCGGGCGCCCCCGTGCGGGCTGCGGCGCGCCCCGCCGCCGCGCGGGCGGGAGGGGGGAGGGAGGAGCTCCGGCGGACGCGGCGCCCGCGCGGAGTGCGGGGCGGAGCGCAAGCCGGGAGTGTGCGTGCACGCAGGGCCGGGGCAGCCCTGGAGGGTCTGTAGGCAGGCGGTGTGAGGGGCGCGGCCGTGCCCCTGTCCTGTACAACAGCGTGTCGTCAGCAGGACGGGAGTCGGGTCGGGTCGGGTCGGGTGGGGGCGGCACTGCAGGGGAGGGAGCCCAGCTAGGAAGCTGCTGTAGTCATCCAGCGGGCAGAGGAGAGGCCTGAACCCGAGGTGGGCTGTAGGCATAAGACGGATGAGAGGAGGGAGGAGGGAGGGCTTCTACAGAACTGTTGGGAAACGAAGAGTAGAGGGAAGGAAGGGCTCAGCGGTTCCGGCGGGCGTCTGAGCAGGCGGTGATGACCAAACGAGGGAACGTACGAGGAAGAGCGGGTTTGTGCGGGAAGGCGGTGCAGTGGTGAGGCGACAGTAGAGGGCTCACGTAGTCGGGGGAGACAGATCTGGAGCTCAGAAGAGAGGTGTCTGGAAACGTACAGTTACTGTGAGGTGAGTGGAAACCGTGGTAGTCGATGGGTTTCGTCGTTTATTCACTGAATTCAGAGATTTCTCTGTGCAGGGAAGGTAGTGTGCAAGGTGCTGGGGGTTTGATGGTGAGCAAGACAGACGTGCGTTTGGTACTCATGGAGCTGATGTCCTGGCGGGGGAGACAGACACTAAACACACAGCTATTTTGTTACAGTGGGTAAGTGCTGGGGCAGAGCCTGTGTGGTGGGGTGGGTGACTGATGTCAGATCCCCGGGGCCGCAGAGGTTTAGCCACAGTAATATAGTGTGAGCTGAATTCTGGGGAACAGGTAGGGTGGAAGGGGCAGCTAGATGTGTATAGTACTCCGTGAAAGAACAGAATAGGTGTACTTCACAGGAACCGGAAGATCCGCCTGGCTGAAGTGCGAGAGCCAGGGAAAAGGGACACAGTAGGAGGCTGGTGAGGGCACTGGAACCAGACTGTGCAGTCTTCTAGGCCCAGGAAGAAAATGCTAGGCTTTGTCCTAATGGTAGTGAGAGGCCAGTGAGAGAGTTTCAAATGGGAGAGATGGCCCAAGAAGAATGCTAGGGGAAGAGTGGAAGTGTGAGGACAGGACTTCAGGGTGGGAAGAGGAGCCGAGAAGGAGGTGAAGGGCTGGTCAGAGGAACAAGAAGACTAGAAACCACGAGGCGGCGTGGTCAGCAGAGCAGCCAGAAGGCTCTTGACCCTAGTGGAGCAGCTGCACTGCCCAGGCAGGACACACCCCCTGGGCAGGCGGAGAGCACTCCCTCCAGCTCTTAAGGGGAGCAGGAGCTTCACTTGCAGAAGAGGACTGTGAACCACTGCAGAGGGTGGAGACCCAAGGATGTGGATGGGGACACTTGCGTTGAATTCTGCCCCAGTCTGCTGTGTACAGAAACAGAGCGACCAGCTTTATGTAATTGATTTGATCACTGTGGCTGCCTGGCAGCCCCTTGTAAGTTGACCCTGACAGAAGATTCTGTCGTATTAAGTGTCTCTGGAAGGGCATTTTAAGAATAACCTCTATTTTCATTTTATATATGGTCAGTCCTGGTGCCCAGATTATGTAAGTGATTTCTCACAAAGTCACAGTTAAAATGTTTGAGACTTTTTCCATAGGATAGAAATTTTATTTGATGTTTCTACTGGATTGTCCAGATTTTTATTTCAAGACTTTTGTACATTTTAACAGAGTGAAATAATGAAACATAGAAAGTGCCCCCCCTCTCAAAAGCTGCCATTAGTAGTTTAATTTCCTTGGCGTGGTAATCCTCAATGGAGGCTGTCAGAGCTTGAAGGGAAGGCCCTGGTTCTGCCAGTTTGTGAGCCTTTATTACTTTTACGTGGATTTAGTCTTGTCTCCGTGGACCCAGAGCTTGCTTCTTTTCCCTGTAATTTTTAGTTTATGGGGCTCTTTTTCCTAGAGAGCTTCATGCTGGTTCCCCTTTTTACAAATTGCAACTTGACTGTCTTGGTGGGTTTTGGAGGTGAAGCACCTGCAATCTTTAGACTTAACTGTTGCTGATTGTTTTAATCACTGTTGTTTTATGGAGAAACCTCAAAACCTGAACGTCAGATTGTTGCAACTTTGTTGACAATCCCTTCTCTCTCATTCTGGCGGGAGAGGTGTTATGGGCTGAGCTTAGACCGGTGGCTGCTGTTGCTCATTCAGAACCAGCACCTTGGTACCGCCTCGAGCCTCGAGGTTGTGGGTCTGTCTTGTGACGTTTCGGGCACGTGGAGTAGATTGAAGAGGGATCTGTTTGCTCCTGTGACTGCACTTCACCCACTTTGTACCTTACACAGTGACAGTTCACACCTCTTTGCGTGGCCTGGATCTGTAGACTCCTGTACCTCTTCTTCTAGAGTGTCCAGAAAGTGTTCTCCTTTACACCATTGATATAACTATTTTGTCACATATTAGGAGAGGCTTCAAGAGATGATTGTCAGGAAAAGTACCTGAGGATCAGACATCATTGCATCTCACAAGTGTCTGTCAACCTTTACTTGGTGTGGACTCATCCATCATGTAATGCTGGTGAAGTAATTGAGTTACCTGACAGTACGTTCTCTCTTGATTAATCTTCGAGGTTCTAAGGGTGCTGTGTTGAATATTTTTTTGAGGTGAAATCCACATAACATAAAATTAACTATTTAAAAGTGTGCAGTTCAGTGGCGTTTAGTACACTGTTGGTTGTGCACCACCACAACCTCTATCTAGTTCCAGAACATTTTCATCCCCCCAAAGAAAACCCACACCCATCAGCAGTCACTCCCCGTCTCTGTCTCCCCCATCCCCTGGCAGCCACCAGTCTGCTTTCTGTGTCTATGGATCTGCCTATTCTGGATGTTTCATGTAAATGGAGTCATACAATATGTGACCTTTTGTGTCTGACTTCTCTCACTCAGCATAATGTTTTTGAGGTTCATCTACATCATAGCATGTATCAGTACTTCATTCATTTTTATGGCTGAGATTCATTGTATGTATATACAGAATTTTGTTTTACCACCATGACAGAATTTTAAAATCTGGCATTGTTGGCAATTTCCATAATAAAGATATCATGGTTATTCCTAATGGTGTAGCATTTTTGGGTAGAACATCTGTCTCTATCTTAAGGTTTCTGAGGTAACCCCTGGCTTTGCGGACCCTCCCTTGGAGAGGCTGTCAGCTTCATAAAAGATGCCAGCTTTGTCTTTTGTCAACTTACTGTCACAGTGTATGGCATCTGCCCTAATTTAACGAAATTTGATCTTACCAAAAACTATAACCTTGTAATTTTTGTCTAGTTCTTTTCAAAAGCTCAATTTCAGGAATTAATGTATAGAATATATATTCCATGTATTCCCGTAGAACCTAGATCAGGATTGCAGACTGCAGCCCACATGCTAGCTCCCTGTGTTTGCAAATAAAGTTTTATTGGTGCACAGTGTGCCCACTCATTTGCATATTGTCCGTGGCTGCTTTCACTGCAGTGGCAGAGCTGAGTAGCTGCAACAGAGACCAGGGGCTCCTGATCTAGCTCATCGCTTCTTAACCTGAGTTCCACCTTCCCCTACCCTCTGAGGAACCGATAGATGAATGTAAATGGTCTGTGAAAACTGAAATTTTACATGAAACCACATGCACATGTGTGTACCACATATGTTTTCCTGGAGAGAGGATCCGTGACTTTCATTAGATTCCACAAGGGACCAAAGACCCCAAATGATCAACAGTCATTGTTCTAAGTAGCCAAAACCTTAATTCCCTGCATTACCCCAGATCAGCAGTTCTCAAACTTGTCGGTCCCAGGTTCCCTACACACTTTAAAAATTTATTGGGACCCCAAGGAGCTTTTGTTTATGTCGGTTGTAGCCATCAATATTTACCCCATTAGAAATTAAAATGGAAAGTTTAAAAATATTTATTTACATATTTAAAAATAACAATAATAAACCCATTACACGTTTACATTACATTACATTTTTGCAAATATCTTTAAGGTCTGGCTTCATAAAAGGTAGGTTCTCACATCTGCGTTCAGTCTGTTGTGCTATCACAAGTCGTGTAGCCTCAGGAAGCCTCTCTGTGCACCGAAGAGAGTGAGAGGCAGGTAACAGCTTGGAATCATTATGCAGGCGGTTTTGTCCTTGTGGAACTCCGAAAGGTCTCAGCCCTGGGGCTCCCAGACCACGCTGGGAGAGCGGTGATTTGGGCTGCCTTGTCGTCTTCTCCTGCCGAATCGTTCTCTGCTATTTGGGCATCAGCACGCATTGAGAGTGCCTTTAAAAAAGCTTCAGAAGTTTGCCCTGCTGTTTGCTGTTGGCGTTTTGGTGAGGAGTTGGTCTGGTACAACAGGGACATTGGGTGTTGGCCTTTCACGAGCAGCCACAGCAGCCACATCCTTCAGGTTTCAGTGCCAGGGGAGCTGGGCCACATCTGGGCCACTGGTAGGTTCTTAAATGGTGCAAACAGATTTTCCGCATTAGTCCTATTCTCTTCTTTGCTTTGGCAGCTGGGAAGCTCGGAGCCTAATTTTCACTCCCCTTCAGCTCTTGTGTGGTGTACATGTCTGTCTCTTATCCCTGGCTTTCTCTTTTTCATTTGTCCCTCTCTATTTCTTCATCTTCATCTTGTTGCCGTTTACATATTTCTGTAAGTTATAACTTATTCTGTGTGTTTCTACAAACTGTCTCATCTTTTTTTGAGCAAGATTGAGTATAATCCTTTTAAGTAAAACTTTTCCCCTTACATTGTTGTGAAAAGCATTAAAGTCTAGTAGATTATAGAGTCTGTTTTGATTTACAGAAATTAGTGAATCACTTTCATTTCTGGTGTCATTGTCATCAAGTTACCTTAAATAAGTAGAAATTTAACCATCCTGTATCTGGAAGTATTAAGATGTTATTTTGTTTCGTTATATACTATATATAGTACCCTTACTTGGCAGCTTTGTTATTTACTACCTACCCACACCCTCTGCCCTATTTTCCTATTTTATTTCTCTCATGTACACAGACGTTCAAAAATCATCTTCATTTAGTCATAACAGGCTTTTTGTGCCTGCTTTTGGAACTTTTGTAGATTATTTTTAACACTATTCTTAGTTAAGTATGAGTGTTTTCATCAGTGTGGTTCTGTTGATTTTAAACTGGGAAGAACTTAAAACAATGATGTTTCCACACTGTGAAGCCCTCCTCCTGTCCATTAGAGCCTGCAGTTACTTGAACCAAAGGGGACCCTGCAGGTGGCCCAGTGACATGGGCCGGCCTTGGGTAACACCGCCACTTTCACTAGAGGCCGTGGGTGTGACAGAGGGATCCTACTGAGACTTAGAAAAAACGCAATGTGGCACTTCATGTGCAGTGACCTGGGTAGAGATCAAAATGTATTTTCTATGAAACATTGATTCTCATGATTTTTTGAAGAGTAGACTTTGCACATTTGTTACTATATAGGTGCTGTCGTTTCAATTTTCAGAAGACTGTGCAGTCTGTTTAACTGATGAGGAGCAAGGCTTTGTCTTCCTATAATTCTGAAGTGAAGTGGAGTCACCCAACAAGAAAAAACTAAGTCCAGTTAAATGATAGGCGTTAGTGACAGAATGCTGAAACAGACCTCTGGATTGGCTTCACTGGCTCTCCTGCTTTTGCATCCCAAAGCATAAGCTTACATCGTCTCAGAAGGACAAGGTCCACCAGTTTATGGCGTTTACTCAGGCTGGCGAGAGCACTGCCATCTGCTGCTTAACGCAGAATGAGTGGAAACTAGACGTGGCCACAGACACCTTCTTCCAGAACCCAGACTCGTTCCACAAGGACTCCATGAGAAACGCCGTGGACAGGAAGAAGCTGGAGCAGCTGTATAACAGGTACAAAGGTAAGGGGCGGCGTGGCCGCAGGGCAGACAGGAGACAGCTCGCATCCATCTCTGGGGACGGAATGAGGGATGTTTCTTGAATTTCTGATGCCGTGTTCAGAAGACCTCCAAGACGCTGTTCTGTCTCTTCCTGGTGTTCAGCTGCAGAATCCAGTCAGTTCAAATGGACCTTCGACTGTTAATTGATGTGGATTAGGGGTGGGATGAGAAGAGAGGAGTCTAAAGATTGGTTGGCCGTGAGCCATCACCCACTTGTTCTGGGCAGAGTCTGATGTGTGGATGACCAGTGCAGGGAAGTCACTGTCCTGGCCAGGTGGCTACAGCTGCTAACACAGCGCTTTTCCCAAGCACTTCCGTTTAGGCTGGAGTATTTGTGGCAAGAAGGTTGTTTAAGAACACTACCAAATCATGAAAACAATTGTGACATGAGGGTAAAAGCCGTCCTTCTCTTAACACCGTGTGGAGTGTTGTGGCACTGAGACAACTTCAGGGGTGGGAAGAGCTCTTAGCGAAGGGACCCTGTGCTGTGCACTGGGGACAGTTGTTATTTTTATTGAAATCAGCACTTAGGTGTAGCTCTCCCTGTCAAAGTACAGTCACGCTGCAAAGACACATCTGTTTGACGAGCAAGTGCAGGTCACATCACTCAGCAGGCTTTACAATCTCATATCGAATGTCACATCTGTGCTGTAACTCGAGAAGCAGCAACGACTCAAGAGTTGGCTTATTTTTTTTTTCTAGCAGTTTCTAAGGTTAATCTGATATTTCCAAAACTTACCAAAAAAACGCTAAAAACCAAAACTCCTTATTTAAACAAATATTAACCCAAACGAAATCGCTCCTTTGGCTTTAAATTCTTTATTTTCATTTTTTACTTTTGAAAATACTGTGTATATGTTTTAATCTATTTAGATCTGAAAAATGGATTGAAAATTGCATTCTTTTTTTTAAAAAAATTATGGTTCAGAAACATATTCTGTGGTTAAAACAACGCCAGATTGGTACTTGTTACAGTTCTCAAAAAATAAATATCGTGTTTAAGCTTTCATATGCTTTAAATTTTTTTGGCTAAGTTAATTGTTGAGCTAATTTTGTAAGTCATATGCTATGCAGATTTTTAAAGTTATTCAAATATATGCAGCTACCTTTGAAAAAAACGTGTTTATATAAGGAAAAGTCGTCTTTATTCTTTAGTTTAAACTTCATCCTTTCATCATTTAATTTTATTCATGCAATTCTAGTCATTTAAAGTAGATAGAAGGTACAATCATTTTGGGCTCTAAAAATAAATATATAGTTCAAAGACTATTGACAAATATAGTGTTGGTTATTACATTAATGTATACAAATCAGAGTACTTCCAAAATTACTTTAAAATAGCCAATATTGTTGTAGATGAAATTTACTGAGATGGCTTGTTAGGTGAGAGCATTATAGACCAACGTTTCTACTATCCTGAAGATCTGTCATGTTAGGAGCCCAGAACTGAATGAGAACGGTGGGAATGTTTTACAGAACCCTTGTCCCATAAGCCCATCCATTGTTCTAATACAGGAGAACAGAAGTAGAAGGATGTTTGTGGTTTCATTCATTTAATTTATGTCATCAGTTTTTCTTTGGTAACAACATATGTATAAAAATGTAGTATATAGTACTTAAATGACCAAAGTTAAATTTTATTTGATGGAAAAAAAGTTTATCACACTTATCTTTATTTGAGCAAAGGAGCTACAAGTTTTCTATTTGCACCTTCTAAACCGAGAGAGTGAACACATACGTTATGATACTATCTTAGGATACACACAGTCTGTCTGAAATTACTACACCTAGTTTGGTGAGGTCTTGCTGGGATCCTTTTAATAGATTTTACTGTTTGATTTTCTGATAGAGAATGCCAAGTTCCTTAATTTTATTTCTAAACCAGAAATGGGGGGACGGGGAAGCCTGAATTTCTAAGCTGTTAAAAGTAGGTGCATAAACTAAATGATTTTTAAAAATAAATATTGTACAATAGCATTAGAACTATAGCAAATGAAATTACTTTTAAAAGAAAAACTCAGTCTTTCTTTTGCTTCAGCAGGGTTGTGATAAAAACTTAAAATGTTGTTAACTCTTCCAATGCAGTATTTTTTGTAGCAGTTTACATTTGGGCAAACTAAAATTCTATAAACTTGAATTTTTATTTAATTTAGGGAAATGAAAGTTTTTCTTAATGATGAAGTCTTCTCAAAGAAGTTTCAACGATTTTTCCCCCCCAAAACCCAGAAACCTAGATTTTTACAATGGGAGTATGTTTTGGATCAATTATTATTTGTTGCTGTTTCTTTCATATGTCGTAGAACATTGCAGTCCACTGATGGATGTATTTGAAACATGCTTGCTGGAACTATGTAGTAGAGGTATGATTCTACCTAACCATTTCAGTAAGATGTTTAAAAATAATGTAACTTCTTTTTCCCTTAATTTTAACTGTAGACCCACAAGATGAAAATAAAATTGGAATTGATGGGATTCAACAGTTTTGTGATGATTTAAGCCTCGATCCTGCCAGTATCAGCGTTTTGGTTATAGCATGGAAATTCAGGGCAGCGACTCAATGTGAATTTAGCAAAAAGGAATTTGTAGATGGCATGACAGAGCTTGGGTAAGTAAATTGGTCTCAATTTAAATTTTTTCAGATTGGAAGATACTTTCAACATTAATTATTTTTCAGCACCCTGTAAAATTGGTTTCATGTCAATTCATTTTCTTTGTGTATCTTACGAATTTCTTATGCATCTGCACCATTAAGCCTTTGGTTTCCTTATAAATTCCAGTTTAAGTTTTATTTAATGTTTTTATTCAGATTAATCCCTTTTGTAACTTATTTTCTTCTTTGTAATTTTTTCCCTTCCAGTTTTGAATTGACAGTAAATATCAGGGTGTTTTTGTTTGTTTTCAGCCATTTATTTCATAATACTCTTTACTAAATGTATAATTTATTGTGTTGCTCTATTAAACACTAATAAACTCTTTTTTTTTTTTTTTCCTTGTAACTCTTCTCTGTTCTACTTACCGGGCTGGGACAAAAGCTTTGTTAATAACTTAGGATGTTTCTTGCTTGGTCAGATGAGTCAGAGAAGCAGATGAAAAGTGCACAACGCAATGTCTTTTGGTCAGTGAGTTATTAAACTTTCATGAGGTGATGTAAAAGCCAGTGTGCTTGACTTGCTGATATGCTGGCATTTCAGTGTTGACAACTTAAACGAGCTTATGTTTAGCTGCTGAAGGAGCTTGAAAGCCTAAGGCGAACGTGTTCTTAAGGCATGTGCTTACAGCGTCCCCGGGGAAAAAAAGAGAGCATTTGTTGTTTCCACTAAACTGATGAATCTGTTATATTTGTCGGCCTTGTCTGTTTAGACGATGAACTCTACAAGAATTTCTTTATGTCTAATACTGTCTTCTCATATTCCCGGTGGTTGTATAAAACCAACCAAACAAAAGATATCATTATGACAATGGTATAACAGCATGTTTCTTCATGTTCTTTGCACCTAGGAAAGCCTAGATGAAATTACCAGTGCTTTCAGGCTGGAAAACACCTATTAACAAAGCATTCAGTTGGCATTGTACTATACATTATCCCACCTGTTAAAATCTCCCCAAAATAGAGATTTTGGAAATAAGTGCTTCATATAGAAACACTTACTGGCATTTCTTAGGCATTGTCTTGGAATAGGTTGTACAAGTAAATTTTTAAAATTCCTGTCTATTATCCTATTAAGTGTCATAACTTTAAAAAACATATTTTAAAGATTTGAGAGTGAATCTTGCCAAAATGTGTTAGATAATATCGTGCCCTCTTGTATGGACTACAGTCATGCACCAAATAATGACATTTCGGTCAGTGATGGACCACATGTAGGACGGTGGTGCCATAAGATTAGGACCATAGAGCCTAGATGTGTAGTAGGCTGTACCATCTAGGTTTGTGTAAGTACACTCTGTGATGTTCACACAATGACAACATTGCCTAACGATGCGTTTCTCAGAACGTGTCCCCATCATTAGGCGATACATGACTCTATACAGAATGTGATTTTAGGTTACAAGTGAATGATGTTAATGGTACTGCTCTCCACACCTCACAGGGCAGTTAAAAGTAAAGGTATCTTGTAAATATTAAAGTACCACATGCTAAAGTATTATTAATGTGCTGGTAAACTATGTTATAGAGATAACTTCAGTGCTTGTAGGACTGTACAGAACTGTTTGCTTCTAGTCTAAATAGCACTCAGCTTTAAAAAATACTTTGGCTTTTGCGTCTGCTCTATTATTTTTTTTTCACGCTTTTTCCAGGCTTTTATCTCTTGACTGTGGTTAGAGTCCCTGCCTTTAACCGTTAATCCTACCTCCTTTCATTGGGGTATGAGGATTCTTAAGGAAACTGAGCAAATTTATAAAATACTTTGACATCTTTGTAAAAACAGAGAAGTTGACTGTATGTGTGGATCTGTTTCTAGATTCTCTCTTATATTCCAGGGGTCTTTTTATCTATTCTTAATCCAACACCACATAGTCTTGATTATTGTAGCCTGAGAGTAAGTCTTGAAATGCAGTAGTAAAGTCTTCCTACTTTGTTCTTCTATTTCAAGATTGTTAGTCAATTTTTATTATTAAAGTGGAGGAAAGAAGAGTCTTTTCAACAAATGATGCTAAAACAACTGGGTAAACATGAAAAAATTTAACCTCAATCCTTATTTCATACCATACATAAAAATTAATTGGGGCTACATTATAGACCTGTACCAGAAATTTAAAACTATAAAGTTTTAGACAAAACCTAGGAGAATATCTTTGTGACCTTGGGTTAAGCAACACTTTAGAGAAGACAAAAGCACTAAGCATAAAGGAAAAAATTGATAAATTGGACTTCATCAAAGTTAAAAACTTCTGTGCTGTTAAAATGGCAAAAAACAGTGGGAGAAAATATTTGCTCTCTCTCTGTATACCTTATCATCACTATAAAAATAGTAGGAGAATACATAATTTATATATAATTTCTCAATACTAGAGCGGAGAATAAAATAATAAATTCAGTTCAAAAGAATGCAAGAAAAAAAACAACACAAGGAAAATTAGCAGGACAGATAGCAAGCAAGTGATAAAATCGAGGATTTAAACCCAAATATGCCAAGCATTTATGTAATTATATTAAATGTAAGCAAACTAAATGTTAGATGGATTTTAAAAAATCAACTCAGCTATCATGTATACTGTTTACAATAGATACCACTAAAACATAAGGGCACAGAACAATTTGAAGGACAGAAGTCGATGTATTACGTAAACATTAACCAAAAAAAAGCTGGCATGGCTATGTTAATATTAAAATAAGCTTTAAGGCAAAAGCAAGTATAAAGATAATGAAGGACAATTTCGTAGTGATAAGAGGTTTATTTCACCAGGAAGGCAATAGTTTATTTAAAGCAAAAAGAAACACTACAAAGAGAAAGATACAAATCTACGATCAAAGTGGAGAATTCTCACGGACCTCTTACCAACTGATAAAATGAGCAGATGAAAAATCAGTAAGGAAATAGAAGATTTGGACAACACAACAAATGGCCTAATGGGCATATTTAGAACATTGCCTTCAATGTTGAAGAATACATATTCTTTTCAAAAAGACACATAGGACATTTATAACTATTGACCATAAACTGGGCATAAAGTAAGTTGCAACAATTTCAAAGGATTGAAATAATATAGGGTATGTTTTCTGACACAGTACAGTTAAGCTAGGAACATAAGATAGATAGATAGATAGAACAAAAAGATAACTAGATAGGTTGAAATATGTGTGGATATTGTATACCTCTGAAAAACCCTTGGGTTGAGAAAGAAGTTACAAGGGAAATTAGAAAGTATTTTGAGTGATGAAGAAAACACTACATATGAAAACTTAACGGGGGCCGGCCAAGTGGTGTAGCGGTTAAGTTCGCGCTTTCCACTTCCGCGGCCCGGGGTTTGCAGGTTCGGATCCCGGGTGTGGACCGACGCACAGCTTGTCAAGCCATGCTGTGGCGGTGTCCCGTATAAAGTAGAAGAAGATGGGAACAGATGTTAGCTCAAGGCCAATCTTCCTCAGCAAAAAGAGGAGGATTGGCAACGGATGTTAGCTCAGGGCTAATCTTCCTGACAAAAAAAAAAAATTTACAGAATTCCGCTTTTTAAGTGCAAATTTTAGAAAGAAGGAAAAGTTGAAAATCAGTAAGGAAAGCATCCATCTCTAGAAGCTGGAAATTAAACTCAAAGAATGTAGAAGAAGGAATTAATTTTTTTAAACAGGCAATAATTTAATGAAATAGAAAAGTAGTTGTCAGTAGAAAGGATCCATAAAGCCAGGAACTCATTATTTGAAAAGACTTATAAAAGTAATAAATAACAACCAGTAAAAAAGAGAAGGATATCACTGTAGCTCCTACAGACATTCAAGGATAAGAGTGTGTTATGAACACTTTATGCTAGTAAATTTGAAGACTTAGGTGAAATAGGGAAATTCTTTTAAAAATACAACTTACACGTGAAGAAATAGTTCTTTAACTCTTAAAGAATTTGAACTTGTAATTTAAAAATCTTTTCAAAGGGAAAACTCTTGGCCGGGATTGGTTCATAGTATATCCTACCAAGCATTTAATGAAGAGAATAACACCAATTGTACACAACCTTCTCCAGAGAAGAGAGGAAGAGATACTCCCCAATTTGTTTTGAGGCCAGCACAGCCTGGCTAACAAAACCTAGAAAGGACATTTTGAGAATAGAGAATTAGAGGCCACTCTCAGTCATCAGAAGCAAAAGATGCATAAGATGAACGTAAGAGGCAAAAATCCTAAGCAAATTATTAGCAAACTAAATCCAGCCCTAAAAGCAAATCAACCAAAAAACCATGATGGTTTATCATGACAAAATTTGTTATAGTCCAGGAATGCAAGATTTGTTTAATATTACAAAGTCAATTGATGTAATTTATCAGTAACAGCAGAAGAGGGGGCAGGGGAGATTATCTCAGTGCATAAAATGGGTTTGATAAAATTCAATTCTATTCATGATTTTTTTAAAAATTTTATTTATTTATTTTTTCCTCCAAAGCCCCAGTAGATAGCTGTATGTCATAGCTGCACATCCTTCTAGTTGCTGTATGTGGGACGCAGCCTCAGCATGGCCAGAGAAGCGGTGCGTCGGTGCGCACCTGGGATCTGAACCCGGGCCGCCAGCAGTGGAGCACACGCACTTAACTGCTAAGCCATGGGGCCGGCCCTATTCATGATTTTTTAAAAAAGAGATAACTCATAGCAAACTAAGATAGAAGGGGCAGGCCTTAATCTGACCCCCTCCCCCCCAAATCGTACAGCACACAGTGTGCTTACTGGAACCTAAATGCCTGCCTTTATTCAACATTGAGCAGGGGGTCTTAGCTAGTCCAATCTACAGGTAAAATATTAGAATCAAGAAATTGGTTTAGCCAGACTGCAGGACCCGAGGTCAGCAAACAGACATTGTTCAGATTTCAGAACACTGAATGCAACAATGCAACAAAGCAGTGAATTATAAAAATATATGTCGTTTTCAGTGGCATCAAAAATACACGACACCTGAGATAAGTCTACTTAAAGATGTGTGCTACCTTCATAGAGAAAGTAACCTACTCAGAGACAGGAAACCTGAACAAATGGAGAAATGTACTTCATTCATAGTTTGGAACACTCAAGTGTTTTATCCCTAAATTTATCTATACATTTACTGTGATCTCAGTCAAAACCCCAGTAAGTAGTAGACTTATGTATGTGTAATTTGACAAGCAGAGTTAAAATTTATATGAAAATGCACAGTCAAGAATAACCAACAATTCGTAAAGAAAAGGAACAAGGTGGGAAGATTTGCTCAACGAGATAATCAGGACTTTTCAGGCTGCAGTAATTAAGACCACATGGTATTGAGTGCCAGAATAGATACTTAGACCAGTGGAACAGAATGATGGGCCCAGAAACAAACCCATGTGTACAGGTACGTTTGACTTATGGCAAAGGTAGCACTTCAGAGAAGTGGAGAAAGGACATCTTTTCAATAAGGGGTCTGGGGAGAATTGGCTGGTTATATGGAAAAAAAAAAATCATCTTGCTCCCTACCTCACACTGCATAAACATCAGTTCCAAGTGTATTGTAGATCTCAATGTGAAAGGCTAAAGCCAGAAGCCTCTGGAAGATAATGTAGGAGAACGTGGCCGTGTGGTAGGGAAAGTTTTAAAACGTCCCCAGGGCCGGCCCTGTGGCTTAGCAGTTAAGTGCACGTGCTCCGCTGCTGGCGGCCCGGGTTCGGATCCCAGGTGCGCACTGACGCACCGCTTCTCCAGCCATGCTGAGGCCGCGTCCCACATACAGCAACTAGAAGGATGTGCAGCTATGACATACAACTATCTACTGGGGCTTTGGGGGAAATAAATAAATAAATAAATAAAATTAAAAAAAAAAAAGTCCCCTAAAAACCCTGTAAAGAGGAAGACTGATGAATGTCTATACTGATCATCAGGAAACACCATCAAGGGAGGGAGAGCACAGTGCACAGTCTGAGGGAGAGCCCTTTAAAGTGTTCGACTGACAAAGGCTTGTATCCCTAGTATAGGAGGAACTCCTACAAAACAGTAAGAAAAAGATAACCTAATTGAAAATGGGCGAGAGATGGAACAAGCACTCCACAAGAGAGGATTTCCAGATGGCCAGTGAAAGCACAAGAAGGTGCTCCGTCTCACTCGCTGGGGAAGTGCCAGTTACGACGACAAAGGAATGTCCCCTGAGGACTCGCTCAGAATGGCTAAAATAAGACACGGTCGCACATGTAGTGGAAATGGGGTGGCAGGAGCTCTCGTTGCCACTGCTGGGCGTGTGCAGTGGGACAGCCACTTTGCAAAACTGTTGGACATTACTGAGGAACCTGCAGGTGCACGGACCCTGTGACCCAACCATTCCACTCTGGAGTGCGTGCCTAACAGCGCATTCACGTGGGTGCCAACATACACATACAGAGGTGCTTTTAACGACATTCTTTGTAACCAGAAAACTAGAAACACCCAAAATATGTATCTTCAGTAGAATATATAAATTATAAAACATGAATGGAATGGAATTCTATAGGGCAATGAAAATGAACCAGCCAGAGCTACACATGTCAGCCTCAATGAACCTCAAAGACAGAATGTTGGCACAGAAGGCCAGACACAAAATAATGCACACTGTTTGTTCCCATTTATAAAGTCCAAAAACAGGGAAATCTAAGTTACACTGTGTAGGAGTGCTCGTCGGGGTCACTAAAGCAGAGCAAGAAGGAAAGGGGATGTGTGGGCCAGAGGCACTGCTGCCCGCCCGTCCTTGACGAGGGGCTGTGCTCGTGTGCACACAACGGACCTGCATGTGCGTGGACATGCTGGCCTGGCGATGCTGGCCGCTCCAGGCTTCCCCCCCGTCTTTCCTCAGCCCTGCTAACCTGGGGGCGAGGATCAGTGTGTGTTACTTTTATTCTCTTCCTTGCTTCAGTCAAAATAAAAAAGACAAGCTTTATGCTTTGCTATTCTAGATTGCTGCTTTAAAAGCGTTTTAATACTCTTAAAGGTTGTGGACTTTTTGGAAGAAAATCCAATTTTAAAGCAGTGGAGTTGTTTTATTGTCCTTGGATGTTTTAATCTAGCCTGCTGTGCTGAGGAGACCCCCAGCTGCAGTCGCTTCAGTGTGGCAGGTGTACTTCCCCCGTGGGACAGCACAGGGCTGGCAGAGCGGCTGGGTTCTTCGAGGTCCCGGAGGAAATGGGGTCTTTCCATCTTGTCACTCGGTGTCTCGGGGCATTGGCCTCTGCCTGGTCAGAGCTGCAAAGTTCAACTATGTCCGTATTCCAGCTCACACAGAGGAGGGCAGGCAATTTTGTCCTTTGGTTTTTTTCTTTTAATGAGAGTTTGGTTGAGATATAGGTCGCATACAGTACAATTTACCCATTTAAAGTCTCCAAGTCGGTGGTTTTGGCGCATTCACAGAGCTGTGCAGCCATCATCACATCACTTCTAAAGCATTTTGAGTCCTCTTAGCCAGAGAAAGGGGCCCACAAGAACTCCGCCTATGCCCTCTTAGACTCAGGCCTCAGGCTGCACCAAATTGCAGGGGAACTGGGAGCTGCCCGGGACTGGGAGGGCACGTCTGCCACCGTAACGGAACCCTGTCTCCCATCACAGGTGTGACAGCACGGAGAAGCTGAGAGCCCTTCTGCCAAAGCTGGAGCAAGAGCTTAAGGACACAGTGAAGTTCAAGGACTTGTATCAGTTCACCTTTTCCTTTGCCAGGAACCCCGGGCAGAAAGGTCTAGGTGAGTGGGGAGTCCACATGTGTGAGGTGCCCCAACTCAGTGAGGCTGCGGTGGACACGATCAGCGGGGTTCCCGGCGCCTGCTCTGTTCGTCTCCCTCTTGCTTTCTTGTTCCCCCCACTGGTTTGCTTCACATGCAGATGGACTACTGTGCAGCACCGCGCACTTGGCTCCTCGACCAGCAGTCACGCGCAACTTTAGGTTAAAACATTTAAACTTGAAAATGTGAACTAATTTGCAAGTGCCCTATGTTCTCTTGTATTCATATCCAATTGACATGGGTTAGAGAAGTCAGCAGTTGATGCCGACATCAGAGCGTGTGTCCCGGCCGGTGTGTGATCCGGCTGGTAATATTGTTGAGATTGGCCAGGCAACATCAGTCCTGTCCCAGTCTTGGAGATTTGAAGTCACCTCACTTGAAACCGGTTCTGATGTGCATCGGGTTACATATTAGGACTTCTTTCAGAGTTGTATGATTTTGCTTCATGTAACTTGTGTATCACTATAGATGGAACATTTGGAAAATTTTTTAACTTCAATTTTCACTTTGAGTTTTTGGTTCATTTGAGGGTTTTATTCTGCTTATTTTCGTTTGTTTTGACCATTAAGTACTACATAGTTTATTTCTCTCTTACTCTTTCTAAAAATCAATCTATGTTGACCTACATTTTGTTGCCTAATGTAACAGACCTATGTTTAGTTCAGTAAAAATCTCTTACAGGTTTGGAGGGGGGAATTACATGGTCTATTAGAAAGTATGTTTTGAAGAAGAGTTCTTGAAAATAAAAGCAATGTTATAAATGACCAGAATTAGGTAGGAAGCACAAAAGGGGTGAAAATCTGCACTTAGAAAAATCTACTTCGCACATGTGCTTTCAGATCTTCACTCGTGCGTGTTTGCAGGTGTGTGTGCAGGAGACATTCTTGTGCCTCCTGTCCCTCCAACACTGTCCTCTCCTTGTCCTGTCGACAGATCCATGCAGGTGCAGATTGAGGCCACAGGCTCTCCCGTCTCAGATAGGGATGCGGGCTCGGGCTCTCCCCTGTGGGATCGGCGACGCGGGGGCGGGCTCTCCCCTCTGGGACCAGGGACACAGGTGCAGGCTCTCCCTTCTGGGATCAGGGACACGGGCGAGGGTGCAGGCTCTCTCCTCTGGGATCAGGGACACGGGCGCGGGCGCAGGCTCTCCCCTCTGGGATCGGGGACGCGGGGGTGAGCTCTCCCGTCTGGGATCGGGGATGCGGGCGCGGGCTCTCCACTCTGGGATCCGGGACGCGGGGGCGGGCTCTCCCCTCTGGGATCCGGCACGTGGGCGCGGGCTCTCCCTTCTGGGATCAGGGACATGGGCTCAGGCTCTCTCCTCTGGGATCAGGGACGCGGGGGCGGGCTCTCCCCTCTGGGATCAGGGACATGGGCTCAGGCTCTCTCCTCTGGGATCAGGGACGTGGGGGCGGGCTCTCCCATCTTGGATCAGGGACACAGGTGCGAGCTCTCCCCTCTGGGATCAGGGATGGGGGCTCGGGCTCTCCCCTCTGGGACCAGGGACACGGGCACAGGCTCTCTCCTCTGGGATCAGGGACACGGGGGCAGGCTCTCCCATCTTGGATCAGGGACAGAGGCGCAAGCTCTCCCGTCTGGGATCAGGGATGGGGGCTCGGGCTCTCCCTTCTGGGATTCGGGATGCGGTGCAGGCTCTTCTGTCTCAGGTCAAGGATGTGGGCAGCTGTCTTTTCTTAAGCACTGTTTCCTCTGCCCGTGGCAGTGGTTGTTTTCGTCTTTGTGTTTCTCTCCATTGTTTGTTCGAGTGCTGGCGCAGCACACTGTGACGAGTCTCTTTTCAGATTCCCTCTCTCTAGGCTGGTCCGCCATGGATGAGTTTCTCCCCCTGCCGCCTCACAGATCGTGCAGCTGCCGCCTCAGGAGCTGTCAGGCCTCCGCCAGGAGGGTCCCCTTCAGGAACTTTCTTGAACAGATCTGCTTAAAGCTCCTCGAGGTGGAGGTGGGTGAGCTGCTCAGGAAACATGGGTGTGTTTTCCCACTCAAGGAAGCGGGCAAGCAGAGGCCTGCCCGCTGTGTGAAGGCGCAGCAGCGGAGTCCCCACACCAGAGGGCTTTGCACGTCCCACCTTGTCGTGAGTCAGAGAGCTGAGATCATGTGAAGCGTTTGAGGGGCCCCAAAGGGAGAGATGGTTCTGACACATTTGTTTGTGAGGAAAATGCTTGCTTCCCCGTGTGGCCTGACGCCGGTGAAGGATCTGGTCTCGTAACAGAGTCCAGCCTGAAAAAAAAGGAGGGTCCACGGCTGTCGACGCTGAGCGTGGGCATCGAGAAGAACCAGCCGACGTCAGGCCCGCTGGGTTTTGTCTGTCTCACCCCATCGCAGAGACCAACTCCTGGTAAACTGGCTGGAGAAGGGAGAGCAGGGAGCCCCTGGGGGCGTGAGACCTCGTCTGCCCCTGGGCTCCGCGTGGCCTCTCAGGCCCGTGATTTCCACTGGGGCCTCGTCGCCGGAGAAGAGCTGCAGGGCACTTCCAGAGGGACTGCAGGGAGACGGGACTCTGAGACCCTGGCAGCAGGACCTGGTTAGATTAGAATTTCAGATGATTCCAGCTGTGTTAGCGCGGAGGGCAGAGTTGGACTCACGGTGTTGTGTTCCTGGGAAAACTTGAATAGTGGGCATACTTTAAAAAGAAATAACTCTTGCAGTGCTACTCAGCGGTGAGCAGAGTGCCAGCGTCCACCCCAGCGTTGCTGCCTCTGCCGGTCTTCTCTGCCATCAGATGTCCAGACGCAAGACTGGCCTTGACGGTCAGTGTGGCTTCTGTTTGTGGGGCTGCTTTGTCTCACCGTGCTTCTGGAAAGAAAGGTGGAACTAGCGTTTACCCAGAACCATGCTGTGGCCACCAGCTGCTTTCATGTGATCCACGTGTGACCTACCCCCATTCTACAGACAGGGAAACTGAGGCTGAGGCGTGCACATAGGCCATGACAGTGGGGTTCAGAGCCCACCCTCACCTGTCCCGTGTGTTCACACCTCCTGGGTGGGCGGCCTGACATGGGCTGAGAGCCCAGGGGAGCCAGGACATGGGGCGCTGGGAGTCTGCAGGTGCAGGAGGGCAGCGGTGTGTGTCCCACTCGAGGTCCCACTGTCACAGGCCTGCAGGGAAAGAGCGGACGACCAGAGTAGGATCAGATCTGTCTTGGCCCCGTCCATCCCCTCCCAGTCCGTCTGGCTGCCCCAGCACTGCCTGCTTTCTAGGGCTTTCTCTGTGCTTCTCTAGCCTGTTCTCCCACTCATGTTCACTTTCTCGGGACCCTCCAGGACCCTCTTTTAACCACTCTCTGGGCCGAGGTATTTCCCATTCTACCTACATCTTCCATTTTATCCTATTCGATCTCAATTTACTTGTTTAATACTATGTTTGTATATTGTATGAGCAGAATATATTACAAGTTTAAAACTCCTAAAATATTCACAGTCTATTTCAGCACAAATGACTTCCCCTGAGTTTTTCAAAGCAACAAACATTGACGAAAAAAGACAATGATTGCCTCGTGTGGTGTTGCCTCATCTGTTTGTATCAAGGCTGGAGCCACTCAATCCTATGTGGACAGGAAAAGGCACCAACCAAAAGGGACCCCCGGCCACAGACAGGACAACCTGAGCCTCAGAAAGGGTCAGAGCTGCTATCGATGGAAACCTCCACGTGTTTAGAGTCATGAGTTCACAATGATACGACAAAAATAAACACCAGCAAACCTTGATTACCCATAACTGTCATTGTGGTCTCAAGAAAACGTTACCAGTCTCTTCTAGAAACTAACCAACAGATAGACACCGGAATCACAGTACTGAAGACTTGGGTGGGCTCACTCGACGTTCTCGGGGTGTCTGAAGCGGACTTGCCCACATGGCGAGGACGAGTGCCATGTTCCTGGCGGGTGGTTCTTTCTGCCGTGGATGTTATTTCTTCTTATGCTGGCTTCTCTTTTTTAACTTCTCTCCATTTCCTGGCTTCCCCCAGGTAATACTCACCTGAACAAGAAATATCGCTTTCCACGCCTTTCTAAATTTGGCTGATTGAGGTCTGAGTGTAATTATTGTACTTCAACAGGAAGATTTAGCTAATGCTTTACTTTTGAGCAGTTTAATTCTTAGAGCCTTGTTTAGCTTCATTTTTCAAAGTGATAATTAATCTGATCCAAATTTTAAAATAACAACAGTTATTCTTTATTGTTGTTAAATGGTTACCAGAAAAGGGCACCGTGAAGTGTCAGTGAATGATAATATAATAGTCTTTCTGACTGTTTCATTCTGTAAATATCTTTAGGATAATTAAGTTTCTGTTAGAAGTAATTATTTGTATTTATCGATATTTTTTAATCTGCGGAATTCCTTAATGTTGAAATGAAAATGTTTCATTTAACTTTCATGTGTAGGTGTTGTTTTTAGGAATTTTTATCTTATAATGTCAAGTTAACCTGCCAGAAATGGAATAGTATTCAGGGACTTTTTTACAGCTATGATTTACCTTAGTTCCTTGCAAAGTGAGGTCTGCACAGCAGCGCGTCAGCGTCACCAGCGTTGCAGATTCTCAGGTGGCGTGCCTGACCCGCTCTTTTGGTTAGTAATTGCAACATAGCAAAGTGCCTCAAACTTAGTGGCTTCAAACAACGATCATTTGTTCGTAGCTCATGATCCCGTGGGTCAGGGGTGTAGGCCGGGCTCAGCCAGGCTGCTCTTCTGTTCCACACGGTGTCAACTCGGACAGTCTGTGGGGTTTCAGTTGGCGCTGGACTAGGTGACTCGTGCGAGGGTCTGATGCCTTCGTGCTCCTCCTCGCCGCTCCCTTGAGCTTCCTTCCAGCGTGGCCTCGGGCTGGAAGGGCTGCTGATGCGGAGGCTGGGGTGCTCTAAGCAGGGAAGATGGGAGCTGCATCTCTCTTAAGGCTCCACCCTGGAAATCCTACAGCGTCACTTCCATTTTCACATTCAACATATATTTTTAATTCCATAGTAACTTCCAAGAGGGTGTAAGTTAGAGTGTAATTAATTACCCAATTTAAAGTTTCAAAATTCATTTTCTTTCTCCATGACTGTTTCAAAGAAATTCAGTATGAGGGTGAAGAATGTTTTGAAACGTTTTTGCAATACGGAGCCTAATATGTTTAGCCTTTATTTTAAATGGATTTGCCTTAGCATCAGGCGGCAGAAAAGGTGAAATTTGTAGTTTATCCTGTAATTCTTTTACTGAGAAAAAATAATTATCTTATTTATTTTGTCTATAGATGATTAAATAAAATGTCTATCAGAACCATTCGCTGGAGAAGTAGAACAGTTATTGGTTTTGTTTGTTTCTTTGCTTCGTGAGAGTAATTGAGAGACTATGAAATTGTATTAAAAAAATAATAGCCTCTTCAGAAAAACGATTAGATTATTTGAACATTTCAAATATATTACACTCTATTTTAGACGGTTTTTTAAGGGCTTTTTAAAAAAAAGAAATAAAACAAGACAAATAACTTTATGACTACAAACCCAAACAAAACAATTGATTTTACGATTTCCAAAGTATATTACATGGTCTGTCTTCTGAAGGACTAAGTATAAATTAAAGAGGTTGATACAGGTGTTCCTGTAGTTCTAGAAAAAGCATAGACAGCAGTGGAAAAGCGTAATCAGAGAGATTTATCCTGCATTTCCTGCAGGTTTGTGTATCTGTGTGTGTGTGTATGTGTACTGTGTTGTTTTATGTAGGATTATTCTATAGCCTGCACTTAACTGATGGTCAGCCTAATAAAGAGATAATTAAAGCTATTTGACTCTCTTTTATTGTAAGATGCTTAGTGTAGTTTCATACTGGCGGGAGTCAGGAATCAGTTGGCTTTGAGAAATCTTGATTTTTGAGGAAATAAGTTTCATAATAATTAGCTAATTTTCGTAAGTGCCCGAAGATCCTTTTTTGACAGAAGGGACGTCTTCATTATCTAATTCTAAACGGAGCATCACAAACATAAATTTTAAATAGTGATACCTTCTTGTAAACATTTTCTTACTCAGGAGATAAGACTTTTCAGAGGGTATTGGAAAGAAAAAAGCTGCTGTAAAGGCGCTTTTTGTAGCCACCAGAGTAGCTGCTGTTCTTGATTTCAGTTCTCAAGCTGTGTCATTTTGAGTTTTATTGTTGTTATTCTGCAAATGGTCAAGTCCATTAGGACAATATTAAACATTTTTATATAGGTAATACTAAGTGTTGAAAGTGCATACATTCACTTTTAGTTGTGTGGTTTACAAACACAACTTTATATGAAAGGTTTCTAGGAGCAAACTAACCCAGAAGTCACTAGATTAAGTCTCCTCTAGAACTTTATTTTTCTTTCCTCGCCAGGTTTACCTCCATTTCTCAGTGTGAGACTTTCCATCATTAAGATGAGTTAAGTATAGATTTCAGTTAACGTTCTTCCTAAGTGATCAGGATGTAGACTTAACAGGACAAGACTAATCCTCTTAGCAGTATACCGTGGGCCCCGTGGGTGAGGTTCCATGAGCCCATCTGTACTCTGAGTCCCTTCAAACTTCCTGACTATGTGTTTCTTTCCGATTAAGACTGCAGGGTATTTCAGATGAGAAAGTCTGTAATGACCTTAAACACCTAGGGAACGTAGGCGTTTTATCTCGAGTTGGTTGCTACACATGCATCTCCTTTGCTTATCCAATTTTAACATGATCCACCCCGGAAATCTCAGGTGAGAGCTCTAACGTTCATAACTTCTGTCCAGGTGGGACCAAATAAGATTAAGATGAAAATCTTCTGAAAAGTATTTAGTTGGGTATTTGCATTTAAAAGAATCTGTTATCTTAAGTATTTATTCATCTGCTTTTCGCGTTAGTTTATCTGGCATATGTACATAAACGTGTAATTAGGAAATTATGATAACTGTTCTTTTACTTGTCTAAAAGTGGGGAGTGCTATTCAACATGATCAAAGGTTGTCAATTTTAAGAAGTAAACTTCTCTGCCTCTTTAGGTACTTGCTGTATCAAGCATATAAAAAGTAATAGGTGTTAAACTTTGGTGAGCAGAGAAGTCTCTGGGTTGGGATAATATCCTAACACAGCCTAAACTTGACGTTCATGTTCCGTTAAGATGCCAGTTAAGACTGAGCACTGCAGTGTGGGTCTGTGTAGAAGCTGCGAAAGGGTCATTGCCTTCCAGTCAGGGAGAACACGGACCTGGATTAATCATCAGTCTCGATTTTTAAAGATCATTGCATCGGGGAAAGTACTTTTCTCTAAATGTGCTTGTTTGTCTTGACTATGTCTTGAGAAATTCAAGTCCTTGTAGTGCTTCTGTGACTTACTTCCGAATCAGATTCTGTTTGAGTGGCAGGACAGGTCTGTTTGGAAAGCGCTGTATCCCTTCCTTTCTAAACAAGTTGTTTAGCTTGTAGTTCATCACTTAGCACATTGGCCTATTTTTAAAAAATAAATGACATACATTAATAGTATCTAAGTTGGTTCAGGTTTATTTGTTTATTTTTTATCTTATTTTTTTGCTAAGGAAGATTAGCCCTGAGCTAACTTCTGTGCCAGTCCTTCTCCACTTTATATGTGGGTCGCCGGCTCAGCATGGCTGACAAGTGGTATAAGTCTGTGCCTGAGATCTGAACCCACAAACCTGGGGCTGCTGAAGCGGAGCGTGCAAAAACTTAACCGCTATGCCACAGGGCAGGCCCCTCAGTTCAGGTTTAAAAAAAGCCCAATATATATGAAAATGAGAGTCGTCGAAACTAAGTCGGTGATAATTATTTACATGTTCAAATAAAGTAATATGCAATTTTTTTAAGACATTTTCCAAGAGTTATAAAATTAGATTAAATACAATTTCAGGAACACTTCTGTAAAGATCAGCCCTCGTATTACTCTTGGGTAAGACTGCTGAATTTTATTAAGTGAGTGAATATCAATGTGCTAAGATAAGTGGTCATTTTTTGTGCAGTGGAAAAAGAAATTGAGATTTATTAACTGCTCTTTCTCTCTTTTTCCCAGATTTAGAAATGGCTGTTGCATATTGGAATTTAGTATTATCTGGAAGGTTTAAATTTTTAGATCTCTGGAACACCTTTTTATTGGTAAGTGCCCCTCTTCTTGCTGTGTGTGCCCAGTGTGAAGGTGGGAGCGGGGGTCGTCAGGTTACGTGGCTGTACATGTCATCTAACCAAGTGTTGTACGTGGGTGTGGTGGAAAACCAAAGTCCCACACGGAGATCACCGGGGAGCCCCCAGGTGGCCGCTCGGCTCTGCCCCTGCCGATGCGCAGCTGCCAAGCTTCAGGCAAGGCTGCTCCGAGGTTGCCCTCGACAGTGGCTCACAGCAGGCACACAAAACTCCTTCCAGGCTGGGGTTTCAGATGATCTGCTGCAGATCTCGGCAGCCGTCCATTTCACCTTTTCTGAGGAACCCAAATGACTTCTGTGCTTCCTCTGAGAAGGTGCTAGTACCACACTTCCGACACTGCCATGGACTGTGTCCCATAGTGAGTGGAATGCCGCCACTGTGTGTGCTCACAGCCGTACCACCTGGTTTATGATGCTCAGAAGGAGAAGAGGGCTTAGCCGGCCCCTTGGGCGCGAGCCCCTCTGTGCTGGAGGCAGGCGCTCCAGTTGTGCCGGGCCTGCTTGGGCAGACAGCTCCTCCTGGCGTGAAGCAGGTTCGGAAGCGGGTATAGCTGTGGGCTGTGTGAAGTGCACGCAGTACAAGGATACACCCCGACTCCAAAATAGACAATCTCAAGATAGTGGCTGTGCCCAGAGCTCCGCTGGGCGTTCCGTCCGTGGAGAGAAGGGCAGTCCCCTCGGCACGGACCCTTCAGAGAGTGGTTGTCTCGAGACCCTCCTGGAGGCAGCATGGGAATGCCTGGACTCAGCCTCACAGGTCACGTGTGCTCTGTCCCGCCACTCACTCGTTTTGTGGCAGACATTCCCAAGAGAACCTCCACACACCTGCTCAGAGAGGGGCAGGGGCGCTCCTGCGTCGCTGTGGCAGCAGCACCTTGGGGACACCCCCGTGCCCCTCAGGAGAGTGCAAGTGCAGCAGCCGCGGAGCAGCGAGGTACAGTCTTGCCTTACATGTGTCAGGCAGGTCCGTTTCACAGTGCCGAGTGGAGAAGACACAGCTGCAGAGGACCACATGTGATGTGCTGGCAGTTACGTGAACGTTTTAAAGTGTAAGACAGGCTTCCGCGTCGTCAGCGCATCCGTGTGCACGTGCTCTGTGTGCAGAGACAGGCAGGGGAGGGAGGGGTGCCGGCAGGGGGCGGAGAGAAGGGCTGGGGGTTACGGGTTTGCCTCTTCAGCTCTTCCGCTGTTCTCCGTGTTTTTGGTATATCTAAATATTGAATAACAGATATTTTTAGAAAATTGTGCCATCTCACGTCAAGATCTACCTGGTATGTAGAAAAATAAATGTCTCGAAATACAACTTGCCTGTTGTCCTGCCTTGTTTCTGTGTTGTTGGGGGGTCAGGTGGAGATTAACAGCGCTGCCCTTCTGTTTGACTGAAACGGGAGTTTATCATCTTTGTATTTTAGATGTTTCTTTCATTTTGTTTTTAAATAAGTCTACTTTCTATATTTGCACATTGGCTTTATGTAGCTCTCCACGTTTATGCAGACCACTGTTATTCCCTGTAACTGTTCACAGTTTTGTTATGGTGCTTATTCCTCATCAAAGTACGTACTGAGGTGACTAGGCCCCCAGAACGCCTGCGAGTTACATCTGTGTCTTAAATCTCATGGGTTTTTCTCTTCTGTGTTAGGAACATCACAAAAGGTCAATCCCAAGGGACACTTGGAACCTTCTGCTAGATTTTGGAAACATGATTGCAGATGACATGTCTAACTATGACGAAGAAGGTATGAGAAGTTGTGCTTCAGATGAGCGCCAGAGGTGCTGCTGTGTGTGCTGATTGTTCCTGCCCCTGGAGCACAGGACGGCAAGGAGGACCAGGGAGTGGGGTCACAGGCCCTGGGGTGTGGGACAGCGAGGAGGATCAAGGAGTGGGGTCACAGGCCCTGGGGTGTGGGACAGCGAGGAGGATCAGGGAGTGGGGTCACAGGCCCTGGGGTGTGGGGCGGTGAGGAGGACTGGGCAGTGGGGTCACAGGGCCTGGGGTGGGGGGCAGGGTGGAGGGACCAGGCAGTAGGGTCACAGGCCCCAGTTGACTCCTGACCCTGCCCCGTCAGTGAGGTGGGGGTCATGATGACAATATCCACTTTTTTCTGTCTTGTGGGTCACACTGAAGAGAAACAGGGCTTCATGTTTAGTTGAAGTCAGGAAGACATCCTCTCCAGTACAGCTCTCACACATGGGCGTACAGAGGGCCTGAGCAGAGCCGTAGACCAGACAGGTGTTTGGAAGCCAGAGCTCCAAGGTCACGATCCCGGGTGATGACTCAGGTCTGTTACGCCATCATGCCGTTTAAGCTTGTTAGGAGACTCCAGCTCATAAGCTGAACATAATCCCATGTTCAGTCATCCCCACCCCAGGTATTTTGGGATATGCAGTCAGGAACGTTTGAATGCCTGCCTCGCAGTGGGCGCTCTGCTGCATTGGGAAGGAATGCTCCCACTCTGTGCCTCACCCGTCTGCTCCTATAGCACCCAGCTAGGAGGTGACCCCTCTGGGACCTCCTCCCCCTCCTCCTCACTCTGTTCTAGAAAGTGAGGGCTCCTCAGGGCTGCACTCACCGCCATGGTGTGTTGTGTCCTCAGCACTTTCACACCCCCTGGAGCAGAGCAGGCACTCGGTAACCAGCGAGTAGGTCGGAAGCCCAGCTTTCAGGAGCTTCAGCCGCCGTAAGTGAGACGAGGCACGGCCACATAAAAAGGAGCCAGCAGCGTAAAGTAGCGAGTGTCCCGCTGGCCGATGGGTAGTGTCTGAGTATCCTGGGCGTTTTGGGGTTCCTTGGATTCCGGGGGGCGGGGGGACTGGTCTCGGGGAGGGGGCTCCACTCAGGGAGAAAACAGCACCTCTAGTGGCCAGAACTCCGCGCTTTGAGGAGAGAGGCTGCATGGTTCAGCCTGGGAGGGCGAGGGGCCCTCTGTCGTTCCTGACTGCCTGGGGCAGGGGCGGAGGGCTGTGAGGCCAAGGGCCGTGAAGCCACAGCGAGGACACGCAGGCCAGCCAGCCCTGTGGCCATAGTCATTAGAGAGGGCCATGTCCACACGAGCACAGCAGTATTTGCCGGCCTTGGTCTGGCTAGAGCAGAAGAAATGAATTAAGTGAAACACAGGCTCATTTGAGTTCTTGAAATATAAGTGTTGGATTGTGAAAACAATGCTTTGAATATAAAAATAGTGCTCTAAAATGTTGATTTTTTTTTTTAATCTGTTTGTTTGCTTTCCTTTAGGAGCGTGGCCTGTTCTTATAGATGATTTCGTAGAGTACGCACGGCCAGTAGTCACCAGCGGTAAACACAGCCCTTTCTAGGCGGAAGATTCAGGTGGATTGAGACGATAAAATGCACTGCGTCCTGCAGGGAGGCATGTGGCTCAGTTCCGTGCACGTGGTTGCTGGTTTCAGAAGTCGTCCTTGATGGGTCCTGAGATGGGATGACCCCTCACTGCTCAAGGGAGGTGGAGCTGGTCTTGGCCACTGTCAGGAGTTCCTCAGAAGGTGGCTGCTCTGGAGTGTCTGGAGACGGGTCACATAGCTGTTGCTTCAGGAGATTTCTGCGTGATTTTATGTTTATGAAAAGGTACCCTAGAGCCTGTTTGCAGGACAGCAGAGCATGCTGTAAATTCATGATTTAGAGTGAACACCAGTAGTCCCCACACTGCACTGAGTTATATTGTAATTACACTTAGAAAACAGTATTTTTGTCCTCAGTAGGATGTTGTATTTTTATAAAGTCACAGCTGTTAAAATGTGCCCTGAAGAAGATGATCTTATCATGGATTCTAATGTTTTTTAACCTTGGTGCCAGGAATTCAAGATTTATATATATATAATTGTGTGTGTGAGGAAGATTGGCTCTGAGCTAACGTCTGTTGCCAATCCTCCTCTTTTTGCTGAGGAAGATTGGCCCTGGGCTAATGTCCATGCCCATCTTCCTCTATTTTGTATGTGAGACGCCACCACAGCATGGCTTGATGACTGGTGTGTAGGTCCACGCCCGGGATCCAAACCTGCAAAACCCGGGCCGCCAAAGTGGAGTGTGCAAATTTAACCGCTACACCACCAGGCTGCCCTGAGATTTGTGTTTTTTGAATTGTCAAATATCTAGATTTACCAGATCTATTTTTGTTTTAATTTCCTGTAGACGTTCATCTGAAGATCATTTTATCTTCAGTTTGCACAGCGATGGCACACATACAGTGTGACTCCAGGAAGGTTTTCTTTTAAGCTGTTTATAAGTCAGCAGGTCTATTTTCCTAATAATGTCATTTAAACTTCCTAAGAAGTTTCATAAAGGATGTTTTTTTAAAAAATGTATTTTATTACATTTAAAGAGACATTTTTCCATGAAAACTATTTCTTTTATGAGTGATGAATTATAGATTTGAAAATCAAGTGAGTGTGTTCCTCTCAACTGTCTGTAATACCCTTCATGTCCCCCCCAGCCCTTGTGTACGGCCACATACACATTTGGAAGCTAAAATATACATCACTGTCCAAAAAAAACCCACCCGGAACGTTCACCTCGTTTGCAAGCTGACGCCTGTCTCCGTCACATAAACACCTGATCTCTCTGGTGTTGGCCTTGTCGGAGAGGCCACCCCTTGCGGCAGACGCCATGTTGTCTGGGGCAGGGAAGCCTGCCGTGCTGCCTGCTCTTTGTTTGGAAAAGCTCTGCATGGTTTTGAAAATCACTGTGTGGACCCTACCTCATATTTAAAAGATCTTCACGTCACCAGCATGCCTGCCGCCCTGCCTGCAGCCCAGCTTACAAGGCAGGTGCGTTGGGTTGTTTCACGGGAGAGAGCACATTCACTTCAGAACAGACGGTGTGCCTAAAACGTGTTGTTCGATTCGCCTTCCAACAACGTGAGTCGTCAGTGCTGTGGGAGGCGCCCGTGTCCCAGAGGAGGGGTGTGTGTACTTGCTGTCTGTGGACTTTACACTTCCAAGAAGAAATCTCTCAGAAGGCAGTGGGCCTCAAGGGTTGGGCAGGGGCTTGAGGCCTGCAGACCATAGGCTAGGCCGGTGCAGGACCAGTGAGTCAGGTCACCTCCCCCGGCCCCTGTGTCCACATCTAAAGAAGGGAAAAAGGCCATCTCCACCTGCAAGTCTGTGACTCTAGGAGAGCATTTATTTTATATAATAAAAACTGGATTTAATAAAAACCTCAGTAATTTTAAAGCATCCTTCGAGGCCTCATGGATTCTTGACATGTAAGTGTTCTGTTCAGAGGAGGTTCTAGAACTCGGATAATCCTGTATAGATTATGGAGGTTTGCGATGCTTCTATTAAGATTTACGATTTATGGGGAGAAAGTGTTCTGTGGAGTTGTTTATCACTAGGTATCAAAACATCAGTAATTTGGGCCGGCCCCGTGGCTTAGTAGTTAAGTGTGCGTGCTCCGCTGCTGGTGGCCCGGGTTCGGATCCCGGGCGCGCACCGACACACTGCTTCTCTGGGCATGCTGAGGCCGCGTCCCACATACAGCAGCTAGAAGGATGTGCAGTTATGACGTACAACTATCTACTGGGGCTTTGGGGGTAAAAAAATAAAATCTTAAAAAAACAGTAATTGGACAAAGGCTTTTCAAAAAATTGTTTCTTTTTCTTCTGTTACATACATTTAAGTCGTGCATGCTATGAAAGTGCCAAGAACTTCAGAAACATTAAAATAAATTATTTTCTCTAGTGTTGTGGTGGCATCCTTCTAATTCTGTTCTTGGTTGCTCAGATACTCAGGAAAGCCGCCTCGATGGCAAGTGAACTAGGCCCTGTGGGGACATTCCACCCGTGCCCAGCCTGCTCATCTCCCCAGATGGTCAGCTTCAGTCATTTAGTTTTCTTTTTGAATATCACATAGTGTGCTAAATATGGTTGTTTCGTGAGAAAAATAACAGATTCATACAGAATTTCCTTGAATTGATGGGAATTATATACCAGAATACACTGAAATGCAAGCTCTAAATATATTGAAAATACACAAATTAACCAAACATAATAGGTTTAATAAATACATGTTACATATGTCTTCCAAGAATTTCTGGTGTAGATCGTCCTGTCTTTCTGCCTTCGTAACTTAATACATAACAGATTTATCTAACTTAGTAAAAGTTTAAGTGTAACATACATCTCAGACTTCAGGCTCTGTGGGGCAAGGGGTAGACTTTTCTGTTTGTTGCTATATCCACAGTTGGGCTCAGGTCGTGTTGAATGAACAAGTTAGGGAACTCATCTCGCCTCTTACTATTTGCTGACATAGCCCAAGTAGTACGCAGATGTTTCTAGCGTCTTCAACAAAGGTTTCCATTGCCTCAGAATCAGCAAAGGAAACCGCCCTCAACAATCAATGTTTCTGCCAAACCATGCTGTTCTGCCTCCGATGGGTGGCTGTCTAAATAAATGGCTGCTCTTGTCTGTCTGGTCTTCTTGGGCAGAAGTCTGCACACCTAGCAACCCAGGGACATCTGGGCTGGTTTGAAGGACTGTGTCGCAGAGTCTCTCAGAATCGTGCTGGCTGGAGTCACATTCCAGAACCTCATCTTTAACAAGTGCTGTTGTAATACTATATGTTCATTTACATGCATCCTGGCATCTTGTTGTTACTGAAAGAGATTTTATTTTCACAAAATGTGTTAAAAAGCCCAGGTGTGACGACTTCTCACTTCTGGTCTGATGGGCGACCAGGTCCCCGGGGGGGCCCTGTCACTCTCCAGGGCCTGGGGGACAGCGAGGTGGCCTGCATTCCTGACTCCTTATTTCAAATCAAGGTGCTTGGTTTACACATTCGGCCTCCCCCCAGCCTTGTCACATCTTTGAAGGCTCTTTCTGTGAGTTGGCGAGGGTTTAAATATACAAGCTTGATGAGGACGCCCTCCCGGTGCCGCTGTGAGCCCTCACCGCCGTGCTGTCTGCTCCCCCTCGGCGCTCTACAGTCTCGCTGTATGGGGAGCCTTTTGCTGAATGCTGAATGGAGAGAACCTTCACAGCCTTTCACACTGGGGCGGGAGGTACTTTTTCCCTTTACACTTGGCATTTTCTGTTTTCTATCAAACACACTTTATGATCAAAAAGCAAGTTTTCCAAAAAATAAAACCATGCGTATAATGGATGAATCTCAACATTATGCTAAGTGAGAGAAGCCAGGCACAAAGGCCGGACGGTGGATGATTCCATTTATTTGAAATTGTGGAAAAGGTAAAACCAGAGACAGCAGATGAGCCTGGTGGGGGCAACAGGGAGCAGACGGCAAGGAGCCGGGTGAGGGAGCTGTTCTGAAATGGCTGTGGAGGAGGTCTCACGGCAGCACACATCTGCACAAGCTCCTCAGACCTGCACTAAACGTGGGTGGTTTCACAGTGTGTAAACACCTTAAAGCTTTAGAAATGTGTGCATTTCTCGAGAATACTGCGCGAAGGTGCGCTACTTAGCAGTCGTCGCTTTGTGCAAGCTTCTGGAGCTGTTCTGGATGCTCTCGGCCCGCAGCTCCTCTGAGGAGGAGCGGGCGTCTGTCCAGACGCTGGGGCGAGCTGGCGCCTTCCACGCGGCTCTCCAGAAGGCGCTGTGAGCTGCGGGGTCCAGAAAGGTCTTCTCATTGGTGCCACCTGCAGAGTCAGAGCAGGAGTGCCTGGCCATTCCAGGAAGCTCCCGACAGCAACACAATGACCAAAATAGAGGCCAGCAGGGCAGACTGAAGGCCGCCTCCGCCGCCCCGAGAGCGACAGAGGCTGGGCGCTCGGCAGCGGTGCGAGCGGGGGAGCCCTCCCGAGATGGAGAGGTTTCAGGCTGCGATGCTGCTGGCGAGTGTGGGGGATGCTCTCGGCTGCAGAAACGCCTGTGGGGAGAGCAGTGCTTCAGGCTCGAAGATCCAGGGGGAGCTGCAAAAAATCGGGGGGCTGGACCACCTCGTGCTCTCACCCGAGAAGTGGCCGGTGAGCGACAACAGCGTCATGCACGTGGCGACGGCCGGGGCCCTGACCACAGGTAAGGCTGGCCCGCGCCCGCAGGGCCGGGGAGCGGGCTCTCACCAGAGCTTTTCAGCCGCTGAAAGTGGCGATGTGATCCCCAGCGCGGCCCTCGCACGCGGGGCCTGGGCCGGCTCGCCTGGCGTCCTCCCCCCGGCGACAGCGTTGCTTTCCTGTGCTCTTCCGCACACTCAGGCTCTGAAACGCGAGCTTTTCACTCGTGTTGGTAAAATGTTCACTCAGCTGAGCCCTCTGTCTCTAGAGTTAAAACCAATAAATCTCTTGCTTGGGAGCTGTTTCGGGTGAGGACTCCACTGTCCTCTACAGACACAAAGTCGTCTTCTGAATTTACTTCAAAAGAACATAAGATAATAAGCCAGACGGAAATTTGGACCCATTAAGATAATGTTGTCTGGAGAGTACTTCTAAATTCCAATGAATTCGGGTTAAAGTGCCATCTATCAAAATATGATCTAGCTTGGATAGTTGCTTAGACATAAAGATGTCCTGAGAAAATGTAAAATAATTGGTTAGATTTGGGAGAAAAACAGTTTCTTGAAATATTAAGTAGCAGGTTGATTTTAGATCAAGTTTTTACATGAATTTCAGAGAAACAGGAGGAGTGTAATGTGTAGCACAGCTTTCCTGTGAGTTATTTGCTCTTTAGAAACCTGTAAGTGTATTAGTGTGTCATCGCAAAATGAAAATCCGAGGGCAGCTGACGGGTCACTGGAACAGCAGGTACGCACCCCCTTTGCCATTCCTGTGTCTGCGTGAGCGCCCATTTTAGCTCTGTGGTCATCGTGCGGGAATGCGTCCACTTGGTGGCAGGTTCCTAAATAACTCGGGAGACCGCTAACGCGCCACAGATAAGATAGAGAGTCCAGTGGGCAGAGGGTGGCGAGGCGTGTTTCTGAGTCTGCACAGCCGTGAAATCCAAACGTGTCCTGTTCTGATGTTTCCGGGCAGAGTCTCACATGCCTTTGCGCCGGCAGAACTGAGCATTCTTGCCGCCCAGAGCGGTCACGCCGCCCCAGGGCCCGCGGAGAGCTTTGTGTTTGGCTGCGTCGCTGGTCCTTACTGTAGACTTGTGTCGGAGACACAGGTACACACCCACGCAGCCCACACAGCCCACGCGTCCTCTCAGTGCTGCCCTTGCCCCTGGAGCCCTGCGGCAAGTGTCCCGGGATGGCAGAGTCCAGGCGTGCCTCTGTCCTGAGTGGGGACCCCGGGAGAGTCCCCGGCACGGCCGAGCACGCTGTGGGTACCACGCTCTCCGAGACTAGGTCCCTCAGGTCCTCTTGGCAGAAATAGGATGTAGTCGACCCCCAACGTGGGATTTCCGCATGAAGAGGAGTGGGAGCGTTTGGGTGTGTTTCTAAGAAGGAGGACGACTTCCCTTGACAGGATCACAGCCCCCCACGGTGGGAGGGGGTGACTGCTGTGGGTGGCGGCCTCTGGCCGAGGGTCACGAGGGGACTCGTGAAGCCACCCCTCAAAGCACTCTGCTCTGGACACTCAAGCACGCTTCTTTCAACTGCATAAGTTGAAATTTCAGTTTAGTTTTCAAACAGCCTTTTCTTTCTTTAGAGAGCAAATCGTAGCCTCTGGAAGGGCCTCTGAGCCACGTCAGTAATGGTGACGGCTGACTCTGATGCGGCACGAAAGGTGTGCCAGGCGCTGTTCTAACTCCCCATCTATCATCATCTGATCCACACACCACCCTGAGGTTGACTTTGTTGTTACATTTGTACAGATAAAGGAACCGACTCACAGAGAGGCTAAGTAGCTTGCCCAAAGCCACACAGCGAAGTGAGTGTCCAAGCAGGGATTGGACCCCAAATAACCTGGCTCCAACGCCTGTGTTCCTAAGCACTGTCCCCACCACCTGAGGTCACTGGCCATGCAAATATTTCAAGGATCCCAATGGGCCGTGGCTCTTGGATGTGTTTCCAAAGACAGGCAGACTTGCACAAAGTGGAGCTGCATCATGGCCTATTTAAGTAAGTTTTCCTAATAAGTGCCGTAGGCTGATGGGCCGTGTGGCTGTGTGGTCTGCCGCAGGGTGCGTGTGTTACTGTGCAGTCCTGCTTTCGGGTGTGTCCCTGAGGCGGGTGGTGTGGGACGAGAGCAGACGTGGACCCGGCAAGTGGTGTCCAGGACACGCAGCTCACGAGCTGCGTGTGTATCCTTGACACATGTTTCCTGGAGGCTCCCCCTGTGCGTGGCCCTGTGCCCGGCTCTCGAGGGTAGAGGGGGCTCACCCTCAGGGGTCTGCAGCCTCGCACTCCTAGCTCTCCACCACTCACTGGCTGCTCACCCGCTCTGAGCTGTACTCTGGGATGGTAACACTGTCATCCTAGGGTCCCTCGAGGACTCAGCAGGGCAGCAGAAGTAAGCCAGGAGTGAGCCCTTAGGTGCGGGAGGGTGGCGCCTGGTGACAGGGCGAGTGTCTGTCTAAGATGTCTCAGGCATCTGAGTGTCAGCAGCCCCAGCCGTCGTGGCCGAGCACAATGGCCGTGTCGAGGTGCAGCAGGGGAGCAATGGGGGTCCTTAGCCCGCTGTGGATGCGCAGCAAGTGCCGCCTGCGTGTCCTTATCCTGCAGGGACGGCGGGGCCTGACCCGCTGTGAGCAGACGAGGCCGCTCCAGACTCGGCTCTCATCTCCCTTCCTCCACCAATGGCCCTGATAACGCCTTCTGAAAAGTTGACATTTATATTACAGAGTAACTCGATATTGGCCTTTTCTCTGTCGTGACCTCAGTCGGGAGACTCACAGGCGGTTTCATAAGCTGATCTGTCTCTTGGGGACCGGCTAGGGGAGACAGAGAAGAAGTGAGTTGAGAGGCCAAGTCAGAGCAGAAAAGGTCAGGCAAGGGGCCCGAGGCTCTGCAGCTTTGGAAAGTCTGTGTCTGGTTTAAATTCTAACCTGATACCAACACAAGGCTTTTTGTTGCCATTTTGTTTTTAAGGAGTTTCTCTCCTTCTAAAAAAGACGTGACTCCAGAATAAAATGAATTATTTTATGGGACTCTGGAAGGGCCAGGCTGTTAACCCCGGATTGTAGCTGATAGTGCTGGCAACCGAGAGCCTAGACAGGTCCCAACGACTCACACCCCCAGCAGAGGCCAGTCCCCTTCTGCCGGGCTGCCGGTGGAACACCCCTCCCTGTGGCTGGCAGAACTCCTTCCTCCCGATCCGAGATCTTGCCACATCCTCTCTGTCCCAGACTCAGACCTGGGGCAATGCAGGCTGCGTCCAGTATAGGCGCAACGGCCGAGCCTCAGTGACATGGGACAGAAGGACTTTTTTTACCACGTCCTGTCTCCAAAGAGTCACAACTCTAGGGCATGAGGGTGCTACCTGCCATAACGGCTGCCAGGACTGAAGCTGTCGTCCTGGAGCAAGAGAGATTTGCCTCGTGCAGTCCCAAGCTCCTCGCCCTCTGGGTGGGACCCCGGCTCTGAGGTGGCCTCGGGAAGGCTCTGGTCTGGCGCGAGCAGGTCAGGGGTTCATGCTACCAGCACTCCACTGCCTGCTCTGAGCCCTCTCCCTGCCCCCCACGAACCCAAAGGACAGGGAATCCACCCCGAGGGTAGGAGGGGCAGTACCCCAAAGGCTGGAAATGCTGCTTTAGTGCAGAATGAGCTGTGGTGGAGGTGCACCCTGTACCTGCCTGCCGCACCTGGCCCTGGGGCCCTCCGCTGTCCCAGCCCTGCTCTCCCATGTGACCAGGCACCGTGGACCCCAGCGTTGGAGGTGTGTGGCCTCCATCCACCACGCTGTGGATTGATTTAATGGCAGAAACGCTCAGGCTGTGCGTCAAATTCCATTTACCAGCTCTGGCCATGGGCAAGTCAACCTCACTGAACCACATGTGGAAAAAAAACACTATGACGAGTAAGAGGCTCACACTGTTGTGGGAGGATAAAGAGGTCACCCGATGCAGATGGCCCAAGGTGCGGTGTGGGGCGGACAGCAGGCGTCAGGGTGCGTTGGCCCCTGTCCCCCGTGTCCTGTGATCTTCCAGGGACTTGAGACCACACTTGTTCCGGACGTCCCCACGCAGTGCAGATGCAGTTAGGGACAAGGCGGCACACTGGGTTCCCACTCGGCTGCTTCTCGGTGAGACAAGAAGTGGGTGGGAGACGGGAGAGAGTCAGCCTCTTGTGCCATAGATGCAGGGCCTGAAATGCCCAGAAACAGGCACGTTTCGGTCCAGTCTGTCCTCACGTGGATGGAGCCGTTAGCACTACGTGAGGACCATGGGCTTTTCTAGATTCTATGTGTAACTAGAATAATAAAGGACAATGGCTATAATGTCTGAAATCTAAATGAAATTTAAAGGGAATCCTTTGTCTGCATGTTAAATTTCTCCAAGTGGCTAGGGTTGTGTGAAATAATCACCAAACCCTCCTCCTCTTCGCCGAGTGGGGGCGTGATGCCTGCCATCACGTCTGTTATCGCCGCTGTGTCGGGGCGTACGGGGCAGTGGTCCCTCTGCTCTCTGACCTGCCCTCCCCCTCTCCTCCCCAGACTACTGGTGCCTGGACGACCTGTACCGGGAGATGGTGAAGCGCTACGTGGAAGTCCTCGAGAAGCTCCCAGAACACCGGGCCGACCCAGCTACCGTGGAAGGCTGCTCGCAGCTGAAGCCGGATAACTATCTCCTCGCCTGGCACACGCCTTTCAACGAGAAGGGTCAGGGGATGCTTTCTTCTCCCTCCCAGCTTTGTGGCTGGAGACCCGCTTCGGGACACTAACCATCCGTCCGTCCACAGTACTGTCCGTCCCACTAACCATCTGTCTGTCCACTAACATCTGTCCCTCCCACTAACCAGCACGGGGCAGGTTTGCCTGAGCCGAGATGGGTGTGCCAGAGTCCTCTGTAGGGCAGTGTGCCGCCAGAGAGCCAGTCCGCCCACCTGGGTGTCTGTTCAGAGGATGCCAGCTTCCCCGGCACTTTGTCACTGATCCCTGGCTTATTTTAGGGGAAATTTTCCACTGCTTTCCCTTTAGTTTGTATTTTTTGCCAAAACATCAAGGAAAAGATACACCACCTGCATAAATGTCTGTCTCCAAAGTATTTCACGAGTTTATGGGGTGATGGGTTTAGGAGCCACAGGGCCTCTGCTCCTGGGGTCCTGGCCCTGCCCATCTGAGTGAAGACCGAGGGTGGAGCTGCCCCTCTGGGTATAGACCAAGGGTGGACCTGCCTTTCTGGGTTTTATACTGAGGATTGGCATGTCCCTCTGTGTGTAAACCGAGGGTGAACCTGCCTCTCAGGGTTTTATACTGAGGATAGAGCTGCCCCTCTGGGTGTAGACTGAGTGTGGACCTGTCCCTCTGGGTGTAGACTGAGTGTGGACCTGCCCCCGGGTGTAGACTGAGTGGCCCCGCAGACGGGGAGGTAGACTGTGGTAGGTTAAAGATGTATGCTGTAAGCCCCAAGCAACCACTCAAATAACAGGGCAGTTATAACTACAAGCCAACAAAAGAGACAAAACTGAGTTATTTTAACAACATTGGCTGGGTAAGCAGCCCTCCTGTGACGAGTGCCCTTCCCTGGGCTTGCCACATCAGTGTCCAGGGCTGGAACATTGCCCACCTGGAGACCAGGTGTGGCCCTGGCTCTTCTTCCTTGTTGGGAGAAGACTCCCCTGTTCTGGGAAGCAGTGGACTTCCTTGTGCTGCTTCCGAGTGAACGTCCTACACACCTGACCAGCCCCAGCAGCACCTCTGCCCTGTGGGGCAAGACGGAGTCTTCACCTGCCGCAGGAGAGGCTGCGTGCCTTGGCTTGGGAGGGACCCACTGGCCCTGGGAGACTGAACTGTGTTTTCTCCTTTTTATTAGAAAACCTTTCTCCAACCTGTGCTGTGTGCCGAGTCCTCCCTGGAGACCCTGACTCAGAGAAGGTGCCGTAGGCCGAGGTCTGGGGCTCCTCCTGTGGCGGCTCTGGGGGTCTTTCCATCCTCCACGTGGTGGGAACCTTCCCCTGAGATTGGTAGCTGCATCTTCCTGCTCAGTAATAGTCCAAAAAAGGCAGAAAAGAGACCAGGGTACAAGTAGCAGATGGGACAAGTAGAAGCAAATAACAAGACAAAAAACTTAACCCCACCGCTGTCAATACTCGTGTCAAATGTGAATGGTCCAGAGACCCAGTAAAAGGCAGAGGTTTGCAAGGGATGGAGAAGTGAGCCCCAACTGTGTGCAGTTCACAAGAAATGCGCTTTAAATGTACAGACCCAGATGGGTGAGGTAGAAAGAGGTCTGCCATGTAACCAATCAGAGCGAAGGTGCAGTGACTCTGTTAATAACCCACAAAGTAGATTTTGGAGCAAAGAATCCTGCCAGGGAAAAGAAGGTCATTTCATCATGACTCTTCATCAGGGGGACATTACAAACCTAATGTTTATGTACCTGATAACAAACCTTCAAAATATAGGAAGCAAAAACTGACAGAGCTTCACAGAGAAATACACAAATCCACAATTTTGGGTTATATACACAGAGATTTCCCTTTCAAGGTTGGAAACCAATGACTTCAGTTTTCACCTTAAGAAACTAGAAAAATGGGGCCAGCCCGTGGCATAGTGGTTAAGTTCCACTCACTCTGCTTTGGTGGCCCGGGTTCATGGGTTCTGATCCAGGGCACAGACCTACACCACTCATCAGCCGTGCTGTGGCGGTGACCCATGTACAAAATTAGAGGAAGATTGGCACAGATGTTAGCTCAGGGCGAATCTTCCTCAGCAAAAAACAGAAAAGAAACTAGAAAAAGAAGAGCAAATTAAACTGAAACAAAACAGAAGGAAAGAAATAATGAAGATCAGAGTGAAAATCAATGAGGTAGAAAACAGAAAATAGAGTAACTCAACAAAACCAAAAGCTGATTCTTTAAGAAGATTAAAAAAAACGAAAATCCTCTAGCCAGACTAATCAGGAAAAAAGGGAAGACACAGATGAGCAGTATCAACAATAATAGAGGCAACATCACTACAAATTCTACAGAAATGAAAGGAAAATAAGAGAATATTATTAAAAATTTTATGCCAATAAATTTAACAACTTAAATGAAATGGACAAATTTCTTGAAAGACACAAACTACCAAAGGTTACTCAGGAGATGAAATAGATCGCCTAACTCACATAATATCTATTCAAGACAACTCCAGATCCAGGTGGTCTCACTGGGGAATTCCGCCAAACACGCAGAGCAAATAATACCAATCATACACAGCGCTTCCAGGAAAGCGAAGAGGACGAATACTCCCAAAGTTATCCTTCTGCTCTCCAGGAGACTCTGTTAAAAGAATGAAAAGGCAAGCTACAGATTGGGAGAAAATATTTGCAAAGCATATATCTGATAAAAGGTTTGGATCCAGAATGTATAAAGAACTCTTAAAACTTAGTAATAAGAAAACAGCAACCCAATATAAAAATGGGAGAACTATCTAAACACTTCACCAAAGAAGATACATGGACGGCAAATAAGCACATGAAAATGTGCTCAACATCGTTAGTCGTTAGGAAAATGCAGATTAAACCCGCAAAGAGATTCTACTCCATGGCTAACAGTGTGGCTGAAACGAAGAAGAGTGGCCGTAGCAAGTGTTGTCCCGGATGTGAGGGGCTGCCAGGGGATGGAGAATGGTACAGCCACTTCAGAAATCAGTTTGGGAGTGTCTTAAAAAAGTTAAACATTCATCCACCATGTGAGCCCAATCCCCACTCCGAGGTATTTACCCAGGAGAAAAGAAGCGCATGTCCACACGCAGAGTTGGTTGTGAAAGTTCCCGGTACCTTTCCCTGTACTAGCCCCGACCAGAAACAACCCAAATGTCCACCGACAGGCAAGTGGATAAACCAGTTGGTTGCGGCACATCCATACAAATGAGTCGTATTCAACAAACAAGGGAATCGACTATCGACACACAACGATATGGGTGAAGCTCAAAATAGTTACGCAGTGTGAAAGAAGCCAGACAAAGAGTCCATTCTGTGTGATTCCATTTATACAAAACTCTGCGATGTGCAGACTCGTCTGTGGTGCCACATCAGTGTCTGGTGGGCAGGGCAGGGGGCAAAAGAGCACTTTCGGGAAGATGGGCGTGTTCACTGTCTTTATTTCGGTGCTGGTTCACGGGTGTATCGTGTGTCAACACTCATCAACTTGCAGACTTTAAATATTCATGGTCGATGGTGTGTCATTTACCACTCAGTGAAGCTGTTGTTGGAAAGAGCAAGTATCTATGGTGGCAAGCATATTGTGTGGTCAGTTGTCTCCTATATTTTTGCCAAGTAGGAGCATATTATAAGCATTTCCCCAGGCCTTCAAAAAGTCTATTTTTGTGTGTGTGTGTGTGAGGAAGATCAGCCCTGACCTAACATCCATGCCAATCCTCCTCTTTTTTTTTTTTGCTGAGGAAGACCGGCCCTGAGCTAACATCTATTGCCAATCCTCCTCCTTTGTTTCCCTTTTTCTCCCCAAAGCCCCAGTAGATAGTTGTATGTCATAGTTGTACATCCTTCTAGTTGCTGTACGTGGGACACGGCCTCAGCATGGCCTGACAAGCGGTGTGTCAGTGCGCACCCGGGATCTGAACCCGGGCCGCCAGTAGTGGAGCGCACACACTTGACTGCTAAACCACGGGGCCAGCCCCCCAAAGTCTATTTTTAATGGCTAAATATCATTCCAACTATGGATGCATGGCAATTTGTTTAATCTCTTTTCTTTGTCAGTCATTTGAGTGGTTTGCCTATTTTTCACTCATTTAAATGACACTATGATAAACATGTTATTACATAAATTTTTGTACATTTTCAGATTATTCATGAAAGCTAGATTGGCAGAGGTGGAATTATTGGAGCAAAAGTCTAAATTCAGGTATTTCACATTCCCTGTAGGTTCAGGATTTGGAGCTGCCACCAAGGCGATGTGCATCGGCATGCGGTACTGGAAGCCAGAGCGGCTGGAGACCCTGATCGAGGTCGGCATCGAGTGCGGCAGGATGACCCACAACCACCCCACAGGTAACGCTGGCCGCCGACCGGTGCCTGTCGTGCAGCTCTCCGCCCAACAGACGGACGGGAATCTCACGAGATCACAACCATTGTTTGATATGATATTTGTTGGCAGACTTGGGTTTTTTAATCTTCAGTTCTGCTTAAAATCTGTTTTCAGCCTAAAAGCAGGATTAGCAATAAGCGTGGTGATGTTGGAGAAACTGTGCCAGGGAAAGAATTCTCACTGGTTTCAATATCGTTCACGTCAGAATGAAAGAAAGAGGGCCGCACCAGTTATCCGCACGAGGCTAGGATCTGGGTTGAAGTCGTGGGAATTAGCGTTTATATGATTTTGTCAACAGCCCAGGGTCGGGCACCGTTTGCCGGGGCTGTGAGCCCACAGACCACTCCCTGACTGTGTGAGCTGGACCGAGTCACTTAGCCACCGGTGCCTCCGTTTCCTCACCTGCAACATAGGGACAATTATGGAACAGGAACCATGCCCACCTGTTGTGTCGGAGGAAAAGAGGGAGTAGAATGGAAGACTCGTAGCACACTCCCGCCGCATGGCGTGTGCAGTGGGGCCGGCTGCGTCCTGAGATTTCCACCACACGTCCATCACACAGAGGGAGGGCAGGCGGGCGGCCCAGTGCCTGACTGTGAGACGTGACTCAGAAAAGCAGTCAGTGCCTAATTTTAAAAAAGAAGGATGACTTGAAACTCTTATACCTGTAACTGCCCTTAAATCACAGCGAGGCGGGGGACGTGCCCCTCCCCACCAGCAGTCCGGAGGCCACCAGCTGCTCTCCAGTGACTGTGCTCCCGTTTCAAGGTCACCTTTGGTGTCCATTTTAGCTGATGTCGCTCACAGAGGTTGCGAGGGGCCCCTGTGCCCTACCGGAAAGCACGCTTACGTGCGACTAGAACCCGGTGAGTGGATGACAAGTTCACCCAGGCAGTGACAGGCTAAGCCACGAACTCCACAAATAAGTTCGTTCTATCTTTAAAATTTAAGCAGAAAGGCATACAGTTTCACTGGTTGGCAACATCTTGGATAGTTGGACAGGAGCTAACGCCGGACGTCTGCTCACTACCTGGTTCAACTAGAAGTAAAAGAAACATCAACACCTTCAAACACGAGACCATCGAGCATTTGGAAACAATGCAATGAGGGCAGGAGTCTGGGTTTAACATGTTGCCCACTCTAATTAAAGAAATGTTGTTTCACATGCTTCATGGTTAAACAGTCTCTATGTTTCTAGGATGATGAACGAAGTGTTTTAAGGGTTTGATTGCACATGATTAATACAGGGAGGTGCGTTTTAACTCCACTCTCCTTTTCAAGTTTTGAACCACCTCCAGCAGCAAGTGTCACAACTTTTACAACAGCGTGCATTGTCCTAGACTCGAGCTGACACCCTCCGTGACAGGAGGCAGGGCAGGTGGTCAGGACAGTAACTGAAGCCCAGGTGTGAGAACAAGGTGCTTATCCCTGCCCTTGACCTCATCTGTACCTGATGCCTCGTGGGGTGGCCAGAAAGCCACCAAGGCAAGGGAGATGGCAGTGCCCTTTCTAGGGCAGGGGTGGTCTTTGCCGGTACCCTTTCTAGGGCAGGGGTGGTCTTTGCGTGGCCGTTCACCATGGGAGGCCTGGCGGGCACTCACCCGTGCTTGGGGTCATCCCAAGGTGGGTGTTATACTCTCTTTGTGCAGAGAGGAAATGGAAGGTCAAAATGCGCAAAGTGATTGCCCGGGGTCCAACACCTGGTCAAGGGCGGCTCTGGCGTCCCAGAGTGTGGGTGTGGCCCAGTGTCATGGTCCCTCTCTCCCCACCACCCTCCAGGCTTCCTCGGGTCCCTGTGCACAGCCCTGTTTGCATCTTACGCCATACAAGGGAAGCCGCTCGAACAGTGGGGGAGGGACATGATGAGGACCATCCCGCTCGCCGAAGAATATTGCAAGAAGACTATCCGGCACCTGGCAGGTGAGCCTGGCCTCCTCCTGTCACACTGGGGTGTGTGGTCTCAAGAGAGGGTGGTCTCAATTCACACTCAGAGCAGATTTGGACAGACTCGGCCCCCTAGAGGTCAAGGTATGCTCTCCCCACGATGAAACCAAGAGCATCCCCCTGGGGTCCGTGTGAGCAGGCTGACCACACAAAGAAGGTGTGGGGTGTTGCTTGGCCTGAGGGCAGCGCCTGCGCAGGAGGCCCCAGGCGTGCATGGTCCACAGCGGGCCGGCTGCTGTGTCTCCCACCCAAGGCCTCTGCAGAGACCGACCCCCTGGCTCTGACTGCAGCCAGAAAGGGTGGGGTGCATACTTAGATTTCATTTTCCAAATTGTCCTTAAGTAGCCCATTCTTCATCAAGGGACGAGGGACATCAACACTGAAGTCCACACTGCTCCTTGACCTAGTGGACAGCTGTGCCTGGCCCCAGAGACTTTCCAGTCTCCCACACGGAAGCCAGACAGAGATCTGTGCCCACTGATGACATGCACTCCTGGGAACCTCCGTCTGTCTCAGTTCACCCCAAACCTGTCGTCAAATGGCTCACACTCCTTCTGGCCACGAGTGAGGCATTCCTCAGCGCATCCAGCAAAGTCCCAGGGGGTCACAGGGCTGCTGGCGGTCTGGAAGCCTCCTGTGCTCTTCTCAGCCTGCACCCCTTCCCATGAGTTCCCCGAGGCACCAGACCCGGCACAGCGGGTGCAGGACCAGCAAACCCCTGGCTCTCTTCTCAGGTGGCTGGCTCTTCCGGAGGATTCTTTCACCCTGAGAGGGACGTGAGCTGCATGAGGAATTCGGGCAGCTTCGTGGGGCCTTTCATAGTCTTCAGTTGTCAGGAGACTTTCTAGAATAAGTTATCCAGTTTGTACTGGGGGAGAGAGAGGTGGAGGATTTGAATGTGGAGCATTTACACCTGCCTGGACTGCGTGCTGGAAAACTCTTATCCACGGGACCCTGTTCCGAGGGGAAGTGAGAAACCTCCATGCTCACAGCGAACGTGAATGCCCGAGCAGTACCCCCTCTCTCCAGCCCTGGGGAGGCTGGTCTGTGGTCACAGGGCTGGTCATCTCCCCAAGCCAGCAGGATCACCTTAACCCACCTGAAAGAGACGGGCAGATGGTATCAGAGTGTGAAGCGACATGGCTACTCAGTTCACATCATACCGATGGACTGACCCCGGAACTCTAGCACGCACAGCGTTTTCCCCAGTGTTGTCGGAAGAACAGTAGTCACAGGTGTTCCGTGAACAGAAACGGGGAGGAGGGTCACTGGCCAGATCATTGTGTTTAATTTTAAATTTGTTTAACTGGAGTTTTATGACCTTGTATGACACAGAGCACCTAAAATTGTCCAGAGAGAACCGTGCTCTGTAGAACACCCCAGGGAACGTTCTTCTGGGGCCTTCTGCTTGGTCCGTGAAACATCCATCGGCGTTAGGACAACTCGAAGATTCCTCCGTGTTTTCATGTTTGGATATCTGTTTCCAAAGTTGACTGGGCATTGACCTGGGGAAGAGGCTGAGTTCTGAGTTTGCACCCACACCCCATAGGCACGCTGGCAGGGATGGGTCACAGGTCTCTGCAGGGCTAACGGTGTGACTGAGCAAAAGCTCGCTGCTGGGTGCGTGTAGAAGCCAAAACTACAGCAGCGGCTTCTGAGAGAAGAAAGAGCTCTGTTGCATGGCTGACCAGCAGGGCGACAGGAGGAAGGCTCAGGTCTGTCTCCCCAGCTGAAGTGGGCACAGACTTCTAAGGAGCGGGCAGTGGGAGTGCTCATGCGAAATGCTAACTTGTGGGATCTGACTGGAGGGTGGGAGTGTAGAGTCCACTGTGCTGCAAACGCAGGGACCCCTCAGTTCTCGTCAGGCTCCCCACTCCACTCTCTTCACACTGAGTTCTGTAGTTGGGGAACTTGTGGTTCCTAGGCGGCTCGAGGTCTTCTGAGGACAGGGTTTCCATCTTCTCAGCACGCTCCAGCTACAGGACTTGCAGTTTATGCTCCTTGACCCTGCAAAACAACTCTTGATACAGCGTTGTTATCGGTACGATAGGATAGAGGAGGGCCCCTGCGAATTGGCCTGGCATGGGTACAGCGGGACCTGTGAATCCCGTCCCGCCCCCTTGCTTTTGTCTTCACTTTTAACCTCATTTCACTGAAACAGACCGTAAGCCGGTTTCACCTTTAGTTTTGTAAAATAGAGGGGGGCCAGGATTTCCGAGGGCCTGTGATTCCCTCGGCCACCTGGAACCGCGGCCCAGGACCCGCCCCAGGCACCTCCTGGCGCCCCTGTGGCGACAAGGCAGTGGCAGGAGCACGGCTTCCCTCTGCAGCAGTGACAGCGGCCCATCCGCGGTCACGGCTGTGTTCTCCGACTCCCCAACCACAGACAGGCACGGTGGCGTCTGTGGCTCATTGTGAGCCAGTCACTCCCCCAGGGCCTTCCCGGCCCCCCACCCGCCCACTCCGCTCACCCCTTGGTGGCTGCCCAGGGGGACGGATCACGTGCGCACGATAGCGCCACGCTGAGGACACCGAGGCCCTGATGGCCTCGTGACCAGTGCAGCTGCTGCTCCAACTCGTTGCCGAGGCAAAGTCCTCTTCACCAAAGGCCTCTGAGTAGGGTCAGCACCTCTGGGCTTGGACGCCAGGCTGGCAACTAGGAATGAGGAAACGCCCTCTCTCCCTACCTTGCAGTCACAGTATTGAATTAATGAAAATACACAGGTTCCGAATTTTCTAGAGAATGTGCTTCAAAATATTGCAATTGCTACCTTCGATTCAGAATATAGTTAAGCAGTTCTTTGAGTTGCTTTTTTCCCCATCTCCATCTTCCTTGCTGTTGTTTCAAGGTAGCGACAAATTTGAGCATTTTCTCACGTCTGGAGCGATGCTAAGGCCAGGTGCAGGCTCTCCCGGGCCCCCACACCTTCTGCGCCCACGAGGTCTCCGGGCCCACCCCTGCCCCGCGCCCCAGCTGGAGGGCCATCACACCCTGCCCACCCTGCTCTTTCCCTTCAGAGTACCAGGAGCACTGGTTTTACTTTGAAGCTAAGTGGCAGTTTTACTTGGAGGAGAGAAAAATCAGCGAAGACACGGAAAGTAAAGCCACGTTTCCCGACCACTATGACGCGGAGGAGAGGGAGAAGGTGAGTCTCGCGGGTGTGAGACGGCAGCGGGCAGGAGCTGTCGGGGCCCCAGGCTGAGGAGCCACCCGCACCTGGACAGCGTCACCGCCTATAGGGCCCGTCCAGTGGGGCTGCCCGGGCCGTAGACGTGGGCAGGGGCCAAGGGAGACCCTGTTGTCTCTTGCCTGGCTCGGACTGAAGGTCACCGCATGGTGGCTCCCTGCCATGCTGTCCTAACAGCCCGTCACACACTCTCAGTCCCTGCGTGCAGCTCCAGTTCCCGTCCGACTGTGCGGCCCCGGCACGCTGTTACGCTGTTTATCTGCGGGCGTCTGTCTGAGTGGTGGGAGTGTGAGGGCCATGAAGTGAGTCCTTCCCGCTCACCCTGCATCCCCGCCCTGGGGCAACGCCTGCACACAGGTGGCGCCCCATAAGTGCACAGCGAGTGCATGAACGGCCGTCCGTGGGATGACCTGGGATGCCATGCTCTAGCGCAGACTGTCATGGTTCTGGTTTGGCACGTGCCTCTGACCCGGGGCTCTTTCTTCAGACCTACAGGAGATGGAGCTCGGAGGGTCGAGGGGGACGGCGGGGCCACGATGCCCCCATGATTGCGTATGACGCGCTCTTAGGAGCCGGGAAGAACTGGACAGAGCTCTGCCACCGGGCCATGTTTCACGGAGGTGAGATTTCCTTCTTTAATGGTCTTGGGCTTCCCGGCGGCCAGTGCCCCCTCCTCATCCCAGAGCACCTTGTCGGGGCGTCAGGGCTGCAGGCATGAGGGGCCGGCCTCCTGCCCCCAGAATGTGTGTCCTTCTCTAGACGGGGCGCTGGCCCCAGCGTCTCGAGCACGGAGGTGACAGGCCGCAGGCAGGCCACGGCGCTCCCTCATGGGGCCCGCGGGAGTCTGAGCCCGGAGAGGGTGTGGTGGGGGGTGGGGCTCCTCTCCCTGGGGGCGGCGGGTTCAAGAGTGCTCGGGTTCCACTGGTGCTGGCCTCGCAGAGTTCTCTCTGTGATCCCCGTCCTCTCGTCTCGGCTCCCCTGCAGACTCTGTGGCCACAGAGGTCGCACTTTGGAGTCAGGTGGCCCCAAATTCGAATCCCGGTTCCGGGCCTGTCTCTGTGAAAGGCGAGGACCCCCCTTGAGGGGCTGTTGAGACAGTTCAAGGCCAGTGCCCACAGCTCAGCACGAGCCTTTCGGTGGCAGCAGTCCCCGTCCCACGGCTGGGTGGGTTTGCTTCACTCCCAGGCGCCCATTTTCTCTGAGTGTGAAATTAGAGGGGCCGCTGGGCGCTGATTCTCCGTCCCCCTCACAGTGACTGTTATCAGGTCTGCCCACTGTTCCTGGTGCCGAGAGGGTTGAGATGACAGCGCTTCCCAGGGGGCCAACAGGGCTCCCGTGAGATCCTGGGGGCTCCCAGCTGGGGACGAGGAGGGGAGGGCGGTGGGAGCCAAGGGCAGCGGCGGGTTGTGAGCCTGAGAGGAGGGGCCCGGCAGAGGGCAGCCATCCTCCAGCCCCAGTAGCTGAGAGCAGGAGGTGTGGACAGCGAGGGACGGAGGAGCCCGCGTGGACTCGGGGAGCCCAGGAGAGCCTGGAGGGGAGGAGCCCTCGGGACCTGTCCCCGCAGGACTTGGTCTCCCTGAGCGCCAGACCCTGGAGACGCAAAGGCTTCTGCGCACGATCGTGTGTGTTCAAGGAGGGAGGAAGGGAGACCCCAGGGCCCGTGGGGTGCTGCCCAGAGCAGAACTGGGATCGGCAGGAGTCGGAGGAGGCTGAGAAAGGCCTGGCGCTGTCTGCCCTGGGGTGGTCAGCCAGGAAGGGTCTCTAAGACGGCCTTGGCCCTGATTAGTGTTGGGTTCTCAGAGATCGCCCCTTCCCGCCCTGCCCTCGGCCCCCCTGAGGACCTCTGTCTCCGTTCCAGGTGAGAGTGGGGCCACGGGGACCATCGCGGGCTGCCTGTTTGGACTGCTGCACGGCCTGGATACCGTTCCCGCGGGCCTGTACCAAGGCCTGGAGCAGGAGGAGCTGAGACGCCTGGGCACAGCCCTCTACCGCCTGTCCACGGAGGAGAAGTAAAGCCCTCTACCATCCCCTCCTGGGAGCCGATTCCGGCTCTGGGTGCCCAGGGGTGTCCACAGGCAACGCAAGCGCAGCTCCCAGCTCGCCAAGAACCCCGCCTAACCGGCCACATCACACCTTAACCCTCCCTCCCAATCTCAGAACCCTATTGCTGCATAAAATACATTGTTTGTCCTACGGGAGTATTTTTCCTATCCCAGCCCAAACTGAGTGCGTTATTGACGCCACGTTGGATTTGCTGCCCTCAAACCTGCAAATACAGTGGTCACAAGTTGCCTCTTGGACAATTGGTGTATTTTATTCTGGTGCAAAACTAATGCTGTTTGCTGACTCACTTCAATAACACTAACCACGACGCCTCTGCTCAGATGGGCCCACCGGCCGCAGAGCTTCCATCGAGGTTTCTAGCTCTTACACATGCGTTTCGGCAACTCCCCGGACTCCCCTGACTCCCTCAGGGGCGTCCGCACTGCGTCTGCCTGCTCACTGCCGTGTTCTCACGCAGAACAGTCGTGTTGCTGCTCAGGACACAGCCAGGGCACAGCCTCTAACTTGCCAGCCCGCGTTTTACTCACACTAGAGCCACAAAACCCGCCTCTTTTGGGACAGCTGACTGGGAAAACCAGGACCTAGCGGGCTCTTGTACAGCCCCACCCTCCCGCCCCCTCTGTGGTCCGCAGCTGTCTCGCCCTTGGGGGTCGGGTCCGGCTCGAGGACAAGGAGACAGAGCTGTTCCTGTGGCTGGAGGTTCTCTCTCTGAGTCGTGAAAAAGAGAACACTTGCTCTCGTTAAAAATAGCCTTGGACGCGATCTTTCTGAAGTGGCATCTGGTGTGAACAAAACTGCAGTTGGTGACTGATGTGTAACCCAGCGCTTGGGTGGCTTGGCTGGACCTGTCTTGGTGATTGCAGGTCTTTTCTTGAAGGCCCTCCTGTGAGCACAGCCAGCCTGTCCCCAGAGCCCTCAGGACGCTTGCTGCAGAGACTCGGGCGCTGAGGCCTCCTGGGACCACTGGGCCCTCTTCCCGTTCCTCCTCACCCCTGTTGCCCTGGGCTGTGGGGACAGGAGAGACGGTGGGTTTCTGTAGAATCCATCACTCTCCGTTCTTAGGAAGGTGTGAAGGTCTCGATGACGAAACCCTGGGGGCCGTCATATGCCACGCAGATTGCACCAAAGTGTCCCCCTGAATAACTAAACTAATCTTTGCCGCTGCTGAAGCTTTTCAGTCAGAAGAGGCGGAAAGATGGACAGGCTGGGGAAGGGCTCCCACCCCACTCGCCTCCAGCAGGCAGGGCCCAGCAGAGTTAGTGGGTGTGGGAGATGAGAAGAGAATTGTCTTCCAGGAAGAGAAGCCCAGGTAAAGTGATTGACGCTTTTCCTAGAGGCACAGCCACATGGTCACTGTTCTGGAGTGAGATCCCGTTCACAGGCTTACCCAACAGGGGCCCTGTCCGCTCCGCAGTGCAGAGGAGAAGCCAGCCTCAAATAAGTCGGGTGCAAGCAGATTAGAAGAAGCTGCTTGGTCTCCATCTTATTGACCATTTAGGAGAATTAAATCTGTCCTAGAGAATCAGGGAGTGAGTCTACTCACAGCGATTACAGATTAAAACACATAAACGAAAATCCATAGACCATAAAATAAGAATGAAACTGTCCCCCCATCTTATTTCCTGTTATAGAGAAATGCAAAAGCGGAAAAGAAAAAACCATAAACAGTAATGAGGTGAATACCACACCTACTCAAACTTTTAAAAATTTGATACTCGTTGATTTCATTTTATTATAAAGGCAACACACACAGCTTCAGAAGCTCAAATGCTGTGAACAGTGCGTGAGGAGGGCAAGATCCTTCCAAAGCGTCATGCAGAGTCACTCGGCCAGGCCCAGCACGATTCCTTGGGGATCCTTCCAGAAACGTTTCTTCACATACGGTCAGGGCCATGTGTGTGGCATACTCGCATTTCTGTGTTGTACACACACACACACACACACACACACACGATTTCTCTCCACAAATACACAATGGTTTCCTTTTGGCATTTTTCACTAAACCGGGTTTTTGAATATTTTTCTATATCATCACACGTGTGTCTACCTCAGTCTTTTTAACTGTTGCCTGAGACTCTGTTTACACGTGTGCCGTAATTCACATAATTGGACCCCATTGATGCAGTTTTAAGTTGTATCCTTTTCTTAAGTGACACTTTTAAACACTGCTCCTTATGTTTACTTCAAAATGTTGCTTCCCCATCTCTTCTGAAAAGGAATGAATCTCCGCCAATAGCACAGCTGTTGTTCATGCAGGCACCAGGCTGACGGAGAGCCTGATGTGGCTGGGACCTAGTGCCGGCAGGAAGGGTCTGCATTCTGGTGGCCTCCTGCGTCCCCAGGGATGGGCACCCGGCTCCACTATTGCAGCGGGTCCCTGCACTGCTCAGAAGTTTCCAGACTTCAGGCTGATTTTGTTCAATTCATGTCCCCAAACTCTTTGGTTAAGAGATTTTGCATTTAGATTTCAGACCATTTATCCTGATGTTTTGGAATCTGGAAGCCAGACACGTGGCGGGTTTGGCAGACGTGGTCACTCCCCTCTGACAGCGGGGAAGCCCACACGGGGCTGATTGATCACGATGTCAGAAGGCCATTTGAGGGTCCGCACCACCACGGCGCACTCTCGGGGCTGCCTCAGGCCCAGGCCTCTACCCAAGACCACCGCTGCTCTGGTGTTTCACACGACCGTGGCTCCCTCGTGGGAGGTGCAGCGTGGGCGCGGTGACTGGCCCGTCCTGCAGAGGAGGACACAATGCCCAGAGGTCGGGCCGTTCATGAGCCGGGAGGGGACTCAGACGCAGCCTGTCTGACGACCCGTCTTAACCTCCCGCCACCACTAATTCCCGAGACGTCTCCACCGCCCTGGATCCCCAGGGAGACCCCTCGGGGAACACAAAACGCCCTTGTCACCCTGGCTTTGTTTCCTTCCTGTCCCGTCCTGATGGTTGGTTTCCAAACATGCAAAAAGTCACAAAATAGCCCAAAAAACTCCCACACTCCCTTCACCCGCTTTGCGAGCTGCTAATACAGGGCCACACCCACCTATTATTGTCACTTGCTCACTGTACACATTCAGACGTGCACATACACACACAGAGATATGCACAGATACACACACAGACATACATCCAGATACCCACACAGACACAGACACACACAGAGACACACACATCCAGATACACACACACAGACACACACAGAGCTGCACCCACACCCAGATACACACACACACAGAGACACACACACAGAGACACCCACATCCAGATACACACACACACAGAGACACACACATCCAGATACACACACACAGACACACACAGAGCTGCACCCACACCCAGATACACACACACACAGAGACACACTCATCCAGATACACACACACACAGAGACACACAGAGATGCACCCACACCCAGATACACACACACACACACACAGACACACACATCCAGATACACACACACACAGAGACACACACATCCAGATACACACACACACACAGAGACACACACACAGAGACACACATCCAGATACACACACACACAGAGACACACACACAGAGACACCCACATCCAGATACACACACACACAGAGACACACACAGAGATGCACCCACACCCAGATACACACACACACACACAGACACACACATCCAGATACACACACACACAGAAACACACACATCCAGATACACACACACACACAGAGACACACATCCAGATACACACACACACACACAGACACACACACAGAGACACCCACATCCAGATACACACACACACAGATACAGACACACATGCAGACTCAGACACACACAGAGACACACACAGACACAGACGCAGCCACACACACACAGCAGTTGTCGTCAGGTGTGGGGAGGATCTCGAGCACACAGGGCTCACTTGTTACATCTTGGGAGCTGGAACAGCATCCAGCACTCGGGGCCTCGGCCAGCCTGGGTTGGACAGACGTCCCTTTCTCCCCCAGAGCCTGGGCCAGGCCGTGAGATGCAGGTGCAAGACCTCGGGGTACCCCAGCCCAGGCGGCCGCCTACCATCCCTCAGCCAGGTTTATTTCTGGGGACAGAGCTCCAGGCCTCTGCCTCTGACGCGTTAGCACAGTCTCAACTGTGAGCTCCCTGGTCACTAACGGCATCCAGAACCGTCCACAGACATCTGTTGCTTGACTAGAAAAACAGCTGCTGTTAACATGCTACTCACCAGCTATGACCAGCCGTCAGCATCAGAACTGGCTCTGTGGGCACACTGCGTGATAGCCATGTGGACTGGCTCTCGGCTGCCCCAGACCACTGTCCGGTCCCTGGTGGGGAGGGGGTGCCCTGGGGAGGAAACACAGGGGTTGGCCAGCCGCAGAGGTGGGAGCAGACAGGGAGGCGGCCCAGCTCCTCATTCGGCCTCTTCTGAGCCCATAGGTGCCTCTAAAGTCACACGAGGGGAGGCGTTTATTGACTGCCCACTGTGCGAGGGCCCTGCCAGGTGCTGGGGTGTGCAGGTGGGTGGGAAGGGAGCACTGCCCCGCCTGGCCTTCACGGCTCCAGGCAGCAGGATGGGCCTGCTCCGGGAGGTCACGGCCGAGAGCTGCAGGAGGGTCCTCAGGGCCCGCAGAGCGCCGTGTAAGGGCGGCGGGAGGGAGATGCCGCATGGGGCAAGTGGGCAAGTGTGTGGGGCAGAGAGGGCAGGAGCGGGGCAGGCTGGCCCCAGGCTTGTCCTACGAGAGCTGGAAAGGGCAAGTGCAGGTCACCTGTGAACAGAGGGCCCAGGACGAACTTCACAACCAGGTCGCAAGGGGCTCGGCTCCGTGGAAACAAGCATCTCACCCCCCACCCCCAGAGAAACGCTGGAGCATCGGGGGTGGGGGGTGACCTGGCTGAGCCCCTTTCTTTCTGAGGACGCAGGGGGCAGTCCCCATCACCGTGTGGGACTGAGCCTGTCTTCCCAACAATGCCTAGGAGACCCCATTTCTCAGAAGAGGGCACGGGGGCTGAGGACACCCAGTCGCTGCCCCAGGACATGCGCTGGCAAGCGGCAGAGTGGGCGCTGGCCAGGTCCGGGTCAGACCAGCACCCGCTGAGAAGGCAGGATGGGGAGGTCCAGGCACTGCTGGCCAGGACGGCCCCCAGGGAAAGCCTGGAGGGACTGGACGCTGCTGGCCTTTTTAGGCCCAGGACGGGTGGAGGACCTCAGCCAGGGACAGCAGGGTCTGCTGTCCGACCCTGTCTGTGAATGCCCAGGGTCGTCCAGCTGGTGGCCAAGGCGGGCCGGGATGTGTCGCCACACGGTGACTCTCCTGTGTCCTTATAATTTCAAGTGACCTCTCGCCAGCCAGAGTTACCAACAGGACTAAATTAGGACCGTTTATTGCAGGCCTACTGTTGACATTGGCCCCTGAAAGAAGCTATTCGGTTCCTGTCCTAGACGGGCTCCGTCACGTCCGCCCCACCACGGCGGGGGGCAGGTCACTCGGTGGGACAGCGGCTGGACATGGAGCCGGAGTCCCTGGGACAGCCCTCTAGGAAGTGCTGACGAGAGAGAAACATGCTCGGCTTTGAGGAGCAAACTGCTGACTCTCAGGCAGCTGCCCCCACTCCTCCACGCGCAGGGCAGGGACTCAGCCACTCTTACTTCAGGCCAGGCGTGCGGTGGGTGCGGGACGATCAAGGAGGAGTGTGCTGGGCCTGCCTCCCCGTCCAGTGGGACAGGCAGCCAGCGGGGCCCAGACAAAGGGACCGCCTCACACAAGTGCACCGCAGAGTCCTGTGGAGAGTTCACCCTGCCAGCCACTCTGATCGGTGGCTTTGGGGGTGCAGAGGCCCATAGTGTCACCCCCACGCGGGACACTGAGAGGCCTCTGTGGGACCAATGGGGGCAGCGTGGCTGGGCCACTGGGAAAGGCTCCACTAAGGAGGGGCATCAGAACTAGGTCGTGAAGGGTGAATAGGAGCTCGTCAGGAGTGTGGCTATTCCAGGCAGGAAGGCTCAGTGTGGGCAAAGCGTGGAGCTGGGGAAGAGCACGGCCTGGCCAGGAAGCAGAAGTTCGGGAGGCTGAGCTCGAGGGAGGCGGAGCAGAGCAGCAGAGAGCCTGGAGAAGGGACCCCTGGGCGCACCGTGTGCAGCAGGAGCCGTGCAGGCCTGCAGCCTCTCACCCCTGATGGCGATGCGCAGGGTGACCTGGAGCCTCCAAACGAGGCCTTTCCACAGGCGTTTGTGGAGGACCTGCCCGGCCAGACCTCACTGCAAGCCCTGGGGAAGAGGAGAACAAGACGGCTTCCTGCCCGTTCTAGTGGGGGAGCCAGACGAAAATATGCATGAGGTGTTTGAAACTGTGCCCGGATCTCAGACAATGATAGTGCTACCTCGAGAGTCCTCCCAGGGGGCTGTGTCCTCCCAAGGGGCTGTGTGATCAGGGAGTGGCCTCAGGAGGGGGCAGGTGGAGCCCCGGGAGCAGGCTGTGCTAGGCAGAGGGAAGGGCTGGTGTAAAGGCCCTGGGGTAGGAGTGAGCTAGGAACCGACCCGTGGCAGGACCACTGGAGCGTTGTATAAGGCGGAGAGAATGAGGCCTGGTCAGAGGCCAGATGGGCGGAGCTTGTGGGCCTGGAGACCAGGGTAGAGTGTCCCTGCAGGGAGAGCAGGAGCCCCGCTCACCAGCCACAGTGGATGTGGCCCAGAGGTTTATTGTGACCTGGTGGTGTGAGCACACACTGCACAACCATCCTGCAGAGGGAAGATGGTGTCCGTCCTGGGGTGGGGCGGCCCACGGAGAGCTCGGGAGAGCAGAGACCGCCATCGGAGCCAGGCAGGCCGGATTCCTGGAGGAATGTTCGTTCGTGGTGGTTAAACACACGTGACTTAAGGAAGGAGGTTGTGCAGCCTCCCTTTCTCATCACAGCCCCAGGATGTTGTCCCGAATCTGCATGCCTGGCACTGCCGCCGGCTCATGGGCCAGGCCACCTTGGCAAGGCAGGGCTCACCCAAAACAGAACTTTATGGTCCTGGCTAATCCCCTATTTCTCAGCCCATAAATCTCAGAAAAGCATCCTGACCTTCTCTGGGAATGAAGACATTTCCATGTGATTATGAAAGCATTTGGGAACTTTTTGAAACTCTAGCCCTGGGTTGGTAGAGAAAAGCCAGTTGTAACATATACCAGGGGGGCTCCTGTGGGCAGCATGGAGCAGATCCGCGGCGTTGAGATTTCGGCGGCTCTTAGCGGAGTGGGACACTGAGCGATGTCTTACTTTCTAGCTGGCCAACAAACCTCCATGTGACGTGGAAGCCTGCACTGGCGGAACAGCTAAGCCAGGTGAGGGATCATGTACCATCAGAAGGATGTGCGGCAAGGCCAGCCTAGTATGTGGCCCCTTTGGCGTCACTGTCACGAAGGCAGAACAGACGGACGATCAGCACTCAGACCGTGGCATGGAGGGGGTGGAAGGTGGTGTCCAGTTGCTGAGACGGACCCGCTGACCCACGATGGATGAGTGATGGAGTAAATCGACACTGAGCTCCGTTACTCTCGCTTCTTCCAAATCCGCCTCCTACCAAGACAGGAGGTTGACAGGCATCTGACGCGCCTCAATTCTTCATCTTCCTGTCAGACTGTGGGGCTCAGAGGCTCACATGTGAGGTGGCAGGTGAGGGCACACGTGACTGATCCTTGTGGCCTCTATCCAGACACCAGAATGTCCCCGAAGCACGCAGCCAGTGTGGCTATTTCAGTCGTCTGAATGACTCAGCCGCAGAGTCATGAAGAGGCTTGCCATGACCAAGGGAGCAAACACCTCCGGGCTAGGCGGCTGGCCGTGTGAGCCGCAGCTCAAGGAGCTCCTCCTCCCCACCGCACCAGGTGAGGCTGCTTCCGGGCACCTCCTGGAGACTGGAGTCCTGGACCCCAAAAATCCACGTGGCCTGAGGGCCAGGCTCTGGTGCTGGGATCCCCATCTCGGCTGCCGTAACCCTCCCCATTTGGCTGGGGTCTCCCACATGCGTGTGACAATCAGCGCTCGAGGCCCAGAACAGAGGCGCGTGAGGAAGCAGGAGGCCGTCCACACGACGCTTAGTCATGGGTGTCAATTCAGTCAACAAACACTAGGGCCCGCCACGTGCCAGGAGCTAATGTCTCATTCTGTGTGAAGACGCTCGCACAATACCTCGGAGACGGATGTGAAGCAATCAGGCCAAGAAGCAAGTGTATCTGTGATGAGCACAACGGAGGAGCATGCAGGAGGACCCTCTTGGAGGGTCAGGAGGGTCCTGTGAAGCGGTGTTTATGCTGAGAACTAAGCCAGCGGGACGGAGGAGGCTGGGGTAGAAGCACATGGACGGGCGGACAGGAGCTGCAGTAAACGAGGGGGTGGGTGCAGAGCACGACCGGGGTCTGCGGGCCTCGGGGCAGGAGGGGTTTGGACTAGATTCTAAAACAGCCAGTAGCCATGTCTGCATGCGACCTTCACTGCGATTTGCAGAGGGAGGAGCCGGAGCCAGGAGTGTTGGCTAGTGTCGGCGAGTGTTGGCCGGGACACTTCTGCGGCCAAGCAGCAGAAACAGATTCCACGTCTTCACGCCGGCGGATCGCAGAGCTCCGCCCCCTGTGGCTGTGGGGTGCGGGGCCAAGGAGGACCGCTGTGTTTCTAGGGGGCAGGAGCGGCGAAAACAGGAGGAGGGATTTCGGGGTGCCAGGAGATGAGTTTAGCCACATGTGAGGTGGGAGACCCCAGATGTCTGCAGACACTGAGGTCTGGGCGGTCCTGGGGGTGAGCCCTGAGGCGCTCCATGAGCCGGGCTCAGACCACGTCCCAGGCCCTGTCCTGCACACGTCACTGAGTGTCTCCATGGCTAGACTGCTCAGGTACGGAGGGGTGACAGCAGTCCCCGAGAGACAGAGACGAAGCGGGGTAAACCACGTGAGGCGCAGAGCAGAGCTCACACAGGCACGGGAGACGCACCAGCGAAGTCCACACGGGGCATAGCGGTGAGCTCCGCTGAAGCAGCTCGGGGACGCCCACTGTCGCGTGCGCCTCTGGGGAAGGAAGTGCCGCCAATCGAGGTGCCACCAGGCTGAGGAGCCACAGACGGCGACACTGGGCTCCTCCCAGAGACGTGGCACGTGACAACCCTCAGTCTCAGGAGCGCGGTTGCCAAGCACCGGTCTCCCGAAGCCCCAGCACAGGGACTCGCCCCGCCTCCTCACTGTCCCGGGCATCCTCGCCGCATCTCCTTCCGGCTGCCTTCGAAAGGCTGGGAGAGAAACGTCGGGGGCTCTGGGGAAGCGCCTGGAGTGTTCCGGCCTAGACCGGAACTGCTAACAACTGCTGTTAGCTGCTGACAACCTGCCTCCTCGGTGAGGGAGGGCTTGGTGACCCGGGCAGCCCTTGGTGAGCCACCTATTGGTAACGGGGAGAGGACATTCCGTAGACCCCCGGGGGGGGGGGGACAGGGAAAGGGCGGGTTTGGCGATGATGCAGGCACCACAGACAGGCATGGCCTGAGAGCGCCAACCTTCTAAAACAGAACACGATGCACCAGAGGCTGGTCTGGCAGCACCAGAGTTGGCCTGCTCCTCTGCTCCCCTCGTCCCCACTGCTGGTCCGGGGCAAGCAGGGGGCCTGGGCGAGGGTCTCACAGCTGCGAGGACACAGCCCGGCGCCTTCCCGAGTGGCTGCCCCTCATGAGGGTCTCAGTCCGTGGGCCAGCCTCCGAGCGCTCTCGGTGCCGGGGAGGACGTGGCTGTGCCCTGGGACGCAGCTGCCCTTTATGTCTACACAGCTGTCACCCAGCGGGCGGCCGTGCCAGCTCCCCCACCTCGTGGCTCAGGAGTGGGTTAGGTTTTGGTTTTGTTTTAGGAGCCGAATCCACCACGTAGTTCTCCAAGTCCACGCCGTCTGAGGCTGGGCAAGATCCCCACCCACCCCGGCAGTTCTCGAGGCGGGGTCCCTGGCCAGCACCCTCGGCGGCTCAGGGAACTTGTTGGACATGCAAGTTCTTGGGCCTCTGCAGATGGACTGAGTCAGACATTCTGGTGGTGCCGCCCAGCTCTCCAGGTTTTAACAAGTCCTCTCAGTGTCTTGATGTCCACCAGTGTCTGAGAACAAGTAAAGCAGCCACTTTCTGCGTGAATTCAGTTGTCGAGCTGGATCTGAGTTCTCAGGGAGCCTGAGGAGGCAGAGGTCCGAGGTTCCGTTCATGGAATTCTCCCGCAATTCCCCATATTGTGTTCCACTCCCATGCACTGGATTGGCCCGTGGCCTCTCCCAAGGGCGGGGTCAGATTGCCAGGTGATGCATCGTGGGGGTGAGGCTGGAGGGCGCGCTGCGGTCCCCATCACACCAGCGCACAATGCTCCTAACAACTCTTTGGAAGGACACTTGTGTGTGGCTTCTAACACAAAATGAAATAAGTACAGAAAGGAAAACGTGTTCCTTCGTTTCCTTCCAGCCCGTTCCAGTCTGCGTCTGTGTGGCTTCCTCGAGGCACAGCTGGGCGAGGTCTCCCCCAGCTCTGCAGCTTGTGTTTCTAGCTCTGAGTCACGAGCCCTTTCCTGTGCCTATGGATGGTTTTCCCGTAAATACGGGCGTGCTGGGATTTAAGCAGCCCGATGTCAGACATTTAGGTTGTTTCCGGTTTTTCAGCATCATACACAGCGCAGTGAAGCCTTCCCTCATGGAATCTGTACTCTGCACCCCGATCATCTCCTGGAAGGGGGAACAGCCGGGCTGGAATTCTGGGTGCATCCTTGCAACGCTACCCCTTGGAGAGGTCGGAGGTGGTCCTGCCCCACCAGGAGGACCCTCTGGCTTTGACAGTGTGGTGGGCAGACGCACCCTCGCTGCCAGGCTGCTCAGGAGGGAGCCTCTCAGCCTGGACTCTGGGCTGAGAAACCCCCTCAAATACCAGAGACCCCACACCCAGGAGACCTGCCAGTGGCAGGGCAGGGGTGCAGGAACGTGGCCCTTGAGAAGCATCTCACAGGACAGGGCTGCCAGGGGCGAGGGCTCAGGGTGCCCTTAGCCTTGGGGTTTCTCCAGGAGTGTTTTCAAATGGGTTCAGTAAGGCGGGTCCCCGCCGGGGCCCCCAGCTCTCTTCCCTCTGGTCTGTAGTGAAGCCCACTCCCTCCTCCTCCGGGGGTCCACCGCCCAGGCCCAGTGGTTCCTGCCCCAGGGACCACCCCCACAAGGCTGCGTTCCCCCACCCTGGACCTGCCTAGGGCCCAGCGGTCTCACTGGTGGCTCTCAGAGGCTTGGCTCCGGTGACCGCACACTCTTGGGACTGAGTCAGGATGTAACTGCAATGTGAACCTCATTTCTCGTACTTAAAGTTAGAGATATGCACAGAACCACACAGAGAGTATAAATCCTTTATGCTTGCTTTTTTCCTATTTATACAAGCATAATATGTCCATTATTTAAAATTTAAATACCTCACACGTGCAAAGTATTTTTCCCAGGTGCTTTCACAAAGCTTTTTAACGTCCATTTTGCAAAGCCCGTGTCAAGGGAGGATATGGGGTCGGACATCATTGTACTGAACAGAAAAGGGAATGGTGACCCGGAGAGGCAGTGAGCATCCCTGAGGCCCCCGAGAGGCACTAGAATCCCAGTCTTCTGTTCTTCCTCGGGGACTGCTTGGGATATTGACAAATGGGATCGTTCCATAGGAAACGTTCTATGGAGTTAACTTGGAAAAAATGATAAAATCTGTGACAGTTAATTTTTTTCTTACAGCCCCAAGAATGGTAAGATTTGCAGCAGTAAGACACCCATTGACGCCCAAGCCCTGAAAAGGAAGGTCAGCAAGGCAACGTGCCACCCGGCCGTCCACGCCGTCCTCAGCAGCCTGCTGCTCTACGTCACTGACCACGAGGACAGGCCCCAGGGGCTGCCTCCTGCCGACAGGGCGGAGGGCCAGGAGAGCAAGGTGAGCCGCACGCCCGAGGATGCGGACGCCCACCGGCGGCCCACGCGCTTCCAGCTCCTGCAAGCCAAGTTCATGGGCACCGGCCGGGAGCCGCGCCTCAAGAAGACCCGGGAGGTGGGCAGGCTGATCTTCAAGGACAAGCAGGGCCCCAGCAGGAGCGTGGTGACCGCCACCATCGGCAAGCTCCTAGAGAAGACCCGGGAGCCGCTCCGCAGCGAGAAGCCCCGGTGGGGCCTCCCCGCCGGGAAGAGCACCGTGAAAAACGTCCTGAAGACGTTCTTGGCCGCGGAGGGGAAGGAGGCCAGGGAGAAGGAGGCGCTGGAGAAGGCTCCTGCGGAGCAGCCCCAAGCCACCAGGGGCGCCCTGCCCAAGATGATGGGCAAGAGGAGCTGGGTGCTGTCCACGCTGCGGGAGAAGTTTGAGCAGAGCGGGCGTCTGTGCTCGGAGGCCGGCGTGCTGCCGCTCCGCATGGAGGACCGAAAGAAGAAGAACCTGCAGAGGAAGACACGGCACCGGCCCGAGGCCCGCGTGCTCCGCATGGCCACCCTGGCCAGCACCTGCATCAGGACGCCCCTCGCCCGCTTCCTGGCCTGCACGGCCGAGCCCGTGCCCGCCTTCAGCATCGCCACTGTCGTCTGCGGCCCCAGGAGCTGGCTGTCCCACGGCTCCAAGATCAGCCACTCGGGCGTGGGGCCCGTGCCCAGACGAGAAACGGGCACGTCACCCAACTCAGGTGAGACAGTGCCCGGTGGGAACAAAACACCAGGAAAGGGGCAGCTTTCTGGGGTGCCCTCAGAGGCCCCAGTGCCCAGGGCCACAGCTCCCAGGGACAGCCTGGGAACAATGTCCACCAGCGTGGGGCCCGTGTGCGTCCCTGAGCCAAGCCCCTCTCCTGCCTCCTGTGGGGGTCAAGCCTTTCCTGGACGCAAGCCCACAATATCCCCTCTGGGAGTGGCCAGCCCAGGGCACGCCGGGGCAACAGGAGGTGACAGGACGGGGGACCCCCAGGCAGGGGGTGCTACAGACGACACCAGGGGCACAAAAGCAGCAAGAGCCGGCCTGCGCCCTGGACCCCCGGGGTGGGGAGCAGGGGTGGCCCCCAAAGTCACCTTGATGGTTTGCAGTTCGGAGGATGAAACGGAAAGAACGATTTCAGACTCAGAGAGAGAACCCCTCTTCGCCATCCAGAAGAATTTCCCGGAACAGAACGTACCAGGACGTATCCCAGCGCTCAACGCACAAGCGGCGCAGGCCACTCGGCACACACACCCAGACGTGGAGCCTCCGCAGATAACCGTCAGACTTCCCGTTGTGCACGAAATGCCTCCCCCTCCTGCCACACTGCAAAGGGCACCAGGCTGTGAGGACCCACTCCCTCAGACTCTGCAAGGAGAGCATGTGGTGGGAAACACACAGGCGCTATTTCCCACCTCGACTGAGAGCGGAAGCCACAACACGGCCACAGCCAGATGGAGTAATCCCTCGGGGACACGGCAGGCCTCAGGGGCAGACCCCAGCCCCGAGCCCCTATGGGGGGCTGCCAGCGCTGATCGCCACACCCCGGTGGCAGCTCCAATGCAGAAACCTCGGGGAAGTCCCGCTGGAGGAGAGGACCACGAAAGCAGCCTTGGGAACGCAGACCAGCACGTGGCTCATGGGGCTGTTTCCACAGAGGCTGCTTCTGAGCTCAGCAGTGAGGGGCATCAGCTGCCAGAATCAGACGACACACCAACCGGGAGCGACGGGGCCCCACCACGTTATTCCACAGCATCGGAAAACCGTCCGGGAGGAACTCCCCGCTCTGCCCCCGGCTGGCAGCAAGGGTGGGCTCCCAAGGAGGGAAGCGTGACGGATGTCCCCACCCTGCTGGCGGCCACAGCCAAGGATTGGATGAGGTCCCAGAGTTTGACCTCGACGGACAAGCGCATCCTGCGTGAGCAAGAAGAAGGCAGGAGGCCGCCAGTATCCGAGCCTGCCCAGGCCCTACTGAGGGCTGAGGGGAGCGCCAACCACGATCCCAGCAAGAGCAGACTGTCCTCCGTAAAGGAACACCTGGAACCAGGTGACAGAGCCCCCGGGCAGATGACGGCTGCGGGGGCCACCAAGAGTCACACGGTGCCAGCCCCTGGCAACGCCCTGAACCCCGAAAACAATATGGCTGAAGAGTGGAAGGCTCTGCACAGGGGAGAATGCAGCTCATCGACAAGTCACGATCTCCCATCAGAGGATCTCGGTCGAGAACCCAACTGCTCCCTCTTCCTGGCACCCGGTGGGCCCTCGGAGCGCCGCAGCAGAGCGGCAGAGAGCTGCATCCGCAGAGACTCAGGGCTGCGGCCACCTCTGACCTCGGGGTCCCTGGTGGAGTCCCTGGCGGCTTGCCCACAGGAGGCCACCGGCAGCCCCCCTGTGCTCAAGCAGCCCCGCGTGCGTGTTTCAAATGAATGGGCAGCAAGCACATGGAAGGCGGCGGGAGGAAGCAGAAACACCAGAGCTGCTCAGGCCAGCCCTTGCGGGGACCACACGAAGTCCCCAGTTCCAGCCTCAAATCACCCCTCACCACAAGGAAGCGGCGCCGAGGGCCCTCCGCGCCACACTCAGGGCAAAGGGCTGGCGCCTTCTGAGAGCCAGCAGGCCAGGGACGAGGAGAGCGTCGTGTCCGAAAAGCAGCTTCCTCTCGGTGCTGGGGCTTCCTGCCAGCTTCCCTCGGTGCCCTCGACGGCAGCAGAAGGGCAGCAGGCGCACGGGGAATCTCAGAAGTGTCCCAACCTCCAGGCAGGCCCGCAGCATGCATCCCGCATGCTGGCAGGCGTCCCAGAGTCAATCGAGGCCAGGGAGAGGCCACGGCCACAGGCAGGTCCCAGGGGACGAGAGGACGGGGCCTCCAGGCCCCGGGGACTGGCCGGTCCTGGAAAGAAGGGAGAAGCTCCTCGGGGCCAGAAGGCCGCAGTGTGCGGGGCTGCAGAGGCTCAGACACGGCCCCGGGACGGCCGGGCGATGAGCGACACTCCAGCGGCTCAAGCGGAGACTCCCTGCCCCCCCACCTGGAAAGGCCCAGAACATCCGCTGGGGCTGCAGGCGAGGCGTGTAGAGGCCCCTACTCGGGGACACGGCGCCCAGGCTGAAGAGAACCAATCACCTTCCTCTCCAGAGAGGCCAGGGCACTGGGCCCAGGCCCAGGCCGGCAGGATGGTGCCCCACGACTTGACGCGGCGCACAGACAGCTTGGCAGCAATGGCGCCCACTGCAGGTGAAAGCAGAAAGTCCCAGCGACCGGCCCCGAGGGTCAGCCAGGGGGAGCCCAGAGCGCCACACAAGGCTGGAGAACGCCAGCCCAAGGCACCGGAGAGCCAGCCGTCCCCCCGCCCTGAGCCCGCCCAGGGCTCTGCCGTGTCCATGCTGGATCCTGGGGACCACCCGACGCCCAGTGCCTCATTCCAGGAGGGGCCCCTAGACACCCCGGGGGCAGGGAGGGGCCTGCCGGAGCCCGAACACCGCAGGAGGTCCGCGCGCTTTGAGAAGTACAGAGCCCAAAGCTTCTGTGACCAGAGGTCCTTCGATCTGTCCTTCAGACCCATGGCTTTCAGGGCCAACAACTCGTGCGAGCTTCCAAAGTGAGGCCCCTCGGCTTCTGACCCCCGACCCATCTGTCACCTCCATTTCTGCTGGTCGCCAGGTTGTAGACTGTTTTCCTCGAATGTCGCAGAGAGTCGGCGTGTGGTTTTCCTTTCCTCCGGCAGAGCCCGGAGGACCCAGGACTAACACACCCCTCCCAACGCGTCCTAAGCCCCCGAGGCTCCTCGTAGGTGCTTCTCCACGAGAGGCTTGAGCAGCGAGGATGAGGAAGGGACGGGACACACCAGGCGTTGGCTCCAGGCCCCGCGGTGTCAGCGCGTCCTCTCTCTCACCTGAGGCCTCCTCACCGAGGGCGTCCTCTGTCTCACCTGAGGCCTCCTCAGCGAGGGCATCCTCACACATGGCTGTCTTTTCCCGGAGCCGAGTGCTGTTTTAGCTCTTGGACGTTTGGTGCTGAACTCTGCATGCGTCTGTCCCGTCACTTTTTGGGGGCTCTGCTGGCTTCGGGCTTTGAGGGCACTCTTCCCCTTGTGGGGACGGCAGGCACGGGTGTGGCCAGGCCTGGACTGCGGCCCCTGCCTTGCTCAGACACAGCCTGTGCAGCCCCCTCGACGTGGCATGGGCAGGTGGGTAGCCCACAAAGTGCCCGAGTCAGGGCCCAAATGCAGACACCGGCCCAGTGGCCCCCCATGTTCTGGAGGAAGCACCAGGAGCGGCAGTTTGCCGCAGCAATTCCCAGGGGCTGACCTGCATCCCTGACTCCCGCCAGGCCACGATGAGGGTCAGGGAGACCAAGTTAGGACATTGGGGTCCGGGGTCGGGCACCTCCTGTCCCTGCTTAGGAAGGTCAGAGCCCGGGTGCAGCTGGGCCGGGGCAGAGCAGACCTCAGGACGTGGCCACGTCATTTCCAGGGGAAGGTGGCGGTGCAGAGCGACTGAAGGGTCTTTTTCCGCACTGGGTTCGGCGTGTCCAATCTGAGGAAGCTCTCGTTTCGACACTGGTGTGGGGAGGAAAACGACGCATCACACGGCCTTCGTCCCCACCCTCGTCACAGCAGCCTCCACCAGGCCTCGGATACTGTCGGGACCCCGGACAGCAGTGCCGGTTAACGACGTGGACGCCTGCTCTCTTGTCCCGCTGCTCCTCTCCTGAAAGGCACACGCATGTTTCCCACCACTGCCTGAGACACGGTATTCCCATTTTCTTTCAGTCACTAAGATAACGGGTTTTCGGTCTAGAGTATTTGATTATTGTATAGAAGTAAAAGGAAAGACATAAAAATCGCTGATTGACAGTCACACGGGTAACCAGCTGCCTCTTCTGAGGCACAGGCAGGACTGGGGTCGCGTCTTGTGCACAGTTTAAACATCTAATGCTACAGCACCATGCGTTTTCAGGGGCCACGGAGTCGTCTTTGAAAACCGGGAGTGTGTGCTGCTCAGTCCGTCCTGCAGACGTACCCGAGCCTTGGGGTTTCCAGAAGGAACCGACGCTGTGACCCCCACTGCCCGGAACTCTGCTTTCGGTGACGCCCTCTCTGTGGAAAGTGGATTTCTGTTGTTGGAAGACTCCACGCTGTTTGCTGCCTTCGCAGCTGAGCAACTTTCTAAACAGTCTATTCGTCCTGGAGAAGCTTCCTTGACGGGTGCTGTGATCTCCTCATTTTCTGATCTGAATGTTCATTTAGAGGAAGGTGTTTTCTGATTTAAGCTTTGAAGGGGCGCTTAGTGAGAACGGGGTTTGTCAAGTTCTGTCCTATCCATGGCGAGGCCGGGCCGCTGCAGCGTCTCCTCTGCCTGATGGGCACATGTGCTTGGGGACCTGAGTGACCAAGCTTCGTGCGGGGCTGGGTGGGAGGCATGAGGTCCCTGCATGCCAGCTGTGCTTTGTTGGGGTGGGGAGGCTCATTTCCACTGCCCTCCCCTCTCCAATCAGGCAATTGATTTAAACTCGGGCAGACTGGAAACTTCCACAACTGCAGCTTCAGGCGTTGCCGAGAGTCCTGTGGGAGCCCGGGATACTGGGCCTGGACCACGGTGCTGGGCCACCCCTCTAAGGGCACCTCAGAGTCCTCCTCCGTGAAGAGGGGCAGTGCTCCAGCCATACCGTGAAGGGTCAGCCTGGATTGCTGGCTGTTAGCAGCACGAGTTGGTGTGTGTGACAGTGTGACACACACAGCTCTGCCCTGTGTCCAGTGTCCCAGTGTCTGGACACCTGGAGGAGGACCCCGACTTTCGGGAGGGGGAGCCCTGGGGGAGGCGCCTCCCTCGCTTCGTGTTGCTTCTTTTTTTTGTTTTGTTTTGTTTTTTTGAGGAAGATCAGCCCTGAGCTAACATCCATGCCAATCCTCCTCCTTTTGCTGGGGAAGACCGGCCCTGAGCTAACATCTATTGCCAATCCTCCTCCTTTTTTTTACCCCCAAAACCCCAGTAGATAGTTGTATGTCATAGTTGCACATCCTTCTAGTTGCTGTACGTGGGACGCGGCCTCAGCATGGCCGGAGAAGCGGTGCGTCGGTGCACGCCCGGGATCTGAACCCCGGGCCGCCAGTAGCAGAGCGAGCGCACTTAACCGCTAAGCCACGGGGCCGGCCTGCTGCGTGTTGCTTCTGCTCAGAGTTGGGGGCCAGCGTGGACAGGACTGAGGCCTCTGGCTCCGAGGCCGTTCCACCACCCTGGGATGATGGGGTGCCGGTCCTCTCAGCGTGCAGCTGCGGGGGGCCAGGTGCCCTCTGCCCCAGGAGTCTTGGGAAGCCTGCACCTAGACTTGGGGTCGCCTCCTGGAGCTGCAGAACCCAGGAGGCCTGTGAAACAAATATGTAGGGAAGGGCCCCCGCAGAGGCCCGCAGACGCCAGAGCTTCTCCCGTCCCGTTGACGGTGCCTGCTCCCACCCAGGGGCGTCTTCACTGCAGCTGGGAAGGTGACTTCAGACAGGCACCATCTTATTTATTTTCTTTATTTATTTATCCTTCGCTCCACAAAGGATTTGAGGCAACGTTTTGCAAAGATTGTGATGACAGACAGAGGAGATAAAAATATTGTGTTCACAGGGCGTTCCCTTTTTAAAATAAGAAGCAGTGGGGGTTGTTGCTATTTTTACGGAGACCAGAAAGTCCACTGGAGAATGCAGAGTGGTATTATTTTAAGTGGTGGAAAAAATGATCAGACTCTCCTCCGGGCTGCAGCTTCAGATAAGTTTTGCCCTGAGTTCCCTGGACGTCCGAGGAGCAGGCTAGACATCGACCTGCCAGGCAGGCCCCCTGCTCAGCTGCAGGGCCTTGCTCCCGACCCACCAGACGGCTGCAGGTTACACAGCCCCCCTCGCCATCGCCGGAGCCACTCCACAGAGGAGAGCCGAGAGTGGTTCTTCCCGAGGGTTTGACAGCGGTCCGAGTGCATTCATGTGACGCCGAGACCGTCAGGTCAGAGGAGAGCTACTGGAGCAGGTGTTCACTCTGCACACATGACCGGATATTTACGCTAGCCCTTCAGTCAATGGGTGTGATGTCACATATCTGAGTATCTTATACCCCCGTCAGGTCCTCACGGCTCCTCCCGTTCACAGACCCATCTGTGAGCCACACACTCTCCCTTCGGGGAAACGTCATCTGTGAAGAATCTCCAGGTGAACCTGTGTTTCAGACGCTCCATTGTGGAACGTCCTTGTTTAGAATTTTACCAATGCAGCGTCACTTCCTTATTTTTCTAACGAGGACGTCTTTGCTGTTTGAGTTATTATCTTTTAATTATGTATTAACCCACAGCTGTTTACTCAATGTTATCCTCCTTTGTATACTAAACACCTCTAAAGTGGATTCCTTAGAAAAAAGTTACTAAATACATTTTGTTGTATTCTCTCCTTTGAATTTTTACTAACTTTATTCAGCTGGAAATAATTTCATAAAAGGAAATACAATATATTGCCCATCACAGATCTCTTCCTCACCTCTCTGAGGGGCTGCGTGAAGGAGGTAGGAATTTCATGTCAGAAAGCTGCTGTGGGGACTGGAGCAAGCACAGCGCGTGGCGTGGCCGAACCCAGGCTGCATGCGGGGAGAGTCAGTCAGCAAGTAAAGGAGGGGAGAGGGGGTGACCTGGGCCGTGTCTTCCCCAGAGCAGCTGGGCCCAGGGGGCTGAGGCTGCTCATGGGGGCAGGTTTGGGGAGCCCCAGGTGCCTCTTATCCTGAAACCCTCTGTCGTGTCCAGAGCTACATGAGACGAGGTCACTGCGTCCCCTCTCCTTCGCCCAGGAAGGATTTCTGATAACATCATCATAACTATTGGAGAGCCCACAGTGAATCCGTTTCTCTGTCGGTGGAGGACCAGCCTGGTCCACAGCCCCCAGGTGGTGCCGCAAAATTCACTCCACAGTTAGGAACTGGACGCTCACCTTGTGAATCCACCCTAAACCTGTGAAAACATTGGCGCATTTTCCCCTAAAGAACAAAGGGGCCTACAAGAAAACTATTTTTCTACTCAACACTTCTGACACCAAATGTGTGGATTTCCACACCAAGCATCTCCAGTTCTCTGCGACACAGCGGGGTGTCCTGCGATTCAGTTCAGTTCTGACACCATCTCCCTGGGGTTAGTGCAGACCAAACAGACGAGGGCCCAGCCCCACAAGACTGCACCACTTCAGATGCCAGTCACAGCGTCGGGTCTCAGGTTTCCACACTTCTGTTTGACTCGGGGGTTCCCACGACCCCTCCTCAGGTTGATAATTTGCTACAACGGCTCACAGAACTCAGAGAAACACTTCCTTAGGTTTACTGGTTTATTATAAAGGATCCTAGTGAACAGCCAGATGAAGAGGAACATAGACTGAGGTGCAGAGGGTCCTGAGCGCAGGAGCGTCTGTCCCCGTGGAGCTGGGTTGCGCCCCCTCATGCACGAGGATGTGCCCACCAGTCCAGGAGCCCCCATCCTCCCAGAGTCACCTCGTCAGCATAAACTCAGGTGCGGTTGAAAGGGGCCTATAATGAGCAATAAACCCCATTGCCCAGGGAATTCCGAGGGTTTTAGGAACTCTGTGCCAGGAACCAGGACATAGAGCAAATCCATTTGTCTCATTAATCCCAGCGTCACAGGTAGGGTCATCCTGGTGCACAGAGAGCGAGCTGCCTAACTCTGTGGGTGGCTGCTCCTTCGGGGTCTGTCCCACGGAGGGTCATATTTTAATCCCAAACCTGAAGGAGAAGCAGGTCAACCCACGAATCTGTGACTAGACGAGGATGTCTTAAATCTTTCAGAAACAAAGACAAAGGAAATCACCCAATGGATTACCAGTTTCCCTTGCTCACTCAGTCGATGACGACAACAACAAAATAATTAAAATAACCAATTTCTGACAATCCTGGGCTTTGGTAGCAGCAGGCCGTTTACAGTCTGTTAAAAACGACAGGCCCACACGGAATCACTTATGCTGAGGCCCACGTCACCAAACCTGGAAATGGAACCCTATACCAGTTAGGGAATCACCCGGGCAGTGACTGCTAGTCAGGTAACCGGCCTGATCGCCCCCGCCAGCCCCTAAAGGAAAGTGACTTGTAATAACCAACCTACATTTTGCCTAGAATAACATCCTTGTTCCTCCTCCTTCCTGCCTATAAAAGTCCCATTATGTCCAGCTCCTCAGGGTCGTTTCTACCTGTCAGATAGGACACTGCTCGCTTCATGAATCATTGAATAAAGCCAATAAGATCTTTAAAATTTACTCAGTTGAATTTTTTTAAACAAGTGTCACTAAAACAAAACAACGTATAAGAGCAGGACAAAGGAAGGCACACCAACCAGAAGCTGCCACTGCTCCCTGACCAGAGAAGAAATTCACTTCTTTTCAGACTCCAGAGGGGCCCAAACTCTCAACAAGAACGCCCTGCGGTGGACGGATGCCAGTCCTCACGCAGCCCCAAGGGGTGGAGATTTTTGTGCATTTTGCAGCTCCCCACAGACGAATCCTGGCTCCCCTGCACAGAAGCCCAAATCCATGACTGGCCTCCCTAGGGCTTGGGTCCACGCCGGGCCCACCCAGAAGTGGGCCACGCAGGAGACAGGAGCTTCTTTCGTCCCAACAGCCGGGGCAGAAGCAGTGGGGCTCTAAGGCCTGAGTGGGGCGATTCTGTGGTTCCTGGTCGTGTGGAGAAGGGTTACTCCGGGGACTGAGGGAGGAGCAGAACCTGGCCCTCCTTTCGCTCCCACCAACGAGCCCTTGGGGCTCTCCGCACTGCTTCCTGGTCCCTCCCTGCTTGCCCTGGCTGGGGTGGGTGGTCTCCTGCAGCCAGGAACCGGGAGGGGTGCCCCTGCACCGCCCAGCCCGACCGTGGTGCGGGCAGTGCCTGTATGGGGACAGGCTGATTTGCCTGCACACACGGTGTGTGGTAATCAAAGAAACAGAACCAACGCGGTACTGATCCACTGAACCGGTAACCAAACAACGTTCTTGAGGAAACAGTGACAGCCGTTACTTTCGAGAATGTGCTGAGACAGGCGTTCCTGACGGCCCAAACCGGAGCCTCCTTTGGTAAAGCGATTTAGCCTGTGTGGGTCCTCAGCCCAGTAATTCTACGTTTTCAGGAATCATATTAAGGAAATATTACTTTTTTTCATACAAGTGTAAAAACCAATCTGTTTGGTGTTATATTATTCAAGACAGAGATGCACACGATGTGAATGTCCATCCGCCCGTAGAGACTGGTTCCATGAATTCTGGAGTATCTGTCCAGTGACGTGTATGCGGGCACCAACTTACACTTAAAAATTATTTTGTGAAATGGAAACTATCTTACCACTTAATGTTTTAAATCCAATGCGAAACAGTAGATGCAAACATGTAAGGCACATGGAAAGGGAAGAAAATGGAATAAAAATGCACAGAAGGGTGAACAGTGTTACCTGTAGGTGGTGAATCTACAGGCCTTTCTTTTCTTGTCTACTTGTCACAGTTTTCAAGTTAATTTAAATGCATTTGAGACACTTTCGCGGCCAGGAGTTAAGTACCTATCTCGTCGAGTGTCATGGATACAGGCAGGAGCTGCATGGCCAGCACCGTGGCCACCAGAGGGCACTGAAGGCTCCGGGAACTCGCGGGCTGACCGGTGAGGCCAGCCCTGAGACCTGCCACCCGCAGGGTCAGACTGAAAGGAGCAAGCGTAGGGAGTCAGCACACAGCCCGACCCCAGTGGTGTGCACGGCTTTCCCTCACCGAGAGGCCCCTTCATGGGGCTCAGTGCCGGTGCACAGCTTCCCCTGACCCCTCCCAGAGCCGGACTCTGCACCGCAGCCGGGCGGCCAGCCTCGGGGGCTCTGACCATCCCGCGGGCTCCCTGGGACCAGGACGGAGCCCTGTAGCCAGCTGCCGGCTTTGAGGCCTGCCTCGCCACGGACTGGCCACAAGGCCTTGGGAAAGTCCTTTGTGTGTGCGTGCGGTGCACGCGTGTGTGCACGTGTGTGGAGGTGGAGAGCCTCGAGTGCGTGTGCGCGAGCTTGCGCCTGAGCTTTGTCCACCTGAAATGAGAAGCGTAGCCCCCGCCCCATCGGCTGGGGGAGCGTGAGGTGGCCCCTGCACCAGCACTCAGCACGCCCGGCCCAGCGTGGTGCCATTACTGCAGCGGGCTGTGGGCCCCCACGCTCTGACCTCCAGGGGTCATTGGCAGCTGCCAGTCCAGGTGCGGTGCTTCCCCTCTGTGGAGGACAGAAGCTTCCAGGCACTGGCCCAGCACTCCCAGCTGACCGACTGGACCCTCCGTGGGAAGTGGGCCTGCCTCTGGCCCTGTCCCCTGCCTCTGACAGGTGGCAGTCACCAGGTTTGCTCTGCCACCCCCTTCGCTGGTTCTCCTGTCTGGGAGAGGGTCGTGGGTGCCAGGGGTCCTCAGTCAGTGTCCCCAGGCCTCAAGGTTCAGACACACAGGGTCCCTGGCGGTAGGCAAAGCGGCAGTCAGAGCTGCAGACCGGCAGCAGGCGCCCTGCCAGCACCCTGACCTCGTCCTTCTCCACGTGGTGGGGCAGGAGTCGCCCTCTGTGGCGCCCTCTGTGGGACAGACGCATCCCCCGGCTCATGTTCACGCCCCACGGAGGCAGCGCTCAGCTCTCTCTCTCTCTCTCTCTCTCTCTCTCTCTCTCTGGAAACCCTGCCGTGGGGCTGGCTTCTACCTACCCCAGACTCCTCAGCTCTCTCCAGCTCCAGAGCCGTCAGTGTTCCTTCTCCATATCTTTTCTGAGAAAACATGCCCGTGAGAGACGAACCCATTGCGAGTCGCAGGCTTGTTCCTGGGAAAATTCAACAGGCTTTATGCCCATAGTCTCTTCTCTAGATGTGGTTTTCTTTTCAATGGCTTCGGCAAACGGAGGTTAAACGTTTGGCATGCTCTGAGGGAGCCTTTCTCCCCACTCGCACCCACTGGAGAGGGCCACCCGCAAGATGCTTGGGCCGTCTGACCCTCGCGATGTCCTTCTCCACATGGAGGGGTTTCTTCCCCAGACGCTTGACCCACAAGCCAGAAATGCATCCAACAAAGCTCAGAGAGGAAAAGAGAATCGACTGAAATTACCTCTCGAGCACCTCCCAGCAGTGGAAAGTTTAACTTAAAACCTCCCTGCCTGATGGCAGGGATGGACCTGGGGGACATCACGCTGAGTGAAATGAGCTGGACACAGAAGGACAAATGCCGTGTGATGGCACCTATACAAGGTCCCTGGAGCCGTCACATCTATAGGGACAGAGAGTACACGGTGGTGGCAGGCCTGGGGGAGTTGGTGTTTAACGGGGCAGAGTTTTAGTTTGGGAAGATGAAAGGGTTCTGGAGACGGATGGTGGTGATGGTTGCACAACAGTGTGAATGTACTTAATGCCGCTGAACTGCACACGTAAAAATGGTTAAGATGGTAAATTTTGTGTTCCATGTATTTTACCACAATTTTAAAGGGAGGGAGAGGCCACCACATGGCCCCAGCACTGTTGGACGGGAAGCAGTAAAGGGTGAAGGGACGGCACCCGACAGGAGGAAGGCGGGGAGGCCACCAAGGTCCCTTTCCTGCACGAGTGTTTGGGGACAGCCGAGAGCCTGCAGCCCCCACGTGTGGGACGAGGGGCTGGGCCGCCCAGCCTGGAGGTGGTGTTGAGAAATGTCAAGGGCCCGGTAAAAATAAACACCCTCCGGAACTTCTGCTGCTCCGGGCTGCTTGTTTAACCCTTCTTTCTCCAAGCAGTGCCTCCACACAAACTCTGGGAATACAAACGCAGTTACTGTTATTGATTCGGTTCCTTTGGGTCACTGTGAACAATGTGCTTGACTCTGTACTTGAAGGAACAGGCAGTGCAGGAAATCAGCTTTCTACTTCTTCATTCCTGAGGCCCTCACCGCATCGTCCAGCCTACGCAAAACCCTCCAAGGGACCTGAGAAAACCCTCAGGACGCTTTGTAGAGAAGTTCAAAAACAAAAAAGCAAGCTTCTCACCTTGTTGAGTTTGAACTTTTATAGAACATTTGTTCCAAAGATTACGCAGACTAAGGTACTGTTTCGCCTCCTAAGAAAAACCTCAATGGAGAAAAAAGAAACACGCCGTTGGTAACGCAGCTGACATCATGAGGACCAAACCTCAGCTGCAGAAGGAAGGAAATCCAGGAAAATCCTCAGCTAAAACACCCCAACTCACGCATGGACGCAAGCGACACCACTTCCGATGAGATGCACACGCGTCTATGGGTGATCGCGGACTCAGCAGAGTTGGGGCATCTTTAGTGAGAAATCACCACCCAACACTGATCACTCTTGATATAAGCACCACAGAGAAAGATGGAAGCTGTGGTAACCAGCAGAGGCACCCATACGGTCAAGCCCTGTGCGTGCCCCATTTGTAACACCGGTCATTGACACTGGCATTATGGGGCACACTCAAAGACACCCCACGAGAGGCAAATGTCATGAAATAGGACAAATCGTCACTTACAGAGTGGAGCAGGTGAATCTTCCAGGGCAGGGTGAGGTTGGGAGCCGCTGCACTAGGACTCTCCCTTTCCTAGGTGCAGTCTGACGTGGTTCTCAGAGCTTCGCCTTGTACTGCACAGGCACGGACCAGAGAGCTGCTGGAAGGCCCAACAATCTCAGAATTTCTTCTGTGACATTTGCCAGGCTGATCTCTGCTTTGACGGGTTGGAGTTCGTATTTAAACAGCTCACAAATAACATCCTTCTGCTTCGACATGCCGTCATCACCAAAATGCCTTTAATTACAACTTAGTCGCAGGTGCACTGAGCTACTCACAGTCCTTCCTGCCTCTGAGAACGTACATCTAAGGACACCTCCAGGTGACCAAGCACCGACACTGTACTGTGGCCTTTAAAAAGGAGAAGGCAATGAGAGCAGACAGTGGGATGGGCATCTCCTGTGCACTTTTCCATGTGTTTGAAATATTTCGTAATTAATTTTTAATCTTAAGAGGAAAGCATCTGGACTGTTTTATCATCGAGTGGTAGCCATTTAAGAGACAAACACATTTTGGGTTTTTAAATGTTTTACAGTCTCAGGATGAACTGGGTGGTGGTGGGAGGACAGGAGTACCAACACCACGCACTTACTGGAGGGCTTTTTGTCTTGACGCACGTCATGAGATTCTCCTCTTGGGGCCCTGGAGCCAGAAAGAAAGCACTTCTGTGGGGACACGGCAACAGGGAGCCACACAGGACCAGCTCGAGGCCTCACCGTGTGACCTTGGGACTTACTCACCTTGACCTTGGGACTCACCTTGACCTCAGGCACTAGCTCAGACCTTGGGCACTTCCTCACTGCGTCCCCTTGGGCGCGTTGCTGAACCTCTTTAGGCCTCGATTTCATCGTCGTCCGTAAGACGAGATTCATACCACACACACGGAGTAGCTGCGGGGACTAAGTCACATAGGCACGTCCCCTCCTCTCTCTGGAGATCGCCACCCCTCTACCTCAAGTTGACCACAGGGCCCTGCACTCTGACCCCCGTCTACTACTCAGGTGCGAACCTGAGACTCGGGCTGGGCCAGCCACATTCTCTCCCGGAATTTGTCATTGGGGTTAGAGCCTCTGAGAGCCTCTCGCTGGTGCTGGAGCTGCCGTGTAACGGCAGCCTTGTGTTTGCACAGCCAGCAAAGACAGCTGGTCTGTCTGAGCTGGCAAGAGCAGAATGGAGAGGGTGCAGATATAGGGGAACAGCAGAGGGGCCCCACTGGGTCTCCAGCCCGAGTCCTGGATGTTTCCTGCATGGACTCCATGGGACCCTGTGGATCCCTCTAATGCATCCCTCTGCCATCCTCACTGGAAGCTTCCCCTTTATACCGACGCGGCCTTGAGCTGGTTTCCAGTGTTCCTACAACACAAGTAAGACAGACCCTCCTGGTCCAGTCTCAAAGTCTTTCACAGCACAGTGTTGTCCGAAAGGAAACAATCCGGGCCCCTGAAGCCTTGAGGACCACAGCAAGCGTCTCCCGACACTCCTGAAGAAGGCAGGTGGACCACATGTGCAACACACAGAAGCTTCCCACAAATCCCTTTGGACGCCCTGTCACCCCAGCTGCTGCTCCCCTCCAAGATCTCCCCCTCCCGCCCCAACTTCGCAAGCTGTTGTCACCACCCACAACCGTTCATGAAGCTTCGATGAGCAGGCTGAGTGACGCTGACACAGACAGAGCCACCCTCAGGTTTGGGGATGCTGGGCTCCCTAGGAAACACCAGGTCCCTCGGCCACCTCGGCGCGGGCGGCTCCTCTGAGACCTCTCAGCTCCTTCTCGAAGGCAGAGCCAAAACCAAGAACAGCTGAAATCCCCTCAGGCTGCTGGCACTGGGAGTGCAGTGAGACGAGGCCGAGGTTGTGAGTCTCCACTTTCACATTTACGACACGCGCCCACGAGGACCGATTCTTGTACTGATGCTCGAGTCCTAGGGCCACACGGGATCTTGAAAGAGAACTTCCAGAAACACAGCAAGGATTACTCCCAGCAGCACATCTCGTTCCCTTCCATCTGTCCTTCTAACTCGTGACCCTGCACACGATGGATTATTTCTGGCCATGCATCGTCAGAGCCCCTGCAAATATCCCGAGTCAAAGGTCTGCTGTGAGAGAAAGCGTACTCTCATTTAAAATCGTTCCACGGCCTTCAGTTAAGCACACGAATAAGCAGAAGTGGATAAAGGAGGATGGGGCAGAGGCAGAAGGGCCCGAGGCCCCCGGTCGGGTGAGGCCCTCACTCGGACTACAGGTCGTCCTAGCTGGTCTGTGCTGTTCTGAGAGCTGTGGCAGAGATGGCTGTCCTGAGTCCAGGATCCCCATCCCTCCCACGGTGTAATGTTGGGGCTGGAAGCAGCGCCCAGTCAGGGTCACCATTCCCACAGCCCCTGTGCTTCCAGGCCGTGTGACGAGCTCTGCCCAGCAGGATGCGAGCAGAAGTCATACATGTCACTCCTGGACCGACGTGGTTAGGGAGCAGGCACCTTCGTCACCCGCGCTTCCCCATGCACCACCCAAAAGCCTCATGGGACGGTGGAGCCACAGGTGCAAGGGGCCTGCGTCCCTGAGTCGGGTGTGGAAGCTAGATTCTAACTGATGCTAATGGCTTTTGGATCATAAGTATTTGTTGACCCCTTGTCCACGGCCACCAAAGAGCCTTGGTTGACATGAGGTCCTGCCGTGTTGGTGGTGCAGGTATCTCTTTCAGAAAGAAGCTCTCGTCCTGAAGCTCCAGAGGGAGACGGTGTGGCCGGAAAGGCTTCCTGTGCAACCAGTCAATGGAGAGGAATCAACTCGCCAGCTGGGTACTGCACACTCAGAACACAGTCCCTCCCTCCCTCTCTGTCCCCGACAACCAACGTCCCAGGTTATCGAACCTTCTGTCTTTTCCCCACTGATCTGCAATTTTTGTCATTAATCAAGTTTCCAGATATTCTTGGGTCAGTCTCTGGATCTCTATTTTGTTCCATTGGTGCCCTGGGTTGAACAGACAATTCATGTCCCAACAATTCATGTCACCCCAGAGCCTCATGTTGTGACCTTATTTGGAAATAAGGTCTTTGCAGATTTAATTAGTTAAGAACAGGTCATCCTGGATTAGGGTAGGCCCTGATCCAATGACTGGTGTCCTTATAAGAAGAGGAGGCACACAGAGGGAAGAAGTCCATGTGACCACAAAGGCAGAGACTGGAGTGACGCATCCACCAGCTACAGAATGCCGAGGAGTGCCATGGCCACAGAAGCAGGAAGAGGTGCGAAGGACCCTCCTCAACAGGTTTCAGAAGGAACACGGCCCTGCCGACACCTTGATCTTGGACGTCTGGCCTCCAGAACCTCTTCTCTCCAGTGAGAGAAGAGGGTTCGGCTGTTTAGGCCGCCCAGTCTCTGGTGCTTTGTTATGGCAGCCACAGGAAACTAACTCAGCGGGTCGGTTACTCTGTCCTCATGGCAATGCCACCGCCTGAATTATTATACCTTACCTATGATGAGTCTTGATGTCCGCTGGGAAGCTGTCCTTCACTTTGCTCTTCCCGGCCCTTCATTCTTTGCATAGACTCAGATCTACTGATAAAACACTGCCATTCATGGGGCCTGCCCGGTGGTGCAAGTGATTAAGTGTGCACGATCCACTTCGGCGACCCCAGGTTCGCAGGTTTGGACCCCTTGATGGACTGCTTGTCAAGCCATGCTGTGGCGGCATCTCATACAAAGTAGAAGAAGATGGGCACGGATGTTAGCCCAGGGCCAATCTTCCTCAGCAAAAAAAAAAGTGGAGGCTTGGCAACGGATGCTAGCTCAGGGCTGATCTTCCTCACAAAAAACAAAAAACACTGCCATTCACATTTTCATGTTTTAAAAACTGGAGATAAAATGTATGTAGTGAAGGGCAGAGATCTCAGTGTAGTGAGCTCTGGCACTAGAAGACCTGTCAAGAGGGGCACAGTTCCTTTGTCGTCACTTCACACATCTCCACCCCCGGGCAGCTACAGCTCCTGTGTCAGTCACCATCTATCCGATTCTCTCATTCTTGGATGTCACATAAGCAAACTCTACACTGCATTCTCTTTTGGGTTTCGCTTTTTTTACTTATCAGGATATAATCAATTCTGAATTTTAATTTAGGCACATTGAATGGAGTTCTTCCAAAAACATTTATTCTTGGTCTTAGCGGTGGTAGAAACGGCAAGATTGGTCACTGAGTGAGTGTAGGTTGAGGATTCAAGAACGGCTCCAACGTTGCATAGAATGAGAGTCCATTAAAAAGAGTGTGTATGCGTTGCAAGTGCATGTGTGTGCATGTATGGTGTGTGCATGTGTGTGTACATTCATGTGGTGTGTGTGTGTGTGCGAGGTCTGTGTGTGCGAGGTGTGTGCACATGTGTGGTGTGCACACATGTGTGTGCATGTGCAGGCGTGTGCACACGTGTGCACTGTGTGGCATGTGCGTGTGTGCGCTGTGTGGTGTGTGCATGTGTGTGGTGTGTGCGCACGTGTGGTGTGCACATGTGTGTGTGGTGTGTATGTGTGTGCACCTGTGTGGTGTGTGTGTGCATGTGTGTGTGGTGTGTGCGTGTGTGTGGTGTGTGTGTGCACACATGTGCATGCTGTTCTATTTTCTGCACAGCACAGAAAGTCTGGAGAGAATATATACACAGAAGTCTAATCCGTCGGAGACCCTGGAAAATGGGAGTGAGAGAGAGTGCTGAGGATTACCTTCCCTCTTTGCCTCAATTCTGTATGATTTCCATTCCTTCCGGCAGGCATTTATAACGTCCTAATAATGTATTTTTGAGGGGTGAGCCCCAGGTCTCTGGCTTGGGCAGAGAGGTGAACTGGCGGTGCCGAGGCTGGGGGCTGTGAGAGGAGCACAGGGCCTGGCAAGTGAGCTCATGCTACTGTGGCGAGTTGGGGGTGCCCTCTGGGCATCTCGGTGGGAATGTCCAGATGGCTGAAGCACAGGTGAGAGGTCGGAAAAGGGGTGGGAGCTGGGGGCAGAGGTTTGGGGGTCAGCGGTTGTTTCAGGAAAAGAGCTGCTCCGCACTCAGGAGATTGCAGCAGGGGCCTGGCCCCCCGGGGACGTGAGTCTGCTCCTCCCAACGAGGCTGGCCTGTCTGTGGGGAGCACCTGAGGGCGGTGTTAAAGATCCCCAAGCCTGCACCTCAGCCTAACGACAAAATTAACAGCCACATCTCCTCCCAGCCCAGAAGACCTCGCCACAAATGTTTTATTACTGAACGTCTTATTCAATATTTTGTTATTGAACAAGCACTAAGCCAGAACAGGGTGCACACCGCAGGCAGCCTGCTAAGTGATTTCGAGGACAGAAAGAACTGCACCGTCTGTGTGGTCCCCGGTGCCCCCTACACATACGTGCCCGTTGTCTTTGCCCAAAGGAGAAACGAAACTCCTGCCTTTTCAACCAGAGGAAGTTGCATCTTGCAGACAAGTCCCTGGGCTCCAGTCCCCAGACAGGGGGACTCTCCTCCGAGGTCTCATTTCAAAGATACGCTGCAGGCCCAAAAGCCGTCCTGGATGTAAACTTGTCTAGAGGCTCGGCCAGCTCTTAGAAAGCTTTACAAACACCTCACAGAGGGAGGAAACGTAGGTTTTCTAAAGGAAATGCTGACGAGGAGGAGGGCGTTCTCGCTCCCTCTTTCTAGGAAAAATTTCTAGGTAAAATTTTAAATTAAAATTTATTTTTTAGGGGCCGGCCCGATGGCGTGCCAGATAAGCTCTTGCATCTGCTTCGGCGCCCGGGGGTTCACCGGTTCGGATCCTGGGCTCGGACCTACTCCCCACTCATCAAGCCATGCTGAGGCAGCATGCCACATAGAAGAGCTGCAACTCTACAACCATGATACACAACTACGTCCTGGGGCTTTGGGGAGAAAAAAGAGGAAGAGGAAGATTGGCAACAGATGTTAGCCCAGGGCCAATCGTCCTCAAAAAAAAAAAAAAATTTATTTTTTTACCCTGACAGTAACCATAGTGGTCTTGAATAAATTTGGTTGACCGACTGATTGAACAAAGAAATCCCTTAGAAGTTTGTGCTGTTGGGTTTGAACACAATTTTGACACAACCCTAACTCCAGCTTGGAGTACTTATTTATTTTTAATATATATATATATATTTTTTTGGTGAGGAAGATCAGCCCTGAGCTAACATTTGTTGCCAATCCTCCTCTTTTTTCTGAGGAAGACTGGCCCTGAGCTAACATCCGTGCCCCTCTTCCCCTATCTCGTATGTGGGACGCCACCACAGCATGGCCTGACAAGCGGTGCATAGGTCCACATCTGGGATTCGAACCTGAGAACCCTCGGCCACCAAAGCAGAGCGTGTGAACTTAACTGTTACGCCACTGGGCTGGCCCCTTGAGTATTTATTTTAAAGTTAATATTCTAAAGACTGGGTTCCTAGTCTAGACCGGTGATATTTATATTCAAAACATTTCCCACCAGCCTTGGGGGGCCCCACGCCTCCCCACTTCTCTAGTAAGTCCCCAAGGCTCTGCCCTGAAGTCGGGGTCAGAGTGGGACCTCTTTTCATCTAAGGCGAAGGGCACTGTCGACTTCTGGAGGGTGACAGAGGCAGGTCAGGGCTCAGGCTGTTAGAAGATGTCACAGGAAATAGCCCAGGAACAAAGGACCTTATTGTGCTTCCTGATGAAGAGCCTCTTTAAGAAAATTCTCAAGGAAAAAGATCTTCTCACCTCTTGTTTAAAGAAATCTGGGTCACCAGGGCTTCGTGCACTTGCAGGATAGGACTGCCAGCTAAAACACAGGATGCCAGTCACTCTGTGGGCAGAGTGAGTGTGCCCCAGGCTGGGTGCCCGGAGCTGTGTCTGTATTTGGTGGATCTGTCGGCCCTGGTTCAGGTGTAGGAAGTGGGTTTCTCTGGATGCTTTCATGTAGGAATCTGGGACATTTTTTCTTTTTATTATTGCTCCTAAGTTCCAAAGTTGAGAGTGTGGCTATTTTTCAACAGTAGAAATATTTTTGAAAGTGACTGCATTTGGAGACGGGCCTTTAAAGAGGTGATTAAGTTAAAATGCGGTCACAAAGGTGGGCCCTAATCCAGTATGACTGCAGTCCCTATAAGAAGAGATTAGGACACAGACACGCACACAGGGACGACCACGTGAGGACACAGTAGGGAGACGGCGTCAGGAGAGAGGCCTCAGCAGAAACCAGCCCGCGCACACCTGGATCTGGGACTTCCAGCCTCCAGGACTGGGAGACCACCGATGTCTGCTGTCTAAGCTGCCCAGGCTGTAATGGAGGCCCGAGCCAAATAATACGATAGTAAAACTCGGGGGTTCTGTTACAAGCAGAAGAAGAGGGGCAGCTGCAGTGTGACGCCTGCCCTGCCCCGGTCCTGCTGCCCTCCCCAGGGCCTGTCTGTCGGGTGGTGCATCGGGGGCGGAGGCCTCTCCCCAGTTCTCTGCAGTGTAGACCCCCCCAACTCCATCATTCCAGACTCTGAGCACACACCACCTGCCCAGAGAGAAGTACCTGCCCCCTTCCCTCCCACACTGAGTCATTCCTACAGAACCTTATCAGGGTTATTATTACACAACATCATGTTGTATCACAGGATTTTTTCTTAAAAAAATGTTCATTTTTATCTTATTATAAAAGTAGAACTTGCTTATGGCTAACACTCCTATAAAACTGTCTCCAGAGCCAAATGGTGAGCTTCTTGCAATGCCCAGAGCCTGCAAGATACCTGACGCTCAAACTCGGCATGGAAGGACCAGGAGGCAAAACAAGCCGAGAGCCTGATTTATGAGCTCTGTGGCTTCACCATCAGGCCCTGTTTGCACAGGTCTCGAGCAGCGTAATCCCCTCCAGGGTCCTCTCCCTCCCAGAGCAGGAAGACTGCACCCGCCATCTCCGAAGCCTGTTCTTCTTCTTCAAAGGAGCTGTAGCACAGGTGGGGCGTGGACCCCCTCTCAGAGGACAGTCGCCTGAGGCACCTAAGTCTGGGAGGGTCCCCACAGGAACACAGAACACCGGCGTTCACCGAGCACAGTCTGAACGCCAGGCCAGGCCCTCAGTCTCCCTGAGTCCTGTGCGAGAGGGGACAGGACCCGGCCAGGTCACACACCCAGGAACGGGGGAGCCGAGGCTGGCACCCACACGGCCCCAAGGCCCCAAGCGCTCACCCACGGCAGTCTTGGGGTGGGTGGCCTTCCCCAAGAGAAAGGCCCACGCAGGGCGACCACATGGCCTGGTGTTCCTGGGACAGTTACGGTTGTCGCCTGTGGTCCCTGCACAACAATTTCACTCGAGTGCCCCAGCCGGGACCTACAAGGCAAAGACAGGGCAGGAGGGGAAGGAACGGCTGTTGTTTGATGACACCCCTTCAGAGCTAGGCCTCCCACAGGTGCTCCAGGTGGGCGCCCCCTCTGATTCAGGAGGTGGGCATCTTGTGGGGTCACTGGAACCTCATAATAGTCTCCCCACATCGGTCATGCTTGTGTCCCCACCCAGCTCCTTAATCCCTTACTAATAACCTCTGCATGTGTCCCTGCTTTCTGGGGAGGGCGGAGCAGATTGCCTCTAAGGACCCTCTGGCAGGAGGGGTATGTTCTGTGCACATAAATCCCCACAGTCCCAACAGGCCGCAAGGCTGGGTGCTGGCCCAGCCCCAGGCGTGGGGCGCAGGCGCACAGTGGGTTGGCTGGGGGCCAAAGTCCCCATGGGGCTCGAGGCAGTGGGTCAGCTCTAAGGACCTTGAGTTGCCGGCCCCTCCAGCCCAGTGGGGGAGGGCATCGCTCCTTTACCTTTAAATAACTTATTACGGGAATTTTCAGACAGACAGAAAAATCCCTCCATGTACCCAATACCCATCTTCTGTGATTCTGCCTTTTCTCCACCTACCCTCGCCCTGGTTTCCCTCGCTGGAGCACTTTCAAGGCCGACTGCAGGCTTCACATCACTACACCCACAAATACTCTTCTTTGTCAAATAAAGAATAAATCTGGACTAAGTACTTTATTCGAAAGGATGATTGCAGGTGTTGGGGGGGAACTATTGCCATAGTGAGAATTCTGACCATCGGGTCTGGAAACTTCTCAAGACCCAGGCCCAAAGAGGTTTTCTTTAACCAGAGGAGAAAACCAGGTGAGGAGGAGCCAGGTGTGGAGACGGGGACAGGACGGCAGACAGAGCAGGTGCACCCAGGCCGGTGGGGGCTCTGCTGGCTCGTGCTGAGGGGCCAGGGGAGGAGAGAAGCCAAACCAAAGTGTGCTGGACAAGGAGTCTGTTCTGACTGGTTGGTGGGGACGACCGTCCGGCTCAGCACCAATGAGGCCAAGAAGGGACTGTGGAGGGGCTGTGTCTGGCATGTCAGATAAACAGGGGCCCTGGGTCTCATCTAAGTCACAGGCGGCAGAGCGAGTGTTCTCTGTGGTGAGCTGTTTTCCACAACACAAAGTGGGGGTGGGGGTGTTTCCAGCATCACGGGGCTCAGAAGAGTTCAACAGTGTCGGTTTCCATTAAAAACATGTATACAGGGGCCGGCCCCGTGGCTTAGCGGTTAAGTGTGCGTGCTCTGCTACTGGCGGTCCGGGTTTGGATCCCAGGCGCACCACGCACCGCTTCTCCTGCCATGCTGAGGCCACGTCCCACATGCAGCAACTAGAAGGATGTGCAGCTATGACATACAACTATCTACTGGGGCTTTGGGGGGAAAAAAAAAAGGAGGAGGATTGGCATGGATGTTAGCTCAGGGCTGATCTTCCTCACGCACACCCACAAAAAAAACATATATACACACACATGTCCACACACACACACGTCCACACACACACACATCAAATACGGGCTTAACAACGTCCCCTCAGTATCCTTAACTCCCCAGAGCACGGGTGCGACGCTCCTGAACCTCGCCCACACCCGGTACCTGTGACATTTCTTCCCCGTCGCCAGCAGCACCTTCACTCCTGGTTTTGGCCACGCACAGCATCTGGTTGTCACCTCTCTTGAGCCTCTTTCATTGGTGATGGCCGCCCCTCTAGCCCTCTGTTGAACACCGGGTCACACTGTTGTGTAGAGGGGCGCCCCAGAACTCTGAGAGCGCTCCTAACCTTCAAACGGCAGCAGCTCTTACAGTCCAGCAATGAGAACGGGGTCCCTGCAGGAAGAGGGGCATCCTTTGGGTGGTGACTCAAGGCGAGGCTGGGGGTGGCCGAGAGCCCCTCAGGCCTCTCAGTGCAGCTCCCCAGATGAGCCGGGTCCCGGCGCAGTCTCCTCACACAGCTCCCCAGATGAGCCGGGTCCCGGCGCAGTCTCCTCACACAGCTCCCCAGATGAGCCGGGTCCCGGCGCAGTCTCCTCACACAGCTCCCCAGATGAGCCGGGTCCCGGCGCAGTCTCCTCACACAGCTCCCCAGATGAGCCGGGTCCCGGCGCAGTCTCCTCACACAGCTCCCCAGATGAGCCGGGTCCCGGCGCAGTCTCCTCACACAGCTCCCCAGATGAGCCGGGTCCCGGCGCAGTCTCCTCACACAGCTCCCCAGATGAGCCGGGTCCCGGCGCAGTCTCCTCACACAGCTCCCCAGATGAGCCGGGTCCCGGCGCAGTCTCCTCACACAGCTCCCCAGATGAGCCGGGTCCCGGCGCAGTCTCCTCACACAGCTCCCCAGATGAGCCGGGTCCCGGCGCAGTCTCCTCACACAGCTCCCCAGATGAGCCGGGTCCCGGCGCAGTCTCCTCACACAGCGGACGACAGCAGCCACTGCGGGGCCCAGAAGCTTAGTGCTGAAAGCAGGTTCATCGCACAGCCTTATGGGAGCGCAGGCTGCGAGCTCGCTCCGGGCAGTGTGTGCACACTTCAGTTTCCTTCCTCAGGATGTGCTCTGCCCCTCGTGGACAATCATGGCGGCCAGCTTTGAGGACAAGGAGTCTGGCCAGTGAAGGTGCCCAGGAAACTCCAGGCACGGGGCATTTGGAGGCGGGTGGCAGTGCTCCGAGGACACGGGGGTCCGGCAGTCTCCTGTTCCTAAGTGGAGAGCTTGGGCAGATGCTGGGGGTGGGGACAGACTGGGGATGGGGGCCCAGCAGCCCTTAAACTGCCCGAGGCCTTTCTAGCTTCACTGCCCTCTGTCGGAGGACCTTCCTTGCCTGCCAGGCCCAGGCCTTTCTCTCTGGGTCTGTCCCTCCTCTCTTCCCGGAGGAAGGCCTGCTCTTGTCTAACTTGTTCCTGACACCGAATGATCCCACTCGAGTCTCATCTGGCCCTAAAACACACTTGGCCATGGTTGGCCACCACAGTCAAGTCCAACTGCAGGGACCTCTGTGAGGCAGCGGGTGAGAGGGGAATGGAATCCTACTGGCCACCAGGAAAAGGGCCAGACTTACCAACAGAGGGGCCTTGAACAAGCGTCTGCAAAACAGCCAGGCGGGAGGTGGCAGAGCTGTGCTAACAGGGCTGGAAGCCAGGGTGGTTTGGGGGTGCAAGAAGCTGAGCGCAAGAGAAGGGGGGGCAGGAGTAGGAGTGTGGAACCTGCTCATAGAAATCGTGGGAGGAAGTAGGAAATGGGGTTTGGGCCCCAAAGGAAGGTCAGGATGGGAGGGAGCCCAGGGTCATCTGCTTCGACTGGTGGCAGCTCCATGTAGAGGGGAGAGAGAGCGGCAGAGCGAGAGACCCGGGAGAGCCGGGGGCTGCGTGCTTGCTTTGTTCTACAAGACCAGCGGAGGTGGAGCAGCGTGGGCCACAGGACCACCGGGCGCTGGTGTAAGGATAAGTCACCCTCTCTGTGGGCTTGAGTCTGCAGAAGAAAGGACTCTTGTTGGGAATGTGCCAAGCAGGTGGGGGCGCAGATCAGGGGTCTTAGAAAGGGACACTGTGTCTTTCAAAAGCAAAACCCTGTGAACCAAGCTGAAGGCCTGTGTTTTCCCAGAACAGGCCAGCTCGGAGCACTGGTGAGGCCAGCTCGGAGCACTGGTGAAGCCAGCATTTGGGGTGATGCTGGGTCGAGCACTGGATTTCCTGAAGTCTTCCAAAAGGGTTTGGAGAAGCGTGCAGACAGACAGACAGACGTCCCAGTTTAGCGGCAGTGTGTTCCACAAATCACTTTCCAGGCTCCTTGTTCAGCCCTCAGACGGAACATTCTTGAGGAACCAACGTTAAGTGCCCACATGGGTTCACAGAAACCCTGGGAGACTTTAGGGTATGCTGACAATATTATTTCCACCACATCTGGCCATGGTTATAGGTACTTTTCATGAGAAAGTGCATCAGGAGTCCCAGAAAGACGTTCTCCTCAAAGGGGCCTGGCCACGGGTGGAGTGGGCTCCGGGGCACAGCACGTAATCACGTGGCCTTTAGGGAGAAGGTGTCTTTCTGATGTCTGCTGTTCTGAACCCATCTTTAAAAAAGGACGCTTTGGAGGTGGAGGGCTGAGGCTACAAAGCACTTTAAATCTTAAAGAATCTTAAATCCCTTTATCTCACCACATTTCCTAAACAAACTCAAAACACAGTTTTGGCAAAGTTTCCATGGCCCCCAGGATACGAACAGCAGTTCAGACGTGGTTTTCAGGCCACATACTGAAGTCTCAGGACAGTGTAACGGGAACTGGGACCAGAGAAGACCCTGTCCCAGCCCAGGGCTGCCCTGGAGCATCGGGAGGAACCGATGCGCTCTGTTTCCGCGGTGCCGCCTCCCGAGGCAGAGGCACACGGAGCTGCGGGGTCACAGCACCGCTCAGCTGGGAGAGCGCCCGGCTGACTCTCGCTCCCAGGATTCCGAACACGAGTGTTTGGGAAGAGGCAGCCGAGGAGCCCCGCTTCTGCCCCTGAGGAGGAGCAGACGCCTGAGCTGGTAACCCCGAGGCGGCCCGGATGGCGGTCCCCCAGGGCGGCCCCTCCATCCGCGGGCGTAGCAGCCACAGCCCGCGCTCCGGGCGCCGCGCTCCGGGCCCCTGCAGTTTTCCAAGGCCTGGCTGGGTGGAGGGCCGGGTCTGGTCGGGCAGGCAGGAAGCAAAGGGCAGGTTCCCTCGGTGGGCGCGGAGCTACCATCATCTAATCTCCGTGTGGTTCTTAGGTCGGAAGGAGAGCAAATAAAAAACAAGACTTGCTCTTTTTCTGCATAAAGAAAAAAATAGGGGTCATAGGTCAGAATTCTGGCCTTTGGACCTGCTGGGCACTGAGGTTTGAAGGAATCTTGAAAGAATGCAAACCGGATTTACCTCCTCCAACCTTTGCTCTGGACCGTGCGCCCTGGGGGGGTGATGAGCAGCGCGCCCCCCATCCCGCCCCCGGATCTCGCCCCCATCCCGCCCCCGGGTCTCCTCCATCCCCACCCCGGGTCCCCCATCTTGCTCCCAGGGTCCCCCATCCGCCTCCGGGCCTCCAGATCCCGCCCTCGGGCCGATCCCCCGGCTCCCGGGCACCCCCGCCCCCATCCCACGCCCCGCCCTCGCGGGCGCTCCCGCAGCTCAGGGCGCCGCGCTGGAGGGGGGCCGCAGGAGCAGGTGCAGCCCCGCCCCGCCACGGTGTCCTCCTGGGCCCCTCCCTCACCCTCCCCTCTTCTCCCCCTCCCCGCCCCTCCCTCCCTCTCCTCCTCCCACCCTCCCCAGCACCACCCCTGCCCCTCCCCCTCCCCGCCCGCCGCCCGCCGCCCGCCGCCCGCCGCCCGGCGGAAGGACTCGAGCGGCGCGCGGTCCGGACAGGCGGACTTGACCCCCGGCCCGGACAGGCGGACTTGACCCCCGGCCTGGGCCCCGCGGTCCCGGCGGCTCCGGGCGACCCGCACCGCATGGAGCCCGCGGAGCGCGCGCAGGCGGCGCGGGACCGCGTCCCCAGGTGGGCGCGCAGGGCCAGGCCCAGGGGCCGGGCGCCCCTCACCCAGCCTGGGGGTGCGGGGTGGGAGTTTGGGGGCATGGGGGAAGCCGGCGCCTGCGCGCGCCGCTGGGCTGGGGGCCGCCCCCGCCGCGCTCGGCCCGGGTCCCCTTCTGCGCCCAGGGAGGGACTGGGCGCGCTCCCCGCGGGGTCGGTCACGGTTCCCGACAGGCCGCAGCCCCCACGCGGGTTCACGGCCTCCTCCCCGCGGGGACCCGGGGGACAGAGCAGGGCTGGGGACAGAGGGGGGCAGGGGAACTCGAGGGCATGACCTGGGGGCAGAGCAGGGCCGGGGACAGAGCAGGGCCGGGGGACAGGGCAGGCTGGGGGACCCGGGGGCAAGACCCGGGGATAGAGCAGGGCCGGGGACAGGGCAGGGCCGCGGGATAGGGCAGGGCAGAGGGCAGAGCGGGGCGGGGAACTTGGGGGCAGGGCAGGGGGCAGAGCAGAGCAGGGTACCTGGGGGCAGGGCCGGGGGCAGAGCAGGGCAGGGGGCAGAGCAGGGCAGAGGACCTGGGGGCAGGGCCCCGGGGCAGAGCAGGGCTGGGGACAGGGCAGGGCAGGGGGCAGAGCAGGGCAGGGGACCTGGGGGCAGGGCCGGGGGCAGAGCAGGGCTGGGGACAGGGCAGGACCCAAGCAGGACCTGCAGGCCGGGCCCTCTGTGCCACAGGTCGTGCTGCTCCGTGGAACTTTATTCTGGGGCTTTTCTTCTCTGTTGTAGGCTTGATCCCTACGGGTTTGAAAGGCCTGAAGACTTTGATTATGCAGCTTATGAAGAATTTTTTTCCACCTATCTGGTGATCCTGACTCGAAGAGCAATCAAATGGTCTAAACTTCTAAAGGGAAGTAGCCGGGTGCAGACAAGTATGACAGGTGAGCTCAGAGCTTGATCCACCCCGCCCTCGGCAAACACGGAGAGAAGCTCAGGGAGGAGAGTTCCAGTCCTTAGGCCCTTCCCCCCGGGGGCTGCCCTGAGCCTGGCCCCGGTATCTTTGGGGCAGTGCCAGGGGCCGGAGGTTACCAGGCGAGTGCTCGCCTGTGCAGGTGCACAGCTGAGGCTCGAAGCTTTGAGTTCAGCTGGAACTCTCCCTGTGAAGGTGCAGGGCGTCCTTTCTTCCCTTTGAGATGGGGCCTGCTTGCCAGGTAGCAATGGGGACCGAGGCCCCCTTTCCAGAGAAACTGACTTCCTGCTCCTCAGGTGAGCTGGGCCGGGGTCTCTGCTTGTCCCTCCTGTGACAAAGCCCTCCCTGAGTCCCCAGAGTGAAAACCAGAGTCCTGCCCGGACCCTCTCCTCTCTGTCCCAGCCCCACCTCCCTCGCCCAGTCTTGACTCGATGCCACCCCCTGAGGCTGGAATGCACCTCCCTCCTGTCACACCACACACAGGTCCACACCCTTCCTACCCTCCTGCTGATTTGCTCCTCCTCTAGGTCCACTGCACTGCGGATCTGATTATTTTATCCTCCGTTTCCCCTGCTGGCATCCAGGATCCCTCCCTGCTGGCAGGGATTGGCCAGGGTGATTGCCTCGTGTTTGTCAAGTGAATGAATGAAGTGTTTGCCTGCAGTGTTCCCCACCCTGCAGAGACAGACGGACAGATGGCCAGTGCCTCTGGGCAGGTGGTGAGGGCGTTGGTAGGCGTGTGCCGGGAGCTGAGGGACTCAGATCCATGAGGCATAGGGGCGTATGGGGAGGCTTCCTGAAATAAGATATGAACAACGGTGAGGGGTGAGGCCAGGGGTCAGCTGCAGGAGATGGAACTGTGTGAGCGGAGTATGAGGGCCGTGGAGAGCCAGGCCGGAGACGGAGCAGGGACCCTGCCCCAGGACACAGGTGGGCTGCATCTTGCGACCAGGATGAGAGAAGCCCCCAAGGAAAGGGTTTTTAAGCAAGGGGCTGACGAGATCAATTTTTGCCTTTAAAGGAGCGAGTGAGTAGGGACCAGACAGCCCCCGGCACAGTAGATGCCTGGGAAATAGTTGGATTGAAGGAGAGGGCTGGGTGGAGGCTGGCCCATCTGAAACTGGCCGTCTGACGGGGGTCAGAGCCGAAGGAGGCTGTCCCTCGACGCTGGACCCTGACGCGGGCCTCTCCCTTGACCGAGCTCCCTCCTCAAGGCTGTACAATGAGAAGTGTTAGTAACAAGACGGGTAAACTAGCATTTCATAAAACTAGCTGCAAGGACCTCAGAGGGTGTCCTGTGCTGCTTTGCAGCCCCCCGGAGCCAGTATCCAGTGTACCCCCAGGAATCCTGTGCTGATGTCCCTCCCTGCGTCACCTCTGTGTTAACATGTCTCCAGCAGCACATCTGCCTTTAGTTTTTCCTTTTGACTTATTTTTACAAGTTGACTGGGTCTGATTATTTCCAAAAGTTACATAGCAGTATATGAGGATAAACATAACTTATGCACGTGGTAAAACATCTGAATCATACTGGAAGACGTAAGTGACACTGAGTTTCTCTCCCGCCCCAGGCCGCAGTCTCCCACAGAGGTGCCCACAGGTGACTCTGCTGACGTCTCCCCCAGGAGCAGGGTGCACACACACATGCACACACACGTATACAAATGCAGCAGCTGCACCCACGGGCCTGCAGTTTGCTCTTACTGCAGGAGAAGGCCTCGTGTCCAGCATGGCTAGCTCTGGACTGCTGACCCAGAGGTCATTTAAAACAGAGTCACTACAAGATGTGCGTCTGTGTGTAAACGCTCTGTTTTTACATAAACTCAGATGCACCTTTGCTCTCCCATCTTTGATTTGTTGTGTGGTTCTGTCCTGTCATCTCCTTTTCTCCGAATAGGGCAGGTCCATGGATTTAAATTCTGTATCTTTCCTGCCGGAACCACGGTCAGCGCATTGTCTCTATTTTCCAGTATTGTGGTTTTTCCAAGTAGAGCAGGAATAAAAGCAATCTGAATGCAGCATCCTCCCAGATTTTGTGCTCCCCAACTTGGCAGTTCTCTGCGCCTGATTCACAGGTTTTGTTTGTTGTTGCTTTTTTTGAGCACCTGTCTCTATCAACTGTTCTAAAAATTTAACTTGGTTTTTATTGAAATAATTATTTTTTGCCGTAGTATTTCTTTGACTCAGGTAATGTTCCATTAAGATGTGTGATTGCAGTTGCAAGTGTAATTGGCGTAACAGGGAGCAAATATCTTTGATTCCTGGAAAGTCTTCGGCCTGGGGGATGGGATTCAGTGTCCAGGGGAAGAGTGGCCTCATGTTCTCTCAGGACATGGGGACTCAGGTAATCCGGGAGAGGCATGTGGCTCCCACGGCTCTGTGACCCAGGTGTCACCGCTGGAGCTTGGCATGTTTCCACGTGACGTTCAGGGGGCCTGTTGGCACTGACAGCGCTCTAAGAGAGCGACAGCCCTAAATGGGAGTGGACGAGGTACTCCAGAAAGGGGAATCTGGGTTTTTCCTGCCAGACGTTCTAGGCTGACTGCAGTGTAGTCAGGTCTGTGACCCGCCAGGGAAGCAGTGATGTGGTAAGGGATGCTGGACCCACAGTGTGGACTTTAAGAGCCAGGGACCTCAATGTTGGAAACCCATCCTTGCATTTCAGCGAGCACACCTTGAAGTCACCCTTGGTCCTGCTCTTTAACTGTCTCTTGCTTTTTTGGTTCTACTGTGTCTTTTCTCTTTTTGGGGAGGACTTTCGTCTGTCCCGTATTAATGTCTCCAGTGACACAGTTGTCTGCAAGTCTCGGCATCAGTGTGTCTTCAGATGACAGCTGTAATGTACTGATTACACTATTTGTGCTTCCAATGAATATTTTCTTCTTTTTCTATGTCCGAAGCAAATATCCACCAGGAACCTTGAAGACAGCTTGTTCTTTCTCCTCAAGCTGAGGAACCTAGTTCAGCAGACTCGGTCCTACCCTGGCCTGGCTCCTCGTTCCTGTTCATTTCCCAGCCTGGTGAAGGGACCTTGCAAGGGAAAACGCTTCACGGCCTTTTGCTGGTTCTCGTCTCCTTCTTAGTGGGTTCGGATATTAGCACCATCTACATTAGGATTAAATTACAAAAACATGTTTTCGAAGACAAAGGCCAAGAACCTGGGGACTTGCTTAACTCTGTTGGGGCAGACAGTTGGAAGTTAATTCTCTGGGGTCTAGCTTCTTTTTAAAAAATTTCCCAACCGTTTTCCCTTATGTTTTACGCTTCTCCAGATGTTAGTAATGCTCTGTGGGTTCGCCCCACCCTTGTCAGTCTCTGCGGACACGTCAACTATATTCATTCTCTTCTAAAGAAACTGTAAATTTGCGTAACAGAGGCCTTTGTTGTCCGAAACTTGTGGGTCTTGTTGCCTCTGTCAGACCTGGCTGAGGTTCCCTGGGCGTCTCAGGAACCTGGCTGTGCATCAGCTCCATTTCACAGGTGAGGCACCCGAGGCCTGCTCAGGGTCTGGGGCTAGTACCTCATGGCAGAGCTGAGAGTCTGACTCCAGAGAGAGGGCTACCCCTTCGCGCTTTCCCTTTTTAACTTGGTATTTCTAAATGATTGGGTTTAACTTACGGGGCAGTTCACTCTTATCGGCCTACCGTTCTGTGAGCGCAGACAAGCGCGGAGACTCGTGTGCCCGCCCAGGCAGGCCTGGGAACAGTCCGTCCCCTTGGAGTGCCCTCCCAGTGCTCTGTCCTCTGTCCCTGTCGTTCGCCCCCCGGGCTGTTGTGCAGATGAGACCGCACAGTGTGGAGCCTTCTGAGTCCAGCTGCTTTCACCTGTCATAACGCATCTGAGACGCTTCCGAGATTCTGGGCGTGTCAGCAGTTCCTTCTTGATTGCCGAGGAGCCTTTCGTTGTGCTGTGTACTAGTGTTTTATCCGCTCCTCAGGGACGTTGGGATGTGGAAAGCCAGCATTGTAAGCCTTCACACAAGGGTTTCGTGTGAACGTGAGCTTGCGTTTCTCTTGGGTAGACGCCCAGGAGTGAGGTTGCTGGGGCATGCGGTGGCTGTGTGCCTGACTTGTGCGGACTCTTCACAGCGGCTGCCCCATTTCACGTTCCCGCCAGCAATGGGTGTGGGTTCCTGCTGCTCCACACTCTTGCCAGCACTTCGTATTTTTGGTATTTTTTATTTTGGCCGTTCTTTGTTGGAAAGACTATTCTGTCTGCATTGAATTTCCTTTGTAACTTTGTTAAAAAGCAATTGATACTGTTTGTGTAGGTCTGTTTCTGGATTTTTTCTTCTGTTGCATGAATCCACGTGAGTGTCTGTTCACCAATAACACACTGTCGTGATTAGTGTGAGTCTCAGGTGAGCCTTCAAATCAGAGTGTGACGACTCCAATTTCATTTCAGATTTGTTCTGGTTCTTCCGTTTTCTTTTTTCCCCATAAATTTTAGAACCAGCTTGTCATTATCAACGTAAGTATTTTTCCTGGAACATTACTAGGAATTGCATTGAACTTGAAGCTCAATTTGGGAAGGACTGACCTCTTCACAACACTGAGTCCTCCGGCCCATGAACTTGGTGCCCGTGGTCTCACTCTCCACTCGTCTGGTCCTTGATTTCACTCAACCTGCAGATCCTGTGGCTCTTTCCTTAGACTTACATCGAAGTGTTTCTCCTTTTATTTCTGGTGCTATTGTAAATGAGACTCTTGGGTGGTTTTATTTCAGTGGTTTGTTGTTAGTATGTAGAGGTTCCACTGACTTTTTCATGGCCCTCCCTTTGCTGCCGTCTAAGCTAGAATGGTTCCCGCCCGAGTTGGGACTGACCCGTCCCCTGCTCTTCAGCAGAGAAGGATTAACGACGCGCGTGGGGTGTTCCTGGTCACACTGCCCCCTGAGGGGTCGTGAGACCTGCAGCCAGACTTCTGTGTACCTCATGTCAAGTGGGGGAAGGTTGTGCTGAAGTATGAGTGTTTTTGGTAAATGTAAAAACAAAGCTTATGCTTTCTTGTGCCTATAACAGTGTGAACAGACCAAGTACAGAGATGTTCTTGCCTGGGCCGGCCCGGCGGCTTAGCGGTTGAGTGCTCGCGCCCCGCTACTGGTGGCCCGGGTTCAGATCCCGGGTGTGCACCGACACACCGCTCCTCCGGCCATGCTGAGGCCGCGTCCCACATACAGCAACTAGAAGGATGTGCAGCTATGACATACAACTATCTACTGGGGCTTTGGGGGGAGAAAAAGGAGGAGGATTGGGAATAGAGGTTAGCTCAGAGCCGGTCTTCCTCAGCAAAAAGAGGAGGATTAGCATGGATGTCAGCTCAGGGCTGATCTTCCTCAAAAAAAAAAAAAAAAAAAAAAAAGAGATGTTCTTGCCAAGACGTGATCCTCTGATGTGCTTCTAGACAGCAGAGGGTTTCTTAGATTTCCTTTGTGGCGGATGGTGCTGGTGTCTGTTCTTTCCTCCTCCAGCTCTTCCCTCGTCACCCCTGCGTCCTTCTGCACATACACAGTGTGCTCCTGCTGCCCCACGTGCCCCTCAAGGAGTGGCAGGTGCATGAGGCGTGGCCTGCGGGGCTTGCATTTAAGGTGCTCACGAACGGACGACCGTCAGTTCTGGTAGCCTCGGCGTTTGAGTTAGTAAGGTTTTATCGATAGTGCTTTTCTCAACTGTAACCTGTAATGTTATTCCTATAATTTTTTTCTGTTAAACGCAGCTAGTGCCTCTGATTTTTTCTTTTTACAGCAGCTTGTGGAATTTCACTAATTGTGTGTGCTTTTATTTTTTTCTGGAGTGTGGTCTCTTTTAAAATAATGGCATTTATAGTATAATATCCAAGGAAAACAACTAAGCTTTGAATATGTGCTTTGAAAATGAACTGTTTTGAGGGTTAAATTAAGGTCATTAGAAGCGTAAGGCGGCCCCTGGGCTGACTGGAATTGACTGGAACGTTAGCCTCACAGGTCTTTCGCATCTGCCTGGGAGATTACGGAACAGTGGTTAACTGAGGAAACACGTGGTTTTTGGCTTCTTTTCCTATATGTTTCTGTGGTCGTTAGAAAATTACTGATTACCTTTCACATATTTACTATCAGTAAAAATACCCCTCCCAGATGCGGCAGTTCTCGGTTTACAGAGATGAGCTGCACACAGGACCAGGACACCTGTGGCTGAAGCCGCCCGCGTCCAGCCACGCACGTCACACAGCCCGTGGCCCCGACGCCGCTGTCTCCTGCTCAGCCTGGCCTCGCTGGTCTCTCACGATCCATCTGTCCTCTGTGTGGCTGCAGAGAGCTTTCCAGAACACCCAGGACCTCGGGCCCTGCTGTTTCCCTGTCACCTCCAGGGCAGGACCACGCGGCCAAGCCTGAGTCTGGCACACGAGGGCTCCAGGTCTGCCCCTGCCCACAGCTGTCCCTCCAGCCCTCACTGCCCTGCTGCGGCTCCCCGGGACCACGGGGAGTCTCTTCCTGCTGCATGTCCCTTCACTCAGCGTGGCTCCTGTCCCTCCCGTGTGCAGTGTCTCTGCCATCACCAGCTCCACTCTCAGCACCCTGGGCCACACCTGGTCGAGTGGCCCCCCAGACCAGGAGCCTGAGGCCGGTCAGGGGCTAACCCGCCTTCAGTCCACAGTGTCTCGCATGGTCTGCTGGGCGGGGCGAGGGAGGACCAGAGGGTGAACTGCGCAGCCCCTGGTCCGTCAGCTCTGTGCGCTGATGGGGAAGTGGAGTACAGGGGTTATTGGAGCCCGCCCGACTGTGCTCTTGGGAGGAGAGCAAATTCTGTAACGAGCGTACGTACCAGTTTTGATGGAGGTGTGTGAAGTTTTGCATCTTTTGTATGTTCTGTTCAGGGGGAGAAGTGGGGAAAGCTAAAAGCATTGAAGGTAGTGCTGTTGGCTTGGCGGGCCCTCCCCGAGGTTCTGGCCTCAGGAGAGCCTCGTCCGTCCCCCTGAAGTGGCCCTTTCTCGGTTTCAGTGAAGCGCTATATCCGAAAAGGCGTCCCGCTTGAGCACCGGGCCCGAGTCTGGATGGGGGTGAGCGGGGCTCAGGCCCAGATGGACCGAAACCCCGGCTACTACCACCGGCTTCTCCAGGGAGAGAGGAATGACAGCCTGGAGGAGGCGATCAGGACAGGTGAGGCATGTCCGTCCCTCAGGTGATGGCGGCTGAGCCAAGGGGCGGGGGAGCACCCCCCGAGGGAGGAATTGTGTGTGCACCCCGTCTTCAAGATCGTGATGCTGGTGGAGAAGCTTGCTTTGTCGAAGATGCACCAGCTGGTTGCAATTTGAAATTATATTTTTCTCAAAGGAAAATCAAAACTTAAGTGTTCAGGGGGCCGGCACCATGGCTTAGCTGTTAAGTGCGCGCTCCGCCGCTGGTGGCCCGGGTTCAGATCCCGGGCACGCACCGACGCACCGCTTTTCCGGCCATGCTGAGGCCGTGTCCCACGTACAGCAACTAGAAGGATGTGCAACTATGACATACAACTATCCACTGGGGCTTTGGGGAGAAAAAGGAGGATTGGCAATAGATGTTAGCTCAGGGCTGGTCTTCCTCAGCAAAAAGAGGAGGATTGGCATGAATGTTAGCTCAGGGCTGATCTTCCTCACAGGAAAAAAAAAAAAAAACTGTGTTCATTAGGAAAGAACAGTGTTTTAATTCCTTCAGCAAATATTTGAGAGCACCCAGCTGGCTAGTAAGGAAATGGTCGTAGAGAGACCGATTTCTTCCATGGAGAATCCCTCAAGGAACAGAGGAGGCGGCCGAGCGAGCCGTGACTGTGCGGTCAGGTAGTCACTGTAGGGGTTCTCGCCTAGAATGACAAGAGTGGGCTGACGCCTGCTCAGGTGTGGTAAGGCCACACACCAGTGTTTTCTTTCTTTGTGTCAAACTCTAGTTATCGTCTAGGGACGCTGATATTTTGGGCATCTAACTTCTTTTTCCTCCACTTTCCTCAGTAGTCACGTAGGCTCACTGGCTCTTGAGGTTCAGAGTGCTCAAAAAAGTGTTTAACCTAAACTGAGTCATTAGATTTTTAGGAAATACTTCTGCCTTTCTGATTTTAACAGTTTTTGAGAAATACAAATACTTAAATTTTGTTTTCCTTTTTTTTTTTTTTTTTTTTGGTGAGGAAGATTAGCCTTGAACTAACATCTGTGCCCATCTTCCTCTATTTTGTATGTGGGACGCCACCAAAGCATGGCTTGATGAGCAGTGTGTAGGTCTGTGCCCAGGATCCGAACCCGTGAACCCTGGGCCACTGAAGTGGAGCATGTGAACTTAACCACTACACCACCAGGCCAGCCCACAAATACTTAATTTAAAAAAAAATCCTATTACTTTTAAGTTCTGAGAAGTTTGACTGACTTGTGACAGTGAGAGAGTGGTATGCCCTCAACATAAGGAAAGGGGGCCTTCAGCCCTCGCTGGCAGCCCCTGGGGGTCTCCTATCCCCCGGGGTGGAGCCGGTGGGGAGGGCTGGGGCCAGCTGAGCTGGGTGGCTGCATCCGGACACACAGCAGACCTCTGCCAAGGTCTCAGAACAGAAGCTGAAGGCCCAGCCTGAGGCGTCCCTCCTGGGGCCAGAAATGCTGATTCAGGTTGGGAAGAGACCTTGGGACCAAGGGAGGCCGAGCGTGTGAAATAAAATAGAATGTTGCTGTTTGTTTGAAAATGAGTTTAAAGCCTCTGTTTAGTGCTGGCGTTTTTGGATATTTTTTTTATTATGGTAAAATATACGTAACATGACATTTACCATTTTATCTTCCCAAACAAACTCTGTCCCCATTAAATTCCCCATTTCCCTCCCCCACCCCCAGCCCCTGGCACCACCGTCTACTTTCTGTCTCTGTGAACTTGATGGCTGGATGTCCCTTGTATGAGTGGAATCACACAGTATTTGTCTGTCTGTGTCTGGCTTATTTCACTCGGCATAATGTCCTCAGGGTCCATCCGTGTTGTAGCAGGTGTCAGGGTCTCCTTCCTTGTTAAGGCCAAATGAGATCCCAGTGTGTGGATGACCACATTTTGTTTACCCATCCATCGATGGACATCTGGATTGCTTCCACCTTTTGGCTGTTGTGACTAATGCTGCTCTGCTCTCAGTTCCTTTGGGGGTACCCCCAGAAGTGGGATTGCTGGGTCACTGGTAATTCCACGTCTGTTCTTTTGAGGAATTTGGGTACATCATTCTACAGGGACAGTAGAGTGGATGGGTCATGCCATGTAACCGTAGACTGAACGTCCCTGTCCACAGCCACCTCCACGATGGGAAGAAGGGAGGTAGAGAGATTTCAAACGCGGGGAAACTTCTCATAATAAAATATATTATGTAGGAATGAGCAGGGCTGGTCACGCTAGTCTGAATTAGTAAAAAACACTCTTATTCCCTCCTGATCGATTTCAGTTTTTGGAATGTTTAGAATTGCAGAGAAAAAATATTTTTGTGAAAAAACATACCATGAAAAATAATGTGCTTGGAGGCACGAAGCTTCCTATTCTGCTCAGACCTGGTTCTCTACGCGCAAAGGCTGGGCCTGGGCTGGAGGTGGGAAGAGAATTCTGGCGCGGCGTTTCCAGCGGCTGTGCAGGCGTCAGTGCTGGAGGAGAGGCAGGATTTCCCTAGGCAGAGGGGAGAGCTCGGGTATGCTCCTCTTACAGCACGACAGTGAGCTCGGGGGGTGTGCTATCTTCAGATCCACATGTGTGAGTGGGGGTCCCAATGCATTTCGGTGATGGTAGGCAGGACAGTGACACACACAACACTAATCTAAGGAGGGTCGTTAGGATCAGAAAAAGGTGTCATTGTTTCAGCTGACACACATCTTTGTCCCCTTCCACGCGTCTGCAGGGGTAACATACAAAACTGAGCTCTAAAAAGTCAGGCGTCTGAAAGGGATAATTCGGTACATGTGTGTGGTGATGGGTTGTAATTAGTATTTTGGTGGTGAACATGATGTAGTCCATGCAGAAATAGAAGTACAATGATGTACACCTGAAATTTTTACAATGTTATAAACCAATGTTACTGCAATAAACAAAAAATTAAAAAAAAAAAAATCATAATTCTGGAGGCTTGCATTTGGCCAAGTAAACAAATGAATCAGCCAAAAAAAAAAAATAATAAAAAATAAAAAAAAATAAATAAATAAAAAGTCAGGCGTGGGGCTGGCCTGGTGGCATGGTGGTTAAGTTCTCACGCTCCACTTTGGTGATCTGGGGTTTGCAGGTTCGGATCCCGGGCTCGGGGACCTACGCAGCCATGCTGTGGAGGCGTCCCACAAACAAGATAGAGGAAGATGAGCACAGATGTTAGCTCAAGGCTAATCTTCCTCAGCAAAGGGAAAAAAAAAAAGTCAGGCGTGAGGTTGGTGTGAGGCAAGGTTTTGTTCTGGTGAGGTCGCCCAGTGTCAGTACAGAATGGCTGGGCTGGGCCGGGCGGGAGGGGACGGGCCGAGGAAGCAGGTGTCTGGCAAGCAGGAAGAGGCTGGCCAGGGAGCCCTCCTGCAGACAAAGCCCGGCAGTGCTGAGTTTATTTCGTTGTTAGTTTGCGGTTCTGTCTGTTTATCTCTGAGAAGGCATCGCGGTGTGTTCTGCCTCGTTACATTTTAGATCTACAGAATTGGGAAAATATTCCAAAGTTTTGTGTAAACTGTTCACCTGTCACCCGTGGTCCTAGAGTCAAGCCCGCCCAGCTAAGAGGGAGGTGTGAGGGTGGAGGGGCCGGCGGGTCTGCGCAGTGGAGGGAAGCGAGGAAGTGTCAGGGCCCTGCAGGGCCGGTGTCAGGTCGGAGGAGCCCACTCGCCAGCACTGATTTGGGAAAAATGGCTGTTGGGACCCGCCACATCCTCCCGAGCGTAGCTGGAGCAGGACAGCATCCAGGGAACGCCCCCTCCTGCCTCCTGCCTCCAGCCGCTCTCGGCCTTGACAGTGGAGGCTGCAGGCACTGGTTGCTGTGGAGCCTTTCTGTGTGATTCAAGCACATACCTGGGTGGAAGCCATTCCTCACAGGTGGACAGAGCCCAGCCCTTAACCGGTGGGGGCTCAGGCCTCCCTGAGGGGTAGACAGGGAAGGATTTTGGTTCCTCACAGACCAGTCTTCTGTTTCCACCTTTGGAATAACTCTGTCGAGCACCTCCCTGCAGATATGAACAGGACCTTCCCGGATAATGTGAACTTCCGGAGGGGCGCCGACCCCTGCTTACAGAAGACCCTGTACAACGTGCTGCTGGCCCACGGGCGCCACAACCGAGGCGTGGGGTACTGCCAGGTGAGCCCCCTGCAGTCAGCAGGCGCCAGCAGGGAGGGTGATGACGGTGGACACCCACAGACTTATAACAGGGCTGTCGTCCTGGGGCCTTGGTGGTCCCCATGAGCGCAGTTCAGAGACTCCCTGACCAGCGACCCCTCAGCCGGCCTGTGACTCAGTGTTCCCACTAGAGAAGCCACTGGACCCATGACGGTTCTGTTGGTGTTGGGGGGAGGGTGTGGGGTGAGGAGGCGGGTAGGAGGTCATGCAAGGGAGCACAGGGCTGTGCTGTCTGGACACAGAGTGACCAGCACCTCCGCCATGGTGCAGAGTGTGTGTGCGTGTAAGTGTGTGAGAGTATGAGTGTGTATGTTGGGGGGGGTTCCTTCAAGGTCCTTTCGTGCAGTCACAACCTCCCTGCAGGTAGCGTGACAGTGGCCTACGCGCCTGCCGGTCTCACCTGTCTGGGATTTCTTCGGGAAGCAGCGCTGAGGCAGGAGGACCATTTCTTGTCCTCCCTGCCATACCCTCAGCCTGGAGCGCGTGACGGGGACACTTCTCTTCATGTTGGGGATGCAGGCGGAGCCTGGCAGGGAGAGTCGAGCTCTCTGGGGGGCGTGCAGGTGACAGGCTGGGCTTCCCGCCAGGTGGGCCGTTTCTGAGTCAGCTCGAGGGAGGCCGCCGAGGGTGCCAGGCAGGGTGTAGGCAGGAGCTGCCACTCCCGTTCCCGGGGTGCTGCCCGTCACCGTGGCCATGAGCACAGGCGCACGCTGTCGCGGGTGGCGGTGGCTCTCCGTGCGTTTGAGCTGCAGACGGCCAGTGCTCCCAGAGTCGAGGCTTGTCCAGAGGTGTCCGGAGCGGACGGGGAGTGAGACCACAGTGACGGGCGTCCTTCTCCAGGCACGGGTGAGGGGTTCGTCACAGACAGGAGCTGAGGGCGCCGGGTCCTGTGTGAGGCTTGGACAGAGTTGGCGCAGCGGGGGTCGTCTGGCAGCTTGTGTTCCCGCGTGGTTGGCACGTGGCATTGTTCCTGGGTCGAGACGAAAGGGGGAGCCTGGGGAGAGTGAGGCGGATCCTTTTGAAAAGACCAGCTGCAAAGAAGCGTAGTGACCTGCTCGTGTCCCCGAGTAACTCGTCAGGTTGTGTTTTCATGGTGCTGTCCCCTGTGGGGGCGCCTGCAGACAGGTGAAGCTGGGACGGCCCGTTCTCCCAGACAAGTCCTGATTCTGGGCTTTGTTACCGTCGTTAACCTAACGTCCAGGAACAAGGACTCAGCCTTTGGTGGGGAGGGCAGGATGGCCGAGAAACTGTCTAGATTACTCTAGTTACTGTTCTTGTTGGTTTTAAAAATAGCTTTAGGGGCCCGGCCCAGCGGCGTGGTGGTTAAGTTCGGCGCATACCTCTTCATCGGCCCGGGTTCTTGGGTTCAGATCCCAGGCAGGGACTGACACCACTCATCAGCCACACTGTGGAGGCAACCCGCACACAAAATAGAGGAAGATTAGCACAGATGTTAGCTCAGGGACACTCTTCCTCACACACACACACACACACACACACACACACACACACACGCACAAACAGCTTTGAAAAAGAAACCCCACAATTTTAAATATTGGCATGATGCCAGAGCTCTGCTGGCTTTCAGATTATACACGCACATATGTATGTACACATATTTATACACACAGATGCACATGTCTTAGTTTCCTGGGGCTGCCGGGACACAGGACCACAGGCTGAGAGCCGTAAACACTGGGAATTGGGTGTGTCACGTCTGGAGGCTGGAAGTCTGAGCCGGGTGTGGGCAGGCTGGTTCCTCCTGAGGCCGTGACAGAGACTCCTCCAGGCCCTCCCAGCTCCGGGTGGCCTCTGCCGAGCCTAGGCTCAGTCTCTGCCCCCATCTTCACATGGCGTTCTCCCTCTGTAGTGTCTCTGTGTCCATACTTGTAGGTTGACAAAAGCTGGATTATTCCCTTATTACTAGAGAAGTACATATTTATTTTAGAAAATACAGACAGCAAAAAAAGCAGAAGGTAGAAGCGTCTGAAACCCAGTCGCCCGGAGGTGACAGAGGTGACAGTAGTGACAGTAGCTCACCGTGGTTGGGCCCCCGGCCCTCGGCTGCTTCTAGCTGCTTCTAGCTGCTTCTCTCAGCTGAGTCACACACTTCGAGTGTTTTGGCAACATCCGCCCTTTGGCAAGTGCGACGAGAATTCCCTGAAACAGCCTCCATCCACACTCTCTTTCCCCACCCCTTGTGTCAGACTGTGTTACTTATGGCTGTTATGAAATGTGGTCACTGGTCTAGTTTCCCTTCTGCTATGGAGTTTCCTGCTGTTAGTACATATCAGAGCAATCTTTTTTAGAAACCACTCGTAAGTTGTATTTTAGCATAAGGGGACTGTTCCTTGAAGAGGTTTTCTAAGGCAGTATTCAGTATTCAGATTCTTTTAACCATTTTCCTTTTCTTCCCTTCACATGGGCTTGATTAGATGCATCACTAGATGGCAGTTCCTTCGTGTCTCTGGAGTTTTACTAAAATTCTAGAATTATGCAGGTTTCAGGGGAGGGTGAGAGACGTGGAAGATCAGTGGCAGCCAGACAATCGGAGACCTTGCGGTGGCTACACGCGACGTGAATTTGTCTCTCATTTTCTAATTGCAGGGCATGAACTTCATAGCGGGATATCTGATTCTGATAACAAAGAACGAAGAAGAATCCTTTTGGCTCTTAGATGCTCTTGTTGGAAGGATACTGCCTGGTACGTTGACTCCTACCGCATGCCTGTACGTTCCTGTTTCCGGTGGTACCGGACTGATTCAGCTGGGGGTCAAGATTTAATTTAAACACAGTTGAATTGTCGGGGAGTTGAGGTTAAAATCTTTTTGCAGTTGTGTTAAAGAGAACAGGATCTGAGATGACCGGCTCTGGCTGGAGCAGCGGTCACCTCAGGCCCCGGTGGTGTTTGCTCTGCGTCTCAGAGCTGGAGGTTGGCTGAGACTGTGTGCTCGGCCATCTGTCGCTCGGCCTTTACCATTTGTGTCGAGACTCGTGGGGCCGATTGCCTTGTTTACTGACCACACATCAGTGAGAGGTTAACCTGGTCTCGTGTGTGTGTGTGTGTGTGTGTTATTGAGTTCATGAATGGTCAGGTAGAGGGAAATAATTGCCAGCTGTTATTATTACTATCATTAAGGTGAAAATCATTCTTTTCATACATTTCTACCTTCCTATTTGTTAGTGAATATTCATTATTTTCATTAATTACAAATTAATAATTCATTGAGTAATAACCCCGATTTGGGTGATGCTCAGTGTAGACTGTGAGCTGCAGAGTATGACCACCTTGGGACAAGACGTGGTCAGAGCCACCTCCAGCGGGAGAGGACATGGGGCAGATACCACCTTCTGTCCCCCAAGCCGTGACCACAGTGATGGTCACAGTGAGCCTCACGTGGCCTGAAGGGCAAGCACAGTCGCAAAGTCCCCGTGACTGGTGGACGGGGAGGCCACAGGCTCCCTGCAGGGGGACAAGCCTGGGTCAGTCTCGCTTTCTGTGCCTGGCACTGCGTTTCTGTCCTCCCCCAACCCCATGCATGCCTCCCTAAGTCAGGCTAGACCCGCCCCGGGACCGGCTGGGAGAGCTGGCCCCCTCCCTGGGAGCTGTGTGTTGAAGACGTGAGGGGTGTGCGGCTGTAGCTTCTGCCTTGTGAGCATGTAGTGCGTCTCAGGTTCCAGGCTGAACTGCGGTCCATTCTCGTTGAATCCTCAGAACACCTGCACCACATGGACCCGACTATTGAGTCCATTTTATTTCATTTTATTTTATTATTATTATTTTTTTGCTGAGGAAGATTCACCCTGAGCTAACATCTGTTGCCAATCTTCCTCTTTTCTTTTCTTTTTTTTCTGCTGAGGAAGAGTGGCCCTGAGCTAACATCTGTGCCCATCTTCCTCTATTTTGTATGTGGGACGCCACAGCGTGGCTGACGAGTGGTGTAGGTCTGCACCCAGGATCCGAACCCATGAACCCGGGCCACCCACCAAAGAGGAGCGAGAGAACTTAACCACTACACCATGGGGCTGGCCCTTGAGTCCATTTTATAGATGAGGATACTTAAGGCCTGGATCCCGTGGCTGTGTTCGGCAGAGCCTGGGTTCAAATCCACAGCCACGTGAGACCTTGGTGTGTGCCTCATGGAAGAGTGAACCTGGGTTAAGGACGGGGAGGATCTGGAGAGACGACGGAAGCGGGGACTCTCCTCGCGCTCTGGTGCCGACACTGAGAGGGCTCGGGGGTGGGCACGCCACAGGCCAGGCTGGACGGAGCCCCCAAGAGGAAGGGGGATGGAGACATCCCGCGTGCGGGAGAAGAGCCTAACCGGGGAGGGGCTCTAGCTGTCCCGGCTGCCACGTGAAGGCCTGAGCTGCAGAGACGAGAATGACGAGGAGGAGGAGCCGAGACTCCGGATGAAACAGTGACAGAGCTTCATGACTGCCCCGTTTGCTTCAGTCACGTGCAAGGACTGAGTTGTGATGAATCTTTACATCCACCATCAATTCCTGGCGTGGTTCTGGGCGTTTGGCAAACATCAGCGAATAAAACATAACGCCCTGGCCCTGGAGGTCCTGCTGTAGCAGCAGGTCAGACGCTGAACAGCAGCAGCTGCACCGCCCGCAGTGACGGCGTGGAATACACGGGGCACCAGAGGTGCCAGTGCCGACGTAGGAGCCAGCAGCGAGGCCCCAGACTGCTCGGGAGTGGCGGTGTCATTATATAGGCTTGTTTTTAAGTCCATAAAACGTCATTTCCTGTCATTATCAGGTTCCGTCAAACTAAACTGCAGTGCAAGCAGGTCTTGATTCCCAAACAAAATATCCAAATAAAAATGTTAGGACCGTGGGAGAAAGAGAAATTATTCTTGTCATGGAAAAGCTGCCCAGATGGCGAAGAGGCAGCCGTATGTCGTGTTCTCTGAATTCTTTGCACAAACTAAGTCATTTCAGTGCCACAGTCGACCTGCTTTTAGTCATTTCTTTTTTAATTATACAAAAAGTGCACAGATATATCCTCATTTCAAAAGTTCAGAAGATATAGTACTGGTTATGGAATAAACAGTGACCGTTGTCCTCACTAGCACCTCCCCATTCCCTCCTCCTCAGAGGTGACTGTTGTCCTGCTGTCTCAAGGTGGTGGGGATATTTCCAGAGTTCTTTCTCTGTACTTGTGTGCAGACATGTATTTCAGCACAAAAATGAAAGAGTGAAAATTAATGACATAGGAAACAACGATGGAAAAGATGGACTGAGACAAAAGCTGGTTCTTTGGAAAGCTGATAAAAGAGACAAACCTCTGGCAAGACTGATAAAGAAAAATGGGTGAGGTATTTAGAAATGAAAAAGGTGCTGTAATGTGAAAATCGGTAGATTTTTAAGAATCATAAGCGAATATGAATAAAGTGAAGAGATAGACAGATAATTTTGAGAAAAAGACAGCCTAACAAAGCTGATGGGAGAGAAAATAGAACATCTGAATGGGCAGACATACAGACATGCACAAACTCAGCACTGACTTTAAAATCTCATCAAACCTTGAAGGAACAGGAAATTCCTGTTTTTATAAATCTTGCAGAAAATAGAAAAGGATAAACTGCTTATGATCTCATGGAGCTGGTATAAGCTTGCTGTCGTGCAGGCTGATCTCACTGACGAACGTAGGTGTACAAATCCTGCTTAAAATAATAATAATAGTAGTAACTTGAATCCAGTGATGATTGTGGAGTACTTTTTTTATCTAAAGAGAATATATCCCAGGAATGTAAGGATGGCTTAATCACATCAAAGGCATCGAGAACAAAGCAAAGCCAAGAAAGCTTGAAAGAATGTTGGAGGTTTATTATAATGCTGCAGTGATTGACATGCTGTGCTGTGAGGTCGTGGACAGATGAACAGCTGGGAGGCCAGAAATCAATTAGTGTACTGATCTATTTATGGGGACTTGGTATGTGAGGTGTATCCATGAATGGGGAGAAGATAGCCTATTTAAAACATCATTCTGTGACAACTGGCCGCCTATATGGAAGAAAACAAAATTAGACCCTTCGTTCAATTCCAGATGGATTCAAGACTTACGTGAAAAAGCAAAACTTTAAAACTCAGAAAATAGGATATAGAATACTTTAGTGATGCTGGAGTAGGGAAGTTCTTGAACTAAATTCAAAATGTATAAAAGACATGATTGGGGCCGGCCCCATGGCTTAGCGGTTAAGTGTGCGCGCTCTGCTGCTGGCAGGCCGGGGTTCGGATCCCGGGCGCACACCGACGCACCGCTTCTCCGGCCATGCTGAGGCCGAGTCCCACATACAGCAACTAGAAGGATGTGCAGCTATGACAGACAACTATCTACTGGGGCTTTCGGGGGGGCGGAATAAATAAATAAAATCTTTAGAAAAAAAAAAGACATGAGTGATAATTTTAATTACCTTAAAATTAAAAACTAATTTTGACACAAGATGTCATAAGCGAAGGAGAGAGACAAGCTGGTGTTTTGGAGAAGGCGTCTGTGATCCATATAATTAATATAGAGAGTTCCTAAAAATCTAAGTAGAAACAGGTCAATAGAAAATTTGGTGAAGAATATGCCTAATAGGGGATTTACAAAATAGGAAACCTGAATGGCCAGCAAAGTCATGAAGAGCTGACGCGTTCTTGGTGGGCAAGGAGGTGCGGATTTCAACACTGAGGCAGGCTGCCAGCGCCTCCAGCACAGCCCCTGGCCACTGTCGCCCCCAGGTCAGTGACACCCCAATTTGAGAGCAGTGGAAACAGGATGAAAATTGGTGTTAGAACTGAGGACAATATCTTGTTATTGTCTCCTCACAAAGGAGGAGATGGACGAAGGGAGAGTAAGTTGTACCAAGTCACAGAACTCGTGGTCTCAGCCACCCCTCGCCGGCCTCCTGCCTTGCTGACCAGCCCTCCTCGGGCACCGCCACCTCCGGGAGGTTTAGTGTGGCAGGAAAATTAGTATAGTGTTTGCTCTGTCGCTTAATAGTCCCTCAGACAAGGTTTACTTAGAGGATTTCACTTCTACCCTCAAACGCCTCTCTGGTCCCAAGTCAATAGAACCCTGCCAGATGAGGTCTGGACACACTAATCTTGGCCTCTGCATGTCCGCACGCAGAATTCCCAGGCTCTCACAGACCTCCGTTGACACCAGATGGCCTCTTCTGGAACCAGTGGTGGCTGTCCCAGCTAGTCACTGCTGAAACCAAGGCATCCAGTGAGGGGCACAGGAGGAGAAGCAGACACGGCCCCTCCACGGGTCGAGGAGGACTCCTGAGCCTTGCAAAGAAGCCAGGTCGGGACCAGATCCCGACTCCCTGGTCCGATTTCAAGCATGGAGGGGGAGCACCATTACGTCCAATGATGAGCTAACGTATTGTGTCCTGAAAAGCTGGTTTGACCTGTTTTCCCTTGAAACAGGGAAACAGGCTGTTAATTGCTCCTCACAGAACTACCCCAGCTCAAGCCAGAAGGTGTGGCTCAGATGAGGTGGTGGGCTCACAGCCCTGAGGGCCAGAGGGGGTGGATCCCTGGGCCCGTTCATCCCCGCTGCACCTGGGCCCGGGCCAGTGTTTCCCCGTGTCCTGCTGATGCACTTCCGTGGGGGCTCTCCCAGCCCTCATGTCATCTTCCACCACCTGCGCCCTGCTCCTGTGGCCGGGCATCGCCTTTTCCCAGGCAGGACTTCGCCCTGGGCTGAAGAGCACCAGTTCTGGAGTTAGACACGCAGGTTGAAGTCCCAGCTACACCACGTACTACTCGTGTAGCAGTGATAATCACGGGCACGAGTCCACATCTGTGCCCCCCGCACTGCGGCAGGGGCAGCCCTCCCATGAGCTGACACAGCCCTCGGGTGGTTGGCCTAGGCGGGACTGCCCAGAGGCACATCACCCGGGCCCTGGGGGCGAGGCCAGTTCAGGGGCTGCTTAGGGTGTTTCTGTTCCTGAGCACAGACCCAACATCGCCGGCTCAGACGCAGCAGTTTCGGGTGGCTGCAGGCAGGGCCGGAGGAATGCAGATTGTCTCCTCCTCTGTTGCACGGCAGAGCCTTGAGGAGGCTCCAGTGACCCCGCCCGGTGAGCACTCAGGCCTGTGGCAGTCTGGGGGGGACGGTGACAGCTCTGTTTTTGGAAGCTGCTGTAAGCCTCTAACTGGAACGAGGTCGCGCTGTGCTGGCAGCTCACAGATCCCCTCATGGCTCCTGTGCTTAGCCTGGCTCCCTCTGAGAGGTCGCCGTCACTCCAGAATTGGGGTGGCTCTCGGGACACTCTCCACTGGGGACAGAATCCGTGCTCCCTTGTCCCCAGCTGGACCAGAATGTTGCTCAGTTAAAAAGTTTCAAGAGGGGCCGGCCCCGTGGCTTAGCGGTTAAGTGCGTGTGCTCCACTACTGGCGGCCCGGGTTCGGATCCTGGGCGCACACCAACGCACCGCTTCTCCAGCCATGCTGAGGCCGCGTCCCACATACAGCAACTAAAGGGATGTGTAGCTATGACATACTACTATCTACTGGGGCTTTGGGGAGAAAAAGGGAAAAAAAAAAGTTTCGAGAGAGACACAAAAGAAGGATATGAGAGGGAAGAATTCTTTTAATCCCTGGTGTTTTGTAACTGCATTGACTTCTATTAAATTATTTTCAGGGTATTTGTGTGTGTGTGTGTGTGTGTGTGTGTGTGTGTGTGTGTGTGTGTGAGGGAGATCAGCCCTGAGCTAACATCCGTGCTAATCCTCCTCTTTTTGCTGAGGAAGACCGGCTCTGAGCTAACATCTATAGCCAATCCTCCTCCTTTTTTTTCCCCAAAGCCCCAGTAGATAGTTGTATGTCATAGCTGCATATCCCTCTAGTTGCTGTATGTGGGACACGGCCTCAGCATGGCCGGAGAAGTGGTGCGTCAGTGCACGCCCGGGATCCGAACCCAGGCCGCCAGTAGCAGAGCACGCACACTTAACCGCTAAGCCACCGGGCCAGCCCTTTCAGGGTATTTTAGTATTGAACATAGTTTATTGTGTGCCTACTCTTTGAAAATTAGTAACATGACCACAATGTCATGTCAATATTTATAATGATTCTATTTTAACCAAAATAATTAACAAGAACATCTCGTTTCTTTGCCATGGTGAACGGCCAAACTGGATATGGGCAGCAGGACAGGATTCTGTGTTTGGCACAGAATGTGTGTGCCAGATTTTCCTGTTGTATTACATGGATTACTTACTGATTTTTTTTATCAAAAATTAAGCATTAAAGAGGCCAGCCTAGTGGCACATCGGTTAAGTTTGTGCACTCTGCTTCAGCAGCCCGGGATTCGCGGGGTTGGAGCCCGGCATGGACCTACGCACTGCTTGTCAAGCCATGCTGTGGCAGCGTCCCATAGAGAGTAGAGGAGGATGGGCACGGATGTTAGCCCAGGGCCAGGCTTCCTCAGTAAAAAGAGGAGGATTGGCAACAGATGTTAGCTCAAGGCTAATATTCTTCACTAAAAAATAAAAAAATAATAAAATAAAATTAAGCATTAAAGTTTATTGTAATACATCACATTAACAAGCTGGAAAGTTCTTTGGCAAGACAAATGTCCATTCAAATGATAGACAGGCTGTTGGAAGTGTTGGTCTGTCTGTCTTTCCAAGCACATGGTCAAAGAGCTGTGGGCACCGCCGGCTGCAGGCCGGTGCCCAGGCCCTTGGGTGGAGAAGCAGTGAGCTGCCCTTAGCGGGTCTTGCTTTCCGAGGCCCCCAAGCCACTAAGTGGAGTGAAAGGAATTTCTCCCAGTTAAGCCGTCAGCCCTCATTGGGAATGAAGAGAAATATTTAGACTAAACATGGCCTCCTCCTTCTGTGTTCGGGATGTGGGGGTGGGGGGGACACGTTGGCCTCTTCTAGAATTTCTGGTAAAAGTAATGAAGCGTCCGTACCCTTGAGGTGGAGGAAGCACGCAGGATTCCGAGAGCGGCGAGGAGAGCCTCCAGCAGCTCCACGTGCAGACTTCGCCTGCACACGTGAGCACATGCATGTGGGTGGGCACCGTCTGAAGACCCCTCGAGTCATGGCCCCTCCCTGCAGAGGCGCCATCTAGGGCAGGCCTAAGTGTGAGGTCGGAGGGCTCGGGAGGTTGGAAAGGGAAGAATAGCACCTTTCCAGAGTGTACGGCAGGGTCCTGTTTGCAGGATAAGTCTGTGTGTCCTCGGTGTCAGAAGTACGGGGCGCCCATCAGACTGCTGAGCGGGGATTGGTTACCTGGGGGCGGGCTGTGAGGCCACTTGCACGTGTCACTGAAACTCTCCTGTAATGTCCACATTCGTCACAAGCGTCGTCTTCATAACAAAAAATACAGGAAAGAGAGAAATAAAGAACACACCACGAGTAAGCAAGGGAGAGTGTGTTCTGTGCTCAGAGGAACCCCGGATGCGCAGGGGCCCTGGCACACTCCTGGGGAGGCCATCATGGCTGCAGCCACTGCTGTTCCTGAAACTCAAGTCCACCCCACAGAGGGCACACATTTTACCAGCCAGACGGGGAATTAGAAACCTAAGACTTATTAAAAATTGTGTTTTATGACACTAATTTATGTGCCTGCACCATCTGCTCTGGGGATGCACGGGGGTGTGGGGGGCGCCCACCACGAGCCCCACCCCTTCCTCACTCTGAGTGTGCGTGGGATGGCTTGGTGGCACCAGGAGAGGCCCAATCACCCAGCACCACGCAGGCGAGGGCAGGTTCGCTTACGCCTGGACCCTTGTGCTCAGCCCGGCAGCCTCCACACTGGGACCTGTCTCACCCCCAGGAAGGGGCTCGTTGTCGGGCATTGCTGTCCCCGAAGCTCAGGAGGCCCTGCGCCCGCCCCTGCCCCCTCAGCCTCACTTAGCCCGGGCGGCCAGAACCCGGCTGCTGAAGGCCACTGAGACCAGCGGCATGGCCATGGCTGCCGGCTCTCCCTCCCTCGGGATGACGGGAAAAGGTGGCTGCTGCCTACAGATTTTACACAGTTGTGTTTTTATTGTGGTAAAATACACGTAACATACAATTTACTGTCCTCACCATTTGTAAGTGCCCAGTTCAGCAGCATTAAGCACATTCGCACTGTTGTGCAGCCATCACCACCACCTCCAGAACTGTTGTCTTCCCAAACTGAAACTTTACCCCATTAACCACTACGTACCGCCCCTCCCCCCACCCCGGCACCACCGTCTACTTTTCATTTCTATGAATTTGACTCCTTTAGGGACCTCACAGAAGTATTTGTTTTTTGTGACTGGCTTTTTTCATGCAGCATAACATCTTCAGGATCCATCCATGTTGGAGCAGGTGTCAGGATTTCCTTCCTTTTTAAGGCTAATATCCCCTTGTATAGAGAGACACGTTCTGTTATCCGCCTCCGTAGGTGGACACTTGGTTGTGTCCACCTTTTGGTGAGGGGAAATAATGCTGCTGTGAAGGTGGGTGTGCAGACATGCCTGCTTACCCCCAGCAGGTCTGAACTAACGCCCAGCAGGGGCACCCGGGGACCTTGCTCTGGGACTTGCTCCCAGGAGTCCCCACATCTGCATGGCTCGGCATCCTGCCTGGGGCCTCCTTCCGGCCTTGCCCTCCTCTTCTGAAAAGGGTCCTCCACGGAGAGCCCTGTTTTCCATCCCTGGCTGAGCAGGATCGGGGGCCAGGCCGTCGGGGGCTGTGGTTGTGGATCGAGTGATGCAGGTTTCTTGGTTTTTCGTCTCGTCCCCGGGGCAGATTACTACAGCCCCGCGATGCTGGGCCTGAAGACGGACCAGGAGGTCCTCGGGGAGCTGGTGAGGACCAAGCTGCCGGCGGTGGCAGCCCTGATGGACGGGCACGGTGTCCTGTGGACCCTGGTTGTGTCTCGATGGTTCATCTGCCTGTTCGTGGACATCCTGCCCGTGGAGGTGAGCATGGCGCGCGCCTTGCTGGGGCAGGGCTGCCGGGGCCGCCGCGCAGTGATGCTCTGCCCTGTTTCTCTGCAGACGGTGCTTCGGATCTGGGATTGTTTGTTCAACGAAGGCTCAAAGATCATCTTCCGGGTGGCCCTGACCCTGATTAAGCAACACCAGGCTTTTATTTTGGAAGCCACCAGTTTCGCAGACGTTTGTGAGAAGTTCAAGGAGATCACCAGAGGGAGGTTTGTGACCGAGTGTCACACCTTCATGCAGGTGAGTGCAGTCTGCGGCTATTTGCCCGGCCCATGGCGTGGGTGCCCTGGCTCTGCTCGTCTGTCTGTCTGGCGCAGCGTCTGTCCCTGCGTTCCCTCTGGACCTCCGTCTCTGCAGGCCCCTTGACCCCTCCCCTCTCAAGCAGCCCCTTCCAGGCCCATCTTCACCTGGACCCTGGGGCCGGCCGGCAGACCCGTGGTGGCCACCCACCCGGAGTCCAGTGGCTGCTCCTCAACTCCTGCACCATAAGCCCTGAGGGGAGCGGGTCCAGTGCCACTGGGACTCCCTCTAGGGCCGGTCCAGGTTCACCGGGCCGAAGCAGGCAAGGCAGAACCTGTCCAACCTGCACGTCAGTTTCTCCCAGGCCTGGGAGGTGGAGTTTTCCGAGTCAAGGCGCAGCGCGGGGCCTCGGTCTGCTGCCCCTTCCTGGAGCCCCCCGTGGTCTCAGGGCTTTCCTCGTGACCGTCTGTGGTAGGTTCCCCGTCTCTCCGCGGCCCGACCACTGTCCACTTCTCGCCAGGCCCTGCTGGGCTCACACTGTCTGTTGTTGTTCCACCTGGAAGGGCAGCTCCCTGAGGCGGGCGCCTCCCCGCTGGGTCTGGGCCTGGCGCAGGCCATGTAGACAACTCAGGTCCACTGAGTGAACAGAGTGGGAGCTGCATCCAACAGGAGGATGAGGCTGCAGAGGCTGGTAGAGGCTGGGCCGGAGAGGCAGGTTTCAGCTGGGCTAGTGGGAAGAGGGCGAGAGGCCGGGAGCGAAGCCGGAATGACCCTGGTGGGGGGTGAGTGCCGGCGCCTGGGCGGCCTTGATCTTGAATGCTGAGCCCATCCCGATTTTCACCTTCCCACCTGAAATACCGACAAATTCAGAGGAGGCAGCAGAGGCACCAATGGCTACGTCATCTCCGGGCCCAGGACTGCCAGGTGATTCTCCCGCCTCCCGGAGGAGCAAGCCACCATGCTGAGGCGGCTTTGCCTGGGAGCACCGACAGCCAGCGGGCGACTGAGGGGCCGCCTTCTGATGGTGGGGCTGTCTTAGGAAGAATCGAGGACACTGAGCCAGAGTGTGTGCCCGAGCTTCTCCCTGCCGCACTGGAAGTGAAGCGAGCACGCAGGTGGCTCCAGGGAGCAGCTCGGGCAGAGCAGAAAAACCCGGGGCCTCTGTCCTGGGGCTCCCGGTAAGGGATGGGGTGCTGCCTCTACTCCGCCTCGGGAGGAACAGAATGACCTCCTGCCTCACTGCCGTGCAGGGACACACAGTCGCCAGGGTCCCGTGCATCCTCTGAATGGCGGGCGGGCGGGCGGGCGGGCGGGCGTGAGCACTGACGTTTCAGCTCCTACCCGGCTGTGCTCACCGGCCAGCGGCCTCGACAAAGGGAAGGTGGTGATGACGGAGGAGAAATCTCAGACCTGTCACCGGCCCATTCGGAGACTGGCCAGCTGGAGCTGGAGCCTGTCACCGTGACAGTGTGCGTCCTCTGGAAGGGGCCACTCCTCTGTCCTGGGAAGTCTCCAGACCGGCTGGTGGCCTCGCCTCTTGGTGAGGAGTCATGGGGAAATCCAAGCGGCAGACGGCGGAGGGAGCTTCTCCCAGGCCTTCAGCGCGTCTGTGCCCTGCGTCCAGGAATTTGTAGGCCGGACGCTGCATCACAGCTGGCCCGTTCTGTACGACTGCTGGCTGGTTTCATGATCCCTTTAGGCTCAGTTTCCTCATTTATCACAGAGAGGAGATCATAATAGGTTCTGCATCCTAGGTTTGTTTAGGGTTTTTGTTTTAATGAGGTAGAATTCCCATGTCATAAAATTCACCCTTTTAACATGTACGGTTCAGAGGCCTTTAGTATGTCCACAAGATTGTACAACTATCATCACTATTCCAGAACATTCTCATCACCCCAAAAGCGAACCCCGTACCTCCTCCCTCTCCCAGCCCCTGGCAACCACCAGTCTTTCTGTCCCTGTGGATTTGCCTCTTGTGGACATGTCACGTGTGACGTTTTGTTCCCGATTCTCTTACTCAGCATGATGCTTTCGGGTCATTGAGTTCTAACAGGCATTATTTATGGCTGTGTTTAGCAGAGTACCTGCACACAGTAAGTGCTCAATGAGTGCTGGAATTTGTAAAGTGCAAGAGGCAGCAAGGTGACGGGTCTCCTGCCTGCGCGCCGGTTGCAGGAGGATGGCCATCCACAGCGGGGCTTTGTGGGGCTTCTGCCCGAAGGTGCTCTGGGCCCTGAGCACCAAGCAGGCTTGAGGGAAGCACAGAGGATCACAAGAGCACTGGGCGGGTTCCTCCTGTCTACGTAGACCATGTTGAAATAGAAATGCTGTGTGTCATCACAGAGCAGATGGAGCCACTCAAGGGGAGTTGGCGGGGTGGCGGCCCTGGGACAGTGGGTCCTACTTTGTCACTGATCCCTGCAAAGTCGTGCTTGTGTTTCTGTATTAGACACATCATCGCAGCACTGCAGTTCATATGTCAGACCTCCGAGAAGTCCTCATGAGAACATCTGGAACTTCCTGGGGAATAAACACGGGGGTCTCACGTCGGAGCTCAGTGCAAGGGTAATGGGACACGGACAGCTGGACACCAAGGTCCTGGCACATCGCAAGGACTGGAGTTACTTCCCACTTCTCAGGAACGTGGGCGTCACCACGTTAACTGCTCTACCCCGACCTTAGGTGCTGTGTGTTACGGACCCACCGAAGAATTTCTGGAATGAAATTTCTTAAACGCTTTATAATGCAGCCTTACACTTGGCCTAATTTATAACCGTGAATTTCTCAGCGGTAACTGCACAAATGATTATTAAATTATTATGCATAAAAGATGCGATGGCGTGTCCCCCAGTCTAAAATGTTTGTTCTCATGCTGGTCATGACGCTGGCCTCTGAAGCCCCAGGCTGTGGCCGCCGTGGGCTGGTGCCCAGCTCTCCCTCCCTCCCCAAGGCACCATCTTTCCTCCTCATCGTGGGGTGGTTTCTCTCTTACTAGAAATGAGTCTGAGTCTCTTCCTGCTTCCACTTCTCAAATCTGGTTTCTTACAGTTTCCTTAGTCTGGTCACGGACAGCCCTGACTGGCTTCAGAGCTGCTACAGGACCCACAGTTAAAGGGTCAAAACTACGAGAACAGAGCTCAGGCAACAGAAGCAAAAACAGGCCAACCGGACGACCTCGAACTTAAAAACTCCCACTCAGCAAAGGAAACACAAGACCTGCAGAACGGGAGAGGATATTTGCGAACCACATATCTGATAAGGGGTTAATATCCAGAACATACAGAGAACTACAGCTCAACAACAAAAACCCAAATAATTCCATTTAAAAATAGGCAAAGGCTTGAACAGACATTTCTCCAAAGAAGACATAGAGATGGCTGACAAGCATGTAAAGAGATGCTCAACATCACTAATCACGAGGGAAATGCAAATCAAAACCACACGAGATGCCACTTCACACCCACGAGGATGGTCACTGTCAAAACACAGGAATAAGTGTTGGCGAGGATGTGGAGAAATTGGAACCCTCGTGCACTGTTTTTCGGAATGTAAAATGCTGCAGCACCTGTGGAAGACAGTATGGCAATTCCTCAAAAAATTAAACAGAATTACCAGAGGATCCAGCAATTCCACTGGATCCAGCAAATCCAGTAGATACCCAAAAGAACTGAAAGCAGGGACTTGAACACATATTTGTACACCTATGTTCATAGTCGGATTATTCCCAATAGCCAAGATATGGAAAAAACCCAATTGCCCATCAACAGATGAGTGGATAAACAGACCGTGGTCCATCCATACAATGAGATGTTATTCAGCCTTTTTATAAAGGAAGGAAATTCTGACACGGGCTACATGGCTGAACCTTAAGGACGTTCTACTGAAATAAGGCAGTCACAGAAGACAAATGCTGTAGGGTTCTACTTTTACACGAGGGACACAGAGGAGTCAGATTGATAAGAGACAGAGAGTAGATGGTGGTTCCAGGGGCTGAGCGATGGGGAGTTAGGGTTTAGTGGGGACAGAGTTTTGTTTGGGGAGATGGAAAGTTCTAGAGATCTGATACACAACAATGTGAATACAGTTAGCACTACTGAACTGTACACTTAGAAATGGTTAAGATGGTAAATTTATATTATGTGGTTTTTAGCACAATTAAAAAAACCAACTAAAACAGAAATTGGACAAGACGTTACCTGATTTTAATTCCAAGGGCTTGGAGCCCGTGACTTCAGAATCCGAGGTGTTGACTTTATGGATTTGATTCACAACATGAAAATGTGATAGGGGACGCGGAAACGTGGCCTCAGGAGAGCACAGGTCGCGTCTGCTCACCCCGCAAACATCCCAACATCTGAGAAGACACACTGGGACCTGCCCCCTGCCTGCCGTGTGCTCACGCCCGACTGGAACGAACGCTTGCCTGAATTGGGACTCGCATGTGCCCAGAGCCCCCTCACCCTGTGCCATCGCAGCAGCTGACCACAGCTCTGAGTCGTGGGCCAGCGATGTCTGGCTGTGTGGGGTCTCGCCTTGATGCCGTTAGCTCGGCTGCGGGTGCAGGCAAAGTGATGCTCAAGCCACAGGGTGCTCCCCTCTGGCCAGCCGGCCTTTGAGGCCCGCTGCTAAAATGGACGGCAGCGTGTCTGGGGCCCAGCATCCAGCCCCGGGGCTCCGTGGACAGGTCTGGCGGCTCTCCTCTGCCTGGTGTCTGCGGTGAGCACTGATTGGTTTGTCGCGGTGCCTCTCTTTCACTTTGAAAACAGTCTAAAGGAAACAGGTGACCTTTGCTTCAGTTGACTGATTTAACATTGTCAGGCAGCCGACCTGCCGCCCTGGGTCTCTGGGGCAGAAATGGGATGTGGCAAACCGGGGGATGTCTGCCCGGCTGGGGACCAAGGCCTGCAGTTTTTAGTCTGTTGTCCGTCTGCCGCAGTCTAGCGTTTAATGGGACAGCTGAGGTAGAAACGTGTTGGTTGGTTGGTTTCTAAACGAACTCCACTTCTGTTCCAGAAAATCTTCTCCGAGCCGGGCAGCTTGCCCATGACCACCATCACCAGGCTCCGGGAGCGCTGCAGGGCCAAGCTGCTGGCTCAGGGGTGAGTGGGCGCCTCCCACGCTGACCGAGGCTGTGCTGCCAGAGCTGACCAATTGTGACCACTTTCCTGAAAGTGCTGTAAATACTCGATGTCTACACTTGAGTCATGAATTTGTTCTAAGTGATTTAAAATCATGTCTTTCTGTAACTCTTTATGGGCTATGAAGTCATGAATTTATAAAAATATATTTTTACCTGATGGATAATATATAAAATGTGAGATGTGTTTGTATTTAATAAATTATGTCAGCACCTTTGAATTTGTGATTATCAGCTTGTCAGCCGCCTGAAAATTAAAACCAAAGCAGTGAGCTGTCATCAGTGTTATTAATGCCAGTTAACTATTTCCATTCCTTTCTGTGGCGTTTATTTACCTTTATGTGAGGTTTGTGCACATTTACCTTTATGTGAGGTTTGTGCACATAGCAAGTGATTTCTCTTTAGAAAGCTAATTTTTAAAATTACCGTGTCACGTGAAGAATAAACCAGACATACGTGAGTGAGATGTAGGGAACTGCAGGAGTCTGATTTGGGCCCACGAGTGCTCCATGAAGCCACCTCACCCTGGACCCCTAGAGGGAGGAGACCTCCCTCTTCACCCAGCAGGACCATCCTCTCAGGGCTTGAGGCCCTGAACTTCCCACCCCAACCCCTGACCCACCTGCCCGCCCCAGAACCTGAGCCCTGCATGGGACACGTGGGTGCAAGTGGGGACAAGCAGGGCACACTCGGGGCAGCCGGCCTGCCCCCCCCCAGCAGCCCCAAGCCCACCTGCCCCGCTCAGCAGTGTTGCCTGTAAACACCCCTGGGTTTCTCCAAGTCGTCCCTTTACAGACACCCCTGTTCCCCACCCGTGGTGCTGCAGTTACGTGTTGGCACCCCGTGGCCACGGTTTCACCCCAAAGAGAAGTGCAGATGAGGGACCCAGGCGCTGGCAGCCTCGCCCCCAACAGCAGCAGCCTGGGCTATCCTCACCCCCAGCTGCAGCCACTCCTGAAGCTGGACTGGGACCCAAAGAGGATGCTAACGTCCCAGCCCACCTGCGGGTGGCTGTGTGGGAGGAAAGGGCAGCCTGGGTGGGGCGCCAGAGCTCGGGGAAGCCACTGAGACCACCCTCATGGTACAACCACGCACGTGAGGTCACTGCTGCCTGCAGGTGAACTCGGGTGCTCCCAGTTCTCTCTCCCGCCCCAAATTCTCACAAAGCTGCTATGTCCAGAAAGCAGCATGTCTGCTTCCCAGGGGTCACCTCCCACCAGGGGGTTGGCACAGCTGTCCAAACAGCCTTGGAACAGCTAATGCTGACCCTTGGATGCCAGTCGCGTAGCCCTGAGCCCCTTGCCCCAGGAACCACACGGCACTCGCCCTGGATCTGATGACTTGGAGCCATGTCGGATGAACCAGCCAGTGGAGCTCTCCCAGGAAAGACCCCAAAATGACAGAGGTTCTCCCGCTTGAAACATGAGCAGCTGCATGCACCTCTAGGGCACCGAGCCTTCGGGGTGCCACAGGGCTCCATCTGGGTCCTTGGAAGCTTCACGGCTCCAGGCAGACCCTGCTGCTTCTACATTGGTGTACTGCTTCTTAACTTGTATGATGCTACAAATCCCAAAACTGCCAACACCTGGGCCCCAGCATGACAGGCCAGTCGCTGGTTTCCCTCAGTTCTGGCTCAGCCATCAGGCGTCTGGACCGTCCAGACTGGGGAGAATAGAATCTGAGAACGTGGGAGAGTTTCTCACGCTTGTGGTCATGCTGCTGCCCGAGGTCTCTGAACTCCGCCCCAGGGTCCCAAGCTTTCACTGCCAGGGACCGCAGGCCTGCTCTGCCTCGGCATTTCTCACACGGCCCCACTCTGCTTGATCTGAAAAGGACTGCCACAAAGCAAGAGTCACGTGGGCCACCTCAGTCCTACAAGAGGAAACCATCCGGCATCCGGGGGCCGACTGCCAGGTCCTGTGTGGACGGCAACTTCTGGGGCAGGCCCTGGGATTCAAGTATGTGGGCGATGGTCACTCCAGTCCCAGGGCCACCAGCAGGCAGGCTGCACTCAGCCTCATCCACCAAGGACCATAGACTCTCAGAGGGCATGGGTCTTCGCCTAAAAACGCAAGATTAAATCAAGCTCCAGCTCGAGCCCGTGCTCTGAAGCTCCGAGCTCCAGTGGGCCCCAGACTGCCGCCGTCCTGGAGGACCAGGTAAGGCTCATCTTCAAGGGGTCATCTTGTCTCCAGAACCCCACGATTCCAGACAGACAACGCTGTGAGGGAGCCCACATAGCCCTTCTCCCACCCCCTCCTCATTCTCATGGTCATAACTCAAGACTGACCTTAAGACACCACTCAGAATGTCCTCCTCAAATTACCACCCTGAACACTGGCTACGTCAGCTCTTGGGAGAGCAGGGCAGACGGGCAGCGCCCCACCTGTGGCTGTGGCACCCCAGCCCACACACTGTCACCCACCCTTCATCACATCGCAACCGCTCACCACGAGTGGACAAAAGGGCTAGGTCCAGACAGAGAGAGAAAGAGACGCTTTATTAGCACTGTTACGACATCGCGCACACGAAGGGTCCTCAGTGCCCAACCCGCCGAGCTGCAAGTGGATAAACCAGAGAATGAGACCCATCACTGTCCACAAGTGCAGACGCAGGGTCACCTGAACCTCACACAGAAGACTGAAGATCACTTGACAAAAGAAGTAAATAAAAATAACACCCAGTTTTCTATTTAAAAAAGCGCCAGCTCTTGAGTGGCAGACGCCAGTAGCTTTGATGCTCGAGGGTTGAGCTGCACAGCCCTTGGGGGCCGGGCCTGTCCTGGCTTCTAAAGCTTAACTTAAGCATTCCAGATTTTCATCTTTTGGAGTACTTCTGTTTTACGACTTTCTCTACTAATTTCTTAAGCATGTCAGCCTAACAGCCAGCCTTCACCAGCCGTACGTGTTAAGACCAGAGACTCTCCCTTTGTAAGGCTTAAATCTGAGTCAAGAGTGAAGAGACCAAACACCACAATCTTAAAAAGCCAAATTACATGGAGCCAGTGCCCTCCAGAAAAGCACTCTTACCCACCCCCTCTTAGAGTTCTACTTTGGTAAATATTAACGTTTAACCAGTTAGCAAAATATTTAACCCAGTTAGCAAAATTAACACCGTCATTTCAATAGTTACTCTTTTGTGCATAGTAAATGTCGCAAGATGAACTTCACATTTGATAAAGCAGATTTGAAAATCAGTTTGCAGCAAAGTGTGCCTCCCTCAACACCCATCTAAGCTCAGAGAAATGAACGGTGGCCCTGCAGCTGCTGCAGGTCCGCGTGGCGCTGCAGTGCTAAATCGTCTGGTAGCCGGCATGGCTCCTCTTTCTGCCGATGAGGTAGGCGATGAGGACAATGAGGACCAGCCCTGCCAGGGCTCCGCCCACGGCGATGGGGATCAGCATGTTGTTCTCGTCGAGCTGACATTCCTCCACTGTGGAGACAGACAGACCTGTGCTCACATAGGCTGTCACCATGCAGACCCTGCAGACAGGCCTCTGTCGCCTCCCTCTCTTCTCACAGCCCAGCAGGGGAAGATTAAACCAAGGAGGGGCCTCCAATTCCAATCCACTATCACTTGGAGAAGCCCCTATAGAGGCAGGGCTTTCCACAAGGCTGGGAAATTACAGACGTGGTCAGTCTAACCTAATCCTGGGCCCTTCTGGAACACTAACCGCTTTCACAGGGGGAAGAGCCACACTATTTCTTGAAACAACTACCTATGCTCAAATGGTGACGTGTTTACATCTGTAAGATATGCCGGGCCTTTCAAAAGTGAAGTGACACAGGAAGAGCATTTGCTCTAAAAATCTTAGACTGGGAAACGGGGCTCCCAGCCCTGCCTTGCCACACAGAAGCTGCTAAATATCCAAACAGACCCACAGCCTGTTGGACCCCATGCAAGTCTGAGACACCGCCCTCGATGCTACTCACCAGACCCAAACTTGTCACCTTCCACCTGGAAAGCCTGGACCCACACTTTGAAGATGTTGACGTAAAGGGCGTCCGAGACCCGCAGGCGCTCCTCAGCGTTACACTTGTAGGAATTCCCGACCGTGGCCTGAAGTGCCCTCAGTGAACTGTTGGCAGCCTCGAAGGTGGGCCCTGCAAAGGCACGTGAGAGTGAGTGCCCCAGAGCACCTGGAGGGGCACATGAATTGTGGGGGTCTTACCTCTGGTGTCAGGAAGAGTCATATTCAACTGGATTTCTTGGAGGAAAAACCGGCTAGAAGTTGCATTCTTAAAGAGAAGAAGATAATCCTTATAACCACTCACGTTTTTACCATCAAACTTGAAGGCTCATTTGGTAATAAATCTGACCTCCCATTCTAGCTTTAGAATGAAACTACAGAGTATCCTGTCTGTAAAGGCATCATACAAATCTCAAGAATACAAATTTTGATTAGTTCCTTCCAGACCATTTCACATAATCAGATTCTCTATTAAATTAAGGATTGAAGGAGCTGCATTCTAAAAAAGTAAACTTTTTCCAAATGTTTGCTGCCCTTTTTAGGAAAGTTAAACTTTATTAGGAGAAACCCAACTGTTAATCAGTTCATTTGCACAGTGTATTACAAATATTCCTGAGCAGCATTCCCATTCTTCCCGTATTATTTTGGTAGCGTTACATATGATTCTGCCCAGGCAGGTATGAAAACAAGAAGGTACAGGATGCAGAGATGCTGCTCCTCAGTCAAGGGGCGAGGAGCGCGTCTGAGGCAGGAGGCCAAGCTGAGTGCCCAACCTGAAGTTGCCCCTTCCTCTGGGCAGCCACAGCTGCCGGGCACACAACAGGCACCCCCTGACATATGAATAAATGAATGGAGGCACTTGCTGACAGACAAGGCGTGGGGGCAGAGGGCCCGAAAGACCAACAGAGGAGGAAGGCAAAGGGAAGACTCCTCCTGCCTAAGGCAGAGCCGTTGCTTCAGGACCTGTGCCCCGTCTTCACCCTGGCTTGTGCGCCTGTGCTCAGCTCAGCCGCTGTAGCCAGGCGGCACCCGGCACGTGAGAAAACACAGTAGAAAGAAAACCCAAGTGAGACGCACGCTACAAAGCCAGGCGGGGCTGACACTGAAGCCCCAAGTGACAAAGGAACATGGACCCTCACCATTCCAAACTTGAAGGAAAGGAGAATGATATCCTCGCCCCGGAGCTCCAGGGTCACCAGCTGGGCGGTGCAGCTCCCACTGACATGGGTCTTATTTGGGTTGACATTGAATACTCTTCTCACAGTCTAAGTAAGCAACAGAAACAAGTTACCATTCCATGTCATACCAAGTCCTCCCCACTTCTGAAAAAACAAAAGCAATCCTAAAACAGTAACATCAAAGCCACATTTCATTTTGACCAAACCCAAAAGGAAAACATTAGAAGTTTACACTAGTGCAGATTTCTGGATTCCAAAACAACTTTTCCTGCTACTTCTGGTTGCTACTCTCAGAACGAGGCGTACCTGTAGGAAGGTGCAGATCCCAGCCCCTTCTGACCCCGTCTCCCGACTTCACATCATCACAAGCAAGTTACCGCACAGCCCCACAGACTTTGTCATCATTAGGGAGAAATATGAATTCCAAGGGAAAGTATAAAAATGACACTTAAATGTTTGAGTGGTAACAGTTTAAGTAAAATTTAATGTTCTCTCAAAGGTCAACAAACCTGTCCCTTAAAGTGCCAAACAACACACATTGTAGGCTTTGTGGGCCACACGACAGGCTCTGTCACATCACCTCGATTCTGCTGTTTCAGAGAAAAGCACTGGAGTGTGTGGATGGCTGGGTGTGCCTGACGGACACAGGCACACTGACCTGCTCCCTACGATTTTTACCTAAGAGGCTGCACACGCACTGATCCCGATGCTCACGTGCACCAACAAGCCAACGCGCACAGAGAAAGGGCTCCTCAGAGCCGAGCCTACCGTGTTGTCCTTCCTCTCGTAGGTGATGTTCAGCTGCAGCCCCATGCTGGCAAGCAGACAGGTCCCGTTGGTGCCGCTCACGTTGTACTTGCGCACTGAGGGGCTCTCAGGCGATGGCGAAGGGTGGGGGGGCGCCGTCGGCGCTGGTGTCGGGGAAGGTTCGTCTTGCTCACAGCGCGTCTCTGGAGGGACAAGTGGGGATGAATCGCACTCTCACAGGACGGCCGGCAAAGTACTGGTTCCCTAGAACCGCCAGGAACTACGGCCACCCCGAGTTCAGTGCAGACCCCATCAGACTTTCTCAAAAAGCCCCGCAGAACGTGACTTCTCAATTCTCCCAAGAATGTCATATGCTAACACCGTTCCGGAAGTACAGGACAGGAGCAAATCATTACAGACAACCCAGAGCAGGTGGTGCCAGTGACGCACAGAGCCGGCTGAGGGTGACGATGTGGGGGGGAGGGGTCGGGGGGAGAGCGCACACGGGGTGTGTGGGGAGAGGACACATGGAGGAGGTGTGGGGAGAGGACACACGGCGGGGGATGTGGAGAGAGGACACACGGGGGAGTGTGGGGAGAGGACACGGGGTGTGGGGAGAGGACACACGGAGGAGGTGTGGGGAGAAGCTACACGGGGGTGTGTGGGGAGAGTGCACACGGGGGGGTGTGTGGGGAGAGGACACACGGGGGGGTGGGGAGAGGACACACGGGGGGGGGTGGGGAGAGGACACACGGGGGGGGGTGGGGAGAGGACACATGGCACCCCCAGAAGACATGCTGAGGAGTTTGAATGTTATTCTGTCCCTCAGAATTTGATCCACCGTGAGAGTTTACAACAAAAGTTTATTGTGAAAATCAAAGTAAAGGAGAATGACAACCAAAAACTTTCTACAGCAGCAGACAGGATAGATGGATGCCTCCCATGAAGATGACAGATTACTTAACCATTTAAAACAGCAAGATATATAGCACTTCTAGGATACCGCCCACCCCAAAATTAGGTTCATTTACCACCTTGTTTCTGTGGACAATCAAGAAGTTTAGAATCATTTAGAATGTTTAGAATCACAAAGTTTCGAATCACAATTTCCATCCAATTCCCTCTTTCCACATTTCTGCCACGCTGAGCCAGGGGAAGCTGGCCAAAATATCCAGTGTGGGGAGCCCACCGGGGATTTGCTGTAACTTTACCAACTACCTGTTCCCTTCTTATTCCAAGCTAAAATCAAACTTTTACTTTTAACTCCTTTTCAGTTGCTGATTCTGCCTCCATATTCCATCTAGTCAGAGGAGGAGAGACGAGAAACTTCCCCCACAGGACTACAACACAGGGGTAATTTAACACCTTCACACTATGCAATCTTGTAGAGTAAAATGCCTTTCTAGATCGAGGATAAAGATGGCAAAAAAAAAATACCCACCTCTGTGAAGTGAATTTAACCTTGGGCTGATGAAGGCAAGTCAAACACCGCCACAGATGTCCCAACCTACAGTGAGCTGGCCAACACCATCTGCCTCTCACCCGGGAGCTAAGCCACACGGTGACGTTACAGCTGTACTTGTAAAAGTAGCTTCACCATCACTTTATAAATTGTTAGGGAACATAACAATCAAATGTGCAAAACCACGTTAAAACAAAACAGAGAACAGGCCAGTCTCCGAATTCTGGCCACAAACTGTGTTGAGAAGCCAGAGCTGGTGGACTGAATGAGGAACATGCAGATTATGACCTGCTGAATGAGGGGGCACAAGCCACCTCACACACCTCTCAGCATCCAAGCTCCCACACAGGGAAGATGAAACCTATGGGGTCACTGCAATTGAAGGTGCAGTTTTAATACACTCACACAAAGAAAGCAGAGTCACAAGATCTATTCCTTACAGATCCCAGAAGCAGGGGGGCGGGCAATGAGCCGGGGGAAGGGCAGTCCCCCATACCAGGTTACGAGAGCAGGGTAGCAAGCACCTATTACTTATAAGGTGGTTGGGGTGAAGGGCACTAACTTTTCACAGGCTTAACTCTTAAGTGGTTATTTTAAAAGGTGCCCCGGAAAAGGCAAAGCAGGAACTTACAGTGGAAATCCTAAGCTCAGGTCCTTACCCAAGTGTCCAGACTCTGGGTGTGAGCAGGGCTGTCATACTGTAAAATGCCTGGGCAGCAACTCAGAAAAACAAAGTTGTTTTTCTCACCCTAACAACACACATGTGAAAGAGTGACCTACACTGATCTGACAATCATTTTCAAGGTAAGATCCACCGTTTTCATAAAGCAGGTTACAAAATGTCAACTTGGAAACATGAATAACATACCATCAGGTCTCAATGCTATTCAGAAAAGTGCAGGACTTGGGAAATCTGCATGGATAAAACGCCCTTTTCCTTCTATCTTACTTATAAACACAAAATCCACACTCTAACCAGACTGTTACCTACTACAAACACTGAAGTCCTTCCTGTAGAGGGCTCACAACCCACGTGGAGATAATCACAAATACAACACGCTGAAGTAGGCAAAGTGCTATACCCCCAGGGATGGCCTCTGGGAAGACCAGGGGACCCAGGGGTTGCTACAGGATCACCCTTAGTCTTCTCCACAAAGGAAACAACGGGAGAGGAGACCACAGGGCTGCGTATCCTTCCAGTTGCTCTTCTCACAATTTTGAAAAGCTTATATGCCCCAAAAGCCCCAAATGATCTCCCAGCAGCAGTAGATACTCAAATAAACCTGCACACTGCAATTAGTAAGAATCTCAAATAGAAAGAGATGTTTTAGCATCAATTCCTTCAATTTAAGCTAGACTAGGAGCGAGACTCTGGTTCCTAAGGAATGAAAAAGAGATATTGCCAAATTGGGTAGGAAGTAAGTTATATGATGAACTATATTTAAAGATTTTATTTTATTTATTTTTTCCCCCAAAGCCCCAGCAGATAGTTGTATGTCATAGCTGCATATCCCTCTAGTTGCTGTATGTGGGACGCGGCCTCAGCATGGCCGGAGAAGCGGTGCGTCGGTGCACACCCGGGATCCGAACCCGGGCCGCCAGCAGCGGAGCGCGTGCACTCAACCGCTAAGCCACCGGGCCAGCCCTGATGAACTATATTTAAAAGTAGTTTCTGTTTTGAACTTCTAACAGTTGTGAGAGTTGACAAGCACCCACGTATCAAATCTTAAAGATAAAAAGATTAACCAATCCGAGTCCTCTGGTGAGCCAACTAAACCCAGATGCCTGCCTGGGCCTCACCCCAAAACGCATTAACGCAGCGTGGGCCTGGGGCTGGAAATCCATTTCTGATGGACACAGAGTGAGACCACCTGACCTGATTCACTCCAGCCTCCAGGCAGAGCTACACTCAGACCATTCCAGAATGATAACCATCTGCCCCACTTCACAGACCTTCGGGAAAGAAGATACCTGTTTTCTTCAGAACTTATCTTCATCAACAAAACTCACAGGAAAGTTAGGTCAGCCTTGACTTGTGCTTTATTCCCTTTTAAAATAAAATCTGTAAGAACCTGAGGCTTCTCAGGATGATGCATATGAGATGGCAAGGTGAACGGGGGCTTTCTGGTCAAGGCCACTACCACATTACTGATAAGTAAGGCCCCAGAAGCCTACTCTAACATGCTGAACCTGCAGTCCATCAAATACAAGCTTTACGTGGCTTTTATGACCAAAAATTTACTGATTTACTGGAAACGTGTTCATTCAACAATTTATTAAGAACCCACGAGGAGAACAGACTAGGAGGATATAAAAATATACTCATCATATTTGATAAGGTATCTTTATCCTGAAGAAGCTTTCAATTTAGTTAACAGACAGGAAAAAATTAAGTTTTAAGTGCCTAATAACCAAAGGAATGAAACAGGTACAAAAGGAGATAAAAGAAATAGCTCGGGCCGGCCCCGTGGCTTAGGTTAAGTGCGTGCGCTCCGCTACTGGCGGCCCGGGTTCGGATCCCGGGCGCACACCAACGCACCGCTTCTCCGGCCATGCTGAGGCCGCGTCCCACATACAGCAACTAGAAGGATGTGCAACTATGACATACAACTATCTACTGGGGCTTTGGGGGAAAAAAAAAGGAGGAGGACTGGCAATAGATGTTAGCTCATGGCCGGTCTTCCTCAGCAAAAAGAGGAGGATTGGCATGGATGTTAGCTCAGGGCTGATCTTCCTCACACACACAAAAAAAGAAATGGCTCAATTTTAATGGACATCAAATATTTTTAAGTGACGCACACTGTCGTGGTAGTGTATGTGGTCAGTTATGCCAAATCCCCTACTCACAGGGAAGATACTGGTCCCTTTCTTTGAAAAGTAATATTAACAGCAATCACTATCAAAAAACACCCAACAGGACACCAAGAACAGACAAAGAGTGTTGTCACAAAACGCCACTGGTCAGGCTCTCCCAGACCACACTTGAGTCACCTTCACGGCGAGCTGAGCAACTGTGCAATACACTAGGGTTGAGCCTTAAAAAACGATTCAGATCATGTTATCAATTATTATATTCTGTTGTACAGCACAGCCTCTTACTTACGGAGTGTCTGCCAGTACCAGAGATCCGAGGCCCCAACTCCTCCTCTCTTGCACCTCCACCTTGAGCAGCTGCCTGCCAGCGGCTGGCCCAAGAGCTCCTCTAATCACTGTTCCCAGGACCCAGGCCACCAGAGGACCAAATCCCATAAAAGTGTGTTGAGCAAGAAGTCATGGGTTGTGTGAGAGAGGGGGTGGGAGCAACAGTCAAGGGGAGAGGCATAAGGGTTAGCAAACAAGACTCGAAAGGGCCCTGCCAACTCGGGGCCTTTGGGATTGTTTTGTTTTGCTTACTTCCTGTTTTCTCAGCACTAGAGCCCCACACTGATAAGGGATTACTATAGAGGATGTGACTTAATAATGAGATGAGTTCCACAAGCCCCACGGGGACTCCTTTCCAGTGAAGAGTCTGCAGGTGGGCCCACAACTTCACCCAGCCCTCCCGGCCTACAATGAGAGGACATTCCAGCTTCTACAAGACATATCTTCAGAATGCTTCTTAACTCTCCTCTTCCCAGGAGAATTTACTAAGACAGTATGGTAGTGTCTTTGAAAAAGAAGCACAATTTCTTTTCCAAAGTACATACATACCTGCACAGGCACATTTAACATAAAACTGAACAAGCTTTGATGACCAGGGACAACCACGGAACATGAGACCAGGTCGGGTGGTGAGCTCAGCACAGACGGAGGGGTTGCCCACAAGCTCCAAATAACTGACGACTCCCAGGCGGGAAGGCCAAACCCCAGGTAACCCTAAGTGGGATAAGAGCATGTCTGGGGGGCGGCCAGCGGCTGGGGCTCACGGGTGAGGACAGCCTCAAATGCGTACCAGGTGGAAACCTGGAATCACGAGCACATGTCCTCCATTAGAAAAGGAATGAACGTGCGAAATGTTGATAGTGAGGACACCATGCGTGTGCGGGGACAGGGGAAATGTGGGGAATCTCTGACTTGCTATTCAACTCTGCTGTGATGAATCCAAAACTCCTCTAAACAATAAAGTCCATGGTCAGCCCTCCATGTCCACCGGTGCCACATCTGAGGAGTGTGCAGAATTTATGATCCGCGGATGTGGAACCGTGGACATGGGGGGCCCACTAAGGGACCTGAGCATCTGTGGACTCAGGTATCGGCAGGGGTCCTGGAACCAATCCCCTGAGGATACCAAGGGATGACTGTGTTTAAAAAACAAAGTAACTGATTAACCTTAAGAACACAATTAGCCTCTCTATATCATCACATCTGTCCTTAAACTAGAAAAGGCAGCCCCCATCACAGGGCCCCAGCGCCCTCATGACACGGACAACGTGGCACCTCTCTTCAAAGCACCATGCCCTTAGGGAGTCCAGGTCATCTCATCTATGTTCAGAAGCCTCCAAAGCAGAAGGAAACAAGTCCTAAAGGGGAGGAGCCACGTTCTATCGCCATGTTTAGGTCCAGCTGGCAGTGATGTCACTGCACTGAGTCACCAAACCAGAGACACTATCATTTTCTAAGACCTTCGGACAGTTTCTGCTTTTTCCTTCTGCTCTTGAGGCCTGAGAGAGAAGACTGACGCAACCCAGATGTGTTCTGCTAGGTATGAAAGCCAGCTATGTGGAGATGTGTAATGGAGAACAAATTTGTAATTACTCGAAGTATTTGCCTTGTTACTCTAGCCCCCGCTCGGTTACCTACTCTAACTAAAGTCACCTTTCACCTGCCTGAGGCAGCAGCTGTGTGAGCCACACACACCTGGACCTGCTGCCCTCACCCACACGGCTCACGCCAGCCCCAGGGGAGCAGTCCTCGCCTCCTGTCAGCCCTTCCTGGTGAAGATGCATGCTCACCCGACCCTCCACCCCAAAAGAGGCTGCGTGGTGGGCAAGTCGAGCCCACTGCTCCAGCTCACTCTGACCTCCACCTCTAGTCCTGTACTGCTGCTGCTGGTTCTATTTCTCCCAGTTACACAGGGTTTCCTTCAGTCCTAGCTCTGTCACTAACAGTCTTCCCATTAGGTCAGGGGTCAGCAAATTTCCTCTGTAAAGGGCCAGACAATAAACATTTTAGACTCTGCAGCTGTCCAGTGTCTGTCCCAACTCAGCTCTGCCCCTGGGAACATGAAAGCAGCCACAGAAACAGGGGAGTGAATGACCACAGCTGTGTTCTAATAAAACTTGAGTTATGGGCACTAAAACTTCAATTGCATATAATTTTCAAGTGTCATGAGATGTTCTTTTGATTTTTTTTAAGCTTAAATTTTAGCATAAAACCCATTCTTAGCTTACAGGCCATACAAAAACCAGAGGTGGGCTGAATCTGGCCACAGGCGACTGCTGGCCCTGCTAGGAGCACACACGTCTCTGAGCACTCTCCAACAGTCACTGTGAGCCTTCAAGCAAGACTGCTGGGGAACACCGCAAACCAGAGGCCCACCAGTGCGGGTCTGAAGCCTGGAAGGAGCTGCTGCCTCTAACACACACTCTGTGCTGCAGGGACAACTCGCCCAAAGCCCTTACCTTTCAGAAAACGGACAGTCATCTATGAGCTGACAGGCAGGATTTGGAAAGAGAACGTTTTCAAGTCAGAGTAAAATGACAGCACTACTCAGTCCTTACTCCAGGCCAGGCACTGAGATAAGCACTTTGCATAAACCTCCTTTTCAATCTTAACAAGCTTCTGAGCCAGGTTATTACCCTTATTTTGCAAGTGAAGTAACCAGAGGTTGACGAACCCCCAAGACCACAGAGCTGGGAGGAGCTTAGAGCTCTGCCTGTCGGACCCCAGAGTCCACTGGTGGAGCTCGGTCAGCAGGCACAACCTGGGAGACAATGACGTCCCGGAAAGGCACTCCTGGTCCTTCCACCACCTGCCCCTGGGCCTGCCTGAGCTGGACTGAGGTCAGACTAGGTCTCTGTGTAAAGACAACTGGCTTCAGCCAGAAGAGATCCTGTGACCGTGACCCCATTAGCTAACAAGGGAAGACACAGAGAAGGTTTCAATTGCTTTGCCCTTTCACCTTTTTTAACCAATATTTGTCCACCCTCATCTAAAGAGGTCACCTTCTCTAAAGAGAAAAGGTTAGGTGGACAGCACCCCAGAGATGCAAGCCACTGGCTCAGTTGGGGGCTGTACGGATGCTCCTTCACACACACATCCCTCAGGCACCCGGGCACAAAGCGACTTCTGTACCTGTGAGTCTGACTGACGGCACCAGGCCAAAGGGTAGCAGTCTCTTACCTTCCTTGCTGAAGCTATTGTTCGAAAGGTACGCCTGGATGGTGGCATCATGAAGCGTGACAGTTACGTTACTCATGTGGATCTCGTTGCTGCTTACACACCTGTATTTTTTATTTATGTCTGCCTTGATGTCAGTTATGGCTTCCACAGTCTTGATGTCTATATTTAAAAAAAAAACAAAACATTTTTCACCACTTGAGGTACTTAGTGAAAAGTAATTTCAGACACTCCCCCAACCCAATTTTCTTCCCTTCATAATTGGTGAGTTTTGGTTCGTACCCTTGGAGCTTGCATTGGGGAAAATCTGTGCGTCTGACAAGTTGTAAACAAAACGCATCAGCTGGACCCTGTAACGTGTGGCATTTCTTGCGAAGTTGAGGGTCAGTGTATGTCCTCTTCCAAAAGCAATCACAAGACTGGGATCAGAAGCATTCTCTTTACCACAAGAGCTGCTATTTAACACTTCTGCATTAGACGGCAGGTCAAAGGTCGCATTCTAGAACAAACACAATGACAGCAGAACCCAGTTAGAATGTAGGCTATTAAAGGATTCAGAAACACCAAAGAAAGCTCTTCTGTGAGTCTGATACAAACTAAGACCTCAGTGCCATCTCAGATATCATTGTTAAGATATTCATTTTTAATAGACATAAAAAAATACAAAAAAAAATCAGTATTACATGTCAGTAATAAATAGACCAAAAAGTAATTCAAGTATAAAACAAAGATGACAATTATTCATATAAATATTCTTTATTAATATAATTTCAATTTACAATGGAATTAAAACTAAAGTTATCTTAGTAAACTGAAATAAGTATAATGGGCTTCAAAATGAGCTGTGTATTTATATTTGAAAAAAGCTATTACTACTTGTTAGTTATAGAAATGTCTGTTTAAAGAATGTCTCTTTAAACAAAGAGAAGAAGGTTTTTATTGCAGAAATGTTTAAATTTACTATTACAAGCCAAACAAACAACTAGAAAACAACCTAATGTCCATTAAAATAAACTGGACTGCCTAAATGAACTATGGGTAAGCGGTCCTAAAAAAATGACAGAACTACATGAGGTGACAAAGATGTGCTTTGTAAAACAGTAAGGCACATAACAGCATATGGACGATCACATTTGTGTAACATAATTAATATATAACAAAATATTTTAAAAATTCAAACAAAAAAAGTGAAGTAGAAATTAAAATAAAAGGTGCTTGGACAAGTCTTTATAATTTGAGATATTCTACAGAACAAAATCTTCCCAGTTTTCTTCTGTTTTGACAGAGACCACATTTATATGAAGCCTAGTACGAGTGAATGAATGAGGCCCGAGCAGCTGGCAAAAAGTCTAGAGCACTTAGAGGAACTGCAGATCTTCCCAGCAATGCTGGGCCCCACTGCTGCCCTGTGAGCGGCAGCGAAAAGATATGGTGCTGTCGACATGGAGGTGGGCAAGGAAGAATGATGGTTTCAACAGAGAACTGACAATAAAATGTGGTTTAGGGATATACTTAAAGAGCAAATGTTCAAGACAATGACTAAGCGAAATGTCCACTAACAGGTAACTAACAGAAGAGGACATACAAACAAATGCTGCTTATTCGTTAGAAACGAGGGAAATGCAAAAAGCCTTCAAGTATAAAGTTCTTTTAACAAAACAACTAAGGGGCTTTTTTATTTTTGGTGACGAAAACTAGCCCTGAGCTGACATCTGCTGCCAATCCTCCTCTTTTTGCTGAGGAAGATTGGCCCTGGGCTAACATTTGTGCCCCTCTTCCTCCATTTTATGTGGGACGCCGCCACAGCATGGCTTGCTAAGCGGTGCGTGAGTCCGCACCCAGGATCTGAACCAGCAAACCTCGGGCCGCCTAAAAGCGCAAACTAAACCACTACGCCACCGGGCTGGCCCCCTAAGGGACATTCTAATCAAACTAGTACAATGCTTATAGCGCTGCACATCAAACAACTGTTTATATACAATTCTCTGAGCACAATAGTTTATTTAAGGCAAATTCAACAAATCAAAAAAGCTATATTCACAGAGCTATACATTGGGTGTGGAAAAAAACATAAGAAAACAACTACCAATAGGGAGGTGATTTAACAAATTAGGTTGGTTAACATAATGAAGTATTACATTGTGATTATAAAAGATAATCGTGAAGAAAACTAGAAAAACGCTCATAATAAAAAAGTGAAAGCAAGGCACAAAACGGTTTGTATATTATGACTGCAGCTTCAGTATATAAAGAGCATAGGCTGTTACAGGCAGTAATAATATCCAGGCACACTGTAATGATGAGCCTAGAAGGAAAGACGCATACATGAAAGAACTGTGTTAAGGTGCGAGCATTTTTCAAAGATTAAATAATTTTCACACACATGCACAAGCAACACACGAAGCACACTGCTGTTTCCTACCTTAGAACCACTCTGGGTATCATAGCTGGTCAAGAAGGTGGCGGAGAAGTTGGCCATTATACAAGCTGTCCCATTGCCATCTTTCACCACAAACACTGCTGATGCACCGTGCACAAGGCCTGCTAACTCCAGGAAAGACAGATATAAACAAGTCCCTTTTTGAAAATACAAGTGGATATTTCTGTTGTCCACAGCTGTAGCAATAATGGATTTTATTAGATTATTAAGTACATTGTGCTTCTTAAACCACTAAAGAACTAGACACGCAGATTACTCAGGCTGGGTTCAGCTGGGTCTTCTGTCCCTCCTGGACATGATTCTGAAAATGTTAACTCTAAGCCCATCCAGTTTTCCAATCTGGTCAATAGCTCTTTAATGCTCTACTTCAGAATACTTATCAGGAAGTTGCATATCAATTTCTGGGTCACCCCTGCACCCTCAGGGAATCTCTGGGAGAGGTGGTGGGGTTCTGCAGGCACAACTCAACCTAAACACTGGCCTTCCACAGAAATCCATGGTATCTTTCACTATGTCCTAAACTGCTATTTAAATTGGATCTGTTTTTACCTCTCATGGACTGGTGGTGTGGCAAGAAGGGCCACGGACTCAAAGGTCTGAGCTCTTTGCCCAATTTCAGAAAGGTCCTCAAAAAACAGTGTTTCAATTGAACCTGGAGTTGGCTGTGTGACCTTAGGACTTCACTCAACCTCTCTAGGTGGGGCTGCCACATCCCAGAGGGAAGGGACAGATGAAGTTCTCACGGGTCCCTCCAGCTCGAGAGCCATCACTGCCCCACACTTCCTCTTTGAGTGAGTTCTCAGGGCCAGTGCCGTCTTCTTCATCTCCCCTGGCCCTGACAGAGCAGTTTAGCAGCAAATGTAATCTCACCACTATGGTAGACAAGTAGGTAATTTTACAAGACACACATTTTAGTACATTGTCCTTTTACAGATGGGCAAAGATAGGTGTTTTTGCTACTTCTAAAGCCAAACAGCTGTCAGCCACCACTGCGTACTCTAATGCTCAGAAGCGATGCACCCTCTTGTCTCTGCTGCCACAAGCTCTTGCACACCTTTTTACGGAGCATTTACACCCCTGGCTCTGATGGCTCTAAGTGTAAATACGACTCAGGCACACTTGGAAGACAGCATACTCAGAGGACACTCAATTCATTTTTCATTCTAAAAACTCTGTCCTTGACAAAGTAAATGACTCCAATGAACCCAATTCAGTTTACCCTTGGGACTTTCACAAAACAAAATCTTTAAAGCCAACTACTATTCAAGCCTAAAGCAGACAGACCTAGAGCCAGAAACCTCCTTATCTTCCCTTTAGCCTCTGGTAAAGGAAATACCAAAATCTACGTTCACAAAGAAAAGCTGCTACATCAGAAAAAAGTAAACTATAGCAAACAAGGAAACCCGTGCAATTTTTTGTGTTTTGCTTTGCAAATTTTTAATGCCCCCCCAAACACGCAAATTATACTAAAAGCACTTCCAATGAACGAATATTCCGTTTTTAAAAACAGAGAAAATTCCACAACTCGTTTGTGACAAAGTAAAGGTGTTTAAAAACAGACAAATGGTTCTCATGCCTTCCTAGAGGGATGGGGTAAGTGTACAAGAGCAGCGGAGTGAGGCCAGCAAGGCAAAAAAGCAGGTTGGGCAGGCAGAAGCAAAAGCGCGCGTTCAAGCGTGGGCACTGAAGCCAGCGAGACACTGGACATTGACCCAGCTCACGGTGTACATGGGCCACCGCCTGCACTGTGCACAGACTCCCTCAGGCCTGGGACACCCTCATCCGGCCCTGGCCCGGCTGCTGGAGGGTCACATGTGATCACATCTGCCGGGGCACAGCAGGTTGCTGCCTCCCATGGGAGCAAGCACAGGTCAGTTCTTACCAAGCTGCCCTTTTATAAAACGGTTCCCTAAATCATTACAAAAACTTTCTACTAAAAGGAATAAAAGGAATCCAAATAGCCAACGAAGAAGTGAAACTCTCACTATTTGCAGATGACATGATTTTATGTATAGAAAACCCTAAAGAATCCATTGGAAAACTATTAGAAATAATCAACAACTACAGCAAAGTCGCAGGGTACAAAATCAATCTACAAAAATCAGTTGCATTTCTGTATGCTAATAACGAACGAACAGAAAGAGAGCTCAAAAAGATACCATTTACAATCGCATCAAAAAGAATAAAATATCTAGGAATAAATCTTATCAAGGAGGTGAAAGACCTATACAATGAAAACTACAAGACATTGTTGAAAGAAATCGATGATGATATAAAGAAATGGAAAGATATCCCATGCGTATGGATTGGAAGAATAAACATAGTTAAAATGTCTATATTACCTAAAGTAATCTACAGATTGAATGCAATCCCGATCAGAATCCCAATGACATTCTTCACGGAAATAGAAAAAAGAATACTAAAATTCATATAGGGCAACAAAAGACCCCGAATAGCTAAAGCAATCCTAAGAAAAAAGAACGAAGCTGGAGGCATCACAATCCCTGACTTCAAAACATACTACAAAGCAACAGTAATCAAAACAGCATGCTACTGGTACAAAAACACACACACAGATCAATGGAACAGAAGTGAAAGCCCAAAAATAAAACCACACATATACGGACAGCTAATTTTCGACAAAGGAGCTAAGAACATACAATGGAGAAAGGAAAGTCTCTTCAATAAATGGTGTTGGGCATGGACAGAGAAAACTGGACTGTGGTTACCAGGGGCAGTGGGGGTGGGGGGTGGGCACAAGGGGTGAAGGGAGTCATATATATGGTGATGGATAAACAAAAATGTACAACCCAAAAATTTCACAACGTTAGAAACCATTAAAACATCAATAAATTAAATAAACAAATAAATAAATGGTGTTGGGAAAACTGAACAGCCACCTGCAAAAGAATGAAAGTGGACCATCTGCTATCACCATTCACAAAAATTAATTCAAAATGGATCAAACACCTGAAGGTGAGACCTGAAACTATAAAACTCATAGAAGAAAATATAGGCAACACACTATTTGACATTGGTCATAAAGGAATCTTTTCAGATGACATGCCTACCCAGACTAGGAAAAAAAAGAAAAAAAGAAAAAATAAGCAAGTGGGACTTTATCAGATTAAAGAGCTTCTGCAAGACAAATGAAACCAGAATCAAGATGAACAGACAATCCACCAGCTGGGAGAAAATATTTGCAAAACATATATCTGACAAGGGGTTAATCTCCATAATATATAAAGAACTCACACAACTGAACAAAAAAACACACAACCCAGTCAAAAAACGGGCAGAGGAAATGAACAGACACTTCTCCAAAGAAGATACACAGATGGCCAATAGGCACATGAAAAGACACTCAACATCACTAATCATCAGGGAAATGCAATCAAAACAACACTAAGATATCACCTCAAGCCCATCAGAATGGCTATAATCAGCAAGACAAAAAACAACAAATGTTGGAGAGGATGTGGAGAAACATACACAGCTGGTGGGAATGCAAACTGGTGCAGCCTCTATGGAAAACGGTATGGAGATTCCTCAAAGAATTAAAAATAGAAATACCCTATGATCCAGCTATCCCACTACTGGGAATCTATCCAACGAACCTGAAATCAACAATCCAAAGAGGCTTATGCACCCCTATTCACTGCAGCATTATTCACCATAGCCAAGAACTGGAAGCAACCCAAGTGTCCTTCGACTGATGATTGGATCAAGAAGATGTGGTGTATATATACAACGGAATACTAGTCAGCCATTAAAAAGACAAAATCGTCCCATTTGCAACAACACAGATGGGCCTGAAGGATATTATGTTAAGTGAAATAAGCCAGAAAGACAAACATTGTAGGATCTCACTCATATGTGGAATATAAACCAACACACAGACAGAGAAAACTGTATTGTGGTTACCAGGGGCAATGGGGGTAGGGAGTGGGCACAAGGGGTAAAGGGAGACATATATATGGTGACGGACAAAAATGTACAACCAAAAATTTCACAGCATTATAAACTATTAAAACATCAATGAAAAAAAACTTTCTACTGACTCACAGCACTTCATTAGGAAACATTTCAGATTAAACAACTTTTCAATCATACAATTTTTTCATTTAGTCAATAGGCTGAGGGTCTGAGCTTTCAAAGAAAAACAAGGAAGTATTACTAAAATTTAAAATAAGTTTTAGCAGCACTAGATGCCCACATGTATTCTGGAGAAGCCCAGAAATTTTCAATTATTAAAACACGAAACTTACCCCCAGAAGCCAATTTTGGTCAAGAGAAAAATATCTACAAGAGCATAAGAACATAAAATTGTAAGAGAAATGTAAGTATGCTAAAGGTCAGAATTTTTTTTTTTTAATTCTGTAACAGTAGCAGTTGGTTAAAAAAAATCCTTCTCAAATTAGGTAAAATGTTTGCAGTAATTTGAGGGGCGACCCTCTCAAAAGCCAGCTCCCTGGCCTGCTGGCAACTGCTAATCGCTAGCAGTCCTGCGCTCAGATGTGAACTCCATCACTTCTCCAGAGCTCTTAAAAAGGAGTAACTTTGGATTATTCCTTCAAAATACTCCACCTTGTAGAACTTCCACCCTCTAACACAAGTGCAGCTCTGGGAAGCACGCCTGCTTCTGAGTAAGAGATCTCGTTCCATGACAGACTCCTCTACCACTTACCAGCTGTGTGATCTTGGGCCAGCAGCAACCGCCATGCCCTGGGTTTAGGCACCTGTGAAATCGAGGGGGTGCTCACACCTCAGGCTCGTCAGGGTACCAGAAGAGCCAATGCACGCAGAGTATTTAGTACAGGGCATTAGCACTGGCTCCAATGTCAGCTGTTATCATCTAAATATCCAGTGGTACACAGACCTCACCTATCAAGTGCATCACTGAATCCTCAGTACCTGACAATGTAAGCATTTTATTTATTCAACAAGCTCTTATAACGCACTTGCTCTCTGCCAGGCACCGCTCCAAGCACTCTGCAGGTAACTAAATCATCATGACAACCTAAGTAGGCAGACACTACTAGGATCCCCTTTTTCAGATGTGGAGACTAAGGCACAGAGAAGTTGCCTTGCTCAAGGCCACACAGCTAGGGAGAGTGCAGAGCCAGACCTAAAATCAGCCTGGCTAGCTGACTCAGAGCACATGCCCATCTCCGCTGCCGTGGGCTGGCTGCAGAGTGCCACATCTGAACCACCCTTTCTCTCCAGCACTTGGTGAGTGAGTGAATACAGTTCAAATTATGAAACACTCACTTTTGAAATGAGAGAGATTGCTATCTGAAGGAATGAGTCAATAAATTTATTTCTTTATTAACATTTTTATAAAAAAATTATTTCTGGTTTGTCTTGGCTTGATTCTTCTAAATCCAGTATTTTTCTTCTTTTTCTTAACCAGCGATACATAATCATCTACAAAGATTTAAAGGAAGAAAAAAAAAAAAGGCCAAGGTTCCATCCCAGATAGTGAATCACAACCTCCAGAGGCAGGGCACCAGTAGGCACATTTCTAAAAAGCTGACCTACGCGTGTTTCATTAGGGACCACAGCTGTAAAACTGCATGTCTCTTAATGTATGTCCTGAGCCCCTCCTACACTAGAGGCGCACAAGACAGGCTGTAGGATGAAGAAGGGAGATTCATGTGTACAAGTTATCACAACACAGCTGCACTGATGCTCTAGTGAAAGCACATGCTGTGCACACATGTAGTCAGGTCCTGTGGACGCAGACAGAAAGGAGGACTAATGCTGCCTGGGATGGGTCTAACAACATAAATCAAAATTACAGACCCAAAAGATTTTGACCTCAAGGGTAGTGAAGAATCTGGTCGCCAATCTGAGCAACTGACAAACTCCCACAATCAAGGGTAACATTAACTAGTATAAAACTTTTCAAACTTCCTAAGTGACAGCTCTTCATTTGGAAAGGGGAAGGAGGTCACCTAGCTGACACCAATGGTTTAAAGACTCACATTACACAATTACACTTTATCTTATACATCAAAGTTTCAGTTCACGCTTGTCTATACTTTCTACCAAGTATTCAAACACAAAAGAAGCTTTAAGTAATTCCTAACTATTAATGCAGGAGGAATTAGGAATTTAGAAGCTTGAAATACTTTTAGAAAAGATATTTTTTGGTGAAATCGTGCAGTAAGATAAACAATATTCTAAATAGATCTAAATGCAAGCTGTTAGATCTTTCTTAAAAGTTGGATTTTAAGTGAACTCGAAACTTAAAAGATATGATGGAATGGGCATTAAAAAGCTAATTATATGCACAAAACACCAAGGTTTCACAACGTGGGGAAGTCATGAATTTCTTTCTTCATTTTTAAGGTGAGTTTTTAAAACATGAAACAAAATACGAAAAGTATTAATGCTCGTGAGCTCTTCTATTAAAAAAACAATGCAGCCGTTCTGACATGACAAATCTTGTTCCAGCAACCCTCCCTGTAACTAATTACACCTGCCAGCGGAGGGCAAGGCTTCGGGTTCACTGCACCGATAAGGTCATCCCTTGTGGCTGTTCACACAGCTCGAAGAACATTTTTACACAACAGGCAGAACAAACAAGTGAAACCAAGATCCACTGAATCACAATAACATAATTTTAGAGTAGGATGAGACTCAGAGATGGTTAAGGAATTCATGGGCAAGTATGCACGGAACGTGTATCCAGGTCTATTTAACTCACATGAACTCCCACCAGTTGTTTTCCGTATCATATTACAGATCCCGGCACTTAGATAAATCACCCCACGTTATTTGGGAGAGAAGTGAGAAAAAGTGGCATAGAGTCAGATTCACCAAAGGCCTCTCAACACCCTTAAAACACTACGGCAGGAAGGAGCACGTAGTGATTCTCGTCTAAGGGACAGTACCCACTCCTCTTTACTATCAGGACAGATGACTGAGGACAAAATTCCTCAATCAATACAATACTGAGCGCCCAGTGACCGCTTCCATGAGTTCGGTGGACTGGTGGCGAGCCAGACGCTCCCCAACGCGTTAACGGAGACCTAGCTGGAGCCAGAGGGACGGGCACACAGAAGAGGGGCAGCGCCGCGCGCCACGACTCGCTGGAAATGAACACTGCCACTGTGCGCCCAAGGCCGGTCCTACCTCTCGCCTTGTCCACTACGGGCTCTCCTCAACTCCTGAAGACAACCGTCGGGCATTCCAACATAAACGTCGATTCCCAGTAACACAAACGCGCGCACGAGCACCCCACGCCACACTGAAAGGGGCGAAAGTTAAAGCAAACTACAAAAAGCCGGCATCACCGCGCCGCCCTGCTCTCCGGGCACCACCGTGCTGGAAAGAGCTCCGCGGGGTCTCCCGCCCGGCAGGACGCAGTGACCATGCAGGTCCCGCCGCCGCGGGCTGCACAGCCCCCTGGACCTCGCGCTAAACCTGGCCGTAAACTGAGGAACCACCACAGCCGTCCAAAATCAGCAAGCCACCCGAGTCACTTCCCACCTAACACCCGAAAACGAGTTCACGACTCGACACCTCGACCCCCCTCGTCCACCCCGGGCACCCAGACGCGACTCCCCAAGCAGCGGCCAGCGGGCTCCACGCCGGACCTCACGCGCGGACTTCGGCCGGTGCGGGCACGACCGGCGGGTCGCCCCGGCCTGCGGCTCCCGCCGCCCCCGGCCCCCGTGAGCCCCCCAGCCCCGCCGCCCCGCTCCCCGGGATCCCCCCAACCCCGCCACCTCCGCCCCCCGGGAGCACCCCCAGCCGCGCCACCCGCGCCGGCCCTCACCGAGCAGCAGCAGGAGCAGCGACCGCCGGGCGCCGCCGGGAGCCGCCATGGGCGCGAGGGCCGCGAGGCGGGCGCGGGAGCCGGGCGCGTTGGGGCGGTTGGGCCGCGGGCGGGCGGGGGCCGGGGGCCGGCGTGAGGGCGGCGGGTCCCACGGTCGAGAGGCCCGGCCGCTTCGGCGCCCGCGGCAGGAAGGAGACCCGCGACCGGCGGCACCCGTCACGTGAGGCCGCGCCGCGCCCGCGCCGTCACGTGACCCCGCAGATCTCGCGAGAGCATGCGGGCGCAAGCGGCCGGGCTCCCCGGAGCGCGGCGTCCTCCCCGGCGGCGCAAGTGACCTGGCTTCGGGCACGTGATCCCGCCAGGCACGTGACCGCAGCGCCACGTGACCCGGGCGGGTGGGGTCCGTCCTCCCTCTTCTTCTCCCCGAGCCACCGCCCACTTTCGGGGTTTTGTTCTGTTGTTTGGGGTAGAAATCTACTTTTACTAAAGAGTCCATTTGCTGATATCTGGTTTAGGTATTCAGGCTCTTTTTGGATTTTTTGTTTGTTGCTGTTCCAAATGGGGGAAGAGTCTGAACAGCAGAGTTCCACTGAGGTGAAGTGCTGTCCACTGAGGGTCACTGTGGAAAAGAGGAAGTGTTGAATCTGGCGTCTGCGTATACTGTCACTGTGACCTAGTTCATCAACAGTCGTTTGTTGACATGCGGTATTGGTCCAATATGTGAAAATGTTATTGGAGCATGGGTTGTTCCTGTGAAGTAGAATGTAAGTTCAGACATAATTGGAGAAATTCTATAATATTTCCTTCTCCTCTTAAACATTCTGATGAGAAATTACCAAATAACCTTAAGTATAAAAATAAAAACACCTACTAACTGTGCTTTCTGGCCTCTGGAATTTCGGAGCAGTGATGAAGGGCCAGCACCGCCAGGGTCTTCACTCGTCTGGGTTTGTCGTGTGTTTTTGGCTGCTCTCTTGTACCCGTTGTCCTAGCCTTATTCTGCATCCTTTTTGGAAATTCTGGGAGCTTCTCAAAGTCCTGTCAGCACATTATTTTTCTGCTTAGATCAGAGCTCATTTCTACTGTGTACAATTTAGAGTCCTTGCCTACTACATGCTGTGTTTAAAATCTTCTCTTTTTGCTATTATAACCTCATTAAAGACTAAAAGTAGTTTGTCAGCAAAAGAACAGGGTATAAAAAGCCAGCAAAAAATGATGTTTTATGTTCTATGATGCTACATTTTTATAGAGTACAGTAAAGTAGTATGGTGGGGTTTTCTTGTTTGTTTTGTTTTTTGTTGTTGTTGAATCCTCGAAATGGTTGGGGTCTGATCTATTTCTGATTGAAGGGAAGACTGGAAAACCAAACACAGTGAACTCCATGTCTTCTGAATTCTTTTGGAGAGGGCCTTTTTTTTTTTTTTTAATTAAGCACTGAGGACATTATTTAAAATAATGCCACTGAGAGTATCTTTGATACACGTCTTGTTCACACCTCTGATAATTTCATTTTGGTAGATTCCTTGAAATACCTAAACCATGGTAGTCTTCCTTTTAGAAGTTTATGAAAAAGGAAGCCTCTCACAAAAAAAGAACCAAAACTTTTACTTTCTTAGAAAGCAGATTAATAGTTTGAAGTCATTTGCAGCACAAGAAATTGTGAAATTTCAGGTATGCTCACATTTCCAATTACACACTCACCTGGTCGCTGTCTGTGAACCCTGCGGTCTGAGGTGGTGCTCACTAGGGCTTGTGCTTGTTTGAGAAATTAAATGTGATTAACCAGAGCCTTTTCCTAACAGTGGAAGACACAGAGTGGGAACCGAAACCTGCACGAAGCCACCTCACTGTTTGTAACTCGTGATTATAACTCAGGGGAAGGGGTGGATTTCACAATGGTTCTGTGCTGCCAGTGCAACACAGAAGTTAGCAGCAATAGGCGGGTGTGTCAAATCCTTGTTCAAATTTTGGCTGAGAAGACTGTAATGAAAAGTGAGAATGCAGAAGATCTTCAGTCGAGTGCTTCAACTCAGACATGTAGGGTGGCGGTATGTGTTGTGAGGCTACATGGTAGTTATTAGTCATCAGTTACTCTGGCTGTTGTCTGTTCTTGCTTAATAAAAGTCTAAGATAGAAGATAGAAACATTAAGAAAGATCACATGGCCATGATTCCAACTAAAAACAAGCCTCGATTAAGGAACCAATGTTTTTTGTCTTTTAGTTTCTGTTTACTATTTACTATTTGGCCCTTTACAGAAAAAGTTTACGAACCCTGCCCTACACATGAGGGAAGAAAAAAGAACTTTAAAATTTTGATTTAGTGCCCTCAGAGTTTCAAGAAGATATTTTAGCCATAAAAAACAAAAACAAAAAACCCAAAAAACAATCTACCATTAAAATTGAGTAAACAGAAAACAAGAAATGATAATCTGGTATAGAGGCCACTGCCAGAAAAACTAACCAGAAACAAAAATGGAACAGTGTACTGTGGGGGCGGGGAGGGGGGAGACCAAGGACTGTGGTTTTAGTTATAAGATCTTCTGTCCTATTTGCTTAAAACAAATTCCTCTTAAAGAAAGTGAGAGCAAAAAAGCTGGAGGGGAAGATGCGATGCAGGAAGTTAATTGCAGAACATTTCCCAGAACAGAAGGAAGTCACGAGTCTTCTGAGGAAGAAGATTCACTGAGTCCTAGTGGACAAGTGAAAATGGGCTCAGATCTGGACACATTCTAGTGAAATAGAAAAACTCAGGAATAGAAGATTTCAAAAGTTTCATTTAAAATAAAAAACAGGTTAGTTACAAAATGACTTTAGAGCTGGAAGCTAGAAGACTATAGAGCAATGCCTTCAGAGTTCTGAGGAAAACGATTTTTAACCTATAATTTTATATGCAGCCAAACTATTAAGCATAAGTGCAAAATAAATCAGACAAGCAAGGATTCAGAAAGGTTGTCTCCCGTGCACTCTCTCTGAGAAAATCATCTAAGGATCTACTTTAGTAAAACAAATCAGGAAAATAAGTAAAAGGAAGACTGGGATTCAAGAAGGTGTGAACCTAAACAGGAACGGAAAGAAAGGTAATTCCGGGATCACAGCTGTGTGGCAGATCTGGAAAGCACATAGTCTGAATGAAAACAGAATATCAGAGGGTTCTGAGAAAAATGTCTTTAGGAAGAAATTGGATTCGTGCAAATAGCATAATAAGAAAATTGCTGATCTTAGCGATAAGACAAAGACGTGTTTCCTTTGCCAACAATAGCAATTAAAAACTCCAGGAAAAACAGAAAGCTGGACGGGAATGCCACAGTCCAAATGTAAAGCAAGTTAAGACATGACGTGAATTTTGAGCATTTGATGGGGTAGGGAAGAAAACTTGTTTGTCTCTGAGCTGCAGTGGTAGAGAATTACATTTCACTCTTTAGGCTAGACACACTCCTTGGTTCTAGGATGAATTATAATATAAAAAATGAGGGGCTGGCCCAGTGGCATTGTGGTTAAGTTCACATGTCCTGCTTTGGCGGCCAGGGGTTTGCTGGTTCAACTCCTGGGCACAAACCTACTCACCGCTCATCAAGTCATGATGAGGCAGCCTCCCACATAGAAGAGCTACAACTCTACAACTAGGATATACAACTATGTACTGGGGCTTTGGGGAGAAAAAAGAAAAAAAGAGGAAGATTGGCAACAGATGTTAGCTCAGGGCCAATTTTCCCCAAAAAGAAAATAAAAATAAAAAATAAATTGACCTTATAAAAAATATATATATAAAATGAGTTAACTTTTAGACAAAACATACAAAGTTTAACTATTAATATAAATATATAAACAAAAGTAATCTGACAAGAGCTGTCAGAAATTGGAAGAAAGAAGAGGGGGAGAAATCATGGGGAAAAATATAGGCTCTAATTTTCTCATTTTCATAGTAGAGATTCTTGAGAAACAGTAAATTCATGGATCAAGAAAATGGAGGTTTCAGTATATTATTTACAATAAAGGTAAATATGAAAGAACTAAAAATGATACAATTGACTAGACTGGGAGGAAGAGAGGAGCTGGGAAGTGGATTTCCTTTGGGTTGGCTGATTCCTTGTCTTTTATGGTAGGGATAGGATGCTGTAGGATATGGTAGATGGAGCCCTTTTGTTTTTCTTAACACTTTCTGATTAATTTTATTTACATTGTTTTGACAAAAATTCAAAAGTACAGAAGGGTATGCAATGAAAAGTTTCCCTCTTACTCCTGTTCCCAGCCTTGCAGAATCCCCCTGGAGGGACAGCTGTCACTGTCCTGTTCTTTCCTGCTCTTGTTCACACACAGTGGTAGTGCTGTAGCACCATTGCACTCTTCTATACCTTTCTTTTCTCACATCACAGCATGTCTTGACATTGGCACCGTATCAGTGTCTAGATGTCATTTTGGTTAAAGCTTCCGGAACATAGCATCATACACATGTGGACAGACATCACTTAACCAGTGCTGTTGATGGACATTTAGGATGTTTTCCTAGATGTGCTGTTACAGTACCAGAAATCATTCCACGTGTGGCAGTGTGTCATAGGATAATTGCCTAGAAATGGAATTTATTGGGTCAAAGGTATGGGCATTTTTGAATTTAAAATATATTGTGAGTTTATGTGAGAGACCATCATCCCCCATGGAGGGGAAAGCCCGCTAGGTCTGATTCCACCGTGCTCTGTGTCTGTGCTGACCTTCCACGAGGAGGCCCACATTTGTGCCAGGTGTTCCTGATACAGAGCGTTCCTCTTCCCCACCAGAGTTCTAGACCAAGGATGGCCCAGGGCCTCTTCAGTTCTTACAGGGAGCTGGGCCGTGCAGTCTTGTCTCTCCTTCCAAACTCCTCAGAGAGTTACTTCTGCCCTGGGGAAGTGAACGGAGGGGACAAAGACCAGGGTTGTTGGCCAGCAGAGCCCCATCCCCGTCCTGAAGCTCCACCTCCTTCCTCTACCCAAAACCTGTCCTGAGGACCCTGCTTTCCCTACAGCCCAGTACGGGGCGGCTGTACTGTCTCTGGTCTCCTCTGCCCTGGGCCTGGAGATGGGGAGGGGCTCCTCTGCCGCCACAGGTCATTGTTTCCCCTCCCTTGAGCCCCAGCTTCTCTGAAGCACATACCAAGGGCCGTGACCTTCCCCCACGTGGCAGTCACCTCCAGGCCCTTGGTCACTGCCTGTCACCCACTGTTGATTCCCTACGCTGCTCCCGTCACTGCTTGAACCCATCCAGTCCCTGTCCCAGCTTTGATCTCACTTCAGCCCCCTCCTCTATCCCCAGGCCTTGTAATGGCCACAGCCGCACAGGGAGTGCTGACCCATTTCCCCTTCTTCAAGGGGCTGCTTCCAGGATCCTTGTCAGAACCAGCACTCCTCACACTCAGACCCCCAAGGACAGACCTGGCTTTAGCCTTCAACTGCTCCCACTCCTGCCTGCATCCAGACGCTGGCCGCAGGGCCTCCCCTGTCCCCATCCCCTCCCAGGTCAGTAAGCCTCTCTACGGGATGACGCCCAAACACTTGCAAAGTTGCTGAAAAGGCTTATCTCAAAACGACCCCTTGGACTCCACTCCTGCTCCAGCTGTACAACACTCCTTTCCTTGACATCATGGTCTGCTCTCCCTCTATCTCCTCTGCTCCCTCTATCTCCTCTGTTCCCGCTCTCTTAACAACTCACCTCACAGGCCCTCGGTCTCGTGTGTTGACTTGTAGTTCTGGGCACACTAAAATAATTAGTACCGTCTCATTTTTATCCACAAGTTTCCCAGTCTTTTTTTTAACTTTCCCCATGTAGATTTTTAAGAATGTCACGTATCATTCTCTTTTTTAAAAAAGGATCTTAATTCATGATTAGACTTTTTTCCACTCTGAGATTTAAAAAAAATGTATGTTTTCTTATATTTATGATTTCATTTTTTTAACACAAATCTTTGACCACTTGGAACTTATGTTGGTATGAAAAATTAGTACAATCTGTTTGCTTTTCTCAAGGTGGCAACCCAAATTTTCCCAACATTTGTTGAAAAGTCTCCCTTTCCCTGATGACATGTCCTTTACAGGACACCACATTCCTGTATATTTCGTTTATTTGTTACTCAATTGCTTTATCCAGAGATCAGGTGATGTGTGTGCCCACAGATGCTGTTTGAGTCACGACCTGTTTGTTCTGATGGGTTTTAAACAATTTCTGGCCATTCTCTCCCATTTGCTTTCCTGTTTTAACTTTAGAATCGCCTTGTCTCTCTGTGTTTTGAAGTAGGATGTTTGATATCTTAAGATAGTGCATCAATAAATGTTAAAAATAGCCCACACCTTTCACTTGTTCAGGTTTTCTTCATGTTTCCAAGTCATTTTAAAATGCTTTTCATATATTTTCTTGTTTGTCACTAGGTTATTTTATCCTTTTCTGTTGCTATTGAAAAAATGACCTTCCATTATATTTTGACTTTCCTGTAAATTTTGTGTTCAGTTAAAAAGTTAGTGAATTCTTTTTTTAGCCATAGCTCTGCAGTTGCTTCTCTTAGATTTTCTGGGTACACCATCATTCATCTGTAAATAACTGTACTTTTTTCTTAAGTGCCTTTTCCTTTTCAATCAATTTCCTCTACACTATTTGTTTTACCACATTAACTATAATAAAACATTAAAGGAAACTGATAAGAAATGGCTAGAAATAAACACAACGAGAGGCAGCATACGTTGCTCTTGCTCACCATGGAGTCAGAGACAGGTCTGTGATGCTGTTCTGCCGGGTGCTGGTTTGTGGTGGAGGACCGGAAAGAACCACCACCTGAGAGGGTAGCCCCTCTGCTGTACTAGTAATGGATTTTAAGTTGCTGAAGAGTTATGAAGAATGTGTAGTTTGCATACCACAAAGTTTTATTAATGTAATTTTAAGGCCAGTTAAACTAATTTTATTCAGAGTAAGTCTACATTAAATTACAATATTAATAATCTCTAGAGACAATGAACTTAAAATATAAGAAGTAGAAATCTATTTGGTCTTTTATAGACCACATATTATAGAACTCACAAATGAAAATTTACAAATATAGAAATAATGATGATACTTAAAGAGTGAGGATTTTCATATGGAAACCCAACCCATAAGATGTCATATTTTAAACACGCATGTTTCAAAAAGGGAGAATCTTTTAATAATTTAGCACAAAATCAAATTATATAAACTTGGTATATTCCAGAAAATATTGCTTTAAACACTTATACCATGATCAAAATTCCTTTGGTAGCTTTTAATCAAAATGAAACATGCTATTATGTAAAATATAAAGTACTTTTAAATGTTATCACAAAAGTATCTTTGTTATAGTTACCATACTAACATCATCATCTGCTGTTCAACCTCACCTATACATATACAACATGAAACCAGGTGCCAACAAAATCCTTTTAATCTTTCGACAAAATAACCTCTGCTTCACATATCAAGACTTTAAGTCTCCTATAAAACTTTTTACAGTGGCTACAGCACAGAGAACAGTGACTGTCCCTGTGCATAACTGTAAAAGCAAAACCAAACCTTATTACGGCAATCATACAAATACTGCAATTTAAAAAAATCAAACAGCAGTTACCCCGATGCAAAAAACAGGGACTGCTAGACTCAATCTTAGAATGGTAAACACAAACACCCCATCCCCCAAACCCTAAACAGAAATTTCACAAATAACTCAGCAGAAATGAAACAAAGATGCTCCTGGGTTCACTGCATCAGACACATCAGACCCGACGTCCTCTTGGCACATCAGAGATCTCACTGAGAAACCTCATTACAGAAAAATCAGTCATCAAGTGTAAAACTTTTTGAAAATAAATGTAACAAACAGATGCCAGTATTTAGGCTGCATAATCGAACAGCCAGTTTTGAACACTGACTGTTTCTTCCTAACCAATTAAGGGCTCTCGTTTTCAATCTAAGTGTTCATCAACTAAGATAGCTTGTCTTCAGGAATACCTAAGTAATCTTAGTAGCTAAAGAATGCAGCATGGAGGGTCTTTTTAATTGTGCATTCATGATCACACATAAAAACAAACCAAACTTTCGGCTTTTTGCCACAAGAACAACACCTTACAAAGGAACCTCTTTTAACCAATATCTTCTTGTCCAATCTCCAAGTCATTCTGCACAGAGCAATAGAAACCATTTAAACGCCAAAAAGAACAAGAGGAAGAACTGGAGGGAAAAAGATACATATGGCATTTGCAGATCCTTAAGCCTTGTGAAGGGTGGTGCAGGAATCATCTCCTTTCCTTCTAATTCAAAAGCCTCTGTGCTGGCTCCATCCCAGCAAGTCCTGGAAACAGCACAGCAGGGCTTCACTGCTCTGAAGATACATTCTAGTGTCTCGCTGAGAGCAAACAGCCAGCTGGGGCATCAGGCCACGTAGTGGTACTGGTTCGGATTGTCTTTGTCTCTCTCCATATAGTCTCTGTCTATAAGGGATTCAATTCTCTTTTTCAAGTCTCCAGGCTAAAAGAGAAAAACAAATCCCCCCAGTTATAGTGGTATTAAATTTACACACATAGGGGAATATAATATACCATGAAGTATGTGATATAATCAGGTACATACATTGCATATATAATTATATAAATATTTACATATAAATTATTTATACTTATAAAATGAATAGAATAAAACTCCCTACTTCAAAGAAAATCTTAACATGATCTCTTGATCAAATGCTTCCATGTGAATTTACTGTCAGAGCAGGGCTTCCTGTGAGAAATGCGAAACTTGTGAAATGTGAATACATCATTTATGATCACTAATGAGCACATTTGCATGCCAGGTCCTATTAGGTAATGCATTTTTGTTTGAAAGGGACATCTGATAATGTCTCAGGGTATTTTCATCCTTTGTAAGGACATTTCTCTCAAAGTACTGTATTTTATTATTACACATGATATATATATATATATGCTTTATACAGCATAACCACAGATTCTGAGCATTCCTTTGCTAAAAGTAGATGACTGAATTGACACGTCTGCCCAGGAAGGGTGCCTCCAGCTCTGCTGTGCTAGGAAGCATGCCTATGCTGACATTTATGAGCAGGCTTCTCCCTCTGTGAGGGTACGCTTTTCCAAACAGCATGACATTCTATTCAGTGATAGATCATACGTCTTACAAGATGTGGCTGAAACCCAATTACCTATCAAAGCACATCTAGGGGCAGTGGCCAGCAGTACACCTTACTCGCTATTTAGTCTTTTGTTTAACTGCCAGGCCTCACATCTGCAAAATCAGCACTGGCCCTGGCTCGTGGCAGCAAAGAACGGTGTATGCAGCAGCATTTCATGACCACACAGAGCATGACAGAGCACATGTCGCCTCAGGAGAGTACAGGAGCCCAGTGTTGGCTGAGGTAAGCTGGCACTCCCACCAGCCACTTCCATGTCAACTCACTGGTCCACCTCACCCTGACTCCCTTGGTGAAGAGGGAGGGTCAGCTGCTCTTCTGTCAGACTGAACAACATGGGATAAGGGAACTTCCACCCCAAAAGCACATGCAACAGGTTTAGTCACTGAGTCTCACACATTCTAGGTGGATACGTACGCTTTAAAGTGTTCTTCATGATGTTTCCTTAACTTACCTGTGTCCACATACAGCCAGGACAGTAACTTAATCCAGGAAATACACATGGACCAAAAGGTTTTAGGGTGGACTTTCTTATGCAACAGCATCGAGGAAATACTACTGAGGTAAAAAATGCTTTCCTGCTTGTAAAATGCTGAGTCAATTAGTTGTTAGTATGATTTCCTTAAAATCTTGTGATATAACCTGAACTGCTGCAACTATGAGAAAAAAATGCGTCCAGATTTCCATGTAGTACCTCCTCTTCCCTTCTTGAACATATAAGCAGGTTCAGCATCCCTGCAAGTGGGAGTTTTAGGTATTTATCATTCCTACAATGGTGATGAAGAACATGTGGGATAAAGTCCCTACTATCATCACTTACCAGTTTTTCTACACTTAGTGTGTGCACAAAGGTAAATTTTTGTAGCAAATGATCACTTACAATGTAGGACAAATGGTGATTTTGAAGGTACTGAGAATTGAACATGCTTTTGTCAACTTAAGTTTGGTACAATAATACAAGTTTCATTAAGCTAATATACATTTACCTTTACTGGAAATTTCAGCTGATTATACAATTCAGAAACCAGAAGGTTATGACCAAGAGTCTTTCTCATCTTCATTATTCTGACAATGGCAGCATCAATCTGATATTGTCTGTCCTGAAACACTCTCTCAGTGGTGCTGACTTGTTCTTCAACCTGCATGAAAAAGAAAAAAGTGAAGTGTAGAGATATATTTCAGTATTAATTACTTCATATTGTTGAGTTTGGTGAGAAACTTTTTTTTTTTTTGAGGAAGATTGGCCCTGCGCTAACATCCATTGCCAATCTTCGTTCTTCTTTTTTCTCCCCAAAGCTCCAGTACATAGTTGTGTATCATAGTTGTAGAGTTGCAGCTCTTCTATGTAGGATGTCGCCTCAGCACGGCTTGATGAGCAGTGAGTAGGTCTGTGCCCAGGATCTGAACCAGCGAACCCCGGGCTGCTGAAGCGGATGGAACATGTGAACTTAACCGCTATGCCACCGGGCCTGCTGCAGGTGAGGAACTTCTGATGCAAAGAAAGGCCAAACTTTGGATGAATCCTGTTGTTATGCATTTTTATTTGTTCTAGTAAAAGCTAATTTCTCAAGAAGAGTGCAACTTCAGTAACAAAACTTGAAAAAGAATTTAGGAAGATGTATTTCCTTTTTTTTAATAATTTTTTTTTTTTTTTTGAGGAAGATCAGCCCTGAGCTAACATCCACGCCAATCCTCCTCTTTTTGCTGAGGAAGACAGGCTCTGAGCTAACATCTATTGCCAATCCTCCTCCTTTTTTCTCCCCAAAGCCCCAGTAGATAGTTGTATGTCATAGTTGCCCATCCTTCTAGTTGCTGTATGTGGGACGCGGCCTCAGCATGGCCGGAGAAGTGGTGCGTTGGTGTGCGCCCGGGATCCGAACCCGGGCCGCCAGTAGCAGAGCGCGAGCACTTAACCGCCAAGCTATGGGGCCGGCCCCGGAAGTTGTATTTCCTTTATAAAAATGCTGCAAAACCCCTATATAAACCCTATATAATCCTGGATTAACAGAAAACCTACTAATGTAACTGAGATCATCACAATCATTTCAAGGTTAGATTGTATGATCATTATTTATTTATTTATTTATTTTTTGTGAGGAAGATCAGCCCTGAGCTAACATCCATGCTAATCCTCCTCTTTTTGCTGAGGAAGACCGGCTCTGAGCTAACATCTATTGCCAATCCTCCTCCTTTTTTTCCCCAAAGCCCCGGTAGATAGTTGTATGTCATAGTTGCACATCCTTCTGGTTGCTGTATGCGGGACGCGGCCTTAGCATGGACAGAGAAGCACTGTGTCAGTGCGCACCCAGGATCCGAACCCAGGCCACCAGCAGCGGAGCGCGCGCACTTAACCACTAAGCCACGGGGCCGGCCCTGTATGATCATCTTGATAGATGCTGCAAAACATGATAAAACTGAAAATTTATTTTTGATTTAAAACAAACTTTAGTATGTAAGGAATAATTAAGAAAAAAAAAAGAACCTGAACATGCTATAAGAGCTGTTATCAGAAACAAATAGCAAATCCTGGTAACAACTTCATGTTAGTTAAATAGCTGCCTAATGGGGGCCTGCAGATCAAAGGGGGCGGGGGAGAGGTAGGTCTGTGCATGTAGGTTAGGTAAGTATGTTTCAGGAAGGAAGAATCCAAACTTTCATCATATTTCCAAAGGGATCCATGACCCAAAAAAGGTTAATGTTCCCCATACTAGAGATGAAAAATTAATCAGGAAGAGAAGGGAAAGCCTAGTAGCAGTGCTATTTCTTAAAAGTATTATTTTAGATGCTCTAGCTATGCAATAAAAGCACAAACTAAAGAGGTATACTGAAAAGGAGCAGACACATGATCATTATTTGTAGATGAGCTGCAAAATCGAAAATCAGCTAAAAAACCACCAAAGCCAAGGAGAGTTTTGTGAAGTGGCTGGATACAAGATAAATACACAAAGATCAATAGTGCTAGTATCTATATACCAGCAATAACTAGCTACACGTGTAAAGAGAGAAGATCCCTTTACAGGGTGCCAGCATCTCACCAGCCCTTCAGGCTGAAACCCTTCAGTGCCTTTGCAAACCCTTCCTAAGTCTCCCCAGTCTCTGTGGGACCTGGCTCAGCTCCCCCTTGGGTGGGAGAACCTTCTCTGACCCACAGCATTTGACTGGGCGTTCCTATACTTCTCCATCATAACTTTTACCTCACTTGTAACAAGTTCATCAGCACGTGGTCACCTGGCACCTGTCTGCTGGACAAGGTTAAAAGCTCCTTGAAACAGAGACTTACTCTTTATTGCTAACAGCTGAATCCTCAGGGCTTCACAGAGGACCCGGCCCACAGTAGGTGCCTAATAAGTTATTTGCTGAACTATCAAATAAGAAATATGCAAGACTTATAGACCACTCTGAGGAAGAGATTTATACATATTCATATATATATATATATATATATAGACATGTATGAATCAGAATATTTAGTATGATAAAGATGAAAACTTCAAATTAATTTAAGGCACTCTGAATAAAATAGTCAATGTTCTTATTTGGAGGGGAAATGACATAAAATTATTCTCATGTTTGTTGGCAGAATAAATTTATAGGAATAGGTACGTTAATTAAAAGGATTTGGGTGCTAGCTATGAAACAGATCAATAGAATTTGTAGTACAGAATTGAGAAACTGACCCATAATATGTGAATATGACATATAATAAAGGTGATAATTCAAGTAAGTTGTCAGAGAATGGTATTTTCAATTCAGTTTTGGAATAGAGAGGGTGGTTAGATTGCTTTTTTATACTAAAGTGATTTCTACATTGCTCAAAGCAAGATTTAAATGTAAAAACTACTAGAAAAATACAGGTAAATATTTTTTTAAATTTTGGATTAAAGGAAGGTCTTTCTGACCCCAAGTCAGAAACCATAAAGGATAAGACTACATTTGAGAACTTAAAAATTTTCATGTGGGGAAACAACCCTCTCAAAACAAAAAAATTATCTGTTACAAATGACAAAGGGTCAATCTCCTTAGTATACAGAAAACATCTAATTAATCAGAGAAAGAATATTCTGATAAATATACCAGTGACTTGAACAATTAATCAAAAAGAGAAAAATATAAATGGCTAACCATAAAAGAGAAGCACCAGCATTTATAAAGTGCTTGGCCAAGTTTTATAAACATTTTTCATTAATTCTCAAAACCTGAGGTAGTGTTATGCCTATTTTAAAAGATGAAGAATTGAGGACCGGAAAGATTACGTAATTCATATAAGCTACTAAATCGCAGAGTTATAGAAATTCAAACTAAAATGGCAACGAACTATTTTCGTGCCTATGAAAACAAAGTGGGCAAAGGGCAAGTGTGGGGAGGGCAGGCACGTCTGTGAGACTGCAAACTGCAATCTAGTAAAATCCGGCAGACTTTAATGTGCAAAAGAGTGGTCAAGGTAACAAAAGTACACATGACCCAGCCATTCCAGGGTGAGGGTCTTATACTAAAGAAACAGGCACACAGGAATGTTTGTACCAGGATGTTTACTGTGACCTTATTTCCAGGAGGGACAAATGGAAACAACCTAAATGCCTTTCAACAAGGGCGCTGCCAGGCTCCTGCGGATTCACATGACAGATTACTCTGCCCCTATTAAAAACCAAGTCCTGACATGGAAAGAGGCCCATGACGAAGAATAAGAACAGGTTATACAACCGTACACATAAATGGCATATAGAGAGCAATCCCATTTAAAAAAGAAAGGTTTATAATATGTACATCACAGAAAAAAGCTGCAGTGGAAGTAGTGGTTATCTCTAGGAGAAAGAGACAACAGATAGCCCCACTTTGAAATTATAACTCCAAAATTTTACACATTTAATAATCACTCCATTATAAACTCCTAATAGCAAAAAGATGGATCACAGGATATGTGCATTTATCTTCAACAGAAACATCAAATTACTCACTAAAAAAGCTCTACCAATCCAAACATCTTTTAAAAAATAAAAACATGAAAAAGAATGCCTGTTTTCCCATATACTTGCCAACGCTGGATATTATCAAACTTTTAAACATTTCCAAAATTGATAGATGAAAAATGGAATATTAATTTGAATTTAAAAAATTACTATCGGGAGTGAACGTCTCATATATTTATTGGTCTTTTGTATTTCTTTTTGTGTAATCTGAACATATTTTCTGACAGGGCTACATGTGAACACCTCTCGGTAAGTGAAGCAATCACTGTCCACTGCTGGAGGTAGAGAAAGCATTTGTGATACCACCTCGGATCAATTAAAGCTGTCCTGTATTGTCCGACTTGACCTCACTCCTCACTCACTCACATGCACAGGCAGGGCAGCTGGACACTGTTATATAAGTGGGCGCCAGAGGTGCAGGGGCTTCTGCATTAGGAAGGGCCTAACAGCAGTGGTCCAGAACCTGCTCTGGACACCTGACACGTGAATCTACTCAAAGCTACAGACGCTCCAGCTGTACACGGATCACAGATACGACATCAGTGGGCCCACGACACCCACACGCCCACCGCTTCCACCCCAGGACCCTGCCTGAGGCCGAGCTGAGAGAACAGCTTAAATGTGCTGTACAAAAATAAAAAGATAAGTCCCTGGTTTTGGAAATGACACGCACTCCATGCTAATAGAATCTGATATAGGAAGATCTGACTTATCACACTATTTTTGTGACTAGGAATGACAACTATTAAATGCACTTCCTTCTGATTATCATTCCTATTGTGAATGTAAAGTTAATGAAAGCTATTTTGATACTTTAGAAATACGCTTCAGAACCCTACAGTCAAGAAACTACTATAAAAACTAACGATTCTTGGGTGAATACCCTGTAAGTAAAAAGAGAAAGTTTATACATACGGTTTCCTTCATCTGAATTTGATTGATCTTTATTCGAAACAACTTGTGCTTGAATTCTCCATTAAAAATGAATTTGTCTCCATCTTCTACCTCCTTTCCTTTGGGACTTTTAATCAGAACTCGTGCTTTGCCACAGGCCAGGGACTGTAATGTTCTTCGCAATTCACTGTCCTCTGAATGGGGAGAACGTTTGGGCACAAGTCAGTTAGAATGAACTAGACACCTGACAACAAAGAAACCATGCCCTCAAGCGTGTCCAGCAGAGACCACGTCTACAGCTTCTCTTAAATGAATGAGTGTTCTAAAGACAAGGACACTCAGAAGCGGCACGCTCATGAAGACGGTTTTCATACCTATCCCAGTGGCTGTTTTTATTTCTTCGAAGCTGAATTCATCCCCTTCGTTGAACATGAGAAGCACCAGCGTCTGGAAGAGGGACACCTGGAACTCCTTCTTTCCCTTAAAGGAAACAGACAACGGCATGTGAAGCTGTGTGCACAACCTTTGCAACATTTTAGGAGGCTTCTTTTTTCTCTCAAACTTTGTGGGGGGCGTGAGAAATTACTAATTAGCCACCAAATTAGAAAAAATTAAGTTACTGATTATACAAGAATAAAATGACTCGCACTTAAAAATTCTTTGTTTGAGGGGCCAGCCTGGTGGCCTGGTGGTTAAGACTATGCACTCTCCTTCAGTGGCTGAGGGTTTGCACGTTCGCATCCCGGGCATGGACCTACACACTGCTCATCAAGCCATGCTGTGGCAGCGTCCCACATACAAAATAGAGGAAGATGGGCACAGACGTTAGTTCAGGATCAATCTTCCTCACCAAAAAAAATAAATAAAAATAAATTCTTCTCTTGAAATATTCTTTAAAGCAGTAAAAAAGTGCTTCAGTAAATCATGTTGAACAGAAGGTATTATTGTTACTTAAAGTCAGACATTGCTGATACAGATCTAACAGTGCCCTTCTATGCTATTTCTAGCCTGCCAAGGTCCTCTTAATGGCAGTGGGAATGCTCCTGGAGTGAGTGGACGGAGCAGAAGGCACAGTGACAAAACTGCATGAAAGGGGAAGCTGGCAGAAGATCCAGCCAACACCTTTGCTAAAAGAAGAGTGACAGAATAAGCAGCACACGCATCATCACAAACTCTCGGCCCAGCTTCCCGCTCTATGTGCCTGTGATGCACATGAGCAACACAAGCCTGGCCTTGGGCCTCACATGATTCCCCGCTTCTATTCAGAGTCCCCACGGCAAAGACTGGCCACACGTGGCTCGTTCTGTGTGGAGGAGTACTGCGGGGATGAGGGAGTATCCTGCAGGAAAGCCCCATCCTCAGGCCCTGCCACGGCAGGTGAGAACTGCAGTCCTGCAAGCATTCTGCAGAGGTTCAATTCTGAAGCCTGCCAATAAGGCGGGGTGTGGAATTTAACTCTCATAATACCTTGAAGAATAGTATGTGTGGTTTATGTGTATCATCCTGCACAATAACACACAACGAAATATGATACGTATAATTTATATATAATTGTGTATATATGTATATACAGTTTATATGATAATGTATAGAGGTAATGTATTACAATAGCTAGCAAAATAGGAATTTTGAAATTTTTTTGCTTAGTATTCATAATTGAATTTTATTTACAAAATTGAAGTTCAACGCAAATATGAAGGGACTGTTTTGTGACATGCTTCTTTCACTTATCAATACATTGTATGCATTTTCCCCTTAAATGATCACGTTTAACAGTAGACTGCAATGAGCACTCTTATCCATCCATTTAGGAAAATGTCTTATTACCATGAATTCCCAGAAGTGTAACTACTGTAACAACACATGTGGTTCTACAGGTTTTGAGATGCACTGCCAAAATGCCCTTCTTGAAGCTCACGCACTCCCTCCAGCAGTGGGGGCGAGAGCTGCTGTTTCTTTCCATTTTAGCCTTTATCAATTCCGCAGTCCAACAGTGGCATTTTATTGCATTTCAATTTGTAGCCCTTTGCTGGGCAGAGAAGTGGAGCATGTTCTCATCAATTTTCTAATCTTCCTTTTATGAGTTGCTTCTTCACATCCTTTGCTCTTTATTCAATTAGGTAAATGCCTATTTTTATGGACTGGAATATTAATCCTTCAACTGTTTAATTTTATTGACCTAGAAAAGCCAGTGCTGAGCTATCTAGAATAATCTTTTCCTTTCTTTGCTACCAAAGTTCAATCACAATTTAAAAAAATTCTATTAACATACTTACAAAAAATAAAAAATAAATGAAAGAGACCAAGAACTTACTTCCTTAAACTCTGCTTTTAAAACAGCATGCCCCAATGTAGTTTGCCACTGAAGTTTTCGACCACTGTGCTTTCCGAGATAAAATGTCTTAAACACTTCCTGAAGTTTAACCATCTGTCAATCACAGGAAAACAACAAATTTAATTACGCTAAACACACTGTTCAATTGATAAAGTTTTTACTATTTTGCACAACTGAAAAGATCAGTTCTATACCCTGACATTTATTTTTCTGGATTCTACTACCTGTGAAAATGTCCACCATGCTAGGACGCTGGGGTTTCCCCTCACACACAGATAATGATTGAACTGGTATTTAACATACAGACAGGTTGCATCCTGCAGTCTGCACACCCCGCCCCAGGCTCCCCTGGCCAGTGGCATATATAACGAAGACCACAGAGGCCATCCTTGGATGGAGATGCTGTCTGCAGGCCCGGCTGTCCCCTGCCAGGTCTTAGCTCAGGCTCTGACTGACTCCTACTGCTCCCAGGGCCTTGGCTGCCTCACTGGTGAACCCAGCCACGACAAGGCCCCTGCACCATGCTGCTGTGAGGCATGATGTCCGACACTTGGGACAGTGCATGCACAACATGAGCTAGCCATTATTTTCACTGTTCCTTACTTTCTGGGAGGATTTCTTACACATTCCAGACTTTCTGCTGGGGTCACTGCTGTTATCTCACTTTCCATTCCCGAGCTCCTCACCTCCCCGGAGTGTCCACTCCTGTATCCTGCTCTGATCTAAGAACCAACTCTCTTATCTCTCTCATAGGGTTTGTGGACGTTTCCTTGTGCACTGCAGGTTTCCTCTGACTTCCTTTTGCTCGTTACTTTCTGTAGTTCCTTTCACGTCCCCTTCACTCTGCACCCAGGATCACCAATGGGCTGTGCTGCCAAATCCACCGGGCTCTCATCAGGCTTCATCTTGTGAGATGATCCCTCCCAAGAGCTTTCCACGCAGCAGCCTCCTCTTGCCCTCCTGGCATCTGGGGCACTCATGGCTTGGACTTCCCGTCTCTCTCGTGCACGTCCATGCCTTCTGAGTCTTTTTTGGTTTGTCTTCCGGCCCATTCCACACACGCTGGCATCCTTAGGGTCCTGCTCCTCCCCTTCTGCACTCTGCTCATTCCCTTGTCAGTGTCTTCGGCCACTTCCAAGTTCTTAGGATAAAGAGTGAAATGCTTCTGTGGCTTGCCAAGGCCCCTTTCTTCTGGAACCTCTGATCTTACTGGCCTGTCCTATGCCCCCCTCCCCTGGCTCTCCGTGGTCCCTTCCTCTATTGCACTGAGTGCACGGTTCCGTCCTCCCTCAGACTTTCACACATGTTGTTTCCTCTACCGGATCTGGGAACCCACCTCGCACCCAGCTCCCTAAATACCGACTTATTTTTCAGGACTGCCTCCTGAGAGAAGCCTTCTCCCATGCTCTTAGCTCTGAGAGCACTTATAGCAACTTGTGAATATCTCCTCTGGACGGAGAGCTCAAAGAGGGCAGACCCAGGTCTGGCTTTTTCATTGCTGTGCATTCCACACAGCCGAATGAACCAATGCCTGCTGCTCCTGGGCCTGACACAGCCATCCAGTGCCTCTGAGCTTCCGTCCAAGTGCCCTCTGTCAGAAATGCCTGTCAGCCTCGCATCTGCTTGGCAAACTCCTCTTCATGCTTCAAAACTCAGCTCAATAGTCATGATCACCCCACGTACACATTACCCATCTTCAGTAAGATCAAATCCCAGGCATCATACCATTTCGTTTCTAAGCGTTTTAGTATATAGCTAAAAAATAAGGACTCTTAGAAAACGTATCTACTACACCATATCACACCTAAAAAATAAGTCAGTAATGTGATAAACCTCTTAATGCATACCTTTCCTAAAAGTTATTTCCTTGAGATTAATTCCTAGAAGTGATAATAATAATGATTATAAGGTAGCAGCAGCTAACACTGGGTGCTTAACTCTGCTAGTCACCATTCCAGGCTCAAAATGGATCAAAGACCTAAATGTAACAGCTAATACTATAAAACTCTTAGAAGAAAACATAGGGGTAAATTTTCATGAGCTTGGATTTGGCAACGGTTTTTTAGATATGACACCAAAAGTATAAGTAACAACAGAAAAAGTAAATTAATTGGACTTTATCAAAATTAAAAACTTTTGTGCAAAGGACACTATCAAGAAAGTAAAAAGACAACTCACGGAATGGGAGAAGGTATTTGCGAAACACTTATCTGATAAGGAACTAGTATCCAGATATATAAAGAAGTCTCACAACTTAATGACAGACAACACAATTTAAAAAATGAGCAAAGAGGGGCTGGTCTGGTAGCATAGTGGTTAAGTTCTTGCGCTCCGCTTCAGTGGCCTGGGGTTCGCGGGTTCGGATCCCAGGGGAGGACCAACGTACCACTTGTCAAGCCATGCTGTGGTGGCGTCCCATATAAAGTAGAGGAAGATGGGCACGGATGTTAGCCCAGGGCCAATCTTCCTCAGCAAAAAAGCGGAGGATTGGCAGCGGATGTTAGCTCAGGGCTGAACTTCCTTACAAAAAGAAAAAAAAAAAAACGAGCAAAGGACTTGGACAGACAGTTCTTCAAAGATCTACAAGTGGTCAATAAACACATGACCAGATACTCAACATGACCAGTTATGAGGGAAACGCAAATCAAACCAAAAGGAGATACTGACGCACACCCACTGATATGCCTATAATCAAAAATTGGAAAATGACAAATGCTGGGGAGAACAAAGAGAAACTGGGATCCTCGTGTACTGCAGGGGATGTAAGTGGTGCAGCTGCCATGGAAACTGTGGTGTGGTACACTAGTGTGTGGCAGTTCCCCAACAAGTTACCAGAACTATCATAGGACCCAGCACTTTCACTCCTAGGGGTATGCCCGAAAGAACTGACCACAGGTGTTTAAACAAAAATTGCACACTCATGTTCACAGCAGCATTATTTACAACAGCCAAAAAGTGGAAACAATCCAAATGCCCACCAATGAATGGACAGATAAACAAAATGTGGTCTATCCACAGAATGGAATATTACTCAGCCTTAAAAAGGAATGAAGCACTGCAGATGCTACAACACGGATGAAACTCAAAACCATTATACTAAGTGCAAGAAGTCCGACACGAACGGTCATGTAGTGTATGATTCCATTTACGTGAAATGTCCAGAATGGGCAAATCCACAGAGAGAAGGTGGATTAGTGGTTGTCTAGGTATGGGGCAGTGGGGTGGAGGTGAATGGGCGTGACTGCTCAATGGGTCCAGGGTTTCTGTTTGGGATGATGAAAAAGTTCTGAACTACACAGAGGTGATGGTTGCACAATTTAATGCCACTGAACTGTACACTAAAATGGTAAACTGTAAGTATACTTTACCACAATTAAAAAAGAGTACAGTATGGTAAGCCTCAAACAACTTTTGCTAGAAAACAAAAAAGTACTCAAAATGCAGGGGGTGTGTTAAAAGGACAAGGAGCCAGCACACAGGCGCTCCCACTGGCCAAATATGGGACAATTTGAGCATCAAATAGGTAAATAAGAATCCAAGAGTTCATACTGATAAAGACAGAAATGAGTAAATTAATGGGGTAGAAGGAAAGGCTCTTCCTAGAGCAGAATGCCAGCTTCTAAATACAGAGAAACGATGGAGCTAGAAAAAAAATCACTGCTCATCAAGGTAAAATGGACTCCAGCAGGAACATCAAGCAGGTGAAATCGTCATGGGGAATAAGAGGTTTACACAGTCTAAAATACGTCCCCAAAAAATTACAAAAGGAAGATTCTAACAACACAGTGGAGAAACAGGCAAACACCCTAACCAAATGACTGTATGTAATATCCCAATGGGGGCAAATGAATAGCGAGTGCCTAGTGACGTGATCTCCAGAAGAAACGACACCTCCCAGGTGGGATTCTGGCTGGACAGCATGACCTGCGTCTGATCACACAAACCCAAACTGAGGGACAATCTATGAAAACTAGCCTGTGCTTTAAAAACACGTGTGTGCCATGCAAGAAACAGAAAACACTGTGCAGTGTCAGAATGAAAGGAGCCTGAAGACAGGACTGAATGCAGTGTGGGTCCTGCCTGCACCTGGTACAAAGGACAGAGCGGGGACAACTGACCAAATTGGAACGTGGCTATATGCTGGACGCAAGTCTCATAATCACTGTTAATTTTCTGAATTTGATAACACGCTCTGGTTATGTTTTCGGGAAATACCCACTAGGTATTAAGAGTAAAGGCATGAGGCAGCCTCCTCTCAAATGGACAGGAAAAAATGCACAGATGCAGAGAAAGAGAACAATGAAGCACACGTGGCAAGGCTAAAAAGTGGGTGATGGGGGGACGGCCCCGCGGCCTAGCGGTTAAGTGCGCGCGCTCTGCTGCTGGCGGCCCGGGTTCGGATCTCGGGCGTGCACCGACGCACTGCTTCTCCGGCCATGCTGAGGCCGCGTCCCACATACAGCAACTAGAAGGATGTGCAGCTGTGACATACAACTATCTACTGGGGCTTTGGGGGAAAAAAATAAATAAATAAAATTAAAAAAATAAAATTAAAATAAGTGGGTGACAGTACCGGGAATTCTTTGAACTATTCTTGCAAATTTCCTCTGAGTCTGAACTATTTCAAAATAAAAAGTGAAAAAACTTGCAACACTACGAGAGAGGCACGCCCAGGGTGGAGTCTGCACCCAGCTGTGGTGGAATGGGGTGAGGCAGTGAGGGAGCCTGTTCTGGCAAAGGTGACTGGGGAGATAAGTCTTAACAAGCAGTCGAGTGCTGGGGACAGACAGGGCCTGGAGGTTTTCTGAAGGAGGCTCCGTTTAGAGGCTTATACATGGAGGCCTGAGAGAAGGAGAGAGCTGGGTAGGTCTGGGGCACACCAGGAGTTCAGAATAGAAGGGCATGATGTCTACGTGGGTGGGCTGGGCCACACAGAGCCTTCACATCTAGCGGACGGACTGGTTAGAATGGCACCCCCACTCCCCCCAGGACAGAGGGACTCAGGGAGGGAGGGAGAAGGGTAAAGAGAGCGATCCTGGATGCTGAGTTTGGGACGTCTGTGTGCATTCGAGTGGGCAAGTGGACACACAGGCTGGAGGCTGAGAGCTGGTGTGGGCTGAGTTGCCAGAGCTGGGGTTTGGGATGAGAAGGGCGCTGAGTGGGGATTCTGGAGAACATTAGCACTCAGGACATCGGTGGAGAAAAACAAAGAGAAGAAAACTACAGAGGCAACTGACTAGTGAGGTCAGAAACAGAAGAAAATCAAGAGAAGAAGAACGGCTTCATCTTTAATTCCCAGACCCCACACTGGAACCAGCCCTTTTCCACGTCACCTGTATCAGAATTAATGGTGCTCACGCTGCTTCCCCTGCTGGCTTTCAAGTTCCCAAGCCCGGGGTTCTCCCTCATATCTGCAAATCCCCAGAGCACCCAAAGTCGTGGCTGACACACAGAGCCCTCGGTAGTGCCGTTCACAACACTCTGGCGCTGTCTACAATGGAAGGAAGTAATCACCAGACAAGTAGGGCCCATATTTGACAAGTAGTAACTTCTGAAACAAGGGACTGTGCCAATGCCTTCTTGACGGTCAGCCAGTGGACCCGGGTTGAGTCAGGAGGAGCTGTGGACTGGGACAGAAGCAGTCACTTCAAAACGCTGCTTTCCAGAGACCACAGGAACAGTGTGATTGCTGACTGTGTGTGTGATTTTAAAAACGTCCCATTAAACACTTCTTGCAAGATAACATGTCTGTGCATGGTATGGGTATAATAAGGGAAGAAATATAGAGTGCTTTGGCAGGACTAGCATATCAAAAATAAACAACAAATAGTCTTTGAAACACTTACTTCTGGAGTTAAATGTACTTCCATAGGTGTGTACGTCGGCCAGTATCCCATCGTAAGTATATTTACTGTTAGATCTATAGAGCCTGGGTCACTTTGATTCTGCATATACTAAAACAAAGAAAATCAAGATAAAATAATTATTTTAGAATATAATGAAAAATAATTTATAAAAAAGTAAATGGTGCAATTTTCAAAATACAGTTTTAACACGTGTTTGCATTTATTCTAATCCCTAGAATATATTCCGCTGAAGCCACATAATGTGTTCCAAAGTCACTTGAAATATTTTTTCTTCTTCTTTGGTTACATCACCAAGATAAGATACCATTAAACTCATTTAAATCCAACTTTTGTTATACATTTTTAGGGATTATTTTTCTTTTAATTTTGAATTTGAGGTATTTGAATATGTGAGACATTAATAGTGCTATTTTTAAGGACCAGGATTTTACATAATTTACATAACTGTTTCACATAATTTAAAGTGGGTTACCTTTTAATAACCTGTTTTACTTGAAAAAAACACAACTCACCTGCTTGAAATGAACCATGATGTCCTTGGAGAGCTCCATGTCCTTGAACATGCCTTCCAGCTTGCTGGTGAAAGCAGCGCCACACTCTGCGATACAAGCGAAGGGTGGATGACAACACCAGCAGCAACACCTGCCAGTGCTGTAACTCCAGCCCCGGGCAGGACGGAACCCCAGGGCCACAAGCTTACCATGCTTCAGTTTTGACAACATAGACTTCTCAGCATCGACTGAGGCACTTTTGCCAACAAGGAGTCTTTTTGCCAAATCTTTTTTATAAAATGCTTCAAAGACATCTTTACCTATTTATAAGCAAATGAGAATAACATGAGACATGAGATAGTTAATATGCAAACGTTCGCGTCAACTGCTGAAAACCCTAAGAAGTGTGCATTCTGATGCAAACCAGCTCTAAGGACACGGAATCCTTGTGTCCAGTTTCCAAAAAAGAATAGTTTCAATTCAATCACCTGTGGCCATCACTCTCTTTGCTGTATTAACATGAAGGAGGAAATGTTTCAGTCAATTTTTCTCAAGGAAAGATAGGGCCCAAACATCGGTATTTTGATTACACAGCATTTTCTACACGCCCAATATTAACAGAAATAATATGGAGTATTTCTCACCATGAATAAACCTGAATATTATCATGATTTTGTCGAGGATCCTCTCCAGCTCCTCATCTGTTGCTTCTTTATTACCTGCTCTCAATTTTGAATCAACATGCTTTGCTGTGAGAGGAAGAGTTTAAATTACGTGAAAAATAAGCATTTGTTATACAACACATTTTCTAAATAGAAAAAGGAACGTCTTTAATTTCTACAAGCAAAAATTGGACAGTAACACTCCAGAAACTTTCCAAAATGACACTGTTATGTGAAAAAGGCAAATATCTGGTCTTCTAAGATACGTACTTTCAAGTCATGTGAGAATAAATACTTTAGTTACATGCTTGGGTTTCATGACACATTATTGCTCCAAAAACTGGAATGCCTCATCTTCAAGATGTGGTATGATAAATTTGGAGGAGATTTTCTTAAAGAGAAAGGATTTTTCTCAGGGCTTTGAGAGGTGACATCCCTGAATGCAGGCATGAGAGCAATTCTACTTGGCTTCTTTCTCTGAGATGACACAAACCAGCCATGATCCGGCTCAAGGAAGGGGGAGACCAAGACTTCCAGAAGCCCAGACTCCCAAGAGGCCAAAGTAAACTGCCTGTGAATTTCTTCTGTCATTGCTTTTATCAGTTTTTTTCTGCATATTTTTTTATTATGAAGTATTCTGAACATACACAGAAGTAGACAATTGTATAATGAACTCCATGTTCCCATCATACATCAACAATAATCCACACAAGCCCAATTTTGTATCACTGTATAACACCTTTCTTTGCCCTTTGCCTCCTGTAAATTTTAAAAAACTTTTACTGACTAGTGAAATTCCATGAATCCTGAAGTATATTTTGATATTATCATGAAATAATTGTACAAAGTGGTAATTAAAAACTGTTTCATCTTAAAATATGCTATCTTTTGAGATCCCATCCAATTTTATCTATTTTAATACTGATTAGTGGATGCAAAGATAGTGACTAAATACTATCTCATGTTAAATATTATCTAGAGATTTATAAAGTTGTCCTCCTAACACAGAAGTATTTGTATATAGCAAACATTCTCAATCCAATTTCTGAGCAGAAATTACTTGCTAGTAATCAAGACAGAGAATCAAGAGAATCATCTTTACAAAATACAGCTCTGGAACTACTAGTAAAAGAAACGCAAACTAGAATAAATCTTTACTGTCCCTTCCCTCTTTTGTGAAGTCAAGCTTCATTTCTTTACAAAATTACTACCACATTCTCCCTTATGGAAATACCACATACTTACATACATACTTACACATATATATAATATATATATGCACACATGTGTATACGGGTTTTTGAAAATGTGTGTTTTAAGAGGGCATGATACAAGTCTTTCCTTCATGCTCCCCATGAGGAGCTCGAACATTGTGGGAAAAAATTTGCTTGAGTTTAGCCTTATTTTCCCATATTAAAAAAATGTATAGAAATAGTTTTTCTACCGATCAATTCTGCAGGCTTATTTGGCCTCTTGTTGATAAATGTTTCAAAGGATTCCTTCATCAAGTTGATGAACTTCTCGTTCCTCTGAAAGCACACTTCTATCACGTGGTCCACTCTGTCCTTAAAGTCCAGCAGGTCCTGCACCATATCTTTATCTTTTTCAGGATTGATAACAATCGTCGTCCCAAAAGTCTACAAACACACACACTCCAAGTCATCAACAGGTTTATGATACCACACATTATTTTCTCCTGCTAGCAAACAATCATGATTGTTTAATATAATTACTGTTGGTATTAAATACTAAATATTTTCAAAAGTTTCACAAATTCAGTCCACATTCTAAAAATTGAGTATACAGTTAATGTTTTAGTGTTACAATTCTGCTTCTGGAAGAATTTATAAATTACTGGGAAAATATCCGTTGCTTTTTAAAGAACTTGCACTTATAAGTTCCTCAAACAGAAACTCATTCCCATTAACCTGAGACACCCAGTGGGGCCTCCTGGCTCTAATTTTCTTTCTCTTTCACTTCTAACCATGAATAGCCCGGTTTTCAGCTTGTATTTTTAATTCAAAAATGCTATATTACATATTACTAAAAGTCTGTGTGACAACAATAGTTAGCTGACGATATAAACTACCAGCTGAAGTGGTAGTGAATGCAATTACCATTCACTGTAATATACGTGTATCTTACAAACGGGTCTCACAGCACAGACACGCTTACTGACATCACACATGCACGCGGAAGCACATGACTGATGAGAAGGCACCAGTGAGCCTGGTGTAAACCCCTTCTGGAGGGAACTGTATGGCCAGCAGGGGTGGGGGACTTACTTTTTACTCTGTACCCTTTTGTACTGACCGCATTTTAAAATAATGTACACACACTGCAACGATCAGCTTTATCTTGATAATGACACACTGGGTTGAATGTAATCTATTTTGTCACAGCATTCAGGGACACTCAGGAACGGTGGTCACATCATGGATTTTTACTACCCAGATTGAAACTTGCAAAGGTGAACTTCTTGTGTTCAGCACATATTCCTGTTTGCTGAGGACTACTTAGTGGCAAAATCCTAAATTTCCATTAGCCTTTCCTTAACAGAGCTCTGTTGCTGATCCAGTGTACGTTGGTTATGACTTTTAGCTCAATATTGCTGTACTTGGAGCAATCTTGGAGGGATGTTGTGTGTGTGTGTACAAGCTTTCCACGTGTAGACTGATACGTGACTTCAGGACTGATTATTTCATAAAGCAGCATGTAAGCTTTCCTTAATCTTTTTTATTTAATTGAAAATATTCTTGTAATAACAGACTCATGTAGTAGAAACAGTAAAGAGATCCCTGTACACTTTGCCTGGTAACATTTGGTAAAACCCTAGAGCAGCATCACTACCAGGCTACCCATTGTCTCATCCACGCCGCCCCAGGCTCTCATAACTCATCCGCATGTGTATTAGGTCCTCTAGACTTTATCACCCGTGCATACTTATGCATCCATCACCGCGGTCAAGACACCGAACACTCCAGCACCACAAGGATCCCTCCTGTTGCCTTTTTATGACCAAAGGCACACATGCACACACATACACACACACGTGCACTACAGAAGCATGAAAGTGTATGTTTAATAAACCCTAGATTGCTAGGAAATAAAGCAGCAGGCACACCAACCTTATATACCAAAACATGTAATAGTTCTCACTGAGCAAATGCATGAGATCACGTTTAAGAAGCAGATTCACCAAAAACGATTACTTTTTGAAAACCATGACTGTAGAATTCAACTAGTCTTTATGCTGATGACAAATAGCCAAACTAGCCTTTTAAGTCATGTTTATACCTGGATGGTGTTGATCACTGTTGGTATTATCTTAAAAAAAAGTTGGCACAAGTGATCTGGAAGGAAATGGAAGACCACTGTCCACCCGATCACCTTCAATGAAGACATGGATGTCCCTCCAAGCAGTCCAGGTCCCTCTGCCGGGTACTGCAGTTTCCTGGAGACGGGGCACCCAGCCCTTGCACAAAGCAGTTAGCAACACTGTCAGGACAAACCCCACACACCTTGATGTACTCGCTCCAGTACTGTAGCAGGATCTGCTGCCCGCCCTTCACGCGGCTGAACAGCTGGTACATCTGAGTGAGGTCGGGCACTCTGTTCTCATCAAGTAAGTGATCAAGCCCTGAGATCACACAGTCAGTGTTAGCATATCACATTAGTAAGTCAGCATGAGGAAACACTAAAGCAGAATATGGTGTGCACCAGAAGAAAGTTAATATGTAACTTAGAAATTTAGGGAATACTCCTTATTTCTGTACAGTAGTCCCTCCTTATCTGTGGTTTTGCTTTCCACGGTTTCAGTTACCTGTGGTCAACCAAGGTCTGAAAATATTAAATGGGAAAGCCCAGAAATAAACAATTCATAAGTTTTAAATTGCACGTGGTTCGTTCTCCGCAGCGTGATGAAATCTCGAATTGTCCTGCTCCGCCCTTCTCTGGACACGAATCATCCCTTTGTCCAGCAGATCCATGCTGTATTCGTGAGTCACTTAGTAGCTGTCTCAGTCATCAGATGGACTGTCAGGAATCTCGGTGCTTGTGTTTAAGTCACCCTTATTTTACTTAATAATGGCCCCAAAACGCAAGAGTAGTCATGCTGGCAGTTCAGATACGCCAAACAGAAGTTGTTAATCTCTCACTGTGCCTAATTTACAAGTTAAACTTTATCATCTCCTTAGGTGAATCTCATTTTTCTGAACATGCTGGGAGATATATTCTTTATTTCTTCACGTCACTAAAGCCCTCTTATTTCACTAAAGTGGCAATGGTCTGAAAATACTCATGTCAGCTCTTTGTCCTGGGAAGTTCATGATTCAAAGTTACTTCTCATTTAGTCATCGGTCAGAAAGTGTATTTGTCAAAGGATAAGCTATCAGATCTAATCTTTTAGTTGATTAACTTTATTCAGATATAAAAAACTGTGAGAAAAACATTTATTGTTTATCAGATATGTTGAAGTACTTAACTTCATTTTAAAAGTTTTAAAAGTTTTGACTGTTTTAGGTAAATTTCATAGAGATTTTCTAAAACTACTACAATCAGAGGAGCTTTCATAGATTTTCTAAATATTTCCTTTACGATAACTATGGAGAGGCAGCTAAGTTAGAGGAGAAAAGCTATGAGCTACTCATGTTACTTCACAAAGTCTCCAAGTCTTCTGTAAAACGGGCACAATGTCCACACGTCAAAGGTGGTTTAAAGATGTACACAGATGCATCGTGGGGCTATAATTACAGATCCTTAGCAAGGGCTCCGAATGTTATTTCTCTAAATTACATTTTGATCTACTGATGTAAATAAAAACTTTTATTTTATAATTTATCTTACTGAAACCCCAAATAATGTCTTCAAGAATTCAAAAATTACAGCTTTGTATTTGTAAATGTCTCTAATAAAATTTAGATTAAGCTTTTTACATACATATAATTTACCATTTTCTTAAAACTATTTTGCTTATCAAAAACTATGCATTGAGGGGCTGGCCCGGGGCACAGTGGTTAAGTTCACGTGCTCTGTTTTGGTTGCCTGGGATTTGTGGGTTTGGGTCTTGGGCATGGACCTATATACTACTCATCAAGCCATGCTGTAGCAGGCATCCCACATATAAAACAGAGGAAGATGGGCACAGATGTTTGCTCAGGGACTATCTTCCTCAGCAAAAAGAGGAAGACTTGGGCCAGCCCAGTGGTGCAAGCGGTTAAGTGCGCGCACTCCGCTGCGGTGGCCCGGGGTTCGCTGGTTCGGATCCCGGGCGCGCACCGACGCACTGCTTGGCAAGCCATGCTGTGGCGGCGTCCCATATAAAGTGGAGGAAGATGGGCACAGATGTTAGCCCAGGGCCGTCTTCCTCAGCAAAAAAAAAAAAAAGAGGAGGATTGGCGGAGGAGGATTGGCGGATGCTAGCACAGGGCTGATCTCCTCACCAAAAAAAAAAAAAAAAAAAAAAAAAGAGGAAGACTGGCAGCAGATGTTAGCTGAGGGCCAATCTTCCTCACAAAAAAAAACCCCATGCATTGAAACAATTTATGCAAATTTACACTATTTACTTGAAGTGCTTTTTTCTTATAAAGTGACTCCTTTTTTAAAAACACCTAGTATGAATTCTGAATGCACTTGTTTTAGGTGGACAGTAAATTAAGACCGCGTCCATGCATACCGCCTGATAGGTTTTGATGTGGTGTGAGGAGAAAGACATCCAGGTTTGCACCCTGGCTCCCAACTTAAGAGCTATGATTCAAGGCACCAATGTCAAGCTGTTTAGAGCCTCAGTTTTCTTACTTGTAAAATGGGGGTGAGGATTTCACAGGGCTGTTCTGGGACTAGAAGATATTTACACAAAGTACAGTAGATGCTCAATAATGCTAATTCTTTCCCCTTTCCGTTTTCTATTCTGGTTTCACTAGGAAGTTTCACTTTCAGGTATCTCATTACTCCTATCTGGCAAAGGAGAACCCAAACCAGGATATATTTGGGTACTATTTAGGGCCTTCCCCAAATTAAACCTTAAGGTTTCCAATACCTTGAAATAGATCCTGTAGTTCCAAAATGACTTTCAAATGGTAACATTAAATACGTAAGAGTTATAAAAACTAACGGTAAGTACTAAAGTGTTATAAAAGGTTAGACCGTGCTCATTATAATTTTCCAGAGAATTAAGCACATTTTGAAGGGTAGAAATAAAAAAGGATAGATTGAGTGACTATATCATATCGACTATAAAAGGACAGGCTACATACACAAGAAGCAGTGTCACTGTTGCTGCAGAGCAGTTTGAATTACTCTTTAACAAAGCTCTAAGACCACCACCAGCGAATGTGAGGGGAGCTAAAACTGTACAACTAGCAATATAACGTGTTCTCTTCTCTGTCTGCTTGTTGTTCCAGGATAATCAGCATAGAAAAGTGTCCTCTGGCTCAAGCAGACCACATGTTTGGCACTTCATCTGACAATCAGCCACAATAAGGGTACAGGGAGGAAGCCCCGTGAAAATCTAACAGCCTGTCCCACCATAGACAGCCTGTGTGTGCCCCTGCGGAAGCTCTCTGAGTGCCCCGCCCCATGTCAGTGTACATAGACAATGACACAGTGAGTGTTGTGTAAGTACCCAGCTTCCAGCTGTCTGCAGTCTAGAGGGTCTCTGGGAAGCTCCCAACCTGTGTGGCACTTCACGTCGTTCTAGCCTGTACTGTACTTCTACCAGATGCCTTTCACTACTTCTCAACTCATTTTCCCCCCAATGGCTAATCAACTCATTATTTTTAATAATTTTTTATGATTGTCTTATTATAACAACATATGTCTTTACATTGTTATTTACAGTGTTTCACTTACTATTCAGTTTGACACAAGAATAAGGAAAATCTACCTTTCTGCAGAATTGCTGTTAAATGTTCTCCTAACAGCTGTTTCTCCACACAAGCAATGAGTGGTTTCCTAGAGAAGGCAAAAAGAAAAAGTGTCATGAAGCAAGTTAAAGGACTTTCGTTAGCTGTAAAGGATGGGAGTTTACCGTCTACACAGACACAGTGTGGCGTCAATCAGAAACCAAAAGGTTACACAACAAGCACTTCCCTCACGCATGGCATCACCCTTGCTGATACAGACTCTGAAGTCTTTCCAAAAACAATTTACTGAATAACATGAAAAGGCCAATGGGTCCAGGGAAGGGGACACCGGCAGACAGGCAAGCGCACAGCTTGTAGGGTAAGTAGACCCCCAGGCTTGGCAGGCAGCCAGCACTCTCGTTCCAGCCACTTTTCCAATGTTTAAGTCTTGCCCTACGCAACGCGCATTACTTCCCAGGTTGCGTCCACATGTCTGCCCTCATCTTCCACCCCAATCCCTTCCCCACTCCAGGTCCCATAAAACCCCACCCTCTACTGCTACAGCTGTGTCCTTCTGTCCTCACTTCTTTCTGCCTGTTTTCCACCATTACCAGTTATCAAAATCCTCCTTATCATAGAAGCTTCTTCGTGTTGGCGAAGTTGTGTAAGTGTCACGCAGAACAGAGTATTTGAAAATCTGGAAATTCACAAGTATGACTGCCATATTCATAGGGACACACACCACTATTCCCTGGTTCATTATCCACAGTTCATTTAGTTCTTTTTTTTCTTTTAGAAGATCAGACCACCTGCTTTATTCCTAGGATTATTCATTTTCACCATCTTCCCAAGCCTTCATTTTATCAGGAACTTTTTAATGTACCACCTCACTTAAACCTCACAGCAATCCTAGAGAGAGGCAGCAGACATTCCAGTCCCCACGCACAGAGGAGGAAACAGTCCAGAGATAGTCGACTTGCCCAGGCACACGGCTAGTGAGTGGCGTAGCTGAGACTGGAGTTCAGTGAGTCTGCCTCCAGGAAGGGGCAGTGAGCCAGGGGAGGGAGGGGGACAGAGAGGAGAGCGTCCCAGAGGGCTGGTGAGAGGGGCGACGGCAAGAAGGGCCAGCTGCTGCTGCCGCTCTTCCCCTCACAGCTCTACTGAGATGTAACTTACGTACTGTAAAATCCACCTGCTCAAAGTGTAAATTCAACGGTGTTTAGTCTATTTACAGAGCTGCACAACCATCACCGTGATCTCATTTCAGAACATCTTCATCACCCCAAAGAAACTTCGCACCCATCCGCAGTTACGCCTATGCCCTCTGTCTTGCCTCCCAGGTCCAAGGCAAGCTCTAACTTCTGCAGCTTTGCCTATTCTGGACCTTTCCTATACATGGAATCCTACAACATGTGACATCTGTAACTGTCTTCTTCTCCTTAGCATGTTTTCCAGGTTTACCCATGTTGTAGCATGTGTCAGTACTCCAGTATTTTCTATTGCCGAATAACATTCCATTGTATGTTTATTCATTCATCAGCTAAGAATGGGTTGTTTCTATTGACTATTATGAATAATGCTGCTGTGGACATTTCTGCACAAGTTTTGTGCGGACGTATGTTTTCATTTCTCTATACATTTAGGAGTAGAAATGGTATGCTGGAGAAACATACGGTAACTCGTTTCACATTTTGAGGCACTACCAAATTGTTTTCTATAGCAGCTGCTCCATTTTACATTCTCACCAGCAATGCACAAGGGTCCAATTTCTTCACATCTTCAACAATGCTTTTTACTGCTTTCCTTTCTTATTATAGCCACCCTGGTGGGTGTGAAGTGGTACTGCATTGTGGATTTTTTTCTTAATTAATTAATTAATTAATTATTTTGTGAGGAAGATCAGCTCTGAGCTAACATCCATGCCAATCCTCCTCTTTTTGCTGAGGAAGACTGGCCTTGAGCTAACATCCACGCCCATCTTCCTCCACTTTATATGGGATGCTGCCACAGCGTGGCCTGACAAGCAGTGCGTCGGTGCGCACCCAGGATCCGAACCCGAGCCGCCAGCAGCAGAGCGAGCGCACTTAACCACTACGCCACGGGGCCGGCCCCTGCATTGTGGTTTTGATTTGCATTTCCCTGATGACTAACAATGTTGAGCAGCTTTTCATGTGTTCATAGAATCACTGCTTCTTGACAATTTATGGTCTAGGCTTTGATTCTGCAGGGCGAGAAACTCAATCACATTTTTCATTCCAACAGTTCATGGAGTCCTATAATAGCCTAAGTGCTGCGACAGGTACGAGCCAAGGGGCAGACAGTACAAACTCCTCGTACTCAGAGGTGCACAGAGCTCAGGAGCAGTCCTGGGGAATTAACTGTCTGTAGCATCCAAGTCCCTGAAAATTGACTCATAAACTACAGTGATAATACACTGATTTGTGGTACGAGAATTCCTGCCATACCATCCAGTGATTCCAACTAACAGGACAGTGGGTCCTTTCAGGAGACCAATGCTGACAGGCCAAAGTCCTAGAGGAACACAGAACCTGTCCCTGGGGCAGGGCCTGCCAAGTGACGTGGCTGTGTTCTCCAGCATGGAAGTTCCACGTGGCTCAGGAACAGGGTAGGTCATAGACAGCAATCCACTGCTGCTGTCAAGTGCACTTTCCCTGCACTGCCATCTGCCACGCTCTGATGGAGGCACGTGGGACGTGTGGGCTCTGGGAGCCCAGCACCAAGACTGTGCAGCCCGCTGATCCTCTGTATCCCTCTTCTTTCTTTGAAAATTATTTTTTACTCTGTGATATCTGAATCAGCCAATACCACAGAAGCCATCTCGTCAGTGCTCCTTGCAAACCTCCCACTCATCTAGACCTGACCCTGGAAGTGAACCACCCTTACCTAGGATTCCTTTGCTTAAATAACTTACATATACTTCTAAGTAATGTATTTTTTAAAACTGGGAGGAGGGGTTTAAAATGTAGCATATATACCAAAGAGCATGTAAGCACATATGAAAGAGCAAAGGAAGGTACCACTGTGCCTACCACCCCCGGCCCACAAAGGGGAGCGTCTCAGCTGCCACTGTCCCCATCCTTCCTCCATCCCGTAGCCTGTGTGTGCAATGCCTGAGCTTTCCCACAATTCGACCATATGTACACGTGTCTCCCTGATCAGTACACTGTCTAGCCTGGCCTGTTCTCGACCTTCATACACATAAATGGAATAAGCTATATGGAGAATATCACAAATAGAAAAAATGTAGCAGACACTCAACAAAGATTTCATCCTTCCATGACTTGACCCAATGGCAAGCTCTGACATCACTCATCATCTTCTCCTTGGCTTTTCCGACCCTGCTCTCTACTCTATTCCCCTGGTCTCTCCTGCTGTCTGTTTCCAGCCCCTGTGGGCCCGCCTGCTCCCAGCTGAAGGGACGCATCCCCACATAACCCTGAGCAGCCCTGTTCTGGCTGCTGCTAGGCTGTCACTTCTCTGCAGATCTTGGATTTCCCTCAGGCGTCTTGCACTCAACGTGTCTAAAAGCAACTTCATCTTTTCTCTCACGACCCTCTATTCTCTGTATTCCCAAACTGTCACCATCCTGCCCGCCTCCTTCCTCACCAATGAGTCAACAATTTCTGCACATTTTACCACCTTAGTCTCTTAAAAACATCCCTTTCGGCCCACCCCGTGGCATACCGGTTAAGTGCATGCGCTCTGCTGCTGGCAGCCCGGGTTCGGATCCTGGGCGCGCACTGAGGCACCACTTGTCAGGCCATGCTGTGGTGGCATCCCATATAAAGTGGAGGAAGATGGGCACGGATGTTAGCCCAGGGCCAGTCGTCCTCAGCAAAAAGAGGAGGATTGGCATGGATGTTAGCTCAGGGCTAATCTTCTTCACCAAAAAAAAAAAAAAACAACAAAAAAAACCCCTTTCTTTCCTATCTCCCATGTTTCTGTTCTTATCTCTTCTCACTTGAATAAATATTATGTGCCTGACACAGACTTTCACAAAATTTTTCCCTTTTATTTTTCCCTAACTACTCATCGACCTCAGGTTTAGAGAAAAAAATAGATGAAAAGAGAAAATAATGTGACTGAGTACTGTAAATAAAAATTACAGCTATAATAGATGTCTAGCAAAATGTTTATAATAAAATTGCCTAATATTCAATTATACCCCACTAATATAAATAGAACTCGCCTCAAAACCCAAAGAGGCCAAGTATCTCAGCCTGAATTACTCCCTTTGGATGATAACTCATGATGGGCACTTGTAGTTACACTGGGGAATTAACTGTTGGTAGCATCTGACTTACACTTACAAGTGATAAATAATCACAAATAATATAAGAGAAATGTGCAGGAAGCAAAAATACTCTCAGGTGTACTGACTGAGCCTACAAAGATATCATTTTTTTCAATAACCAACCAGGAAAATGTTTCACCTATGGTCAAACTGCAAAAACTAAATTAATGAATAGTACTTACTGTGTGCTGTGGTCTAAATATGTGATTACTCGGTCTCCTTCTTCCTCCAAACGTTTACTTACATGGTTAAGGTATTCCGGAACCTTCCAAACAAAATATTTAAACATGTTAGTAACAAAAAGATTCTTGATGTTATCCAAGAAACTGAAATATTGTTTTCCTTATAAAATTAAAAAAAAAAGCAGATATATGCTCAAGCCAAATATGAACACAGATTAATGGGGGTGGGGTGGTGGTAAAGTAGGAAGCATGTGTGTATTCCGGGGGGTACACTGTAGAAAGTTTCCTTAAACTCAATCCTGGAGATTACAATTAACCTCTAGAATTAGAGCCAAGGCAGCACTGCACTGCCGTGCCTGTTCACAATGAAGTTCCTGGGTCGACGCCCCGGGTCCCTCCCATCACTGGGGCCCCACGGACAGGTGAGCAGCAGCACCTGGGGTGGAGAGCGTGGAGCCCAAAGGCCCCCCCGGCTCACGCACAGCAGGCCAGCACAAGCTCACGCACGGGCTGGCTGTTCATGTGGGGACGCTAACAGCGTGATTGCAGGAGACGTCAAAATGCACTTTTTCCAGGGGAAAGGATGTCCCTGCTGTCATGTGACAGCACAGGAAAGGCCCCATGACACAGATCTGGAGGTTCTGATCTAGTGGCAGCAGCATGTCTAGTGGTATCAGACATGCAACTCCCCCAAAACCAGGACGAAGGAAGCAATGGTCAGGTCCATCCTGTGCAGTACAAGTGACATGTGGGTGACGGTCCTGAGGGGCATTCTTCAGGACTGGGCTCTAAAACCTGTGAAACTGGTTATCCAGTGTTTTGGGCTCATGCTACTATTATGTGTTTTTTCACAAGGCTTATTTTGGCAATTTTTTCAATGGCTCACACAGATGAAACTTTCTGATGTGTTAGATTTATCTTTCACATCTAAGATTTACCTTTTATCCTCTTGCTTCAACTTGAGTTCCTTTATGCACTTTAGAGGCTATCTCACTGGCTTTTTTATTTGGGGAAGAGGGGAATAAAAGAGTTTCTAAGTTAAGGGAAAGAAATCAAATCCTTACTCTAATAAGAATGAAGCTCATTACTGGGAATTTCAGCTCGATTGTAGCTTTCAGAAAATTTTCAATAAAATGCATGTGTGAAAAGACAAACATGTAGAAATCACCCTTAGATGCACATCTATAAAAATGCAATAAGGTAATTCGGGAACATTTTATCTCACCTCTCTTTCTTGCATTAACCTTTGGCCTTCTGCAGCATATAAACAATTAGTTTCTTCCAAAAATTTCAGTTCAAATGAATCTTTATATACCTAAGAAATGAGCAGAGTTATTGACCAATTACAGTAAAGAAACCTACCTTTTGAAGTGCTGATGTATCCCAAATTTCAAGGGAGCACAGCTGCAGTGACCTGCACTAATACACTGTCCATACCTGCCACTCCTCCGCTGAGGCCTCGGCAGGCTGACTTGGTCGACCCAGGCTCAGCTAACCCTAGAGGCTTAGCTGACCTCTTGCTTAGCTGACTTTGGTTCAGCCAACTCCTGGCTGGCTGACTTCTACTGAGCTGATCCTGGCCTAGCTGACCTCTGCTCGGCCGACCCCAGCTCAGCTGATCCCAGAGGCTTAGCTGACCCTGGCTTGGTGGACCAGGGCAAACCAGTCCACCTCACTGCTCTCCTCTGAGAACGCCAACAGGCCCTGGTCTTTTTTCTATGGAGCATTGGGTCCATGTTGTAAGGGCTTTTTGTGGCTCCTGGTATAGTACCAGCTTAAGAATCATTCTCTTTCCAGGGGTTAAAAAAAAATCTCCTGTATTTTCAACAAATGCTTTTATGATTTCATTTTTTACACTTAAATCTTTGATACATCCATTTATTTTGCTGTAGCAGTTAGGCAGGGATCTAAGTTTTTCTCATAAACTACTAAGAATTACTGGTACAAGCAGCACAATGAGATACTTACCTGAAGGTCAGAGAGCATACTCAGCAGACTTCGCAATAAGCTTCGGTCCACAGCTTCACCACTTCTCTCTCGTTCAATTAATAGCAGGATTCCATCAATAGTTTTACTCTGAACCATTTTATCACTAATAATATGGTTTCTAAATAGTTCCAACCCCATATCCCTGTACAAACAGTAAAAAACAAAACTATTATTTTAGTTTCATTTTTTAGAAGTTTTAGGTGAAGCTCCAGCTACACTATGAGTGTCATCCCCAAACTGTTGCTAATTCTCTCAATGCAGGTGTCAAGAGTCCCTCCGTTAAAACTTTCATTCTCAGCCAGTCTGGTGTGCCTTGTGTTTCATTCCTCATCGAGGCTGTCTGTCTTCCTGGCATGCTCAAGCAATTGTCCCAAGAGGAGTGCTGAGGCATTACTAGGTCAGCGTGTCACTGAAAAGTACATCAATCCTGCAGAAACCTGTGTCTTCAGCCCGTGGTCACACCATTCCTCCTGGGGGCATGATCAGAGATGTTCAGGGCTCTAGCACCTCCACCCGCCCCACCCAACACCCTCCCACCCGCCCTGTCCTTCCCTCTTCTTTCTCTGGTCCCTCTATGCAGCCTGTCATCCACTGCTCCTCCCCGGCACTTGGTTCTCTCCTGTTTGGTCCTTTCTATTGGAGAAAGGAAGTTAAAATGTGGCTTTAAGAGTCCATCATACTTCCTCAGCTCATTGCCTGAGGAATTCAGGAGAATTCCTAAATTCAGCTGTCACTGTGCACAAAAACCATGTGATAACAGACTCTGCTTTGTCCAAACACCTCTGCAGGTCCCCTAGGTGCCAAACACTGAGGACGGGGACAAAACTCAGATGCCTGAGCCCCACCAGGTCTCCTGAATGGGGAGCTCGGGAAGTGGCGGCGGTGCTGGGAGTGGTATTAGTGGTGAGCAGTGGCAGTGGTGAGTGCCAGATGCAACGACCAGTCTGCGGGTGAGCACGGGTTCTGGGGAGCCCCATCTGTGTGGAGAGCCCGCTCCTCCTACACTGCTCCCCACAATCACAGTGGACCTTTCCTGCACCCTGGAGGAGCCGCAGGCCGCAGTCTTCCATGCACTTCAAAGACAAAGCAGTTAAGCGTGGTGGTCAGTCAAGCGGGTTCAAACTAGCCAGGTGGGTTTGAATCCTAGTCCTACCCCTTGCTCGCTGTGACCCTGGGCAAGAACTTAACCTCTCTATGCCTGTCCTTCCTTAACTGTAAATGGGGACCACACGTATTGTTCTACGCCTATAAAACAGTTCAACACAGGGCCAGCACGTTCCCGGTGCGCAGGAGGTGCTAATTGTCCACTCTAACCCACCTGCTCTATTGCCACTAGAATCTTCTTCCTAAACTTCCAGCAACGTCAGCTGCAGGCTTCAGTAGCCCCACAGACAGCCATCAGGCCATCTCATCAGCTCCACCTCCCCAACTCTCCCACAAACGGCGCATCCCGGGCACGCTGCGTCCTGTTTCCACAGCAGGTGATACTTGGAGCTTCCTGCTTCCTTTCCTCTACCACCTGTCTACCTTGGCTCCCCGATTACTCCTGCCCATTCTGAAGCTTTGGCCAAGGCTCCGCCCCCCTCATCCTTCCCTGTGCGTTTCTCGCGCACCTGCACCATGATTCTTGTTGAACTGCCCTAGCATGCTCCGTTTCTCTGCCTGTTGCAGTGGACTGGGGGCAGTATAGCTTACTTGATGCTATAAGTACTGTTGAGTTTACATGACATGGTTGTGTTATAAATTGTGTTTATAAATTAAGAGTTCAGACTAGGTGGCCCAAAAACCTGGGTACAGCAAGTAATCTGAACTCTCAGTGCCTCAGTTTCTCCATCTATAAAATAGGGATGATCATGGTCATCCCTTCTAGAGCTGCTCTAAGGATTAAGTAAATTAGCAGGTGCTGAAGCACTTAGAACAGGGCCTTGAAGAGTAGAAGCTCTGTGGTTTGCTGTCATCATCAGCTTTACCATCCTTACGTTTCTCTGAATGAAGGCTACCTCTTCTGTGCAGTGCCCGCCTTACTGCAGACACGCATGGGCGTCTAGCACAGACACATAGGACTCAGGGGAGGTTGGAGAGGTCAGAGAAGCAAAGGGGAAAGTGGGATTAAGGATGGGGAGAGCTGCAATAAGGAGAGAGTGTCCAGAGCTGCACAGATACTAGGTCATACAAAATAAAGACAAAGCAGGTTCTACGTGCTGAAAGGAGAAATCACATTGCCTGGGGTTGGAGTGAACGGATGGCGAGGAAGCTGGAAAAGAAAGCAACTTTTTAAAGAACTTGGGTTTAAAGGTAATGAGAGAGCAGAGCACCACTTCTGAATGGGAGAAGAATGAACGTCTACACCCAGAGACCAGGAAGAACCGAGGACGAGATTAAGGCAAAGCATTTGTTCAAGTCGGGGAGGACTTTGGGAAGGAGCAGAGGGGAGACTCAGGGCAGCTGGCAGAGGTGGGGGGGCGTCATTCAGCAAAGGCTATGGAAGTCTGTGAGTAGGGACCCAGAGCAACATGGGGGTGGAGTTCCCAATTTATAACATCCTAAAAGATGACTCGAGATGAGCAGATTGAAACAACAGGCCTCAATAACCTGAATGAAACCAGGCCCCTGGCCTCGGCTGGTCAGCAGGATCGGGGGGCTTCAGAACCTCAGGGTCAGAGTTTCACCAGAGCACTGGAAGGAGCTGTTCTGGGCTTAAACTTCAGCTGTCAGAGAGTGCATCTGAGTCCATCAGCCTTTCCCCCTTACAGCAGAGGTGAGGAGTGTACCATCGGCTCCACATGGTCCAGAAGTCCAGAGTCCAGTTACAGGCATCTGGCTTCACACAGCACTTCTGTGCTTGTCTCTTGCCTCAACTGTGTGACTCAGGGCAAGCTGAAGAACATGCTAGAACTTGTTCCTCATGGGCACAGCCTGCCTCGGCTCTACATCTCATCACCCTCACTGGTGATGGAGACACTCCAAGGCTCAGATCCACCTGGGCATGGATGTGTGCACTAGAGATTTTGGCTGACATAAAGGACCACAGACAAATGACCACAGACACACCAACAAATTAAAGAACGGAAGACATAAGCCAGGCGTGCAGTTTCAGTCACAGTAGCAGACAGAGCTCTCCCGACTAGGACACTCACCAGATAGAAGGGAGCATGGAATTCTGAAGTACGTAAGTGCGATCCAGAAACAGGAAAATACTTCTGATCATGATCTGGAAATTAGAGAAGAACTTATTTACGTACCTTACTAACAAAATATTCAAGATTTGACCTTTTGAACTATAACTATGCTAGTTGTCTCATATCTAAAAATAACCGTTTCTTGATGAAAAGATGTTTCCCACCAAGACCCTCATGATTGATTTTTTCCCAAATTTAATTATTCCTTGGTATTTGATTTTTTATCTTTTATCCAGAAAATCTGACTGTAGGGATTTTAAAGCACTAGGTCTAAAGGACACCTTTGAAATCTGTCACTTCCTGACTGACATGGTAGATCTCATGAGACTGGGGAGATGCTCTAAGCTGTTTAAATAATTTGTTCCTGTTGTACTGGTATGGGCTCCTGACCACGTGCATCTAGTTGACTGTTCTGCAAGCAGGGTGAGGAGGATGCAGGAGAATCACTGCTCCCTTTGCCCTGCGAACACGGCACACTGTAACCCTATGATTCTCCCAGCACGGAACTTACCTGACTTCATCACAGAGGTTTGGTCGCACACGTAAACAAATCTTACCAACAGATACTCATCTACTTTTACCGTCTACCAGGCACCTGGCCCAGGACACAGACTCATTCACTGTCTCTTACTTACCTCATTTAGGAAATAAAAGAATCCAACTACCTAGGCAAGTTACTGGTACTATCTTTTCTCTCAAGCAATTAACAGGCTGGTCACACTAAAAACTCACATACATAAAATCAAACTAGGATCAATACATCTATAACAAAGTCTAAGACTTTGGTTATCTAGTTCCAGAAGTTCTGGAATTTAGGCTTGATTATTAGGCATAAACTGGGATTAAGGAAAATTTAGAGACCCATTCAGGAATCACGGGTACCACAAGCTACCTGTCAGGTTGGTTTGAAGGCCAAGTGAGCAGCCAGCCCCATTCTGCAAGAGCAGTCACCCTCTCCACTTTTCTCTACTCTGCTGTCCAACCATGCTGGAGCTGGACAGCAGCACCTGACCCAAAACAGAATCCCGAGCAGAACTTCCCTATCTCAGCTCACAATCGGGCCCAGACCTTCCTTAGGTGGGTGAGGGAAGACGGATGAGGCCATGCTTTGATTAAAAAGAAAAAAAACAGATAGCTGGATTGAAAGAGGGCACATACTGCCAGCTACTCCAATCTCTTTTCTTTCTAGTGAAACTAGAAGCTGAATAAGACCAGAGAGAAAGTGTGTAAGCGAGATCAGACATAAAAGCAGTGCTGGTGAAGATTCAGGGAGAGTGCACCATATATAAACTCAGTTTGATAAAAAAGTCAATAAGCTTACCATTTGTCTGCAATGATCTTGCCAGCATGTGTTAATCTTCTTCAAAAATAAAACACTATCTAATGAGTCTGTGCAGACCTGCTAAGGAAAACTTTAGAAACGTTGGCCAATTTAATTATTCTAATTTTAACCCCTTAATTTCAGCTCTTTGACACAGAATACTACACATCATTTAGTAATCAGAACACCAAAAGACCAGAAGCTCAAAAATCATAAATGTGATTTTTCTCACCTCCACCTTGCGTCACTTACCTATAATTAACCCCACCTGCACTTACCTGTCTTTCATCTCGTATTGCCCCCTTCCAGTCCCCTTTATTACTTCGCTGCCTGATTACTTTCAGAGCCCTGCCAACTGAAACTAACGACCAGGCCATAGGCCTCATGGGTCTGGTGGCTGGACCAAAGGCCCTACCACCCAACGGGCAGCTCCTGCCCTTGTCCTGTACCTGAGCTCTTAGAGACACTATCCCAGGAGTGAGCAAGCAGGTCGACTGGTAATAGCACTGGGGGACTGGCAGCCAGAGGAAAGTGGCTGAGGTTTAACTGTAACTTTCAGTCTCGATGAAAGTTGACATGAAGTCCCATTCACGTACCAAATTAGGAACACTCTCAGCTTGACTCTTAGAATATATTTTTAAGAAGGGCTCAAAATGCTGTTTACAGGAAAAAGAAACCCACACTTGGGCTCCTAGTGCAAACCATGGCCAAATGCCTTGAGCCGAGGACTCATAAATATCTACACACTGCTTTATGGTTCACAAAGCACTTTTCACGTTCGTGCTCACTTAGTGCTCCCAGCAGCATGACGAAGACATCATTCCCTCTGCAGAGATGAACAAAACGGTTTGCGGGAGTGGAAAGACTCGGGTTCCCTGGGCTTCAGCCCTGCTCTACCACCTCTTAGCCCCCTTACCCTGGACAAGCGGTAAGCCTCCCTGGGCCTCAGTGTCTCCATGTGTAGCAGAGCACACCCCTCAGAGCTGTTGTCAGACTTATACAGAAAGTCCTTAGCATGTAGAGAGGAGAAAAACACACCAGCCAATGTGTGACGTGTAAAATCAGACAGGCAGTGGAGTCTTTAGTCCGCAGGGAGGCCTGGCCGGGGGCGGTGGGGGTGGGAGGGGGTGGCGAGTGGAGGACAGGACGCCAGCCAGGACTTTGGGAAGAGGACAGAAGATCAGGAGAGCAGTGGAAGGACTGAGGGCACACGTGTATCCTTGTCATACCAGCAAGAGTAGCTGACCACAATCAGTGGCTCTGGCCAAACATCTTATTTTCTCTGAGGCTTTGCCAATAAATTAAAAATAGATAGTCAGTCACAGCAAAGAGCTAATAGTTCAATGGTTAACAAGTTATTCTGGAACGCTTTCATAATTACTCAGAATTATAATGACCCACTGTATTAGAACCTTATACCAACAGTCTGAAAAAACAAACTAAGCATCAGTCACAAGCACATGCAGACAGGTGCCACCACAGTGGCAACCCAGCAGCTCTGGCCCAGTGCTGGACACGAAGCACTTGCCATGTGGCAGACACACTGGCAGGTCTCCACGGGCAGTCCATGCCAGCTGGGGGCTGAGCTCCGTCGGAAGGCAAGACTGCACAGGGTTAAACCCCCACCAGCAATCTGACGCCATCGGGTAGCTCAGGTGCTACAAGTAAGCAAGGCAGAGCTCCAGATGCAGGGTTTTGTTAGGATGGAAAGGTCCAAGGTGAAGGGTTCATTAAATGAAAGATACTTTTCCTTAAATAGCTCTATAAAACCAATATAGATCTTCAATCAATAAATTTTTGCCATTTCCTGTGGGAAAAAATATGAAATGTTAAGCTAATACCCCACGGTGAGGCATTTACTGAGCTCCAGGCTTCTAAATATCAAAATCAATTCCAGACCCTAAGCTGTAGCAGTAGCCACAAAGCCGCACGTGAGCAATCCAGGATGTGAAACATACAGACATGCTGATAGCCTGTCAACAGCTTGTTCTTCAGACAGCTTCTCCAACGACCATCCTTTTTATAATTCCAGAGAAGGGCCAATCCCAGTTAAAGGATTTATGCAGTCTACTAAGGTGAGTTAGGCAAGTCTTCAAACAACAAATAACAAAAATCCAGCAGCAAAACGCTCATAATGTACCATGGAAAAAACTACATATATCTGTGATCACGGTAATCAAAAACAACATTATCATCAACAACAAGACAGGGCTTACAGTGGAGTGGAGAAGTGACAGGTCCGATTTTCGCCCCCAGGTTATCTTGCTGTTCTAATCCCAGAGCAGAGGCACCGAGCAGCCCCTGCAGCAGCGGACAGAGCAGATGATCATGATCCTACATCACAGACTTCCTGACACCCCTCACCCAAATCAGATCCCCTGGTTGTGACAGCTAAGAATAACATTTCCTCTCACAACATTTATCAAAGTTCACATTCTGGACTATTTAATCATGGCCTCCTTGCAAGCCCTTGGTCTACAAAGCCCATGGAGGCAGGAAGTATGTCACGCTCACGGCTGAAACCTCCACTAACCAAGGGCCACTCGCCAGCTATGTGGTCTTGAGTCCTCCGGCTAATGAAGCCACCTGTAACTCGGATGCTGTGCAAATGCACAAAGCTTAGCCTTCTGCCAGCACGTGCTCCCTGTGCTAACTGCACACTGGTCATGTGAGTATGAGCAGAGGTCTTTATAAAGAAACCTAAAGCCTGCCGTGTCAGCACAGGTCACAAAGACATGCTCAAAGGAAGCTGTGTGGCTTCATGATTCCCCAGCAGGCTTTTGTGTTTCACACGCGTCCTTCTGTTCTGTGGACTGCGCTGTTGTCATGTGTGACTCGACCACTGATGCCCCATGCCAGCTCGCATTTCTGTGGCTAACCAAAGCTGCAATGCTGTGAAGCTGAATCAGGGGAAGGAAAGAGTTTTATCTACAGTTATTTACAGGTTTAGATTCCGAGGAGAGTTTGGTTTGCCATTTTAGCAGAACTCCTCATGCATCGAGCCTAGGCATGCAGCACGTACTTCCTTCTGCGTGGTGGGATGCCTGCTTCAGCACAGGCATCACACAGTGCGTGCAGGAATCTCTTTTGTTTTGGGGAAAGGCATGTTACCAACAGCAGGTAACTTATTTTGAAAGGGGCAGATAAGTGCAGAACTTATCAAACACATGAACAAGGGAATGGATATGGAAACCTAAGAAAATAACAGCAGACGACTCCATTCCACAGACTTCCTTTCCCACCTGGATACCCGATCTGTTTAACCTATGAAGGGCTCCCTGAAGTCCCCCTGAGTTCTTCTGCTGGCCTCAATGGCGGCACACAGTCAACATACAGTAGGTAGCAGTCCCTGAATCTTAGAAAGGAGTTACGTGAAATACTGGAATATCCCAGAGGCAAGAGAAATCTGAACATGCTCACTTTGGAATATTCCTGGCCCAGTGAGTATCTGGGCACCTGCAATAGCACTAACACTTGGCCAATGTAAGACCGGGCTAGGTTACACCCCTCTTCCAGCAAAAACGAGCTCTGAGGGTGGGACTGTCACTCGTCACCACCTCTATCCCTAGTGCACAGCACTACCTCTGCACTGCCTCGCTCTCACCTGCCCAGGCAGACTGGTGCTCTTCCTTTACGTCACACGAGCTTATCTGAACTTTTTAAACCCTTACCACATGGTTTCATAAACACGTACCTTTATGCTTCTGTCAATTCCATTTCATTCATGTTTATTTTTCCCAGGGCCTAGCATTATACCTGGCACATAGCAGATACTTAATAAACGCATGCTGTCTCTGGTCTACTTTCTAATCTATCTCATCATTCTGCCAAAGTCACCTTCCCAAAACACTATCTAATTATACTGGGTTCTTGCTTTATTTTTTTATTTTTTTAAAAATTTTTTAATTTATTTGTTTTTTTCCCCCAAAGCCCCAGTAGATAGTTGTATGTCATAGTTGCACAGCCTTCTAGTTGTTGTATGTGGGACGTGGCCTCAGCATGGCCGGAGAAGCGTCGGTGCGCGCCCGGGATCCGAACCCGGGCTGCCAGCAGCGGAGCGCACGCACTTAACCGCTAAGCCACGGGGCTGGCCCATGGGTTCTTGCTTTAAACACCTGTAAGGACTCTCAGACACTCACAGATTTAAGTCCAAATCCTTAAGAGGTTACACAAAGATTCAAATCCAAGCTGCAACATAGCATTACAGCCCCAGGTTCTACCAATTCTCCCAGGTTCTAGTCACATCAGCCCGCTCCAGGTTTTCATGAACACCCCTTCCACACTCTGCATTCTGATGCCTCATTCACTCTCTAGCTGGCTAGACCCTGCTCATCCTTTAAGAGGGAATGCAAGTGTCACTTCCTCTGGGAAGCTTTGCCCCAAATGCTTCACGTACTGCAATTCCTGTCCCTGACTCTTCCATTTTTGAAGTCAAGATGCCTCAGACTAATGAGGACATTTAATATGGTCAAGTGTCTTTTTTTCTTTCTTCTTCTATGAAAAAATGTTAATTTTTATAATCATGGTTTCATTACAGCATCAAGGAAATACGCTCATTCCCTTGCCTCTATCACAGCACTGTGACTTCTTGGAGGGTAGAAAGCAGGAACGGCAACCATTTTTCTATTTTCTAGTACAGTAGACAGGAAGTAAAAGTACTTGTTGAATGAGTGAATTAATGAACACATTCGTGTAACCCACAGGATAGGATTAACTGGCAAGAGGATAATTTCATCAGGTAATCAAAAAGTAGTCTTTAAGTAGGTTAGGACAAGTGAATTAGGACAAAGTCACACCAGCTCACCCTTACAAGTGCCTGTCTTGGAGAGAAAGCCTGGTAATCTCCTGATGACTTCCACCAGCCTGGGAGTATGGCTACTTTTCAGATGCCAACATACTGGCACTGCGTTCCTGGACCCGTCACCCAGACCCTGGGATTCCTGAGCTGTGGCACCAAGGCAGGAGGGGTGCCTCTGTGTGCCTTCACAGGATGCCTCTCTCTGAGACGTGGTACATACTGGCCAGGTTCCAAAGGTGTGGTCACCATTATCCTGAATGACCTCATAATCTTTGGGACAGAGCCTTGCCAGAAAGTTCTGTAGAGGTCTATTTACAGATGCCAATACAATAGAACCAGAATTTATTTCACTCACCCATTTATGAGGAGCACTGTAAATACTGTCCTAAACTGAGACCCCTCAGTCTGGACCACATGGGCTCACTGTCATGGTTAATCAGGAGCATCAATACCAGGCAACAGAGCTCTGGCTGCCCCAAGGGAGATCTCAATGAGCTCTGAATGTTTCAGTTTCTCAAGGTGAGGGTAATGGGAGAGAAGAGATTTGCTCAGCCAGAAGAAAACTTAGAAATGAGCAGGCTCTACCTACCTAATTTCACAAACGAAGAAACAGAGGCCCAGAAAACTGTAGTCATAAGTAGACTGTCTGCAATTAGAGAATCCACTTTGGCCGGCCCCGTGGCTTAGCAGTTAAGTGCGCGCACTCCACTACTGGCGGCCTGGGGTCGGATCCCGGGTGTGCACCGACACACTGCTTCCCCGGCCATGCTGAGGCGGCGTCCCACATACAGCAACTAGAAGGATGTGCAACTATGACATACAACTATCTACTGGGGCTTTGGGGAGAAAAAGGAGGAGGATTGGCGATGGATGTTAGCTCAGAGCCAGTCTTCCTCAGCAAAAAAAAGAGGAGGATTAGCACGGATGTTAGCTCAGGGCTGACCTTCCTCACAAAAGAAAAAAAAAGAAAAGAGAATCCACTTTCTAATTCCTACCCAATGAGACATGAGGGTGGCTATACTAAATGGCAGGGGGCTAGGGAACTGGACTGAAGCCATATTGTAAAGGACTGTCTGCAGGACGCTAAGGAGCTCAGCGTTTCCCTGGCAGATATCTGGGCATAGATGGTCACAGATGGCGTGGTGGCAGAACTGTAAGATGCCCCCGCCCCGTGTACATGCCTATAACTCCCTGCCCTCAATTGTGAGTGGAGCTCTGAATACAATGGGTTATGGCAGACCACAGAGGAGGATGCACCTGATGGCCCAGAAGAAGTAAAGAACCACATGTCAGAGAAGGGGCCTCTTGGGGCAAAGAGAGACCTCAGCCATACCAGTGAGGGGGCCAAATTCTGCCAACACCTGAATGAGCCTGGAAGACAACCCTCAGGTGAGACCACAGACTCACAACTGTGAGCTGACCAATGGGTGCTGGTTTACACCACAAAAGTCTGTGCAAATTTGTTACACATAACAGAAAACAAATATAGATGGTTTTTTGTTTTTTTTTTACAAGAATAAGGATAGCAGAACTCAAACTTTAAGACATTTTTCCAGAACTCTTTCCAAATACTTCAACAAGACCTAATAAACAGGCACTGTTTCACTTTAATCAGATCAGCAAAGTAATTTAAATGGTAAAAATTCCACTTAAAAAAATCTATTATATTGGGTCATATGAAACAAATTAAAGGTTTTTTTCAATAAATAAAAGGGAATTTAAAAAGCTGTTGTTTTAATATTAAGGATACTCATTAGTTCTTTATCCTATTAATGTTCAGTTTCAAAAGATTTAGGTAATGAATACAAACTTCATGAGCCAAAAAAAGGATATTCTCTAAACTGAAGAATCTGTGCTTGGACATGATCTTCACAGACCTGGCGTAGCTGCTTGTAGAGTGTTGGGGAAACTTTGTGAGAACAAAGATTTTCAACAGCCTAAAAACAAAATAAGTAAATGAATTATTCACTATGAATAACAAATTAATTCTTTAAAGAAACCTATTCGTATATATAGCGACAATCATAACAGAAAGGCACCCCCCCATACCTACGTCGTCTATAAATAAATGATTATGTTTAAGTTTAGGGCAATTATTGTTGCAACACTGGAATCCAGTAATAGTTGGTAAAATGCTACGTGACACTGGTTAATATTGAACACAGACTCAATGGCATACCTATGACAGCCTGTGATACCCAGGGTCCCAGGTGGTGAGCCTGCATCTCAGCATCTCACGATACCCCATTTTTTCCTAGTGCAGTCGTCTCTAAACCTGGCTGCAATCCACAAGTTTGGTCCCCATGGCCCTGTTTCTGGATGTTCCGATGCATTCGTCTGAGGTGGGGGCTACAGGAATTTGTGTGTGAGTTTACCCAGATGATTCATGATGTGCAACCAGGGCAGGAAATCGCTGCTCCAGACCCCCAGTGACCACCTTTCAAACAGGCGTGGGAACAACAGGAATCCCAGTTCCTTTCTTGTACTAGTGTAACGATTCTGTCCATATGAGCTGAAGGAAAAACAATCCCGAATGCCCAGGTGACACAGGCCAGGTTGTCTTGTTTTCTATTTATTTTTCTGCAGGCTAGGTGTGTAATTTACTTAAGTTTGTCTTAAAGTAATGAAGAAACAAGTTTCTGAGGCAGAAACATTTTTCTTAAAATATTTTTATCCACATCAAAGAAATAATGTTTGTATATTCTTCCCAGTTCTAATAAAATTTCCTTTCACATCTCATGTACAAAACTGGCACCTCATTTGATCCAAATGTGAAATACTATAAACAGAAATGTAGCTTTTCTACTGACTAGTTTCAAACTGTTTAAAAAAATATGGGCATATACAGAAGTGGAAACACTTCAGAATCTGCATTTAACTCAAATACCATATTCCCAAAGGAAAAAAGGTAACTTAAATTTTTATAAAGATATTCATTATAGTAATACTTATAAGTATTAATAATCCCAATACTTAATATTAGGGGAAATGCTACATATTAACCTAAATTAAATAAATACAGTAATTACTACCATATAAAACACACGCATATTTACAAAGGTCAAAAGAGAGCACGGAATGACAATAATTAAAAAATTTTAACCTGTCTTCTAGCAAGTTTATTACCTGCATAATAACAAAAAATACAACCGTTCCCCTACATTTTGTCTTACAATAGAAATAAGAGATTCCTATCTACATTTTATTCTTACATCCTTCAATTCCTTTCTCAAACCCTTCAATTTCATCACTTTGTAGTCATGTATTTATAATTTAGCCAAAGATCTACTATCCTTTTCTTCCTTAAAAAACCCAGGATAACCTCATGACAAAGGCTTTTGCTCCAGTAGTTAATCATTAGTGAATTCCACAAACATAATTATTACAAAATAAGCTTTTAATATAATACAGGAAGAAAATGCATTTGCTTTGGTAAAAGTCAAGATAAGCTTAGTGGGACACATCCTTCATAGAACATCTTCTTAGGACCATTTTCTGAATGCTCTAATTCCTGAACCAGGAGTCAACGTCCTCAAAACAATCTTTCCCCAGTTGTGACATGCTGTCATTGTTCAATTTTATAACCAACTCTTTCTGGAATATGTTCTATTTGGCACACTTAATATTTACATGAAGCACACTGCGATTTATTTTGTTTTTAAAATTGAGAATTTGGGGACTTCTGGGGTACCCCGGGTTTGCTGTGGGTGCCGTCATTTCTCTGTGCCTTTTGCTGAGTCACTGCTGGCATCTTCATGTTACAGGCACCTCGTTACCTAAGAGGACAGAGGGTGGCCCTGCTCTCCACCCACACTGGCAGGGACCTGGCAGACTTTTCTGTACTGTTATAAGGATCAGCACAACACAGGAGTCTCCCTCCCCAAAATAAGTTTTGGAGATGAGTCCTATTTTGAGATTTAGAAACGCCTTCTCTAAGTGCATCAAGTACCTAATCTGACTGGCCCCGTGCGCTTCACGTTAGCGTGCTGTGGGTGTTCACACAGTCAAGAGTCATCGCAGATGCGCTCCGCTGCCGGCGGCCCGGGTTCGGATCCCGGGTGCGCACTGAGGCACCACTCCTCCAGCCATGCTGAGGCCGCGTCCCACATACAGCAACTAGAAGGATGTGCAGCTATGACAGACAACTATGTACTGGGGCTTTGGGGGAAAAATAAATAAATAAAATCTTTAAAAAAAAAAAAAAAAAAAAGAGTCATCGCAGAGAAAAGGAATTTAACTAATCCAATAATTGGGGGTGGGAAAGCAGCAGCAGCACCTGGGTTCTACTTGTGTTAGATCAAGATGTTTTCCTTGTAACAACTGAGCCAAGGGAAAACCGTACTTGTCTGAATTTTCCCTACATCATAGCTGCTCTCTAATCAGTAGGTCGGCCAGGCCACCGCACCCGAGCTCTTCAGATGGTTATCTGTATTAGGACAGACAAGCTAGTATTAAAGCAAAACAGACAAGCACGTCAACGTCCAACGCTTGTCTCTTTATGCTGCCAAACTCTCAACCCCAAGTGCACTCATGCTGCTAAAACAAAATGCTTCCCCCCAGTGGGGTATACCAAAAAAGGAGATTAAAGGAGCTGTGGGGTAAAAAGAACTACACAGCATCTATGAAATTAGGGTGTACCAGGTCTGGAACATTATCTTTTCACGTAAAGATCTTTAAGGCTAAAGTCGTGATCAGAGAGAAAAAGCAGTGAGACATATCACAGAGTGAGAAATCAGAAAGGAAGAAAGCAGGAAAGTACTGAGAGTTATTTATGTAGATGAAGGGGAAAAAGGAAAAAAAACACCCCCTTCTGCCCCCCCAGCCCTTGGGAAAACCATGCCCCAGTCGACTATTGATAAAGAAGATACACTGGATGGGGCACAAGGCAAAACCCACACTCTTCGCTTCAGCTAAAGGCCAGCCCAGTGTTCGTACAGACAGGAGTAGTAGTTCAGGATTGAAGGATTTCCCTCAGCAGGGATGGTCTCTCGATACACAACTAGTAGTGGTGAAGATGGACCCCACTCAATGGCAGGCCTATTTGGAGAGAGCCCAGCTCACGACACGGGGAGAAGGTGCTAACAGGGCTCCACCTCACCAGGTTCCTGCCTATCAGAAATGAGTAAACCACAACGTAGAAACTAAATCAGGACTCAAAGCTGAGTGAGGGGATAAATCATGAGAGGGAAGTTTTCTAGGACAAGGGCTTTAAGGAAAACCACTGATAGTCTATTGGCTGTATTTACACACTGACTACACAACAGCTTCCCAGTTCCAAATGTTGAAAGTAAGTTACCTAATACAAATGATGAATTTTATTGAGTCATGAATATTGTTGAATTCTGAAATTCTTTCTATTAGGCCTAATATATTTGAGTTTGAATATTCTCCTGTTTCTGAATAACTTATATATTGAATTCACTCTCAATTAACCTGTTACTCTCAAAGTGGTGTCTATTTGTCTACCATCTTCCAGGCTTTTTCCCGTTTTCTAACCAGTGTTCGCCATCCTGCTAGCACATTCAATACCGAGCTCTACTCCATTTTCCCTCCCCTAGTGACCACTAGATAGAACAGCTTCACAGAGATGTCACTCGTGACTTGAGACGAAGAGCATGGCTTTTCTCAGAACTGCAAGTCCTCCGTGAGGGGCTTGTTTTTGTGCATAAAACTAGTCTGAAGTCAACACCTAGCCTTTCTCTGAAACCCTTCTTGAAAATGTAGTCTTCAATTTTCTGTTGTCTCATTAAGCTGACAAGTAGGATGAAAACATGGAGACATAAGACACACAAGATACACTTTCTTCAGCGAGTAGTGATTACAGATCTAAACTCAGGTCCTTAGACAGAAAAGATCGATGCATTCAAAATATCCTCCTCCTCGCATAAGAGGAGGAAAATGACCATGGGTGGAGAGTGTGTCAAGACTTTCATCACCATACTTTGAATCTCCCTTTTTACCAAACAAAAACAAAATAACAAACAAAGAAACCATAGGCAGGCTGCAGCAGACAGGCCGTAACTGATTTCTCCTTCTAGGCAGGCCTCCCAAAGGATCTAGAGGAGTAGAGGATGCCTTGACAGGGAGATAAGGGACCCCACTATGGGGAGACGGATCTACATCAAAACATAAGAGGTTCTCCCTCACATCATCCTGAAAACTTCCTCAAAACAAAACAAAAAATACTTTCACACTTTGGTGAGAATTGTTACTTTCACATAAGATTCTTTGGCAAAGTACATACCACACCACCTCAGCAAAAACTTAATTTTGAAATACCAGGTCAAATGCATTGTCCGACTACATTATCAGAGACCGGGATAAAGTGAGCAGTCAATAATTTCACAATGACGTCACTTACTATTTCTATCCCATTTGCTTCCACAAGATCTGGACAGCTCACTCCATAGAGACGTACGTGGCCTGCCTGGCACTTCTCTGTGAGTGGCCATGAGCCTGCCCATGCACATGCCCCTCCATAAGCCAATCAAATGAACCCCACATGGGCCCTCTTGAGACGTCGCCTGGAATGTGTGATGCCATTTTGAGGGTAAGCATCCTAGCCCTCAGGGTCTCAAGACACGCACAGGGGCACCGAGGGCATCTGGAAACACTGTTTATGATAATATCTATGGTGACCATTATGAGACATATTGCTGTGTAAAAGGTATTCTAAAGTCATTCTACTAAGAAAAATGATGGGCAATCGATACCAGATAGTCAAATCTCCAGGAAAAAAGGAATAATAAGCCCTAGCTGTACGATATAATATTTTATTAATTAAAAACCTATGAGAGTTTAGACACTCGGTGGGACTCCTGCTTCTGGTCAAGACAAAGGGATTAAACTAACCCTTCTGCCTGAAATAACCCAATAAACATAAAAATAACAAGAGTTTTCAAAACACTGCACAATGGGCTATGAAAGACAGTGATGTCTGGGAGATGGGAAACAGACAAGCGCCGACTACTCCAGCTTCCTGACTCCAGAATTTCCAGGCTAGGGAGCAGGCGCACTGAGCTGAGGCTCGACTCTGCAAGATGAAGGCCCAGAGAGGAGAGACGCACCCAGCAAGGGGCTAGGAGATGTGCAAGGAGACCTCAAGTGTCCCCCTCAAGTATCCAGCAGAGCACTGACCAGCACGTATGTGTGAGGAAACTACCAAGGCCAGGGAAAGAACCACCCAAAAAGTTTAGAGACAACAGTGTCTGGTGCTCACACAGGACCTGGAGTAGCACCTTCCCACCAGACTGCAAAACCAGAGGACACTGGGTAGAGCATTCAGGAAGGATTTGCCTCAGTAGTGGGGGCAATCAGCCCTGGACAAAACACTGCCCTAGTCTTGCCTAACAAATCGTCAAACCAAGATTCAAAAGATCAAACTGCTTCCAAATAATTTAACTACATCCAGAACGAAGCTCAAGAATATTTATAGGAATAGAAAAACGTCTAACACACAAGTCAAAAATCACAATGTCTGACATCCAAAGATTATCAGACATGCACAGTAGGAAAACACAACCCTTAATGGGGAGAAAAATCAGTCAGTCAAAGCCACCAGGAACTGACTGAGAGGACAGACTTGCAGACAAGGACCGTGGCAGAGCTACTGTAACTGTACTCCACACGTTTACAAAGTTAAGGAAACACAAGGAAGATACCAAAAAGACTCACTGAACACCCAGAGGAAAACAACACACGAGAGGAAAACACACCAGATGGTATGAACGGCAGATGAGACACTGCAGAAGGGCAGCAAACCTGAAGAAACGGATAACCCAAGTAGTTCTACATCTACTAAAGAAACATGTAGTTTAAAATCTTTCCACAAAGAAAGCCAAGATGGCTTCACTGGGGAATTCTCTCAAACACTTAAGGAAGAAATAACAGCAATGCTACACTAACTCTTCTAGAAAATGAAAAGGAAGTCACATTTCCAACACATTCAACGAGCCAGCATTACCCTGATACCAAAACCAGACACAGGCACCACAAGAACAAACACACCAACAGCCTATGTGATCACAGAGGTAAAAATTAACAAAATGTCAACAAATTGAATCCAACAATATATAAAAAAGATAATTCATCATGATCAAGTATGATTTATCCCAGGAATGCAAGACTGGCTTAACATGTGAAAAATCAATCAATGTAATCAACAAACTAAAAAACAAAAATCAAATGGTCACTGAAAGAGTCACAGAAGTCGTCGTCAAAATCCAACATGTATTTCTGATAAAAACTCTCAACAAACTAGGAATAAAAAGGAACTTCCTCAACCTGATAATGGGTATTTTTGAAAAACCCACAGCTAACATCATACTCACTGATGAAAGACTGAAAGCCTTCCCCCCTAAGATCAGGAACAAAATAAGGATGTCTGCCTTTACTACTTCTATTAGCCATTGTACTGGAGGTTTTAAATAGTGCAGTGAGGTAAGAGAAGGAAATAAAAGGCATGCAGATTAGAGAGGAAGCAAAACCATCTCTATTCACAGGCAACGTGATTGTCTACATGGATGGGATCCATAAAAAAGCTACTAGAAATAAGTAAGGTTAGCAAGACAGCAGTACATAAGATCGATGTATACAAATTATTTGTATTTCTATATACTAGCAAGAATCAGAAATTAAAATTTATACTACCATCAAAAAACATGAAATGCATAAGGATAAATTTCACAAAAGATGTACAAGATCTATACACTGGAACTAGAAAACATTGCGAGAGAAGTTAAGGAAGACCTCAATAAAGGGAGAGCAGCTCCTTGTCATCAATCAGTAGACTCAGTATTGTCAAGAAATCAATTCTCCCCACACTGATCTATAATTCAATGTAACCCCAACAAAATCCTAGTAGGCTTTCTTGTAGAAATTGGCAAACAGATTCTAAAATTCACATGGAAATACAAAGGACCTAGAATAGCCAAAACAACTTTGAAATAGGATAAAGTTGGAGGGCCAACACTCCCTGATTTCGAGACTTACTACACCCACCCCCATACGGACCATGATTTTTGACAAAAGAGCAAATGTAATTCAGTGGGAAAGGGTCGTCTCTTCAAGCAACGGCAACAACTGGGGCAACGGGACGTCTACAGGGAAAGACAGAACCTGGGTTTCACCTCACAACATATACAGAAGTTCACTCCAGACAGATTACAGACCTCAGTGTAAAACCTAAAACCCTAGAATGTCTCTAAGGAAATACAAGGGAAAACCTTTACCACCTGGATTAGGCAAAGATTTCTCAGATAGACCCTAAAAGCACAATCCATAAAAGACCAAACTGATACACAGACTTCATCAGAATTTAAAACTTCTGCTCTCTGAAAGACAGAGTTAAGAGAATCAAAAGATAAGCTGTGGACTGGGAGAAAAATACTTGCAAGACCAATATCTGGTATAGGACTTGTACCCAGAACACATAATAAACTCAAACACTCCTTAATAAGAAACTAACCCCATAAAGTGTGTGCACTCCACTGCCGGCGGCCCGGGGTTCGCAGGTTCAGAGCTCGGGTGCGCACTGACACACCACCTGCCAGGCCATGCTGTGGCAGCGTCCCACATAAAGTGGAGGACTATGGGCACGGATGTTAGCCCAGGGCCAGTCTTCCTCAGGAAAAAGAGGAGGATTGGCAGATGTTAGCTCAGGGCTGATCTTTCCCATGAAAAAAAAAAAAAAAAAAACTAACCCCATAAAAAAATGAGCAAAAGATTTGAACACACACTTCATTAAAGAAGGTATATAGAATGGCAATGGGCACATGAAAAGATGCTGAATATTATTAGAGAAATGCAAATTAAAACCACAACAGAATTCCACTAGACACCTACTAGAATAGCTAAAATTACAAAGACTGACAATAGCAAACGTTGGCAAGGACGTGGAACAACTAGAACTCTCATACACTGCTGGTAGAGATGCAAAATGGTGTAGCCATTTGAAAAACAGTTAGGAAACATCTTATGAAGTTAAATATACACTTTCCTTGTGACTCTGAAAACCCACTTCTAGATATTTATCCATGAGGAATGAGAATATATGTCCATGCAAAAACTTACTTGTTAATGTTCACAGCAGCTTCATCCATAATAACCTCAAACCGGAAACCCAAATGCACATTAACTGGTAAAAGGATAACCAATTTGGTTACCCATACTGCCCACACCAGCAACAAAGAACAAATTACTGTCACACGGCGCATGAATCTCACAAGCACTATCTTAAGTGAAAGAAGCCAGATACAAAAGATTGCAAAGTGTACTGTTCCATTCAGATGAGATTCTAGAAATGGTGAAATATACTGACAGAAAGCAAATCAGGGACTGCCAAGGATTGGGAGTCAGGGGAGAAGAGTGAATTCCAAGAGGCCTCAGGGAACTTTTTGGGGCGATGAAAATATTCTCTACCTTGATTATGGTGGTGGTTATACAATTGTATACATTTGTTAACACTTATTGAAGTATATGTTATATGTAAGTTATACCTTAATAAAGTTGATCAAAAAACATAATAAACTCACACAAATTTAAAACAAAGAAGGGAGGTATATCCATTAAACTGTCAATAGAAGTCTTCTTTGGGTAGTGGGAGTATAGGTGATTTTAATTTTCTTCTTTGTACTTTTTTGTAGTTTCCACAATTTTTAAAATGTAATCACTTATGTAAATAGAAAAAAAAAATTTAAGTTCAAGTCTCAATTTGTGATACTACATTATTACCTAAAATACAGATAATACTAGCAAATGTTATTCTTGAAAAATAAAATATGAGAAACACCAGACTGCTGGTAAATGGAATATCCAAATAGTAAAATATACTTTTGAGCATTTTTTTCTCATGTTAGAAATGGAACTTCATTACTTTAGGTTAAATGTAACAAAGTCTGTATGTTTTTTTTTTTTTTTTTTTTTTTTTTTTTAAAGATTTTATTTATTTTATTTTTTCCCCCCAAAGCCCCAGTGGATAGTTGTATGTCGTAGCTGCACATCCTTCTAGTTGCTGTATGCGGGACTCGGCCTCAGGATGAACGGAGAAGTGGTGCCTCGATGCGCACCCGGGATCCGAACCCGGGCCGCCAGCATCGCAGCGCGCGCACTTAACCGCCAAGCCACAGGGCCGGCCCTGTATGTTTTAATTGCAACAATTAATCACAAAACACAATGAAGAGGGGGGAAAAATCTACATTAACAAGCGAAACCATAACAAGTTTCATATATAATATAATGGAATTATAATAATAATTTGCTGCATACTTGGAAAATGTTAAGAGTCATGTAGCCCGAAAATAAAATAGAAATCCCACAACCACCACAAAACGAAAACACTGGCTGACTCTGGGGACCTGCTGTCACAGGCCCTCCTGTCCTGCTGGAGGCACATGCTTGGATTTCCATTGGTTCCTTCGCTACTGACGCTGAAACAATCCCGAGAACCAGAGCCGGGGTGTGTATCACACCTCCCTGCAGCTAGATAACCGTGTTACTCAGACAGCCACAAAACCACCCGGTACGGGAGAGAAGGGACGCCGGCTCCTCCGTCCTGAGGTCCTCCTCGCCAGGACAACCCCGCACTGACAGGTCAGCGGGTTGCGAGCGGCCGGCCCCGCCGCTGCGGGCTCACCTGGTAGAGCTCCTCCAGGTTGTACCTGATAGACGTGCTACTCTGGATGGCCTTCACCGCCTCGTGCAGCTTCTGCCAGGTGTCCTGAGTGTAGTTGTCCGGCAACTTCGGTCTGTCTGTAAACGCAGAGAGATCAGCGAGGTCGGGTCCGCGCCAGCAGCCAGCATCTTCCAGACACTCCGCGGAAAAGCCCTCACGGGACACCAGGGCCGGGAGCAGAATCGGGCTTCCCAACACAAGGCACCGCGTTTACACAGTTACCGGGTGCAGACCAGGTGCCCGCACGCCGCTCCACGCGCCCGGCCACGCACGACCCCGGGTCCCGGGTCGCCGACGCCCCGGGAGGGGACAGCAGGGAGGGGGGATCACCGGAGAGGACCGCGGGGAGGGGACAGCGGGAGGGGACCGCCGGAGGGGACCGCGGGGAGGGGACGGGAGGGCACCGCGGGAGGGGACTGCGGGGAGGGGACTGCGGGGAGGGGACCGCGGGAGGGGACTGCGGGGAGGGGACCGCGGGAGGGCACCACGGGAGGGGACGCCCCCGCCCGCCCCGCACCCACCTCGGAAGTTCTTGATGACCAGCTTCCTGGAGCCGGCGCCGGGCTTGGCGGAGACGGCGGCCGCGGCCAGCGACGCGGGCTTGGTGAGGCCGTTGGTGTGGCCGACCAGCGCCGAGAAGCTGCCTTTCCGCGGGGGCTCGTCCGCCATGGCCGCCGCGCTCCCTCGGCCGCCGGCGCCAACCGCCGCCCCGGCCCGGCCCGACCCCGCCCCGGCCCGGCCCGAGGAGGCCCGAGGCCCGCGAGCGCGGCCCGTCCGCGTCGGCCACGGGCCGCGCGGAACCCGCACAGTCGAGGGGCGCGGGGCAAGCCCTGTCAGCTCCGGGGGCCCGGGCGCCCAGGGGCGCGGACGAGGCGTCCTCGCTGAGGGGAGGCGCGGAGTCGCGGCCGGACGCCGGCCTGCCTCAACCCGGGCGCGCCGCCATGCCGGCCCGGCGCTCGCGCTCCCGCGGAGGCTCTCCCTCCGGAACCGACGTGCGCGGAAGGCGGGGCTGGCGGGGCCGGCGGCGCGGGGCCCGGGACGGACCGCCGGCCGGAAGTGACGCATGGCCGGGCGCGCAGGCGCCGTCTGGGTCGGGCGGCGGGCGCTGCCATGGCGCACATCACCATCAACCAGTACCTGCAGCAGGTAATGCTCGCCCGGCAGGTCGCGCGGGGCGACTCTTCCTCCCCTTGGCCTGCGGGGCCCCGGGCCGGGGTGGGCACTGCGGGCCTGGGCAGCCTGTTCCCCGCCTGCCCTGGCCGCCGGACGGGAGGCCGGGACGACGAAGCGGCAAGCTCACTGGGTGTCCTGGGGCCCCCGGGTGCACCCACGGTCGCGGCCCTCAGCCTGGGGACGTGGAGAGGGGTCCGAGCGGATCCCCAAGGGCCTGTTGGCCACGCTCAGGAGCAGGGGCGCCGCCATTGCGTGGCCGTTGAAGGCCTGACCCAAGGGCCGGACTTCGAGTTTTGTTTCGGATGAACGCTGGTGGACATAGGAGATGGAGATGGCAGGTGGTCCCGCCGCGAGCCGCTGGCCACAGCTGCCGTTTAGTACATCCGCTGTGTTAGCACCTGGTATACTATGGTATCCTGGGGAAATGTGTCTCGCAGGGGTTTTGTCCATGCAGCCTGTAAACGGCAGAAGCATAGTTCAAACATAGGTATTTATGGATTCAAAGCTTGCATTCTTCCCGCTAGACTATGGTAATTCGCAGAACTAGGACCGTGGTCATAAGGATATAGAAAAGGAGTGGATTTTAAAAATATCTGAAGGAAACATTACCGGGACTTGGTGATTAAGAACTTGTGGTTGAGGGACCTCGGGAGGAGTGAAGAATGATTTCCAGGTGTCTAGCTTGGACGACAGGTGAGCAGAACAGATTCGGAGGGAAAAGTCAGTTTAGTTTTGGACATGTGGAGTTGGAGGTGTCTATTGACAACCAGGTAAAGATATCTAGTTGGCAGGTGAATGTTAGTCTAACATGATTGAGACCATTAGTTGCTAGTTAATTGAGAAAGTTGTTTAAAACGGGAATCATGAAAAAAAAAAGATACATGCTTTTATTTTAATTTAAAACATACAGATATACATTCACTTGCCAGTCTTTTGATTGAAGCCTTGTCTTTAAGGATAGGTCTACCTTGGCCTTATCTTTGCAGAGTTAACATTTCCCATATCAGTTTAAAGTTGAACAAGAACATAGACATCTGAAAACCAATTTGAATATAGAATCTCTCTAGAATTTTGTTTTCTCTTAATCGTTTACAATTTTCTTGCCCACACCTAATTCCTTTTTTTTTTTTTTTTTTTTTTTGACATTCTGTGTGCTTTGAATGGTGTCTGACCCATGTGGATGCTCAATACAATTTGTTGACTGGATAAATGGAGGCAGATAGAAGGTGTTGAAGCTCGCTCATAGGGCTGGATGGTAAAGTGGAGTGATTTGCCTGTTCTCAGACCTCCTCCCTCAGTCTAGTGAGTAGTAAGGTTCAGACTCAGGCTGGTCTGTCTGACTCTAGGTTTCATATTCTTCTGTTTCACCAAACTGCCTCTTGGTCCTATTCCCTGCATTCCCAGAGGAGCACTCAGAGAATCTCCTTTCTTGTCTGTCTTATGTGGTGAAGCAGTTGGGGTATGATGAGAAGCACAGTAATGATTAGTGCATGTTGAACGCTTAATAGTGCATGTTGAACGCTTAATAAGGACCAAGCACTGTTGTACATAGTCATCATCGCTGTTTTTCTCGGAGGTGGGTCCATTGCAAGCCCCATTTTGCATAGGAAAGCAGTGGCTTTCCAAAGTCATTGGCAAGTAAGTTGCACATTGAGACCGGGAGTTCCGGCCTCAGAGTCCATGCCCTTAACACAAAGCTCACTGCCTCTCTTAGCCTAAGTTTTGGCCAACATTTCCTGTCCTAGCTAGAACCTGCCTATTTCTGTTTCCGAATTAAATATTTTTTTGAATCTCATTGACCTTGTCAGCTTTGATACATCTCCATTCCTTATTTCACAGCTTCACCATGCCCACAGCCAGCAGCTGCCTGAAATGCTGTGTCTTTCATTCCCCATGTGCTCTGTGATAACATCCTATTATCTGTTGGGTCTGGAGTTTCATTCTACTCTCCTCATAGCTTAGGAGTTCTCCTGGTAGGTTCTTGGGTACTGGCAGAACGCACGCGATTCCTGGGTCAGAGACCAAGGACTTTAGTACTCAGCATAGCAGGCAGCACGGCAGCAGCATGATGGTATAGCGATGGCCCAGAAGGGCCCCTACACGTGCATCTGAGAGAGAAACATGGAACTTGGGGAACCCACCCATTCTATAGCAGGCTGTAAGCAAGTCTGCTTTGTGTCCAGGGTTGGGGATGGGGGGAGACATTACTTCATTTCTCAAGGTGACCAGCTGCATAAACAGCCCTGAGTAACGGCTCAAGTGAAAGAGCCAGTGGTCAAGCCTTGGCAGTGGCAGAGGCCGGAGGAGGCCCTGTTGTCTCTCCCAACACCCAGCTGTAGCTAGCATGTCCCCTCATCTATTTAGTGCTCACAGTGTCAGCAGGCATTCAATTTAGTTTCTGTTTGGAGGGGACAGGTTGAATTCATTTACCTTACATTTTCCCCAGAGGTGGCTCTCTTCATCATTTCTAGTATCTTTTTTTTAGTGTCCTTTATTTCATTCTTTTGTCCATTCCACACACTCTTATTTTACATGGCAAATTACTTTTGTGTGTGTGTGTGTGTGTGAGGAAGATCAGCCCTGAGCTAACATCCATGCTAATCCTCCTCTCTTTGCTGAGGAAGACCGGCTCTGAGCTGACATCTATTGCCAATCCTCCTCCTTTTTTTTCTTCCCCCAAAGCCCCAGTAGATAGTTGTATGTCATGGTTGCACATCCTTCTAGTTGCTGTGTGTGGGACGCGGCCTCAGCATGGCCGGAGAAGCGGTGCGTCGGTGCGCGCCCGGGATCTGAACCTGGGCCGCCAGCAGCGGAGCGCGTGCACTTAACCGCTAAGCCACGGGGCCGGCCCCATTATTATTCTTTTTGAAGCTCAAATTGTCCCAGATTTGGCCACTGGGAGCCCCTTCAAACTGGTTTCTGTGGCTTTTTGACCTGCCTCCATCCTTTGGTCTCTGCCTTGCTTTCTGGTGCAATAATATATTCATTCCAGGCTCACTTAGTTCTTTCCCTGTCCCAGCACTAGATCAGACTTTTCTCCAAGAAGCTCTGGTCCCTTTTAGTGGAGGGTGAATTTAGAAAACAGATATGAGTGCTGGGTGTGCTTATTGCTATCAAGGTATCATTACTTCTAGGCCTTTTCAGTGGACAGAGCTAGTAAATGTATTTTTAAGGAATTAGGAGTTCTAAGAGCAGATGATTCCCCAGTGGATCAGCTTGGAGCCTGGAGGACGGGAGTTGACCAGCAGCAGCCAAGAAAGAGAACTTCCTGAGAGTACCCAGAGCCAGAGAGTTTCACCTGATGAGCTCTGCAGTCCCGGAGCCAGGCCCACAGGGGTGCTGCTGGACGGTCTCGCCTGGAGTGCGGCCGCATGGTCCAGTGCAGGGTGTTTAAATTAAAACACCAGGGCCAGCCCAGTGACGTAGTGGTTAAGTTCACATGCTCCGCATTGGCAGCCCTTGGTTCGCCGGTTTGGATCCTGGCGTGGACCTACACACTGCTTATCAAGCCACGCTGTGGTGGTGTCCCACATACAAAATAGAGGAAGATTGGCATAGGTGTTAGCTCAGAGACAATCTTCCTCACCAAAAAATAAAAAAAATAATAAAAGACCAGAAGTTCTGGGGTGTGACGTATCAACAGTGACTAAAGCCGTGACTGGGTTGCCCATGATGCTAGTGTCCACTGAGGCGCACATCCGTCTTGGAGATTTGATGCGAGTGTGTCACCATCCCTCTGTTTTCCCTCACACCCCGTGACGAGAACTTTGCAGGTTTTCTTAGCTTCCTTGAGGCAGGGGCACCAATGGGACCAATATTTTGTGATTACTCATAATACATGAAATGACCTTTTGTTTGTTGTAAGGTAGATCCCTAGGAGTGGGATTGCTGGCTCAGAACTTAAGTGCATGTGCAGTTTTGTTGAATAGTCAAGTGACAAATTCTTTATGATACAAATTATCTTGGAAAAGGTGTGGTAAACTTCCCCAGTCGATGCCCTGAGTGGTAAGCAGAGGAGGTGTCCTGGTGGCTTAGGCCTCCATTTCTTCTGGCTGTGGATGCCTGGGCTTCGGGTTACTGGGCCGGGGAGTAGGCGTGTGCTCCCTTTAGTAGGCGTACCTGATACTTTCCCAGAGTGGACGCACCACTTCACCCTTCCCCCAGCAGTGTGTGAGAGTTCCAGTTGCTTTATATTCTTGCCAGCACTTGGTATGGTCAGCCTTGTCCGTTTTGACTGTTCTGGTGGATGTGTAGAGGGATGCCGTTGCATTTCGCTGGTGGGTAGTGACGTGCGCACCTTCTCGTATGCCATTCCGTGTCCTTTTTATGATGTCCCTGGTCGGAGCCTTGTGTGGCATGAAATTCACAGATCTAATTTTATTGTAGGTGAATTGTACCATATGTGCAGCTTCATGCTTGGCTTTCTCTTCACTTATATAATTAGAATTTTTATGTCATTTTTGGTAAATATAATTTAAAAATATCATTTGGTTTTCTGATTACAAAGTGTCTGCTATAACACAGGCCTACAGTATAGAAATGAATAAGAGGCTCCTCAGGCCACCAGTCCCCACCCCACTGGCCAGGGGTCAGCTGTGTGGCGTGGGGCCCTACATTTCTTCCCGTGCCAACACGTCATACAGTTTCTCTTTTTCTTCTCGATCAAGTTACACAGTTTTCCTGTGACTAACTTTGTTTTTCTTCTTACCAATAAGCACACTGCGGGCACTTTCCTGTGTTGTCACGTCACGGCACTCAGGTACTGTGTGTGACCGTGACATCATTGATTTAGCATTGCCATTCCCTTTTTATTTTATGTGTAGGTTGAGTGGAAGCCTTTTGAATTTTGGATGTATATAATTTTAAGCTCTTTTTTTTTCCATAAGCTATATCAGTGAATTTTCAAATGTCTGTTCGTGTGACTGAGTAAAACTAGAAGAATTCACCTTCATTAATAACCAAATAATAAACCACTGGCTTATTCTGGTTTTTCACTTTTTTTAACAGTAAGTCACTAGTTTGTTGGCTTCCAGAAGATCTCACTTTGAAATGTAGTTATTGTTTGCTGGCTAAAGAGAGTCCTGACTTGTTATATTTCGATTATTCTGACTCCTTTCAAAGTAGGGAAAGGTGAACTTTAGTGGTATACATTGTGTTGTTTAGGTTCTGTTAGAAGAGAGTGTTTTATTTTCTACTGAGCTTTTCTCTTCTCAAATGCTTCAGGTCTATGAAGCAATCGACACCAGAGATGGGGCATCCTGTGCGGAGCTCGTGTCTTTCAAGCATCCTCATGTTGCCAACCCACGGCTTCAGGTAGGTGAAGGGACTGTGCACACAGGTGTCTGGCAGGGTTACAGGGTAAACGGCTTCCTAAGAGAAGTTCAGAGTTTGGGTAAGAAGGAGGCAAATATTGCCCCTCTTGTTTGAAAATGTCAAAGCTCCTTACAATTGATGTGATTCCAGTTCATTTATTGAGCACTATGTGTCAGATCCTGTCCCAAGATTTGTGCCTCATCTTCCTATATTTAATTCTCACATGGCTTCTGAGGTTCAGAGAAGTGCAGTAGCGTAGCAAAGTCACCCAAGGTCATCTAGTGGACAGGTGTTGGGGCTTAGGCTCTGCCCAGGCCTGTCTGTCCCCAAAGCCCAGAGATGTGCCCTGTTGTGATAAGTGAAGTTTCTTTGGGGCAGAGCCATGCTTGCTTGTTCCTGTACCGTCTCTGGCTGCTTTCCTGCTATGGAGGCAGAGTTGGCTAGGTGGACAAATGTCTGTGGCCCGCGAAGCCTACAGTTTACTGTCTGGCCTTTTATAGAAAGCATTTGCTGACCCCTGCTCCAAAATATGAGTATCCTTGATTTAGAGGATAAATGATACCCAAGCAATATTGTCTATAGAAAATATTGTTGATATTTTGTAAAATCCCATTTCTTCATTGATTCCCATTATAGTATTGGAATGTGTTCCTGTTGGGGAGCAGAATTTTTTTTCTGAAAGGAAAAGGAGCTTATATACTGGTCGTTGTATATAAGCTCCTTTTGGCAGCATATAGGCTGCACCTCAGACCAAGTAAACCAGTTTCTGAAGTAGAAGCAGGATTTTTTTTTTTAATATATAATATATAAAATTTGTGTTTATTTCAAGCATTCAACATTGTTTTAACATTAATAGTCAACTTAACATTAATATACCCAATTAATAGAATAAAAGGAAATGTATATGATCATCCTTATAGATACAGAAAAGGAGTTTGATAAAATTCAACATCCATTCATGATTTAAAACTCTTAGCAAGCTAGGAATTTCTTCCCTTTTTGGTAGTCTTTTGTTTTGAAATAATTTTAGAGTTAACAGAAAAGTTGCGAAAAAAAAGAAAGAACTCCTGTATATCCTTCACCAAGATTCTGTAATTGTTTACATTTTGTCACATTTGTTTTATCAATTCTATCTGTATTATTTTTTTGAGCCATTTAAGAGTAAGTTGTAGACATGATATCTCTTTATCCCTAAAATACTTCAGTATGTATTTTTTTTAAATTTTTTATTGATGTCATAATAGTTTATCACATTGCGAGATTCCAGTTGTACCTTATTATTTGTCAGTAACCATATAAATGCGCCCCTTCACCCTTTGTGACCACCCCCCAACCGCCTTCCCCCTGGTAACCACCAAACTCTTCTCTCTGTCCGTGTGTTAGTTTATATTCAACATATGAGTGAAATCATACAGTGTTTGTCTTTCTCTGTCTGGCTTATTTCGCTTAACATAATACCCTCCAGGTCCATCCATGTTGTTGCAAACGGGACGATTTTGTATTTTTTTATGGCTGGGTAGTATTCCATTGTATATATACACCACATCTTCTTTATCCAATCATCTGTTGACGGACAGTTGGGCTGCTTCCATGTCTTGGCTATAGTGAATAATGCTGCAGTGAATAGGGGTGCATAAGCCTCTTTGGATTGTTAATTTCAAGTTCTTTGGATAAATACCCAGAAGTGGGATGGCTGGATCATAAGGTATTTCTATTTTTAATTTTTTGAGGAATCTCCATACTGTTTTCCATAGAGTCTGCACCAGTTTGCATTCCCACCAGCAGTGAATGAGGGTTCCCTTTTCGCTACGTCCTCTCCAACATTTGTTATTGTTTGTCTTGGTGATTATAGCCATTCTAATGGGCGTGAGGTGATATCTTAGTGTAGTTTTGATTTGCATTTCCCTGATGATTAGTGATGTTGAACATCTTTTCATGTGCCTATTGGCCATCTGTATATCTTCCTTGGAAAAATGTCTGTTCATATCCTCTGCCCATTTTTTGATCGGGTTATTTGTTTTTTTGTTGTTCAGATGTGTGAGTTCTTTATATATTTTGGAGATTAACCCCTTGTCAGATATGTGGTTTGCAAATATCTTCTCCCAATTGTTAGGTTATCTTTTCATTTTGTTGATGGTTTCCTTTGCTGTGCAGAAGCTTTTTAGTTTGATGTAGTCCCATTTGTTTATTTTTTCTATTGTTTCCCTTGCCTGGTCAGACATGGAATTCGAAAAGATCCTTTTATGACCAATGACGAATAGTGTACTGCCTACATTTTCTTCCAGGAGTTTTGTGGTTTCAGGTCTCACCTTCAGGTCTTTGATCCATTTTAAGTTAATTTTTGTGTATAGCGAAAGAAGATGGTCTACTTTCATTCTTTTTTTTTTTTTTTTTTTGTGAGGAAGATCAGCCCTGAGCTAACATCCATGCCAATCCTCCTCTTTTTGCTGAAGAAGACTGGCCCTGGGCTAACATCCATGCCCATCTTCCTCCACTTTACATGGGACACCGCCACAGCATGGCCTCACAAGCAGCGCCTCAGTGCGCGCCCAGGATCCAAACCTGGGCCACCAGCAGCAGAGCGTGCGCACCTAACTGCTACGCCACGGGGCCGGCACCTACTTTCATTCTTTTGCAAGTGGCTGTCCAGTTTTCCCAGCACCATTTATTGAAGAGGCTTTCCTTTCTCCATTGTATGTTCTTTGCTCCTTTGTCGAAGATTAGCTGCCCGTAGATGTGAGGTTTTATTTCTGGGGTTTCGATTCTGATCCATTGATCTGTGTGTCTGTTTTTGTACCAGCACCACACTGTTTTGATTACTATCGCTTTGTAGTATGTTTTGAAGTCAGGGATTGTGATGCCTCCAGCTTTGTTCTTTTTTCTCAGGATTGCTTTAGCTATTCGGGGTCTTTTGTTGCCCTATATGAATTTTAGTATTCTTTGTTCTCTTTCCATGAAGAATGTCATTGGGATTCTGATTGGGATTGCATTGAATCTGTAGATTGCTTTAGGTAATATGAACACTTTAACTATGTTTATTCTTCCAATCCATACGCATGGGATATCTTTCCATTTCTTTATGTCATCATCGATTTCTTTCAGTAATGTCTTATAGTTTTCATTGTACAGGTCTTTCACCTCCTTGGTTAAATTTATTCCTAGATATTGTATTCTTTTTGTTGCGATTGTAAATGGGATTGTATTCTTGAGTTCTCTTTCTGTTAGTTCGTTGTTAGAAATGCAACTGATTTTTGTAAGTTGATTTTGTACTCTGTGACTTTGCTGTAGTTGTTGATGAAGCAGGCTTTTTTTAAATTTAAAGTTCCCTGGGTTGTTCTAATGTGCAGACAACGTTGAAAACCATTGCTTTAAATAGAAGTTATTGCCGGAGACTTGATGAGATTCAAGTTCAACTTGTCAGCCAGATGCTCCACAGCTGGTGCTGCCTGCTCCCTGTTGCGTCACTCAGGGGCACACGCGTCTCTGCCCATTTGTCATCTAAGGCTAACCCCCTTCGTTGTAAAACTTCTCATTAACCTTCCATCTGAAGGTTCCATTCACTGGTAGCCAGTGTCTGAATCAGTTATTTCATTAGGGACTACAGAATGGTGATTTTTCCTTCCACGTTTGTATATGTAGATATGCATGTATATTTATTGTCCCAGTGTAGACTCACTGATTCCTTTTTTTTTAATTCAATGTGCTATATAATTGATTGTGATGTTTATATTATCTAAAATTTGGCCATTGAGAGGTAAGGAAAAGTTAGAAATAAGTGTCAGCTAGCCTAGTCCAGGATGCAGAGAGGGTGGTCCTGTCACCAGGAAGCGAGGAGTGATTCCTAACGTGTCATCGGCTCTCACTCATTTGACTTTATCTATGTGAGGTATTATATATTTTATTATGACTTATTTATTAAGCATATAGTAGCTGCTTAATAAGTATTCTTGACTGACTGGCTGTTAAATATTGAGATATATATGGAAGTGCCTAGACTACTGCCTGGCCTATGGTAGACGACAACCTGCGTTCTTCTCCTGCCTGAGCCGGGGTCGTGCTTGATAAATATGTATGGAAGTGATGAGCCTTTTATTTAGAAGTGCTGAAGTGTAAAGTATTACTGTTAACTGTAAAGTATAAATTCTTTTGAAACAGAGGTTTGTCTAAATCTCTTTCTGTACATTGCATTCTCTCCGTGCCTGTTAATTTTATTTTTGCCCTTTTTCTTATCATTTAGATGGCCTCTCCAGAAGAGAAGTGTCAACAAGTTTTGGAACCCCCTTATGACGAAATGTTTGCAGCTCATTTAAGGTAATCTCTTGGTGAGGAAGAAAAACAAGCAAATTTGGAAATTGATGAATTGACTAGGAATTTTATTTCACATCATCTCATGCTTGAAGTAGTGAATAACTTACTTTGAAAAAGTAGAAAATTGCATTTGTAATTTCACTTTGGTAAAGCGTGTGAGAATTTTGTGAAGTTTAAAATACTTGAACATTTTAGTGAACTTTTTTTCATTTCAAGGATCATGTATGTTTTTAAAAGTTAAATTGTAATCATATATCTTTATATATCTATCGTGTAATACTGTAAAAATCACTTATTATTCCTCATCTTGGCTGTATAGTGGTCTTTTGTCTAGGAGGGTGGTATAGAGCTCACTGTTGACTTGCATTTCTCATGGAAATATGCCCATTTTTTTTCCTCTGCCTTACCTGAAAAGATACCAGCTGAGCAAAGCAAACAAAATACTGCTTTTTATTTACATTTCGTAGCTGCTATTTTCATCTCGAGAGCATCAATTCAGGCAAAGCTTATGTCCTAAAGCATGTGGTATTTGATTGCCCTCCTGCCTGCAAACCTCCAGTGTCTCGGAGCGGGCTGGGGTGTGGAGGGCAGGGTGGGGCAGACCTGTGAGACCTCTGGAAAAGCTGGGGTGCCACTGTGCTCCTGTAGCGTGAGGCACCTGCAGTTTCCCAGCTCTGTGCAGTGTACAGTGGGGTTCCGGATTTCGTGATGAGCTGACGAGTACTGGCTCCACCCAGCTGGGCGTCTGGTTAGAGCGTCTTCGCCCACTGGTCCAGGAGGAGTGCCATACTGTGTGTCAGTGCATGTTACCAATAAATCCTGCTGCAGCTAGGTTTCTCCATCTGGGACTTGAAAAAATAGTCTCAAAACTTAGTGCCAGAGTTCATCTTATACCAGCTCATTTTAGTGCCATAGTAATTTGTGTTTCTTATCTTCCTTCACCTTTTTGTAACCTGCTAGGCAGGAGCTCTAGCTTTCACTCCAGGACAGGTGAGAACTAGAGTGTCTGTGATGGAAGTGAGGTGCGTGGTCCACAGAGTTCACTGATCCACGGAGTTCACGTCTAGGTTTTCATCACGTAAATGCACTTTCTGCCACCTCTGTCCTTAGTCTCTAATGTTTCTTTTCCAGGTGCACTTACGCAGTGGGGAACCATGACTTCATAGAGGCATACAAATGTCAGACTGTCATCGTCCAATATCTTTGATCGTTTGTGTTGCTGTTCAATGTATAACAGATACAATAGATTATTTCGGATTTAAGATCTTGAAACATTAGGCCAGTTTTATTCATACCTTTAATTAGAAAGGAATTAAAACCTTTTGGAAGAGAAATGCATTTAGCTGTTTCATTCGGGTGCTTAAATTTACCGTGGACCTTAAGACTGTCGTCCAGTAACTTACATAGTAAGGAAGAACACTGGTTATGATTAAGGATTTTATTTAATTCTATTGTGAAGAATAATATTTTGTTGCATTAAGGCATTGAGTATCATTACAGGAACTGGTTAGAACTCCACAATCCAGGCACAGACAGACAAGAGTGGACTCAAGACACATTGTCATTTAATGGTGGTGTCATTTAATGGTGGTCACTAAGGACCTTAATCAAGCCAATTTTTTTTTGTGAGGAAGATCAGCCCTGAGCTAACATCCATGCTAATCCTCCTCTTTTTGCTGAGGAAGACCGGCTCTGAGCTAACATCTATTGCCAATCCTCCTTTTTTTTTTTTTTCCCAAAGCCCCAGTAGATAGTTGTATGTCATGGTTGCACATCCTTCTAGTTGCTGTATGTGGGACGCGGCCTCAGCATGGCCGGACAAGCGCTGCATTGGTGCACGCCCGGGGTCCAAACCTGGGCTGCCAGTAGCAGAGTGCGAGCACTTAACCACTAAGCCATGGGGCCAGCCCGAGCCAATTTCTGATTTAAATCATTTAAGTGGTATATTAGAGCTAAGGACCTAGTCAGTGAATGTTCTAGCATTTGTATGTATCTCCGGACCTCACTTTGCTTGTTTTTTAGCCATTTTGTTTAAATATACACAGAAGAAGAGAGTTGGTTACTGACTAGCTAAGCCTCCTTTAAATTCAGGAATTCTAGAATCGGTGAAATAAACTTTATACTACAGATTCTAAAGCCCTTTACATGTAACTTGTGATTATCTGGGCTCAAAGAAACCAAATAAAATATTTGAAATTGCCAATTAAAAATATCTTGTAACAACAGTCTTTTCCTTACTTTGAAGAAAGTATGTATGAAGTAAACATATTTGCTACACTTATACCTAGTGATACTCAGATATTTGTAAAGTGGGCTTATATATTTTTTCTTCTTCAAGAACTTATTGCTATGACACATAATCTTCTAAATGGTGAGCAGTACCCCTTAAAATTTAAAATCCTTCTTATTCTTTATTCTTATCATCTGTAGCATAACTTCAATTTTTATGTCATACCTTCCTTAATATAGTACATCATTCCTGAGGGCATTTCAGGCCCACAAAGAAGAAAACTGGTAAGTATGGACAGAAACAGCTGGAAATTAGCAAATGGCTTTTTTTTTCAGAAGCTTTTAAAAAATTTATTCTAAATAAACATGTATTGTGTTTTCTATATGGATATTTAATATCCCATGTTGACATATGATAGTATAAACATGAATAATGGAGTTTTTTTAAAATAATTTTTTATTTATTTATTTTATCCCCCAAAGCCCCAAGAGATAGTTGTATGTCATAGCTGCACATCCTTCTAGTTGCTGTATGTGGGACGCGGCCTCAGCATAGCCGGAGAAGCCGTGCATTGGTGCGCGCCCGGGATCCGAACCCGGGCCGCCAGTAGCGGAACGCGCGCACTTAACCACTAAGCTACGGGGCCGGCCCCTAATAATGGAGTTTTAATAATTAATGTAAACCTAAATGGCAGATCAGCCAGATTATTTGCCGTGTGTTTATATAGAGATGAAATAGTATTTTTATTTCAGTCCTCCCATGCCCCATAAAATTTATTAATACTATTTCTTTCCTTTAGTTGTCAATTTTGAATTTACTTTTGGTTTTAAACTTGTATAAAAGAGAAGAATCAACTACAATTCATTTGAGGTGATATAATACATAATAATTGGGTTGTTTTAAATTTCTTGACAGACTAATTCTTAGTTTTATGATTTATGATTTATTAACGAACTGTAGGTAAATACTGAAATTTTGTTTATACTAAAATAACTGAAGGCTTTCAAGTACCTTTTACTAAAAAAGTGAAGACTTATCTTATACATAAAACCAATACTGCTAGCTAGATTTAAAAAAATTGTTTTATGACATTTTGTGTATTACATATCTGTGTCCTGTTAGGAACCCAGCTTGTTTGAATGGAGCTATTTGGATAATGGTGGGGAGTTGAGGGGAGGAGAAGGTCCCGGAACAGCATGAGGAGGTGCTGTCTCAGGCTGAGGACCCCTGGATGGACCAGAGCGTAGGCCTCTGGGGAGGGTCCGGGGCAGTGGGTGTGGAGTACTTCAGACCCTGGCCCTGTGCTGATCAGGAGGTCTGGGGGCTGCAGCTCCCCTCATGGAAGGTGACGAAGGCAGCAGTGGGCTCAGGTTCTTGGAGGGTGGTGACCCCATTCTGTATAGTAGCCCTGGGTGTCAGTGTTATCCCGCCTCTGGTGATGGAAGCTGTGACCTCAAGGCCTCTTTAAACATCCTTCCTTTTCTGCCCCTGCAGGGCTCTGCCTGTCATGTATGCAGTAGCGCTGGACCTTCGAGTATTTGCCAATAATGTAAGTTAATTTCTGTCACTTGTTTTAAAACCCAAACTCGGTATCTATCTGTTGCTTAATTTCATGTCATTCTTCCCAAAAGTTTTGAGGAGTGACTGGGATTGGGAGGTATCTGTTGAAGAGAGCAAAAGAACAGGGGATGGCTTGATTAGTTGTTCTTTCTGGGTTGATGCGAACAGATTTAAGTAAACATTGGTTTTCATGCTATAGTTATAGAGGGAGTTGTTTCTGTATGTGGTTAGCCATTTATAACATGCAGTGTTTTTTGTTGGTGGTGGTGAGGAAGATTGGCCCTGAGCTAACATCTGTGCCAATCTTCCTCTACTTTGTATGTGCATTGCCACCACAGCATGGCTGACGAGTGACGTAGGTCTGCGTCTGGGATCCAAACCTGCGAACCTGGGCCACCGAAGCAGAGTGCGCTGAACTCAACCCCCATGCCGTGGGGCCAGCCCCATGTAGTGTTTTTTTAAAGGGGGTGGAGCAATGGCAGATGAGTGATGCTGCATTTTCCGTTAAGATGTGGCCTGTCCCCCACCTTAAAGAATTCCACCTTAATGTAGATTCAGGCAGTAGCTAAGGGTTTCTCTGCTGTGAGAAGGTGAAGATCCTGGATTTTGTGGGGTTGACTCCCCTTGGAGGTCAGCATAAGCCAATTTTGGAGCAGCGGGTCTCAACTTTTTGGTCCTAACACCCCTTTACAGTTTTAAAAGTTATTGGTAACCTCCGGCTCCACACAAGATGGAGCAGGCACATTTGTCTTCTCCCTCCTGCTGGGAGTTGTAAAGCCAGCGAGGCTCCGAGAGGTGGAGAGAAGGGGACTGACTTGAGAGCAGCGGGCAGTGAGTTCCCTGAGCTCCCTGTTTGCCTCCTGTCTGTCCTGATCAGGTCCCGGAAAAGCCTGAAACCCGGGAATACCCTCAGGTGGAGACGAAGAAGCCCCAAGGAGAGCAGGAAGGGGGAAAGCAGCCCAGCAGGACAGACCCCTTCCACAGTTCCTGCTGCACTCCACACAACTCTGCAGGTCCCCACCCCTGTCAGCAAGGCCCATGGGGAGCCGGACACACCACCCCCATGGCAGAGACGTGGAGGCCCATTTCCCCACGAGCATGGTGTCAGCAGAGGCCTGCTGACACACAGTCAGTAAGGTCCACAGTCTCATATGACGTCATACCTCAAATGTCCAGGATCTAACCCATTATCATACCAAGAATCAGGCAAGTCTCAGCCTTTTGAGATTCTGAATGAGGAGGGACAGTCAGCAAACACCAACACTGAGATGACACAAATGGTGGACTCCCTGACGAGGGTTTGGCACCAGCCTCACAGAGAAGCCTCAGGGAGCAGTTAACATGCTTGGCACAAATGGCAGCGTGGACAGTCTCAGCAAAGACGTGGAGGATAGAAAGAAGAGCCAACGGAAGCTTCAGCACTGAGCAATATAATAACAAGTAAAAATTACTGAGGACCCCAAAGAGCTTTTGTTTATCTGTGTTATATTTATTTATATTTACTGTATTAGAAATTTTAACTGGGAAAATTTTTAATTTTTATTTATCTAAAATAATAATAAACCTTTATATCGTAACATAATTGACTTTTTAAATAAAAAGTAACTGTTTTCAAAATGAACAAGATGTACTAAGAAGAGGGGCATTTTTTTACATTTTAATCTCTAATGTCTGGTTTAACAGTACACTGGTGGATTCTCACAACTGCTTCTGCATTCACTCTGTTGCAGTATGTTTTGGTTGAATATGTGAGGACAGTCTGGCCTCATACAGATGTCGATGGGAAAGGGAGGAGTATTTTAATAGCCTTTTTGGATAATTGTAGATATTCTTTGAGCTACACTAAAACTGCAAGAGGTCGTTTTTAAAGGTTAGTTACATTGTGGCCTCTGAAGCTTAGCAGTGAACCTTTTCTACTGTTACATCAGAATCCACTGGTGTCTCTCACACTTTGAGTAGATCTTGTACCACTTGCATGATTTTGTAACATTATACATTGATCATTTGGAAAATTTTGGTTCACTGAGTATGCAGATGTTCCAAATGTTGACGTGCATCATTATGTAAAACAAGCAAACATTTGAAAAACTCTGCATTTGTTAATATCTCCAGTGACCTCATCAAAAAGAGTCTTGAAGTAATGGAAGGCTGCCAAGCTCATGGTGATCAATACAAATTTTCCAAAATTCTAATGTTTTTCTTGAAAGCATTGCCATTGGCGACAAATACCGTCAGTTGTTTGTCCAGAAGTGACAGGCTTATTTCATTCACTTTCGAGCAAATCATCCCCAAATACCCATGCTGGACCGCCACGCTTGTCTGTCAGGTGTTTGTTCCGCATTCCAGCTTCAGCTCCAGTGGCTGCTCAAGTGCTTTTCCTGAAACAGCCATCATACTTCAGTGTGCCACAGACCTGCTACGTACACACTTCCTGTTTCATCACAAAGGATAGTAAAGATATCTGTATTCAAGGACCAGGACTTAAAAAATTAGTATGTACTGCATCATCAGGACATTTTAAAGTGGAATTAGCTTTACTGGTTGAAGGATTGCAGGTACGTGGTCTTAGGGATACAGTCACTACTAGTTCAGTTTGGTGCCACTGGGAAGCCTCCCGCAGTTTCACCTACCTTGAGTGCAAATGTCAATACCATAAAAAGAGAAATAAAGGCTTAGTGTTGTCATGAAAGTAGTTTTGACCAGGTGGATCATCTGCAGGCAACCTGAAGGCTCCCTGGGGGTCACAGACCATACTTTGAGAACCTGCGTTAGGGAGAATCTGAGTGGGAGAAGACAGGTTCTTCTTTAACCCAGACTCTCCTGAAAACAAGGGGCGAGTCAGACTTGGTAATGATGTTGACACCTATGGAAAGTGTGTGTTTCCAGGGCTTTGACTATGCAAAGGAGGTGGCGAGTTCAGTGGCCAAGTAAGAAGAGGCTTCTTAGCGGCGCAGGGCCACACGCAATGCCAGCCTCAGAATTGGTGACTGACTTAATAGCTTGAGTTGGTTGAAGAGAGATTTGATTTGTGGAAGAGTTGGAATTAGCTGTAGATGTCTCATTTTTATAATTTTCTTTCTTTATTTTTTCCCCAAAGCCCCAGTAGATAGTTGTATGTCATAGCTGCACAGCCTTCCAGTTGCTGTATGTGGGACGCGGCCTCAGCATGGCCGGAGAAGCGGTGTGTCGGTGCGCACCTGGGATCCGAACCCGGGCCGCCAGCAGCGGAGCGCGCGCACTTCACCGCTAAGCCACGGGGCCGGCCCAGATGTCTCATTTTTAAAACTACTGTAGGTGGATAGGTGATTTCTTCAGAACCTGTGGGACTCTGACTCTTGGTTGTAGCCATTTGTGCTTCTGGCTGCACTGCGATTTTCTTTTTAATTAAGGAATCAAGAAGAAATAAAAAAGAAATGTTTTTCTCTCCCGTTAGGCAGATCAGCAGTTGGTAAAGAAAGGGAAAAGCAAAGTCGGGGACATGTTGGAAAAAGCAGCTGAATTGTTGATGAGCTGTTTCCGCGTCTGTGCCAGTGACACGTGAGTGAGGCGCCGTCCCCAGCCACCGTCACAGCATGTTGTCTCTTCCTGTCCTGTGTAGGCTGTGTCAGGTTTTCTTGTCTTTCTGGTTTTTTTGGGGGGGGAATGCATTTCAAAGTTAACTGCATACATCAGTAGACTTTCCCCTAAATACTTCAGTTTCTCTTCTGTATTTTGAGGTAGAATTTTCATACGGTGAACCACACAAATCTTAACTGTGTATTTGCTGGGTTTTGAAAAGTTCACATGCTGTGTAATGCACACCCCTGTTGAGATAAAGGGCCTTGTGGTCAGCACAGTCCTGATTGTTCCCACTGTGGATTATTCTGCCCGTTTGGTAGTTTTGTATAAATGGACCCACACTCATGGGCCTTGTGTCTTGCTCTTTTTGAGGTTCATCCATGTTGTATATTTCAGTAGTTCATTTTGTTGTAATAATAAGAGAAAATACTTTTTCTGTTTTTCAAAAATGCATCATAACAATTAGCCTTTACATATATGGCTGCAAACTAATCAGTTTTCATCTGCTGCAGTCGGAGGATAGTATTTCTCAAGTATTTGACTGGGATTAGAATTCCTGGTTTGGTCTCCTTAATTTTACCTATTAGATAAGACATCTTCTTTCATAATGTTATTGTATTTCATGACTATGACTTGAGCTGGAGGATTTTATCTCAAGCTATTAATTTGTTTAGGCAGTTTATTTTGTGATTTATAAATAAAATTTTTATTTCCTATGTAACTTTAAAACATTATTTTCCCATAGTCGTGCTGGTATAGAGGATTCTAAGAAGTGGGGGATGTTGTTTCTGGTGAATCAGTTATTCAAGATTTACTTTAAGGTATGCTTCTGTTTGAATCCTTTGTAATATATCTTTATAAGTTTTCTTTCTCCCCATCTTCCCAGATATCCTGTCTAGTAATTATTACTAGCCTCCCTGGCATTGCTTGGTTAGGTCATCACCTAACCATACTAATAATCCTAACAGCTAACATTTGTTGAGTGCCTGCTGAGTGCAAGGCACTGTTGTAAATGGTTTGCAAGTGTCGCCTTAGGTAAACCTCAGCCCTGTGAAGTCAGAGCTCTTGGCTCCAGGAGAGGAGCACGACCAGTGGGGTGGGCCTGGGCTTTAAGGGAAGAGTTTCACTCTGGAGCCTCCTACCTGCTGTTAGAATAATTAGCTACAGAGCAGATGGGCATGTGGATAGGTGAAGTCAGTCTTTGCTGCATGAGGTCGACCAGGTGGGGTTGGCTCCCTCACTCTCCTGTGGGTGGGCCTTCCAAAGTGGAGGTAATCTATGCTGTGCAGCTTGTGTTTAGTTTTTATTACTAAATAATCAATTTTGATGACATAATAATGTAATTCCCACTTTAAGGAGGTGTATACTTAGTGAAGTCGAAATTTATGTTTGTCCTCCCTGGTTTGTTTGTTTTTTAATAATACTTAAAATGGATTGTTATTTGTTATAGATCAACAAACTCCATTTGTGTAAACCTCTAATCAGAGCCATCGACAGCTCAAACCTGAAAGATGATTACAGCACTGCACAGAGGGTGACATACAGGTACTACGTTGGGCGGAAGGCCATGTTCGACAGTGACTTTAAGCAAGGTATGTTGTTAATCTTTTTTCCAGTGTTTTAAAGACATTGCATTCTGAACAACTTAAGTGATACAGTTTCAGAGAACACAATTACTGCATTTTATTATTACTTAAGGTGGAATATAGGTGTAAACCATGTCCAAGTATTTTTGACACTAAAGTTGGTTAAATAAAGGAAAATCCTATTGGATGTTTCTTAATCCATTCTGGGTCTCTGAAATACATGTCAGAGTCTCCGTTATCACGAATGTCTTTTTTTGTGTGGTGATTATGCACCACTGTTCTTCACACTGAATGGAAGTAACTGTTTTCTCTGCTGGTCGTGTTGGCCCGGGACGTGGAGACTGGGCAGCACTTGGCTCAGCTCCGACTCACTGCTTAGAAATCCCACGTGGATCGGCCGAGCGAGCAGTGGGGCTGTGTCCTTGGACTGGGGTCATCTTTGGTGTTGCCGCATCAGAGTGCGCCTTCATGAAATCTCACTATTTTGTAGTTTATTTCATTGACTTTCTCAAGAATGTGACACCAGTTCGTTTTCGTTTTAAACTTTTTGATTAGCTGCCATGAGGCTGTTCTTTATCATCTCTGCTGTTGTACTCAGACCAGACTTTTAAACCCACTTCTTCAACAGCTGTTTGCACAGGAAGCAGCATAACTTCAGGCAACACAAGATACATAAAATTGCTTTTCTCTCCACGTGTTGTAGCCAGGGATTCTCTAGGGACTGAGCTCACAGCTTTTTCACAGTCATTGCTCTGGTTTTTTATACTGTAGGGTTATACAGATCAACTTTTCATTTTCTTTCACAAAATTTTTAATAGAGCTACAGCTTTCAAAGAAGGGCTTTCCTTGGTGATTCCCCATCATTTTTTTCCCCTTAAAATATGAAGCATAAGAACAGAAGCTTTTAAATTATATTCTTTTGGAGTCTCTTCAGGATTGGTATGTTTTTCCTCTGAAGATTCATTGAGTACTATTTTTGAATACCTAACACAGCAAAAAATGATTTATTAATATGAGGGGTAGAGATGTGTAGTTTCTGAGACCTTTGGAGCCTTGTGTGTAAGGAGAAATGGTAGAATCAGGCTTGCGGGGGAGCTGTAGCGACGGCATGCCGTGCACAGCGCACCAAGCCCACTGAGCTCTCACGGGGTCTGACTCCTGCCGGGCACTGGCGTCTGCAGCCGAGGAGTACCTGTCCTTCGCCTTCGAGCACTGCCACCGCTCCAGCCAGAAGAACAAAAGGATGATTCTGATATATCTGCTTCCAGTGAAAATGCTACTGGTGAGTGACTGTTACTCAGTTCTACAGGTCTTGTTGCTTTGAAGAAGTTGATAGACTTGTCAAAATACAGCTGATGGTGTGTAGTTGATCACGTCTGAGTTGCATGTGAGCACACCCCAGAAATAGGACGAACACGCTTGTGTGTGGCCTGAGCTAAGCAGCTCCATGACTGACACTCCACGGTCCTCTGTGAAGACCTTGTCTGTGCTTTCTTTCTCTTAAAGTAGCTAACTCAAAGGTTTAACGTGCGTAAGACAAATAAAATGAGTGCGTGTTATTTCTATTCCCCATAAAAATCTAAATTAATGGAAATACAGTAACCAAGAAATAAAAATGTCCTTCCAGCCTGTCTGTAGGTAGGTATTTCATTTGGTCACGAAAAGTTATTTTTGATACTTGAAAAGAAATGACAAGTAACTAGAAAGTTAATTGACTAAAACTTCCTCAGAGTCGTAGATAGAGCTTCCTTTCCTCCATTTAAAAGTTTTCTTTAAATTATCAAAGCAATACACATATATGATTAAAAGTTAAAATAGTTCAGGGTAGAGCTTGTAATGGAAAAGCGACGATGTCACACCTGCCCCTCCCCACTTCTAACCCTGCTTCACAGAAACGACAAGTTTTAAATTTTTTAGCTGCGTCTTCTGGAAGATGTTTCCATATTCCTAAATCTTATACTAGCATTTCTTCAGTTATCACTCCCCTCCTATGATATAAAGGGTAAGAGACATGAGAAGGTCAAGATGAAGGTCAGATGTCACTGAATGACAAAACTGTATTGTGCCCAGGTTTTCTGACTTCTAGACCAGTGTTTGGTTTTTTTCTGGTATACTATGACGTTTTTCATTTTTGTTCAGCTACTTAAGGAGAATTTCTAAGAAAAACAGGTTGCAAGTTTTTAAAACTTCATTCCTTGATAAGATTTTATCAAAGACAATTCTGTTAAAACGGTTCTTAATCTGGAAAATTAACTCTTGGTCTTAGGGTCATATGCCAACTGTTGAACTTCTGAAAAAGTATCATCTCATGCAGTTTGCTGAAGTAACCAAAGCTGTAAGGTAGAGCATTCTAATCCTTTTCCACTTGGGATCTTTTAAAATATAAAATTAATAAAAATTTCGTTGATGTTGTGTGAGAACTAACTGCTTTTTGAATCGATCTCATCCTGGGATTTTGTTTTGTGGCTGTGCTTGCACATCTTTCCCCATCACCCAGCGAGGGCAATCTCCTTCTACTGAACGAGGCTCTGACGAAGCACGAGACCTTTTTCATTCGTTGTGGTATTTTCCTTATCCTCGAAAAGCTGAAGATCATCACCTACAGGAATCTTTTTAAGAAAGTGTAAGCAAACTATTTTCTTTTTAATAAGTTTAAACTATTAGAATGACTCATGCAGTAGAGTTGTCAGGCTATGAAAAGCGTTACAGTGACAGGTGCGGGGTCTTCTGAGATGGGGAATGGGGATGTCAGTGTGTGCGCACAAGGGCCCATCTCTTTTCCTTTAATTCTGTGGAATAAAATCACACTTTTCTGGCCCACTCACTGCCTCGTGGCCTTGGTGCCACACAGGTGAGTGAGCGAAGGCTCTGCCTGCACTTGTGGAGGAATAACTCAAGTGATGTGTGATGAGAGAACTTTGTAACAGAGGTTTTAAAATGCCAGTCCTAAGAATCAAGTATTTCACATTTTATCAGAGCACGTGGGACTCATCGCTCATTTCTTTTTTCATAACTCACTAACCCTCCCCCGTGGCTCTTCTTGACGGAAAGTTGACTCTTCTGTAGTTGTTGCTTTTCCTCCATGGAACACGAGAAGCTGACTCTTCTCTGAGGGATGGTCCCAACAGGATCTCGGTTAATTCAACTTCAAACAAAGCTAGACTTTCTGTAGCCATGGGTAGTATCTCAGAGTGAGTAAGGACCACATTTCCTTGAATCCAGAAGACACTCTCCATTGTAAGGTGCATCCTGTTTTCAGAGATACTAAAATGTGAAAATACGTGCAATTCAATGAAATATTCATTATATTTGTACTAGTGGCTTTTTTAAATTGGAAAGTCAAAATTGTATTTAAGGGCTCTTATTTTTAGAGTGTATCTAGGAGGTGGAAGCCTTTCTGTTCCTTTGGAACAGGGTTTGTCAGAAGATATTCTTCCTCCTGCCTCAGCGCTCCTTTCCTTGGCCTTTGAGAGACTCATATCCGGTTAGTAACCAGCGTGTATCTGTTTCCTTCTCCAGGTACCTGTTACTCAAAACACACCAGCTATCTCTGGATGCCTTTCTGGTTGCCTTGAAATTCATGCAAGTGGAAGATGTGGACATCGACGAGGTCCAGTGTATTCTGGCCAACCTGATTTACATGGTGTGTGAGCTCTTGGTTCAGTGTAGGCGGCTCCTCCCATTTGCACGCGGGGTGGAATTTGAAGCGTTGATACCGTGCCCTTAAAGACACCGTTGGGGCCTTTGCTTTTGTGAAGGCATTTTCCAAGAGAACTGGTTTTACCCCGGGAAATACCATGATAGTCAAAGGGCTTTATGGAGTGTGGTGGGTGGATTTAATAGGTACTTCTCTATTCTCCACCATGCATGTATTTATTCGTTGTCCTCCCTGAATCGAATTGCATGATGATGGGGGAAGAATGCTTATGCCAAGGGACTAAGTGAACAACTCACCCAGCATCTTTGATGTGACTCCTCGGAAACATACGCCAACCTTTCTCTCTCCTGCAGGGTCACATTAAAGGCTATATATCACATCAGCACCAGAAGCTGGTCGTCAGCAAGCAAAACCCATTCCCTCCGCTGTCCACGGTGTGTTGAACGTATGCACAGCCCTGAGGAGGGGAAAGCTGTGTGTTCCTCCAGTTTCTAATCACGCTGATGAAATCAGTCGTGTGCCGAGGCGTTCTCTGCAGCCAGGGGCTCTTTGGGGCTCCCATCTCAGGGATGCTGAGACTGAGTTTGGCAGCACACGGACACCTTCAGATCTCCGTCATCACTCATGACTAATGTCAGCCTCACAGAGACCTGGAATTCCTTTTTCAGAAAATGCAGACAGCTCCACTGGCTCTGGAGGTTGGTGAAACTCCTGTGAAGGAGGCTCTGTCTCCAAGGCAGCTGTATGTAGTTGACTTCTCACGAGTGTTGTTCGCAGAGGCGTCTTTGTAACTTTTTTTATACTTCTTTGTATAAAAGGATTTCTGAATTTATATAAGTGACATACTCTTTATTATATGTTCTGAGATACATCAATTTTTATATGTTTGAACATTTTATGAGATCAAAATGCTTGGTTAACTTAAGGCTTCTTTTTTACAAACTGAATGTAATTTGATTTAAATTTTCTAGGTATTATAGCCTGCCATTTTTTCAGGGTACGCACATTTCCTCTGTTTATGCAAAACTTACTAAAGAAGAGCACTCGATAAGCTATTTCAGTTCATCTGTGCAAACTTACCAAGTCTGAGAGCTGCTTGTCCGTTTGTGCAAAGAAAAGCTGCTCTAGAAAGTGTGGGTTTCCTCTTCCTCTCGGGGCCACAGCTCAGGGCTGGCACCCACGTGTGTGGTCCTCCCGCTGCCCAACGCACCAGCCAGGTGGGCAGCCTGAGACACGGGCCTGCCCTGTTTGCTTGTAAAGCTGCAGTTTGGTCAGGGTTCAGCGGCAAGTTCGCTTCTGCTCTGTGTGACCTCAGCTGGGGGCTCTGCTGGGGGTGCGTGGCCCACTCTGCAAGTGCATTGGGGCCGAGCTCTTGCCTGGCCCCCAGTGGGGCTGTGGGCAGGCTCTCAGTTCCGCCCCACATGGGCCCTTCCAGCCGCTGCTTGGGCTTCCTGGTGGCACGGAGCCAGGTCCCAAGAGCAAGTATCCCAAAGGAACCAGGTGGAGCTGGATACCCTTATGTGAGCCAGTCTCCCAAGTCACATAGTGTCACCTCTGCCCTGGGCACATCCAGATTCAAGCCCCCTCCGGATGTGGGGTGCAGAATGAGTGCATGCCTGGGGGTGTCAGGCCGACAGGTTCTCCTGGGCCTCCCGCTGCCTCTCTCCCCGTTCTCTGAGCAGGGAGGTGCGGCCACAGGGCAGGCGCAGGCCGACCTCACACTGCTGCTGGCTCCCGGACTTGGAGCCCTGCCTTCTGTTCCCAGGGCGCTGTTCTCATGGTGTTGACCTGCTGCTGCTCAGCAGGGACCATAAACATCCTTCCAACTTCTGACTGGAATTGCTGTGTGCATACCTGAGTTTCAGTCGGGGTTTAATAGCAGTAGGAAGCTGAGGTTTGTTGACACTTTCAGGTACTTTTGTGAACAGTAAATAGTGGCAGTGAAAATCACGGATTGACAGTTAACGGTAGATGATGCCTAGTCATACGTGGCAGTGGAAGAGACAGAACCTCGGGGGTCAGTGCCCTAGTGCTCAGACGTGGTCTGAAGGCCTGCAGAGCCCCGCGAAGGCTCAGGATCACAGGCACCTGTCACTGCTGGTGGTTTGCATGCTTCACCTTCGCCCAAGTGTAAATCAGTGTGGCCCTCCTAACAAGTCTTCTAAGGGGCTGGCCCGGTGGCACAAGCGGTTAAGTGCACGCGCTCCGCTGCGGCGGCCTGGGGTTTGTGGGTTTGGATCCCAGGCGCGCACCAACGCACCGCTTGTCAAGCCATGCTGTGGCGGGGTCCCATATAAAGTGGAGGAAGATGGGCATGGATGTTAGCCCAGGGCCAGTCTTGCTCAGCAAAAAAAGAGGAGGATTGGCAGATGTTAGCACAGGGCTGATCTTCCTCACCAAAAAAAAAAAAAAAAAACCTTTAAAAAGTCTTCTGAGTTTTATTTTTTTGTTTGATTTGCTTATCTCAAATGGTTTCTAAGCACTTTATTAAGTTTTTTAGAGCCATTCTTTTCATTTAGAAGGCCCTAGTTCCCAGCGGGCAGTTCAGGCCTGTAGCTCTTCTCTGATGGCACATAAACACTGTAGTGAGTTTTTACCTCTATCTACGCCGTGTTTGTAATAACTGCCAAACAGGGTTTTACTCTAGTTTAGCAAATCCAGATTTGTAGTGCAAATTAACGCCATAAACAAGATTGCGGATATTTTTGCAGCTGTATTTACATAAAACTTGCTATGCTCATTTGCAGGTTTTTAAATTATTAGTAGACATTGAAAGCAGTGGCCTAATTACCACTACCCAAATAGTGGTATTTGGAAATTTTGCTAAGACTTTAAAATTCACTCTTGTTCCCCCATGGCCTTCCCATTAGTCTCCATCAGATTAGCATATTTATTTTTGTCACAATCCTTTCAGAGAAATGGGCCAGCGCTTCTGCAGATTGGCCAAAAAGAAAGTTTAATTCTAGGATTCAAGTTTATATCAAAAATAAAGAGATACTTAGTGTGTCTAAGAATCGTAAGACTTGAATTTCTGAATTGTGTTTAAACTCCCTATTTTTCACTCAAAAGAAATTTACAGGCCGACCTGGTGGCGTAGTGGTTAAGTTCACGTGCTCCGCTTTGGCGGCCTGGGGTTCGCCAGTTCAGATCCTAGGCGCAGACCTACTCACCGTGCATCAAGCCGTGCTGAAGCGGTGTCCCACGTAGAAGAGCTACAACTCTACAACTATGATACACAACTATGTACTGGGGCTTTGGGAGAAAAAAGAAGAAAGAGGAAGATTGGTAATAGATGTTAGCTCAGGGCCAAGCTTCCTCAAAAAAAAAAAAAAAAATGAAAGAAATTTAAATCAACTTGCATTTTTAATCCCTTAAAAAAATCCTCTCTACCTTTCAACATCTCTGTCCCAGGAGGCCCCGGCAGACCACCTTCCCCCAAGCCTGTGCCTCTGGAGTGAGAGCCGCCCTCTGTGCGCCCGTCTGCTGTCCACAGAGCAGTTAGCTGTTGAAGCTCTTACCTCACGCAGGGCACGGGGACTGGAGTTCGTATGCCTGTAGTTGAGGAGCAGCTTCGCTACTTCCTTGAGTTAAGAGATTAACTCAAACGTCATCTCTGTCCATTTGCTCTCAGTTTTCATTTCGGCACAAACGCGGACCCCACGTGGAGTTCTGGGCTGTGGGAAAGCACAGCTTGCGGCTGGACTCGAGTTCTGCCTCTCCTCGTGTGGAGGCTGCAGTCTTCCTGATGGCAGGAGCTGATGTCTGGGATTCCACCTGTGGAATCCACTTCAGCTTCTTGGCCCTATTTGGTAGATGCTACTGTTGCTCCCTTTAGAGACGAGGAGACTGCGGCACGAAGACCTGTACTTGTGCGGGAGTCAGCTAGTGGGTTCAGTAGCAGGGTTGAGAGGCTCCAGAGAGCCCGTCTGGGGGGTTTCCCTCTCCTGGCGCACAGCCCTGTTGAAGGCCCACGTTTTCTGCCTTCCAGCCTCTCCCGTGCTTCCTGATCCTCTCTCTAATGCTCTCTGCATACCGTGTCCCTCTCTGTTTGATCTCTTGTCCTGTGCTGACCCTCTTCTGGTTGCTTTTTCCAATGCTGAGCAGCCCTTTCACTCACCCTGGCAATCAGTGAACATGGCACAACCATGAGGTCACTCTCTGTCTATAACTAGCAATTCTTAGAAGCTTCTGTCCCCAAGACACTTACTCATCGTGTGCTTGTGTTAGACTAAGCAACACTCATTGACTTGTCAGCATCAGAAAGCATTCGACTTGAAAAGGAGCCAGTTTTAGGAACCTGGGCTGTTTTATGACTGACAGATATGTTTTTATTATTTAGTGTATCTCCCTTCTTCCCTTAGGGTCTCAGTTTAGATAAGAAGTCCCAAGGAAGGGACGGTCAGAGCACTCAGTAATGCTTTCGCAAGCCATAACTGATGGTTTGTAGGCCGACCTAGTGCGTTGTTCTGAAATCATCACTTAGAACCGTTTTGCTGTGAAATTTCAATTGATCTCATGATTGCAGTTAAAATTTGGAATCCCACTGCATATTTTAATCTTTGTGGTTAGCTGGGCTTAGTTAACTTCATGATTTGTCTAAACCAGAGTAAGTATCTTGAAACCTTGGTGAGAAGAAACACCCGTCCGTGCTCATCTGTGGGCACTGAGCACAGGATCCCCGTCAAGAACCAGGTGCCTTCGTGTTCTCTGGTGACCACACTGCCCTCTGCCCACCGCACTGCTCCACCCACTGCTCCCCTTTCGCAGTACGTCCTCGTCGTGACTGTCACATTAAGGGCTTGGCCACACTCCTCACCGTCCATGTGTGTGACCAGCAGCTGCGTCGGCACATTGCCCAGCTGGAAGCCGTTGAGCGTCCAGCCGCTGAGGAGACCCCGTGCTCCCGGGATGAGGGCATGCTCTGCAAAGTCCCTCTCCGGCACGCAGATGGGGAGCCCAGCATCCGGGCACTGGATGGGCAGCCCCAGCTCCAACAGCGAAACATCATTGTCCCCGGTTTGTTCCTCGTACCTCATGTGCACGTGGACGCTCTGCACCGCTATGGTCACTGGGTCTTTGCTCATTCTGTGAAAATCTGAAATAATGAACGATTGCTGGTTTCTAAAGTCTGATTTCAAGGTTGCGAAAATAATAAGAGACTGATTTCTCAGTGAATGGTGAGGAGGCAGGGGCTGGTTGTGATGGAACGTGCCATGGCCACTGTACTCGTCTCCTTTACTCATCCGTGGATTCAAAGGCACATCGAAGAATGAAGTGTTTTCAACTAATTCCCATGACCTCTCCCACACTCTTCTTTAAAAAAGTCAAAATGAATTATTTTGGAGGGGGAATACAATGAAGTTTAGTGAAATGGTCAAAAAAGTGGGAAGAAATTATGAGGAACTTCAAGCAAATCAAACTGGGTTGTTGAGAAGTCGTTTTTTAGGCTGATGTTTTGTTGACTGAAAAATGTTTAAGGGTGAAGAGTAAAATGTATTTAAGATTCTTCAGAATCTTTATAGAGCACTGTCACAAGTTATCACCGAACCTTCGAAACCTCCCTGCGGGGTAGAAGTTAGTGCCCAGTTTTCCCAGATGAGGAGCTCGGCACAGACGGGTTGGGTAGTGAGCCCAACGGCATATAGCCCAAGGGCTCTGGTGGTGGAGGGGAATCTGAACCCAGATTTTCAGCCCATATTCTGTCTCCTGTACCACAGCTGCTCCATTTCAGTGTCAAATTATCTTTTTATTGGCTGTGATTTCCTCCTCAGACTAAATGTTGGCATTGCCTGCTTGCTGTGCCCAGGCATTCCACTAGGTGTTTTACACATACTTTCTGATTTTATAGGTGTCTGAGGAATAGTATTAAAGCTGAATTCAGTTCTGTATTGCAATAGAAACAAAAATCCTAGGTTTTAAGTTTTCATTTTCATTTTACATAGGATAGTTTTTATTTCCATGTGATCTTATAAAAATGGATGATTAAAATACTTACTTGTTTTCACACTAATATTTTTGTGTAATAGCGAACATTTTGCCGTTGTCAGTACAAAATTTTCCTGTATTACAACACCACCACAGAAGTCTTCTCCTTTGGAATTTGTTAGTTTTACCTTTAAAAATCAAAACAGACAATAAATAACTAATGCCAGTTTGCAGGACTAGGGGCAGTGTAGTCTGGTGGTTAAGAATATGGCTCTGAAGACAGAGCTGAGGAGGGAGTGTGAGGTCAGCCACAAGTGAGGTGACGGCAATAAACCACAGGTGCACACTGCACCCCAGAGCAGCCCCAGAGAGACAGAACTGTAGCTAATAAGCCAACAAAGACAGAATAGAATCATAAAGAATACATAAGTAATCCAATAGAAGGCAGAAAAAGAAGAAAAATGGAAAAAGAACAGATGGGAAAAATAGAAAACCAATAGCAAAATTATGGATTTAAACCTAACTAAGTAAATGTAAAATGATCTAAATGCCCCAATTAAAAAGGGAGGGATTTGTCAGATGGAATAAAATGGAAAGCCAACTATATACTGCCTATAAAACATACACTTTAAATATAAAAATATAAATAGTTTAAAAGAAGACTGGAAAAAACATACCATGCTAACACTGATCAAAAGAAAGCTGCAGTGTCTGTGTCAATACCAGACGAGGGAGGGCTCAGAGCAGAGAATACAACCAGGGGCATGAAACAGATAAAACGTGAGGTTGCTGTCAGGATTAAATGAAATAAGGCACATACCCACATAGCACAGGTGCTGGCTCAAGAAATGTTAATTATTACAATTTCCAGTAGCCTGATGGAAAATGCTGAGCCAGGTAGTCAAGAGTTTTTCAAATTTAATGTAGCCTCATTTCTGGAAATCTTAAGTGTTTATTAGTAACAGTTGCCATTTATCGACTCCTTGCATAAGTCAGGTACGTTATCTTTATCCTCACTACAGCTCTTGCACTATGCATTTTGTAGGTGAATACGACCAAGTTTGAGGGCAGATGCATTCTCAGCACTAGTCTGCTAGACTTGGAGCCAAGTGCAGTGGAGCTCAGGGCCAGTTTCTTATCTAGAAGGTAAGAAACAAGTAAGTTCTAAGGATAGTTTTCAACTCCATATCCTACTAGGCTGGTTAATTATTCTCTTTTTCAAAGTTTTTTCTTTAAATACCATACATTAGTTCAGTTAACTAACTTCAGAACTATTTATTGTACCGGAGTGAAAACCTCATAGTATCAGCCTAAATCCAAGTGTCTGCAAACACGCTTGAGCTGTACCTGGAGAACACTCACCTCCCAGGTCCTCGCCCCTAGGCCCGTGGATCCCGGTGCTAGTTCAGATTAAAATGGCAGCTAAGGTTCCTGAGTGCATAGGGAGACTGAAGACTGTGCACTTGGCAGAGCTAGGCCACCACCGTTGTTGATGAAGGCTGGACCGCACAGTCATCCCTCCCTCCAGACCCCGTATTCTGAGGCTTGTTTTAGCGCCCTGAAGGGCAGACATGATGAGAAGAATGCGTATATGAATAATGGGCCTAGAGAACTTAAAGAGAAAAGGCCAGAGAAGATGAAGGCAGAGTTGCCCAGGCTGATGACCAGATCATTCTGGGTGTGTCCCTTCCTGACCATCACGGTGTTTACCTCCCCTCAGTCTCCTTTTGAGTCTGGATGACCACAGTAGTCACTGAGTTCTATCGGGTCGTCTGTCCAGGCCGAGTGATCTTTGTGGCCAAACTGGCTTGTAAGCATCACAGTGAAATACAGGTGCTCCACACGCGTGCACACACAGACACACACACAGCCCCTCCCCAAAGGAACTTGTAAAGCTCTGCTATCCGATACAGTAGTCACATGTGGTTACTGAGCATTCGAGATGTGACTGGTCCAAATTAGGATGTGTTCCAAGGGTAAAATACACCCCAGATGTCAGAGATTTGGTATGAAGAAAAAATGTAAATATCTCAATTTTTTATATTCGTTACATGCTGAAATAATATTTGGATATATTGGGGTAAATAAAATACATTATCAAAATTCATTTCACCTGGTTTTACTTTCAATTATATATTAAATTACGTATGTGGCTCACATTATATTTCTATTGACAGGATGGTTTTAAAGGTTGTACTTCAGGCAAAAGGAGATGATCTGCATTTGACGCCTGAGATGCGAGGGAAATGGAAAACATAGGTAAATCAAAACCCATACTGGAGGTACAAACCATAATAATAAAAATAATACTTATTTTGTGGAGTTACTAAAACGAGAAAAGAATAAAATATTGGTCAAAATAGCAGATGAGCCTAGCGTGGGGTGCTGGAAATGATTTGGGAGGGGGTTGAACATACTAACTTCATGTATGGCTAAGTTAAATGTGAATGTTTACATGTCAAGAGTGTGTTACATAAATAGAAATGGAACATGTAGCTCCCAACCCAGTCAAGAGGGACAGGAAATAACAGAAACAAGTGCCAGAGACACCACCTCCTGGCCACAGGAATGGAGCTGGAGGCCCGCAGGTGGGTGGGCGGAGCCGGGACCCGTGCCTCTCCGGGTCACTCTGGGACCCACATCAACCTACCCACCCACCAGACACTGTGAAGAGACACCGCGCCTTCAGGATGCTGAGGTTCTGGGAGAAATGACATTGAGAACAGTTGTTGAACTCCATTAGAAAGGCCCAGGGTGGCTGTAAGTGAAACTATACGTTTCTATTTGTTGCAAAGGACAAACACAGCTTTAAGTTGTGGATTCAGCATTAGAGAGTGCCTTGACCTGTGACGTAGAGATTAGCACCTGAATCATGCTGCCTCTCTCACTTGGTCTTAACATTTCGGTTTGGCAAAGAAGATGGAAATGGCAAATAGGGTGAAGTTGGTAACAAAAAGTTAAAACATGTTTATAAAATGTTACCTGCCATGGGAAGATCTGAAGATTCTGCGTGCTGTTCTCTGGTGTGGTGATGCTCTCAGAATTCAGGATTCCACACGCGCACCTCTCTTCATTTGTGGTGACAACAAGAGAAGAAAGTCAGTGCCTTCCAAGTCGAGCATCAGGTGGCACGCACGGTGCTGACTGCTCAGATCTTAGTCCTACGTGCTGAGGCTTTGAGTAACTCATAGGTGCAGGGCGGAATGAAATGAAATCCCTGCTCTCAGGCTGTGGTTTAGCTCAGAGGCTGTGATGACCTGGACAAGCTCCAGTGGGGGCAAGGACTCTGGCTGAGTCACAGCGACCCCTCATCTCAAAGGAAGAGGCCTTTCAAAGGCTCTTACAGAAGAGGGGCAAGTGGGACGAGCCACCGGGGCGGAAGGAGAAAGGCCACCTCCTCTCGTTTCTCGTCTGAGGACTCACCGTGCGGGATGCACGACTTGTGGTCCTGGCCCAGTTTATACCCCTGGGCACAGCTGCACGTGTAGGACTCCTCTCCCGGGTGGCAGAAGTGTTGACACCCATCCATCCTCAGTGGGTGACATTCATTTTTAGCTGAAAGGGAAACAAAAGGGAAGACCGGAAATGCTGACGTGGAAACCGTCATTGTTAAATCTCCTTGCACACTGGGGCTCTGGTTTTCAGTCCAGATGTCACTCTTTTCACGTTGTTGGCTCATACAAGCTTCTCCCACACTTCCATGTCAGGAATGTGCACGGAGAAAGCAAAGGATCAGTGAGTGCCAGCCCAGGTATTTGTCCCCAGAAAATGTCACTTGGTCCTGGGAGACTGCAAACATTGCAGGGTGCCTGTTTGTTTTCCTGGCTGTGCGTGCTCACTCGGGTCTACCGTCACTTCCTGCTGTGGTAGCTGTGCTCCAGAAATGGCTTCTTCGAGGTGGGATGTGGGACGGGAGTGGGTCTAGTGTGACCCTGTGTGGGTGGCTGAGCAGCAGGGATGGGGGCAGGGACATGTGTGGGGTGGCCACAGAACCTTGCTGTGGCCCTTGTTAAATTTGGGGTGTCTGCGAAATCTTCTGGCGCTCAGGAGGTAGTGGGAGTAGAAACTTGGACTTGGGAGGAGAGATCTGGGCCGGAAATGATATTTTCCCCCAGAAAATTGGCTCTGCGTTGAGCAGAGGCATTAAAAGGATTAAGTGAATTTATTTCCTCCATGTTTGGTGATTATTGATAGGAAATTGGTTTTTCCCCATCCCCACAAATAAAATTTGCATTTATTTATTTGTATTTAAGGACTATCAGTCCATGAGGCTCTAAGTCTCAGCTGCGGGAACGTCTGGCACCCATGCCTGGCTCCGAGCGCTTGTGTGACCCCTCACAGCCTGGGGTCAGATGGCTCCAATGGGAGCGGTTCAGGTGGGGGTGGGTTTGGGAGGAAGAGGAAGAGACGCTGGGGGAGGAGGCGTGTCTGGGGCCGGAGGGCCCTTCAGAGAAGGTGATTCCAGTGGAGAAGCACTGGACTCGGGGTCCTGCCGGCACCTTGGTGCCCACCCGGAGCCCGTCTCACCGAAGGTGCAGTCCCTGCCCTCATAGCCCGAGGCGCAGGTGCAGGTGTAGCTGCGGATGTTGTCCTGGCAGGTCCCGCTGTTGCGGCAGGGCTGGGAGGCGCACGGGGAGCCACCTGCCGAGAGGGATGGCGTCACCCAGGCCCTCCCCACGCCCCTGGCCCTGTGCCCGGGGCCCCAGGAGGCTGGGGCCGGTTGCCAAGCCCCACATGCATCCCCCGGGGCCCCAGCAGCCCACATGTGCCCATGAGGCCCCTCTCAGTCCCCTTCCTCGACCTCCTTTCCTGGCTTAGTGACCACTGTGACTGTCACTGGTGCCACAGCCCTGCTCCTAGTTCCCCTTGCCCACCCTGTCGGCTCCTCTGTCACTTGGTCCCTGGGCACTCCTCCCAGCACCCCTCCAGCCTCGCCCAGCATCCACCGAGCCTCGGTGTATGTAGCCACGTGCTGATCCTTCAGCAGGAGGCCCCAGGGACCCCCCGAGGCCACGAGGATGAGAGGAGCCGCTGAGGTTGGGGGACCCTCCTGCCTTTGCCACCCAAGCCCCCACAAGAGCTTTGCTCTGATCCAGGTCCTCCCCTTGGGTCGGGGTCGAGGAGCCAAAGGCTTGAAATCTGGAATCCACTGGCCGTCAAGCCCGCTGCCTTCCTGGATCTCAAGAGAAAAGAAGAGGAAAGAATCCTGGAGAGATGAGGAGAGCCACTCACCCATGTACCTCGTCCAGAATTCATTCTGTGAAATTGAAACAAAAGCGTTATCAATGAGACATCAGTTTTTCTATATTTTCTCCTGTAGGTGGACTTGAAGATAAGAAAATGTTGATTATAGCCACTTAATAGGAAAATACTGGTTGAAACAAAGAATGCAAGTTCTTCACTTCTTCACTTAAAGTCCTCATTAGTATGTGTGGAACACTTGCTGTTCAGTCTGTATTCACTGTCACCTGTTTGAGGAAGGGGAGCCAGTGTGTGACGGGGCACAGACACTGCGACTATGGCCTCCCAGGCCTTCCCCCCTCCAGGGACGGCGGCCTGCAAGTCCTCGCCCTGCTCGGCATGACGCACGTGCAGAAAGTTCACACCGCCTTTCGTCTTTATGAGCCAATTAACTATGATTAAAAATTAAAAGGGGGGGGGTTTGGTTGCGGGGGAGGTATCCAAAATTAGGAGAATTACTCAGACTCTGAGCCTAGAAAGTAAATGTGTGAGTCCTTGTACGTCCCGGTCACGCCTGGGCCTGTAACGGCCTGAATGATGTCACAAGTCCGAGATCAAGCACAGTTTTCCCTTCCAGGGAGTTTGAATTTCTCCTAGTTTTATCAGAGTTTATGGTCTCCTTCAGAGGAGTTGTCTTATATTTGGGCAATTAAGAAACTATAGAGAAACAGGTCAATATTTTACGCAGAATCGACTTTAAATATTGCTTTTATATGTAAAACTAGGAAATCTTTATTAAATATTTTACTATTCTGAATATTTACACACAAATATTCAGCCCCTCAGTTTTGGCTCACTTCTCTGTCTTCTGATAAGCTTAAGAGCAACTAAGAATGGCAAATTTTTACCTGTATTATTTAGAGTATGCTTGTGGTCACTTTTAATCCAAATTCTAGATTACGAGAGATTTTCTTACTATGCTGGCATCCTAGGGAGAATTTTTGTTTCTTAAAAATTTGTTGATATATTGTAATAATTAGGTCTCTATTTAAAATACCGGATTCTGCCAGGCTAGTGACAAGCTGAGTGGGGTTTGTGATGGTAGGTAAATCTGATGCGCGTGCTGATCTGCTGGGTTTAGGGTGTGGGGCTGGGTTTGCGCCGGGTCCCCACCTACGAGCTGTGGAATGCTTTCCACTTCTCTGCCTGTTTCCTCATCTGTAAAGTCAGGACTGAGTCCACCTCACGGGGGAGTACACAGCCTCGTTATTTCCGTCGTCTCTGAGATGGCGCTCTCTAAGGCGCAGGGGTTCAGGGCATCAGAACCAGCGAGTTCGTGGTGGGGAGTACGTACCGTGGTCATGTCATTTTCAAACACTTCTCTTGCTTCTTCATAGAGACAGATTTCTTCATAACATTCTTTTTCCAAATTCCCCTGAAAGAGCTCTTCCAAAAGATAGGAGCCAGCACGCTTCCATCTTACCAGCACTCCATTTGCTCTTGAGGCAGAAAGAAACACTACAGAGCAAGGTAAGAAGGCAGATACCATCGGAGGGGAAGGATGTACCCAAGAATCGCAATCCCTAGGAAAAGCCCCCACCCAACCCCGCGTGGCGGAGCCAGAAAGGACGCAATTTCGAAGGAGCCGCCTACCTGAGGGCTCCGCGACAGGGAGGGCGAGGGGGACCACGATGAGGAGCTGCAGGACGAAGCCTGCCATTCTGGCTGCCGCCGGACAGGTCTGCAAACACAGGGCCAAAGTCCACCCCAGGGCTCAGAATGGGCTGGCCACAGCCACCAGCCCCAAAAGGCGGCTCCAGGCAGGACGCCGAAGTTGAACACAAACTCCCGGGAAAGAAGCGCCTCCCACCGGGAGGACACTGAGCTCCGAATGTTCCAAATGCAGGCGTCAGGCCTGCGTTTTTCTGTTCAAGCCAAAAGAGCGAAGAAAAGGCAGAGGAGTGAAAAGCCGGGGCCAAGAGGGTCTTGCCGAGACACTTCGGGAGACACTGGGTAGACTTCCCTGGAGTGCAGTCAGGGGTCCCCTCCAAGGAGCCAGGGTGACAGACTGAGGCGGGGAGGGAAGGAGAGAGAGCGAGCGCCCGGCCCGGCCCATGTAACAAAGCTTCCCCGCAGGCCAGGTGTCCTGAGCCTGGGGGTGCAGCAGGAGCAAGACAGTCACCTGGGGCTCATCCCAGGTGTGATGGGACACACTGGAGGGAGGGACGGGGAAGGAGAAAGGATGTCAAATTCCGCTGCCACGAAAAGGAGAGCAGATAAGGGGTACAGAGCGATGAGGGCTGTTTCAGACAAGCGGGTCGCAGAGGCTCCCTTTGGGGCTGAGGAGGACTCTCAGGGCACAGAGAGGGAGGGAGCTCTGCCTGCAGCAGAACAAGGAGCCCAGTGTGGCAGGAGGGCGTCCACAGGCAGGGCAGCGGTGGACCTGAGGTCAGAGAGAGACCCAGAACTCTGGTGGGGCAGGTCAGGGTATAAAGGGCCAGAGAGTCGGCCACGGCGGGCCTCACCCGCCTCCCGGTAAGACCAGCACAGCCAAGCTTCCTGCAGCGCCACGTGCCACGTGGAGGAGGGGACCCAGGGGACATTGGTAAGAACCAAGTGTGTCTTTGAGCCCGAGAATCACACTCAGCACCATGAGGTGACAAATACTCTGAACCCCGTGTGAGGGGACAGCAAACTCACATCCCATTCTTCAGTAGTTCCTGATCCCACACGCATGGAGCTCGTCAGCACGGGGCGTTGACTCGGGGATGCCCCCCTGCCCCGTCTCTGTCTCTGTCTCTGTTCCTCTGTGTCTCTGTCTCTGTCTATCTCTGTCTCTGTCTGTCTCTGTCTCTCTGTCCCTGTCTGTCTGTCTCCCTCTCCTCTCCCCCACACCCCCATTAATCAGGGATCCCCTCCTGTGAAGGGGCATCTGATAGAACCCCTACAGCATCCTTCCTCACTGCATCCTGTTGGTTCCCTTCAGTCTCATGTAATGCAATCCCTGGCCGCCTGGGTCTTTCTGACACGGACCCTCAGCTGCTTCGCCCGACTGACCTGCCCCAGTTAGACTGGGTGAACCCTGCTTGGGTAGGAGCCCTGCATTGCCATGTGTGTCCTTCCCAGTGTGCTGCTGTCATGACATCATATTTGGTCGCCAGGAGGACGTGCCCCCTGGGTCTCGCCATTATAAAGCTACCCTGTCCTGTCTGTAATCAAGTCTTTGCTAGGGCGGTGCTCTGAGACTGTGTGAATATCTCATTTCCCAACGACTGTTCCACCAGTTTTGATGTTCAAGGTTGATGACCTGCCTCAATCAACGATTCCTGTGAGGGCTATAGCCACAGGGTCCTGCCAAACGGAAATTTAAACCCTCCAGTTCCCATTTGATGGCTCCATCCCAAGGGGATGGGGAGCAGCCATCCCACCCACCGTGAGCCCCATCCCACCCCTGCTGAACCCCTGCGGGCATCGTGCTCCGTGCCCTTCATCCTTCTGCAGACAGGGCCTCAGGACGGGATGGACCCTCCAGGGAGCCGGCACCCACAGGCCCTGCATGTGGAAGGGTGTCTGTGTTCTCCGAACCTACCACCCTACCGGCTTTGCAGTGCTGGCACGGCCCCCATGTAGCTGGCTCGCTCTTCTCTGCCTCCTGACTCAGGCTCGCCAGCCTCCCTGCCCCTTCAAAGCTCCTCACCCCGTCCAGAAGCCCCTCCCTGTTTGGGGGCGCTGTGCTCCCAGGCTGTCACCTTGGTCCTCCCCTCGGGAAGGGAGGGTGCTGGTGTGGACGAGCGGTGCTGGGGAGGGTAGTACTGCAGCCTCTCCTCACGCTCAGGAGGAAGAGCCAGCCCTCACTTTCTCCTGCCCTCTGGCTCCTCACCTCTGCCTGCTTGCTGAGCTCTGCCCTCAGGGCCTCGCCTTCCACACCAGGCAGCCCCTCAAATGACTCTCCTTGGGGACACTCTGGTGGCAGATAATGGAATGTCCCCCACGGCACGACCTAGCTCCATCTTCCACGAAGACAGTGATACTCAGAGAGGGAGGTGAGTTGTTCCGGGGCACACAGCAACAAGCAGAGCTGGGCGAAACCGCTGCGAGTCCCAGACCAGCGGCCTCCGCCCGCGTCCAGCTGCAGAGCCAGGGACACCACCGTGTCCTCTCACTTCCCCTAGAACCTCCCTGAGCTGAACCATTTCTGGACGGGAAGACGAGCAGACCCATCAGGTGATGGAGGCTCCTGCTGCCCTTCGCTAGCTGTGCCTCAGGTGCCCTTCCTCGCTGATGCGCACAGGCAGCTGCTCGCCGGTCATAGCGGCCAACAGTGACAGAAGCAAGCAGTAACAGCGAAGCAGGGTTTTATTTGTGAGCCTCTCCCCGGAGTGCCCTCTGGACCCCAAACCACTCTCCATCTCCAGAACCAGGAACCCGAGTCCGGGGTTTGCTTCCGGACAGAGACCACTCAGCTGCGTAGAAACCCCACAACCCAACAACACGTGGTCTTCCACCGTCTGAGGCCGTTTCTCTGGCAGCAGCCCCCTGAGGAGGCGTGGAGGCGGGCCCCGGGGGAGACGGCACCCTCAGCCGCTCCTGGAAACTGCATACTGGCTCACATCGATGTTCCTAACCTTGCAACAGCTCCTGTTTACAAATCACTTTGTCCTGTTAGTGACATCTGGGGAGCTTTTGTCTGGGACTTTGAAGCTTTGCTTAGTGAAGTTACGCAAAATGCAAACTGTGAAGGGACGTTTGGAAAACGCAGTGGCAGATCTGGTCTGACGTGACCTTTCCTGTTTTCTGAAAGCCCGTTTGGTTTTCATGATCATTTGAGTTGAGGGCCTGGAGCCGGCACGGACTGTGACAGAGAAGGACTTGGCATTTAGATGCAGCTCCCCTCCCTCCCGAAGCCCCCACCAGCACACACCGCACACACCTCGGGTCACCTGAGGAGCTGGAGAAACTTCCGGGACCCATGGTGACCCCGGAGACTCCGATTTAAGTGCTCAGGGCTGTGGTCTGGATGCAGGACTCCAGAGCCCCCACGGGGTCCTAACACATAGTCAGGATCCAGACCCCTGGGCTGGGGACAGGCAGCACCCAGTGAGCGTGTAAGCTGCTCAGGAGACGTTCTCAAAGTGCCCCAGGAGGCCCCTGAGCACGCGCTTCCAACATTGTCTCAGCCCCACAGGGTGAACGGGAGGCCCAGGGAGGCTGCCAGCACACATGGGGAGCCCCCACCCAACCCCAGGGTGCAGCTGCCCAGTTGTGGGTGGGCCCCGACCCCTGCCTCACCTTCTCTCTGTGCCCCCAGAACCTTGGTCATTTATTCGCAAGTGTTCTGAGCGTGGCAGCCAAGAGGGCAGTCTAGGGCAATCAAAAACAGAAAAACGTGCCAGGAGCAGACACGGCCCCGTCACGCTTGTGAGCAGAAGAATCATCCTGGGGAGTCTAGATCCTGCCCTATAAAGTACAAAATTTCCCGAAGACGTCTCCCAGCCTGCTCCAGATGAAAACTGCATTTCTCATTCAACAGAGCCAGAAGATCACCGGGACCAGGAATCGACACAGATCTAATCACTGCAGACGGGAGGCCCACGGCGGGACTTAACCTGCTCAGAACGCAAGTGTTAAGACAGAACAAGATGCCAGCGGCTGCCAGCGGGTCTTCAGCAGAACGACTTTAATGGGGGTGAGGCACAGGGACCTCCTGCTTACCCCTGGGCCCCAGCCCTGGCTTTCATGGACCTATCGATCCACTTGAGGAAGTTGGCGACCTTGGTGTAGACCCCGTACTTCCCTTTGCGTGCACATCCTTCTCCCCAGCTGACGATGCCAGTGATGAAATAGGTGTCCTTGAACTGGGTGACGTGGGGGCCCCCGCTGTCCCCCTGACAGGCGTCCTGGGGCTTCGAGTCGTAGCCGGCGCAGAACATGTTCTGGGTGATGGTGAAGCTGCTGGACAGCTTGCACGTGTTCCTGTCCACGTAGGGCACCACCAGCATCTTGAGGGTGGTGGACAGGCGGCCCTTCTCGTGGACGCGCCCGAAGCCACTCACGATGCCCGTCTTCTGCGTCATGAGCGTGGACTCAGCCCAGTCCTTCTCGGGCAGGCAGGCGGGCGCCACGTTCATGCGGAAGGTGATGGGCGTCTTCAGCCTGATCACCGCGATGTCGAAGTCATAGGTCTCCCTGACGAACTTGTTGTGCTTTACGATCAGCTCCACCTCGTGCACCATCTCGTTGCCCTCCTCCACCTCCGTGTTCCGGTCACCTGGCGAGGACACGGCCGCGTTAGCCCAGCATGGCCGGGCATTTACACGTCCGTTATTTTTTAAAGTAGTTAGTATTTTTTCTAATTAAAAAATGGTACATGGCGGGCCGGCCCGGTGGTGTAGTGGTTAAGTTCACGCGCTCTGCTTCGGCAGCCCGGGGTTTTCGAGTTTGGATCCCGGCACGGACCTACGCACGGCTTGTCAGGCCATGCTGTGGCGGCGTCCCATATAAAGTAGAGGAAGACGGGCACGGATGTTAGCCCAGGACCAATCTTCCTCAGCAAAAAGAGGAGGCTTGGCAACAGATGTCAGCTCAGGGCTGATCTTCCTCACAAAAAAAAAGGAAAAAAAATGGTATATGGTCACTAGAAAATTTGAAAAATATAGTAAAGCATAAAGAGGTACTTGGTGCTCAGATTGCTGAAGAGGAGGCTCTGGAAGTCTTCCCCAAGGAGCGGACCCTGAGGAGGCGCATCACTGGGCGCGGACACAGAGCATCAGGGAGGACCATGCGGGATCAGGGCTGGGCCTGCCCCAGGAAGGCCGCCCGTCCTCCCCCTCCCTACCCCCTTCCCCCGCCCTCCCCTTCCTCTGTGAAACTCCCCCTAGCAACCCCCCCAGGATTTCAGTATTTTAACTAGTGTTGCCAAAAGATTTGATCAATTCTAATGGTCTCTGAAACAAGGAAGTGACAGTGGGCCCTCAGGGCAGCTGAGGGGTGTGGCGCCACTTACCTACCCTCACCTTGAACCTCTTGGCTTGGTGGAGACAGTGAGCCGCAGTGAGGATATAGAACTCGCTCAGGATGGTACCTCCGCAGAAGCCCTCATTTTCCTCGTTGATGAGCAGAGCCTGCAGCGAGAACGCGAGAGCCCACCAGGTGGAGTCTGACTCACTGAGAAGAGGACTTCGAGAGCCTCTGGTTTCAGCCTTCCCCTCCAACTCTCAGCCTGGATCAGGGCCACCCCACCGCCCGCCGCCCCTGCGGCCCCTCCCCACGAGAGAACTTGTGGCGTCTTCAGGCTGGAGCACAAGGCCAAGCCCGTGCGCCCACGTACCCACCCGACACTCGGGCTGCTGCCCAGCGTGGTCAGTCCTGCAGACCTCCCGCCCAGGGTCACAGTGCCTGGGCCTGTGTTCCACCAACAGGTCCACCTGGCACGTTCTCCGAGAGCCGGCGCAGGAGGGACCCTCAGCGCCCCCCAGCTCGACACCTACCCCCCGGATTTCACAGTGCGGGTTCGGGCAGCACCTTCACACCATCTGGTCTGCTTCACAGATCAGGCAATCAATGGACTGCTCATTTACTCAAGAGACCTTTGCTGAGGCCCCACTGAGCGCCAGTGCTGGCCACGGCAGCGTGGGTCGGTCCCGCTTCACCTGTCTCTTTCTCCACCTGGACTCCAAACTCTTCCACAGGGTTGGTGTCATTTCTCCAGATCTGTCCCAGCACTCTCTCAAGCGTCATGCACAGAAAGACAACCTCACTGTGGTAAAAACCTTTGCTGGGTGTGTGCCGATGAACTATACCGCAGACCAAGCGATGCCAGTCTAGAGCAAACACTTGCCAGAACTGATGTGACTTCTGGTCTCTACAGCGGTTCAACTACTCTAACCCATCTCCCTCAGCCCAGGGAACGCCACCATTCCAGGTTTCTTTCCTTGGAATCCACGTGGCTACTCCTGATTTCCTCCCTGACGGGATTTGGGAGTGAGGAATATTCCACCTGGGAACAAGCATTGACGGGGCAAGTGAGAGGCACCACAGACAATTCTCTTGTTCTCCTTTTTCCCCAAAGAACTGGGCTTGCAAATATGGAGAAGGAGCAATACTGCTTTTCCTTTCTCTAGGGAATTCCACGACCTCTAAGCAACAGTTATTGGCTGGGGATACGTGTAGGTTAATGAGGCAATTAACAACACCATGTCTAAAAGAACTCTTCAAGACATTCATGACTAGCATGAAATAGTAATATGTTTGCTTTTTTTGCATAATTTGTCAATTCACAATCCAACCTGGTTAACAAGTGAGAAAGAGTCAGTCTTTCTAAGACTTGGACACCAACTGTTCTTCCTAAAGATGGAGACGAGGCACTGGCCGAGATGGAACCAGGAGAGCAAGAATCGCGAATCCCAGCCGACTGGATGGGAGACCTGCTCGTGAGGATCCTTCTGCTGGTGCCCGTCCCTGTCCTCTTGCTGTGGAGCCCCATCCAAAGCCACTCTCAAAGCCTCAGTCCACACCTCTGCCCTGTGGTGGGGAGCCTGTCCTGTCCATCCTCGGGCTTCACTAGCTCCCAGTGGCACCGCCTCCCTTCCTAGCCCTGGATGTCCGCACGTCAGAGAAGTGGCTCTGAGACTTCACGTCCCACACGCAACACCAGGGCGGGACCTGACACACAGTACATTCTCCACAGAGACGTGCTGGGTGAGGGAAGACCAGAGGATGAGCTGGCCTCCCTGGGCTCTTGACCATTCAGACACGTGCACAGCTGTCCTGTGCCTGGAGACGGGAGCAAGCAGAGGTAACTTCTGAGGGTTGTTGCGGCTCTGGGATTCCTGCTTGTAGGAGAAGCCATTTTGGCTTTGGATGCTAAAAACTTGAAGTCCAAGTTAGGGTTGCCAGATAACACAGAGGACACCCAGTTAAATTTGAGTCAAATAAATAGCAGATAATTTTCGTATAAGTATGTCCCATGTAATATTTATATATTTACATCAAAAATCTTTCCTTGTTTATCTGAAATTCACATTTAAGTGGAAGTCCTGTTTTGTATTTGCTAAATCTAGCAACCTTAGCTCAAATCAACAACCAAAGAGTGGTTTTTCACCTTTGAGAACAAACGGATGTACTCTTATCTAAGGTACCATTAGCCTCATTAGGATTTACGTGTTTGGGTAAAGAAAATTTACCAATTAGAAGTGAAACAAGGAAGTGATCTTTCCATCTCCAGTTAAAGGGAAGTGCAAGCAGAGGCCTGGCCCACCATCAGGGAGCCGCCCTCTACCTGCTGATGGAACCCGCAGTCTGAGCTGGCGCCCGTCTCTCCTTCCAGTAGAGGGAGGTTTTAGGGCTCTGCGTGGGGCTCTGCCCTTCCCGTCTGTCTTTCACGGGCAGAGAATCCAGGGCACCCAGAGGGGAATGGGGTGGCAGGGTGGGCAGGGGAGAGAGCCAGGCCCCTTCAGCATCAGAGCTCAAAGCCTGTTGCAGGGCCACAAGTGTGCTCGGGCAGCGTAGGCCCCGTCCTCCGTGGCTGTGCCCATGGTGCCCAGCCAGCATGGGTCCCTCACCCAGTTAACGCGCTAATCATGCTCAGCAGTTACCTGCCAGGGACACTCGCCCTCTGTGCAGTCCCTCCCGCCCACTATTCGGACCACACTGCCGTCGTCCTCAAGGCTCGTCTCTGTCTTGTTCCCGTCCAGCAGCTCGCTCGGGCTCTTGGTAGGACTCAGGTCTTCACCGTCGTCGTACTGGTTCGTAATGCCGGTTTTGGGGGGCTCCTGACTGCTGGGGATGGCCTGGTCCACCGACCTCTTCCTGCGTCCTAGAGTGAGTTTCCCACAGGGGAAAGGCTCTGAAAGAAAAACGGCCTGGGCTCAGCAACGCGGAAACCTCCCTACACAGCACACCGTTTCCCCACGCAGTAGGAGGAGTCGGGGAGGCCGTGGAGACAGCCCTGCCCTCTCGGTAATGGGGGCGAGCCAGCCTGGAACACCCCGAGTGGGGAGCAGTGAAGTGTATGCTCGGTAACCGGGAAGGGGCGTGAGGAACTTCTGGGATGCAGAGCGCTCTGTCTGATGAGGCTGGGCTACCAGGTGGGTGCCATTGTCACTACGCAGGGAACGTGCACTTCCCGTCGGTGCACCCCACTGTGTGTCAGTGTCACCTAAATGTCAGCGCTTCGGACACAGACCGCTGGTTGACCAGGATGCTGAAGGATCCAAAAGGATTCTCCAATCTGCTTGGAAATGCGCCAAGAAAACGAGGCCCGCTGTGGGGGCAGACAGCAGACAAATGGGGGTAGACACGTGACAAAGCAAGTCGGGGAGATGTAACGTAGAACCCGGGTGGTGCTCGTGTAAAATTCTGTCAACCCTGGGGCCGGCCCCGTGGCTTAGTGGTTAAGTGTGCGCGCTCCGCTGCTGGCGGCCCAGGTTCGGATCCCGGGCGTGCACGGACACACCGCTTCTCTGGCCATGCTGAGGCCGCGTCCCACATACAGCAACTAGAAGGATGTGCAGCTATGACATACAACTATCTACTGGGGCTTTGGGGGAAAAAATAAATAAATAAAATTATTTAAAAAAAAATTCTGTCAACCCTGTTGTGTGCCTGAAACATTTCCTAAAGAAATGCTCAAGAAAACAAGTGTTCCAGGCAGAAGGAACAACACGTGTGAGCCATCTGAGGCATAGGAAGGACACCGTGACATGGCTGTGTGATGACGGCGCAAGTGAGGCAGCAAGCACAGGGGACACGTCAGTAAAGACTGGAAGCTTCCTCCCGCATCATCACCAACTGGGGAGCCGAGGCAGAGGAGCCACGCAGGACAGAGGAGGAGGAGGCGTGGGGACGGGGGCACAGCAGCCCTGAACACGGGTCACAGGACAGAGGAGGAGGCGTGGGCACGGGAGCACAGCAGCTCTAAACATGGGTCACAGGACAGAGGAGGAGGCGTGGGGATGGGCGCACAGCAGCTGTGAACACAGGTCACAGGACACAGGAGGAGGTGTGGGGACGGGGGCACAGCACCTCTAAACATGGGTCACAGGACAGAGGAGGAGGCGTGGGGATGGGCGCACGGCAGCTGTGAACACAGGTCACAGGACACAGGAGGAGGTGTGGGGACGGGAGCACGGCAGCTGTGAACACAGGTCACAGGACACAGGAGGAGGTATGGGGACGGGAACACGGCAGCTGTGAAGACAGGTCACAGGACACAGGAGGAGGTGTGGGGACGGGGGCACAGCACCTCTAAACATGGGTCACAGGACAGAGGAGGAGGCGTGGGGACGGGAACACGGCAGCCATGAACACAGGTCACAGGACAGAGGAAGAGGCGTGGGGACGGGAGCACGGCAGCCCTGAACACAGGTCACAGGACAGAGGAAGAGGCGTGGGGACGGGAGCACGGCAGCCATGAACACGGGTCACAGGACAGAGGAGGAGGCGTGGGGATGGGAACACGGCAGCTATGAACACAGGTCACAGGACACAGGAGGAGGTGTGGGGATGGGGGCACAGCACCTCTAAACATGGGTCACAGGACAGAGGAGGAGGCGTGGGGACGGGAGCACGGCAGCCATGAACACGGTCCACGGGACACAGGAGGAGGCGTGGGGAGCATGGCAGCCATGAACACGGGTCACGGGACACAGGAGGAGGCGTGGGGAGCATGGCAGCCATGAACACGGGTCACGGGACACAGGAGGAGGCGTGGGGAGCACGGCAGCTGTCCACACGGGTCGCAGGGCCTGTCTCTGCGCCTGTGTTTGTCTGAGATAGATTTCCTGCAGGTCCTGAAGGACTCTCCCCCAGGGGCCTCCGGGGAAGGTGTTAGCTGGAGATAGGAGCCTTCACCCTGCGGTGGGTCACTAGTTCTGTGTTAATATTTGTAATCACTGCCCTTCAACTTCTGAATTAGCTCGTCTGTGATTTAGAACAGAACTTTGTGCTAGGAAGTGGTTTACCTGATTTTATTTTCAAACGTCAAACTTTATTTTAAGTTGATTTGTGATTATTCCTGGAATTTAAAAAAATTTTGCATGCATGTCAAGAAATGACTTCGCTTAAAATACTTTTCAGCCAGCTTAAGTTTAAAATTTAATTATCAATAGAAATGTAAACCGCACTGTCTTTTCCTTGTTGACAGGCTTAATGGTACATAATTGTGGTCATCCTGAATGTGCCCACCTCTGGGAGCCGGGCCGGGACTCTGCGCTTCTAGTACGCCCCCAGCTGATGCCAAAGCTGTTGGTTAGTCAGGGGACCACACTCCAGCGAGTGGGGTCACTGCGAGAAGTACACTAAGTTAAGAGACAGGAGTGGCCTCTCAGAACCTCTGGCCGGAGGTTCGCCCTGCAGCAGAGGAGGAACTTCCCACTGTGTGTGGGATGGGGCTCTCCCACCCGCAGGGGCCTGGCCCTCCCTCAGGCCCTCACTAGGTCATGCCCTCTGTGAGCTTCTAGGCCAGACTCACTGTGTCTGGCTTTTATCATGGAAAAGAAAAAATTAATCCAGTTAACATTGGGGCCCACACAATCTAAATCAGTTCTTCAGGGTCCTCAGTTCCCCTTCCGGCCCCTGCACCCCACCCCCAACACCACAGCTCCAACGGTCAGGCCTGCACGCCTCCTCGCCTGCCCGCACACTCTCGGCCTCTGCCTGTCCTCACTCCCAGCCTCCCAGGACCCCCGCCCCCCACCTTCCCAAGGCAACAGGCCCGTTGTGACAGAGTTCTTTAGGGTGTGCTACGAGCCGCGCACTGCGAGATGTGCCCTCGGTGAATCACCCCTTAGGCTTTCACATTCACCACTGAGTCAGGTGATATCGCTGTCCCACTCTTCAGATGGTTCACAGAAATAGTGGGTCTGTTTCCAAATCTCCCATCCCACCCAGGATGCTCCAGCCGTCCCACCCACCAGCACCAGCATGGCCTCGCTGGCCCAGGGAGCCCTGCTGGGGCGGCCCCATGCTCCTCCTACCTGTGGAGATGCAGGACTTGCCGTTGTCACCCAGGATGTACCCCCTGGCACAGGAACACACCACGGAGTTCTGCTCCTCGCGGCAGAACTGGTCACAGTCCCCATTGTCCAGGCTGCAGAGTTTCCGCGTGGCTGTGGGAGAGGCATGCTGGTGCTCAGGACAGGCAAGGGAAACCAAGGCTGCAGCTGGCTAGGAGGAAGGACAGCAGCACCCGGGGCACATCCACCTGCCTGTCAGCCCACAGTGGGCCAGCCGGCTAGAGCAGAGAGCCAGAGCCACGCGGCCGCTGCGCATCAGCCGGTCCCAGTGCAAACAGGACGGCCACCAAGAGCAGGCTGGGGCGAGGGGACCACGCCTCCGTGTGCGCTCTTCTCTCCCCCACCGCCTCCCTAGCCTCATGGGGACACCATGGTGTCTGCGCAGGGGACAGTGAGTGTCTGCGGGCCCTGGGAGCCAGACTTCCAGAAGGCCCTTAAGAAACCTGAGCACACACAGAGAGGCCCTAGAGGCTGGGGTGGGGTGTCTCAAGTTCAGCCCTAAGAAGGGCACATGGGTGCTGACCAGTGTGGGCAGGCTGCCTACAAGAAGGTGGGCTCCAGGATCAGGTGCTCAGGCCCAGCCTGGTGGAGCAGCCACCGGCCTGTTCACGCTGAGGCTAGAGGATTCCCTGTGGAATACGGGCCTGGAGCCTGGGGTTGGCTCCAGTGCGGCCAGAAAGAGGGACAGGCAGTCACGTCCTGGACTCAGGCTGACCCAAGTGCAAGCTGGCCCTTCCTTCGCTGGCTGTGTGATATGGGCAAGTTGTTTACACCCCGTAGGCCTTGGTTTCCTCACTGGTAAAGTGGTGGAGGTCACACCACCTCCCAGGACAACCTCACAAGTCGCGTGACCTTAGCACAGTGCCCCACGTGGAGTCGTGGCTCCCCCGGCCAAGGCCAAGTTTCTGGGACGTCGAGGCTGGGCTGAGCGCATCCTCTGCAGTTCAGCAGCTCCGCCGAAGCCAGAAGCACCCACCTGCTTCCAGGGTACCCTGAACCTCAAACTCCAAACTCACATCAGTGATGCCACCCTGGCAATTTCCTTACATCCCGCCACTTGGGTTTTGACGAAAAAATAATTACAGTCAACATTCATGGGACTTTAGAATACATTCACAATAGCCCCGGGGTCAGCCAAACAGTGTGCAGGACGGGTAGCTCTGGACGGGGGATGGAGTCATGCATAATGATGTTCCCATTGGGGAAAGGTCCAAAGTAACCCAATCTCAGGACACGTTCTAAAGGTTATAAATTTAGTAATTTAAAAGAAATGCAGGGCCGGCACCTCAGGTTAGGTGCCTGAGCTCTGCTGCTGGCGGCCCGGGTTCGGATCCCGGGCGTGCACCGACGCACCGCTTCTCGGGCCATGCTGAGGCCGCGTCCCTCATACAGCAACTAGAAAGATGTGCAACTATGACATACGACTATCTGCTAGGGCTTTGGGGAAAAAAAAGGAGGAGGATTGGCGATGGATGTTAGCTCAGGGCTGGTCTTCCTCACAAAAAAAAAAAAAGAAAAAGAAATGCAAGTTCTTCTCCTTAGGGGAAACTGGTTTAATACTAACATATTGTCATTAAAAATTAATCACCAGGGGGCTGGCCCTGTGGCTTAGCACTTAAGTGTGTGCGCTCCGCTACTGGCGGCCCTGGTTCGGATTCCAGGCGCACACCAAAGCACCGCTTCTCCAGCCATGCTGAGGCCACGTCCCACATACAGCAACTAGAAAGATGTGCAACTATGACATACAACTATCTACTGGGGCTTTGGGGAGAAAAAGGGAAAAAAAAAGGAGGAGGATTGGCAATAGATGTTAGCTCAGGGCTGGTCTTCCTCAGCAAAAAGAGGAAGACTGGCATGGATGTTAGCTCAGGGCTGATCTTCCTCACACACAAAAAAAATTAATCACCATATTAGGAAGACTCTTAGTGACTTTTCCATGTAGAATTAGAAGGGACCTGAGACTGTCTCCTCAGGCGTGTTAGCTCTTTCCCCTTTTCCCACCTTTGACTCTTCAGGTAGCTCTGACCTGAAAGTACGCCAAGAAGAGGAACTCACAAAATTCACAGTTTTTGCCTTCAAATCCTTCCAAGCAGGTACACATGTATTCCCCGAGGCCGTCTTTACACGTGCCCTCATTCAGGCAAGGGCTGTTGTCACACTGGTCGCCATCTACAAAGAAAGGATTTGGAAACCAAAGCTTGCAGGCGATTCCCATCATCATGGAAATGGTTTTTGTGTGTTGATCTTGGCACACGGTTTTCAGATAACTTGACTGAACATGGAATTCTCCCTGTAAACAATTTCTCCTGTCTGGACTTTGTTTTAGCCCCACCTTTTGTGGCTATGTGTACGCCCTTATCTAAATGGATCATTGACGAGTTTTCCAATTTTTGCTGAGATGTTTGACAGTGTCTTTACATCAGAGTGAGGAGCTCTGGGCTGGGGACCACATGGTACCAGCTGGAAGGATGGAAGACAGGAGATTGCCTGACACTCCTTTTTAGGCTGGGCTAATTAACAAGAGGGATGGTAGGGTTCCTCTTTCCAAATGGTCTGGGGCTAAAATGAGAATGCACAGACACGCAGTCCAGCACTGACACGCAGCCTCACATTTCCCAGTGCATCTGGACGATCTAACTTAGAGACAGGTCCGACTGTCATACTGAGAAATTGAATCCTATTACCAGAACGAAAACATGAGTCATGATTGACACAACTGCAGATGCTATAAGCATTAAGTCAAGGTGGTTCCCTTATTACAGGACTCAGTCTTTCAGACTCTATTTTTTGTTTCTACCTAATATACTTGGATTAAAAAAAATATATCATGGAATTTGGTATCTTAAAATGATTTATCTATATTTAAGTAACAAAACTAAAATTAGTATAAAGTTACTATAAAAAACTATTTTATAATAACTTTTATGGAAACACTCAGAGGAGAAAAGTCTTAAATGAGTACGATTTAAACAGGAGCTGAAAAGAAATTCGGGAAGCATTTTCAAAATTCAAATACAATCTCTCTCAACTTAAATATCCTAATGGACCGCTCTCATTTAAGATTAAAACAGAAAACATCTCACCTTTGTATTTATTCCAGAATTCATTCTAAAAGGGAAAAAAGATTTTTAAATACATTAGGGAAAAGACAGACATTTTACACCAATAACCACCACGACCTAGTAACTCAAGCTGATAGGATACTTTTCCCAAACAGAGGTCATTTTCTGGAACAAACTGCTATTTGTTCTATTCAGTCTAAAAGGGAAAGGTTTTCAGATCTTTTGCACCTGTAAAGATGTGGCTTCGATCATCTTAAAGTCACCATCTCTGCTGAATGTTGAAAATTTATTTTCAAGTTAATCACCAAGAAGTGGATTGTACCAAAAATGGTGTGCTCTGTTTGCTACCCCCAAGCCAACTGATGAATGGTTTTTAGTTAAGATACCTGGGTCAAAGATTTGATAAAGGATCAGATGCTTGGAGAATAATCATTATGTTAATTGAAAAAGTGGTAATTGGCAATTAGCTTAAAATAGGGCATCAAGAGCGTATATTACACTAAAAAATGTTCATAGTCTTAAAAAATTTTTTTTGCTGTCTATAGTAGGTTGAATAGTGTGCTCCCCTCCCAAATTGAGGTACAACCTCAGAATGCAACCTCAGACCTTAATGCGGAATAGGGTTTTCACAAATGTAATTAAGGTATGAATTGAGATAAGATCATACTAGATTAGGGTGGACCCTAAATCAATGATGAGAGACAGAAAAGTACACACAGAGCCACACAGAGAGAAGAGGCCATGTGAAGATGGAAGCAGAGATTCAAGCGATGCATCTACAAGCCAAGGTATGCCAAGGATTACTGGCACCACCAGAAGCTAGAAGAGAGGCATGGAGCAGATACTCCTGCAGACCTTCCAGAAGAAACCAACCCTGGTGACACCCTGATTTTGGACTTGTGGTCTCCAGAACTGTGAGAGAATAAATTTCCGTTGTTTTAAGGCACCCAGTTTATTGTACTTTGTTACAGAAGCCTAAGAAACTAATAATACACTGTCTTTTTAAATTTTATTTTAAAAAATTATCACACAGTAAAATTGACTTTTTTAGCGTACAAGTCTATGAAATCCAACACACGTAAACATTTGTATCACCACCCCCACAACCAAGACACAGAACACTTCTATCTCCCCTCAGACTCCCTCACGCTATCCCCCAACCTTGCCAACCCCTGCCAACCCCCACCCCTATTGCCTAGCACCACTAATCTGCTCTCCATCACTTTAGTAAGGATTTCTTGAGAAGATCATATAATTGGAATCATACTTTATAAAACCTAGTGAAACTAGCTTCTTTCATTCAGCATAATGTCTTTGAAATTCATTCAAGTTATTGTGTGTATCAATAGTTTCTCTTTTTTTATTGCTGAGTAGTATTCCATTGTGTGGCTGTACCACAGTTTGTTTATCCGTTCACCCAACGAAGGACATCTGTATTATTTTCAGTTTTTGGCAATTATGAATAGAGTTGCTATAAACATTTACATACAGGTTCTTGTGTGAAAAAATGTTTTCATTTCTCTAGGATAAATACCCAGGAATGGGATTGCTGAGTCATATGGCAACTTTATAAGGAACCGTCAAACTGTTTCAGAGTGGTTATACCATTTTGCTTTCCCACAAGCAGTGTATGAGAGTTCTGGTTGCTCCACATCCTCACCAGCATTTGTTTTTTGTTTTTTTTTTTGCTGAGGAAGGTTGGCCCTGGGCTAACATCCATGCCTATCTTCCTCTACTTTATATGTGGGACGCCTGCCATAGCATGGCTTGATGAGCAGTGCATAGGTGTGTGCCCGGCATCCAAACCTGCGAACCCAGGGCTGCTGAAGTGGAGTGTGCAAACTTAACCAATATGCCACCAGGCCAGCCCCTTTTGGTCAGTATTTTTAATTCTATAGGCATGCAGTGGCATCTCATCGTGGTTTTAATTTGCATTTCTGTAATGGCTATTAATGTTGAATATCTTCTCATGTGCTTATTTGCCATCCATGTATCCTCTTTGGTGAAGCATCTATTCAAATCTTTTGCTCACTATATCTAATTGGGGTGTTTATTTTCTTCTATTGAATTGTGAGAGTTCTTTATATATTCTGAATACAAATCCTTTGTTGGATATGTGATTTGCAAGTATTTTCTTAGTCAATAGCTCGTATTTTCATTCTCTTAACAATGTTTTTCACAGAGCAAAAGTTTTAAATTTTGACTAAGTCCACTTTACCCCTTTTTTTTTATGGATTATACTTTTGGTGTCTAAGAATTTTTGCCTAACTCCATATAATGAAATTTTTCTCCTAAAAATTTTATGTTTTACCTTTAGATCTATGATCTATTTTGAGTTAATTTTTATATAGTTGTGAAGTTGAGGTCAAAGTTGACCTTTTTGCACATAAACATACAATTTTTCCAATACCATTTGTTGAAAAAGATAATTCTTTCTCCATTGAATTGCTTATGCACCTTTGTCAAAAATGAATTGGTCATACTTGTGTGGGTCTCTTTATGAACTTTCTGTTCTGTTCCATTCATCTATGTGTCTACCTCTTTACCAGTACCAAACATTAATACCTCTGTCATTAAGGTAGCTTCACCGTAAGTCTTTAAACCAGGTAGTGTGATTCCTCCACCTTTAACTTCTTTCTCAAAATTGTTTTAGCCATTCTAATTTTTTTGCTTTTCCATATTTCCAATTTTAGAATCAGCTTGTCTCTATCTGATGGAATTTTTATTGGCATTGCTTTAAATCTATCAATCAAATTTGGGGGACTCAATATCTTAATATGTTAAGTCTTTTGATCCATGAACATTGTATGTCTATTTATTTAGGTCTTCTTTAACTTCTTTCATTAGCCTTTTGCAGATTTCAGCACACAGATCCTGTACATGTTTTATTACATTTACATGTAAATATTCACTTTTCTTTGAAGCAATAGTAAGTGGTATTTAAAATATTTTGGGGTCTAACTGTACATTGCTACTACATAGAAATATGATTAATATTTGTGTGCCCATCTTGTATTCTGTGCCTTTGCTAGACTCCCTTATAAGTTTTAGGAGTATTTTTTTTCAAATTCCATGGGATTTTCTATGTAGATAATCATGTCATCTGCAGGTAGGGATAATTTGCTTTCTTTTTCTTGACTCATTATTAGGTTTTCTTTACAGCTAGGACTTCCAGTACAATGTTGCATTGGGAGTACTGAGAATGGACATGCTTGCCTTGTTCCCAGTCTTAGGGGGAAAGCATTCAGTTTTCACCATTAAGTATGATATCAGTCGTGGGTTCCTCTAGATGCTCTACCAGCTTGAAGTTCCCTTTTATTTGTAGTTTGCTGACACATTATCACGAATGGATGCCATACTTTGTGAGATACTTTTTCTGTATCAATTGATATGATTTTGTGGATTTTCTTCTTTAAACTGTTAATATGGTAGATTAAGTTATTAATTTTTAAATATGGAGCCAGGCTTGTGTGCACTAGATAAACCCACTTGGTCACTGTGTATTCTTTTTTTATATATTGCTGTATTCAATTTGCTAATATTTTGTTGAGGCTTTTTATGAGAAGTTAATGAGAAATATTGTTATTTATTTTCTTTCTTCTTTCCTTCCTTGCCCCATCCCTCCCTCTCTCTTTCTTTCTCTTTTAACCATCTTTGTTGGTTTTGGCACCAGAGAGATGCTGGCCTAAAACAAATTGAGAAGTGTTCCCTCTCCTTTTCTAGAAAACAGAATTGATGTTATTTCTTCTTTAAATGTTTGGTAAAATTCACCAGTGAAACCATCTGGACCTGGACATTTCTTCAGAAGATTTTCGACTAAGAAATTGAATTTGCAGATATCTCTTTCAGATTGTGTGTGTTTTGGTAGTTTGTGGTTTTGAGGAATTGGTGTGTTTCATCCAAATTGTCCAAATTTCAGTGTGAAGACTTGTTCATAGTATTCTCTTATTATCCTTTTAACATCTGCATGGTCTATAATGATATCCCTTATTTCATTCCTGATATAGGTAATTTGTGTGTTCTTTTTTCTTTATCCATCTTGCTGAAAGCTTGTCAGTTTTATTGATTTTCTCTATTACTTTTTATGTCTTCAATTTCACTGATTTCTCCTCTTTCAGGTTTATTTTGCTCTTTTTTTTAGTGTCTTAAGGTGAAAGTTTCGATTATGATTTGAGCCCTTCTTCTCTTCCAATAAAAACATTTAATGCTATAAATTTCCCTATAAGCACTACTTCAGCTGCATCCCACAGATTTTATATGTTGTATATTCATTTTTGTTCAGTTGAAAATATTTTCTAACTTCTTTTGAGACTTCCTCTTTGACCCACAGATTATGTAGAAGTGTGTTGTTTAATTTCCACATACTTGGAAATTTTCCTGTTATTGATTTTCGGTTAATTCCATTATGGTCAGACAATATATTTTATATGATTTTAATTTGTTAAGGTGTGTTTTATGACACAGGATATAGTCTATCTTGTGGAATGTTCCATGGGTGCTTGGAAAGAAAATGTATTCTGCTGTTGTTGAGAATTCTATAAACATCAATTAGATTCAGATCAAGTGATGTCTGGAGGATTGGAGGGAAAAAAAATGGTAAACTCACAGCCAGTTCTACGCTATTTCAAATTCTAGTCTTTTTTAATACACTGCCACTTACTTTTCAAGGTCCTCAAATAGCTGCTCCATGCATTCTATCCAGGTTTTGTAGCTACATTCAGTGGGAGAAACAGGGTGAGGTCTGCTTTCTCCATATTACTTGGAACCAGAACGTGCTGACAACCTTTGATCCAGGAATCCTCCTTTGGAACAGCTATTCTAACTTAGAAGATAATCCAGAAAAAATATATGTATGTGTGTTTTCATAAAAGCAATATTAAAAATAACTTACATGGCCAAAACATGAGACGAGTAAATGCATCTATACAATAAGATATAATTTAGCTCTTCAGAATTATAAATATGGTAGCTATATAAAAGTAAGAGAGGACATTTGGGAAATGATGCTGAGGAAAAAAGTAGAACCTGAACTTGGATTGGCATTACTATTACTTTTATTACTATTATTTTTTTAAAAACTACGTATGTGTATGTGAATTAAAGAAACATTTAAAAATGAAAATAGTTCCTGTAATTATGAATAACTTTTTAAAAGAGACAAATTGTTTATTTGGTAACAAGGAGTAAAATGAACTCAATTCTTCTTCTCTCTCTGGTGGCTAAAATGAACAGTGGTACTCAAATGGACAGCAACACACAAGAATGCCCTTGAAGACCACGAACTTTTGCAGAAATGCAAAGATGTCTGAGTCAGATGACTTACAATTATTATTTTCTAGACAGAAGTGCCAACTGTTGTGCTTTCCAATGTATCAGTGGTTGCTACATTCTCCTTATCTTAAGGTATCACTGCAAGAAACAGAAGTACTTCCTTGATGTTACTGAAGTCGGTGAGAAACCTGCTGATGCAGTTGATGCCCACGCCACAGTCGATGCCCAGCCAGGATTCTATGGCGGTATATAAGTTTTCATCTATGAACACGGCCTCATCATCATCAGTGGCTTTGGCCTGTGCTTTAAAAAGCTGCTTGCTGCTGCATGGGACTATTTCACTCAAATAGTTAACATACTACACACTTCCTTCTTCATGACAAATAGCTCAAAGTGTGCAGTGAGACCCAGAGTGGTCATCTGGATGAAGGGCTCATTATCTGTGGGTGACCACAGATGAATGTGGGACTGCTGCAAGTCCCTTTCAGGAACTCGCTGGCAAGCTTATCAAGGAGTCTGGCTGTCCTCTGAAGTGGAGGGCCTTCAACTGCTTTTGCCACAGAGATATTATGTGGAATTTTTTTAGTGTCTTCTGTTCTGAAGAGGTTGGTTTCCGGCAGCCTCACTCCCAGGACTTTCTCAAGCTCTTCTAACATGCTGACTCCAAAGAAGGGGGGAATGAAGTCAATCTCATGGGTCTGGCCTTCAGGGCCTCTGGATGATGGGTGACCTTGCAACTGCCTGTAATACAGTTCGCCATCCCTGGTACAACATCCATGACTTCAAGAGATCATAATAGTGTGCACAGGCCACACAAAACTCACAGGTGGTCAATCAAGTCACATCATCATAACTGGCATCCAATTTCCCACACCTGGTCAATGCCACCAACCGCCAGCATCTGACGGCAGAGTTCTGGAGCAGTTCTCCTACAAAGATTCACGTCCAACTTGTGCTGGGCGACGCTCCCCTTAAGACGGTGTTCATCACCGGGATTTAGAGTCCAGGAACCCCAAGGCACCCAAGAGCTCCGTATCTACGTGAGATCTTAACGCAGATGACAAGCTCCTCCTCACAAAGTCACTGAGGCTCGAGTCCAAGTATCTCCCGTGATACTGTGTCTCTTCTTCCAGGTCAAAGCGAGGATGAGGCGGCACGTGTAATCAGGGGACAGCAGCGTGAGGACGCTGCTCAGCACACCTTCCTGGCTTTTCCAGGGTTCTCCTGAACGCCAATCCCGTGTTCCGGAGGCAGTCTGCCACGGACGTGACTCAGCTATTCTCCTGACTTAAACTTCCTTGACTTGGCCACCACTCGCAACCCACCACCCGTCCCGAAGGGCACGGAACACGAGCTCGCTGCCGCCCTGGAGGAGCCGTCGGCCGGCGGGCTCCCCACGCCCGCAGGAGGCGGACGCTCCCGCAGCGTGGGCGCGGGTCCCCGTCAGCGGGGCGGCGGCCTGGCCGAGACCCCGCCTGGCCTCCTTCTTGGCTACTTTCTTCTCCGCTTTCAGCCTCCTCAGCTCGCTCCGCCGGCGCCAGCTCGCCGCGTCCATTCCCGCCCCGCCCCTTCCTCGCGGCCGTCTTTCCCGGATCCGGACCCCAGGTGCACGAGGCCCGCCGGCGACTTCCGGGGCAGCGTCCGAGGCCCCGCCTCTTCCGGGGCGGGCGCTTTCCACGCGCCGCCGCCGCTGCGCAGGCGCCGTGCTGGGCCTCGCCGCCCGGTGTCCATTGTGCGCCTGCGCGCCGCGCGCTCTGAGGGCAGTGCCCCAGTGCCCGCCGTCGAATATGGCGACGGCCTATGTGCTGTGCGCGGCCCGCCCGGGGAGGCGGAGGCCGGGCGTGGACAGTCTTTTTCGCAAACGTTTCATGTTTCAGAATCTACTGAGCGAGGCCCTCGGAAGTTCCCGGGCCGGCCACTGCCGTCGGCCCTCGCCCGGCCGGTGGGCGCGCGCGGGAAGTGCCCCGGCCGCCCTCCGCGCAGAGCCCACGCCCGGAGGGCCCTGCGTGGCCCGGGTCAGCCTCCCGCCCCCATGGGCCGCCTGCGCGGCCCCGCCCCGGCCCCTACCGTCCTCTCGGCGTCCTCGAAGACCTCCCGGGCTTCCTCGAAGGTGCAGCTCTCCTCCATGCACTCTCTCTCGAGGTTCCCTCTCTTCAGCTCCTCCAGGAACGAGTTGGCCCTGCGGACGCGGGCCAGGAGGCCGTGCGCGCGCTCCCGGCTCAGGAACACTGCAAGACGGGGCGGCTGGGGGGCGCCCGCCTCCCTCCCGAGTCCCCGCGGGGTGCTGCCCAGGACGCCCGTGCCTGGCGGTTTTCGGTGGGGCCGGCCGCACGCACCTTCTCCGGGGGAGTCAGCCTCCCGCCAGCCGCCCCGCGCCCGACCCACGCCCTGTCTTGAACTGGCCCTTCTCAGAGTGCTTCCGGGTCACTGTCGCCTCCCGGCCGCTGCACCCCCCGCCCCGAGCCCCACCCGCCCCTCGAGGTCTCAGCTCTGAGTTAAGTGGGTGGGGAGTCGTGATACTGTTTTGATCATCTACCATTAAAAGTATGGTTTGTATCAAGTCCCAGGAACATACACATAAAGCAAAAGTTTCAAGAAATAGTACTTACTACTGTTTTCTACAAAATAGTACTTATTACAGAATCTGTACTTGATCCTGTTCTATTTCATTTTTTAAAACCCACTAAATTGGTGCCATGACTCACAAAGGAGTCATGAGCTGCCAATTAAAATGTCTTGGATCCAAGATTCTCTGGACCGTCCTTGTGTGTGGACCTACAGCTGCGTCGTGCCCACCTCTTTGCCTGTCCTCTCTCTCACCCATTCCTTTTCCTCTTTGCGTTGTGATACCGGAGGCCCTGGGATTCTTTTCTTGGCCCTCTGTGCTTATTTCTCTACCTTTTTCCACTGAAGAATTTAGAGTATCCCCATAATAAAGACGACTCTCCAAGTTGATATTTCTAGTCCCAACTTTCACCCTGAGCTCTAGGTTTTCGACTCCCTCATGGTGATGGATGTGTCCCCTGATCTCAGAATGCCAAACTCTCATGTCTGAAACTGAAAAACAGGACTGCAGAATCAAACAGTCCTGAATTTCAAATACACCTTGATCACCTACTGCTTAATATTGGCAAGTGGGAATGACAATACCTACTTCTTAGAGTTGTTTTAAACAGTGTATACAACTCCTAGTGTTCAGTTTGGTACACACTAGGTGCTCAATAAAGGTTAGCTTCATTCCTACCTCAAATTACTTTCACTTCCAAATTCTCCATTTCTTTTAGTGACATCGATATTATCCTAACAACACCAGGCTCAAACTTGTTATTTGTGGGCCCTCCCCCATTACTCCAAATATCTGCTCCACTACCAAGCGCTTGCTTTGAAATACAGCCCAGAGGTGGGTTTCTCCCCTCCATCCTTCCCCACGTGGGTCTCTTCTGTTCTATTTTTCTTTCTCTCTTTTTCACTTTTCACTGCTCTCTTGTCTCCCACACACCTGAGTCCCCCTCGTTTGCTCCTTAGTGCTCCCGTCCTTCCACTTGATCCAGGATGCAAACAAGCCTCAGAGTCTCCTCAGCCCCAGAGGTATTGCCACCTCTGCTCTCTCCTCTGGCTTTGCTCTGCTTCTCCCGTCTGGCTTCTTCTCTTTGGACAGGCCCCGGAGTCCTGGAAGGCCCAGGGGCCCCCCTCTGTCCAGCCTCACACTGGGCAGCCCCTTCCCCTGGCCGAGCCAGCCTGAGGGTGGTGGCACCGGCTTCTCTTTCATTCTCTCCCCTGCCATAGAAGCTCCTCTCTGCCTGTGACCCCCTCGCTCCCACCCAGCTCACTTAGAGAGTGGAGGGGGGTATCTCTCTGTCTCTCCTTCCACCTCCCCCTTCTCTCCCTCTTCCTCCATCTCCTTCCCTCTCTGTCTGAGTCTCTCTCTCTCTGTCCTTCTCTATTTCTCTCTCTGTCTGTCTGTCTCTCTCTCTCCCTGTCCATGTTCCTCTCTGTCTTTGTGACCTCTGACCCACCATCTGACTCTCCATCCACAGGGAGGCACAGTGGCCCTAAGCTACCCTTGGCTGAAACTGCCAAGCCCAGCCGTCTAACGCCAGCCTTCCACAGGGGACAGGCACCCACTATCCACATTGTGGAGGTTTGAGGGCATCGCCCTGACCCCCTACCCTCCCTTCTCCTCCCTGGGGGCCACCTCTACAGTCTGCAGGGTGAGGGGCGCTTACCGCTTCCTCCCGGCAGCAAGAGGCCAGCCAGGGAGGCACTGAGCAGGACGAGGCACAGTGGGCCCGCCATGGTGTGGCCGAGGACAGTGTCTCTGTCCCTGGGGCAAGGTTCACTTACCCTGGCTCGTGGCCGGTTGTCCTTCTGCTTATCACAGCCTCCTGATTGGAGCCTGGGCCTGCTGGGGGGGTACAGGGGCAGGTGACCGTGCTGAGGGCATGGTCACTCTGGCCTGTGCAGTCCTGGAGAGGTCCTGGCTGAACCTCATCCTCATTAGTAACTGTGTCCAGTGGGGCCTGCTTTGGACAGAGGAACTTTTTGGTCTAAGAATAACAGTGTCATTTTAGAGTCTTCAGACGTTGGTGTCTAGCTCTCATTTCATCCTTATAACCACGATAAAAGCTGAGAATCATTTCCCCGTATTTTCTCCAGAACAGAAGGCCGAGGTTGAGAGAGAGGTGAAGCATTGCCCAGGCCGTGTGTGGTGCACATGGGGTTTGAACCCGGGACTCACTGCCCCGGGTCCTGCTTCCCCTTGGCCTGGACCAGTCCTGCTCACGGGCCTCTCTGCAGGTGTATCAGGTGGCACCCTGCAAAGGGCCTCTGTCACAGAGTGTCCTGTGCTTCACCTCAGTGTCAGGCTTGTTCCGCCACCCCAAAATTCAGGGGCTCCGGGAGGCAGAGCATGTCTGAGAGCCTCTGTGCCACACGGCTCCTTGCGCGCAGGCTTCTGGGAGGAGCACCCCCTGCCCGGCGCCTGGAGGGAACTGCTCTGCCGGAACCACCATGTGATCTGTCGACAGCAGGGCAACTTGGCCCGAAGTCGAGAGGGGCTGTGCCATGAGGAGCAGCTGGACCTGCCTCTCTCTGCCCCACAACAAAGCCACGGAGATGCCCGTAGGTGTCGGGGCCCAGATTCCCCGACAACGGCTTTGCCCATACCCTACTGGTGGCTGGGTGGGGGCGGGGGAAATGAGCCCTGAAATGCCAGAGGTCTCACGGTGAAGTCCGTTGCTCACTTACATGAGACTTGATACAGGTCAGCAGGGAGAGAAGGTGGAGGGCTGCGCGGTGCCCGGGGGCGGGGGGAAACGGAGGTGGCTTCCTGGGCCAGCCCCACCCTGGGCCTGTCCTCAGCCCCTCCTGGAGGGACAGGAAGGATGGAGGACACCTGCTCAGCACTCACCAGCTCCACAGAATTCGGGAGTCTCCCCTGCCAGGCTCTCATCCAGGAAGATCCCAGAACTAGGGGCTGCATCACCTTGTGACAGACGACAGGCGCCAGGGAAGGCGGGTCACCTCAGGTCTGTGCACCGAAAGCAGCTCGCCCCCTCAGTGGGGCGGCTGGGAGGGAGGGAGGTGTGCACACAGCGGGTGCACACCAGGTACCCGGTCACTCACCCAGCCAGAGCCTCCCCAAGCGTCAGGCGTGGGGACGCGGCCCTGAGCCCTCCGCTGACCGGGGTCTCTGCAGCCGGACTCCAGGCTCTGGAGGAGAAGGCCTGAGAACTGGCTGGCGAGGCTGGGGCTGTGCCGAGAGAGCCAGAGAGAGAGAGGTAGACTGCACTGTATTCCACGGCACCAAGCACCATTCCACGTCATGATGGGTCACCCGACGCCTGTGGTCCTTTGGATACAAGCCTCTTGTGTCTGGCTTGTTTGCTGCTCTGTCTCCAGCACCCAGAAGGGTGTCTGGCACACAGTAGGTGCTCAGTAATCACCAAAGGACTGAACGAATCGGTGATGTCCCGAAATGATCCTGCTCAGGGCGAGAGGCTAGGGCTGGCCTTTCACTGGGTGGTCACAGTGACATGCAGAGCCCGGTCCTTGGGGACGACCCGCAGTCGGTGCCCTGGGCCCATCTCACCTGGTCTCTTTGTGCTGCAATACTGTCTCTAGGCACGGTCGGCATATGGGGGAGACGGGGTTCTGTGTGAGCCCCTCCCTGGCCCAGCGCCTGGAGCCACTCACGGAAAATGGAGATGAGCCCTGATGGGACGTGACTATATCTGCTCATCGAGTGTGTTAGCCTTCAGGGGTCGTCCTGACATCCCCGGCACCCAGCTCACTGCAGCTCTGTGACAGCCGGGGAAACTGAGGCAGAGCCCGTGACCCACCCAGGACCCTGTTACCCCATGTGGGTCTGGGGTCTGGGTCAGCTCCCTCCTCCCCTCTTCTTCTCAGGAAGAGGAGTCCAGCCAGCTTTCATTTTCTGGAAGAAACAAGAGATTTGGTGGGCTCAGGGCCTCCAGAGACCTGGTGCATTTTGGCTGTAGAATTTCCCCTCAGTTCCTGCAGCTTGAGCTGGGGAGCCAGAGGACGTCCAGATGGTTGCCAATCGGCTTCACCGTCTGTGACGATGTGATTGAGTCCTCCCAGGAGCCTCATTTTACGGGCACTGGTTTCATCCTCATGACAAGCACCAAGGCGGGCTCCCTCGGTGCCCATATATGAGGAGACAAGGCACAGAGAAAGAGGGTGAGCGGCTTGGCCAAGAGCAAGAGGCAGGGCCACTCTTGACCCAGGAGGCCTGGCCTAATGTCGGGTCTCCTAAGCGCATGCCCGATGGCGTGGTGACATCCTGACAGACACAGCCTGGCCAGGGAGCAAACCTCGTCTGTAAAGGCCCAGAGTGTGAATACGGTAGGTCTGTGGGTCAGATGGTCTTGTTGGCCAGACAGTCTCTGTCCCAACTACTTAGCACTGCGGTTTTAAGCATGGATGATGTATAAAGGAATGGGAGTGTCCCAATAAAACTTTAATTATAAAAACAGGTGTCTTGGACTCAGCCCCAGCCCCTGGTCTACTCTGAACTAAATTATGGCTGATTGTTCAGCAGAGCGAGTCCTGGCTCCCTAACTTACAGGTGTTACACACCGTTGGTGTTCCAGGCACAGGACAGGCCAGTTGCCATCCCCCGGGTGTGTCCTGGGGGAGAGGGGGGCCTGCTGGGTCTGCTCTATCCACCTTCACCAAGTTCAGGCAGGGCCCACTTTTATGTCTGCTCCCCTCCTCTGATCATTTGCTTCCCCACCTGAGGCCTATCGGGCTCCACAATCGCCTGTGGGACTTGATAAAAAGGTGACTCACTGGGTGTCCTCCCCTGGATCCCGCTGCTCTGGGCAGGACCTGGGAGCCTGAATTTTGTGGAGCACCACTGGTGGTTCTCAGGCCGGTGTTCCCCAGGGCTCTCTTTGAGGACCATCATCAACTAGGGCCTTGCAGGAAAAGAACACCCAATTCTGTAGGGTTTGGGAACTACAGCCTCCAAAATCCTTCAGAGAGGGGCCCACCCAGTGGCATAGTGGTTAAGTTTGCACATTCCACTTTGGTGGCCCGGGGTTCACTGGTTCGGATTCTGGGCGAGGACTTACCCATCACTCATCAAGCCATGCTGAGGCAGCGTCCCATATAGAAGAACTAGGAGGACCTACACCTAGGATATACAACTATGTACTGGGGCTTTGGGGGGAAAAAAGAACAAGAAGAAGACTGGCAACAGATGTTAGCTCAGGGCCAATCTTCCTCAAAAAAAAAAAAAACCCACAAAATCCTTCAGAGAGCTCTCAGTTTCAAAAACCAGGCTCCAGGGGCTGGCCTGGTGGCGCAAGTGGTTAAGTGCTCGCGCTCCGCTGCAGTGGCTTGGGGTTCGCCGGTTTGGATCCCGGGTGCGCACCGATGCACTGCTTGTTAAGCTGTGTTGTGGCAGTGTCCCATGTAAAGTAGAGGAAGATGGGCACGGATGTTAGCCCAGGGCCAATCTTCCTCAGCAAAAAAGAGGAGGATTGGCATTGGATGTTAGCTCAGGGCTGGTCCTCCTCACAAAACAAATAAATAAATAAAAACCAGGCTCCATGTAAGAAGGTTCATGTCAGTGTGTTGGTAATCGTGAAAGAAAAGAACAGCTCGATGATAGACATCAGGGTCTCAATGACATGAATTATAGACAATCTGTGAATGGCGAGCAGCCGGAAAGAATGCTCTGAGGAGAGTCAGCTGTTTGCTGATAGTGGGGAGAAAAGGTGGCAGACGGTACGTAGAGCATGAGCACTTTCCATTTTATGGTAAAAGATCCACATATAAGGGCCGACCTGGTGGCGTAGTGGTTAAGATTGTGCGCTCTGCTTCGGCAGCCTGGGGTTCACAAGTTTAGATCCCTGGCACAGACCTACACACCGCTCATCAAGCCGTGCTGTGGTGGCGTCCCACATACAAAATAGAGGAAGATGGGCACAGACGTTAGCTCATGGCCAATCTTCCTCACACACACACAAAAAGACCCACATATAGAAAGATCTGGAAGGATATCCACCAAAGTGAATGGATGATGCTTCCAATTTATCTGAAAAGATGATGAAATACTTGTATAAGAGAGAAAAAGATGAACGTTGACAGACAGCCCTCAGGCAGTAGCACACATCACTGTGAATACACTTGTGCACACCTCTGTCATGTCGGTGACGAGACGCAGCAGAAACGCGCAGGCGTGCGCAGTCACTTCTCTGTGACCCCCGCACCGTCTCCTGTCTCCCTCGCCCACTCTCCTGTGTCTCTCGTCTCAGTCCGTCTCCTGGAATCTCTGAGTCTCTCTCGCCCCTCAGTTTCTCTCTCTCCTCCGTTCTCTCCCCTCTCCTCTCCCTCTCTCAGTCTCTCCGAATTCCTCATTCTTCTGCTCTCCTTCTCTGGGGGTCTCTCTCCTTGCCTGTCTCTCTCTGTCTCCTTCTTTCTCTCCCTCCCTCTCCCCTCCCCACCCCAAGAACTGTAGAAGAATTTACGGGATCTGACGCCAGGACAACCCCGTGGCAGCAGCTTTATTTCCAGGAGCTGACTGCGAGCCTAGGGGAGTGGGGCCCGGAGGAGGCCTTCAGAGTGCAGCTCTGAGTGCATGAGCCTGTGCAGCCACTCCGTGTACTGGGAGACCCTGGTGTATACCCCAAAGTGGCCTGCGGCTGCACAGCCCTCCCCCCAGCTGACGACACCCGTCAGGTACCGAGTGCCCCGGAACTCGGTGGCATGTGGGCCCCCACTGTCACCCTTGCAGGCGTCCTGTGTGCCATCCAGGTAGCCGGCGCAGAACATGTTCTCCGTCAACGCCGGGGAGCCCGCCGTCCTGCGAGACTGCTCCAGGCAGTCCTGAGTCCTCAGCCTGGGCACGTCAATGGCCATGAGCTCCAGGGCCGTGGCACCCCTTTCGAGGAGCTGGCCCCAGCCACTGACGGAAGAGAAGCGAATGGAGGCCAGCGTCCTCTCGGAGAAGGTCTTCTCGGGCAGACAGAGGGGCACCACGTGGTCGGTGAAGGTCACAGGGCTCTGCAGGCGCAGCAAGGCCAGGTCGTGGTCCGTCTTGCGCGGGATGTACTTGTCGGGGACGATGATCTGAACCACTTGCCGCTCCTGCTCGTCGCCGTCCTCCTTGCTGACGTCGTGCTCACCTGCGGGGAGACCAGCACCGCTCACGGCCCTCGCCCTGCAGCCTCAGGAACCGCCCTTCCCAGAGCCTTCTTTAGGGCAGGAGAGGCCCTGCGTCCAGCCCCAAGGTGGCCTGAGCAGCCTCACAAGTGGCCGCCGTTGGGCTCCGTGCAGAGTGTGAGTCAGTGGTGACTCTGGAACCTGGGGCACTGAAGGCACGTGAGGAGGGGGGGTTGGGCCAGACAGCTGTGGGTGGGTAACGAGGGGGTGCCCGACTCCCCCAGTTCTTCCAGATGGGGCCTGGCCTCCCCCGGGGGTCCTTGTCCCATAAACCCCCCAGGGGGAGGCCAGCCCGCCGTGGCCACGGAGCCCTGTATGGCTGCATCCCCCTTGGGGTGGATGGAGCACCTGGCCTACGCAAGATGGGCAGGTATAGCGTCACCCCCATGTCTTTATTTGGGGTAGGAAAGAGGCTGAGGGACGGGGGCTGTGGTGGGACCCGCAGGCAGTGGAGTCTGCCCAGGCACTGCCCACTTCTCTTTCAGAGAAGCTCATCTGGTCATGGAAGTCGGAAGTCGGTAGTTCGAGGCCCCGAAGCGTAGCCCCGGGTGGTTCTCTTGGAAGGACCTTCCCTCGTCAGAAGGAGGTGAGCGCAGACCTACCCAGCACTGCTGTCAGGTTCTTCCAGCTCCTGATTCTGTCGAAACAGTGGGCTGCGGAGACCACCCAGGTGGTGTCGAGCAGGGTGCCCCCACACAGCAGCAGCCCGTTCAGCTTCAGCAGAGCCTGACAAGGGCACAACAGGTGTTGGAAGGTCACATCATAGTCACCCTTCCTTGGGGACTCACCTTTCCCATGCACCCTTAGGGGAGGCTGCATTGACAGGATCGTTTCTGAAATCCTGGGGGTTCCCCAGAGCCCTTCCTGGGCAAAGCTGCTCCGACTCCTCCCCAGCAGGCCGTCTCCCCACCTCGCTAAGGGAAGGGAAGCTGCGGGCACGGGCTTGACGATGGAAATGTGGGGGCTCGATTCCTCTGTGCATCTCCTAGTACTGTCACCCAAGTGAGACCTAACATGCCTGACTTGCAAAGGTCAGGCCAAGGTCGTGCTCCTCAAGCATGTGAGGGGTGAATGGAGTAACTGATGAAGCACTGAGCCTGTTCTCGGCACCCAGGTGACCCGCAGTAAATGCTTCCTCTTCTCTTCTTCCTAAAAGCAAAGGGGGTGCTGAGCGGGGCCCCGAGTGAATCATGGGTGGTGACGTTTTCCCTGCAGTGATTCTCCCAGGGTGGATGGGAAAGGAGCCCAAGTCTCCATCCAGGCCATCTGCGGACAGCGAGGAATTGCAAGGCCAGAGGGCGGCCTGGCTGAGGGGGAGGCGGACCGGCCAGTAAATGGTCCTGGTCTGGTTGTCGCCAGTCAGCATGTGTCGTGCTGAGGTCGGATCAACCAGGGAGGAGACTGGACGTGGGTCAGCCAAGCTGGGGCCCAATGCCCCGAGTTGTGGACAGCAGGACAAAAGGGGCCAGGGAGGTACCCCTCTCCTCATCCAGACTGGCAACTCTGACCCCTCAGAGAAGAAAGCACAGTAAAACCCCACGACGGGAACAGCCGCCTGCGGATCAGAGCCACAGTCGCTGCCCGGTGCCGGAAAATCTAACCCTGCCTGGCTGACGGTGACTCTGTAGCTGCAGCTTGGAGAGGCGGGCAGTCTGGGGTGGTTGTTACAACCTGGATCTGTGCCTCCCGGGACCAGATCTCAGCTCTGACTGGGCAAGGCACTGAACCTCATGGGGCCTCAGTTTCCTCACCTGAAAAATGGGGCAAGAGTTGCACCCACCTCTCAGGCAGGGTCGTGGGGGTTAAATGATACTGAGAGGTGAGGTCTTGGTGGGCTGGGTCCAGGGAGCACGTGCTGGGAAGCAGTATCTGCTGCAATCACCCCCAGCGAGCCCACCTAAGAACTCCCACCGTAAATGCACAGAAACCCATGTTCGCCAACCTGCCTCTACCTCACAGAGGCCTTGCCGGCCCATTATGGGGACTCTGGTGAACACATCAGCCCCATTTGGATGTGTCTAGCTCAGATTATTCCTCTCAACACCAGCTGGGGTTCTCCCTGGACCATGAAGGCCCCTCTAGGCCCCAGCCGCCTGCCCTGACCACTGTGGGAGGTGGGGTGGGGCAGGGGGAGGCTGGGTGGGTGCAGGACCGCCAGCTCAGCAAGAAATGCAGCTTCTGAGACTGGTCTGGAAGGGGCCAGATGGCCGCCAAACAAGAGACTGGAGCTACCCGGAGCCCAGGGTCAGCCCAGCGTGACTGCTGACTCTCCAGTCTCAAGGTTCTTGTACATTTACTTGTATTTCTAAAAATTCTTAACTGTTTAAGTTGGGGTGTCTCTGAATGAGGAGTTAAAGAAGGGCCACTGAGTCGGGCTCAGACCTGAGTTTGCAGCTTGTATCACATGTGGGCACACACCCCCGGGCTCTCCTGAAATGGCGATTCTGACCCTGTGGGTCTGGGGGCCTGAGAATTGGCATTTCCAATAGGAACCTGGCTCACAGCCGGCATCACAGAGAGACGCCCTGGAGGGGCCATGCCCCCACAGACCTGACCCCGTGAGGGGGACAGCCTCCCCGACCGCAGGAGGATTTTGGCACGGATCAAGAATCTCAGCTCCCAGAGGCAAGTAGTAGATGCAGCTTTGGAGGTGACTGAGCTGGGTTCAAATCCTGCCTCTGCCATTTATTGTGTGTGTGGCCTCAGTTTCCTCATCTGTAAGAGGGGAGTGTGCGTGATGAGGTAGTGAGGGGAGAGGGTGAGCTGGAGCACCAAAATCCCAGCTAAATGCAGATGTGTTGTGGACAAGCAGAAGTGGACTTAGAATCAGGGGGAAATCCACTCCAGCACGGCATGAGCAGGGTGGCTCTGGCCGGGGCGTGTTGTGATTGACCCACCCTTTCCCTTCGAGGGCCCTGAAGCCTTACCTGCCAGGGACACTGCCCTTTGGGGCACACCTTGCCGCCCACAATTCGGCCTTCAGGTTCGCTGTCATTTCTTTTTTCCAGAACAGGTATTTTTCCACATGGATATTCAACTGTATAAAACAACGTCAGCAAGCTGTGGGGAATCACGACGGATGACGGTGCAAGTGAGAAGAGGGCATGAGGCCTGTGGGCAGCTCTGCCTCTGGCCCCAGCCCCAGGCTGTGGGAGCCGCCAGTGGGCAGATGAGCCAGCGGCTGGCTTTTCAGGAGCAGAGGGCCCTACTTCTTGAAACTGCTAGTTTTTCCAGGAAAAAAAGATGTGCTTAGGGGCCGGCCCAGTGGTGTAGCAGTTGAGTTTGTGCGCTCCACTTTGGTGGCCCAGGGTTTGCTGGTTCGGATCCTGAGCGCAGACTTACTCACTGCTCATCAAGCCATGCTGTGGCGGCGTCCCATATAGAAGAGCTAGAAGGATGTACAACTAGGATATACAACTATGTACTGGGGCTTTGGGGAGAAAAAAGAAAAAGAGGAAGATTGGCAACAGATGTTAGCTCAGGGCCAATTTCAAAAAAAAAAAAAAAAAGATGTGCTGCTTGAATTTACTAAAAGGTGAAGGGTGTTCTGTCTAAAGGACAGCCAGCATCTCAGACCGCCATATGCTGCTCCTTTGGCCCCACCCTTGGCTGCTGGTTTGCTCCAGTGAAGTCTCTGGGCCAGAAGGGAAGGCATCCAGTGGAGGCAGCTGAATTTCAGGCTCCTTAGACTGGGCTGGGCACATCTCTTCTGTGTGAAGAGACAGAGGGCTTGGGGTGCCCCAGCCTTTGGAATTGCAGCCCTGTTAGTTTGAGGTTGGTTTGGAGAAATTTTCCATTTTCCTAAAAGTGCTGGCCTCGACAAAAGATTCATAACCCAGTATTGTGCTGCAGTCAGTGCAGACCCTGGTGTGGCAGTGTGGAGTCCCGTCAGAATCTGCGTGCTGGGAGTGGGGCGGGGAAAGCCTCCTTCTGCTCCTCTGGGCCCGCCTAGAATGGGCAGGTGGCCTGAGGCCTGTCCAGGAGCCGCTCCCAGGGCTCTGTCCTGCCCGCTGTTGCCTGGGCCCGCTCTCAGGGGGGCGGCCACCTCCACTCTCAGTCTCCTCCCTGCCTCACTGAGCATGGAGTGGTCCACACCGGGAGATGCTCAGTGAATAGTATGCCCCCATATTCATCTTTTAGCCACTAAGAGAACTTGTGTCGGGCAGGAACTGGGGACTGGTCGTCTAAAAATGAAACAGCACACAGACCCTGGAGCCTGGTCCCTGAGGACCCATTACCTGTGGATGCGCAGGACACTCCGTCGGCCTGGAGCTCGTACCCCTCGTGGCACCAGCAGGAGCGCCTGGCCCCTGCGTGATCGGTGCAGTACTGCTCACAGCCCCCATTGTCGTTCATGCAGATCAGCTGGTCGTTCTTGTCTGAGGACAGAAGGGGACAGCCTGAGAGGGCCTCCACTGGTCAGGGAAAGCCAGCCCTGGTGGCGACCCCTCCCTGGGCCGGAGCAGCGTTCTGCACAAAGACGGCGCTCAGCTGCCTGCTACAGAGACTGAGCCTGGCACCACCTCAGTCTGCAGATTGATCCAGAAGGGAGGACCTGGAGTTAGGGGGGGTCCCAGCCTAGCCAGTGGGCTAGGGCTGGCATGGCTGTGTCACCCCTTCCGGGAGCTGGGGAAAGCAGAAGTCCCCTGGGGACAACTTAATGGGACACTTGCCAGCAAGAGGCCAGAGAGATGAGACTGTTTTACAGCCAGGCCCTGGTGTCCCAGTGAGCTGACCTGGGGCTGACCACTGGCTCGGACAGGCAGAGACAAGGAACGTTTGACTTAACTCTAAAGGAGAGCGCTTTGATGTGGGAAACGGGATTGGTGTCCTGTGTAAGTCCAGGACCCCCATTGGGAAGGCCAATCCTGGGAGTGAATTCACACCAGGGCTTCTGAGCATCAAAGGCCCTGGGAGTGAATTTACACCAGGACTGCTGAGCATCAAAGGCCCTGGGAGTGAATTCACACCAGGACTGCTGAGCATCAAAGGTCCTGGGAGTGAATTCACACCAGGACTGCTGAGTGTCAACGGCCCTGGGAGTGAATTCACACCAGGACTGCTGAGCATCAAAGGTCCTGGGAGTGAATTCACACCAGGACTGCTGAGTGTCAACGGCCCTGGGAGTGAATTCACACCAGGACTGCTGAGCACTGAAGGCCCTGGGAGTGAATTCACAGCGGGACTGCTGAGCACTGAAGGCCAGGCAAAGACATTGAGGCTTTCTAGGCCCAGAACTGTCAGGAAGCCTCTTTCCTTAGTTTTTGCTTCACTCTTCTGGCCTCTGTTCTGCGGAGAGCAGAAGGCAGCTGTGGCCCAGGAAAGCTCGTTCTGTATCACATGTGCACTTGTGTGGTAAAGGGTTAACCTTGCCCAAAGAGAGGCCTGGCCTTTGCCCTCAGGTCCTGGGACGTGAGCTGTACACCCTCTCTGATTAAGTTGGACACTTTTAATTTAATCTGCCTGATAAGAGTGTTGTTTTCCTGGGGCCTTGGGCCACACTGAATGGTCTAACAATGTGACTCATGTGTGTCCTTGGGCCACGGTATCAGCTTGCCCTTGGAGGGGCTGGAGACTGAGGTCAGCCACGTGCATGGTCAGCCATGTCTACCTCTGGACACTGAGGCTCAGGTGTGCTTCCTGGGTTGGTAATACTCTGTTGACATATCTCTGTCACTTGTCGCCTAAGACAGTGGTCTTTCAGAGAATGAAGGACTGTCCCCATGACTCCCCTGGCTGAGGACAACTGGAAGCTCGCATCTGGTGCCTTTGCTGAGTTAGTGTCCTTCCTTCTGCTGTGATCAACTGTAACTGGGGTATATCAGCTTTCAGTGAGTTCTGTGAGCCCTTCCAACAGATTACTGAACCTGAGCGTGGTCTGGGGGACCCCTGACCTTTGCAATACTTTAGTATTTGGAAGGTGAGAAAAATATTGCATACCTTTGTAATAGCAAGTAGGGAAGGTAAAGTCTAGCCAACTGTCTTGGCTGGTGGGATATGAGGCAGCTGGGCAGTGGTGGAGGGCCTCTCACCTGGGCCCTATCCAGGTGCATCAGAATTTCCCAGTGCTGGAAGCCCAAGGGCTTTCTATTTCCCAGAAGGGAACACGGCACAATCGAGTTTGAGAATTAGTACCTTAGAACCCCAGATCCAAGACTCTCAGGTTGGCAAGGGCCTTCAAGGTTACTGAGACCAACTTTCTACTGAGGCCCAGCCCTACGCCCAACCAGGCCATGCCCATCAGCCTCCTGGGGGCCCTGTCTGCAAGCTATGGGAGTCCTCACTTGTCTCACAGTTCCGGCCCTCAAAATCTTCGAGGCAGAAGCAGATATAGGACTGCAGCTGGTCCTCGCAGGAGCCTCCATTCTGGCATGGATTTGAGGAGCATTGGTCCCCATCTGTGGAGGGAGTCAGTGTTAGTAGGCTGAGGAGAAGGGCTGGTGGGTGGGATCAAAATGGACTGTTTACCTACTCACCTTTGTAAGAAATCCAGAACTGCGTCTGAGGGAACAAAGAGGAAGCCATGTGAGGCACATGTTCACCAGAAGCAAATATTTACGGTATCCCCCGAATGAACTGATGACCTGGTGGGTTGCGGTGGGCTGGGCTTCTGACCTGGGCCTTTTGTGATGGGCTCTGGGAACCAGATTTTTCCTCTGGAGATAAGGTGTGTTCGTGTAGGGGGAAGAAGTGTTTTCCTAATCCCCACTTCCCCCACCTCCTCCACCCTGATCACTAAGGCCACCAGAGGTCACAAATTTCCCTCCCCCAAGTCAGAATACTCAAGTTTTAGCCCCAACTCTGCCACCTCCGAGCTGTGAACCCAGACGAGACACATGTGCTCTGAGCCTCCATTCCCTCCTCCAGACACACAGTCGACACGAGGAGAAGGTAGGTGATGCACGCAAAGGCATTCTAGGAACTGCAGGGGGCTCCAGCAATAAAAATGATTCCTGAGGAATCTTTTGCCAACTGACCTAAAGCTCGCAGGGTTGCTGTGACAATAAAAGAAGACGAGAACTGTTGAAGATGCTTTGAAAAACTAAGTGGTACACGGACACAATGGATAACCATCCGCAATGTACCTGGAAAGAGTCACGTTAGCCTCTGTCTCAAGTAGCCCTACTTCCTGTGTGAGGTGTCCTGTGAGTATGTGTCCTGTGAGTGTGAGGTGAGGTGTCCTGTGAGTGTGACATGTGCTCCTGTGAGTGTGAGGCATGTACCCTGTGAGTGTGTCCTGTGAGGGTGAGGTGAGGGGTCCTGTGAATGTGACGTGTGTCCTGTGAGTGAATTGTGCTCCTGTGAGTGTGAGGTGTGTGCCCTGTGAGTGTGTGTCCTGTGAGTGTGAGGTGTGTGCCCTGTGAGTGTGTGTCCTATGAGTGTGAGGTGTGTCCTGTGAGTGTGTGGTGTGGTCTTTTCTCATCATAACCTGACTCACCCTCCTGTCAAAGAGTTCAGAGGGATGTGATACAATTCAAATGTGCGTCTCTTGGAAAGTGAAAACAGAAATGCAGACGCTCTATCCATGTGGCCCAATGCAGGTGGAGGAAGTGATGGTTTCCTGAATGTTTCCTCACAGGAGTTTCCCTGAGGAGGTGCCCACGGGCGGGCGTGGCAGTAAGAGGCTCACCCAGGCCAGATCCTCAGACGTCTGCTCTGTCAGCAGCATGGACAGCTTTAGGAGCCTGGGGGACCTTCTTCGGGAAGGCAAGGGACACATCGAGTGTGATTTTCAAACTATATTTTCTGATGCAACAATTAGGATGCATGGTGTGGCAAAGAGGAGGTGTCCCTGGAAACAGGGGACAGGACGGAGCACTGCAGCTATGACTGAGGCAAGTGAAGTCGTCCTCAGGAGGAAAGAGACCGAGATAGGGAGGGGCTGTGCACGCTGCAGCCCCTGTGTGTTCACCCGTGCGTGGAGCACTCACAACCACAGAAGTGGAGACACGTGGCCCCCAAGACACAGGAGAACCCCGGCTGTCACGGAGCTCCCTTCCGGAAGACTCACCACGCTGGCCCTCACATCCAGCAGCTCGGGGCACCCCCTGGAGGTGAACTCACCGTCCTCTCCATGTTCTTGAAGATCTCCCTGGCCTCCTCAAAGGAGCACTGCTCCTCCTTGCACTCTCTCTCCAGGGAGCCTGGCCTCAGCTCCTCCAGGAACCGGTTAGCACGCCTCTGCCTGTGCAAGACGCTGTGGGCTTCCTCCTGGGTGACGAAGACTGAGAAATGGGAGTCCCATGAAACATTCACAACCTGCCACGCCAAGATGGCGTGGAAACCATCCACGCTGGTCCAGTCCCACTCGGCACCGGGAACCATCCACGCTGGTCCAGTCCCACTCGGCACCGGAAAACATCCACACTGGTCCAGACCCACTCAGCACTGGGAACCATCCACACTGGTCTTGTCCCACTTGGTGCTGGGAACCATCCACACTGGTCCAGTCCCACTCGGTACTGAGAGTCAAAGGTTCCGTCTACAGGCCTGGCTGAATTTGAAATAGGAATGCTTTCTCATGGCTGGCTGGCAACAGGCAACATGGCACACCCTTTACGTGCAAGGATAAGGCAATATGTTCATTAAATTATAACTTAACACATTCGTACCTTCGGACCTGGTCACTTCACTTCTAGGGATTTATCCTAAGGAATCACTCAGAGGCTTGCCCAAAAACTTAGCCATCAGGAGAGCTATTGATAATCTGAAACAACCAAAGGATGCTATCCCATGCTGCCATGACATATAATGCTTAAGACGACGTGACAGTAAGTGAACAAAAAAGGTGATAAAACCATATATTCTGTATAAATCCTTTTTTGTTAATAAAAAGGTATATATGAACATATATGTGTAAATATAATTTATTGAAATAATATACATAAAAAACTGAGGATTGAAAGTCTGTTCTAAAATGTGTACAATCAACATGTATAACTTCTATAATCAAAATGTGCATCTGCTGAGTCCCAGCACCTAAGGTAGTGGAGCGTTCCATCTGGAGTTGTTGAATGAATGTGCTGGAGGGCTCACATGGGGGAGGGGGTTCTACCGGATGTGCATTTGAGGGAGGTCAAGCGAGGTCAGGCAGCAGGGAGAGGCTGGGCTTGGGTAGGGGTGAGGTAGGGAGGGGCTGAGGGGGCAAGGAGGAGAGGGGTGGACATTCCTCTTCTCTATTTAAAATCTAACAGTCCTGCCCGCTGCACTCCGGGCCCATTCTTCCCAGCTCTTCTGGAACTCTGGTTACTTCCCAATGTTGTCAGTTCTCTCCTCCTACCACCTGCCCAAACCCTTGCTTTGCTTTGCCACCAACCTCTGTCTCTCCCTTTAAGACCCCACTCTTGAAGGAACGTTCCTCACCCTCCACCAAGGTTCTCACATCGACTCTTAGACCCATCATAAGCATAAAGCCACCTGTGACTCCCTGCTTTTGAATACTGCAGGCTCCTCGTGGATCTTTCTTGGTGGCAGGACCGCTGACCGCTGACCGCTGTCTGCTTCTCAACACTTCCTCCCCTGGCCGCCAAGGCCCGGGCTCCTCCGGGCCCTCTTCCCACTCTGACCCCCTCCCAGCCTCCTTTGGCGCTGGCTGTGGAGTTTTGGTATCCTTCAGTTTTGGTCTTTCTACTCTAAGAACCACCTCACCCCACTTCCGGCTTCAGCTCTCCCCCCATATACCAGAACCCAAACATCTTATTTTCAGCTGGAACTCTCTGAATCCCAGATCTCTTATCCAGATTCCCTGCAGACTGAGAACCTACACTCACAGCCCTCGCATGTGGGTCTGCCTTCCTCCCCTCCACCTCCGTCTGCTGCTCCTGGCCACGTCCCCGTCCCGGTGAATGACCCACCTGCTCTTGAGCCACGTTTCTCCGAGGCATCTGACCTCTTGCAGCCAGCTCTGCATCTGCAGCCTCCCGCATCTGCCCCTCTTCTCTGCACCCCTGCAATGCTGCCTCCCACATCTGCCCCTCTTCTCTGCACCCCTGTGACGCTGTCTTAACTCGAGAGCTCCTACCTCCTCCGGGCCCCTTCCCAAGTGCTTGCCTGCTGCCAAGAAGAGCAGAGCACCTCTGTGCCTCCTCCTGGCCTCTCACAGTGACCCCGATAGTTACCTGCAGGTAGCTGGTGTCCCCCACTTTGCTTATGAGGAAGGGAGGTGGGTGAGGTGAGAGCTCACCTAAGGCCCCCTGGGGGGCGGGGTAAGGGCACCAGAGACAAAGGGGACCAGTCTGAACACCTTGAAGTGAAGGATTCTTTCGGACACCCAGGCAGACATGGGGACTGCACCCCAAGAGAGGATTTGGCGATGGAGGCGAGGATGTTGAGGTCGGAGACAATTGCGCAGAGCCTGAAGTCAGGGTGGGGACGAGGCCTTGAGCCCCAGCGTGGTCCTGCTGTGTGCGATGTGCTATGGGCATATGCTGTAAGTGCCCCAAGAGGGAAGCAGGGTGCACGCGAGGTGAGAAGATGAAAGTGGGAACAAAGCAGCATCGAGGGGCAGAAGCCAAGTGCAGAAACTGAGTCCCAGAGGAGAGATGAGCACAGACCGAGACCAGAGGACAGTGCCGCATCCTCCATCGGAAGCTGCTGGTATGTGAGCCAGGGGATGCTCCGGACAGGCAGGAAGGTTACGGAGTCAGGACGGGGGCAGGAAGCGGGGAGAGGCAGCTCCCGGGACTCTTGGGCTGAGGGAGGCCACGTCTTTTCTTCTTTAGAACTAGAGAGTTTTGCATGTCTGTATTCCTGAATCAATCTGGTTTGGAAGGAGAGGTTGAGGGAAAATCAAAAAATGGAGGCTCCTGGGAGGGGAGGTGGCCATGGAGCCCACATAGGGGGGACTGGAGACTGGAGACCACGGCCGGGCCAGCCAGAGCGGAACCATCTGCGCTTGGAGGAGAGAACCTTTGCACCAAAAGCTCTCAGGGAACCAGAGGCAACACTGATGATAGAGGAACCCACGATTATTGCAGGGAACTTGGAAAAGACAAGCCAGAACAAAGACGACGATGAAAATCACTCGCAACCTGTCACTCTTTTCCTGCCCTAAAGAGGACAGCGGGCAGCACAGTGGGCAGCACTGACTTCCTCTGGAAAGCCTCTGGGCACTTGCGCTCATCAGGGCAACAACAACACCGTCACCCGCATCCCAGGCTAGTCTCTCAGCGTGGGATTTGAAGGACCACGTGAACGGGATTTTAGAGGACGATGTCCGCACCTTGTTTCCACCACGGCCGCACTGGGTACTGGAAAGTAACGACGAGCACAGCTTATAAAGCACACGTTTCCCCACTCAGCCTCCCAGTCCCTGTGGGGCTCGGGGGTGGCTGTGATCAGGTGGTGGAGCAGCCCAGTGTCCCCACACCATCCCCAGTGCTGGCTGACAGAGAGCCAGGAGAGGAGAGCAAGAGGGAAGCACCCCACCACCCCACACCCTGAGCCCCAGATTCTGTATGTTGGCCCAGCTGCCCAGGGCGGGTCCCCATGGATGGCCGGGGAAATGCCACCAGCTCCCAAAAGTCTTTGAAAAATAATTCTGCCAAAGCCTACGCCGTCAACAGCAGCCTTTCCTCCAAGGCTCAGCAAGGCCTGGCACTGTTTGCTTTTTGGAAGGAAAGCAGATCACATGGGAGCTGCCAGCAAACGCTCCATGAACAGGAACGTCCACACGAAGGAAGGAAGGAAAGGTTTGGGAGGCTTGGCTGCCGGCACCCTGCTGCCCTTCCCATGGGCTGTTAGGGAACCGTCCCCCCGACATACCTGCAGTCAGAGACCCCTGCAGGCTGAGCAGAAAGCAGAGGAGGGCCAGCCCCCGGGGCTGGGACACCATGGTGAGGTCTGTGGTGTCACCCGTCTGTTGACATTCCACGTGGGGGAGGCGGGCAAAGTTCTTGGTCTCGAGGTGCCGGGAGAGGGATGGGGGAGGGGGTGTAGAATCCCTGCCAGGCGCCAGGCTGGAGTGGGGATCAGAGACAGAAGGGCGGGCCTGCACCGGGGCGCCAGGTCCAGGAACCCAGGCACAGAACAGCCACGTGTTTTCCTTCTCTGAAACGCCTGTGTTAGGACGTGCATGTGGCGTGGGCACCAAACGCGGCTGAGAATTCTGAAGCCCTTAGGACTTCAGCTGCAAGCTGGGAACAGAATTAAACTGCAGGTGAGAAGCCACGCCCCACGGTAATAACACTGATGAAAGGAGAGCATATTTTGGGTGTGAATGGAAATATTTTGAAGACAGCCACAGAGGAGACCCACGCAGGCCGCCCTCGCCCGAGAGGCTGGTTACTTAGATGCGCCGGAGAACCCCTCAGAGAGGCACCAGGAAGGGGGCATATACCCCAAGCCGAGCCCCCAACTCTGTTTTGGCTGCAGGTGGCACCCCCATGTCCCTCTATGTCCTCCTGGGCCCAGCCCACAGGCTAGGGCGACCAGCCGTCCTGGGGTGCCGGGTGTGGAAATGTGTCTCAGGATGCTAGACTTCCTGTGCTGAAACCGGGACTGTCTGGGGCCCACTGGGATGGTTACCCCGGCAAAGCTCATGTGGCCATCCAGCCCCCAGTGGGCCTGGGCTCGACTCTCTGGAAATGAATCTCCTTTCCGTGAATGAGTGGAGACTGGGGACACCAGCTCTGCTCATCTCTCTTCTGAGCAGGAGGGACGCAGCCCAGCTGTTTTCAGGAGGCCCAGCCCTACCCCCCAGGTGGAGGAATTAGTCCTTAAGGGGAACGTGTTTTACTGGTCACCTCTGGAATTTCTAATTGTCACTCTCAATACTGCTTACTTGTTTAGGAATTTATTATATAGGCATTCATCACGAAGGAGTGAGGGAGAGGGAGGAGGGACTCTACCACTTGACCGCTCCTCCCAGCCACAGCCCTTCTGGCTGAATCTCTGCCCCCGGCCTTCTGCAGCAGCTCAGGGGTCAGACGGACCTGGAGGGAGGCCTGGATCCGCTTTCTCCCAGCTTGGGAAGAAGTGGTCATTCCTTCGAGCCTCAGTCTCTTAATTGGTGCCAGGAGGCTGACACCCTCCTGGGAGAGTGGTGGTGCTGTCCTGTCCTGTGCACCTCCACAAACGCCACCTGCCGTCACTGCTCTCGCCCGGCGGCCTGCTGTGTGCAGGCTGAGTGCCCGGGCACACTCCCTCGCACCGCAAGAGCCGCCTGTCTCCTCAGCTGCGCTTAGCGTGTTCACTGGGCTCCTCCTGTATTCACCTAGTGGGGCTGCCCTGACAAAGTCTCACACTCTGGGGGGCTTGCAACAGCAGGATTGTGCCCTCTCCCTGTCCTGGAGCCACAAGCCGAGATCAAGGTGTTGTGGGGCCGCGCTCCCTCTGGAGGCCCCAGGGAAGGATCCTTTCTGCCTCCCCAGTCCCTGGGGGCTCTAGTGGTCCCTGGTGTCCTTGCCTCAAAGGGCAGGGACAGCTCTCCAGCCTCCGCCTGGGTCAGCACACAGCCTCCGCGTGTGTGTGTGTGTGTGTGTGTCTGTGTGTGTGTGTGTATGTGTCTGTGTCCAAATCTCTCTCTCCCTACAAGGACACCAGTCATTGGATTTAGGGCCCACCCTACTCCAGTGTGACCTTAACTTAACCAATTACACTTGCAACAACCCTATTTCCAAGCAAGGTCACATTCTGGGGTTCCGGGCAGTCGTGAATCTTGGGGTGCACTGCCTTGCCCCCCTGAATCCGATCTGCCTGTTCCGGAGTGTCGAGTGAACGGCTGGGCTTCCTGCACTCAGCACAATGCTCATGAGATTCATCTACGGTGCTCACGGATCAAACACGATCTTTTAGAAACATGGGTCTGATTATGGAACTCCCCAGTAAGCCCCGCGTGCATCCGTTGTGTGTAGGATGAAGCCAGGCAGCTGATCCTGACCCGCAGGCCCGCGCTCCGGCCTCTTACCACTCACTCCCTGTGGGGCCTAGGCCTGGCCTGCTCAGCAAGAGCCCACAAGCCCATCGCAACCATGCATCCCTCTGGCTCCTTCTAGGAGGACGCCCAGCCGCTGGGATCTGTAACAGTCCAGGGCCTGGCCAGCCCGGATCGTACCTTACTCACTCATAGCACATCGCGTCTTGAAGGGACACAGAGCCCTTCCCTGTGAGCTACTGTTCTGGGAAAGCTGGTCGTACCAGGGACAGCCCCTCCGCCAGCATATGGCCTTGGTGTCCCTTCCTGTATAAGCAGCCCCCTCCCTGCCAGTGGTTGTGGGTGCACACTTCCGTCCAGCTAGCCGCCACTGGACCTCCCTGTAAGTAACTCCCAATAAACCTCTAGGTCTCGTTTGCCGTCTCCGGGTCTTTTCTTCCATCTCTCCACAACGTATCCCACACTGCTCACCCAACTGGGCGTGCGGCCAGACACTCCGCTAACTGGACGCCTTCTCGTCCACAGCGCTGCGATCTCCAGCTCCTCCCACAGCTGGAGGGAGACGACTCCTTCCCATCACCCCAGCGCATCGAGGGCCATCCCTCATGGCAGCCCCCGCCGCTCCACCAGCCTACTACCCCGTTTATTTGCTCCCTGGCACGCATCTCCTCCTGACAGCCTGCTGCTTACGCGCTGACCTGTGTCCACCGAGCAGAGTCCCTGCTGAGCCACAAACAGGAAGTGGTTTTTCCCCAGTCGCTGCTTTCCAAGCCCCCTGAATCCCCTTCTTGGCCCTTGACAATATCTCGGGGAGACCTCTTAACTCTTCTGGTCACCCCGAACTTTGAAATGGCTGCTCCGTCTGGGACCAAGCTCACAGCTCACATCCAACTCGAATCTGAGCCCACCCCGCCGTGCAGTGCTGGCTGAGGAGAGGAGGGGTGGCCTCTCTGCCTGGGTTCCCTTCCTTTTCAGGGCCCTGGGTCAGGGGTCCTCAGCCCTTCCTGGGCGTCGGCACCACCCGGGGATGCCAGGAGCTCTGACAGTCAGATTCTCAGGGCTGGGGGCCACCTGCGCTCAGCTCCCCCTAGCGGCCAGGCAGAAGGGCTCCTGACGCGTCAGCCCTGGGCCACCTGCAGCTGGCCTCCCTGTGGCCGGGGTCCAGCACTGCTCCTCGGGCACACGAGTGTAGGAGTTCCTCCCGGACCTGGAGGGAGGCCTGCACCCCACCCCACTCCCTGAAGTGGGCCCCTGCTTGGTGCCGCTCCACGGCTGTCCCTCGGGCCCGGTCTCAGAGCCAGCCTCCACCAGGACACTCAGGGACAAGCATGAAACTGGCCTGTCCTGGCCACCCCTCTCTTCAGTAAATGGTCATGTAAGAGCTGCCTGGAACCCCATGCACACACCACACACGCACCACACTTCCAGTCCTCCACTCGGGGAACTCGAACCTCAGGGGGCCCCAGGAGCAGTATTTGACCAGCACCTGGGTGACCCTACTGTGCTGTCACATTTGGGGACCCGTGCTGTATACTGCTGGTATTTTTTAGCTTAAGGAACACAGAACTCATCTAAGGATTATAGGTTATGATTTTGAGCATAACTTAACTCTCTTTTCTGGCTCTTTGGCTTGTTTTTTACCTTTATTCATGGGGCTTTGAGAGTACAGAAATTTATCATTTGATATACTCAGATTTATCCATCTTTTTCTTTAAGTGCAGTTTTGTTTTTTTCTTTTGTAAGAAATCAATTCTTGCCCTAAGGTAATAAGGATATGCTATGTTTTCTTCTAATAATTTTGAATTTTTTTTTTTTTTTTGTGAGGAAGATCAGCCCTGAGCTAACATCCATGCTAATCCTCCTCTTTTTGCTGAGGAAGACCGGCTCTGAGCTAACATCTATTGCCAATCTTCCTCCTTTTTTTTTTTTTTCCTCCCCAAAGCCCCAGTAGATAGCTGCATGCCATAGTTGCACATCCTTCCAGTTGCTGTATGTGGGACACGGCCCCAGCATGGCCGGAGGAGCAGTGCGTCGGTGTGCGCCCGGAATCCGAACCTGGGCCACCAGCAGCGGAGCGCGTGCACTCAACTGCCAAGCCACGGGGCTGGCCCTTGAATTTGTTTTTAAAATTTTGGTTAGAGACCTAATTTGGTTTCTTTTCCACATGGAGAGCCAGCTGTCCCAAAAATGTGAATATTTCTGATGAGGCCACTCTTATCCACCAGCTGGTCTCACCACCTCTGTACCAGCCGAGTCATCGTGTGCACACACCTGTTCGGGAATCTTGATTCTGATCAGCTCTTTGGCTCGCACCCCTGCCCCGACAGGACACCTGAAGCTTAATGATCAGTCCAGCTCCCCGCACCGCGAGTTGTCTTCATCCTCCCACTCCCCACCCGTCACAGCTACACCTAGACCTTTCTTCTTCCATACATTTTGCCATCAATTCCCTAATTCCACAAAGAACTCTGCTGGGGTTTTGATAGAAGTACATTAAATGGACTGATTAATTTGGGGAGGAATTGACATTTTGTGGACATGGAATGGTCTCATCCATAAAAATCTCTCCATTTATTCAGGCCTTCTTGTATGACCTTCTATAATGTTTCATAATTTTGTCTACATACTTTGTTACATTTATTGGTAGTATATTATCATTTGATTGCTATTAAAATAGCATCTTCCAGGTTGTTATTGCTAGGATGTTAATTGACTTTTTGTGGTTGATCTTGGGGACTCTTATTAGTTCCAATAACTTGTGAATTCTCTGGATTTTCTAGATATGAAAATTTATTTTCCAATCCATAGGCCTCATTTCCTTTTCCTTTGATGCTGTAATCACAATTACTTCTAGTAAGTACTTGTGAATAGCAGAGGGCATCCTTGTTTTTGTTTTGCCTTCAATGGGGAGAGTTCTAAAGTATTTACATTCCTAAGCTTTTTGCTCTGAGGATTGTTAGACACATTTTATTAGGTTAAAGAAACTTTCTTCTACTCCTAGTTGGCTAAATATTATAAGTGAATGTTGAATAAAAATTGAATTTTTTTTTTGCATCTGTTGAGCAGGTCATTTTCCTTTCTTTATTTATGGCAAATTATAGCAATACTTTTCTGATATTGAACTATCTTTGAATTCCTGGGACAAACTTAACTTGGTTAGAACCCATTACCTTTGCTTACAACATACAGCTGGATTTGATTTGATTATACCTCATTTGGAATTTTTGCATTTATGTTCATAACTTTATTTCTTCTTATATCATGTATGTCAGGTTTGGGTACCAAGGTTAAACTTGCATCATAAAATTTGTTGAGTTGCTTTCCCTCTTTTTATATTCCTTGAAATAGTTTGTATAAATATTTTTGTATAAGATACTTACCTTAAAGGTATGCTAAACCTATAAATCCATCTGAGTCTGCTATCTTTTTGGGGGTGATTTTTTTTTATTGTTTTAACTGCAGTTCAATTTAATTGTTATTCATCAACCCAAGTATTTTTTCTTCTTGATCAATTTTAACAATGTTTTTTTAAAAGAAAATTCCTATTTTATCTATTTTCAAATGTATTGGTAAAAGTCGTTCACAATGGTTCTCTCATTTTAAAAACTGTTGTGAAGTTCTCAGTTTTTCTATAAATTGCTGTATGTTATTAGATTTTTCAAGGAACAAGGTGTTGATTTTGTTGATTTGCTTTGATTTGATGTCCTTCTCTCTACTGTACTAATTCCTTCCTTATACTTTCTTTGGGTTATATTGGCCTTATTTTTTAGCTTCTTTAAATGGTTCACTCATGTATGTTGTCAGGTAAGAACTGAACGCAGCTGGGCTGTAAAGACGGCTCTAAGCTCGGCTTTAGCTGCACCACCAGCTCTGCCGTGCACGCGCCTGTCCATTCCCAAATCCATCAGAATTCCCAACAACATTTCCTGTCTAAGCTGTGGGTTAGAAACATTACATTTTCAACCTTTTTAACTGTCTTTTTCATTGTTCTGTAAACATTTTGTATGTTGGAAAACAATGCACATTTTTCTGTTTTTAGGGAAAACAGGTACCAATTCCTGTGAGAGATAATTAAAATCTCACCCACGAATGCTGATTTCTGCTCTCTATATTTTGACCGTAATTGTTTGATGCTTACACACTGGTGACTGAGTGTCCTAAATTCCACTTCGGGAGTTATCAGTACTGCTGTCCCGGCTTCCTTTTGGTCAATGTTTACCTGTTACATCCTTTTTCTCTCTTTTGTTTTCAACCTTTGTATAATTTTGTTCTATGGTCTCTTTTAGCAGTTATTTGTTACGTCCAATTTGATACTCTCACAACAGGTCAGTTTAACACCTTACATTTGCTGTGACTGAGAAATACGTGGACTAATTCTGCCACCACATTTTGTTTTCTGTCCCTCATGCGTCCCCTCCACACCCTGCCTTTCTATCAGATCGACAACCTTTCTCTCTTCCCCACCTTGCAGGTTTAGAAGTCGTCAATTCTATTCTTATTCCGACGTGGACACTTTACGTTTCTTTTTTTTTTTTTTTTTTTAAAGATTTTATTTATTCATTTTTTTCCCCCCAAAGCCCCAGTAGACAGTTGTATGTCATAGGTTCACATCCTTCTAGTTGCTGTACGTGGGACTCGGCCTCGCGTTGGACGGAGAAGTGGTGCCTTGGGGCGCGCCCGGGATCCGAACCCGGGCCGCCAGCATCAGAGCGCGCGCACTTAACCGCTAAGCCACGGAGCCGGCCCCACTTTACGTTTCTTTTGTCACCTTTAGATTGTGACACACACAGACTTGTTATTTTGTCTTCACCATTTTCTGATAAAATAAAGTGTATGGAACATAGTCTGGGCCGTGCTCACCGCCTGCCTCATTTCTGTCTTAACGTGCTGGCCGTACCATGTGTGCGCGAGCAAAAGGAAGCACCGCGGTGCTGGGGAACGAGGACAAAGGGACTCCGTGCCACTGCGGACGAGGGCAGACAGCAAGTGTTGCTCATGTTTATTCAAACTCCATCCGTACAATAAAGAACTCTGGTTTTTAAATTTACATCAGCAGTAAAAAAAAAAAAAAGGAACAGTGACTGAAACATGAGGTTTAAAGTGCCTTTATGAGGAAAAGATGACGAAAGATGGTGGGTAATCCCAGGCTGAGATGGCAGGGTGGGGTCTGGACCATCAATATCAATATACTAGGTAAACTACGTGACACATCCACTTGCAAACAACTGATACACCAGAGGAAAAGCTGCCGAGTCTCGCACATTTTCTGTTTTATTACCAGCTCCAGAGAGGTCTGGCTGGCGGTGGCCCTGCACACGGCGGGGAGGAAGTCTGTGGGCCTCGGGGAGGGCTGTAAAGTGACACACTTCCAGCAGCACGGAGCCTATAAATACACCCCTCACACTGACACATATGTACATGTGTCAACATATACACACACATAAAGAATATCCGCCTCAACCAGATACAGAAAGAAGTTCCACAGAACAGAATCCGTTTCTGAAACACAAAAACAGGTAAAACAAGAGTTTTCTTTCCAGTTCTGCCTTGACTTGAGTAAAATAAACTCTGCACCTTTAATGTCTGTTCTCAGGGTGATCACACAGACACGCAGGTGACCTGACGCAGTCTCGGGCAGCGGCTGGAGCGCGGATGGCAGCGGTGGTTCCGATGACACCCTGTAGACGCTGCGGCTTTACATACTCGTTAAAAACAATAAAAATCGCCTAATTCAGTGAAGCTAGTTAAAAAAGTCAAGAGTTCCCCATTTCTTTTTGTAGAAAAGAAGGTTAATATTTTAAATGATAGTTTAAATTTTCTTTTCAAAATTAACCTATACCTACAGGTAAAGGAATCTCCTTGGTTTCTAACCGCCTGTTTGCAGAAACGCTGCCTGATTCTATTAGGGACGTGTTTTCATTTACTGTGACCAGGAGGCTGTGGATAGTGCCATCGTTTCCACAAGAGGGTCCCCAAACCATCCGCAGTATAAACAGTGTGCTGCAGTGTAAACCCCAGTAACAAAAAAATAGTTTCATATCAAATACAGTATCAAATTGTCATTTCATGTAAACACAGTGATTCTTGGTAAAGATCAGAGACCAACGTACCACAAAAAATGGCCGTGGGATTAATCCTTGCTTTAAAAAGAAACTGGTAAAAGACAAAATCGTCCGTCCGTCCGTCCCGCCCCCTGTCCTCGAGCTGTTGGGTCAGTGAATCGGTCATTTCTTTTGGAAGCAGTCCCAAAGTACGCGTGTTCCTGCAGAAAGCACCAGACCAGAAGTGTCAGAAACCAAAGCAGCGAGGCTGGGACCGGCCCCCTACCCCTCGCCGCCCGGCAGAGGCTGGAAGGGACACCCCCGCCTCGGTGCCCTTCTGCACAGGTGGTCTGCTGGCCTGCAGCTCCTCTTTCACTCCGGGTTTTCCCAGGAAGCTCGGTCTTCCCCTGGAAACCGGCTTCTGCACCCTGGGTGGGGTCCTGGCATGGAGGCTGGAGGCTGGAATCTTCCCGAACCTTCCCTCTGAAGAGCCCTGTCCTGCACCCCGAGGTTCCGTGGGTGGTGGGTGCCGCCTCGTCGGGTCTTGTCAGGTCCTCCTTTTCCAGGGCGTCTTAGGGCACCGTCCCCTCACCAAACTAAGCAAGCCCAAGCAAAGGAACACTTAGAGGTTTGCAGGCGGCCTCTTGCGCCGGGGCCGGGGGGCTACCCCTGCAGGTCTGAGAGGGGGAGGCCGCAGCTCTCGCTGCAGCTGGAGGAGTTGCTCAGCAGGGTGGACCCCGCGCTGGACTCTGCGGGAAAACCAGGCGAGAACAGCTTTGGCTTCGAGCCTGCACGCTCAGCCCCTCTGCTTCAACAGCCCGAGGCTCAGGGCGGCGCCAGCGAGGGAGGAGCGGGGTCTCACCTGAGCTGCTCAAGCACTGGGCAGAGCCGGACTTGCCGAGGAGCGCGGACAGGCTGCCGGCCGGCACCCAGCCCTCCTTGCTGGAGGTCAGGTTCCTGACAAACCTGCAAGGGGGTGGGCGGTCAGGGGCTCCAGCCCAGGGCCCAGCGTGGCTGGGATGTGAGCACATTGCGGGCGTCTTACCAAAGGCCGTCGTCGCCCTCCTGGACCACCTCCACCACGTCCCCGCTCCGCACGGCCAGCGCGTCAGGGCTGCCCTTCTCGTCGTCCGCCATGACCGTGAACCTCCCCGGAACCTGGCGGGGGGCAGCGTGTCAGGCACACAGACCCCCTGCTCCCCCTGCATGGAGCGCCACCGCAGCGCTGTCCACCAGGGCAAGGTCCCATGAGAGTGGGCGTCCAGTGTTCAGTGGCGGGAGGACGAGGGCGCTTGGTCAGCGCCCCGCCCTCCTGGAGCTTCTGATGCAACTGTCGCCTTAAACAACAGGGAAGGTCTCTGGTCGTCAGGTCTCACTCAACCTAACCAACCTACAGAAGGCCCCTAGCCCGTCCCTGCGGTCTGGCCTCGCCCCCACCCCCAGCTCCTGCTGGTCTCCCACACTCCAAACACAGCCCTCGGCCCCTGCCCTCTGCACCTGTTGCCCCCTCTTCCTGGAACCTTCCTGCCCTCCTTGGCCTCCCGCCTGAAACGCAGTCATCCTCACCTAATGTGTTAGGTATTTGACCACTTTTTGGTTTTTTCTCCCCGTGAGAGTGGGGATTCCTGCCCGTTTTGTCCCTGCTTGGCCTTCAGTGCCACACACACAGCAGGTGCTCTGCTCAGATCTGCGGCCCAGTGCGAACCCCAGGAGAAGAGGCTGTTGTGACGGAGCGTGCAGGGACTCAGGGTCACCTGGCGGTAAGACGCCACAGGACTGAACTGTGGGTGGGGCTGTGGGGCTGCAGGGTTTGGAAGCCTGCAGAGCGAGGCTGAGAGTCCTTCACCCTCATCTCGGGTCATCTCAGGATGACCCTGCACCAGCCCCTGATGGGGCCTGAGCAGCCAAAGCCATGTCCTCCAGCTACCCTGAGACCAGAAGCCTCCCAGCAGGGCCTGCCCACTCGCCCAGAGCCCGCCTCCTGCCCTGCTCTCCCTGCCCACCAGCCCATGTCCCCTGCTGGGTCTCCCAATGCCCCAGGCTCCCCCTGACCCTCCATGCCCCACGCCGGCTCTCCTCACCCTCAGGCCTCCTAGGGAAAGGCCGCCCTGACCTCGCTGAGACTCCTGCTCTGTTCTCATCCATTTATCTGCGTCTGCTCCTCCAGACTCTGGGATGTTTGCTGGCTGCGATAACCCTGGTGTTAGAACCAGGACGGCACCAAGAGGGCAGTGAAGGTATGTTGGTATAAGCCCCACTCTGATGACCTAATATGTAAATAGCTTCTCCTTGCTGCTCGTGTTAAAACAGGACCTTGTTTAGAATGCAAATCCATACTTCAGACAGAGCAGTTCTCTTAAACAGAGATCGAGGTGTGTGCACAGCTTTACGGAAGCTCTTAAGAACGTTCTACTTATCTGAAAGCAAGTCAGGGGTGTGCACATCCCCTGCAGGAGAGCCCCCATCTGTGTGGTGATTAATGGTGGAGAACTAGCAGAGAGGTGGGCAGGCCAGAGCCTCAGGGTCCCCCGGCACCTGACAACCCTTCCCAGTGGCCATGGGGCCGTGGCAGCATCGCCGCGGAGCTTCTGGAGCTCTCCCTCCCCAGGCAGCAGCGTGCCGGCTGACTGCCCAGTGGGAGCCAAGGTTACCAGCTTCCTGGGGCCCACTCCGCCTTCCTCCTCTGCGTCTGAGGAATTAATCGCCTCCTCGGCACTTGACCAGCCGTCGTTGTCCTCAGGGGCCTCCGAGGGGTGAGATGTTTTGCTCCAACCTGAGAGAGGAACAGACTCCAGTGAGGACCGCCCTCGATGACGAGCCTGTCCCAGGGTGGTCTACAGAAGTCCCCAAGACCTCTGCACTGTGCCACCTTCAATGAGCTTGCCCCCTCCCCAGGAGCTTGAGGACTTTGCAGGACACGCCACAGACTTCTGAAATGCCTGTGCAAACAGTCGAGGGAGACGGGGCCCAGAACACCTGCTTCCACAGCCAGGTGAAGCCGGGGGAGAAAGATGAACCCCCAGCCCCTCCCCAGATGGCTTATCCAGCAGGCTCTGCTGCTTCCCAGAGGAGGGGGAGCACTCCCCCAAAGCCCCCTGCCTGCCAGTCCCGGGGAGCACGGAGACCCTGAGAGACAGATAGCCAGAGACACCACCACCTTCTGTGTGGAGCAAACGCGTCGAAGGGAAGGCGTTTTCAATTAATGCACGTCACACTCGACACCCATCAGACCAGGCCAGGAAAGAGCTCCTCACACAAATGACAGAGGTCTGCTCAGAGCGCCCTGCGCAGGCACCCTCCTAGCTCCTGCTGTGGGGTGCGGGCGCTGGGATTCTCACGGGACAGGCGAGCAGACGGCACACCGTCTAATCAGGCTCATCATGCGTCTGAGCTTCCGCGGCCTCGGGGCACAGCTGGGATTCCAGCCCAGGCCGCCGGGCTCCAGAGGCAGCCTGCGTGAGCTCGGACCACCTCCGCCGGGCCAGCAAATAAGGGGAGGAAAGCTTTCTGCTGGTCTTATAAAATGCATATGTATTCCTCCATCTACTGCCAGGCACCCCAAAGAGCAGCAACTTATCTCCCATCTTGGGGGAGAATGCAAGTAAGCTATGGGGAGATGGGAGATGATGAGCTCCTCATTCTGATAAATACGATAAATGCCAATAATAAAGCAACGGGCTGAAGGCGCCTCCCTTGGTGTCGGATCAGAGCTACCACACGTGCCATATGGATTTCAACAAGCACCAGGATGGGAAACAAGCAGACTGCTCAGGGGGTGTGGGCCTGGGCAATCAGCTGTTGGTCACATGGCGTGTGGCTGGAAGCTCGCTTTCTCCTGAGAAGACAGAGTGCTGGGTGTGAAGAACCATGGCCAGACAGTGCAAGATGCATGCCCCCCATTATGAAGTCAGGGCTGCAGGGAGGCAAGCTACCTAACAAGCCAGGTCCCAAGGCCGGTCGTTTTTCAGGTTGGCAAAGAACAGCTTGTGTTGAAGAGGCAAGGGGAAGCCATCTTTGTCTTCCTAGAAAGGGAGCTGGGCCCAGAGCTCCCCACCAGCCATCAGGGCCATGAGCCCCGGGAAGGAAGCACGTCTGCACGTGTCCTCAGGGCCACAAAGACTGGCCTCCCGTGAACCCCTTGGAGCCCCCACTCCATATGAGGCTGGCCCAGCGGCTGGGAAAGCCTCTGCACTTTGCCTTCCTGGGGCTGGGCTGCTGGTGCAGGGAGTAGGGCCCTGCTCAGCGCCCTGCCAGGCTTGCGTCTGTGCAGGAACTGGGGACTGAATTTCCAGTTTCAAACCACCCAACCTCACCTTCTCCAGGCCTGTCTAGAGTTGTCACATGCACAGCGTGGGAAACTAAGACGGAGCACTGGGCAGGGGACGCTGGGGGTCCTGGTGCCAGGTGGCCTGGCTGCAAACATCTTCCCCCCCGCCTGCCCACCACCCACAGATACGGGGCTTCTGGAAAAACAGAAGCAGAAGTCTATCTGAGGACAGTGAGGACAGAAAGACGGAGACTGTCCTATGGGCAGAGGAGGCAGTGCTCCCTGGCCAACGGACCTGTGTGAACCTCGGCTCCAGAGAGCAGTGGGCTGTCTGCGCTGTGGAGACTCGGGCAGCCCCCCCCCGGCGCCTCCAGAGAAAAGGTTTTCTAGACGCAGAGCAGTGTCTAGGCCTGGGGCTGCTCACGGCTCTGCCCGGAGCCTCCGGGTGACCCCTTGTTAACAGGCTCGAGTAGCATTCCTGCATTAAACCGTTAAACGGTGTGACAAGGGGTATGTGGGAAAACATCGAGAGCCGGCTGTGCCCGAGGCACCACGTACGGAACAAGAAAGTGCTTGGCAGCTCACAACACACACGGAACAGCATCGCTCTCCACCCATGTGGGAGGTTGGGGATTTCGCAGGAGGACATTAGGCCAAGGTGACCGTGAATATGGTCACCTGTTTCCTGTAAAATAGTCCTTGATGTTGATATTGAGTAAAACAACCAGTTGCTGAAGCTTTTCAGGAAGCAAGCATTTAACCATTTGCAGGGGCGCCAGCCAGGAAGACCTGCAGCTCATCGTCACCTGCTGTAGACTAAAATGACCAATGAGGAGGAGGAGGAAGGAGGAGAAGGACGAGGAGGAGGAGGCAATGGAGTAGGAAGTGGAGGAGGAGGATGAAGAGGATGGGGGAAGAGGAGGAGGAGGAGGAGGATGAGGGGGAGGAGACAGTGGAGGAGGAGGATGAAGAGGAGGATGAGGAAGAGGAGGAGGAAGAGGAGGAGGATGAAGAGGAGAAGGAGGATGAGGAGAAGGAGGAAGAGGAGGAGGAGCAGGCGGTGGAGAAGGAGGATGAAGAGGATGGGGAAGAGGAGGAGGAGGAGGGAAGAGGAAGAGAGGGAGGAGGAGGAGGAAGAGAGGAGGAGGAGGAGGCGGTGGAGGAGGAGGATGAAGAGGGCGGGGAAGAGGAGGAGGAGGGGGAGGAGGAGGAGAGTGAGGAGGAGGAGGGGAGGAGGGAGGAGCAGGCGGTGGAGGAGAAGGATGAAGAGGACGGGGAAGAGGAGGAGGGGAGGGGAGGAGGAGGGGAGGAGGAGGAGGGGAGGAGGAGGAGGAGGAGGGAGGAGGAGGAGGGGAGGAGGAGAGAGAGGAGGAGGAGGAGGGGAGGAGGAGGAGGAAGAGGAGGGGATGAAGAGGAGAAGGAGGATGAGGAGAAGGAGGAAGAGGAGGAAGAGCAGGCGGTGGAGGAGGAGGATGAAGAGGGCAGAGGGAAGAGGAGGGGGAAGAGGGGGGGAGGAGGAGGAGGAGGAGGGGAGGAGGAGGAAGAGGGGGAGGAGGAGGAGGGGAGGGAGGAGGAGGAGGAGGAGGAGGAGGGGAGGAGGAGGAGGGGAGGAGGAGGAGGAGGGGAGGGAGGAAGAGGGGGAGGAGGAGGGGGAGGAGGAGGAGGAAGAGGAGGGGATGAAGAGGAGAAGGAGGATGAGGAGAAGGAGGAAGAGGAGGAGGAGCAGGCGGTGGAGGAGGAGGATGAAGAGGACGGGAGAAGAGGGGGGAGGAGGAGGGGAGGGGGAGGGGGAGGAGGAGGAGGTGGGGGAGGAGGAGGAGGAGGAAGAGGGGAGGAGCAGGCGGTGGAGGAGGAGGATGAAGAGGAGGAGGAAGAGGAGGAGGAGGGGTGGAGGAGGAGGAGGAGGAGGAAGAGGGGGAGGAGCAGGAGGAGGTGGCGGTGGAGGAGGAAGATGAAGAGGAGGTGGGGGGAGGAGGAGGAGGAGGAGGAAGAGGGGGAGGAGCAGGTGGTGGAGGAGGAGGATGAAGAGGACGGGGAAGAGGAGGAGGAGGAGGAGCGGGAGGGGGAGGAGGGGGAGGGGGGGAGGAGGAGGAGGAGGAGGAGGAGGAGCAGGCTGGCAGCAGAGCCCCAGGCTCAGCCCTCAGGGCTTTAACGCACATCTCCCGCGACCCTGCAAGGTTGCCTCACCTTTGTTTTACAGACAAGGAGATGAGCTTGCACAGGTGACACAATTTGGCCAGAAGGTGGAGGAGCAGCACTGGAGCTGCAGCGGGCAGGGCTCAAGCCCACACTCACAAGACCCCACGCCTGCCTCCTACCCAGGGCACACCTCAGGCATCTCTGGGTTGTAAGGAGGAAACGTGTAAAGGACAAAAGCGCCCCTCCTGTGAGGCAGTCAGTGGGAGATGACCCTTCTCCCGAGCACCAGAGGGGGCACCGCCCACGAGAGGGCTGTGGGCGAGGGTCACAAGCCGTGGCCTCTGAGCCGTCACACCGGGGAAAGCAAGAGTGTTGTCTGAGGCCAGAGTGGGCCGCGGGGGACCTCTGGGTGGTGCCTGGGCGGGGCGGGGTATGAGGCCGCAGGTTCAGCTACACCCCGTGGGAATCTTCACAATTTTTTGGAAAACTCAGGAAGGCTCACAAAGTGAGATCCTCTCTGTGAACTCGAGACCCTCAACCTGAGCAGAGGCGTCTTTGGGCTTCCTCGGGGAAGGGGGGCTTTATCCTCGGAATGTGAGGGGCAAGACAGGAGAAGGCCCGACTTCTGATATGAAGCCTGACCCCGCCTGTCTGTAGGACTGGTCGACTCCCCGTGAAATCAGGTCAGATGGGATCCTGCAGCTGCCACGTTCCGCGTGTTCACCGAGAAGTGTCGGGATAAACCAGTGAAGTGGGCAGGGGCCGGTGCTGCAGGGGCCCAGGGACAGGGTGTCCTGCAGTCTACACAGCTCCGGGTAATAAAGCCCAACCCAACCCCAATGCCGGCTAGGGGTGGGCAGCCTCTAACCAGTGGCCAGCGGGCAGTTCTGTAGGTTCTGGGCAGACCTGGCGTGAGGAGGTGACTGAGAAGCATGCCATCCTCACAGTGTGTGTCACCACAGCATCACGCTTTTGAACGAAACAACGAATTGCTCTGGCCAGTAGAGACCTATTTCCTGTGCATCTTAGATGACGGGTCATGGCAGGACAGACGGGTCCTAACTGATGGGTACATGGATGCCAGGCTACGTGCAGAAGGCTGGGCCACTCTACCTCGTAAACCAAAAGGCGTCGGATCGCTCTTTACTTCATGTCGCTTAGCTTTTTTGTCAGGACTGGTGGGAGATGCTGCAGGAGGGGGAAGAGGCACAAATAGAACAGGAGAGAGAGAGTGAGGAGTTGCACACAGAGCGCCGGGCAGCCGCGAGGAACACTGAGCTCATGCCGGGATGGGACACACGCATCCGATGGGCGATTTCCACTGATTCAAAAAGTAGCTGCCTGGGAAGAAAACTCAGCCGGCAGAGGGACCCCACAGAGAAGCAGAGGCCCAGGGGACTCAGAGGAGACCGGTGTGCGGTTGGTGGGCAATCGTACGATCATTGTACGGGCCGCGTCTAGTGCGTTTTCTGAGCTCTGCGTTAAGTATGCGTAGCATGCATACTTTCCATACTTAGCAAACCCAACAGTACCAGAATTTGTCCTCCCTTTTTTTGTAAAAAGTCTGAGGCCAACTTAAAAGCATTGTATAAATTGAGAAAAAACCCTCCAACTTTGGACCAATGACGAGAACCCTAGAAGACACTGGCTCTTAGCATCTGGAGGGGGTCCTGTGATGACCCGCCTGGAACGTCAGGGCCTGCCTCATACCCCACGTAGTTACGGCCCAGGAGCACCCAGAGGCGGCTGAGCTCTCAGGATCTCCACCCAAGGGACCCTTCACCCACCCTCGCACCAGCAGAGGCCTCTAGAAGGCAGTGACACCAGCACTTCAGCCCTCGGGCAGAAGGAAGGTTACAGCCCGCAGGGGCCTGACCTGAGGAAGAAGCAAAAAAGTGGGAGGAGTTGGACCACAACGCAGCGACAAACCCTATTTCTGGGCAAGGCTCCTTCAGGGAAGTTGCCGCCCCCTTCCAAAGAAAAGGCCGGAGAAGAGAGCTCCGGCCACGTGGATGACAGACATCAGCGTCGGTACGACGGTGATTCAGTGGAAAAACGCTGACCGCTGCCCCTGTGATGCAAGAGGCATACGCCCCCAAGACTGTCCACACAAATGGCCACCACACGAATGGATGACAGACACGCCTCCAGGGCGAGGGACACGTGCCCTTTACCTTTCTGACCTTTGAGGTTAGCCAAGCCCTGCAGGGCAAAGCGCTGTCTGGAAAGGGCAGAGCTTTCTGAGGTAGAGCTAGAGACCGTGTCATCTACGAAGGAAGAGAGGGGGCAGCGTCGGGGCATCCGCAACCCAAGGCAGCTCTGGGAGGGCACATGCCAGGCCACGCCGGGCTCATCTCCGGGGCTGGTTTTCAGAACAGGGCGCACACGGACCGTGAGGAGGAGGGTTCCTGTGGGTGCTCCCCGTGCTCCGCGCAAGGCGGGTGGGGACCCCTGACTCTTGCAGAGGCTGCCTTGTGCCGGCAGGAGGCTGTGCATCCCGCCATGCCCGCCAGTGGACACCCACCGTGTGGCCCCGGCTCCGCCCCGGCTCGCTCACTGCACACACCCACCTCTGCCCTTTTCCGGGGGCTTTGGCGATGATGCTGAGCTCACATATCCTTCCAGACTTAGGGGGTCAGTTTTTCTTTCTTCCAGCTTTTTGATGTTTCTTGTGTTCCCTTTCATGGGACTAATGACATCAGACACATCGAAAAAGAAATAATAAGCTGTCTGGTTAGTTTTTCAAAACCCTCCCTGAGGACCTGAGGCATCGAGACATCCTGCATTCCCATCCAGCCCTTAGAGCAGCGTGTCCCAGCTGCAGAGGCCCGCACCTCCAGACTGAGCCCAAAGGGAACCAAACGCAAACAAAACCCCTGCCTAGCTATTAAGCACGAGGTGGGATTTTTTTTTGGGGGGGTCTTACTCTTTTAAAACTACTGTTCTGTGGATTATTTATTAAGACCACATCCTGTTCCATGAACGATTACACGTGGCTTATATAGCAAACAAGAGCAATAAAGTAAAAAAATCGACGGAATCAGTAGAATAACAAAGAAAAACAAGGGCACTGAAGCCAGTGTGCAGGCCAGTGTCTGGACCGCGTGCCTGTGAGGGGGGCCTCGGGCCCTGAGCCTCTGCACTACGGCCCCTGCCTGAGGCGCTACCATCACCGAGATGCTGGCGATCAACTGCTCTCTGGGGCAGCCACACATCAGGCGCGGACAGTAACGGGAAATAACCCACAGAAGGGAAACAGAGCCGTGAGGACTGGTCTCTGCCTGGGCGTGTGGCCAGAGACACTCATCCTTGGAGCCGACCCACTGGGCCTGACCCACCCCATGCAATCCCAGAGGGCGAGCACTCCGGGGCTGTGGGCAAGCTCCAAGTCGCCCCGAACACCGGGAGAGTCAGGAGGCAGGCCCAGGAGGCTCGCGGCCGTGCAAACCCCCCGTCAGTCCTCCTGCCATGGTAGGGTCTCAGCGGGCGCCTCCTCACCTGATGCTGGACGCCGCGGGCAGAGGCAGGCTCTGGGACTGCTCCAGCGCCCGGTGCTGGCTGGCTTCTGCGAGGAGGGAGACAAACAAGAGCCAGCGTGGTGAAGCCCCTGAACTGAGCACCTGCACCGCCCAACACTGCGGCCGACCGTTCAGAGCTGGGAGGCTGCTCTGAACATATGTGACCACATCCCCGGAGCAAAAGCCGAGAGACAGTCACGGCCAAAGACATTCTTACCTCTGAAAGCCTGCAGCTGGCTGGTCAGCAATTTCCGAATTTCGTTCACCCACGCTGCTTTAATTTCAGGAGTTGGCGCCTACCCCCCAAAAGAAACGCCAGGTGAGCACCTCGGCTCCCTGGAGACACAGGCTTGGGTGCTTCATGCCTGGAACTTCCAAGGACAGTCCCAGGAATCCACATGAGAGCAGCGCACGTGAGAAAGGAGAGGGGCTGAACCGCCACAGGTCCCCTTGCTTCAGGGCGCCCCCACGGCAAGGGCATGATGGAAGGGCCCGTGCGGTGGCTGGCACTTAGGGCCCTGCAACACAGCCGCAGGCTGACCACAGGCCAATTCCCTTGCAAAGCGCTGACGCCTGACTCACTGGGAAACCCTGTGGCATAAACTGCCCCCAGGAGTAAGTCTCCCAGGGACGTGGCCCTGACGGCGTTTTAGTCACAAGGATGACGGGAGTCTGAAATCCCGAAAGCAGGCTCTAAGCTTCCAGGGTGAGGCAGACGACCAGGAGGGTGAACTACCGCCAGGGCTGCTGACCTGCCTCAGTCAATGCCTGGGCCTGAGGGCAGCAGGGCTCTGAAGACGCTGAGCCTGCGGAAAGCCAGGTCCGCCAGCGTCCTGCAGTTCCCAGGGGTCTGGTGGCCGAGCCAGTGCCCGAGTGGGGCCCACGTCCTCGCCTTGGCTCCGTGGGGCCTGTGGGCCTGGCCCTGCTGGCGTGGGGGCCGTGAGTTGTGGACAACTAAGTGCAGTGTGCCGGGGCCTCCACGCTGCCGTGGTCTCCGCGTCCCTGCAGGGCAGCCGCGTCGCCCTGGGCCCAACGTTCTGCATGTGTCAGAATGCTGAAGCACAACCAGGACAGCCACAGCCCCTATGCTGGCCGACCCCTCACAGGGCACCTGGGGCCGTGCACCGCTCACGGATGCACTTACAGCTCCACCCACCTCCTGCCCCGCCAGCGCGGTGGGATGTGTGAGGCCTGGAACACACCCCCCCAGGAGACCCGGTCACGTGTGTAAGCATGGCACAGGGGCCGGGGCGACGGGAGCCTGAGCCACCTTCCCCCCAGTGTGCCTTGAGCACCCCTGACTTGCAGGCTCACTGCATGTCACCCTGGGTCCAACTCTGGTTAAAGACGGCCCAGGGCAGCGATCCCAAATGAACAGTGGTGCTCCTGGCCTCCGGGTGATCAAGCTTCATGGAAGATTCTAGACGCCTGCTCTCAATAGGAGCCTTTCACTGGCAATCCCAAGAGGCTTGATGAGTCCCTAATGCCCGGCTCAAGAGACAACAACGGGACCTACCTGTATGATGTAAACCTCCTCCCTGGCGTTGTACCAGATCTCAAACTTCCTCGCGTCCCCTTTCACGTTCTCAGTTATGCCAACCGCCGCCATCTGACAGCACAAATGGGAGACAGGCGTTAGTGTGTAGGATGAGAGCACCCACCTCGCCTCTAAAGGTGTTGGTGCCTACAAAAAACGATGGAAGTTGCTTTGGGTTGGGGGCTAAGGAGGCCCAAATTCCCAGACTCCCACCCAAAGAAAAGAGGCGTGAGCCAGAAGGTGGGAATAGCGGCCGAGGCTCAGTTACCGCCTGGAACAAGTCACCTGTTCTCCTCCTCAGGGCCAGCGCCAGGGAGGTCCCCAGCTGCTGGACCCGCTTTACTCACGTTCAGGGACAGCCTCTAAGTGTGGGACCCCCGTTACTCACGTTGAGGGACAGCCTGTAGCTGTGGGACCCCCTTCCTCAGGTTGTGGGACAGCCTCCAGCTGTAGGACACCCTTACTCACGTTGAGGGACTGCTTGTAGCTGTAGGACGGTGCCTTCTCATAGCCCTCCCCGTTCTCCTCCCTCTTCTTGCAGAAGAGCACGGCCTTCTCGTGCAGGAACAGGTGCCGCTGCATGGGCTTGAACCTGGCCAGGTCCTTCACCTTGGCGTGGCCCCTCTTGTGGTCCGTCCAGACGCTGAAGGAGCCCTGCATCAGCAGCTTCCCCAGGTCGCTCAGGTTCCCCTGAAACGTATGGGGACACGAGGAGCATTAGAACCCAGAGTGAACACGGGGGCCTTCCCTGCATGTCACTGAGTGAAAGGAGCCCGTCTGGGAAGGCTGCATCCTGCAGGTTCCACAGTGTGACGTCTGAAAAAGGCGACACTAGGAGACAGTAAAGGATCAGTCGTTTCCAGGGGTTGGGAAGGAGGGAGGGATGAACAGGCAGAGCATGGAGGATTCTCAGGGCAGTGAGACCACTCTGTAACATACTGTAATGACGGATACACGTCATTATACGTTTGTCCAAACCCACAGAACGTCCAACACAGAGTGAGCCCCGACGTACACTGTGGATTCTGGGTGACGGTGATGTGTCAATGGAGATTCCTCAGATGTGACAAATGTACCTTCTGGTGGGATGCTGACAGTGGGGGAGTCTGTGGGGGGAGGAGGTATATGGGAAATCCTACTTCCCCGCCATTTTGCTCTGTACCTAAAACTGCTCTAAAAATAAAGCCTATTAATTAAAAGAAACAGAGTGAGTGCTGAATGGACTTGTAGAGAAGTAAAAAGAATTAATAAGTTGACCCCATATGGACACACAGAGGGAAAGCAGAAATCAGGCTTTTTTGCCCTGTTGTTACATGTCACCAGCCCACAAGTGGCATCAGAGAAAACATTCACGCCGGCTCCCAAGCAATGCCAACCTCAGGAAAGGGCAGGAGTGGAGAGGCTTCCAGAGCTGCACCTGCGCTGAGGCCCCCGAGGGGTCTCCGGCCCACCCAGACCCCGAGTCAGACGGAGCTGGACCGGATGCAGGCGACACGCATGTGCATGGAAGCTCCCATGCACAGCTCCGCACCAGCGACGGGACAGCCTCAACCCACCCGTCAGCCCCAGCAGCCCTTACGTCATAGCCCGTGATGGCGATGAGGTGCATGGAGTCGTTCACCGCCTTGAGGATGCCCAGGATGGAGCTCAGCGCCTCCTGCAGGTCCTCGGCCCCTGCACAGCTCTTGCTGTATTTCAGCATTTCCTGGGGAGGGGGACCAGGACCCGCTCACACACTCATCTGGACACTGGACCCCCCACTCCCTCGAGAGCTGCTGGAAACCCATGCTCTGTCCCAGAAGTGCAGGCCCCAGGTGGCCCCAACACGGATCCTCAGAGACACCGTGTGGCTCCCTGCACAGTCGCCACACCACACACGCACGTGGACAGGCGGCAGGCCTGCCCAGGGGCCACTGGCCCTCCCACTGCCGTGTAGCCCTGTACCCCACCCACCCACAGCCCAGACAGACACCTGTAGATCAGGGATGTTCAGGGCCTCCCCAGGGTGAGCACCCCTCTTGCAGCTCATGTCTCCCCACTTCTAAATCTGCTACTCTTTCCTTTCAAATTTGACCCCCCAATAAACATCTGATTGTTAAGGGCACACGCTCCATGTCCGTTCACTCGCTCACTCGGGCCTTGGGGAGCTGCCTCTGCCGGGCCCGCAAAGACAACTGGACAGAGGCCGGGCCTTGCCGGGAAGACAGCGTGTGGGGCACAGCCCAGTGTGTGTGGAGATCCCCTCAGGGGGCAGGGTTTGTCTGTTCACTGCTGTGTCCCCGGCCCCCCGACCACGGCCAGCACACGGCAGGCCCTCCACAAAGGTCTGTGAAGAGCCAGGACCCTCACAGAGATGGGAAGAAGGCAGCTCAGAGGCCGCGGGGCTCAGGGAGGGCTGGGGCAGCCGCCGACGCAGAGAGGCGGGGGCGCCGCTGGGAGAGGATGGCAGCTGTGAGGGCAGCCGCAGGGCAGCCGGGCCGGGAGCAAGGCTCTGCTCAGCCGCACCTTGAGCAGCAGCTGGTACTTGGTGATTCTCTGGACCGGTTTCAGCAGGTAGGAGTCCAGACTCAGCTTGTGGTCCAGCTTCCTCTGGCAGTCCTGCACCCAGCAAAACCTCTGGTTTAGACCGCGCTCACTGTCCTCTGAGAGCCAACTGCTCAAGGAAACGCTGCTCTAGGGAGGGTCCCGAAACACACCTGGAAGAAGGGGCAGTCGGAACACTGTCTCCACAGGCTCTCGGAGCGGGGCTTGTTCTGACAGTACTTCTCGTAGATCTGGAACTCCTCCATCTGTCCGGGGACAAAGACGCGTCACAGAGCGCCTCCCCAGCGACAGCCCTCTCAGCACACGGAGGGGCTGGTGCCACTCCCGAGTCACACCCTCCGGACGGGCCCTGCTGCTCGCGATGGGGATCCCGGGTCCTCAGACCCTCACAGCGCAAGGTGTGCGGGGGTCAGGGGCTTCCACCACACGCACTCTCAAAGGCGTGTTACAGGCTGGTTTTTCAAGTGGGACTTCCAGGGTCTTCTGTGGCAGTTTTGCAAATTACACAGGTTATTTCTCCAAATACGACCTGAGCTCTGTGTGTGAGATGCAACTGCCCGAGGACGGCCCAGGGACACAGACGACCGCAGGGGCCTTCATCAACCTGAGCTGGCCCACGGCTGTCGGCCACGAGGTGGATGTGAGAGCAGAGCAGCGGTGCAGGGACGCCTCTCGCTTCTTGACTGCCCTGCATCTCAGTCTGGCTGCTGACAAAGCTGGGCCAGCGTCAGCCTCCCACTCATACCCCGACTACACGTGGAGCAACGCGGACGGGAATCAAGGACGCTCGGCACCTGCCCTAGATCCCCCTGCCCTGCGGGGCCAGTCCCGGTTCACCCCCTCCATCTCAGACGCAGCCCCTCACAGTGGGCAGCCAGGTACGGCCCCACCACAAGCTCACTTCTCAGGGCTGCCTTAGTCCAGACACCCCTTTCATCACATTAGCTCAGGAGAGCTGGCTTTTGCCACAGGACCAACGGACCAAAAATGAACGCAGGGCCAACACAGACTTCCCAAAGAGTCTCCAGAGCCCAGCCCACACAGTGCTCAAACTTGCCCACACATCAGAATCACCCGCAGCCTTGTTACGGAACCCCTGGAGGTTCTGATCCGGCAGGTCCGGGGCGGACCCGGGAACCTGCCTTTCTAGAGAGATCCCAGGATGCTGACACTGCTGGCCAAGGCCCTGCTTGGAGAACCACTGACCTACAGCAGACGGCCCTACCCCAGATCTCAAACAGCACCAAGACGCGCTGCCAACGGCCAGGCCGACTGGAAACAAACATCGCTCCTCTTTTCCTCCCTTCTGCCTCTTGACACCAGTTCATTAGAACAAGTCTCAGCCTCCAGCTTATGACCTAGTCTCATTGCTGTTAGGAAGCTGCATCTTCCCTACTGCTAAACGAGCAGCGCATGGAGATCAGCGTAACAGCGTGCTGGGGCCCGTGCGGAGAAGACAGCGGCCACGTGCATCCCGGCAGCCCCTTCCTGCTCGAGAACTTCTCCACAGACCCCCACCTCAGCTGACCGTCCTGCCCCGGAAGGAGGCAGACGTCTACTATTTCCAAGAGGAAAAAAAAGTAAGGCTCAGAGCGCCCGAATGACTCATCCAACATCGGCTGGTGAGCGAGGGTCTGAACCAGGGCAGGACCAACACAGAACAAAACCCCAGCACGAAGAGCTCAGCTTCAGCCAACACCAAAACTTAGAGGCTTCACAGTTCCGGCATTTCTCAAAGCTTACGTTTTACAGTTTTTCTCTCTTTTGAACTAGTTATTGGGCTTTAGAAAAAATCGCCTTCTTTTGGCCCTACTACAAAGTATCCCGTCATCTCAGCCAAACTGGAAACACATGTACTTTGTAACTTCGGTTAGTTAGAAGGGGAGGGCAATAGAACTTAAAGTCACTATTATTTCAAGTAGTAACTTTAAGGAGTAAGGCACGGCAAAGTACGTATTTAAAGAAATACATACCCTTTCCAGAAAACACCTTCCAACCAGCTCTGGGCAGTCTATGTAATTTTCTAGCTCCCTCAGGAATATTCTAGACAAAGAAAGCTTGCATTAGGTCATACAATAAACAACCAGAATAAGACGACATTTGTAACAAATTAACAGATATCATTTTCCAGACCACTTTCAATCCTAACTCTGGACAGTGTGGGAGGTTCTGTGTGCAAGAACGCGCCATCTGACGTGGGAACCTGCAGCCCACACCTGCGGCTCCCGGGGTCCTGCCTGCACCAAACTCTCAGGGTCGAGCAGACGTGGCCCCCTTGTGGGTCCCTCCATGTTTCTGGTGTTGGTGTTCACGCAGAGGTTAGGAGAGCTCCTTTTTTATCAGCACAGACGTGGGACGAAGAGGCCGTAGGCAGACAGATGGAAGCATCTCGAGGCTCTGAAAGTCCAGCCCCCACACCCGTGTGCCCAGTGTAACGGGGCTCTTGGCTCTGCCTTGGGACCCTCGCCCACGCAGCTCTGCCTCTGGGCCCTGAGCCGAGTTTTCCTCTATGTTTGTTTCCATCTGGGTAAATCCCATCAGGAGGGGAAGCTCCCTGGGGATCAGGTCAGGACACCAGCACTGTAGCGTAGAGACACCGGGGCCCAGCACCAGAGGACTGGCCAAGACCCCAGGCTGGAGCCGAGGATGCTGAGGGACCGAGCCACCTGCTCATCTTAATTCCCAAGAGAAGGCTCCCGGGCAGCGTCCAGCTGCAGACCTGGTGTCTCCTGCATAAAAGGGCGGGTGGGACTTGCTAATGACAGAGGGACTAAAGCATGCGCATGGTCAGACAGAAGTCCCAAGTGCCCCCTGAGGACCAGAGGAGGGTGGGGCCTGAGTCCTGGCCGCGGGCTGCACTGCAGGGGAGGGGGAGGGTTCGCTCACAGCTGCTGTTTTCAGGACACAAAGGCACTGCCGTCTGTCTGTCTGACTGCTTCCATTTGCACTCCACGTCTCCCTGCTCACCTCCCTTCCCTCCAGCTCCCGCAAATTGGGATGAGGAGCCAAGGGTGAGCAGCCCCAGAAGGACCGTCCACACTTTCCTCAAAGCCACGAAGAGGCCACAGAGCACTCTCACGAAGGGAGAACAGGGGGAAAGGAACTTCCAGTGTAGTCTTTTTCCAGAACAGGCTTGGGAACAAAACGGGCCCTGCTAAGTGGTGTGGCCTTCGGTGCCGCCCCAAAGTGCCAAATGCACACACTGGGGGACCAGCTTCTCCTGGCCCAGCAGGACAGGGAGAAGGCCAGAGGGGGCGGCGGCTCCTACTTCCTCGTGCTGTGGACAGAGCGCAGAGGCATCTCCCAGGATATGCCACCAGGAGACGGGTGGTCCATTTGTAACCCACTCACCTGGCTCAGAACTGCCCTGGGCATATCCCATTCCCCCGACCTGAGCCACTGCTCAGGCTGTGTGAGCTTATCCTCCAGAGGGGGAGGAAGGGAAATTCTCCACCAGCAAAGCACAGCCCAGGGGCCGTTTGGGTTTCAGCTCCCGGAAGGTGGCTGCTCTAGAGGCGAGACACGGCCAAGCACGTGTATGACCGGAGGAAGGGCCCAACCTGTTATGAAAGTGGTAAATTTCTTCCATGTTTCCAAATAGAACATCCTTCTTGTTTTGAAGGCCTGTTGAGATGAGATGCGTCATTAACGGGTTATCCATCTCGGCAGCGTAGCCCTGCGGAAGGGGGAAGAGGTCAGGAGGGGAACCCTGACCTGCAGCTGACAGACAAGTGGCCACTGCCCAGGGGGGTAGGGGACACTGTCTCAGGTTTTAGAAAGCAAACCACCTCCTATTTACTCACTGGCCATTTCTAGGATCATCTGGACAAGCACCACAAAATGTGAGTGAATTACAAACAGCACAAGTGTTTGGTGGTGGGGGAGGTTCCATCCCTCTCCCTTTTAACCTTTTTAATTTCAGGTACTTCTGTGAGGGGACAAATCTTATGTGCACACTTTGATGAATTATTTATGTGTCCACAGCCCTCTAGCCCCAGCCCATATCAAGACACAGAACGTTTCAGCACCCAGAAGCCCCACTGAACAACCCAGCAGGCAGGCGGCTGCACTGTGACCTCCCCATCACGACGGCGTGGTCTCCTACACAGGGAACTGCACTCGTCATTGTGTCCTGAGGGTCACCCGTGGTCGCGGGCAGCACCAGCAGGTCTTTCTCCTGCTGTAAACGCTGGCCCCGTGCAAGTCCACCCAAACCTACTGTGCCTCGTCCTGCTGACCGACACTTGAGTTGCGTCCAGTTTGGGCTGTTATGAGTAAAGCTGTGCTTTTCGGTGGACACAGGACCACATGGGGTGGGGACCGCCCCCCCACCCCCGATTTCCCAGCGCGGGGCACCCCGGCGCCCCCAAGCGCAGGCTCACCTCCAAGACACACAGCAGCTCCTCCACGTAGACCCGCTCCGTGTCCAGGAGCTCGTTCATCACGTGCCTGCGGATGGGGCGCGGACTGTTATCCAGGAGCAGAGGCCCGGGCCCAGCTCTGGGCTTTGGGGCCACCTGCACAAAATGACCTCGGTCCCTCAAGCACGTTCCAGCCTCCCTCTCTTCAGGTCACATCTCCAGGTCTTCCCGCCCTCCCAGGCTGCCCGCCTCCTCCCCGGAGGAGCCCCTCCTGCGCATGCGCACATCATGCAGCGATGATCTGGGGAACTACTACGTGCCTGACATGGTGCGGACACCCAGAAGGGGCATGGGCTTGCAAACCGATGGTCAGCTCTCGTTTTATGGACGAGGACCACCTTTTAACCACCTACAACCAAGCTCCCCACCTTAATCCACAGAAAACGGAGCCAAGGGGGTGCTCCTGGTCTGCAACCACGGAGCATCGTCAGTTCTAAACCCGCTGTCAGCGCCTAACAAAGCCTTAGGTCTGCGGTTCAGAGCCTGTGCTCCTAAACAGGGCGGTGGGGGCAGAGGGGCCTCGGGGCCTCCCTCTCACCACCACAAGCTGGAGGTCGGTGCTCCTGTCTGGGAGCACAGAGCACAGGGTATCACGGAGGGGAGGGTCCCCGGGTGGGCACTGAGCTGGCTGTTGAGGGCTGCAGCAGGAGGCTCTCTGAGTGCTGATCTCAGAGTGCATAGACGCAGGAAGGTGGCCAGCGCAGCTGCCTTGTGGGATGGTGAACAGGGCAGCTCAGCTGGAAGGCAGGGGCTCCATGGGGAAGTGACCTCCACCCCTGGGAAAGACGTTGGAAGGGCCATCTCTGTCAGTCTAGAGGTCAGATCTCATCAGCACTTCTGTGAGGGCACAATCCCAGGCACTCTTGGGAGGGGTGGAGGGCACAGGCCCCACGCAGGTACCATGGAAACAGTCCAGGTGTGCAAGAAGAAGGGCCTCAGCCGGGTGTGTGCGTGTGAGTGTGTGTGTGAGTGTGAGTGTATGTGTGTGTGTGTGACGAGCAGGAGGGGACAGATTAAGAAAGAGAAGCATTGCTCAGTGCGTGGAGCTGAGAGGGCCCGGAAAGGCTCCTGGGCGGTGGGGGGGACAAAGTCCACCGAGGAGACGTCTGGGGCGGTTATGCTGCTGACCTGCATGTGCAGCCAAGGGCCTGGACGGGGTGGAACCACACTAGTCTCCTCACCTGGGGCTTCGGGGAAGGGAGAACATGAGCCATTTCAAATTGCCAAAGTCCCCCCCGAGGATCCAGGAGCAAATGTGGCTTTTCTAAGGAAAACCTCAATTCCTCTTCGTTTCAGGTGTGGACACGCCAAATGAACACGTGTGTTCCACCTCCGTACACGCACGAGGCATGCACGGGCATGGACCATGTGATGCCAGCTTTGCTCCCACCTTGCGGCTCTGGGGTAGAAGCCAGCATGTCCTACCAGCCCTGGCTCGTTTATATCAGACTCTCCTGGCCCAAGGCTGAGATCTGGGGGGACCACACTTGTCAGATCTGGACCAGAGCCCCTCAGCGGAGCCTGGGAAGGCCGCCCACCCACCTTCGCAAGATGGCCAGGCTCTCCTCCTCGTCCCCCGTGGAGCTGCCCCGGCCCTGCCGGCCCTCGCTCATTTCACTCTGGGGAGAGAAGAGCACGAAGTCATGCATTGAGCTTTCAGACATGAGCAGGCGCCCCGCCCATCTTGACGTAGGCTCTGGAGCCCAGTCTCCTTTCCCCGAGGCCTCGCAGACCAGGAGGGAGCCAGGCGCAGGGGAGCAGGACCGACGCCCTCCGAGGCATGGCGTGCTGGCCCGGCTGGGTGAGGTGACAGGGAGGGGCGGGCTTCGGGCGGTGCAGGGGCGGGGGCCTCACCTTGGCCCTCCTGTAGGGCCCTCTCCGCAGCGCACTGCCCTCACTGTTCTCTGAACCTCTCCGGATGCCTGGTTCGGAAAGAAGTGGAAAAGGGCGGGTGTAACTTCCCCCCGCACTGCCTGGAGAGGGAAGGAGCGCATCCAGGAGTGTCCAGTATTTTTTTTTTAACTTTCAGAGGGAAAAAGCAAGCAGGCCAGAGAAGGGGGAAGAAGCCCAGTAAAAATAAAGACGAAGGAAAATAGGGTCAGCAGACTAGACGAGTTGGGGGACGAGGGGCCAGGGCTAGCCCGCCGGCAGTCAGCTCACATCCCAGGGGGGCTCCAGCTCCAGGACCCTCCAGTCCAGGCAGTCTCCGAAGGGGCCAGAGAATAAGGTCTCATCAGACCGCACACGCTGGGGTGGGAGCTGGCTCTGCAGGGCTCTGACAGTGACATTGGAAAGTGAAATTTCCCCAAGGAAAATAGCAGGAACTGTCCCAGCCACGGGGACCAAGTGCGTTTGGGGACAGGGAGGTGACAGGAGGGAGTGTCTGGGAACTGGCTCAAGGTTGGCTCGGCCTTAGAGAAGGGCTGCACCCGCCAGGGAGTCAATGTGGGGCCGAGGCTGACCACGGTGCCCAGCGGGCGGGCAGGGGCATTGGCACGTGGCTCTTTAGGGCTCAGGGAGGCTCTGGGCCAAGATCGCAGCTGATGTGAGGAAAACTATTCTGGCGACAGACTGGGGACAGCTAGTCCTCAGGAGTCGGGGAAAACAGGCCCTGGAAAGTCCCCCAACATAGTCCATATTCCAGTGCCTCGGACCACATGCTCTTTACTGCATTCACTCTGCCAGCGCAGCACAGACAAGAGTAAATGAATGGGGGGCCGAGTGCCAATAAAACTTTATTTACAAAATGGGTGATGGCCCCCGGATGCGGGCCCCAGTGGAATGGAAGGAGGGTGGTCCCTGAAGGGACTTGGGGTGTCTGCACATACCTGGGGAAGGACAGGGTGATTTCGTGAGCGCCTCTGGCCGGGGGGCCACCGGCTGCACGGGCCGCATCTGCTTGGCTGCCAGCTTCTTCAGGCTCGCCTGTCTCCGGTGAAACATCTCTTCCATGCTCTCTTGCTTCTGGAAGACCTTCTGCACGTGTTCCTGAAGTGACAGGGTATGAAAGACTAGTTAGCCAGACGCCTTGTAAGCGTCAGAGTCCGCAGTTTGAGAACAGAACCACCACGCGTGCGCTTGGCCTCGGCACGCACAACCTCAGATGTGTGTGCTCCTGACGTGGCACCATCTCCAGTGCAGCAATCCTGTCCCCGCCCCACTCACTGTGGACGGGAGGGTGGGAACCACACCTACGGAATGAGGGACCAGGCCTAGAGGAAAGTCAGCTGGGAGGGAGGGATGTGCGGCCCTCTCTGGGCATCTGAAGGGTGCCGCTGGAAGGACAATATACTTGTGGGTCCCTGGTGGAAGGATCAGGACGGCTGGCTAGGAGCCGGGAGCTGGGTGGAGTCTAGTTTTGGTGCAGTATGGAGAGGAGCACGCAGGAAGCAGGGCCCACGGACACGGCTACTTCACCAGGAATCCGCACCTCCCAGGGAGTGACCCCGAGGGGGCGGGAAGACCACCTTGCGAGGGAGGCCTGGAAATAATTTCTGTATTGAAAGGGAAGCTGAGCCAGATGACCTCCTGCTCGACATCTCTCTCCAACACCCAGATCCTCTACAAATTCATTAAAGGATTCTTGCGAACATCATCCGAGTAACTCCCCACCGTCCAGGACAGGTGAGCTGCAAGGGGGAAGCCCGAGTTGGCTTACCATCAGGTCTTGGGTGAGGATGAGTTCATAGTCCTGGTAAATTTTATGGAGCTCCTGGATCTTATTTTCTGCACCGCTCTCCAAAAACTTCTCGATCTCCTGGAGGGCAGCCTCAGCGCCGTCCTGGGATTGGCACTTGTCCACAGGCTGCGAGGCCAGCAGGTAGATCCCTTCATCACACCACTTCATGGACTGGACACGTGGAACGTAGAGAGGGAGAGAGCGGCGCTGTCAGACGCTCTCCGGGCGTCTCGCGGCTCTGCTGGGGCCTACTGGCTGTCTCCCGCCCGGTCTGCTGACCGCTGCTCTTTGGGAATCTCTGCAGCAGCGTCAGCCCAGTTCTGAGCTACGTCCAGAGGACCCCTCTGGAGGGAACGCAGTGCCGAAAACGCAGTGCCCAGCACATCGCCCGACTGGACTCATTCACAGAGAGGGGCAGGGTGCAGGGGTTAGCTAGATGGTGAGTTCCTGGCCTTTTAAAGAAGTCATGAGTGGTGGCAGGTGAATTCTAGAAAACAGACAACTGCGTCGGTGTGACCGTCTGGGCCACAAGAGAGGCGTTCAGACGGAGGGCATAGGTCAGTCTCCAGTCAGTGACTGAGGTCCACCCACACGGCGAGCTGGCCCCAGGGACCAAGAGTCGGGTCTGCCCGTGGGGCGTGGGGTTGGGGGCCTACCGCCTCCAGGAGGCCGTGCAGCTCCAGCGACTTGCCCAGCAGCCCCCTCCGGCGCCTGACCTCGGCCGCAAACTGGTCGCAGAGGTGCCGGAGCTCGTGGCACTTGGGGCGTATGGAGTCCACCGCGTAGTGCTTGTTGTCGATGAGCCGCTCGCCCTCCAGGGACAGGGTGCGGGCCCGCTCCACGGCTGCCTGCGGGAGAGCCACCCAGACACGCAGCTCAGCTCACGCCTCTCACACATAAGTGGGCGCTATTCCCGCAGGGGATCTGGAGCTGGGGGAGGCGGTGGGGGTGAAGGAGGGGTCAGGGTGGGAGGGGATGGGTGGGGGTGGACCAGGCAGCCGTCCCTCCACCTGTGGATGTCACTCAGGGCTGGGGGCCTCTGCTTGGATGGCAGGACGGCCCGATTCTGGAACCTTCCTAAGCAACATTGGTGATGCCGCGAGAGCGGCCTCACCAGGTGACCCCCGCCCACACCAGTCCCCGTCCCCGTCCTCACACTGGACTTCTCTTCGAAGCCGGCGAGATCCTTCAGGAGGTGCTGCACGTGCGCCAGGCTGTTGCCCACGTCGGTGAAGGTCGCTATCTTCTGGGCCAACCCATCCAAGGCAGCCTTGACCTGGAACAGAGGAGGGGGCGAGAGACCCGGCCCCGCGTCAGGACAGCCACGGCTGAAGGAAAGAACACAAGACACCACCGAAGCCAGGAAGGACGGAGGGCAAACCCAGACCTCCTCTCAGACAAAGAGGACTAAAGGGAAGCTTCCTCGGTTTGGTGAAGAGTATCTACAACAGCCCTACAGCCAAGACTGCAGGTATGATTGGTGAAAACAACGCTTTCCTCCGAGACAGGGAACAAGGCAAGGATGTCCACTCTCACTACTGTCCCTCAAGCGGTGGATGCCTGAGCCAGTGCAATAAGGCAAAAAATCATTAAAAATATTAGGAAACAAATGACATACAGATCAAAAAGGAAGAACTTGAGCTGTCCATTTGCACACGACCTGATCGTCTTTGTAGGAAATCCCAGACACCAAAAAACTACTCCTAGAATAAATGGGTTCAGCAAGGTTTCAGTAGACAAGATAAACATACAAAAACGAACTGTATTTCTATATATAGCAACGAACACATGGACACCATAACTAAAAATACAATACCATTTACAATTGCTTAAAAAAATGAAACACCTAAGTGTAAACCAAACAAAACGTGTACTGAACCGGCAGGCTGAACCCACACCACATCGAGGAAAGAAATCTGAGAAAATCTAAATAAATGGTGAGACACACTGTGTTCATTGGCTGAAGAGTCAACACAGTCAAGATGCTGATTCTCCCGAATATCGTTTAACACAGTTCCTATCAAAACCCCAGCAAAAGTTTTTGTAGGTATAGACAAGATTATTTTAAAACTTACATGGAAAGGCAGAGGAACTAGAATAGCTGAAACTATTTTGAAAAAGAATAAAGGAGGAATTCATTCGCTCACCTGATTTCAAGGCTTATCATACAGCTACAGCGACCAGGACCGTGGGGTGTGGACAGAGGGACAGAATCCAGACCCAGAAATAGACCCAAACAAATACGCCCAACTGTTCTTTGACAGAAGTGAAAGGGCATCCAGCGGAGGAAAGACAGCCTTTTCACAAACGGCAGAGCCACTGGACATGCAGAGAGTAAACAAAATAAACCATGACCTAATTCTCGCACCTTATACAAAAATCATTCAAAATGGGTCATGGACTTAAATGTAAAACTATAAACTTTTAGGGAAAAAACCTTAGGGGAATATATTTGGGATCTAGGATTTAGGACTGTAAGATTTAGGGTTTAAGATTATAAGGATTGTTTAGTATGATCCTTAAAAGGAAAAACTGATAAATTGAACTTCATCAAAACTAAAGACTTTGCTCTGTGAGAAACTCCACTAAGAGGATAAGAAGACGAGCAACGGGCTGAAAGGAAGTATTTTCAAACCAAATATCTGACAAGGGACTAGCATCTGAAGTATATAAAGAACTCTTCAAACAGTAAAGGACAAAAACCAAAACCACCCAGTTAGAAAATGGGAAACAGACATGAGACATTTCACCAAAAAGGACACACCGATGACAAACAGGCACATGGAAGGATGTTCCGGATCATCAGCCTCGAGGGAAAGCGAAATAGACCCACAATGAGATACCACCGCACACCTATCAGAACATGTGTATAAGGTAAAAATAACACCACACCAAATGCTGGTGAGGGTGCCGAGAAAGGGGACCACTCACACGCTGCTGGTGGGATGCAAAGTGGTACAGCCATCTGGAAACAGTCTGGCACTTTCTTAGAAAGCTAAACACGCAGGTACCACATGACCCAGCAATCGCATCCCGAGTGTCTACCTCAGGGAAACGACGACTTACGTTCACACAGGAATCTGTGTGCGAGTGTTTACAGCAGCTTTATTCGTAATAGCAAACACGTGAAACAGCCCAGATGGCCTTCAACTGGCGAATGTCCACACCGTGGACACTAACAACTCGGCAGTAACGAGGACAAATGGTCAGCACACACAACAACCTGGGTGAATGTCCAGAGATTTACACTTGGTGAAAAGAGCCAATCCCAAAAGTCACATTCTGTGTGATTGCATTTACAGAACAATCTTGAAATGGCAAAATTATGGAAACAGAGAACAGATTAGTGGTGGCCAGGGGTTCAGTGGGGGAGGGGGGATGGAGGTGGGTGTATCTGTATAAGGGAATCGGGGTCCGCGTGGTGAGGGAATGTTCTGTGTGTTCACTGTGTAGGGTCGGTGTCCTGGCTGCAATCCTGAGCTACAGTTTGGGAAGACGTCATCACTGGGGGAAACCAAGTGAGCAGTACACGGGAGCTCCCTGGATTATTTCTTATAACTGCAAGTGAATCTACAATTATCCCCAAATAAAAAGTCTGATTGTCTGAAGAGCCTTCCTCAGTCCCCACAGAAATAAGTAATGAACGACCCTCTTCGCCTCATGCTCCCATGGCGTGCGGTCCACACTGCCTGGCTGGTGTTGCCTCTCCTGTCCCCCATCAGGGAGACTTTTTCTCCCTGCTCCCCAGAGCTGGAGCAGGTGCCTCGACCTTAACAGCGCTCAGTGAATCCTGCTCGACTAAATCCCGTTTTCCAAAAGGTGGTCTTTCGGGACTCTCTGCAGAGGACTAGAACTGGAGGATGCTCTCCACAGAGCCGGTCGTGGCTCCTGCTCCCCTGGCTCCCCTGGCACCTACACACTGCGTCCCAAGAGCTGCATCACTGAACTCAATGTGGCCACTTACTCCTGTGTATTTGTGAGTCCTCCATGCTGACCAGAGCTCTCCTGAGGACAGGAAACATTTGCTCTGCGGGTCTACCTGCCTAGCACCAGGGCTGGAACATAGGGAAGTCTCAGTGTGTATTCTGTGTAAATAAATGATCAGCCAGCTTCTGACGAGTGGCCATTTCTAACGATTTAACACAATGACGGTGCATCACTCCTATAGCCTTGTCATACTGAATCCAAGGCGAGACTGCATGTTTTATTTTTGTATGTGCCGAGCACACAGTAGGCACATGATAAATGCATGTTGCAGAAAGAATATACGAATGCCTCTAACGGGAGAACAAAGGCTCCCTGACTGACTGACAGATGGTGCAGGAGGCAGTGCTCACCAATAGGCAGATTTCAGATAACCTTTTGTATATAACAATTTACTCATCAAATCACATATTTCAAGGTTTAGTCTAAGTGACCTTGCGGCTTCTTGCGGCTTATGAAGACTACTCTGCACTGAGCCACAGTCAGCTAGGCGACTCAGCTCCCAGCATCGGGCCGTGCCGGGCCACCCACAGGCTTCCTGCAGCTGCCAGGCGCCCACCTACACGCTCTGGGCCACTCACCTCTCGGAAGTCCTGCTCGAAATGCCGGAGCTGCAGACACTGCTCGAGCTTTTGCTGATGCTTTGCCCAAAACTCATCGAAGGCAGCCTCGGTCTCGTTCAGCTGGGCCAGGAGCCTAGGGAAGGGGGTGTGTGCTGTGTGCAGGGTGACATGCGTGGCCTGTGAGGAGTTGTTCCTGCAGTGCCAAGCGGGGAGGGAGGCTCGGTCTCCACACAGCCCTGCCGAGACCCCCTCCTCCTGTCCCGGCAATGAATCACAGGGTTCGAAGGGGGCCGTTTCTTTAGGGCCCGTTACGTGAGAAGGAGAGGGATGGCAGAGGCAAAGGGGTCTGCTTCCCTCCCAGGCCCCTGCCCCTCACGCCTCATCACACTGGGACACACTAACACTCCCTCCCTTCGGGAGCCGCTCGGTAGCCGGCTGAGCTGAGCTCCTTAATTTCTAAAAGGTGGAGATGGTAAAGGTTGGGCTTATGAGTCCTAACTTTGGTTCAGGGGTGAAGGAAGCAGTAAGCTGCCACAATGCACGTGTGGTGAAAAGCTGCCACCACTTGCTGTCACCGTCCCCAGGTCTGAGAACCCCCACGCACCAGACTCCGTGCTGGACGCCGACATGTTACCCTGTTTGATCCCGCACCCATCCCGAGGTGTGCTGGGTGAGCCCCTCTGCACAGATGAGGAAATGGAGTCTTGTGGGCAGCGGCGGGGGTGGTGGGGGACGGTGTGCTCCAACCTCCTCTGTTCATGACGTCACATCCACGCGGGAGCCCCTTGTTGCCCCGGGGCCTCCCTGACTCCCCAGCACAGAATGCCTGCTCCTCGTGTGAACCGCGCCGAGTTGGGGGACATGGTGTAAGAATCAGCCTGGGTCCAGGCCTGGTTCGGCCCGTGGTGGAGTGGGTGTCGCCGGCAGGCAGGCCGTCCAGCCGCTCCACACCTGCCCCGACCTGTCCCTGCACAAGGAGCTGGCCTGTGGGGCCGAGAGCGTGGAACAGGAGGAATGTGTGGAGCTGTGGACACTCTGGGGCCACCCGACGTTAGCTGAGGGTAGTTAACCCTGAGGGCACGTCACCCTGTGTTCAGTTATGCAGCCGAAAACCACGGGAGAAAAGGGCAAATTATCCCCTTTACAGTGAGAGAGAGAAGATGGGCTTCTAAACCATGGGCTGGAGCCGAGGGGTCTCAGGCTGCTCCCCTCCAGCAAAAGTGGGGTCGTGACCCAGGGTGGGACAGGATAGGAAAGTGACAGAGTGCAGCAGCTGGGCAAGCCCCACGCTCCCCCTCACTGTTCTCCCTCACATGTCTCCTCCACGCTTGTGAAGAAGAGCGTCTGTGCTAAGAAACCCTCCTCCCCAGAAAACGTGCTTTCTTTGGATTTGGAAGAAAAGCATTTCAGTGACAAGGACCCTGAGCCCCCTTGCTCCCCATCAGGATGAGGCGCCCGAGGCTCAGGGAGGCCATGTGTGGGCTGGGCGGCCCGCTCTGTGTCTGTCGCTCTGTCCTCAGCCTGTGCGTGGCCTCTCTATCCACGGAGGCGGTGTGCCTGAGCCGCCCGCAGCCAAGGCCCTCACCTCTGCACGGTGGTCTGATTGTCCAGCTGGTCCTGGTTCAGGCTCTGCTCCGTGCTCTTGGCCAAAGGCTCCCTGATGCTCTCCAGGATGCTCTGCCCCTCGTCCAGTGCCAACCGCATGTCCTCCTGTGGGAAGAGCACAACACGTCACACCGGGACACGGTCCAGGTCAGAGAGAGCAGTGGGCTCTGTGGTGCTCCCCCTGCGAGGGCAGTGGGAGGCGAAGACGAGCAGGGTGGACACATGACCAGCCCTGGTGAAGTCCTGCTAGATCCTCTGTGTTGACCGCTCGCTCCTGCATTTCACCTGGACCTGGGGAAGGAATGCAGGTGTGGGGGACTCCTCCCGCTGCGACCGGGGCAGAGCCAGGGTGACGGGTCACTCGGGGCTGGGGGATAAGATAAGACAGTAATGGGAAACCAGACTGGACGTGCCTGTTACTGCAGCCGTCCTCACTGCCAGGAGAGAAAGGGAGCGAGGGTTTTCTGGGTGGGGGGGGTCATGGCAACCACTGACTCAAAGCCACAACGTGCAGGTCAGGGGCGGGGGAGGTGGGTGGGCAATGGACTCAGGGAGCACATCTCCCTCAGGACATATTTATCCAGGAGGCGATGGTAAAGTCGCCAGCACAGCGACTATGAATTTCAACCCCTCCGAGTCAGCCCCGCACTTCCCCGCCTGCTGCCTCTGGGACAACGGGGGGTCTCTGTCTTGGTTGAACCCATAAGCAGCAGAAAGAGGGCCTTGCAGTACGCACAGCTTGAGAGCTCGTTCAGAGAAGCTGCCCGAAGCCTGGCTTCATTCAGACCCACGGGTGACCAACCACGGTCCCGCCGCCCGTGTTTTACAGCGTTTGTTCGCACCCCTCTTACAGGGGAGCCCTGTCCAGTTCTCATCTGGAGGTCACCCAGCTGCTTAGCACCAAAGGCAGCTCGGAAACCTCTTCGACTCTGTCTTACCTGATGCCGACATCGGCTCTCCTCCTCCACCATCTTGCTCGCGGGTGGAAGACCCCCGCAGAAGCCGCACATACCTTCGCTTTGTCCTTCTTCTCCATGTGTGTGCTGAGCACTGAGCTTGTCGACTGCACATCGTTGGGCAGTTCCGTTTCAGCCAGCTCGGTCCCGAAGGACTGTAGCATCTGAGCGGTCTGCTTAACCATGACGGCGAAACTTTCGATCGCCTTGGGAAGAGGAAAACACCATCACAACGCTTTGCATGCACGGCTCCCTCCTGCTGCCCAGAAAGATGTCCACAACAGAGCAGACGGGCGTCTCCAGAGAGGACAGGGCCACGGAGGGCAGGGCCACAGCCAGCCTGCTCTGCGTAGACTGAAAACCTTCCCACTGGTTCCTTAGCCTCATGACTCCCTCAGAAACATACCAGGCACTCCCTACACGTGCTCTCAGCACCCAGAGTCATCCTCCGCTCAAGGGCCCTCTCTCCCCGCAGGAGAAGTGTGAGTGCCACAACACAACAACACGGGGTTTTCTTTCTTTCTTCCTGTCTCTGAGCCCAGAGAAAGCCACTCCCGAACTTATTACTCATGTTATTTCTTTAGATGACTGAGGTCCACTGAGACCAACTGCTCATTCTTGGGAAAAACTTGGGTTAATGGGAACACGTCTTTGGAAAAGGCAGCATCGTAAGGCAAAAGCAATTCTGTTGGATTAACTAGGGATTATCGAGAACCACAGCCTACAGCAAGCGCCGGGGAGTGCCAACAGGACTCACTGTGCGGTGACACAACCACTTGGTGTGGCAGTAGTCCAGGGTCCCGCCCAGGTCCTCGGTCAGCTGGGACTTGTCGATGTAATCGTGTAATTCTGGTACTGAGCTCAGCATTGTGACCTAGAGGAGAAAGAAAACCGCCCCGTAAACAGACGGCCAGGCGCACGGAGGGAGGAAACGGTCTCCTGCTGGAGGCTCAGGGTGGCAATGTGGACGGAAAGCGTCTGGCTTTGGACCTGGGTTTAAACTCCAGCTCCACCACTTACGGGCTGGTTGACTTTAAGCAAGTCGCTATTGTCTCTAGGGCTCAGCTTTCCCATTTGTGAAATGGGTGCATGATGACTGATCTCACCGGACGATAGTCATCGAAGGTGTGCAAACCCTGGGCAGAGAGCAGGCATCTGATAGGCAAAGGCTCCTCGGCCAGGGGCGCTCGGCATGGTCGTCGAACGGTGCTCTGACTCCAGGAAGATGGTTTCGTCCCTACTCCTGCTGAAACACTGCGAGGTCCTGCAGGCGCTAGTCGGGCTCAGCACAGCGCACTCCACTGCACAGCTGCCGTCATGGTGGATGCGCGGTGGCCGTGACCAAGCGAGCTCTTCCTCGCAGGACCAGTTCTTATTTTTCTGTATTTCTCTTGTCCTTTCTGAGGTCATTCTGTCCAGGAGTTTTGGGTAAAAATACAGCCTTTGCTTTGTAAGCCTCAGACAGATGTTACAAGCTAGGTCTGGAGAGGTTGATCCCAAATGTTATTCAATGCCGCCTCGTGTGTTGTTAAACACCACATCAGCTGAAGCAGGGGCCCCCGGGGGTTCTTTCTATCCAGTAGCGAGGTCAGCACACGGCGCCAAATGCTGACGTGGACACGTTTCAACAACAGCATTCTTCAGATGCTGCTGTCTGAAATTCTAAAGAGCAACCTAAAGCGGGTCAGCGAGCTGAAGAGACTGGCCACGATTTCCGGGAACCTTGCTCTTGAGAACTCACTAATCGGGCCCAACGGTGCCACCTGCAGGCAGACTCGGCGCTCAGGGTGGGGACCTCAGTCTTGTTTCCTGTGACACAGCCACGTGAAGAGACCTGTTATCAATGACGTTTACTTGCCAAATACAAGGAAGAGACTAGACACACCGACGTCACTCTCACAGGGGATGTGACATGTCCTGGCTGTCCTGAGAACGGGGGCTGGGCGGGGGCAGACGCCTCACACACTGACCTCCAGCCGGACGAGGGTGACTGGTCTCCACGGTTTTATCATAAATCATCTCCAAGAAACAGACTGTTAGAAACTCAGGCTTCTCTGATGCTACAAACACGGTGGGCACATAGTTTTCCCCAAGACCCTGAAGCCTGCAGTTTAGGGCCGCCGAGCGTGACTTGTCCCCAGAGGCTCAGCGGCTCCTCACACCCGGCCACGGACCGGGAGAGTGCCTGCTGTCCTGTATACCGAAGATCAGGTACCAACCTCACGGACCGTGACCCCACCTGGGGTTCTTAGGTTTCAAAGTGCAATCGGATTGGTATTGTTGGAGAGGTGACGAGGTGCCTGCGGCCAGCCCCAAAGCTTCCTGCCTCTTAGCAAGTGAATTCATGGGGAACAAACACATCACGGGGCACACTGCCTGGCAGCCCCCTGCCTGAACCTGCTCAGAGTAACTGGCGTGGTGTGGGCTGGCAACCAGGCTTCAGGGGAAACGGGCTTCCTGGGTGACGGGTTTTAAGGGGCTCTACGCAGCCACTGTTTTTTAAAGGATGACTGGCCGATGCCAGGGAGCACCCCTCTCCAGAAGCTGCCCTGTGCCCGCTCAAGTGAGGAGATGAGGCAGGGATGGCCCTGTCTGGCCAGGGCCCACCCACCCCAGCTGGCAGCTCAGGGTTCCCTCTGCAGGCCTGGGGGATGATTGCAACCCACTTCTCTGGCCCTCCATCATCCCCGGGTGCTGGCAGAGCCAGGCGTTCCTCACTAGGAGGCTGGCATGGCTCTCAGCCCGTTGGGCTCTTGTTCTTCAGCCTGACCCGCTATAAGAATGTTCTAGGCTCGTGGATCTGACGGAACACCTGCACTTTTACAGTGGGCCACCTGCAAAGGCCGTGCTCTGCACAGTGTGGATGTCAGCGCCGGGGGGAGGAAGGCTCACACGGCTCCCGCGGCGTAAGAGGAAGCACAGTTTTCGACCAAGGCTTCGGGGCTGTATTTCCGCCCACAGCTCTGAGGTTGGCACCTTGAGAGCTTCGATTATTGCAGATGGGCCAAGAATGCAATTAAGTTCAGTTCTGTCTACAGGGCAAAAGCAGGGTGTACTTACCGGTACCTTCATCTTAAAGTCATCTCTGTTGAATCTGAAAGCTAGGTCAGAGAGAGTCCTTTGGAAAAATCCTGTTGGGCGCAGAACAAGGACGTGCTGGAGGTTTGCCGGGAAGGATGCCTGCGAGAGAACAGAAGGGCAGCGGCATCGTTGGCGGGTGGCCGCGGCTGCCGAGCTTGGGGTCCCACGCCTGCAGCGGACGGCACGCTCCAGACGGGGAGACCCAGCTCACTGGTCCAGCGTTCTCAGCATCAACGTCATTCTAAGATAGAAACAGCTACAGACAGTGGACTTAAAAGAAAAGGAAAAAAGTCACACTGCTTGGTACAACTATGTTAGCTGCTTATAAACTTAAAAGTCAAAAGCTTATTACATTTGTCACAGGCTGAACTGTGTCCCCCCAAACCCCCAGGGCCTCAGAATGTGACTGTGTTTGAGATAAGGTCTTTACAGAGGTGGTCAAGTTAAGATGAGGTCATCAGTGTGGCCCCTAACCCAATAAGACTGGTGTCCTTATAAAAAGATGACATTTGGGGGCCGGCCTGGTGGCACAGTGGTTAAGTTCACGTGCTCTGCTGTGGTGGACCGGGGTTTAGGTGTTTGGATCCCAGGCGTGGACATAAGCACAGCTCATCAAGCCATGCTGTGGTGGCGTCCTACAAACTAAATAGAGGAAGATTGGCAACAGATGTTAGCTCAGGGCCAATCTTCCTCACCGAATCCCCCTCCCAAAAAAGGTGACATTTGGACACAGACACAGGGGAACGCCATGGGAAGATGGAGGCAGAGATGGGGTGAGGCGTCTACAAGCCAGGGATCGCCAGCCACACCAGAAGCTGGGGAGAGCCTGGAGCAGATCCTCCCTCAGAGCCTCCAGGAGGAACCAGCCTGCCGACACCTCCATCCTGGACTTCTGCCTCCAGGACTGAGACAGTCAGTTCCTGCTGTGTGAGCCACCCCGTCTGTGGACCTTTGTTATGGCAGTCTGGGAACTAAGATACTTGTCAAATAAAAACAAAGCCATATAGACATGTACATGTAATCATCTAAGGCAAAGATAAACGAGCTTACACCCCAGCGCGTGTGCCCTTAGACACAGTTACATGAACACACTCGGTTATCAGCTCTGCTTACAAGGTGCGTGACCTTCAGCAAGTTACCTAAACTCCCTATGCCTCAGTTTCCCCATTTGTAAAACGGGGATAACAGAGTGGCTTCCTCACTGCACTCCTGAGGGTCAACGACCTAACGCACAGGCCGCGTTTAGTACTGTGCTCACACAAAGCACTCGGAAATGTGCTGATGACAGGTCTACAGCGAAAGGACAGTCTAGACGCCAGATTATTTCCAGATGCTGAAATCCAGGGAGACCCATCACTGAAAAAAGAAAGTTTGAAGAAACTGAGTTGATTTCCAGATAACTAGGCAAAACGCACCTGAGACACAGAAGAGGGTGGCCCAGCCCACGGCCTGAAGTGGACATGGCAGCAAGGAGTCGCCCAAGTATCTTGGCTGAAGGTCGACCCTGGGCCCCCCTCAAACAGCCAAGCTGGCCTCGGCGGGACTGGCAGAAGGGAGCCCCGAAGGGCAGGGAGCTGGGGAGCCCCGTCTCTCGTGGGGACCAGCGGCCGAGGGGGCAGGGACCCCCTCGGGGTCACGGAGACGGAGGCACGTCTCCGGACCCTATTATGGCAGGCGTCCTTGGGAACGCTGGGTCACACCAGTCCCCAGGCTCTAACAAAACTCTGGGACCAGAAAATAACCGACTGGGAGCTTGCTCGGGAATATAAATGCACCTTTCAGTCTCTGTGAGGCCCTGGTGGCAAGACTGACAAACAGCATGGACCAGGGGCTGCACGTCAGGCCACCCTGCTTCCCGGGAAGAAGGAACGCCGGCGCATGGCTGCTCTCTCTGCGTGTGAAGTAGGAGCTGCCGCCCCGGCGCAGGGTGAGAGGAGAGTTGGTGAGCGGCATGGTGCACTCTCATGAGCAGTTCCCTGAAGGACCTCCCCTCCGCCCGCTGCAGCACCCCCACTCCCGGAAGGCCGTTCCCATGCGGCCTGGAGCCTCTGCCAGGGGGTCCCAAACTCCAGCCACACAAGAATCGCTGGAGGGCCGGTCACCCCAGACCTGGGGGCCCGTGGAGTGTCTGAGTCAGAGGAGCGTCCCAGGAGACGCTGAGGCCGAAGAGCAGGGACACGATGACAGCCCCGCTCACGGTCCCGTGGCCTTCGGTGGCACTGTGTCCCTGCAGCTTGTCTGAATAGCTGAAAGTGGGGTCGTGGCCTCAGCCCAAGGCCCCAAGGCCTGGATCTGCACTCAGTGAATTCCCAGGGGCCTCTGATGCTGGATCCAACCTCAGCTGGAGAGCAAGTCCCTCTCGTAAGAAAAACAAAGAGAAAGAAAGGTGGCTGGCATTGCCCGCTGCAGGTCAGACCCCGGCCGTGAGGCCCAGGTTAGCCCTCCCCAGGGCCGGGTAGGACAGGTCGGCCTGGGGCACAAACCCACGGCTGAGGTGTGAGCCTGCCAGCCATCCTGGTGGCCACCGGCCTGGCGCCTCACCTGCCGGTGCTCAGGCCCACACGGGGGCTCTCCTGCTCTCCCTTTCTCTCACACCCCACAGTCAATCCCAAATCCCGCCCGCTCTCCCTGCAGATTTTATCCAGAACCTCCCACTCCCTTCCCCACTGCAGCCTGTGCTCTCTCACCTGGACGGACTGCCCCTGGGCCTGTCCTCCACAGAAGAGCCACCATGACCCTTTTAAGATGACAGCTGTGCCATGACACCCTCCTGCACAAAACCTTCCAGAGACCTCCCCCCGCCTCGAACAGACCCAGAGTCCTGACACGGCCCGTGGTGGCCTCCCTGACCTCAGTGCCATCTGGACGCGGCTCACACATCCCTCGCTGCTTCCTCGCCCAGATACTCGCTTGGCGCGTCAAAGTGGGGTCAGAGAGGGCCGCTGGGATCTGGGCAGCGGCAGATCCTGCTTCCTGAGGAATCCCATCACCACACCCAACACCTGGCATGGCAAAGCCATGGCCCTACATCCCCCAGGCCCACACCCCGCCCCGGGGTCTCGGGGCGCCACTCTGATTTCTCGGCAGCGAGCGCTAAACTTTTGATTCTCCAGGAGGCCTGTGGCCAAGCCCCATTCTCCCCGCTCTAAACACGACAGACGCCTTCAGGTTGAACTTCATCACCCCATGCCTGTGGCCCTAACGCACGGCTGCCTCTGCGGTCATCTCCCTGTCCCCCCCGCCGCCCTCCTGCCCAGAGCCAGCCCTGCGTCTGAGCCGGAGCTCACTCTCACTAGGCCACGCCGAAGGGCCTCACTCCACCATCTTCCCCCTACAACTTCAGCTTCCTTCCCCCATCGGATCTCCACCCCACGAGCAAACACCCACCCGGGGCCTCCCTTTAGGGGTGCGCCGTCCCAGCACACGGCTTCCATCCCTGCTTGTTCACCTCGCGTTCAGGTCTCACGCCCACACAAGACCACACGACCGAAGGCCACCGACGACATCCTGCTGTGGCTCCACCCTTTGGCCGCCTGGAACTGGTGGGATACCCCCATCTGAGAGGGCTCCTTTCTGCACTGCGTGACACCGCCCTCCGGGCCCTGCACGTTGTTCTGACCTTCTCTCCTGCTCCTCTCCCCTCTCTGGCCCACCTGCGCACCAGAACCCACCACATCCATGGATGTTCCCGGGCTGCCTTGTCAAGGTTGAAAACCGCCACCCACTTACTGGTGACTTCCACGCTGTGTCTCCGGCCTGGTCCCTCCCTAGGCGTCCACCTGAAGGCCCTCAATGCCTGCTGGGCACCTCCATTCCTCCATCGTCCTCCAGGAACCTCGAGGGCAGCAACCTGACTTAGTGATCTGCTGCCTCTGGGTTGGGTCTGAGGCACGTACCCTTCCTGCCTGTAGCCCCTGAGGCACACCCTCCCCGCGGGGCCCCTAACACGTCTGTGTGCCGCTGTCACAGCCTTGGAGGACAGGGACCACGTGTCCTCAATCGCCAGCACCTTAGTAGGTGCTTGGTAAGTGTTTGTGGCTGCGTGGACAGGGAGGTGAGCTGAGAGCCATCCCCGAGCGCCATCTGCCCAGCCGTGGCCTCCACGCTCACCCACATTCACTGGCTGGACCCAGAGCCTGGCCTGGGCTGGGTCATCTTGAGGTGGATGGGGTCTCACTCAGCTCTGTGCTCTGTGCCCCACCATCACATTCTATGAATGGACACAAACTTTCTCTACATCCTGTGGGGAGTGCACAGTGCAACCTGAGAGATTTGATAGCTCAGCATCAGAACAGGAGGGAACTGTGAGATAAGCAGCCAGCAAGCAGAGATCTCTCCGTTACACCCAGGGGTGACTGTGAAATAAGCACCCAGACAGCAGAGATCTCTCCGTTACACCCAGGGGTGACTGTGAAATAAGCACCCAGACAGCAGAGATCTCTGTTACACCCAGGGGTGACTGTGAAATAAGCACCCAGTGAGCAGAGCTCTCTGTTACGCCCAGGGGGGACTGTGAAATAAGCACCCAGTGAGCAGAGCTCTCTGTTACGCCCCGGGGGGACTGTGAAACAAGCACCCAGCAAGCAGAGATCTCTCTGTTATGCCCAGGGGCGACTGTGAAATAAGCACCCAGTGAGCAGAGCTCTCTGTTACGCCCGTTCCTGTTGACCCGCTGACACTCACACAGTTTAACTCCTTTGAGTGGAAAGGAGACAACTGAGAGAAACGCGGCTGAAAGGCAGAAGCCCCAGGGCGGATCATCAACAAGAGGACAGTGCAAACCTGTCACCACCACCTGTGACACTGGCCACTGCTATTTAAGGAAAACCTCCTCACAGAACCTCTTTCTGGAGCTTTCCTAAATGTCAATATCGTTTTCTCGCCCTAAGAGACACGTCACAGCAGGTGTGCTCCGTAAGGACTAGAACTTGAACTTATAACACTGTGCCTGCTCCTTCCTCAGTGGCCTCGCTGAGGTCCACTCGTGCAGGCGGCAGGAAGATGCCCCGCCGTGGACCCGCCGTCCTGGGAGGAGGCTCCACTGGCCTCACCTTTGCTGGGGTGAGTGGCAGCGCGGAAGACAGTGTGCTCTTGTCCTTGTCTCCACTTCAGTCTTGCCGTTTCTTAAGCCACTGAATCTTTATAGTAAAGACAGTAACTGTAAGAGCCTTGCCAAGTGAGGAGGCTTGAATGACAGACAACTAATGTATATTTTGAATATACATAATAGCAAATTAAATTTTCTCTGGGTTTTTCTACAGAAAATTCCAAAATAAGAACTTTATTTTAAAAATAGAGGTAACTAGATGGAAGATTTAGGGTGAAGGCTAAAAAATAACGTCTTTTTGTAACTTAGTCAATAATCATGTTCAGTCGTCCCCCCTTATCCACGGGGGATGCATTCCAAGACTATGGATAGTACTGAACCCTATACACACTATGTTTTTTCCTAGACACACATACCTATGATAAAGTTTAATTTATTAAAATCAGGCACAGTAAGAGAGTAATAACAATAACTAATAATAAAACTGAACAATATAGCAATATACTGTAATAAAAGTCACTGTAGATCTTAGCAACCTCAGCACACGATTGTTTTCCTTTCCTTCTTAAGTCAAGAACTTTCATCTTTTCGCTTAAAGGAAGCCCTATATGGCTTCCGTTTGGCATATCTGAGTTGCCAGCATGACGACTCTCGTGCTTTGGGGCCATTATTGAGTAAAATAAGGGTGACTTGAACACAAGCACTGAGATACCCGACAGTCGATCTGATGACCAAGAGGCTACTAAGTGACTAATGGGCAGGTAGTGTATACAGCACGGATACGCTGGACAAAGGGAGGGTTCACGTCCTGGGGGCCAGAGTGGGACGGCATGAGATTTCATCACAGTACTCAGGATAGCACACAATTTAAAACTTATGAGTTGTTTATTTCTGGAATTTTCTGTTTAATATTTTTGGGCCACAATTGACGCAGGTAATGGAAACTGCAGTAGGTGAAGCCAAGCATAAGGGGGACAACAGTAATCATAAAAGGATTAGAATAGGTTTCTGTGTAATAGGAAAGCCATATTGTTTATTCTCTGGGGCTGACTCTGACTGCCTTGGTAACAGATATGTGGTGTGTATGTGGTGTGATGACCACACAAAGGTAATTTGGAGACAGAAAAAGGGGTTAACTGGCTTCTGAACGAATATTCTTAGAGACTTACAAACTGAAAAGGCGCCTCAAGCATTTACAAACCCAGCTCAAGCAAGGGGAACACATCAGAACTGTGGAGTCCTCCCCAACCTCAAGGGACTTCCTTAAGGTCTGCTCAAAGCCACATCTGCCAGCCGGACATTACACATTTACTCTATAAACTGGAGCACTGAGGCCTGACCAGTTATATCTGTCTGACAGTAGTCAAAAAGCAGACACAAGTTTGGGTAACAAACACAAATTTGAGAGTTTTGTCAGTGTTGAGAGAGGAAGAACCCCGGAGTCTGAACCAGAGAAGCTGATGGTGAGCAGAGCCTCCCACTCCAGGGCTGGTCCCGTGGAGGTCTGGAGGCGAGCGCCGAGGCGGCAGGGCAGCTGAGACCACCCTGCGGTAAATACTGTGGAGGCTGTTACAAACACCATTAGGGAAAATACATTTTAATGAAAAATAGGTAGGAAGGGTATAATCTTTGACTGAAGGACAATCACTAAACTGAATACTCTCCACGTCACAAAATCTGCACTGTCCAATCTTCTTTCTGGAACATTCCTCGTGGACTGGTGTGCTGGGACCCCGGTGTGGGGGAGGAGCTCGGCCTTGGAGACGGACCCCATCTGAGGTGACTGTGTCCCTCTGAAGCCCAGTCTACCGGTAGCGCAGGGGCAATAAGCACAGGGCGAGTTTAGGTGAAACCGCACATGGGCGCCTTCTGCAACAGCGCCGGGGACTCGGAGTTACAGGCCCCCAGTCCCGCCACAGCGGGACCAGCGGGGTGCGGTGTGCGTGTGCTAAGCTACGTGAGCATTGCTGCACGAGGCAAACTCGTTCTGAGAAAGCTCCGCTCCCAACAGTCAGACTGGGCCTCCCAAGGAGCCACGGCCTGTGCACGCATTGTCCCCACGCCCTGTCAGAGCGGACGCAGGCCCTGCTCTCGATGAGGCACAGAGAGGCTGATTTTAGCAACCCTGGACTGTGGCTCCTCCAGTGTCTTATTTTTCTACTCCAAGCCAAGCTGAAGGCAGCCAAAGAGAAAAAGAACACCCCAAATTTAGGAAAGCTCCGCTCATGAGATGGCACACATGGTGGCTGAAAATAGCCCGAATCTCAGCGCCTGTTATGTAAGCACCGAGCCTCACAGGGCGGCCGAGGACGTGGTTTGGAGACCAGCAGAGCCCTGCTCCTGGCTCGCTTTTGTAGCACCGGCAGCAAACTGGCCTGGGCCCTCTGGTGGATTTGTCCCCGCTGGAGGCCAGCACCTGTGTGGACCCCTCCTGAGGGCGCTGGCCCAGCTGACGCCAGATGGCGGTTTTCCCAAAGCCCCTTGGATGAAAGCACGGGCCAGCTGACACTAGTCCAGGTTTACAGCCCCGGGGGCGGCATCAGTGTGCCGGCTCTACCTCCCCACCCCTGGCCCCAGCTCCCCTGCACTGGGGACGACCGTCCAGCTCTGTCCCCACCTCCTGTCCCCTGCAGAGCCATGGTGGCGATCAGATGGCACCCCGACTCAGAGAGGGACACGTGCCCAAGAAAGGCCACAGGGCCTGGCTCGCAGCAGCCCAACCTCCCCCACGACCCTGAACTGTCTCAGGCACCCTGCGTGTCTGTCAGTGCCTCTGGTCACAACCTTTGTCATGATGCTGTCGACCATCTGAACCCCACCTGGCCGGACACTTCATTCATTCCCTCCTTACATCCCAATGCCTCGTACGGTGCCAGGCACCTGTGGGGTCTCAATAAACGAGCTGAATTCATGAATAGCATTGTTGGCATTAATATGATCACTAAATCCTTATAACAAAAAGATTGGAGCTCAAAGAGAATTTGTGACAATTCTGCTGGAAAAATGCTGACTTTTGAGACCACAAACCAGTATTGGGGAACCTCAAGATTACAGGAAAAAGATAGAAAAAAACTCTCTATTTTTATCATGTAAGAATTAGTGCAAACGTGAAAACTCAGACACCAACTTTTCAGTTACAATTTTCACAAAACAGTTTCAAAGATGAGCCAGTGGCTTCAGAAATTCACCTGATACAAACTCGATGCTGAAAGAAACCAGGTTTTATCCTCGGCCTCTGGAGGGCTCGACGCCGACAGCACAGGCCAGCTCGCCCCAGCCACGCTGCTATCCAGTCGGAGATCTCACAGGATCACCTCAGTTTGAAAATGGTTCATCTGCTTCTTTTGTTTGTTTTTTGCTGAGGAAGATCAGCCCTGAGCTAACATCTGATGCCAATCCTCCTCTTTTTCTGAGGAAGCTCGGCCCTGAGCTAACATCTATTGCCAGTCTTGCTCCACTTTATACAGGACGCTGCCACAGCATGGCTCGACAAGCAGTGCATCCGTGCACGCCCGGGATCCGAACCGGCGAACCCTGGGCCATTGCAGCGGAGTGCGCACACTTAACTGCCTGCACGACCAGGCTGGCCCCTAGTTCATCTGTTTCTTAAAGAACAATCTTGTATCTGGAGAACCTCTTGTTATCTGACCAGGAGCAACTGACTGACTCGAGAGATATTTATGGGAGCCTGTCTCGGGGGCCGGGGCTGCCGGCCACACGAAGATGGACAGGGCTTGGCTGTGACTTCAAGGAACGCATGGCGTGCAGGCAGAGAATGGCTGTGTCCTTCCACAGAGAGAGGCAAAGTGGCAGCCTGGGAGCTGTTCTGCTCAGGGACGGGTGTGGAGGGAGCAGAGGCCGCCCGTGCTCCGGGGTGAGGGCCCTCCAGGGGGAGACGCATGTGTGAGGGGCAGAGAAGCACTTTCCAGCACGGACGAGCGGCCTGGACCCCACAGGAGGCGCCCACAGCCGTCACGGCAAAGAGGCTGGCCCCCCGGCCCAGGCCGCACCAGGACACGCCTGAGTGGGGATCTATACCAGTGGTGGGTGGGTCAATGTAGAAGAACCGGGTGGGGCCGGCCCCGTGGCTTGGTGGTTAAGTGCTCGCGCTCCGATGCTGGTGGCCCGGGTTTGGATCCCGGGCGCACACCGAGGCACCACTTCTCCGTCCATCCTGAGGCCGAGTCCCACATACAGCAACTAGAAGGATGTGCAGCTATGACATACAACTATCTACTGGGGCTTTGGGGGGAAAAAATAAATAAATAAAATCTTTAAAAAAAAAAAAAAAAAAAGAACTGGGTGGGGTATCTAGATTGGTGAAATGCCGTTACAGGACAGTACCACCTTTTAAACAACCACCTACTCGACTGGGAACTTCTTGGCATCCGTCCCAGGACTAACTTACTGATTCAAGAAACACCTGCTGTGCCGTGCAGGCGTCCACTGCACACGTGACCCAGTGGTTCTTACAACTGAGTTCTTCGTCCAGCCTGCCATGTGACATCACATGCAGACTTATTTTAGAATTTAAAATAATGAAACGGACACGTTGGCTCTTAACTGATGATGGGACCTCAGAAGTGCTTTGTTAAGTTTCTGAGGATTTTAAAACAAAGGAGGGGGCTGCCTGGTGGTGTAATGGTTAAGTTCACATGTTCTGCTTCGGCGGCCCGGGGTTTGCCTGCTCGGATCCTGGGCGCGGACCTACGCACTGCTCATCAAGCCACGCTGAGGTGGCGTCCCACACAGAAGAACTAGAACAACCTACAATTAGGATATACAACTATGTACTGGGGGCTTTGGGGAGAAAAAAGAAAAAAAAGAGGAAGATTGTCAACACATGTTAGCTGAGGGCCAATCTTCCTGAAAAACAAAACAAAACGAAACAACAACAACAAAAAACAAAAAAGTAAAACAAAGGAAAGCTGATGAAATACCACGTCTACTTCTTTGGAACCTTCCGAAGTGTTGGGATGTGTCTCAGATCAACGATGGGGTAGGAAGGGTCTGCTGGGTGGGCACAGGCAGTGGGCAGTGCAGGGAGACACTTGATGAGAAAGACAAAGGCGGGACCAGCTCTCCAGGGATGGGCGTGCACCCAAACGATGTAGGTGGTGAGAGCCAGAGAGGATCCTGAGCCCTCCTTACGGGTCAGATGAGGTGACAAGCCCATCTTCTGGGAAGGACTGGATTCTTCACTCGCCCCAGGACACTGGACAGCAGGCTCTCGGAGGGCAGGAACCAAAGACGGTTTGAACCCAAGACCCTGAACAGGAGGTCAGGAGAATTCACTCCATTGGGGTTAGGTTTTTAAGAAACCCTGGGAGCAGCAGAGCCGTCACAGCCGAGGACCCTGGCTGCGGTCACTCTGGGTCACCCTGCTTACAGACAATCAAACGATCAAAGTCGGTCCTTGGGGAAGCAAGTGTGGGCAGAACCCGCTTGGCAAGAAAGCTCGCCTTGGAGCTGGGGGGTGGGGGTGGAAGCTCTCACCAAAATAAGATTTGGGGCTTTCTGCTGACTTAACGCTTCCCTCTTCGATGATTACTGCAGGCTAAAAAAATCAGACCAGCCGCTCTTCTCCACGGAGGGCAGCTCTACAGATGGACAGAGAAAGCCGGCACTGAGAGACACTGGACACAGGAATGGCAGGCTCAGCGGCTGATGGAGCCACAGAACTGAAGGATCAGCTGCCCATGTGGAAAGGAGAAAGTCACCTAGAAAAAGCTATTCAGTATAATTTCAAACGTCGAGTCTGAGGACTGTGTAACACACCCAACACCTGCTTATTCAGGACCTGTGCTCCGTTTAAGAAAGAATACACAGTAAAACCCTGAGCATCTCACACCCTTGATGGTCAGAAATAAACCAGCTGGTGAAACTGTTTTCAAATTCTAACAGGCCCCCTAAGAGTTAACCCATTTGAGAACACACACGCGTGCGCGCACACGCACGCACGTACACGCACACACATGCATGCACGCACATGTACACACAAGCACGTACATGCACATGCCCTAGCAACCTGAGGAGCCCAAGATGGTGTGGGGCCCCAGGCGTCCCTTGGCCCTGCCTCAGGCCACAGCAGCCTGGTGCTCCGAGCTGGCCGCACACCACAGCTCTGCACTCCACCGTGTAGCGTGGACCAGCCAGAGCCCAAACTGCCACCCAGGCAGGCGGGTCGCCAGAAGACAAACACTGCTGTCACCCAGCCCAGGAGAAGAGTAGGTGGGAGTGCCACCCACCCGGCACCGACACTTACTGCTATCCGCAGGACCGACGCCTTCACCGAGGTCCATTTGTCCTGCCTTCGGTCTATGACCAGGATGAATCCAATGCCGGCATCCTGCAAGCTGGAACGAGGAGAGAGATCTGCAATTAGTGGGGGCGGCAGCAGAAATCCCTAAGAAAGCCTGATAATAAAGCGATTCCTCCTAGAATCCTCATGCCACGTCCACACTGCAGGGTGAGATGCACGCCCAGCAGGCTTCTGAGCAGACTGTAGCATTTCCAGGAGCCTCGTCCAGGCAATTTCCAGAACTTGCTCTTATCTAAAGACAGACAGGTCTTTTCTGTGAGGCTGATTTCCCAGCCTGACACCAACCATCTCACAACGCAGAGATCCAGGAGGAGCGCATCTCCCGGAACTCAGTCAACTCATGTTCCACAGCGAGAGCCGAGTCACTTTCCTTTCCAGTTGACCAGCTGGCTAAACCCTCCAAACAAATGTTACGACCCAAAAGTCATGTTAGTCCTAGCATCTGAAGTCCCCGTGTTCATCCATGTTATAAAATCGCTCCGGCTGGCATTGCAACAACTTTGGGAGAAAATCCCCGAGTCGTCCGGAGCCTCACAAGCATCTGTTGGAAATGGGAGACGAGACCTGGCTCCTGGCAACAGCAACATGGGCTTTAAAGACAACACTTGGTCTCTGTGCGATGATAACCTCCGTCCCAGCTTGCCTGATGCAGAGCCTGAGTCACAGCGCAGAAACGGGGAGATCCGCTCCCGCTGGGTAATCTCACACCAGAGCCAATTGTGTGACACCAGCAGCTGCCCCGCCAGCCAATCCCGGCAGAGGTGGATGAGAAGGCACGCCCAGGCACCGACCTGACTCGCTAACGTCCCAGCATCGGAACACACCGAAGGAGCCACTTGTGGGTTTAAATCAAAGTCAGAATTATACAGAACACACGTAAATTATGCAGTCTCTGAAAGTGCTCTGCCTCTGCAAACGTTATGTAGCAAAGCCAGAGCTGTAATATCCCAAATCCTGTGTGACTCTCAGATTTAACGATGGTGAAGCCACACAGAAAACGCACACCTGTGTGGGTGTGTGCTGTTGATTCTGTGTTCTTACGCTCATTTGACAATGAAGGACGCTACCTATTTACAGTAATCTCTCATAACAGCAAAGAACTTCCCGGTAAATGCACAAACATCAGCTTTCACTCAAAACAGCCTTCCTGCTGTTGACACCAGAGCCCACGTGGACACACAGTGAGAAGTCAGCTCTGCTTCACAGCTGTGGCGGCACTGCGCACAGGTCTGTCTTCTCGTCTGGCTTAGCTCCTGTGGAGGTGGGGTCGTTTTGTTTGCACATCACTTGAGTTTCAGTCCAGGAACCCAGGGTTCACAGCCATCCTGGTCCCCACGACACCCCAGTACCTAGTGCTCCACACAGACCCCTGGCCAACCTGCCCAGCTCAGGCTGCGCAGGCCAGTTAGGAAGCTGAGATGGAGAAGAAGCCCTGACCACGGGCTCCGTCCTGGGCTGGCTGCAGGGGAGGTCCAGAGCGCGGTCTGCGGCAGGCATGCGCTCTCCTCCAGGCAGCCCCAGGCAGGTCCTTGCTTACGTCAGTGCAGCCTCTGCCGTCTGCCCATGTGGGGCGATCTGACCCTGCAGTCTCAGCCTCAGCTCAGCCACGTGACGGTGACCTGCAGTCTCAGCCTCAGCTCAGCCACGTGACGGTGACCGGGGCTCCGCTTGTCTGCTCGCCCGAGGCCTGGACGGGAGGAAGTGGCGTCTTGGGTCCACTCACAGGGGCTCGCTGAGACCTCCCCGCCCGACCGCACGCTCTCTTTTGAGAGGAACAAGTCACAGGCTGTTCCCCTGATGACGCCAGCCACGCACACTTCTCCTCAAAGTCTGCTGCACCCTCGGGAGCACTGGCCGGGATGGCTTGACAGACAGGGTTCCCTGCCTTCCCCCCTCACCTCATAGGTGAGCTGCCTCTGGGCATCCAGGCTGATCCCAGTCACCTGGATCACTCTTCCCAAAGTGGAGGAGACGAGGCCCCGACACCGGTGCTCACTGAGCGCACCACCACGGGACCCGAAGAGCCCAGGCAGGCACCCTCCAGTCCCAGGGCAGGGAGCCGGGAAGTGCTCCCACTACCTGTCTGTGAAGAGAAGCCCCGCCTGCCGAGGGCGCGCACCACGCAGGAGAACACCCGGCCTCGCTCTGCAGTTGCTGCCCGCCACATGCGCAGGGCTCTGGGGCCACTCGAGGTGCTGCCCTGGATGGGCGACTCCCCCGAGAACCATCAAATGGGAACCAAACTAGTGCCCACCCTGGGAGGCTGCTGGGAGAGTGCAGTGAGCTGCTTCTGGGCCCCACCACACACTCTGTGACGCGGATCCTCGCTGTGGCTGCAGCATTCTCCTTTCGTGGAAGGACAACTCTCCCCTTTCCCTGGAACGGAGCTTCGATCCCAGTGGGACTGCAGGCTCAGCCTCCAGCTCTGCCGTGCGGCAGTGGCCCCTCGTTACTCCACAACAGACCCCAGAATGTCACACCTGGTCTGAGCTTCTGAGCCCAGAATACTCCCTTCTGTGGCCAACATACCCAGTTTGCCGTAGCGCCCAGCAGGCTGCCCCCAGGCTGACCCCACTGCCCTCAGATCATCCTCGTGTTTCTTTGAACACTCAGACCCAGGCAGGACAGCAGCGGCCGCCTCATGGGCGTGACGGCCCCGGCCTCCGGCCCACGCGCCCTGCGGCACAGCCGCAGCTTCTCCACGTCCCTGTCCCTGCCCCTGCCTGTGTTCCCTTCGTTTGCACAGCTGTGTGTAGAGACATTCCAGTGCACACGAGTCTCCCGTCACGACTGTGATCGGGAGGCCAGCGTCCCGGATGGGACTGGCAGAGCCAATGCGATGAGAAAGCAGAGCCACCAAGGACACGAGGTTTTTAAATTAAAATTACAGGGGGCCTATGAGGAAGGATAAATCTCCTTGATTCACAAAAACATGCCCTAGGGGGGGTTTCTCAGCGAGGACAGCGGTCTCGGGGCAGGAGCCACCTGAGCCCACACCGCGCGGCAGCCTGTGGGAGGGGCCGGTGGGAGGCTCAGTCACAGCTCCCCTCACCCCAGGCCAGGCCCGGACCCTCCGTGGAGGAGGGACTTCTCGCTCCTCGGGGTTCAGGCGCTGCGCCAGAAGCCCAACAGCTATTCTCCCTCTGAGCCTCACAACGACCCTGCGAGGTGGGACCACTCTCTCCAGCCCTGGGACGAGGGATGGGGGCACAAAGAGGGGAAGTCGTTTGTCCAAAGTCACACAGCAGGTGAGCCTCACCGTCTGGCTCAGAATCCCCCTGTTAGCTGCCTGCAAGCCACCTCCCAGGCCACGTCCACCTCAGAACAAAGCGACACCCTCTCTCCCCCTAACCCCTGGGCTGCCCCCTATGTCGGGCCAAGCAGAGGCCCTCCTCTTCAGGGGTCCCTGCACCACTCCTGGTGTCAGGGGACATGCTGAGGCGGACCCAACCTCAGAAACAGACAGCAACGATGGTCACACGCCAGGACCCAGCTTGGAGCCCAGGAAAACTCTCCCCCGTGCCCCACGTCTCGTCTCCCGTCACATTCTGGGGATGCTGACTCAGGCACAGACTTAGCTAACAGAAGGCATCTTACGTGGGGGTGTAGAGACCTTCACACCTCCCATGCGCCCCCAGGACTGCAGCCCCAGGAGCGGGCGACCAGCAGCCCCTGGAGGCCCGTCATCCCTCCCACGCTGAGGAGGGTCCAGACCTGCCCACACGAGTGAAGGACCTGGGGCTCGCGGGCCCTGCTTCTGCCCCGCATCTGTGACCCCATGTGCCCAGGGGACAGGGCAGTGTGGCTCACGCTGGATGGCACAAGAGGCCGCCCCTGGGGTCCCTTGTGTGCCAGGCCTCGGGCGGACTGCACTGAAGGTGGAACGGGAGAAATAGAGAGCGTGAATTCAGAAGCTGGCAGCCACACAGAAGTGTCCCCAGTCCCCTGGGCACACACAGCCCTGCAGACACACAGTGGTCGGCCTCCAACCTCCCGACAGTCAGCTCGGAGGGCCAGCCGTCCTGGCCAGCCGTCCTGGCTGAGTGAGGCCGATGAGCTCACTTTTGGCCCCAATAATCAAAAGAGGCACAGAGCTCGCATAAACCCTGTTTCTGGGATTCACCATTCCCCAGTGCCCTCTCCAGCACCTCAGGGCTGGCTGGCCTTGGGCGCTCATGGGCCCACCAACCCCAGCGGGGTGGCCCTCGGTGGCCTGGGGCACGTGGGGCCCATCAGCTAAAGGTCCAACCTCCCCATCGCCGGGCGGGAGCAGTGAGCAGCCTGAGAACAGTCTGGAAACAGGCCTGGGAGGCTCCCTGACAGCGAGGTCTGCCGTCACCGCCAGCACATCTGTCCAGCTCCTGCCGAGCTTCGTCTTGCTCCCCTGACCCGCTGCTTGTTTAGACCCCATTCGTCACAAAGCAGGGATGGGTGGAGACGCAGGGAAACCAGGAGTCAGATGGGGAAAGGCATCTGCAGAGGGAGGGCCGCGGTGGGGAGAGCTGAGGGAGGCGGGGTGCAATGAAACGGACCCACGGCTGGCGCGCTTCTCAGACCGCAGCACGTCCCAGACTCCCGGAAGGCTTGTCACAATGCATATTCGGGCTCAGGAGGCCTAGTGGGGCCACCTTACTGCATTTCTAATGAGCTCCCAAATGCCTCTGATGCTGCGGGTCCACAGACCACACGCGCGTGGCGAGTCCTACAGATGAGCCCTGAGAACGTTCTGTGCCTGGCGATGCTGCATCTGTGTGTCTGAGCCTCTGCGCCACAGAAAGAGCCCCGGAAGGAGGTCCTGACACCTGGGGCGGCTGCTGGACCTCGGGGGCCTGGGCGGGGTCAGGAGGGAAGGAGGGCGGGAAGGAGGGGTCAGAGGGCAGCCAGAGCACCAGCAGCGAGGAGGAGCTTTTGGTCACCAGTTCTCCGGTGGCCACCCCTGGCCCGTTGCTATGGAAACCCTGAGCCTCCCGGGAGCCCCATGGCCACCAGGGTCTGCTCTGAGAGCCGCGTCCACCAACCCTGACCACACACCCCACCAGGGCTGCACTTGTCCATCTCCCGCAGTGCCGGGCCCAGAGCCGGGGCTCAGCACACCCGGACAGGCGAACGATACTGAGTGAAGGATACTGAGTGAAGGATACTGAGTGAAGTCCTCAGCCCTTCTCTCCGGGCGTCCACAGCTGCAGGAGGCGTCCAGCCTCACCCCTGCCTGCCCTGAAAGGGAGCGTGCCACAGGCCACTGCCCCCACCACACTTCTCCAGCCCATGGAGGGTGGCCCTGTGTTTCCAGGTCTCTGCTCCCACCCCATGTCAGCCAGTCCCTCGCCCAGGGTCATTCTCTATCCTCAGGCAGCCCCGCCGGCTTTCCATCCTCCTTCCACCAGCAGCAAAACGATCTTAACGGTGGCTACAGCTGTCCTTGAAAGGAGTTCAACTTGTTACTATTGCCACGACAGGCTGAGTGTACAGACGGACAACGGCCAGGCCGTCTATAAAAACAGAACCCTGACCCACTGTCTCAGCGCCCAGCCCAGGCGGCCAGCCTGCTGTCCACAGTCACACTTGCAGGAGGTTGACCACTGTCCCCAGCGACAACCCCGGAAGCCAAACAACGCCCTGCAGCATTGGCCCTGATGGCTGAGAGCCAACAGCGTCACCCCTGCCCCTGCCCCTGCGAGTCCGCTGTGGGTGCTGCAGCTGTCCGCTAGGACAGACCTCGGCCCTCAGGGTGGACACGGACACTCAGCTCCAGCACGGCTGAGTCAGGCCTGTCATCCTGGAGCGATAAACGTGAACAGAGCAAGCCAGGGGGCTCCAACACTGTCTGATTCTGCGGAGAGGGAGGAGGCGTGGCGTTTAAGGGCGAGTTTCTGAGCACCCACGGCTCCAGCGTGGCCTCGCTCTGCCCTAAGCCGGGGGCTCATGGCTTGCAGCTGCAAGACGGTGAAGTGGCCCCTTCACGGTGTGAAAAGCCCCAGCTTCCCTGGATGCCTCGCCAGCGTCAGGCCAGATGGACGGTGAGCGTTCTCTGAGCCACCTCTAAGGAGGCCCCTCAGCTTGGCGCCGGGACGGAGGAAACAAAGCCGGTGGAGGGGTGGGGGGGTAGCAGGGGGAGTGGGGGGGTCCATGGGCGAGGGTGCACTCTAGCAGGAGGCATCATGGGCTGGCACTGTACCTGACCGTCCCTGGCTGGTGTCAGGACAGGCGTCAGGTAGAGCTCGTCCATCCGTGGCAGGGCCCAGGGTCCCTCCCATGGCAGAGATGGTCCAGCCTCCCTGACGGGCTGGGAAGAATGCTGGGGTGCTGGCCGAGCAGGTGGGCCCCAGGCTGGGCAGTCCAGGGGGCCAGGGAATGGGCAGGGCCAGGCCGGTGGCTGGGGGTACTGGAGCAAGAGGGGCTCCCCTTTCCCGGGCCCCCACCTACTGTATGTCTTTGCTGTTTTCTCTCTTTTTCATCCCCTATTTGAACACTGTCTACAAAAGTTAGCAAATGTGAAGGACTCTTTCATTTCCTTATTTTCCTTTTGTGAGGGAAATGCCGTGGCCATGTCTCTCCCTGCCCACATGACTCACCTGCCCAGGTCCTAACAGCGTGGCCTCGAGGGCACCCCCTGAGCAGTCAGGGCCGTACCTGTCTCTTCTGCTGCTTCTCTCTCCTTACGACTCAAATCTTAACCTGTTAGACTATCACTTGTGTGATGCATTTATTCTAACATGGGTCAGCTTTTCATCCCTGAAAGTAAGACAGCAAGAAAAACGGCAAATGCTTTTTCAAAACTCTCCCATCATAGTAACGAATCTGTTCTCAGTCACACGCAGCCCCATTAGGGCTGACACACGTCAGACATGCACAAGGATGGGCTGAAGATGAGCGGGGACAAGCAAAGGGGCCACACGGCAGGCATCGCCTCTCTTCTCCACAACCCTAAGGGAACAGCCCACCTTTTTAGAAAAACACAGGAATTTCTCTAAAGAGCCTGAAAACTTGCATTTTTTATTCTTTATAGTTATTTTTTTTCATATCAATAAATATAATTTTTTTGACAAAAATAAACAAAGAAAACCAAAACTATGATATCCAAGAGAATCATTATGAACGTAGCTGGAATTTGAACCAATGAACACAGAGCAGGAGCGATGATCTTTGTAGACAATGGAGAGGTCAGCGTGCACCTGCTCTGCAGGCGCCCACACGGCACAGAGGAAACTGGAGAATCTTATCTATTTTTCAAGGACTGATTTCTAATCTAGCTCGAAAACACAGCTTCCTCCATCAACAAATGAGTGCATAAACAAAATGCGGTCCATCCATCCAATAAGTATTATTCAGGCTTAGAAAGGAAGGAAATTCTGACGCCTGCTACGGCATGGTTGAACCTCGAGGACATTATGCTGAGGGAAATAAGCCAGTCACAAAAATACAAATACTCTAGGATTCCACTCGTAGGAGGTCCCTAGAGGAGTGAAATCAGTAGAGACAGAAAGTAGATGGTGCCAGGGGCTGGGGGAGGGGGAGGAGAATTTAATGGGGACAGAGTTTCAGTTTTGCAAGATGAAAGTTCTGGAGGCTGGTCGCATAACAATGAGAATGTACTTAACATTACTGACCTGTACACTTGGAAACGGTTAAGATGGTAAGTTGTATGTTATGTGTATTTTACCACAATTAAAACAACGTTATTGAAAAAAATCAACCTCATAGCTTCCTTAAATACATTTTTTAAAAACAGAGAGGTGCACACCGCTGGCCAGTTTTCTGTAACCACGGAGTGAACTGCTCCCGGGGGGGGCATCACCTTGGGAGGACCCATGCTAGAACCTTCCGGAATCTCATTACCTGCCTCAGGTTCGTGCTGCACCCTGACCGTCTTGCCTTTTCCGCTCCTGCCCTCCGTCCTGAGACGCGCAGCTTCCCTGTCCTGACTCTGCTGGCCCGGCAGCCCCAAGTTCATCCGGCTCCTTCCTCCCCCGGATCTGCCTCAGGCACCTCCTCTCCACCTGGAGCTGAAACTCTAGCCGCACAGGCTTCTGGGCACGCTACGTCTCCCGCTCTGCGCCGCCCCCGGGCCCATGGGGTGGACGAGCTAGCGGGTGCAGCCTGGGTGCTGCGACGGCAGCAAGAGAGGGGCTTCCCAGGCCCACACCTCAGCGTGTTTCCCTCACAGCAAAATATCGTTATTTCCAAGTAAGGCAAGGGCCACGGTCTCTCCTCTTTGGGCAGGGAACCAGGAAAACAACCTCGGCCTCTTCTCTGTGAATGAAGGGGCCCTTCATTAACTTGATCCCACCCCATCGCAGCCCTCGTGCTCCAACAGATGGAAACGTTTCACTGCTGTGCTGCCCCAAGTGGCAGCCACCGGCCACACGTGAACTGAAATATGGCTCACCAGACCCGTGGACTGAACTTTTACACTTAGTTTTAATTTTAAAATTTAAAGGGGCACACATGGCCAGCGGCTGTCATACTGGACGGCAGTAGCAGAGAAAAACCATTACACCAAAGGGAGAAGGCTCGAGGCTCCCTCAGGATAACAGGATGGGGAAGACACACAGACAGGACCTGTGTGGAGGAGGTCACGGCAGTGGGCAGTGGTCACTGAGCTCCCAGAGCTCCAGACCACGAGAGACAACGGGCTGAGCAAAGTCACTGGACCGCAAAAGGCTAGAACGACCCTTTACTTGCTAATTACACGGGGGGGACGGGGAGGATCCCCAGCCAGAGTGTCTGAGAACTAACACAGATGGGATCGCTTTCGAGACGTCCGATCTTATAAAAAACAGAACAAACCAGCTAGACTGGAACAGCAGAATTCAACGGGGGATGGCAGGGTGAGTGGAATCCCCGTCAACAGGCATGGGCTCCCATGTTTGGTCATCTACATCAGAGGGTGTGATGCCGCCACTGAGAGGAGGAGGGAAATGGTGCCCAGAGTAATGACCAGGACCCATCGCTGTTGACTGAAAGAAGAGGTCGTGACGTGACACATCTATGCCGCCTGCTGGAGGAATGTCTGCACGTGGGTAGAACATCACCAGAACTCCTAGCCCTGGGGAGGACGCAGGAGGTGGGAAGCTCTCACTGCTGCGTGGATACTTTCTGAATTGCTGAGTTCACATTCACACACACATTTTCTAACTTTATGTCCAAAAGTCAACTGAACCTTCCAGGTTCTAGAACCACAGGAGTGAGGAGAGAGGAGAGATCCAGGTTCTAGAACCACAGGCATGAGGAGAGGAGAGATTCAGGTTCTAGAACTGCAGGAGTGAGGAGAGGAGCAATCCAGGGTCTAGAACTGCAGGAGTGAGGAGAGAGGAGAGATCCAGGTTCTAGAACAGCAGGAGTGAGGAGAGATCCAGGTTCCAGAACTGTAGGAGTAGGGGGACCAAGAGGTTCAGGTCCTAGAGCCTCAGGCATCCGTGCCCCCGGGACGGCCTCTGTAATCCCCACTGCAATTTGCTCAGTGCTGGACTCAGAGGCGGTCACAAAACACGTTAAGTGTAAAAGAAATCAAACGGTACCACTCTTTCTTTTTTATGGGGTAATTTCTATCAGCATAAACACGCTGTTGTTTCTTTCATCTTAAAAGAATCTCATCTGCCTCCCTCTCACCAGCTAATTGAGCCATTTCTCTGCTCCCTTTGGTAGCAGAATCCCGGAAGGAGTGTCTACACCCATTGTCTCAGGTCTCTCTCCTCCCATTTTCATTAAATTTACTCCAATCAACATTTCACTCCCAACCTTCCACAGAAACTGCTCTTGTCAGCATTCCCCAAGACTGGCACACTGTGAGAGTCTCATGGAGTTCCTCATTCTCACCTGATTTCCCATCAGTAAAGTGACCACACTGTGGCAGCTGGGACACCCGAGAAGGAAGGGCTGCCATAAGAAGTTGCAGGTGTAGCCTGGCCACCGACCTATGGACCTTCCGACCTCCCCACAGCCCCACAGGATCTAGGGGTGCCCTCCCAGCCCGAGACCCCAGGTGAGGGCCGATCCCCCTCCTCTCCCTGCTGTGTTCAGCCTCCCCCTGCCCTCCTCCAGCTGGAACACCCGGGGATCCCCCTCCTCTGTGCACACCCCACCCCTGAGGACCTCACCACCCGATTGCCCACCAGTCCCAAATCCACACCCCAGCCAGCCCTCGCCCAGAACTCTACACTCGCCACCCCCACAGCTCCCTCCAGGTCTAGATGCCACCACCCCCAGGCCTGCAGCCCCTCCCCTCCCTCCTTCCCCCTGTCCCGCTATGGCCAGGGCTCCAAGTCAGGTCATGGCCCCCTTTGCCCCATTTCACTGAGAACAAAGCCCCTCTTTAAAGGGATCCACGTTCCACACGGTGAGGGGGCTCCCAATCCTTCCTTGACCTCCCAATTCTGTTCCCTGATATCCCTCCTGTCCCTCACTCTGTCCCCACTCTCAGGTCCCATTTTGCAAATGAACCTGAAAGAACCAGCCTCCCAGGGGTCTTAGGACTGTCCACATGACTCAGGTCCCCTCCTAGTGGTCTTTGTGAGGACTGTACCCATGACTGAGGTTCCTTCCCAGGGGTCTTTGCAAGGACTGTCCCCCATGACTTATGTCCCCTCACAGGGGTCTTGGTGAGGACTGTCCCTCATAACTCAGGTCCCCTCCTAGGGGTCTTGGTGAGGACTGTCCCCATGATTCAGGTCCCTTCCTAGGGGTCATTGTGAGGACTGTCCCCATGACTGAGGCCCCCTCCTAGGGGTCTTTGTGAGGACTGTCCCCATGACCGAGGTCTTTGTGACTCAGGGTTCCTCACCTCCTCTAAGCCACCTTCTAACAGAGCTCCTCTCTCACTGTCTCTCTGCCCTCCCTCACCTCCTTTCTGCCCCTTTCTTCCTTTTCATAAGCCACATCCCTGTCATGTCTTATTTAATTTTCTGCAAAGGCAAGCAGCAGGAGTTTCTCTGTTTGTTCACTGGTGGGACCACGCTGTCCAGCACACAACAGACGAGACGGGTCAGCTGTCCGAGCCTCTCCCTCTGCCTTTCCCTCAGTTGTGTAAGCGTCTGTAGGGAAGTCACATGGCCACCTTTGGGGCAGGGCCTGCGGTTCACTGTCACTCGTCACAAGTCCCTGGGCTGGCCCCACCCAGGCCTGGCAGATGCTGGCAAACAAGCCCCATTAGGAATTCAAGGGTTGTAGGAATCTGTGTGATGGTGAAAGCAGCCCTGCAGCCAAGATGGGAGCACACAGGGACACCCCACGGTCGGCCACCACATTGGCTGGACAGCAGCTGATGGACACCAGTTGATAAATCATGACGTCCTTCCACGTTCACTTGACTGAGTCATTCTTCAAAAGACCAACAATAAGGAGCCCAGTGGCTTAGTGGTTAAGTTCACGCACTCCGCTTCGGTGGCCTGGGGTTCACAGGTTCAGATCCCGGGTGGGACCTACGCACCGCTCACCAAGCCATGCTGTGGCAGTGTCCCATATAAAGTAGAGGGGGATGGGCACAGATGTTAGCTCAGGGCCAATCTTCCTCAGCAAAAAAGAGGAGGATTGGAAGCAGATGTTAGCTCAGGGCTAATCTTCCTTGCCAAGGAAAAAAAAAAAAAGACCAACAATATGCTCCATATTTACATGTGTCTGATGCACCTGGATGAAGCCCGCCTCCGGAAAGGCAGTATTTCAAAACTACCATAACTGTTAACCAGACGTGACTGCTTACATTGGGGCTCCCGTTCTTTGCATAGAGTAACAGCCAGAGAGCTAAAATCAGCACACAATATATTTTTTTAAAGGATAAAATGAAAGCCTGGTGAAAAAGCTGTGAGAGTCCATGTCTCCTAGAAGCGGTCTTCCTGAGAGATGGGCCCATTTAACTGCACTGACATTTAAAAGCGCACACCCGGGGGCTGGCCCGGTGGCGTAGTGGTTAAGTTCACACATTCTGCTTCGGTGGCCCGGGGAACGCCCAGCGCCCTTTCTCTGCTGGACCCTCACGTGCGTCAGGGCACTGCGCTGTCTTCTGAAATGACGGATGTGCTGGGTTTTACTATTTAGGAGTTCTACTTCTGATGAAAAGGGCTCATTGGGTCTGACAGGTCCAGACCCACCAGTCCAGCATCCGAGCTCTTTATCACCCTCAACGGGAAAGAAGAGAAGCGTGAAGAACACAAGCCAATGCCCAACACACACCCTTTTCCCTGGAAACGGAGCCCACAGGTCTGGGCTTCAAATCTTCAAGCCGGCCTCCCGGCCACTCCTCGGCACCCGGTGCCATGAAGCAGGATCACGGCAGTCAGTCCTCCGCTTCGAAGGAAGACTGGTGTTTTCTGCCCTCTGACCTTGCGTGTGGATCGTGCGCGTTCTTGGAGATCCGGGTTTTGAAAAGGCTCCATTCTCTTGGGGACAAGAACCCCTTAAAAGAGAGAAATGAAGGCTGCTGGTTCTGACAGAAGTGGAGACAAGTGTGCTGAGTGAGACCACAGGAGGGGCCCTCGTCCGTGAGGCAACTCGGCTCACGTGAATTCCTTTATTCACCTGCAAGGGACGTTTATTTGTCCAGCAAATATTTACCAGGGAACCGTGTGCCTGCTCTCCCACACCTGCCTCCTAGGGAAACATAGACCAAAACCAAGCCGTAAAGCAATTAGGATCATTCCAGAAAAGCCCCACAAAGCCAACCAGCCAGATGGGCGAGGGGGCCTGGGGGTGAAGGGGTGGGCTTCTTTCTTTAAGTGGGCATGATGGAGGGCCTCCCTGAGGAGGAGGCCTGGAGCATGAAAAGGAGCCATCTCAAGCATGGGGGGCCGAGGGACAGCAAGTGCAAAGGCCCTGAGGCCAGAAGGTCTGAGGACCAGCAAGACCAGCGAGGGTGGTGTCCCTGCGGGAGGAGATGGCGCCGGCCTGGAAGGTCCCGAGAGGGCATTAGGGACCTGGCTGCCCTCCTGAGTGTCCTGCCTGATTGAGAGAAGAAGGTGGACCTCGAGACCAGGCTCGAACACTGGGTGTTGACATTTTCAGATATAAAATGGTCTCTGATGTTTTAAAATCTAAGAATGACCTGAGTTTCCACCCACAGGCAAGGAAGGATTCACCACTGAACCCATTTTAGGGGCAGTGGGAGACCAAATAGAGCGCCCCCGTGGCCGGGAGGCCCGCTTGTTCAGCCAAGGCTGAGCGGTCACTGCGCGGGGCCGCCACTGTCCACACTGGGCACTGAGTCCTGGGCGTGCCACCACCCCGGCCGGTGTTCAGAAACCGTGACTACAACCACGGTTGTAGAGATGTCTCGTGGTGAGTTTTAATCTGCAGGACTTTGGATCTTAGATCCCTAAGTGGGGGAACGAGAAGAAAGGGACAGAGAGAAAATGAGACGGACAGCGAGGAGGCCATGGAAGGTTCTAGAACCACTCTATCAGCAAAGATGGCGAAGCCCATGCGAGCACTGAGCTCTCTCGGCATTCGCAGACAGCCTGTGAATCCTTCAGGTTCTAGCCAGTCAGAGCTCAGGAAAAGCGAAGTCAGTAATTGAGTGACTCCAAAGATTGTCTAAAATGAAAATGAGCAGAAGGAAGTTTGAATGAAGGGGACCAAGCCCAGCTTATCGCTCAAGGGTGAGAGGACTGAGACGGCTCTGGCTTCTGAGAAGAGACTCAGACCACGTGACACTCAGGGTCCACCAGGAGCTCTGACCTGGCCGTGGGCCCCGGGGCCATCGGGAGGGTGGAGGGCCAGGGCCTCCCCGGACGTGGAACTGCCCCACCCCCGGGAGACGTCCCCATCGGGGAGGCTGGGGAGCAGGAACTCCCCCACCCGAGGACCAGTGAGATGGCACAGGACACCCACAGTCAGCCGCCAACCGTGGCCGGCTCCTCTTCTGGTGAAACCACTTCACTCCCTAAAACCACCGCTGAGTTCAGTCATTTCGCCCTCAAACCGCTGCCCCTTTCTGCTTGTTGGCTTGTCCCAGCGTGTCCCCACCGCCAGGGGTCATGCAGCATCTCCGTCCTGCTGTCGGGTGCCCCGAGTGCTGGAGCCACCGTCCTGGGTCCCCACCCCACGGACACCCCTCGGTGCCACGCCACACGGGGAGCCCACACCCGCCAGGCGCTTTCCAGACGCCTGGTCTTACTGGAGTGAGGGCACCCCCGCGGTCCAGCGGCCTCATCTTCAGACTGGGCGTGACAGCCACCTTGCTGTCTCCGTGATTTGGGCCAAGGGAGAAGACACATGGAGACGCTCTGCAGCACGGCAGCCCCCACCACGAAGCACGTCTCTCAGCCCCTCGAGGGGCACGGCCGGCGGGAGGGAGCCCTTACTGAAGGCCACTCAGCTCCCAGCGCGCCGGCCGTCCCTCCCGCCTCAGCTCTGCTGCCCGGAGCCTGGCGCACTGAGGGGTACCGAGAAAGGAAGGTCAACAGAGACGGTGACCGAAGACCCTGCCCCGAGTGACCCTTCTCCTGCCAAGTGACTGCTCACTGCCCATGTCCGTCCGGAGAGCTCCCCTAGAACCTAACGGGCCTCCCTTCCTCCACCAGCCAGGCTGCTAGAAGAATCTACCCCCGCCCTCACACTGATGGTGGTGATCTGTCGTTACTGACCAGTTGTTACCAATCAGTGGCTTTTACATGATAGTATCACCCGACCAAACTTTCGGTCTGTTTTCTAGATTAGACCAATCACGGAGCTCTAAGTTACAAATTCTGAACTTGAGGAGAGTGTTCTCGAGCTTCCGTCCTTCAATCAGTCTCCCCTGCACGTACGTCCGCTCGTATTTACGTGGTAGGAGAAAGAAAAGGTCACCTCAAGGTTGTTCCCATCCTGACACAGCGTGTCGGGCACTGCGCCCTAAACAGAGGCCCATGTCCCCACCGCTCCTGAGGGGCAAGGACGCCGAGGCCGACCCCCGCCGTGTGGTGTCCACCCCTTGGCCCATGGAGGCTGACGCCGCCCAGTGCAGCCAGCCGGTGGCGCACAGAGGAGGTGTCCCTGGCTTTCTGGAAGACGGGTCTAGTTCTGCTTGTAATAAAACAGAACCAGAGCCCAGACAACCGCCTCTGGGGTCAGCTGTCCCCGGGGAAGGACGGGAGGAGGCCTGGCCCTTGCGGACGGCAAGAGGGCTGTAGAGGTCAGGCCCTTGTCCTGGAGGGTCTCACGGCCACTCTGCGCTGCGGCGCCTCTCTCCCCCGGTGGCTGGCTTGTCTAATGAGGGCTGTGTACCTTCTGAGAGGGAGGAAATGTCCCGGGCTGCAGCCGGGCATCTCCCACAGGGGAGGGGAAGGGTGTGGCTGCGTGATCTCAGCAGGCCCCGACACCCCCTCAGCCACCAGCACCCACCAGACAAATGCTCGGCCCCTCACGGACCCGCCGGGGCCTCAGCGAGCCGCACCAACCTCTCTAAAGCAACGGCAACACGCACCTGGGGACGCTGGTGAGGTAGGTCATGACATTCTGGAACTCCTTGTCCGGGACGTCGCTGAAGGCCGGGTAGTCCGGGAAGGTGATCACGGGGCTGCCGTCCTGCCCCCGCCCACCTGCGGAGAGAGCAGAGGCGGCTCTTAACACTGGGTCCCACTCCCCCCGTCAGCAGATTTCACATAAGCACCGAGTAGTTCACCTAAAATGGACGGCGTGTTCTCCAACGTTATATATTTTTATTATGAAAGAAATGCGCGCTATTGAGGGACATATTTGGAACGTACACAAAAGTGAGATGAATTAAATAGTCACTCATTACCTGCCACCATCACATGCACACGTTTCCCTCCAAACCTTTTTCTGTGCATTTTTCTACATAATTGAGATCCTGTTGAATAAACAGCTGGCATCCTGCCTCTTCCCTAACACTGTGGACTACAGTTTTCTGTGCTGTGCAAATGATGTGACGGTTATTTTAAATATTGTCAAATAGTCCATGCAGGCTGAGCCCTAACGACGCACTAACGCTCGTGTGGGCATCTGGCGGTTTCTCCGACCTTCCACCTGTTACACAATGCTGCTCTGAAGGGAGGTGCACGGTACGGGGAGAGGAGGGTGCAGGCGGTACCAGGGTGGGGCTCTTCCAAGGGAGGGCGCACCTAGGACATTTCACCAGGAAGACAGAGACGGCGCTCGAGGCATCGGCACAGGCGGCTGGGGCGCACCTGGGGGTCAGGGAGGGTGAGCGCAGCCCCAGTCAGACGAGGCCTCGGGGAGGGGCTGAGCTCAGAGAGGAAGGCCATGGGTTCACTCCGGTGCATGTTTGGTCTGAACTGTCCCACGAACAATCCGGAGAGGTAGCGGAGAGGGCAGGAGGTGAGGACAGACAGGAGTCACACGGGCCTGGCTCCAGGCCTCTCTGCGGCCAGTGCCAGGGCGACTGGAGACGGCTACCACTGCCCCTTGAGGGATGGGGTCCATCTCTCTCCTCTTTGAACCCAGTCTGGCCTGATGACCTGTTCTGCCCGTTGACATGGCAGAGTGATGGCCATCACTCCCAAGGCTGGGACGAAAGACACTGCAGCGTCCACCCTCCCGGCTCAGCGCTGCCGCTTGGAAACCAGCCATCACGTAAGCAACAGCCCTGCGTCCACCGTCCCGAGAGGAAGCCCACGTGCCGCCAGGGAGGAAGGGCTGGCGACACGAAGGGGCCCAGAGGCGCCACACGTGTGAGCGAAGCCCCCCAACGTTCCAGCCGCCCCCCAGGTGGGCGCAGTCAGAGAACCCCCCCAGCCAGCACCACTGGGGGCGAAAGATCCACCCAGCCAGCCCTTTCTGAATTCCCCACTCTCGGAATGAAATAAATCAACAAATGGGGGTGTTTCGAGCTAGCTAAATTTTGGGGCAGTCTGCACGGTGACAGGTAACCCACATCAGGGGCCATGGAACCAGGCACTCGCTGCCGACATCCGGTTCACTGAGAAGACGGGCATTGCACCTGCAAGAGGCCACACTGCAGCCTCCCGCTGCCCCACGTGCTCACAGGGGCCTGTTTCCCCAGGCCCTTTTCAGGTGATTTTGTGCCTTTTACCTAATTACTGCGAAGTCTGGAAGCTACAAGCGTCGATGGAAGCTGAAGTAATTACCCTGCAAAACCAAACCCCACAGAGTGCCAGGTCTGTAGAAGCCAAGACGGCAGGTTGCTCCTGACGGGAGACGGCCATCAGAAGGCAGGACGTCCCCAAACTGCAAACCTGACTGTGGGGGGGACGGGGTCAGGGCTCACCCCAGCACTGATGCCCACACCACGCAGAAGGGACCTGGGTGGGGCAAGGACGTGAGGCGGAACCACTTGCGGAGGCACCTTCCCAGGAGAGGACGTGTCCACCACGTCACTGGGGCTGACACGCGGGCCCAGCGAGTCCCGGGGCAGCAGCGGGAGTCAGCAAATACGATTAAAACAAAGCCCTGCTCCTGTCATTTCATTTCAGAGGGGGCTGCTGAGAGCCTGAAGGGACGGCCGTCATGGGACTAAGCGCACGGCCTGCGGGGTGACCGTTCTGAGCAGGGGTCTGACTGTGTGGCGAGATGTGTGAGGCGACTTCCACCAGGACCCTCGGCAGAGGAGAAGGCGGGGCACAGACTCCGAGATAAGAAGACTCGGATTCTCAGCAGACAGTCGTGTCGTTTTCTGTTCTGGTTAGTGATGGACGAAGCCCCAGAGGCTGCTGGGTGAGGGGAATGGTGGACAGCACAGGAGGTCAGACCAGAGTCCCTCCTGGAAACAAGCCCGAGGCCCACACTGTCCAGCGAGGAGCTCCCGCCCCTCGTTACTGAAGAAGCCGAGTCTCGGGGATGCCGGTGGTGGGTGGTATGGGAGCTCAGAGCAAGAACACGGGCTCCGGCCAGTGAGAAACAGCTCCGCAGGGGAAACTTGAATTCGAAATTTCCCGAGGCAGCCGGGCCACAAGCCGTCCCTCAGGCAGGAGGTGGCCTGATGGGCCCGATCACAAGGACAGCCCCCGCTGTCCACTCAGGACCTTCTCACTCTGTCCACACCAGGGGTGCTCAGCCCCAGGGACACTGGCAACATCGGGTCACGGTTTCGGTCATCACACTGATGGGGGTGCTGGCACCCATTGGGTGGAGGAGAGGGGTGCTGCTCCTTGTCCTACAGCGTGGAGACGGCCCCCAGGGAGAGTGATCCCGCCCGATGTGTCATCGGTGCCCTGGCCGAGGAGCCCTTCACTTCAACCTTCCTACACGGACATCCCGGGCACAGGGGGACATCCTGGGCAGGGGGGACATCTGGGGCAGGGGGGACATCCCGGGCAGGGGGGGACATCCCAGGCAGGGGGGACATCCTGGGCAGGGGGTGAAATCGCAGCCAGGAGGACAGTGGTTTGGGCCCAGGTGGGCCAGTGAGGGCAGTGATAGCTGCCCGGAGTCTCCTTATATTAAAGGCAGAGCACCCCGATTTCCTGATGGATGGGAGGAGGAGGACTCCCCCCGGGTTTTGTTGAGCGACCTGCACGGTTTCCATGATCTGTGATGAAGACCCAGGACCATCCAGGCTTGTTTCAGACATTTAAGCTTAAGACATTGTGTTCGTTTTCCAACAAACTCCCACAAACTTGGTGACTAAACCAGCACCACGGTCAGCTCACTGCGTAGGTCAGGAGTCACGGCTTGGCTCAGCGGTCCTCTGCTCAGGGTCTCGTTGGCCAAAATCAAGGTGTCGGCCGGGCCTGTGGTCTCATCTGAGGTCGTCTCCCGGGGGCTTGTTCAGGTGTTGGCAGAACTCAGCCCCCGGGCTTGTAGGACTCAGGTCCCCGAGTTCTTGCTGGTGTTGGCCGGGGTGGCTTTCAGCGCCCAGAAGCCGCCCACATTCCTTGCCATGAGGCCCCCTCCGTCTTCAAGGCCGGCGGTGGGGAACCTCGGTCAAGTCAAATCCCTCGTACTTGGAATCCCTGGGGCAGGAGGAGCCTGGTCCCTTTGAGGGCTCAGCTGATTAGGTCAGGCCCACCAAGGGTGATCTTACAGGGAGCTGATTTAGGACCTTAATTACATCTGCAAAATCTCCCTGAGCACCTGGATGATGTTCAAATAACAGAGAAGAGGTGTGTCTGGGGGGCCTTGGGACATCCTGGGGTTCTGCCTCCTCCCCAGGCACCGATGGGGTAACCGCTCAATGCCAAGGGGCACCAGGATTACGACCTGGAGGAAGGTCAAGGTCATGAGTCTGGGTCACCAGTGCACTAAAGCCATGAGCCTTCTGGGGTCTTGAAGGGGTGTGAAGAGGTTGGGGAGACTTGAAGGAGCCGGCAAAGGACAGCAGCTCCTTCCCTACATATTTCGCTGCTGCCAGACATGACCCCAGTCCTGTCTGGGAACTTTCATTCCTCTGAAGGGCACCCTGCTTTCTCTCCTTCCTCCATGAGGCCGGAGGCCAGAGCCCCTCACAGCGATGGCTCCACCGTGAAAACTCAATGACATCGTCTCACTGCTGACAGATCTCGGAGGCTCCCTGTTCCTACCCACGATCCTCAGCTCTCACTGAGGCACGAGAACCCCAGGGCCACACCTCGGGTCTGCACGTCAGGGGGCAGGCCGGCCTGAGAGCAGCTCCTGGCACTGGGGGCCAGGCAGGCGGGCCAGGGCGGCCCTGGGGGTGCAGGGCTGGCTCTCGGGGTTCAGGAGGGAACCCCGACCCACCGGCCAAGGGGAAAGGAGCAGCTGCAAGGGGGCCGAGGGGAGGCAGAGGCTGAGCCGAGAACACCTGCCTCCTCAGGAGGCCCCTCCTCACCAGCGTAAGGAGCGTGTGTGCATCTTTCCCCAAATGAGCCCTGGCGGGAAGGCTCGCCCGGTCGGAGGGGTGACCGCGCAGCTCCGAGGGCCAGCTGCTGCCGGTGCAACTATCACACCCTTCGCAGCCTCGACACACCAGCACCGTCCAGCAGCCAGGGTCGCGCAGGACGACATCCCTACAGGGCGGAGGTGGAGCCTGGGCCTGAGAGGAGGGCAGCAGCCGGACGGGGAAAGGGACGCAAAGTGACCCCAGGACAGGCCCGTGGGACACGCCAGCCCCTTGCCCTCGCCGGCCACACTCTGGGCCCTCTCCCCGGGGCCGCAGCCGCAGAGCTCGACGTGCTGGCTCGAGAGGCCCCAGCCCTGGACGCTGCAAGAAGGTCACTGACTGTGCCACACCCCCGTTCCTGCTTGACCTGTTGTGGGAAAGTGCCAGATTCCGGGAGACCAGAGCCAGGAGCACTGGGGCTGCGTCCCTCTTGGGACCCCGACTGACCGGCTCTCCCTGAGGCTGCCTGCCGGCTAGGGCTGAGCCGCCCTCCCCACGGGCATCATCGAAGCACCCCGGGCCTTCAGTGAAACCCAAAGCAGCCTGCCGGTAAGGAATGTTCCAGTTCCCACCACGTGGAACGGGTCCACTAAGGTCACGGAGAACCGAGGGGAGGCCCACCACCCTGCTGTGCAGGCCCTCCCTCCTCCCCCGGCCACGCTCCCAGCCACGCACTCACCAGACAGGTAAGCAAAGCGCTTCTTCAGCTGGTCCTGGATGTCGGCGGCGCAGAGCGGGCTGATGTCCTGGTGCATGATTTCATCTGGGGGGAGAGCAGATGGACACACTGTCATTTGGAGGAAACTCGGCCTCGCCTGCTACAAGTCTGGGTCAGCCCTGCCAGCCGCGCACACCAGCAATCACCTAAGGGGGCCAGCGGTCACGTGCCTGGAAAAAGGAATTTCAGTTTCCAGCATGCAGAAACCTTTGTTTCTCCGAGGACAAAAAGCTGTGTGCTGAGTGATTCATCAACATTTAAAATGTGGTGTGTCAGAGGCACAGAGGGAGAGGAGGGAGGGACAGGCAGGCAGAAGGGGAGGCCCGGGGAGCCGGGTCAGCTGGGACGGGAGGCTGGACTCGGAGACAGCGCCGAGAACAGACATACTGTGGTCTGAGTCTCCATGGCGTTTGGGAAGTGGTCCAGGCAACTCGGGGGCCTCACCTGCTGCCTGTGCCAGGACTTGCTGGTCAGGGAGGAAACCAGGTCTCTGTGGCGGGTCCCCAGCCTCCAGACACACACCAGGAACAGGCAGAGGTCTGCGCCACACACGGGGCCCCGCTGCCGCCTGACACTGAGGACAGCACCGAGCCGAGTCCCTGAGCCTGACACCGACGGGGAAGACGGCTCAGCAGTCTGCAGGCCCCACGTTCTAGATCAGGGGTCTGGGAATAACTTGGCCACACCTCCAGCCACACCCTGGAGGCATCGACCAGCAGCAAGAAGGTTTGCAAGACCCTAGGGAAAAACCTCCATTAAAGACGTGTAGCCACCGCAGAGCGGGCGACGCTGCGCGTTGGCAGGGGACCCAGGAGCTGGATGTGCTTCGGTGTCTGCGGGACTTCTGCGTGTCTGGTCAACGCCAGGCTAGCTATCGTGTGATTTATGGCCAATGTCTTATGTCACCAGACCCCAGCTGTACAGCGAAACGTGCAGTCCTCAATATTAACACAATTTCCCTAAAGAGACTTGCGACTCACGTTGACGACCTGCAAGTGGTTTAAAAGGTGAATTCTTCTACACGCAGTTTAGGACGCAGGCCTCCAACAGCCTGGACGTGTGCGTCATGGAGATCTTTTACCCTGAAAATTCAAGTGGAGGCAGCAAAACGTTATCGGCTCTGATCAGCCTCGACCCTGCTCTTCTGGTCTTGCCGACGAGCAGTGTAAACAGGTGACACAGTCAGACGCGCAGGCAGGCCCCAGAGATCCTGGCAGTGTCACCTGTGGAAACGCCAACTGCCACGACCCGCCCGCTCTGGACGCCGCCTGTGTTGATGAGGAGGTGACCGGGCCAGTGTCCCTGGGCCTGCAAGGGCGCCTCAGGACGGCCGTGGCATTCGGGGTCAGGAAATGAGTGGCAGTGAAGGCTCGTCAAGCTCAAAGGGTGAGGACCTCGCTGCCCCCACCACGGACAGCTCGGGGCGCGGACGCCTCCCAGCGAAATGTGTCAGGACGACTTTCTCGTGGGAGAAAACAGGGTTGGAAACAACGCTGGAGGAGAGCCTGAACTGTTGGTTTAAACCCAGATGAGGTGACCGGCCGTCCACACCTCACCGGTGTGGAATGTTCGGGGCGACTGATGCACAGCCGGGACGGGGCTGGAAGCTCAGACCCTACGCTGTGTTTCCCTTCTCTCGACTCACCACCTGGTATGAAACCTGTACTCCTTTTCCTCAGACTCAACCTCTGCAACCCGGAGAAGCACGTCATCGACGCTCAGACCCGGGAGACAATCCAGGGCAGCGGAAAACGGCAGGGACACAGCGGGCGGGCAAGCCCTCTAACAAGCAGGGACCCCGTGTCAGTGTCAAGGCAGACCCCAGAGAATCTGCCCCGGATCTCGATCTCCCGCCAGGACTCAACGCCAGACTTCACCAGAGGAAAGAAGACGACACGTGCAAGACACTAACCGCGGGAAGGTCCACGTCGTCCTGAGACGACTCTGATGGCAGAGCCTTTGACGGAGCCACTCCTCTCATCAGGAAACTCACTGAGGGACACCACGGGCTACCTGTTCTCTGTCCAGCTCCCCCGATGGCAGACAGTGTTCCCGCGTGTGCGAGAGGACTGAGATTACCAACCCTTCCTGTACTTTGTGACACAGCAACAGGCTCACGGGCTGGACTGCCGTCACTGTGAATTTGGTTCCACTGAGGCACATCTACGGGCCTCCTCACCCCCCATCCTCTCCAGGCACTGGCCACCTCACACTCTCAGAGTTCCTCAAATGGGCTGAGGTCCTTGCAGCCTCAGGGCCTTTGCACAAGCTGCCTCTCTGTAACGCTTTCCCGTCTCTGTCTGCCAGTCTAATCTCACTCACTTTCCAGCTGAGAGGTCACCTCTTCAGGGAGGCCTTCTCTGCCTCCTAGCCTGGGCATGGGCCTCATGGCATCTACCTGTCCCCCGGAGCACCCACCACACCACTCACAGCGTCCAACCCCCAGGTCCGGCCCAGTGGCTCCCATGGTGGGAGATCCAAGAATTCTTGCTGAGCGAACGAAGCAGAGGTGAACGGGAGGAAGACGTCCTGAACAGCACCGAGAATCCAGCTAACTTGGCAGTTCCTCCTCCCGTGCACAGAGGCTGGTCCCGTGCTTCTGTCTGTTGAGGCCCTCGGAGTGCAAAGCCCACAGACCGCCGACCACTGCAGGGCGTCGACCCGCAGTGTGGGCCACGGAGCCCAACACTGTGTTTTCTGCAGCACAACTAACTCTGAGATTGTGCCTTAGACCAAATCCCCATTTTAGGTTTGAAAAACAGGGTTACTCAGGGGCCAGCCCAGTGGCGTAGTGGTTAAGTTCACTCGCTCTGCTTTGGCGGCCAGGGGTTTGAAGGTTTGGAATCCCGGGCGTGGACCTACACACCACTCATCAAGCCACACTGTGGCGGCGTCCCATGTAGAAAATAAAGGAAGATGGGCACGGATGTCAGCTCAGGGCCAATCTTCCTCACCAAAATAAATAAATAAATGAATAGATAGATAGGGTTACCCTATGCACAGAGTACGCTGGAAACTGCACAAAGGCGGGTCATACAGCTGGACGATATGAAAATAATTTCCATCTTAAACAGCCACTGGCCGCTCCTCGTAAAGCTGAAAATAATTAAGGAGGTTTTCCGACTGGTGTTAAGGCCCGTGGCTTCCGCTGTCACGTGGCGCCCTCTGTGGACAGCGGGCTCCGGAGCACTGTGCGCACGGGGCGTGGCCTCCACCTGCACCTGTAATTCTTCGTCCTCCTGCCTCCCTACCCTCACTCGAGGACGGCGCGATTTTGCTCTTTGCGCTGATAGTTTGCTCAGGGCCCTTGTCCACCGTATGCAATTTTGTGGCAGAGTTACATTGAGACCCAGTTCAGAAGGAGAGGGAGGAGCGTGATGGGGACACCAGCGAGCTCCCACCCCGAGGTGCCTCCTCTGCCATGTGTCGTCGGGGGCTCCGGCGTCAGAGGTCTGGGGCAGGAAGCAGGGTCACCCCACCCGCCAGTTCAACGAGAGGGTCAGGCAGGGCCCGGCTCCCTCACAGAGCCGCTCTGTGCAAGCACAATGCCTCCCAGATAGCTAACCACCCGTCTCCACATTCCTGTCTCGGCAGATGTGAATGGGGGCTCCCGGGCAATTATCCCCTTGAGGTTAAGAGGGGCCTCGAGTCAGAGGGCGGGAGAGGACAGCACTTCCCTTCCGGTCCCCCACAGGGCAGTGGGAACCGGACCAGGCACAGGGGGCAGCAGAGACAGGGGGACCAGGTGTGGGGTTCACGGGTTGACGTGGCCCCCCGGCACTGGCTCTTGAAGCCCACCTGGAAGGCCGCTCTGTCTGGTGCCCGGCAGGGACAATGGCTGGCTTCCCCCTTCAGCAGGAATACCCCTCAGCTCACACTGTCCTGACCGTCCTGCAACCCAGCTCAACTCCAGACGAGGAGAAACCCCAACTGTGGGAGTTTGTTCACACAAAGTCGAGGCCAGAGGGGAAGAAACCCCAACTGTGGGAGTTTGTTCACACAAAGTTGTCACCCGAATCCAGGCCTGTTTGGACAGCGGTCTCAGCATCCAGGAGGTGGCACTGTTCTTTTATCTTCAGATCTTTTCTGAAGTCCTAAAACAACTGGACTGCCCCAGCAAACTTCCTTCCTCTTGCAAACTGGCTGGAGGATTGGCTTTCTTTTAGGACAACCATTTTGTAGTGGAGACTGGGCAGCATCTTGCCCATCTTGTCCACTGGAAGGGACCTCTGAGTCTCCACTTTGCTCACGAGTGGCCATCTCAGGCAGAGGACACACGCGGTGACCAGGGGCTGGAGCAGATTTAGAGCTGGGTGGGACCCTGAAATCCACTTACAGACGGCAAACATCCCAGGTCAAGGGAGCTCCATTGTGCAAGGAGGAGCTCCCATTCACGCTCAAAGGCCGGTCCCTGCTGTTTACTGGTGACCTCAGCCCTCGCCCGAAGGCAGACAGGGGCTAAGAAAGGCTTCTCAAGGGTCAGCTGGTGAGAGGCCCGGGCCACGAAGTCTGTTACAAGCTAATTCTCTTCCCTCATTTACATCTGCCTGAAAGTCCACCCCCAGTGGCTTCTGTTCATTTTCAAAAGACGACAGTGACGTCTTTCACAGTCCACGGTGGAGAATCAAGCGGGTTACTCCACCACTCACTCGGGTGGGTTCCTACGCAGCCAAGCCCACCCCAGGAATCTCCAAACCAAGAGCGAGGTGTGCGCAGAAGGAGCAAGAAGAGAGGAGGCCGCAGGGTGGAGCCCACATTGAGGGGGGAAGACGTGCCCGTCTCAAGCACCACAGGCCGCCATGGGCGCTGCCCCCAGCCGGCTGTCAGAGAGCCCACAGCTGGGGCAGACGTCTCCGTTCCCATTACAATCTACGGGAGGGCCTGCGATGCCATCGAGACGTCTGGGATCTGCCTGGCTCGGCGCTGGCCTCTCGCAGCGTCTCCTGGACATTTCCAGTGGTCACTCGTCGATCAGGCATAAACATTTCACGTCACATACAAAGCATCGTTCATTCACGTAGTTCACCGAATGTTCTCTCTGACATCTCAATCTCAGAGAGCGGATCTGCACAGACTTTAAAATGAAAGCCTCCACATGAAAAGAGGCTTGACCGAAATCGTCATCAGGAAAAGCCCCTTCCCCTCCGTGGAGGCGTCGGTTCACAGGCATCCACTTGGGGAGATCAGGAGGCGGGACAGAACTGGAACTCCCCCGTGTGGGCGTGGGGCCAGCACACCAGGCAGACCCCACTGGAAGCACTTTGGGGCACGGTCTCCACCTGAGTCCAGTGAGCCTCCGCACAGCAGTCTCCAGATCTGTGTCTTCCCAGGCTGCGCCCACTGCCTGCGTCGGCGGCCACTGAGCCGGCGCAGGACTCTAGGGCCTCGGTGAGGCAGGCTCGCAGATGGACAGGAAGCTCTATCTCCTCGTTGCCCCTGGTGCTCCCTGTCCTGTGCCCCCACGCCGGCCCCGACCCACTCAGGGGACTTCAGGCCGGGCAGGGGTCGCCCCACCAGTGATGACTGATGCTGAGGACACACCCTCCTTCAGTTTGACCGGCAGCAGACCAGGTGGCACACCTGGGGACACGAGGACGATGCATTTTCACCTGCCCGCTCACCAAACCCATTTCATGAAGGGTTTCTGCCCCCAGAGAAGACCACCCAGGGAGCAGTTCCAGCCAGATGGGCCTCAGGTTCCTCCCTCCCCAGCCACAGCGGGCCGGGCTCTGCACAGAGCCCTGGACACGAAGCTCCTACACACACCTCACACCCCGGCTGTGGACATTCACACCACGCACTCCAGAAACAAATTCTTAACAAACAGCTTTGGGAACCGTGCCCCATGGGAGTTAACTGCCGTACCTCTGCCCAGGTCCCACGTCAGCAGGGCCACGGCAGGCACCCGGCTGAGACACCACTTGCCTCCGTCTTTGCCAACGGCAGACAACCGAGCCCCACGACCCTCAGAGTCCTCCTCAACAGAGGCTCCGGGCAGCTGGACGGGCACACAGAAACAGCAGGCAGGACAAGGCCCTGCCCCGCCCGAGCGTGAGCATCGCCCACCCTACCAGCACGGCGTCTCTTTCCAGGGGCTCCGACTCCCGCTGCAGGGGGCTCTGGGGTCAAACTCCCAGAACAGCATTTCTCTGCACGTCCACAGGGCCTCCCCACAGTCGGGGACAGGAGGGCCCTGCAGTCCGACAAGCTCGGGAAACGCCACAGACAAACCTCCTGTCTCAGAGGCTCCGAGAGGGCAGCCGTGCCACCTCAACCTTAACAGACACGGATCTTTCTGGTGGGGAGGAGGGTGCACGTAACACCTCCCACCTCCTGCAGGATTAACGTTGAAACCATGCACTTGGGGAAACGCTTCTCTAGCTGGTCCTTGTTAAAACGAAGAAAATCCAACACAGCACCCGCTGAGCCAATGGCCGGGTTAAAGTAAAAAAAAAACCCACCAAAGTCTTAACCAAGGAAGCAAGTACGTCATGAACTTCTCCACCGTGACCAGCTGGCATAACGCAAAGTACAAGAGAAATGTGGGAATTTCTTAAACTCAGGCTGTCTGGAGCAACTAAATTATGTTTTAATTGGTTCACATAGGAAATCTTGAACCGTAGTAGAAACAGTAGTCACAGTACAACTGTGACTACGTACTTTTATGGATCAATGCATTTAATTGTCACAACTTCCCAAGAGGTGGGAATATTATGATCCCATTTTTGGGATGAGCACACGAAGGCACAGAGGGGTCAAGTGACTGCCTGAGGCCACACAGCAGTGACGGGGTGATTCCAGGTGCAGCAGCTCAAAGAAGGAGGGGCGAGGGTGCCAGCCAATGAGGTGGGTGACTCTCAGGGGTGGGGTTTAGCAAACACAGCAGCTACGAGGGTTCACTTCTAACCTGGGGGGAGGCTTGGCTAGAGAGCGTGGAGAAGAGCTCAAAGTAGCTGAACAACAGGAGAAGCGGGTGCCTGGAGCCCACCTCACGTGCCACGTGGGTTACAGGGACGGCAAATTGCAGGGTCCTCACTCCCCGTGACATTTGATTCTGCGTCCACGGCCAAAGAAACAACCTCAGCAATCAGCAGAGGCATTTTACATCATCTCGCACTTTCATGTCAATTCTCCTCCTTTAGAGTCTGTAGAATGCTGACTCAGGATCTTACACTGACTCTCCGCTGGGGCGACCAGGCTGTTGGTGACCGGGGAGTGCCGAGTCGCTAAGCCCGTGGACGGCTGCTGCGGCGTGGGGTGGGGCCCCCACTCCCCAGAAAGCCACAGGACGCAGACAAGTGAGTTAACTGTCAGTGTCCTTTAGCTTGAAAACTGACTGCACATTGTCCCAGGTTCACAAAGACGTGCTGTGTGCAGAACAGCTCTCGCCTTTGTGCAAGCCTCTCTGAGTTGCTCTGACAAGGCACTGGAACCCAGAGGCTGCCTTTCACTGTGCTGAATCACCTTTATGCACAGGGATCCCTGGTTTCCTGGAAGTGGGCCAGTGCTCGGAGGCAGTCAGGAGCTGTGTGACCTCGCGCACGTTAGTTAACCTCTCTGAGCTGGTCTCCTCTTCTGTAAAATCAGGATAATCGTGGCACTCAGCTTGTGCATTGAGTGGACACTTACAGTGCAGTGTCTGGCATGCAGTGGGTATTTAATTGTCACTAATGCCCAGGGATGGACGGTCTGCCCTGTGCCCGGGCCAGCATCATGTCACCACTGCTGTTTGACTTTGGTCCACTGAGACCCGCCAGCCATCTGCCAAGGAAGGAAGCGTTCGTCAGGTGGGCAGGTAAGGTGGGCGGAGAACTAGCAGGACTTGGAGGGCGTGCACTAAAACCCCCTCCAACTGCGTGCGTCGAATCTGAGGGTCCACACGTCGAGTGTCAGCATGAGACATCTGGGGGCCTTTCATCACTGACAACAGTTCTCTGCGTGACGTCTGTGCTGGTCCCGAGACCGGGCGAAATACCTCACGGGGGTCAGCCCACGCGGCCCCGACAAACCCACACGACGGCATCACCATCGCGAGTTTCCCGCTGAGGAGACCGTGGTGCGGGGCAGAGCCAGCTCAGGCCCACCCAGATTTCGGAGCTGGCGCTCCCCACTGGCCCCCAGAGCTGGCGAGCTCCGGACAGGGGGATGGGACGGATCCAGGCAAGAGGCGTGTGTGTGCGAGCCAGCCTCGGAACGCCAGATGGCGGGATGTGTCTTCTCCCCTCCTAGGCCAGACGTCACTTAACACCCTGTTCCTTCAACGGGCAACAACCTACGGAGGGAAGTAATGCTCCAGACGTTCTGTCTTTCTCCTGGGGCCCACAAGCCTGAGAAAATCTGGCTAATTCAGTGAACATTGCCGCTTAAATACCCATGCCCACCAACCGAAGTCCCTGGAGAAAAGAGCAGGTCTTGTGCTCAGCAAGGCCAGACCTCCACAAAGCTGAACTGTGTTGCCCATGGCCCAGGAGACGATGTCCCACATCCCTGTGGGGGCTCTGCCCCTCCTCCGAGCATCTCCCCTTGGTGCCCAATTAGGAGGGACATGCCAACTGTGTTGTTTGTTCAGTCTACACAGCAGAGCATCCTGCAGGCCTTGCCTGCAGTGCAGCCAGTGGGGTGCAAATAAGCCGTCCACGGGATGGGACAGGGTCCAGATGAGAAAGCCACCAGGACATTCCAGTCCCCCAAAGGTGACAGGGGATGGAGCTGCCCACTGTGGCTGGTCCAAGGACGTGGGGCTCACGCTGGCCTGACCTCCACAGGGAGGAAGCGCTAAGCCGCCATGCTGAAGAAAAATGGCCACAGGAGATGGATCCAATAAGCCGGGGCCTGAGAACCCGAGCAGACCCCCAGGGCAGAGGACTGGAGCAAGAAGAAAGTGGGAAGAGCGCCAGTGTGGCCTGAGTTTGCCCACAACCAGCGAGCACGCACCCTCAGGCCAGCCCTCGTGCCCCGGAGCAGTGATGGCGACAGCCGAGACTCCAGGATGCTGGCCGCCTGCTGGTCCCTCTGGAGCACGGCCCAAGTCCCCGCACACCGGTCCCAGAGTGCCCCAATTTCACATTCTGCGGCATCAGCACCTCCAATGACTCAAGGGGCAGGTATGGCTCACACGCCTCACACACGCACACACACACACACAGATACCACACACAAACACCTGCAAACACCATGCACACACGCCCACATGAGCCCGCTCGTATTTGGAAATAAAGCAAATTTCTCTGATAGGATTTTTCTCTTCTTACCCGTTCTAAAACAATCACTTGTCAACATTACAGAACACTAACTGGAAGATCAGGGAATCAACGCCGACAACTCCTACAGGCGTCATGCCCTTCTCCTCTGAGGGCCAAGGGCATGCGGGGCCGGTGCTCACGTGTGTCTTCTGTCCAGGTCTGCTCTCAGAAAGCAACTCGCAGAACACGCCACATGAGAAAGGATGGCGATTCCCATCACCAACACCAAGGTCCTTCCGGAAACTCCAGAAGCTCCCGAAATGCCTCCCCAAACCGCAGACGCGCACATTCATCCCCACTTTCTAAGTACCAAGAATTCTATAAACCTAAAGATGAATAAGAAGTTGCATTAACCTTCACCAAAAACACATCCCCAACAAGCAAAAACAATGACAGGGCCTGAAGAAAGTCAGGCTGCTGGGGCGAAGGGGATGGGGGCGTGCTCTTCTAGTCCTAAGCCCCACCCAGGTGGCACACATGACAGGGTCCCCGTTCACCAGATGGGGTAGCTCAGAGCAGAGCAAGGCACAGGCGCTCCAGGGACTTGCCCCCCCAGGAGCCTGACCTCGGGACCCCGCCCTGCTCGGGCACACACACGGGACAGGGAGAGACATGCAGAGTGTGAGGGAGTGACAGAGACAGAGAGAAAGACAGAGACAGACAGAGAGACAGAGACAGAGAGGGAGGGAGACAGAGATAGAGAGACAGACAAAGACAGAGAGACAGAGACAGAAAGAGACAGAGATAGAGAGAGACAGAGAGACAGAGACAGAGAGGGAGAGAGACAGAGAGAGAGAGAGGGAGGAGAGGGTGGAGGAAGGGAGGGGTGGAGAGAGGCTGGCAGGGTTAGGGTGTGGGGTGATGGGTCATGCACATCCTGTCCCTCACTGATTCCACGAGGGACAGGACAGGCGATATCTGTCCCGGGAATGAGGCAGCGGCTCAAGCCTGCCACCTCACCCAGCGGGGGCTCTGGTGGCCCTGAACACAGGGAACCAGCCCGGGTCTCACCCACGTGACTCTCGTCTCATCCGTCTGCTCTGGGCCCAGCCCATGACTAGCCGGGTACCAACCTTCCCGCCTGGCTTCCTCCCGCCCTGGCTGAGCAGAAGTGAGGAAGATGAGGCCCGTGACCTTGTTTGTAAACAGCAGGCACTAACGAAAGGAAAGTCGGTATGCAGTTACACAAACCTCGGAGAGGCCGTACAAGAGCGCCCACCTGTGGAAGATTCTCGGTATCATCGAAAGAAAGATCCCACCACACGCACCAACACCTCTGTTTCCTCATAAATCAAACAAACTCTTCTTTTTGGCAGGAAAACAGCAAACTGTTTCTAGAGATTGGGGAAAAAGCCCTCCAATGCTTAATGACACCAAACGCCCTCGGGCCATTTATTCGAGAGCCCATTTATCTTAAAAATAAAGTAAGTGTTAGAAAAACTAAGAGTTTTTAAGGGAAAGCCATAAGAATTAAAACTAATTTCTAGTTAGGAAAACAAATGGGCATCTAAAATGATCCCACACGGCCACACTGACAAATTCTCCCCAGACACAACAACAACACACCTGCAGGCAGAGGACCACAAAGGACATCTGGTCGACCCCACAGAACGGGCCACATGCTGGATGAATTTCTAACGTTCCAGACAAGAGCTACGTCTAGGAAAGTACCCTTTTTAGGATCCTTCCGGCATTGTCCCAGTGATACTGAATTCAGATATGAAAGCAAACATTTCCCATATGCACAAGTGCTCACGTTCCAGGTTTAAAAATGAGCGACTGCGACTTTCCACGGGGCCACCTAAGCATCCATAACCCCCCGAATCTTATCTGCTGGGGGAAATTCATTTACTTAGCCATTATTTACACACCCAGTCTCTTCGCTGTAAAATTGGAAATTTTAGATGTTTATTAGTTGCCACTGATAGCTAAGGTTTGACTGATTCGTTAAAATTTACAAAAATACTTATTTAATGAATTATTCATCAATCCTTGGCAGAAGTACCTGCCAGAAAATGTACTTATGACAAATTACTTCAAAATGAGCATGCTCCCATCCTCAGAAACACAACCAGGAAACCCACACCGTCCCCTCTGCTGGGGCCCAGGGCAGGGCCCATCCCAGGGTCTTTGTCCTCGGTCACCAAGGGCATCTCAGAAGCGCCCAGCCTCCGACTGAGACGGGAGCAGGGACGACACCTGAAGACCACAGAGACCACCCCAGGACGGGCCGCTCTCGGTCCACAGGCTGGGACAGTCCAGTCCCAAGTCCTGCTCCCCCAGAGAGCCCTTTGCCGGCGTGCAGTGTGCACGGGAGCCATGGGGACAGTGCTGGCCCGGAGTCACCACCAGGGACCGCACCCCTCCCACCCAACAGGATCCACGGCTCCCTCCTGCGCAGCACGAGTGTCTACTGGAAGCTCGAACAAAGGAGCCCAGCGGGAGCTCACTCCAGCTTCCAGGGTGCGCCACGGCTGTGCCCCTTTATTCCGAGGGCAGGCACAGTGGGGCAGCTCTCCAGGGACCCCCGGGTAGGGAGAGAGGCTGGGGGGGGCACAGCCCCACACTGGTCGGTGGCACCCGACACGCCCCCACCCCGAGGAGAGGGACTCCAGCTCCCACCTGCACGGCACCGCCCCAGCCTGGATCCCCCTACAAGGCCAGACCGAGCCCGGTCCGTCTCTGCAGCCGCCTACGTGGGCAACCAGGAGGTCCCGGGCCTCTCTCCCCACCCCCCACCCCACGCACCGTCACCCCCCAGCGAGCGCCAACGCCAGGCTGGCCGCACCTGTGCGCGTCTTCAGGAGGAGCCACAGCCCGGAGATGTCCTGCGCCAGCACAGAGATGAGGCTTAAGGTCATGCTGTGGCCGCCAACGCGCCGGCGTCAGGAGGCGGCGACCGGCCTCCCACAACGCCCATCCTGGGCGCACAAAGGAAGGCGGCCGGGCTCCATCTTTGGACCGCCTGCCGAGGGGATGCGGACCCCTGGGGCTCTGCAGGGCGCAGCCACGGCTCCCCCAGGGACTCGGGCCCGTGGCAGGCTCGGTTGTCCTGCCTGCAGCCGGTTAACTGTTGAGACCCTGGTGACAGCGAGGCTCCTGCAGCAGCAGCTCCATCCCCGAGTCGACCGTCCTGACCCCCCCTGCGGGAGCCCCGGCTCATCCACTAAGCCTGGAGGGCTGCGGAGTGAGGGGGCAGGGACAGCCCCCAGGCACACAGACTGCCCTGCCGCAGGGTCTGGACCTGACACCTCAGGGAGGAGAGTGTGGAGAGCAGGGCGCTGAGGCAGCGACCTGACACTGCTCTTCTGAGTCCGGCCCTCTGTCTGTCCCTGAGTGCCTCTGAAAGCCGTGTGCACACGTTTCATGTGTTCACGTGAGCCAGCAGGCCCTGCACGGCCCGGGGGCTAGGAACATGGAAATGCGATAAGGGGTGACGCCCATGGCGGATCCCTGGAGAGCTCATTAAAACACAGGTTTTGATTCTGCCATGGGGGGGGGGGGCTGAGACTCTAACAAGCTCCCAGGTGACGAGAGGCCGCTAATTGGGGACCAGAGTGTGAGCAGGAAGAGCCGAGGGGCTGAGGGGAGGGCAGGACGGCCCTTTAAGCTGGACCAGGACTGGTTCTGTCACAAGATGAGAGCGCAGAAGCGTTCACGGGCATTGCAGGTTTTGTTCCCACGTCTGCCATTGGAATATAATGTCGTAGACGCGCTTTCCCGCCAGCCTGGGCCCTGGCGGAGACCCCACATGGAGGCTGCGGGGTCGCACACGCTCATGCTATTGGGGGCACTCGCCACTGCGGCAGCAGCTGACACCCCCCGATGCACCTCCCCGCTTCACTCCTGTCACATGGCTCCGGGTCTGACCTGGTCTCTGCTGGGTGGTTCTAATCCTCTTCTCTGACGGCTCCTCCTCAGCCTCCCCCAGCGATGCAGGCAGAGTATTCCACAAACACAGCTCTTACGTCACGGCCCCAGAGACCAGGAACCGAGAGACATTCGAGCAGATCAGGGTGCAAGCGCCTAGCATGGCGGGCGAGGCCCTTCGCCGGGGAGCTGATGCAGCTTCTCCCACGGCAGCTTCGCCCACGTCACCCCACCCCAGCCCCCACACACCACAGGCAGGTCCTTGCCATGCTGAGCACGGCCTTCTCCCGAAACGCGCTCGGAGCTGGCTGGAGTCTGACCTGCAGAGACCGCTGATGGCCAAGCCCGGCTCTCCCTTCCCCTAGTGAGCCCCTGGTGCAGCTCACCATGGCCCTGGGCAGGGCTCCTGGGAGCAAGGGACACCTTGCATATCTAGCACCTGGTAGATGCGCATCGAATGGGTCACGAACAGCCAAAGAAGATGCCTGCTCTGAGAAGGGGGCATCGTGACCACAAGGACGAGAGGTGCCACATGGCAGCAGGAGGGGGCTGCAGTGACACCCACCTAACCACTCATTGGCTTTCTCGCCATGCTCCCCACTCTGTCCCACTGTGGCCAAGACCTCATGTCTCCTAGGCACCCAGTAGGTGCTCAGGTACAGCAGCCACATGGTCACTGTGACTAGACCAGGGTGTCTGCACCCAAGCAGGGGAGGGACGGCTGATGTGCACCAGAGTGTGGTTCCGGCGCTGGGTTGGCTCTTAGGTGGCTCTCTGGTGCCCAGGAGGTCTTTGTGTCCCCCGTCCCAGCAGTCAGTGCCTTGTGTGCTCACTGACATTCCCCACGCCCAGTGCTCGGCCAGTCTCCACCACCACCTGCTGCTGCTCCTCCCCCGAGGCAGCCCGCCAGGGCTTTCTTCTCACTGAGCTGCCAGTTCAAGGACAATCAGTTCTTCTCTCTGGTTTTCAGCTCCACCAGGTGATGTGACCCCTAGAGTGTGGATCAGGTAAGGAATGAACACAAACCAGCCCTCATGGGGAGGGGGTTGGGCAGGCGTGAGGCCAGAGGGCACGCAGACATTTCCGGCAGTCTCCAGGGCCAGATACCAGCTCTGGGGACCGGCTGAGTAGCTGTAGCCCCGCAGAGCCTCAGAGGACAGGGTCCTGGCGTGGAGACACTTTGCACTGTGGGGACAACTGGGCCTGGAGTCGTGCCCTGGACGCATCTGACGCACAGGGCTGGGGGCCTGGCGGGTGGGTCATCACTGGGGGTCAGTGACCATCAGCCCTCACTGGCTGATGATAAGTTAGTCACTCTTCTCAATGACGGCCAGGTCCCACCCCTCGGTTCACGTTTTCCCTCGTCTGACGGGCCGTGGAGCCACCAAGCCAGCGAGCCTCGTCCAGGACGGGAGCCCCGTGCACAGGGCCTGGCTGTTGGGCAAGGAAGGTATTTGCTTGAGATGTAAATATTCTTCAGTGTGTCGGGTCACACGATTTTGTGGAGGTGTGCAGGCTCCCCGGGTCGGCTGCAGGCTGACCCCCCGCCCAGCTGAGCCCAAATATTTACACGAGCTTGGCATTAATCCTTCCTCGTACAGGGATGCAAGAAAAGCTAACCAAAGCATCAAACAGCCTCCTCGTGGGCAAAACCGTGTCCCCTCAAACCTTAGAAAATATTTGTATGACTTTAAAATAGGCTCCAGACCCTGAATTATGCAGAGAGCAGAACCGAAGGGCTGGGCACTCCCGGCCATCTTCTGCTGGATGACACAGCAGGAGGAGCCACCCTTGATCCCCGTGTGCCCCTATTTGCTGAGGCCTCCCTCACCACCTGCCTTGTTTCGTCGTCATGGCAACCCCGAGAGGCAGGTGTCGCTGCTCAGTAAAGCCTCCAGCAGCAGGCGAAGCCGCGCATGGCAGCTACTCAGTCTTCCCCACACCCGCGGGCACAGCTGGCCACCGTCCCGTCCCTGTCCCCCTCCCGTGAACTCACCATCCCCTGCCTGTCCCCCTCCTGTGAACTCACCGTCCCCTCCCTGTCCCCCACCTGTGAACTCACCATCGCCTGCCTGTCCCCCTCCTGTGAACTCACCGTCCCCTGCCTGTCCCCCTCCTGTGAACTCACTGTCCTCTCCCTGTCCCCCTCCTGTGAACTCACCGTCCCCTCCCTGTCCCCCACCTGTGAACTCACCATCCCCTGCCTGTCCCCTCCTGTGAACTCACCATCCCCTCCCTGTCCCCCTCCTGTGAACTCACCGTCCCCTCCCTGTCCCCCTCCTGTGAACTCACCGTCCCCTCCCTGTCCCCCTCCTGTGAACTCATCGTCCCCTCCCTGTCCCCCTCCTGTGAACTCACCGTCCCCTCCCTGTCCTCCTCCTGTGTCCTCACTGTCCCCCTCCCGTGTCCTCCTCCCATGTCCTCCCCACCCTCCTCTCGAGTCCTTGCCATCCTTCTCCATCTCCGCCATCATTACAGCCCTGGTCCTCCTTGCCCCCTGGCTGCTTCCCCTTCGATTGTGCTGCTCCCTGGGGCTCTGCCCTCCGTTCTCGTACCCTGCAGCCTGTCCACTCGGCTCTCCTAAGCAGAACGCATCATCCCTGCCCCCAAGGTCAACCCACAGTCACAGGACAAAAAGCAGGCTTCTGGGGGCGCCGTGCAGGCCCTCAGGCTGACCCCGCGTGGCTGACCTCCCGCTGGCCTTGACCACCCCACCCCCACCTCCCCACTTCTACCATGAGCTCCAGCCGTGCAACACAGCAGGGAACCCCTCCTTGACGCGTGCCCGGGCCTCCCATCCTTGGGCCACGTGCCATCATGGGGTGGGGACCTGAAGGGCGGGCACCCACCACACAGAGGGCCTGGCAGACCAAGTCATCCCCTGGCGCCAGCTCTTGGCACACGCAGCAGCACATTTCCACGCACCCAACCAAGTGACTCTGCAGACTGCATTCTCCAGCTTTAACCTCATGCTGACCGTGGAATCAAGTGGCCTGAGAGAGGACAAGACTCACAGAGGAGGCAGGAACGAACAGAGGACCATGATGTGCTGATAGCATCACTCTCAGAAAGGAAACCATGGGGTTGTCCAGTCAGATCTGGCAAGACGGCATCCAAAAGAATGAAAACTGTCAGGCCAGTGTGTTTAATCCCAGGTGAGAGGCAACCGTATTTCCACTAAGGGGAGGGCATCTTCCAAACAGATCATTTTGGTTGTGCCATTTAAAACTCACACACAAATTACATGTTATAAACCATAATGACCTCAATAAAATAATTAAAAAAAAAACTCACACGCACTAAGGCAAGTTTCCCAACAAAATGATCCAACTGAACAGAGTGAGTTTTGAACCCACGAGACATAAACCACTAAAACATGAAAACGTTATACCTGCTCCTTAGTTTGCAAGAACAACAGACCGGCATTAAGAAAGACAGGAGTTTCCCAGACACTGGGAAGCTGAACTTCAACGACACTGTGTAACTGCTGAAGGAGACTGAAGACTGAGGATGGAGACAGTGATGTGCCCGCCACACGATCCCATTTCAGCAGCGATGGCTGTGAGAACAGTTCACTAAAACCGGGGCTCGCTGAGCACAGAGTCCGGCTTTGATTCGTTCCATCAGATGCAGAAAAACCACGAAGCCTACTGAATCAGACCACGCACATTTAAAACATATTTTTGTAATGAGAGCGAAAATGTTTTTTCATATATTAATAAAATTAAAAAGCCTTAATATTTAACCTGTCATCATGTAAAACCTTTACATCCTGGCGTGTATTCCATAACTGTGTGTGATTGACAAGCAGCCTCACGCAGACGGCAGGTGCACGGACGAGCTTTCCTGATGGAGACGCACAGCCCCGAGGCTTAGAGACCACCCTGGAGGCTCCCGTGCTCTCCCACCACCCTCAGCCTCCCCGTGCCCTTCACCTGGTGAGCAGGAGCCCACCGCCGGGGCCCCAAAGTGGTTCTGACCCCGAGGCAAGGCCTGGACCAACCCCCTTGCCCAGGGACCAGCACTGTCTTGACTCTTTTCTTGCAGAGGATTCGGGAACGGAAGCCAGTCAAACTACCAGCAGTCTTGCCGGCACTGAGTGTTCTGTCTCCTCTGTTTTGCACAGACTCCGTCCCCTGTCCCTCTGAGTGCCACCCTGCCCCAGGTCCCACCTCCTGGCTCGGGGTCCGGCCCCAGGCCCCATGCAGCTCTTTCTTCCAGATTTCTTTTCCCCACCCCCCGAGGATTTCCGCTGGTTTTGTTTTGGTTTGGAGCCTGGACTGCAGGCTCCTGTGACGGCGGGAAGGGGGCTGCCTGCCCCCCACGGCTCCTCACACACATGGCCTATGCACCCGTCGACAGGTCTGGACTCACAGACAGGTGGCCACACCAAAGGCAACAGGGCTCTTCCTCATCTTCAGACCCAAGACGGCTCATGTCCTCCGGGCTGAGTTCACAGCGAGCCTGAGGAGGAGGGAGCCGTGGGCTCGAGGACCTGCAGTGCTGTTGGTCCCATCACACAGTCACGGGCGGCCGACGCAGAGAGCTGTGCTCCGGGTCACGTGGCCAGAAGCCTGTGGCGGGAGCCAGCACGGCCAATCACCATCTCCTCTGCACCCTGGGTTTCCCCTGCAGGCCCCTCTTCCACCAGCACTTCCAGACCAAGCGCAGCCTCGCTGGCTCTGAGCACGCACACGTTGGAGACACTTGCTTCCTGGGACATCGGGGTCACTACTGGCTGCCCAGGGACTTGCAATGGGACACGGGGGAACTCCACTGACCTCTGTCTGTGGGTTCAAGTGGCCAGAGGCGCTGCGGAGCGTCTGACCACCTCTGTGGGGGGGCTGGTTTCTGTCTGGTTTCCACGTCATTTACTGCTAGGGACAGCCCAAGACAGAGACGTGTGAAATCGGGCGCCCAGCCAGATGCATCCACACGGCCTTACAGACACGACCCATCGCCCTCCCGGCACAGCTGTGGAAAGTGCAGCTCACGGTGCCAGGGCCAGAACGGGACCCACGTGGCCCCGACCCCTGAGAGCAGGACCTTCTCCACTTTGTCTGAGGCTTCCCTTCCCTCTGACTTCAGACCAACTCTGGAGCCCAAGCAGCTCGGTAAGTCACATCACCGACCCCTCCAAGATGGCAAAAACCCAGCCTTCTCGCCAGGCCTTGTCCCCCAGGGCCCCGGCCCCCGGCAGCCCCACCCTGCCCCAGCCCTGAGCTGCCCCTTCCTCTGAGCACCACCCCATCTTGTGTGTTACTGTGTGTTCGAGTCCTGTTTCCCAGTTATTTTATGCATTAAATTCTCCCTCCCAGGCACCGTGTGACGAGCCTAATGCTCAGGGATGGTGTACATCGGGGTCAGAGCTGGCGGTGTGACCTGTTCTTACCTTTACTCCTTCCTCTCATGTTTGCTTGTGTTCCATACTGCACCCAACAAGCACGTATGGAGGTGATAGTGGGGTGCATGCTAATGTATACGTGGTGGGGTACAGGAGCTGTGGCTAGGCCAGAGGGAGCCAGCAGACACCCGGCGACCTGGATGGAACTCACGCGAGGGGCTCAGGACCCCTCCCGCAGGTCCCAGAGCAGAAGCGTGGCCCGCAGGGGCTGGGAGCAGGGCCGGGCGGCTCCACGAGCTAAACAGGAAGACTCTCCTGCCTGATTGGAAAAACAGACTCGCAGGTCCAGACAGCGTCGCTCTCAACAATGAGCTTCTCCCACTTCCGGGCGGGGCCTGGGACCCGAGCTTTATCGGACGACCCATCATTCCCACCTGAGGGCGGCAGGAACAGCCACTCCATTTGCTCTGCACAAGCCCCGACCTGGACAGAACTGACCCGGGCAGGGAGCAGCTCCTCCTCCTAGATCAACAACCCATTTCACAAACTTAATAAATCCAGGCGGTGCTGTGGGGTAGATACACGTGCAGAGAGCAAACACAGCTGGAGCCCTGGGTTAAACAATAGGCCGCCGTAGCCGAGGACACTGGCAGGTGAGGCTCAGTCCATCTGCGGATGCCGTGGGGCCGGAGGCGAGCAGGCCACTGCCTGGGGAGCCCCCGGGGCCATGGGGGCAGGTGTCCAGTACTCCCTCCACCACCCGGAAGGCACAAAGGGGCATTTGCTGTGTGGACTCAGGAAGGTGTGGAGAGCTGACACGTGCTTTTCTGGCCTGGACCACGGTGGTCTCGGTCTCAGGACCCACCAGCACTCTCGATGGGAATTCCTAATTCTAAATCTGACCACTGAGCTGGGCCTCAGTTTCCTCACCCGAGGGGTGCAGGACAAGTGACCTCACACTCCAGGGCTCACAGTCGCTGCTCCGTTCCTGGGAGCGGCCGGACCCCAGCCACACAGCACAGAGGAAGATAGCCCCAGGGCTGGACCCCCTTAGCACCCAGGCCCTCAATAGGGACATGGAGGCCAGGACCAGCCCCAGCCAGAGTGGCAGGTGCGTCTGAAGGTCTGAGTGGGAGTTCCATGGGGGCGGGAAAGGGAGGAGCAGCTCAGATTCCGGGCAGGAGGCTCGCTGGCAGGAGCCAAGACTGGAAACAGGTCGGCCCTGTGCCTGCAGGTGGGGGGTGCTGCCGGCGTCGGCACTCAGGGGAGCTGAGGGGGTGGGCGCCAGCCAGATCTCAGTGCGGAGCTCGCCAAGGAGCCTGCACCCACGGGCCCACCGGATCCACATCTATGGAAGATGGTCCCAGGGCACCGTGACAACAGATGGAGGGACGGACGTGGCATCAGGAAGACCCTTGGGGGGATGTCACACACTCCTTTAAAGCTGCTTTCCAAAATAAGTCTCATATCCTGGGAAACGTGGAAAGTCGCAGCAACCGCGTCTGGTCCGCTCAAAGCTCTGCTGCACACACAGAGCAGTGTGGGGAGCTCAGGACCATCGCCATGATCCAGGGCTGGCTGCACTCTGGGTACTTCAGAAAAACGCCCAACACCAATGTGTTTTATTTTTAAACACCATTTACCTTTGTGCTACAGAACATAAGGAAAAGGTGCTAAGAGGCTCAGGCCACACATAGGGGTCTAGACAAGATGTCTGGTTATGCTGGGAAAGGAGCAGGTAGGCGTGACACTGGGAGGGGACAGGAGACTATGTGGGAAAGGACGGGAGCTGGGATCCGGTTAAGGTCAACCCAGAGCCATGTGAGGACAGGACAGAAACCTGTGCTGTGTGGCCAGGCTTGGGGGCATCAGGGGTGCACCGAGGGAACGTCCCGGTACTGCTTCCTTCACAGGGCTGTGCCCCCGGTTGAAGAGGCTATGGGCATGACCGTCAGCCTCAGAAACCACCAGCCCCACACTTCCAACACCAGCGTGGAGGATTCTCTGCCCCTCCCCACCTGTCTCAGGTGACACCAGGGCTAGGTGGGCAGGACCAGACGGCCCCCCTGCCCTCCCTGCAGCCCACAGGTGAATGGGGCGAGGATCTGAGCCGAGATGCCCACGCTGGGCTGGGGGGTTCGAATCTGCTTCCCCCCCTCAGCTGCCTCCTGCTCTCCCTCCTCAGGTCACGGGGCAGAGGGATGGCCTGGCCCCAGAAAGAGCTGCTCGCAAGTGGCCCCAGCCCCGCAGTGATGAGGGAACGAAGCTAAAGGTCCTGGCAGCAGGATCTTGGATGAAACAGGTGACTGAGCCACAGCTGTGCGGGCTCTGTGCTCAGCTCTCCCCGTAACTTCCCCTTCACTCCAAGCCACTCAGCACGCACCGGAACCTACACCGAGAGCCTGGGCTGAGTCCCGGCTCTGCGGGGCACGGCTGCGTACCCAGCCAGTGTTCAGCTCCGTGCCTCAGGGAGCTCGTCTGCAAAGTGGGGGGATGGCGGCCACTCACACGTTTGGGGCGCAGTGCTGGGGTCACAGCAAGCCACAGACAGACACGTCCTGGGGGTGGGAGGAGCAGACACAGAGAGGGAGCCCCACGTCAGATGACGTTCCATGAAATGCAGAAAAGATGAGACCAGGGTGGGCGGGTCCCTGAGAACCGACCTTGGGCAAACACCTGGGGGTCCCAGAGCCCCGAGAGGAAGGTGCCATCATTCCTGTTACGGATGATCAGACTGAGCCCCTTGCTCAGCTCACGGCGAGGGAGGGGCCCACCCAGGGTCTGAACGCCGCCAGCTGGCTCCGGGGCATCCTCCGTGGACACTTGGATCCACGCCAGCTGACCACAGTCATGTGGTCCCTGACGGGCTGCCTGCAGGGTGAAGAGGCACAGACCTCGGGCCCTGGTGAGGGCGTCCTCAGGGAGGGGGTGGGCACCCCAGAGACAGAGAACTTCCGTTTTTACGGCACGACTTTCTCCTGAGATGAAGGGCATTGCACTGGGTCTTGGCTAGCAGGGCCACGGGGTCCACGGGTCACTGAGTGGGGCCTTACTGGCATCTGACCAGTGGGATGATGACCAATGGGATGAGATGAGCAGGCTCACCAAGGGCGAACACAACGTCTTAAAGCATTTTCATAAATGTTCCACCCTCAGAGGCTGTAACAATTGAGTTTATGCGCTTCCTCGTTTACCAGGAAAAGGTAGGTTCTGGAGAGCCGGGTTTGCTCCTCAGGAACAAGGCACAGGGTTCTGCGGACCCGTCTCAACGCCGGCCTCTTTTCTCCTGGACCCACCGCAGGCTCCCAATGGAGATTCCCGATATCAAAGCATGCCCTCTGGACCCTCTAGAATCCCTAGGGAAGATTCTCTTCTGGATCAGGGTTCTAGTTTTGCCCTAATGCCCCCTCAAGTGTATACTTCCATTTTCTGCCTCTCTCTGCACTCCTTTGCCCAACCATTAACTGTATTTTCTTCACAGATCTGATTCCACCCCTTAAAGACCATCCTAGACCTGACCCCGGATTTCTTTGGCTTCTTGTTGTTTTGGCCAGGTCGGCTCCTCTCTCCTGGGAAGCTGCAGCAGCTACAGGAACACGCCAGACACCCACAGGTACGATCCTGGCACTGAGGTCACACGGGGGATCTCGCCACCTCAGCTCCAGGAGAATGTTCCCGTCCCCCTCAACAGGCATCTCACCCCACCCTATGAGTGGACGGCCCCCCAGCAGACCCTGAAAAGGGCTGCTGTGCACACGGCCTCAGAGGGTGGACACCACACGGCTAAGAAGTGACCACAGTTCCAGGACTGAAGGGATTTTAAGGGACCGTCCCACCCACACGTCCCATGTAGAACTTCCAGGAAAGGTTTCTTCAAGTTGGTTAATCATCTTGGAAGGGTCTTCTTTTATTCTGGAAATTTTCTAAGGCTCAACTTCCGCTCTCAGGTAAATCTGAGACACAAAAGAGTCAGCAGTGCAGCTCAGGAGAGGCTGGCCCCGAAAAACTAGAAGACTCCTGAGGTTTCCCCAGCAGCTGATGCACACACGGGAACAGGCGACGGGGCTGTGGCTCCCCATCCGCCAGCCTGTAGCCTCTTTCTGAACTAAGGTTCTACTTAGAGATAACAGTGGACTCGCCTGTGGTCGTGGGAAGCAATGCGGAGAGCCTGAAGTCCCCAGTGACGACTCCCAGAAACCACATCGCGGCATCAAGAGACACGAGGCGTCCTCATGGCCCCCCACGACCCTCCCGTCTTCCTTCTTCCCCTTTTCAGTGAAGCCGTGTCGTGTTGCTGCTGTATTTCACGTGTATGTTTATGTCAAAGGGAAAACGACCCGTCAAGTCAGCTGTCGGCTCCGCCAAGCTCTCCACCGACCCTCCTCGCCCTCCGTTCCAAGGAAGGTAAATATCTCTTCAGCCCGACAAACACGTCTTCTGAATTGAAGCCATTTCCAATGTGTTTGTGACGTGGTCGATGAGGCTGATCTTCCACCTTCCTGCTCTCACAGACGCTTCGGCTCTAAACGGAGCTCTGCCCCCTCTCCTCCTCCTCTCACTTCCATCCCCAGACCCTGGGCCAGAGGTCCTGGAACAGCCTTGATGACCTCCCCCACGCCCACCCCATATAACATCACCAGCTCTGTCCCTTCTTGCCCTCAAGTCTCCCCAGGCGCTCCCCCGCTATCCCTCTGCAGTTCAGAACCTCACTGTCTGTGCCCTGGACCATTCCAGAAGGTTCTAAGTAACTGCTTTCCCACCTCCACACACTCCCAAACCTCCCTGCCAAAAGAGAAGTCTCGTTTCACATCTCTGCTTAAGTCCCTCAGGTCTCTGGTTAAAAGTCAACATCCTGGACTGACATGCCCCTTCCGCCTGCCGACCTACAGCCACGGCCACGGGGAACCACCCAGCACTCTTCACTGCTCCCCCGTTCACATCAACACATCTGTTCCTTTACCAGGGACGTCCCCCCATCGTCTCCGGGTCACCTCTCCCAGTCCTCCCGTGACCCCAAGGGAGCACACGCCTCCAGGGCCGTGAGCCACCTGACCCCGCGATTTACGGGACCTGAGCTCAGGCAGGATGCTCAGCGCATGTGGGTGATGATGGGACCATGGCTGCCCTGTGAGCGTTTTAGGATCTGCCCTGGGGCCTGAGCCCTATGCAAACAATGTGAGATAGATACCAGTTGTTGACAGAAAACATCTTTTATCATGTTCAGAGCTCAAATATAATTAAAAAGTCAGTGCTTTAAAAATCGGGACATAAGTGAACATTTAGGTGTTTCAGACGTTATGTTGATTTAAAGGAATATAGAAGTCCTACTGCGATAAAAAATAACTGATTAACGGAGTGGCTGTGAAATGTTAAGGGGAGGGGTAAAACAAGAAGTACCAAGTGCTCCCCCCTAAAACTAGAATATTCTGTATCAGTATCATAAAGAGGAGATCTGGCTGAGAAATCCTCTTCCACGTCACTGGCCAGCTGCTCAGCCAACCAGTCCAACGCTCGCCTTCCTAGGAGTTGTGCTTATTTCCAAATTCTACCCTCAAGGAACCAAGACTCGACCATCAGCAGAGGCCAAGAAAGAGCAGGAGGCTGTCCCCAGCCTGCGGCCGCCCTACCAGATAGGAGGGTGACCGCCTGGTGACCCACCCTTGGACAGACAGGTTGGGGCGTGTTCACAGTGGCCTTGGAGCAGCAGCTCCGTGAGCCATATTCTTAAGTTCACATTGGTTTCTGCTAATACAAAGGTAACACTTTCCTTGTTTAAGGAATTACTTTAAATACAATGAGAAGATTACTAGGAGTATACAAAAAAGGAACTTGTAGCAAGAAACTGTACTCTCGGCCTGAAATCCCACACGTAGGCCAGGCACTGTCAAGTGAGCAAGGGGTCGAGACCAGAACTGGCCAAATCTTGAGTTAAGATAACTTATTTCTGGTCACTTAAGACAAGAGGAGGTCTCCTGACTCTGAACTAAGCGCCTCCTTTACAGGCCACAGGGGCAGCCAGCGGCAACTCCAGCTGGGAGACTGGGCATAAAAAGCAAAGTCTCACAAATGTTTTAAAGGCACATTTGAATTGCATTATAGCTGTCACATTTAGGACGATTTTTTTCATCTAATCCATTTACAAATATCTCATAGATTTTTGAAGTGCTTAACAACTTCTGGTAAAATTTCCAACATTCTAATGAAATCACGCTTTAAAAAAAAAAAGGAAGCTTTTATAACTCAACAGAATGAGTAATGAAATTGGAAAACGTGTCTGAAAGATGTTTGTGTCATTCAGGAAAATACCGCCCAAAACAGGGAAGTCAGATTACACACAATGTGGGACACAGGTGCAGTGGAAGGCAGGCTGCTTGTCTTTCTTAGAGGCACATTTAAGGAAGTCCCATGCGGACCCCCAGGGCTCACTTTCAGGCTGAGTTCAGACTGTGCTTCCTGGAGCAAACACGCCCTCAACTCAGGCCCCTGCACGGGAACAGGACCCCTCCCTCAGGCCAGCAGGTGCAGAGTGGCCACCGGGGGGAGGGACCCAGTGGGGACCTTGTTCACCATCAGGTGGCTGCCCGGGCAGCTCCTCAGAGGGGACGAAGCCAGGTGTCAGGAGCCCCCCTCAGGTCAGCAGCTCATCCCACTGATCTCTCCCACGGAGTTGATTAACATCCAGACAAGTTCTTCTAGCCCGGACTGTCCACCCCAACCATCCGCAGAACACAGGTCGATGACTACGTCTTTCTCCCCAGCACTGAGCACGGGCCTGCCACACAGCAGACACTGAGGATCTGCTTCTCAAACGAATGAACGAATGAAGAAAAGTACTTCTTGGAGACAGCACTTTGAAATCTTTTGTTAATTCATTTGTTTTTAGCCTAATACAGAAGACAGTGTATTTTTCCGAAAATTTGTTCCCACACAGAAGTCATGGAAAGTACTCTGAACACCTCTTTCAGGCAGTCTTGGAAAATAAAGATTACTCAAGAGCAGACCTTCTCTCAGGCACTGTAAACAAAGCTACAGAGGATACATCAGCCCACTGCCCCCAGCTCGCCCAGTCTGGCAGGGTCTCCTTTTCTGTTTCTCAAGGCTCCACATGCAGGATGAGCATTTGCGTTGGTTTCACATCACACACTCTATTTTCTGTCCTCGAAAACACAGACCTCTCTAGAGATGCAGAAAAAGTGGTCTCCCCATCCCACCCTATCTGATGCTGCAGGATTTAGAGCAAATATTCCACAGCAGGTTTTTAAACTAGTGCTGCCAACACATCTTATGAATCCTAGTGGTCTTCACATTAGACAGTGTCAAAGACGGGTTTTGTTGTTCATGCTGCTTCCAATGCATAAGGCCTCCTAGAAATCTGAACCAAGACACAGACTATAAATTAAAAGGAAAGCGTTACTGAATCTCTTCGCATCTCACATGGAGGTTACGAGTTAAGAAGGGACCCAGACTAAGAAGGGACCCCAGACGTTGAGCTTCGTCTCCTGCTCAACGCAGAATGACCCCTACAGGGTCTCTACGGAGCAGGCTGCCGTCAGAATGTGCCGCCCGCATACAAGCAAAGCCCCCTACTGGGGAAGGACGCACACATACCTGTCAGAGGCTCTAAGGAAAGGTCCCAACTGCCCCTCCAAGACACCAGATGGAAACATGTGGCCCTTCCACTGCCTTTCTTCCCTGTTCTGTGTGTATTTCAGATACACATTTCTATAATGGCTCAACTGCATCCCAGAGGCCCTTCACAGCCTTTCCTCCTCCCCATATAACACTGGGAAAGAAGCAAACGTGGCAGATAAAGAATATAAAAAGCGTCACGCACCCTGGTCAGAAGCAGCCATGCCCACATAGCAAACAGCGTATGTGCTGTCAGCTGTTACTCACATTTCCTCTGAATCATGTAAACCAGGCTGTGCCAGTAAATGGTCATGGAGCGTCCACTGGGCCTGGAGATGCACGGCACATGCCTCCCTAAGTGGAGCCTTCCCACCCTCAGTACAGCTCCTGCAACTTTCCTCCAGACACAAACGCTTCATTCAGAGTAGTCGGCCTGTGCCTGGCCCTGCCACCTTCTCTGCAGGACACGAACACCGAGGCTGCCAGATTTCCAGACTGTGCCAAGGGACCAAGTTTGGGCACATCCACCTCCCTCTCTGGCATCTCTCAGAGACCAGCTGTAGGCCGATGATGCTGAGGTGGCGCTGCAGGTGGCGATCCTGTTAGCACTCCGACATCACAACACACTCACCATCTAAAGTCTTAACACGACCTCTGCGGACCACCCGAGTGTCTATTCTAACAAGCGTCCGTTCTAACAAGCGCTGGCCCCGACAGCCGTGTTGGGCGACGCGCTGACTCGGGGCTCTGAGGCTCCTACCTGCTGCCCACAGAAGCTCCTGCATCCGCCTTGCCGGCCTCCTCTCTCCCAGGCAGAGCCGCTGAGCTGTCTGAGATTCAGGACTCGGTCCTCGAGGCCCCAGAAGGTCGAGTTTCACTTCCTGGGTTTTGCCGCTCTGTCTCAATTTTGATTTACCCGTCGAGTATTTTTAGCCAAATGGGGGAGAGGGGCACCAAGCCTGTGCCTCCTGTCTTGTGGCAGCAGATCGCCCTCGGATTCCGCTGTCACATGAACAGCGGTTCTGAGGGAACCAGGAGGGGAATTTGGACACGAAGTGAAAAATGAAGAGGAAAAGACAGACGCAAAACAGAAACTCGGGGGCCGCCCAGTATCAGCTGCACGCTGGGCGGTGAGAGGGACCCCGGGCTGTGTCCCTGGGGGTGCAGGAGGGCCTACATGCAGTTTACACAAAAGCATTTCCAGAAGGTGCTGGAAGGGGGTGGAGAGAGACCACCTTCAAAGACTCCACCCGACCCGGACCAGATGCACACCAGAGACCCTGGGCCCCCTGGCCGCATGCACCCCGCCAGCGGCAGCCCCACGGCCATCCCGCTGTCCCGCCGTCCTCTGGGGAAGGGGCGGGGGCTGCGGCCCAGAGGGACAGTCTGGTGAGAAGGACTTCCCCAAAGCGAGTTCACCGATGCCCACAGCCTGAGTGTCTGCTCATCAAAACCGACTCGACGCCGCTCCAAGGGCTGCTCCCGGCCCCGTGACCGTCCGTGTCCACCAGCCCTGCGGCCACGGGTCCCGAATCCTACGGACAGGCTTTCCTCGGCTCTCAATGTGAGGACGACAGAGCAGGAGAGAGCACCTTTGAAAAGGCCTTACTCGCAGCCCCGCGCGGCTCCGCGGCTTATTTTCTTGGCAAAACATAAATGCAGACGGTGGCCACGAGCGGCTGCCACCCTTCACGAGTCCTCGTCATCCCTGGGGACCCCGGAGGCCCGGGTGAGACGCAGGCCCGGGGTCGGGCGCAGGTGAGGCCCAGCTCTCGTCTCTGTGACGCAGGAGGAGCTTCACGGGCTGGGGCGGCCTGCAGCAGACGAGGCCGAGAACCGGGCGGTCACCAGACATGGCGCTCAGACCGCAGGTGCGTGTCCCCCAGCAGGCCGCCTTCGGGGGCTGGAGGAGCCAGCATCTTCTCTTTGATTTCAGCAAATACTCGCCCCTCAAGCAGTTCCTTCCAGAAATACTTTAATATCAATGAAGAGTGCTGAAGAGAACTGAAACGGGACATTCTCACAGCCACAAAGGCCCTTCCATCTGCTCTCGTGTCCTCAACGCGCCCCTCAGACGCGCAGACTCTGCCCCGTGCGCTCACCCGTGGCGCGGGACGGGGAGGACGTGGACGCCCCAAGGACGAGAGGAGCACAGCGGTCCCTGAGCCCCAGGCTGAGCAGGAGGCGGCTCTCGCGGGATTTACTCAAACGGGACACCAGTGAGCCGCCAGCCCGCGTGACAAGGCGGAGGCCGGACACAACGCACTCCACATGCTGCTGTCAGTATTAAGGCTGTTTCGTCTGACTGTGGGCTTAGCCCCATCTCTGACTTGAGAATTGAACCTCCACAGAAGCTTCGACCCCTCATCCAGCCTCAGTTTCCCTGAAGGGAAAAGCCTGTGATTATTTCACAAACAGATAAACTGAGGCAGTCACTGGTCTCGTCGGCAGAGCCTGGGTTTCCGACCCCACCCAGAGCTCCGAGGCCAAATTCACTTCCACCTTCGCGGTTCTTCACCGGGGCTGCGGGGTCACAGGTTTCGGGAATTCCCACTTGCGGGCTTCCCTCTGTCCAGCCGAGCCATCCTGACCTTCCTGTCCCCTCCCCCGGGGTCCTTGGGGGCTCCACTGCCTGGCCCACCTCCGTCCCTGCGTCTGCCCCCCATCACTCGCTGACCCGGCTCCCATCCTTGGAGTCCTGTCACTACTGTGAGAGTAACGGGAGCAACGGGGAAGCCTGCCCAGCCCGTGGTCCACGCAGCAAACACCAGACGCACTCGCAAATCACCCACCAGTGCCCACGCCCGACTGTCCCGTCTCGGTGGGTTGCTCCTGACAACCCTCCAGGACAAGCGATGTCACTTCTGACGGCTACCTGACCCACCCCCCGTCCATAAGAGGGGTGAGACTCAGCTGAGTGATGCAAAGCTCTACATCTGATGCTGAGAACTCAGAACTGGGGCCAAAAGAGAGGCCAAGGAAATGTCCAGAGGCCCCCGTCCTCACCGGGCTGCGTCTTCCCCAGCCAGGCCAGATCCTGGTCCCAAAGACGTCAGAGTTCTCACCACAGACAGGACGGGACTCCCCAAGAAAGGAGCAATGCCCCTCACTACCCACGTTCCAGATGTCCTGAATGTCCAAGTTGTGTGAAGGGGCCCCTTCCCAGGCAGGAGACCCACTCAGCCAGCCACAGCCCCGGGCTCTGCCGGGACTGTGCAGGAAGATTCCCTGGGATCTGCAGCTCCCTGGAAAGCTGACACGGAAGCAGCTTTGTGTCACTGAACCGTCCTTAAAGGAACGAGGCAGCCGATCTTCAGACAAGTCGCTCAGCTTGTGTCACTGTCACAGGATAATCAATACCACATAGCCAACGGCTTTTGTTCTGTTTTGTGTTTTATGCATGGACCTCCGTGTATCAGGTGCCCTCAGAACAGGGTCGCCTGCAGCTCTGCTGGGCTTGGTGCTGGCTGATCTCTCCTCCCGGCCATGGAGCCTACCCTTGCCGGCCAGAGGGAGATCATGTGCTTTAGGAAGCTGGTGACATGACTTAAGAGTCATCTGATGATAACTGTGTGTGAAAGGCTCATTTACTAATAATCCCCACTCCCTGAGTATTCCAAACTCCAGGGGACTCAGATTACACAGATTCACGAAGATCCTCCCCTGCCAACGTCAGAAGTCTGTAAGAACCATTCCCACATTGAGGACTAACGGATGCATCGAAACAGCAGTCACCACAGCCAGAACCCTGGACCGTCCCCCGTGCACCTCCTGTGAGTGATCCCAAAGGGACAGCAGCTTATGGGACCCAAGGACTCACCCTCAGCAACAGAGAGCAGCCAGGAGCACCACTCAGAATAAATGTAGTATCTTTTCATTTCCGCCACGGAGATCCGGGCAGCCTTTCTGTCTCCCATGGCTGATAAGCACACAGGCAGACTCTCTCCCCCGCGTTCGATCCTGCTGCCTTCCCGGGGTTACCCATTAGCCTTCTTCTACTGAACTTTGCTCCCTAAAATCTGCATGAGGGACCAGCTGACTTTCTACTTTCGGTTCACCATGAACTAGGACGGAGCACTGAAAGGTGATTACTCTCCTGCAGGCCCTCATCTGCTCACCCCACCCTGTGTACACACACACTCCGGGCCAGCTCGCCAGCTGCTGGGAGGCTAAAGGGAAAAGGAACACCTGGCCCATCTTGGCCTCGCTTCCAGGCACAAGGGACACCTCTGCTGGCGTGACTTCCCTGTGCTTTCAAGCAGGCAACGGGCAGGTCCAAGAAGCCAAGGAGAGACCTGTATTCGTTGGCAACAGTAAATCGGACAACACTGTTCAGAACGACTCCGCGTCACTGCCTTCTTCCATCTGATAAAGCCCAATTCTCCAGACACAAGTGACAATTCTCGGGAACAAACAGGGGTGGAGGCTGTGTTTGCTTACAGGAAGGTGAGTGAATCGGAGACAAAGGCACCATATTCCAGCGCCCCTGCGTCCCTTCCAGCCTCTCATTCAGGTCTGTGTGTCTCTAACAGATCTGGGGTGTAAAGCATGGGCCCCCACCTGGACACCCTCCTTCAGAGCCCAGAGAATGCATGGGCCACCATCACAGCCAGCCTTGCACTGCCCACCACTCGGTCTGGGCTCCTCCGGGACAGTGGGGAAGACTTCCCCTCACTCCGACACCAGAGATGACTGTGGACACAGTCCTGGGCCTCTGTTCCCCCGGGTCACAGGGACCGTCAGCTCCACCCTGTGATCTGGCATTGCAAGCATGCAGGCCGTATGTCACAGGTCTACGTTATACAATGCCCTCCAGACCACTAGGTGTGGACAGCGGCTCGTCTGGCTGAGAGCCAGTTTAGGTCACAGGTCAGATTCCCTCTTCAGTACTCGATTCTCCTGGAACAGACAGGGGAACCCAAGCAAATGCTGGGACCATCCTGTGGTCTGCCCACTTTGAAAAGGGCCTCACTGAAATTTAGTGCTATGTTTTCAACATTTTTAGGTGCACTGATTTCCCAAAAGAAAGGAAACATTCCAAAGACATCACTTGAGCGTTCCAGTGTTCCCAGTGTACTCAGCTGAGCCCTTGGTTTCCTCCAGAATTTCTTCCAGAAGAACCTTTTTTTTTTTGCATCTGACCTCGTGTCCAAACATTTTCCCTTTTTGCATTAGCTACCAGGAAGCTAACGCAGGGGTATTTAGTGCATATTTGCAGTGATATCCAGGTGCCTCAAATGTATTTATTTGCTTCTTTTAATTAATTCTGGTTCTTTTTTTAAAAATTGGCCATGCCAACCTGAAACACGTTTCTATAAAGAGCATTTTTCAACTCTAAGTAAAACAATCTGTTTACTTGGCTTGTTGAAACTCGGTGCCGAATGTCCCAGGGCAGCAGAGCACAGAGTGGACGCCCCTCCCCACACACTTGAGCGCCCACTGTAGGCAGTCTTCTGTTTCTGACAGTGTGGCAGCTCCTTGCAGGGCAGAGCGGAGGTGACACTCAAGAGGCTATCCCTGACTCCCCTTAACTAACTGATATCCATTTCTGTCTATCAGGGAAAACTACAATCTTGCAACTACACCTTCTCCGGGGCCCCCACCTGTGGTGGGAAGTCTGACTGTTGGGTCACTTCCTAATCTGAAGATGCTTCTGCAATGCTCAACCCAAGGGAGACAGCGGCAGTGCCTGGGGAGGTCCGTCCACGGGGACACAGAGGCCCAGCCTGGCCCAGACGCACACGTACGGACAGGTGTGCCAGGCCGCTCTGCTTCTCTGAGAGCAAGAAAAGTGAAGCAGCGGGCACCCGAGAGCTTGGTCACCCCGCCTGCTGGTCAAGGGGATTTAGTCTTGAAATGTCATGTTGGACGGTGCAGGGAGGACGGGGACCAAACAGTGCAGGGAGGATGGGGACCAAACGGTGCAGGGGGAATGGCGACCAGACGGTGCGGGGGGACAGGGATCGGACGGTGCAGGGGGGACAGGGATCGGACGGTGCAGGGGGCACGGGGACCAAACAGTGCAGGGAGGATGGGGACCAGACGGTGCAGGGGGGACAGGGATTGGACGGTGCAGGGGACGGGACCGGATGGTGCAGGGGACGGGACCGGATGGTGCAGGGGACGGACGGTGCAGGGGGACGGATGGTGCAGGGGGGACGGGGACCGGACGGTGCAGGGGGGACGGGGACCGGACGGTGCAGGGGGGCGGGGACCGGACGGGGCAGGGAAGAGGGGGACGGACGGTGCAGGGAGACGGGGACGGACAGTGCCGCGGGATGGGACGGTGCAGGGGGACGGGGACCAAACAGTGCAGGGAGGATGGGGACCAGACGGTGCAGGGGGACAGGGATTGGGCGGTGCAGGGGACGGGACCGGATGGTGCAGGGGACGGGACCGGATGGTGCAGGGGGACGGACGGTGCAGGGGGACGGATGGTGCAGGGGGACGGGACCGGGCGGTGCAGGGGGACGGGACCGGACGGTGCAGGGAAGATGGGGACGGGACGGTGCAGGGAGACGGGGACGGGACAGTGCCGCGGGATGGGACGGTGCAGGGGGGACGGGGACCGGACGGTGCAGGGGGACGGGGACCGGACGGTGCAGGGAAGATGGGGACGGGACGGTGCAGGGAGACGGGGACGGGACAGTGCCGCGGGATGGGACGGTGCAGGGGGGACGGGGACCGGATGGTGCAGGGGGACGGGGACCGGACGGTGCAGGGAAGATGGGGACGGGACGGTGCAGGGAGACGGGGATGGGACAGTGCCGCGGGATGGGACGGTGCAGGGGGGACGGGGACCGGACGGTGCAGTGGGATGGGGACTGGACAGTGCAGCGAGGCCGAGAGAGCGGCATGGAGCCACACTGATCCACAGCCTCATGTGTCACAAAGCACTCAGCTGCCATCGTCCATGCTGTATCCTGATTACAACAGGCAGAGCCAGGGCACCGACGGCCTCTAACAGAGCTAACGACGAGAGAGAGGCTGCTCAGCTCAGCCGGCAGCCGCCCTGCTCCTCAGCTCCGCAGTGGCTCAGCAATGGCCCCAGTGCCCCCGGCTCCCATTTCACAGCAAGGGGACGCCCTAAGGGCCCCCATTTCGCAGCAAGAGGACACCTTGGGGGTCTTCGTTTCAGAGACAGAAGATGCCCTGGGACCCCCATTTCACAGCAGAGGGACACCCCAGGAACACTAGAGCCACTTGCCCAGGCCACATGACTGGTAAGTGGGGGGCCTCAGGATGATAATTCAGTCCCTTCAGAGTCAGGGGTCCTCAGTGCCCTCCTAACAGAGCCAGAGCACAGATCCCCCCTGACCAGGGTGAGTCTGGCGAGACAACTCGGGGACCCACCCCCACCAGCGTCCAGTGTTTTGTAGACAGCAGGCTTGGGGGGACAGGGAGGCACAAACGGAGCATTCAGACCCCGGCGTGTGCAGGCGGGGCCAAGGGTCCACACACGGCCCTCGTAACCGCCCCACTCGCTCTGCGTTAGGACAGAAGTGGGGGGCTCAATGAAAGGTCAAGACCCTGTTCCTTTAACCCTGAATCCTGTGCACTGACGCAGCTGAGCTCAGAACGACAACCTCGGAGCAGAAGCAGCTCGGCTTTCAGTGTAGGCCCCAAAGGGAAACTGAGGGAGGCTCTCCTGCCCTCGGCTGAGCCCACCCCAGGCCGTCAGCCCACCAGGGCCATATGCTCGGCCCTGCCCAGGAGGTGCCGGCTGGTGGAGGGCTGGCTGCCTGAGGGCAGGGAAGGCTTCACACAGGCTTACTGGGCTGGCACAGGGCTTCTCTCGTCCTCTCTCAGATGCTGACCAGCCAGCACCAGGCAGCTGCTCGCCTGCCCAAATGGAAGAGGGCCGTGGGCCCCCAGACCACGGAGCAGGGTGGGGCCGGCTCTGACCTGGTATTTCTGAGGTCTTGCACGCTGCAGACATTAATGGCGTCTGTCCAGGGAGCAGATTCCACTCTGACACCCTAACAACGGGCCCCCGCGTGCCTGAGGTCACAGAGTCAGCTGCTGCCCAACAGCAAACCTCACGTTTCCAGGTCCCTGGAGGAGGGAGGGGGCTCCCGGGAGGAAGGAGCAGAAGTGAGCGACAAGGCTCTTTTCTCTAGCTCAGCCTCCCAGAAGGTGCTCCCTCCTCTGGAAGTCACGCTGTGAAAACAGTACTCTGAGGCCCGTGAGAATGTCAACTGTGCCGTCTGGCTGAGCGAACACTGGCAGCTCCCACGCCCTCCTTCTAGAAAAAACAGCGCCGTTCAGAGAGGAAGACTCATTCAGGGCAGCCTGCGCTCCTCGCAGGTGACTGCCTGCCCAGGTCTGGCTCGCTGACGTCCACCTGCAGAGGAGGACAGAGGCCCGCCCCAGACACGGATGCTGGGGCAGGACAAGACACAGCTCCGCACCATCCTCCACCGCAGGACGGCCCTCAGGAGAAAGGGCGCCTCACCCAGGGAGTGTGCGCCCCTACACACATGCCAGGACTGCTGCCTTTACTGGGGACGGCCCTGCATCATCCCAGCTGAAGCAGAGACTCACGGTCCAGGTTCCTGGACCAGGTTCCAGTCTTGCACGTGGCACACATTTTTTGGTGAAAGAAACATACAGGGGACACCGAGGGGACACCCGGCACCTGTCCCCGTGCCCCATAGATGGCGCCACCCTCTCCCGCCTCACCTGGCTGTGGGCGCCTCGAGGCCCCCAGGCGCCTGGAGGGCAGCAGGCAGAGCCAACACTGGTGGCCCCGGGACGCTCCCCTCTCGGCCATCGCGTTGTCTTCCCGTCGGGGACACACAGCGGCGGCAGCAGCAGAGGCTTCGATTTTTCAGGATGGGCTCCCTCCAGGGCCAAGTGCAGCCTCTGCACCGGAGGTTTCCACCGTCCCACAGGTCTCCTTTGGGGACAGTCGAAAGCCAGGCGCGCACCGGTGACGTGGGGCAAGAGCGCCGGGCGCTGCCCTGCACGCTGAGCCGGGCACACGACCTCTAGTGACCTTTGGTTTACCGAGTCCCAGGAAAGAACAACAGAGCGTCCAGCCGGCCTCCAGCCTCCACATCCAGGCCACACTCCTCCGTAATGACCGTGGACACCAACAGTCCACTTGGGGAGCTCAGAACCGGCCCTCGCCCTAGGCCTGCCTCCTGCCACCTGCGAACGGAGGGCCAGCCCGCAAAGACCGACACCGGCCCTCGCCTGCCCTCCACCCTTGCAGGATGCCCAGGCGGGAGAAAATGTCCGAGAAAGCTGCCTGCAGAGCAGGGCGAGGCCACACCCTGCCAATCCATCCACAAGTCCGGCGTTTCCTTCCTCAGAAGAGGGGCTCGTGCGGCCGGGGCCCCCAGCGTCAGGGATCTGCTCCACTGCCCAAGCCAAAAACACCTTCCACGCTCAGGAAGTCCCAAGTTCAAACAAACAACTACAAGGCGGGAGGAAGGGAGGGGACGCGGCCCCAGGCTTTCTTGAAATAAACTGGGAAGTTCTGCCGTTTACTCCTGTCTGCTGCCCGGCTTGGAGAAAGGAAGCGATGATGCTGCTTGGCTTGGCAAGCGACACTTTCCACAGAGAGACGCTGAACACGCCCGGCGGCTCCCGACCCTGTGCTCCCGAAGGGGTGAGCCCTCAGCACCCCAGTGACGCCCGGCGGCTCCTCTCGCCCCGGAGCTGCTGTCTGCAGCGTCACGCTGGGCACACTCCGGTGACTCAGATCCTCAGACCTAACTTCCCAGGCAGTTCATTTTAGTGCCATTTAAAATACGGTGACACCGAGGCTCCGAGGGCTCAGGCGTGCTGATTACACGCTCAAGGTCTCAGACAAAGAGTGAGGGCGGGTCAGCACTCAGGTCTGTCTGGAGACCACACTTAACCCAGGTGCACGGCGGCCCCTTCATAAGCCAGTGCAATGAGGGCAGGTTTGCAGCAAGATATTACATTTATTTAATTTCAGTCGCTCAGGGTGCGCCCCTCCTCCCAGGAGCGTTCACAGGCTGAGGGGACTCTGCTAAACTGATGTGTCCTTCCTGCTGGCCACCGCAAAGCTAAGGGGACGATCCTGGTCTCGGGAACCTGTGCTTCCTTGTCCTGGCAGGGGCAGCAGCTCTGGTATGCATTTTCGGATTTGCACAATTGGGTGATTCCGCCAGCGTTTTCCTTGGTGGCCTGTGGATCTGCACCTCCAGGCACGGACGGTGTCAAGAGCAGGAGAAGCAGATGCTGGCCGCCCTCACCTCCGCTCCCCGCCTCCACACCCACCTGGGCTGTCACCTAGAGCCCGAGAACGCAGGGATGAGGCTGGCTCCCTGCTGCATCCCTAAGAAGCTGCAAGAGGGAAACGGATCACGGAGCCTGGGGAGTCATGGCCAGCACGTCCTTCACCCAGAAGCCAAGGGACATGGGGACCAAGACTCAGGGCATCAGCAGCCCGGCGGCCAGGCACTCAAGCGTTCATTTCTGTCCCTCACACTGGCTCCCAAGCAGAGGCCGTCCCAACACACAATCAGGAGGAAACAGATGGCGCGTTTGATGTTGCGAGTCCAGGACGCGAGCGCTCTTCCCGAGACGAGGGAACCGGGCCTCACCTCGGTTCAGTCCACAGTGTCAGGAAAAGACACGCGGAAACGTGGTTGCTACATGTCCATGGAAGCACTCACCACAGGGGATTAGGAACAAGCTGTCCACCCTGGGTTGCTTCTGACATTGGCACCGAATGTCCCTCTCGGTGTCTTTCCCTTCCCCATGTTCGTGTGAAGGTACGCATAGAAAACCAGGAAAATCTGGAATGTCGGGGCCATTCCCTGAGCAGCTAGTGAGTCAGAGCTTTTTCCCCTAAGCATCTAAATACGTTTTAAAGGTGTTACCAACTGAATCTTTCCAAAAATTAGCTCTGAGACATGCTCTCTCACAACCTGTTGGTTTCTTCGTCTTGTACGTTTGCAGCCTTTGGGTTTGGCGAACATCTTGAAAACACTATGGGGTTTTCCCAGCAGTCGGAGGGCATTTCCCTCCCTAAGCTCCTCGATGGCCTCCTCTGGAAACATAGAAAAAACACCAAGTTTTTCCTCACACGACGTTGGCCCGCCCTCGGTTTGCTGAGCGCATCTTGGAGAAGCTGAGGGAATCTGTAGGCCCCTTGAGAAGCAGACCGACTCTTTTTGGACCCGAAGAGTATATTCTATACAACATGGTCTCAAGCTACTGTTAAGAAACTCATATCAATAAATGCCATGGTTTTTGGCAGTAAAAGAGTCTTAAATTAATCATGTCAGGGGAGCAGGGAGCTATTTAGTGCAGGTCTTAAACCAAACGAGGTGCTGGGTAATTGGAAATTCAATCCTCCTGGGGCTGACATGGGCAGGGAAGTGGCCACCCGCTGGACCACTGTGTGGAAGCTGTAGGCCACACTTGAGGACTCGGGCACAAAAGAGCGTTTTCTCTCTTTTTAAAAAACCGTGTCCACCAGCGCCTGCGGAGCCCCCAGCCCGCTGAGGGGCCTCCCTCGTACGGAGAAGTGCTGCTCTGACTTCTCCTCACTTTACCCTTTTCCTGGGTTTTTCACTCCACCTGATGCCTGGCGCCCCTGCCCGTTGTGCATAGACGCTCTCCTTGCTGTCCAGTCCCTCCTGTGTCGGGGAAGCACCGAGGCCCACACACCTAACGAGCCCTCCTCTTGCTCAGCACCCGGTCCCAGCCCGTCACCTGGCGCTGCTCTCTTGGCCACAACCTGGCTGCCTGCCCGACGGTGGTTCTGGAGGGAGCCGCACCGCGGGCACTCCTGAGTTGTTCCATGTTCAATAGGGGCTCTGAGTCAGGAGGCCTCTGCCATTTTCAAAGACAATGTCTTCCCTCTAACACAGATGGGAAGTTCTGGGAACTGAGTAGTTGACATAACCGTAAGACACAGGATAGTTCTAGAATCCTGAGGCTGCTGTAACCCAGGAATAAAACGTCAGTGCAGAAACTTAGTCCCAAACTGGTTACTCATTTTTTTTTTTTTTGTGAGGAAGATCAGCCCTGAGCTAACATCCATGCCAGTCCTCCTCTTTGTGCTGAGGAAGACCGGCTCTGAGCTAACATCTATTGCCAATCCTCCTCGTTTTTTCTCCCCAAAGCCCCAGTACATAGTTGTATGTCATAGTTGCACATCCTTCTAGTTGCTGTATGTGGGACGCCGCCTCAGCATGGCCGGAGAAGCGGTGCGTCGGTGCACGCCCGGGCTCCGAACCCGGCCCACCAGTAGTGGAGCGCGAGCACTTAACCGCTAAGCCACAGGGTCGGCCCCAAACTGGTTACTCTTAAAAATGAGATTTTTAAGTGATATGCCTGATTTTTTAAAATAAAGGGTACATCACAACTGACCAATCATGACAAAATGTAGAGAGGATGCCCAAGTCACAAGAATCTAGAAATCTACTAAAACACAGACAACAGAGGACATGTGATTTTAGGTCCTTTCTATGCTGTCTTTGCAATAATCTTTCAAAAACGCAGACTGGGACCTGGCTGGGCTAAAGCTTAGATAAAGGTTTTCCTCTGCTGGGAACAAACACGCAGCCATGAACTGCTCACTTCCACTCTGCAGCGAGGTTCCAACACAGCACATCCAACAACGGTTTACGTCTGAAGGTTGTTCCGGTGAAGCTTCCGGATCCAGCAGAACCTGTCATATGGAGAAGCTGCGTCCTGCTGGCCTGGCCTCGGTAGTGCGGCGCACGCGGAGGCTCCCTGAGCATCTGGTGGGTGGATGAATGAACGTGTCCCTATGAATGAATGATCCTGCCAATACTAAGGATGCGGTTTCAGAAAAGAGAACAGTAAAACTTTTAGTCCTATTAGAATTGGTGGAGGCATAAAATCACAAAACTGACAGGGCCGGCCGGTGGTGTAGTGGTTAAGTTCATGCACTCCGCTTCGGTGGCCCGGGGCCCGGGGTTGGTAGGTTCGGATCCCTGGTGCAGACCCGTGTACCGCTCATCAAGCTGTGCTGTGGCGGCATCCCACATGCAAAATAGAGGAAGACAGGCACGAACATTAGCTCAGGGCCCATCTTCCTCATAAAAAAAAAAAAATCACAACACTGATAAATCATGGAGACCTAACATCTATGTGCATTCATTCATTCAACAACTTTCCATATTTTCCCATCACTTAAATATCAAAAGACGTGCTCTCTTCTTAAGGATTCAGAAATCAAAACACTTTGAAAAAATTTTGTCTTTAAAGACAAAGCATCCTTATAAAAGTGAAGTCATATTTGGGGCATTAGTTCACCATCCTTAAAATCTTGCTAAAAATGTCATCAACGAAACTTAACACTCGCTCTTTCCGTTGGTGAACTGAGCACCACTGCCGTGTGGTAGGACTATAACGACGAGAACTGGCTTTCACGCTCTGGGGACTGGACTCTTTCTTTAACACTATTAATAATGGAATAAAACAAAAACCCAGAACGTTTGCCGAAACCTCAATTTAGACACACCAAAACCATTTAATCTCTATAAGTCAGGAAAAACAATCGGCTCTTTTGTATTTTCAGACTTACAGCTTTGAATTTCCTTGGAAGTCTTCTCCCAAAGTCTGAGGTCCTCTCAGCACTGTGTGTCTTTCGGGATTTAAGCTGGGACAATGGTTCCTCTGCGGGAGAAGGAGGCACTCTGGAAGACTCCTTTCTGAGAGCCGTGTGCCGAGGCCAGCCCGTGGTGCGCCGTGTAACAGGCCACCCTGGAGGAGCCAGTCTAGAGTCCCCTCCTCTCCTGCCACGCCCTCTCAATCCTCCCTTCTTCTTCTCACTTCTGGAAATCCCCACAGGCTTCGTTACTCAGATTGTTAACCGAATAAAATAGTTAATAATATGCAATAACAATAACGGCAACAACATGTGCTGAGTGCAGGAGCCGGGCACTCACTAACCATGTGCATACGTTGACAGGTGCTGAGCCTCCCGCCTGCGGGCGGCTCCAAGGGCTTTTCATATGAATTTAACTCATGTGCTCCTCACATCAACCCCACGAGGTAGGTGCTCTCATGGATCCACTTTACAGATGGGGAAACCGAGGCACCACGTGACCAACAGACGGCAGAGCTGGTCTGAACCCAAGGTTACAGTTCCAATCAGTGACTTCAGTCTCTAACCCTCACGCAGCTCTCTGCAGCGAGCACTGGTATCACCTCCCACCATAGAAAACCTCATTCCACATTTTGTCCAAACAGTACCCCAGGCACATCGCTATGTTTTAACTTCAGCCTTCATCTGAATTCTAATTTAGGCAACTGGACTCTCGTATGTGTATCAGACAATGGCAGTGAGCTTGTAAACACTGGAAAGATAACAAATATTTCTTTCTCCAAACCCAGAGGTATACAACGAATGTGACCAGGTAAATTCTTAGTGGATCTGAAACACAGAAATGTGAAAATACTATTGCCTTGCCAACTGCAAGGATTAATATGTACTTACAAAGAGATGATAATTCTGGCGAAGAAGTGGGTTTAGACAGACAGACAGAGCTTCCACCATGCATACCCCTGCATGTGAGGTAACGGGAAGAAACACGCAGAAGGCAGCCTCACGTTCTAGAATTAAGCTGTGAAGACTACATTTGGTTAAACTGAGAATCAGTGGACCCTAAGGGACTGCGAAAATTGTCCTCTTCTAGTGAAAATGTGTTCATCAGGGATGGCCCCCATTTCACGAGGAGCTGAGGCTTGGAAAACTTTTCATTGCAATGTTTATTAATCATTATTAGTTACAACAAAAGAAGGGTCTCTCAGGTCATCTTCTTTTATAGCTATTCGTCCCTAAAAGTCTGATTCTGGGGAGATTTCTGTTATTCTGCTGGTGCAGGTGACCAACAGCAGAGCTCTCACCAGGAGCGTCTGCCAACGGAGCTGATGGGAAAAGACGCCGGCCACCCTGAGGGTCTTTGTAGACTCAGCCCCATGTGCCCCCAGGGAGGGGGCTCACAAGAGCCTGGAACGTGGTCGTTGTTCTTGGGGAACTTCAAACGTAGACGGGAGGACAAAGCTGATCTGTGAAGCCACCAGCAAACATGGGAACGGCACACAGTGACATGCACCCGGGCTGCATGGAAAAGGGGGTCAGGCTGGGAGAGCCGGCTGGTCCCGGAACTGGTCCCAGGGAGGGAGGCTGTGCACTGAGCAAGGAGGGGGAGGACGCTGGCAATGCAACTGTCAGCTGTAGACGCTGGACGCAGGCAGGCCCCAGGGTGAAGATGACAATGACAGAAGCAGGTTGAGTTCACGGATATGGTACGACCAACGACCAACCAAGACCCACTTAAACCGCACCCCGTTTCTGTTTGTTTGTTTTGCTTAAACAAAGGGATAATTAGCAAACAGAAGCATGAATGTGACTGATTTCTACAAATCCAAGTCAAGACTGTCCCTGTCAAGATGTTTAGAGCAACTCCAGGAATCTACTTTAAAGTACACTTAGTGTCTTAAACACCCTCTTCAACCACCAGGAGTCTTTATTTTTTGCAGCCAAATTCACTAAACATGGGAGTCTCAGAGACATTTACAAATTTTGAGCAGGGCAGCAATTCTAAAAGCCGCTGCAGGTCCTGGCTCGACCCCGAGGCGGGGGGCCTCCACAAGCCTCACCGCTCCACCTCGACAGCCTCCGGCCCTGCCCAGCAGGCACCCCATTTTTGGAATCCTTTGGAAAAATATTCTCCTTCAGTCAAAACCTGCTTCCTGTAATTTCTACTCATTGATTCACTGCTCTTAGCCCTACTCTGTGGAGGCCAACAGAGCCCTCCACTCCTTCCCTGCACGACAGCGGCTTCATGCTGGACCAGCACGGCCGTGTCTCTGATGGGTCTTCTCTGTTGCAACAATAGTCCAGGAGAACATTTCGTCATCTATTTAAAAATGAGAAGGCAGTGGCGGCACCCTGCGGCCTGCTCTTCACCCATCGGATGACTGGCTGCTCAGCTGACTATTCAAACCGTATTCTCTGTATCAGTCAGAGGGTGCCACATTAACCTGCAGGACAAGCTGCCCCCAACCGAGTGCGCAGAAATAGTAGTGTTCTTGTGCTCACAGCTCTGCAGCATGAGGTGGCTCTGCTCCATGTGTCTCATTTTGGACCCAGGCTGGAGGGGCAGTGGCTGCCCCAGGCACGTGCTCATGAGGGGTCGGCGGGGAGCAGGAAGGGCCAGCCCCCTGTGCGAGCACGTGTGAGCACCAAACCTGCCAAGTGCAAGTGACAGGAGGGGACACGGGCTCTGCCCACAGCGGACGGGGAGGGGAGTGAGCGTTTGCTGACAAGTGGTCCACACCATCTCCACACCGCGTTTGCTCCCTCCTCTTTGTTGGTGGAGGTCAGCTCGGGGCATAAAGCCTTCCCCAAATCCAGACACCAAGGTATGAAGTTCCCTCGACTTTTCACTCTCACACCCTCATAAAAATAGTTTATTATGAATTTAGTGTATCTTGGTTGGTAGCTGGAGACAATCGCTTTCCTGTCTATGTTCTCACAATTTATTCAGTCATCTGTGTTTATTTGTGAAAGTCACGGCAATTAATTTGTAGTTTCTCAATCACACATTTTCTTTTTGAAACAGAAAAGTGTTCACAAACGTTTAATCCTCCGGTGTTCCACCCTGGGTGTTTCACAGTTTCTCACTTCATGTCAGCAGTGCTGGTTCAACACCCAGGAGCACATTTAGAGCCAGGCCTGGGGACATCATGCAGACTCAGTGAGTGGACGGATGTGGCACAGTGGACGGAGTGGACGGATGTGCCCCCACCAGGCAGACGGTACCTCGAGGCCAGTGCTGCCCCAGGGTGATGGGTCCAGTGTGCACGAATAACAGAGCCACGTGGGCAGCGGGCGAAGGGCCCAGGGAGCAGCCCCTGAGCTGACTCCGGAGGGAGGACCCCGTGTTAGCTGCAGGCGAGCAGGCGCTGCAGGCAGGGCCCGTGCGGGCACAAGGAGCCCTCGCTGTTTCCATTCGATTCCTTCTCTGGAGTCCACTGAGGGTGTGGGTGCCCTGCTTTCGTCCTCCCACTGACCTGAGCCTGGGGGTCCCCCCCCAGCTTCCATGCGGGCCTCAAGCTAGGGGCATCAGACTCACCTGGAGGGCCGGGCCCAAGAATCTGCATTTCTAACAAGCTCCCAGGTGATGCCTGGTCCCGGACCACACCTGAGGACCCTGTGCTTGATGGGGGAAACCACAAGGCCTCAAACGGACCATCCTAAAAAGGAATAAATCACTCACGTCATCCCACAAGCTTCCCTTTCTGCTCAGACTCTCCAAACCCACTCCTGAATCCCTACTAACGAGACCCACAGGAAACTTCGCGTATACGCTATTTGTTTATTTTAAAAACAGTGTCCGTGTTTCACAGTCACACCTACCTAATCAGAAATCTAAATTACACGTTATGAAATACTCAACAACCCCCCGCCACCAACGTCTACCTCACTTCCTGAAGGGCCTCAACACGTTTTAAGAAAGGATTTGAAAAAATGATTCCTGAGGATTCCATCACTGGGGCAGGAGACAGCTGTTGGGGAGGGCACTAACGCATCCAATGGAACGGGGCTGGACGGATTTTAATTTTGCTGGGACGCTCGGCCACTGCACCTAATGCCCTACATTCCACGTCATGAACATTTCTGTGCAGAAACACACACACCTTGCGCCCCCTGGGTGATTCACCTGGCAGGAATCCTTTCTTCCGACAGGTGCAATGGGGTATCAGACCGCTCTGCCTCCAAGGAGGTCCTGGGAGCCTTCTTTCCCCTGAAACCCCACTGTTGCTGCTCTGGCCCCTCAGGCCCTGGCCCCCTGCCACGCTAAGCCCCATCTCAGCCACACACCACCTTCAGGGAGGGTTTACGGCCAGAGAGTGGCGAGCTGCCTGGGTGGCTCAGGTGACAGTAGATTTTCTTCTTTCCTCTCATTGTCCTCGTCCAGCTCAGTCATCCCCACCAGACAAAACACGTCCAGAACTTCACTGCGAGCACCACCTCCCACCTGCAGGCCCACCACCCAGGTCCCCCGGCTGTCCACCCTCTCCTGGGTGGGGCGGTGGCCTTCCTTTCACACGGCTTGCTCCACCTTCTCAAGGAGCAGCCAGACGAGCCATTAGAAACCTAAGTGAGATGGTGTCACTCCTCTGCTTAAAAGTCTCAAGGCTTCCGACTTCCCTCAGTGTCTGAGCTGAGGTTGGAGCCGTAGCCGGCAGGTCATACGAAATCTGGCTGTCATGGGCTGAACTCTGGCCCCCCAAAACTCCTATGTTGAAGTCCCAACCCGCAGGACCTCCAAATGTGTCTGTATTTGCAGACAGGACCTTTACAGACATAATTAAGGTAAAACGAGGTCACTAGGGTGGGCCCTGATCCAGTATGATCAGAGTCCTTCTAAGAAGAGGAGATCACAACACAGACACACCCCGAAGGACGACCGTGTGAGGACACAGGGAGAAGACGGCGTCTACACACCAAGAAGAGAGGCCTCAGAGAAACCAACCCTGGGGACACCCTGACTTCAGACGCCCAGCCTCCAGATCTGTGAGACAATAAACGTCTGTCCTTTAAGCCGCCCGGTCCTCAGTGCTGTGTTACCACAGCCCGAGCTGACTAACGCACCAGCCAAACCTGCTGCTCTCATTCCCCGCTCCCACCCTGGCCTCTTGCTGCTCCAGCCTCACACCCGGGGTTCCAGACTCCATAACGTAACCATGAATGGAGGCATTAAACACAGAAGAATTTTCAAAAACTCGGTATAAATATTACTCAAAAAATTCTTAGGGTGTGTTTGGGCATTTCTGGGTTAACTACCTATTTTCACGTATTAACCGAGCTATATAAGTTATATATATATCACGTATTAACAGACCCCACCGCTATATAATTTTTTATACAGGAAGGGAATAAAGGGAAGCGGGGCGAAGAGGCGCAGGACAGAGCTTCTCTCCGAGGCTGGGGACCTGCTCTGCCTCCTCATGGGCTGACTTCCTCCAGACAGTTCACGTCGGCTCAAGGTCACTCCGAACGCAGCTGCAGCCGACAGACAGCGTTGGGGACTGAACCCTAGGCGTTCCACCAGGCGGATTCTTGGTGACAGCAGCCCATGGTTCTGGCTTCCGGAAGCATTTGGGTGGCACAGCCCAGGTGTGATGCCGGCCCTGGGGACGGCCACCTGCCAGGTAGCAGCTACAGAGAGGGGAGGCGAGGCTCTGCCCAGCCTCGGGGCAGCTGGCCAAAGGCGAAGGGGGGACAGGAAATAAAGGCTCCTGCGGGGCAGCCCTGGGCAGGGGTGGGGAGCGAGCAGTTTATAGGGGGGCCACACCCTCTCAGATGGGAGACACTGGCCGGCCGGCACTCACTGGGCAGCAGGAGCAGGGAAAAGGTGACGTTTTCTCTCTTCACCTTCTCCTTTCTAAACCAGTTGCCTTGAGTTTGCTTCAACTGAGCTTTTCACAAGCTTAACGCAACTTGGAGACATCATGACATTCTGGGATTTGGGCACAACGGGGAATGTCAAATACCAGCTCTGCCACTGACTAGCCCAGCTGTGCACTAACTGCAACCTCAGGTCCCACATCTGTGAAACGGGCATGATGGCTACACCGCAGAGAGGTTCACAGATCGAAAGAGAAAATATACACCAACCACGAGCACTATATAGGGCAAGCAGGTAAGAAACTAAAGAGATCTTTTAAAAATTATGTGTTGATTTCTATTTCGTAAGACATAACTCTCCTTTTTATTAAAAAACAAAATTTTAAATATCATTCTTTCAAATCTTAACTTCTGTAGAAGAGCACATGATTTCTTCGACTCATTAACTGCCCATATTTGGTCTATTTATGTATCGATAAAAAGCAAACACCAAAAATAAAACAAATACCTAACAAGAAGGAGGTAAGTGAAATTTTAAGAGTTCCCCATCCCATACCAAAGCAGAGAGAAAACAGAGTTCAAAGGTGCTCGCTTGGGTTGAGCTGCCAATCAGCCAGGAGGGACCCTGCTCCAACCCCTTCCATCTCCCTGCCCTTCTCCTTGTCTCTTGGATTTGTTCTCTGAAGTAACCCAGGAACATCACAACTTCCCCAAGAAGTGAATTGGCTAGGACATCCTTTTATGGTCACTGGGCCGGTGACAGTGACTAAATTACTAGAAGACATGCAGGCTGGCTCTTCTGGACCCTTAGAGTAAGTATCCAGCGAGTTAGAAAGACCAGTCCTACTCAGCCCTGGGGAGGAAATCAGATTATATCAAGCATTCCAACGATAACTACAAAGAACTGGTGAGAAAGAAAGTGAGGTTTATGTATTTCCTTTATTTTCAAGATAATGTTGCCCTCACACCATTTATGCTCTTCCATAAAGTATGGTGAGCTATTTTAATAAAGAGTTGGTTGTTCTCATGTGTTAACAACTGAGGAAAAGTGTGCTGTGTTCTCATCTATCATCCTGGCCAAGCCTCTAGGAAATTACCCTTCAGACCACAGGCTATAACCCAGCCACAACTACTGTCAAGAAATTCCAATTTCATGCCAAATTAGAGAAGAATCCACAGCTCCTTAATAGCGTGAGGGTACAACTCAATTGCTCAAGCATCTCCCACAACAAACAGAACATTCTAGACCTCCGTGGAGTCTCAAGAGCCCAAAGGTCTTGATTCTAGTCTTGGCTTTTTCACTAACAGACTTTACAGATTTTGGAAAATCTTAATCCCCAAAATTCTTCAGGGATATAAAGTTGTACCTTCTAATTCCAAGTAACCAACAGAGACACACACTTCTGCGTCCCCTGTGTATTGTCTGACGCGGGCTCTGTCTGAGGCTGGACGTGTAGAGAATTAACACACACATGCACAAGCGTCCTGGGGGTGTTGGGTGCGCCCCTGCGTGGGGTGTGGACTGTGCAGATGTCAGGGGTCCCTACAGACAGAAGGAGCCTCCACAAACCTCTCCTGGCTCCACCCTCACCGATGCTGCTAGAAACGCCACTCACAGGATTGACCGCTGTGGCTGAAGAACGCGATCTCTCCAGTTATCCACAAACAGGGATCAGGGTGTCGTGCGAGTGAGTGATGGGGGCACTCCCAGACGCCAGCAGGAGCAGAAGCAGACCTGTTCCGTGGCGAGTCTGAGACGTGGCCACGGTCAGCAGGCCCAGCTGTGGCCGGACATGAGACCCAGGGCACACACGGCCCAGGGGCTTCACAGATAACAGTGGAAGGTCCCGGAGACTCTCCAGGGGGGTGGCTGGGCCTCCTCACAGGATCGACCAGTGGTGGGGGTGGCCAGCCTCCTCACAAGGTGACCCGCGGGGCGGCCAGTCTCTTCATAGGTCTGACCAGGGTGGGTGGACAGGTCTCCTCACAGTGGGGTGGCTGGCCTCCTCCCAGGATTGACCAGGGGGGTGGCCAGCCTCCTCCCAGGACTGACCAGCGGGGTGGAAAGGTCTCCTCACAGGACTGACCAGGGGGGTGGCCGGGCCTCCTCATAGGGCTGTGGGACTTGGGCTGGTACAGAGCAAATGGGAAAGGTCAGCCCCGGTGATGTCCACTGCACTGGGGGGGGGGGGTGGCTGAAGGAGCGGGTGGGCAGCACTGAGGCCCCGGATGCAGAAGAGCCACAAGAAGCCCTGCCACGGGCAAGGAAAGGAAGCCAGACACCAGAGCCCTCGTAAGGCTGAGAGGAGGTGTCTGCTGACAGGAGCAGGGCACGTTCCAACGTGGGACCAGAGATGACGAGAGTGCAGAGCCCACCAGAGTGCAGAGCTCACCATGGGTCATAAACAAGGGTGACGTGGGCTGAGGTAGACACATCCGTGGCTGGAGCTGGGCTCTCCTAGGTCGGGGGCCAGGGGACCCAGGGGCAGGAGTGGACTGAGGGGTTCCATAGAGACTAACAATTAGCCATAGAACAGAACAGTATCTTTAGGAAAAACTCAGAACCCAGAACAATGACTATCACTTAGAAGAGAAGGCTCCTGCAGGGCACAGGCTCCAAAATCAACAACAAGGATGCAGCCCCATCATCTCCCTCCCAGAGCACTTTCCACATATCGAGGCAGTCAGCTTCTTCTTCCACGTTCTCTCCCCTTCTGTCCAAGGACACCTATTTTTGCTACAAAGACACTTCACAGATCTGCTCTGTCACGAACACTACGTCCATTTTCTTACTTCAGAGTTCTCTAGAGATCTCAGCAAGAGACTTGCCAAAGAAGGCTGACTTCTCCTTGCCACCGAATACGGTAGACAGAGAACTGTGGGAGGCCTGGCTGGGTTCTTTCAAAGGAACATTGTCAGAAGGGTGAACACGAATTACCACTAGAATGACGGTGCTGGATCACACGCCCACCCCCACCCTCAACGTGGCTGAGTTAGCAGCTGAGGTATCAGTTGAAATTCAGCTTCTCAGATTGTGGAAAGCTTGGTGTAGAAGATGAGAGGATGGGATAGGACGGCTGGGAAAGAAGACAATTGGTCTAAAGAGTAAGGGTCCCATGGCTGGACTCCAACCCAGAGGAGGTGGGCTTGTCACTCATGTTCTGATGCAAATCAATGATCTGTTCCTTCAATACGTAAAGAGTTAAAAGTTGTTCATCCTCACTGGGGGGCATCAAAACTTTAAAATATAATAGGGCTTATATTCTTGTGTGCAACTTCAACCATTTATCCTTCTGTCCACCCACCCATCTATTGCCCCCCCCACCTATCCTCATCCACCCATCCATCCACCCAAGCATCATCATCCACCCATGACAAGAATTAGTGTTTTGCTCAAGGTCAGTCAGTGTAGAAGGTGGCACTAGATTTAAAGATTCTTCTACAACAGTTGTTCTCCAAGTGTAGCTGCTCGACTAGCACCATCAGCATCACCGGAGAACTTAAAAATGCACATTCTCAGGCCCCGCCCCGGACTTCCTGAATCAGAAACCCTGGGGGTAGGGCCCAGGAATCTGTGATGATTCTTTCCAGTGATTCTGATGCCCGTTTGAGGACCTCTGTTCCTCTGCATTCAGCAAATGCTTAAATCAACTAGATGCATTAGCATTTCTGCCTCAAATATTCCTTACTTTTTATCCAATTACTGCAAATCTAAAGAGAAAACCAAAATAATAAAAATGCTGGAAGAGGAGCCCTACCACCTAGGAGAAGAGCTTTTGCCACTGGAAAGTGATCCTGGCCTTGCGATTAAAGATCAGGCTCAAGGGCATATACAATGTCAATTCTCAAGGTCAAGAGACAGATTCCCAGACCCTACGGGCAGCATGCTTTATCTCCTTTACTGCAGACCAACCCAGACAATGAATGTTCTGGACGAGTGGAAGCAACATACAAATCGGAAGTTAAAATAAGACAGCAGCCTGTCCGGACCAACAGATGAAGATAAAATGCCTGTCAGTTCAGGGTGGAGCCACAAAGCATCCAGCCCTGTGCAGCTGAAAGAGCCACGAAGCCCTGTGAAAGGTCACTGACCCCAAGCCCTCCTCTGACCTCGTCCTATAGGAGTCAGGCCCCCTGCCCTGAATCACAACACCTGGTGCCAGCAGCCCACACCTGCCACTAATCCCAAATGACCCTGGAGGCACACAGCTCTCTCACCTCCAGGTAGAAGCCATTACGCTACAGACGGGGAGTTCCTGTGAGGACGTGTTTGGGATTCAGACCTGAGTTGGCAAGTAGGTTTACATCGACCTACATCTCTGTCCCCACAAGAGAATGTGCAACATGCCCCACGCTTGGCGGGTGGCGCTGTGTCAACACCGGAGGAGACACAGCCTGACCGCCCGCATCGTGTCACAGCCGCCCTTCAGCACGCCTCCCACGTAGCGAGCGTGAAGAGGAGCCCGTGCTGAAGCAGGAGGCAGTGTGGACGGGAGGATGCAGGGTCCTCTCCCCTAGCTAAAGGACACTGGGTATTCACAACGCGCGCACCTCCTGGCAGGGACTTAAGAGTCTTGCTGAAATCTGCAACTGCTGGTAGCACAGATGTGTCAGAGAACACTCGTCTGAGAGCTACTGCTTAGAACAAAGCTACAGTCAACAGGAAGGCCTGGCTCGCAGGACAGTTCACCGAGTGGTCAGTGTCTCCCTGCTCCTCAGAGAGAGCCTTTTACAATCCAAAATGCACAAGCGTCTTTGGGAGTGCGTGCAGAAACCTCGATCCCTGAAACCCAGGGAATGACATCACTCTTTGGACCGGTTCCCACTCTGTATTCCGACTCCAGGCCCAACGCAGAGGGTGTGAAGAGCAAGGGCCGGCCCCTCCCTCCCGGGCGCGTCTGCACCCCCGTGAATCTGCGGTGGGTCCTCCGCACCCTTCACTGCAGCCACACGCCGAGTCCTGCAGAAGCAAAACCGACTCGAGTTTCAGAAGAAGGGAGCTGCCTTTCTAAGAATAAGGGGCAGGATGGCACAAAACGGCTTTATTTTCTTTTGACTTATATACAATAAATCCAGCAGCTTTAATCAGAAAAATCACCATTAAAAACAGAATGTCTCTAAAGTCTCGGTGAGACCCTCACACACAGTGATGCTGATGCTGATTTAACCATCAGCTTTGCTCCCCAAATCCACTGGGGCCTCCCCTCACGAGAGAGAGAGAGGACACCACACCTAAACCCAAGGATGGGGAAATCTCATCTCCCCGGAAAGTATCACCCAGACAGTGAGGAAACAGCACACCACACAACGTACGGCAACAGCAGGCAAAAAGCTGGCCACTTACTTTTAATGATTTATGATTACTTCCTCTTCATTTCAAGGAAAACTAGTGAGCACCAACGGTTTTCCTCCTGCACAGTGCAGCATGAAGACTCAGATGTGACTAGTTGAAAGCCAACAGCTAGACACCACTGGCTCAGCGTTTTCTCAAATCTAAGTGAATCCACTCGAACGGCTCCTCAAAGCTCATTTTAAGTAATCTTTTAATTAACAGGGAAAACGAATGTCCAATTATGCTATTCTTCCAGTCTTTCCCACACCATTTTCAAACACTTGTCTTAGGTTTAAATTATCTTTGGTGGAGAAAAGAATCACCTGATTAATCCGTATTTTTCCTCCTCAAAATGACCTTCTGATAGCCCCCCACCCCTACACCAGGCTCTGAAAGCCCTTGGCTCAGCTTATTTTCAGTCCACAAAGATTTACGCTCCCTCCATTGCTACTGCTGCAGATGCAACCGAAATGCAGGCTGAGTGAGCAGATTTCAGACAAGGCTCCACACACACCTGGGTCCTCCAAGAAAGCCCGTGTCACCATCCGCAATTATTCTAGCTATCCTAGGCAGAATAAAACCATGCCGACCGTCCATGGAAACCTACCAGCTGCCAGACAAACACCCATCATATCCGCTCTTTCCTGTTATCACTGCTAGGGGAAAAAATGAAGGCTGTTATACAAAAATAAGACGCATTTCTCTCCGATTCAGCACATGATGCCAAGCTTAAGAACATATAATTCAGGGCTAGCAGCTCCTCCTACCAGTGCGCGTGGAAACCGCATTTAATCTCTGCACCATTTCCTCCAGGGCCATCTCTTCATTTCTCAGCCAAAACCTCATCCTCCGACAGAGCAGAAGGATCCTCCGCGGCTCGTCTCCTCTGCACCAGAGGTGCTCGCGGGGTGGGGCCGGGCGAGTGGGGAGGGGGCGCGCGGCGAGCCTGGGGGCCGGCAGCGCCTCCCTTCCCGGGATTGGTCCCGAGCCCGCCAAGGGGCGCGCCCTGCGAGGAGTGGGGGCTGCTCGGCGGAAGCGGAAGCGGCGCGCGCCCCGCGGGTCCCCCCGGCCACCTGGAAGCCCTGTGTGTGCACCCTGAGGTCACCTGGAACTCATGTGTGCACCCCCGAGGTCACCTGGGAGACCTGCGTGTGCACTCCCGCGGCCACCAGGGAGCTCCGAGTTTGCACCCACCGATCGCTTGACAATCCTGCGTGTGCACCCGGAGGGGACCTCGGCCCGCAGCGCTCCCCAGCGCAGAGGCGCAGCCGGGCGCACCCCTCCCAGCCCCGGGTCTCTGCGCCCTCCCGGAGAGGAGGGAGGAGCTGCGGGGGCGCGAGCCGAATCTGCCCGCCCCCCTTTACCTCCGGCCGCCCCTGGGCAGGTGCAGAGGCTGCAGCAGCCCGGCGCGCCCTCCCCGCGCCGCCGCATGCCGCCGCGGCCGCCCCAGGTCAGTGGGTCCCAGCGTCGGTGGTGGGTCCCGGGATGGCCGGGGTGGACCCGCCGCTCCTGGCAGTGACGCCGCCCGCCCTAGGATGCAGGGCTCGGTGAGGGAAGCGCGCGCCGCAGTCTCCGGCCCTCCGACCTCGCCGTGGTTGGCACGAAGCCACTCCATGCATTCTACACCTCAGCGCCCTGTGCATGCCAGTCATGCGTGTGCACGGCTATGGCTGTCACATCTGAGGACGTGCAAGAACACGTGTGCACAGTGGGCCCTGGGGGGGGCCACCCTCCTTACCTAGGGGGCTTGCCATCTTTTGTGGTTGGCATTACAGGCAGCATGCCCTTCCTTAGAGAAGGTGTCTTTCAGGAAGAAATGCCCATGTCCATAAATGGTTTGGGGAATTCAAGGCGCAGCTCATGTCAATGCAGCCTGTGAGCCAGCATCCCGGCTGGTGACTGTCAGGCACCAGGCTGGGCCCAGGGGGTAAAAAGAGGGAGGTGACACAGCATTTGCCCGCAGAGAGCTCATGGGCCTGGGGGCAGAAAGATCTGGAAACAGATCATTGCAACATGGAACAAAGGTGTAATAACCACACATGGAAAGTTGGGGTGAGACTAAGAAATTGCTGGGTTGTTGGTTTTTTTCACATCAAAACCCATTGGAGGGCCGGCCCCGTGGCTTAGCGGTTAAGTGCGTGCTCTCCGCTGCCGGCGGCCCGGGTTCGGATCCCGGGTGCGCACCGAGGCACCGCTCCTCCAGCCATGCTGAGGCCGCATCCCACATACAGCAACTAGAAGGATGTGCAGCTATGACAGACAACTATGTACTGGGGCTTTGGGGGAAAAATAAATAAATAAAATCTTTAAAAAAAAAAAAAAAAACCCATTGGATATCAGCAGTTTCATATGGTTCAAAGTAGAGCCCAACGAAAAAGGGGTCCGGAGAGGTGTCACCGCAGGGCAGACAGTGAGCCTCTCCCTGTGGACAGACACCCCGGGCTGCCCCTCGCTGAAGCAAACCCTGGCTGTGCCTACAGCCCCCTCCTATCACAGCCACCTGCCTCCGACCTGGGGGAAGGCCCGGCCCCTGACGAGCATCCAAAAACACAGGCCCTTCCCCCCAGAGTGAAGTGGGCGGCATCCACCTTCCCGCTGCTCCAAAGGCAACAACACCCTGGTCCTTGGCCAAAACCGGCCCCCAGGCCACGTTCCCTCAGGCCCCCACACACCTGGACAGGACATCCACCTCCTCCCACGCCGGCTTGCCCCACTGCCAGCGCCTAAGTGCACACAAGCAGCACTCAAACTCAAGGTGCACAAATCCCTGAGGGCTTGCTCACCTCAGGTGGCCAGGCCCACCCCACAGTTTCCCGGCCCGGAGGCCCGGGGGGCCCAGGCACGTGCATTTCTAGCGGGACACAGGGGATGCTGACGTGGCTGGTCCACACTCTGAGAACCCCTCGAGAGCCCCTCCCCTCTTTATACCAAAAGCAAACAAAGAAAACACAGGCCCTGCCCAAGTTGCTCTCGCTGACCCGTCCCCTTCATGGGCGAACATTCCACCCACACTCAGCCACTGTCCTCAGCCCTGGGCCATCCACTCTGTCCCCAAAACACCTCCAGCTGGTGCCGTTTCTGGGACCAAGCCGCTAACTGCAGTGCAGCTTCAGAGTTGAGTCTGCCAGCCTCTGTGCTGGTTGCTGGCACGTGTCAACGTGGCCAGGCCTCGGTGCCCAGGTGTTTGCTCAAACACCAGTGTGGGTGTTGCTTTGAGAGTATTTTGTAGACGTGATTAACATATAAATCAGCAGACTCTGAGTAAAGCGGCTCACCCTCCCCAATGTGGTGGGCCTCATCTAATCAGTTGAAGGCATGAAGAGAAAAAGACTGACTTCCCCCGAGGAAGAGGGAATTCTGTGCCAGACTGACTTCCGACTCGAGCTGCAACATCGGCTCTTCCTGGGTCTCCAGCCTACAGCCTGCCCTTCGGATTTCAAACTCACCAGCTCCCACAATCATGTGAGCCCGTCACTTAAAATAAATGGCCCCCACCGCTCTCTCTATCAAACCTTCATCTCTCCTTAATTATGGCACAGATAGTGCTATCTTTCTACAAAAAGCATTTCCTATCTGCCTACGTATAACAATCATAAGGCCATCCAACGTTTATGAGGACCCGCTGTGTCCCAGGGGCCCTCCTTAGCCCCTCACCTGGTGTGAACTGACTTAATCTTCACAAGGATCTGGGAGGCGGGCACTACTTTTACCCTGTTTTACAGAATAAGGCACAGGGAGGTCAGTAACTTGCCCAAGGTCACACAGCTGGTAAGCGGCAGAGGCAGGATTCACACCCAGATGTGTACAAACGCAGACCCAGAAAACAAGTGTTTGCTTCAGGGAAACGCTGTATCTCAGGTGGAGTGTCACCAAGTCCCTTACAGTTCAATAAGGGACAGTCAGGTAAGGTCCAAAGCCAGCACTGCACGGAGACTCTTAGCCCGAGTGTCCCAAGGGTCCATCGCAGCCTCGCCCCCTCCCAGAGGAGCTGGACACCACAGCAGGCCAGATGGCGTCCAGGTGGGAAGGCGGAAGGTAACGTGACACCTGGACACCAACACAGCCTCTTAGCAACCGTTACGAAAAGCCAGCCCTGAGAGGGAGGTGAACAACGGGAGAGCCGCAGGGTGTGCAGGCCGATTCCTGGGGAGAGACCGGGCATCCTGGGGGGCCGGCCCTCCTGAGACAGGTGAGGGAGCTTGGGGGAGCGCCACTTCAGGAGATCACGGGAGACGCGCAGCCAGGCCGGAGCGGCTGAACCTGGCCGTGGGAAGTGAGGACGCAGGCGTTGCCTGCTCTGCGTGTCCCACAGCCAGGGGGGCGAGGAAAGGGAGACTTGGAAATGGAGCTCTGAAGAAATCCCCAACCGTGCAGCACGACCTCACTCACCAGCCCTTGGGGAACCTCAGGAGGCACCCTGACCCCTGAATACCACTCCCTGGGCGCTGGGAGCCAGGCCCAGCTGGTTCCTGGTTCAGCTGGACAGGGCAGGCGCCTCCTGCCCTCATGGGTGTGACACCCCACATGGGGGCCCCCACGACCGGGACACGCATCCTGAGGGCAGGTGGGGAACAAGGCGCGTCAACGAGCACAGTCCCCCCCCTGGGGAGCTGGCGTGACGCTGTGTGACAGAGCCCAGGACACGGGCAGTGCTGTTCCCGCACGTGCACAGCGGTGTCCACAGACCCCAGGTTTGCAGCAGTGCCACTAACAGCAGAGGGGGGACTGAAACAGCGCCGTCCCATCGACCGTGGAACGAGTGGACATGGATAAATAAGCCATGCTGTGGCCACACAGCGGGAAGCGGGCAGCAGTAGAAACGAGTGTTTACATCAGTTGAGCTACAACAGGAAACTGCACAGAATACGTAAAACACGACCCCATGTATCCCCAATTCAGAAACAGGCCAAACTGGGCTGCACAGTTTCAGGGACACACAGTGTGGCCCCCACGCCCTCAGCTGGGAGGTGACAGCATCTGAGGGGAGAGGGCTCGGGGGCCAGGGACGTGGTGACCTCCCCTGAACAGGTGCAGGGTACAGGGTGTGGAATATGTTCTCCTTCCGAGTCTTAACCAGGTCACAGCACGTCTGCGTGATGAAGAGGAGCTGAAGGGGCTCTGCAGGATCCCTGAGAAGAGGAGCCGGAGGCCTGAGCCAGGGGGCCGGTCCCTGAAGACGGACTTCACAGGTAGGGTCAGGAGAGAGGTGAGGGGCCCGGAAGACAGGAGAAAACAGGGCACAGGACTTCAGTCCTCAAGATGGGGGGCAGCCCAGGACGGAGTGGACTTTGGAGATGCCACCGTCCCGCCACCAGACCACTGCTCTCAACCCAAACCCGGCACCTCACCTGGCTCTCAGACAACTTTGTTCTCCCGACTCTCTGGGCCCAGCAGCGCCCCCACCTGGCAGCCAGGATGATCCCCTGCCTGGGCCCCCAGCAGCTGCCTTTCCTCTAACCCAGAGCCAAAGATAGGGACAGACTATTCAGAAAACAAAAGGCAGGACTGACCCAGGATGCCCTGAGGGGCTGACGGCGAGAGGCCACTACACACCACTTACACACGTAAGAACGGGGTAAACTGTGCTCAACAATCTCCAGGGACATGCAAATCAACACCACAAGGAGATGTCACCTCACACCTGTCAGAATGGCTTTTATCAAAAAGACAAGAGATAACAAGTGTTGTCGAGGATGTGGAGAACAGGGAACCCTGGTGCACTGTTGGTGGGAATGTAAAGTGGTGCAGCCACTATGGAAAACAGTACGGAGGTTCCTCAAAAAATTAAAAATAGAACTACCACATGATCCAGCAATCCCACCTCTGGGTATTTATCTGAAGGAATGAAATCACTGTCTCAAAGAGATATCTGCACCCCCACGTTCATTGCAGCATTATTCACAACAGCCAAGACATGGAAACAACCTAAGTGTCCATTGTTGGATGAAGATGTGGTATATATATACACAATGGAATATCATTCAGCCACGAGAAAGAAGGAAATCCTACCATTTGCACCAACGTGGATGGACCCTGAGGCTTCATGCTAAGTGAAATAAGCCAGACAGAGAAAGACAAATACTGTATGATCTTACTTATACGTGGAATCTAAAAAAGTCCAACTTATAGAAACAGAGAGTCAGTTGGTGGTTTCCATGGGCCAGGAATGGGCAGATGTTGGTCTAAGGGCACAAACTTCCAGCTATAAGATGAGTAAGCTCTGGGGATCTGATGTACAGCGTGGCGATTATGGTTAACAACACTGTATTGTGTGCCTGAAATTTGCTAAGAAGGTAGATCATCAACGTTCTCACCACAGAGAAGGAACGGTGACTGTGTGATGTGATGCAGTGTCAGCTAACCCCACCGTGGGGATCGTTTCCCAACTGTACGTATATGCTCTCGTCCCGGGGCACACCTTAACTCCCACAGTGTTATATCCTGTCTCAGTTCTTGGGAAGATAAGGGCCTCACAAGAGACGGCAGAGGAGGGGCAGCCGCCCCACCAGGGTCAGCAGCTGCGGAGCTTTGGGGAAGACGGGTCTGGACAGGCCGCCAGGTGCGGAGGCACCGGGCAGACGGCCACAGCGGGCGGGCCTGGCCCACCACCACACCACACGCGGGTCCCACCCAGGGCAGCGCAGACAGGACCCGGGGAGACAGCCAGGCACGTGGGTGCACATGCGTGTGCTTGCGCACGTGCACAGGTCTCCCCTCCCTGCCCCGACAGGGAGAAGCCAGGCCAGGGGAGAGGCTGGAGCAGAGCGGTGAGTGAAGAGCAGGCCCCCTCATCCCGAGTGGAGGAGGAAGATGTGGAGACGGAGGTTTATAAATGAACAGGACTGAGCCCTGGAAACCAAGCTGAAGCTATTTTAACGACCAAAAGTAACAGACAAGTTATGGAGTCAGAACAAAGTATCACCAAGATCCGCTCTGTTCAGGTAACAAAGAGGCTAGTCTGGGCACGACCACGTCCGCTAGGTCCCGGAGAGAGCTGCGGAACGGCACAGACAGTGTCCAGGTCCCACGGCAGCTGCACAGCTGAGAGGCCGGAGGCTCGGATGACCCAGAAAACTCCACGTACAGAGACCCCCCAGCCCCCGGCCCTGCTTTTCCGCACTCCCCTCACTCGGGAGCCTGAGACAGGCTCTGAAATCCGGTTCCTGAGCTCAGCAAAGAGCCCAGGCCCCTGAGGATGAGGACGTGCCCATGGTGTCGTCTCATAAAAACCCACCGAGAAAGCTCGGAGGAAATGCCATAATCAGGGTGTTTCCCTGTTGGTCTCAGCATCAGTTACAGGGAGCAAGGCACAGACCGTCTCACAATTTATTGGGGACTGTTAAAGAGAAATTTCACAAAAATCATCCAGCAGACCATAAACCTCTAACCAACTGGGACCTTCTGGAAGGATCCTAACTGGGAAATAAAAACCCTCTCAAGTATGAATAACGTTCTCAGGCAGAGCGGGCAGGGAGGGCATCACGAGGGAGCCTTCCTCAGACAGGGGTAAGCCCCTAATGCAGCCGTTCATCTGGTGGGACCCTCGAAATGAGAACAGAAGGGGCCGCAGGTCCCCCAGAGCCACGCAGGGCTGGCCAAGGAGGGGGTGGGGCCATGCCAGGCTGGGGGCCCCCAACAGAACCGCAGAGCCAGCCCCTCCCTGTCCCACTGGGCCGGGACCCAGAGCACTGGCTTCCCTTGGTTCTATGTTTCTTCTAAAGATGTCACCTGCCACCTCCCAGCCGTGCACCCTGAGCAGATCTTTTGGGAGTGTCAGGCCTGTGCCTCTCCTCATGGGCCAGGCCAGCCCCCAAGTCAGAAAGATTTCACGTGGGGAAAACACTTGTTTAGGTGTAAAGCAGTAAATAATGGGAAGGAACCACTTGACACTTTCACATCTGTGCCTCAGTCTGTCAGGCTATAACAAAATACCACAGACAGGGAGCTCACAAACAACAGAAATCTATGGTCTCGCAGTTCTGGAGGCTGGAGTCCGAGATGAAGGTGCCAGCACAGTCAGTTCTGGTAAGGATCCTCTTTCTAGGGCCTTCTCCCTGTGTCCTCACGTGGGGGAAAGGGCGAGGGAGATCTGTGGGGTCTCTTTTACAAGGGCGCCAATCCCATTCATGGGGGCTGTATCCTCAGCCCCTCATCACTCCCTGAGGGCCCCTCCCAACACCATCACTCGGGCATTAGGATTCCAGCATATGAATTCTGGGGACACGACATTCAGAACACAGCAGTGCCTATACATATTTTATTTTAATGACACTAAAACAGCATATCAAATTGCTTCATTCTTTTGATTTATGACTTTCAGCCATACTTTACGGCAAACATCTAACAGACCAGATCTTTGGAAGGTTCTCTCACCTGGGCACACCCAGGAGCATCCAGCAGAGCCAGAGGACCCCTAGAAGGGGCAATGGGGGACTTGGGCACTCCATCGGGGAGGGGCGGGGGGGCAAAGAGAGATTTAACATCCCTGGAAGTTCACGACTGCACGCCTGAGCAACCCGCCGGCCCTCGTCACTGTGAACCAAAAGACAGCGGCCCCTTGGGGGTCCCCACCTGAGCTGTGCTGCAGCTCGGATCGGAACAGGAACAGCAACAGCCTGTAAACTCAAGCCTGAAAGGGACTGAGAAGGCCACTGCGGTGGGCAGAATGAGGGCCCCCAAAGACGTCCATGTCCTCATCCTCAGCACCTGTGCATGTGTGACCGTACGTGGACCTGGGGACTTTGAGGACATGATTAGTTGAGGATCTTGAGATTGGGAAATCATCCTGGATTGTCGGGTGGGCCCAGAGTATCACAGGGTCCCCCCAGGAGGGGGCAGGAGAGTCAGAGACAAGAGCAGAGGTTGGAGCGATGCGCGGCCACGAGCCAAGAAGGCAGGCGCTCCTAGAAGCTGGACGAGGCAGGCAATGGACCCTCCCCTGGAGCCTCCAGGAGGAACCAGCCCTGCCCACACCCCGCTTTGGACTTCTGATCTGAGGATGATAAGTGAGTATGTGTGTGGTCATTTGTCATGGCAGCAACAGGAAGCTGATGTAGCCGTGCCCGCTAAGATCTTAAAGCCCCTTCTACAGACCCTGACCGCCCACCCCCTCAGAGAAGAACCTGACTGCCCACTCCAACGCAAGGTCCCTGCGCAGTGACTAGAATGACCAGGGAGCCAAGAGGTCCCACGGAAGGGCAGACGGTGGGCACGGGGCACCTCTGGACACATGCGCCTCCTTCAAACCCCAAGAGTAAGACGGAGGAGCTGTTTTCTGTGTCTGCAGAGGAGTCTGCTGCCCTGAGAGACTAAACGGAGTGAACACTGAAACCATGCACCTCTCATCACGTAAATACTCGTGACTATTCAGAAAACGCAGGGAGGCTGCGTGTCCGTTCCTAACATTTTAATTGGATTGTTGGGGAGTGGAGGAGTGGGACCAGCGTCACATGTGCACTTGTGAGTAACACACGCGTTCCACCCAGGCTGCCACAGCAGGTCAACATCACCGTGCTGCGTGAGGTGTGAGTTGTAATGAATTACTCAGTTTCCAGACTTTGCCGTGACTCTGGCTAACAGCTGGTCTGCCTTTGTCTCTGCTGGGAGAAGAAACATTCGCTCCCATCGTGAGAAAACAGAACTCAGATGATAAACCGACTGAAACAGCACAGAACGCCTCCAACAGCTAAGATTTAGGGAAACAAGACCGTTCCTTCATAGTCTGTTGTCCCAGGCGCCTGCCTTAGAAGCCACAGCTCTCCCCGGGACGAGGTAACAACCTCGTTGCATGAGAAAAAGACAGTCTGTGCTCAAGAAGGAAGAGCCCCTGGGAGAGAGGAACCCCAAACGTGGGAGGCTGTGCCGGGGAGTGAGGAGAGCATGTGCGGCCTCCCCACGCCACACGCCGTTCTTAAACAAAGATGCTCTGATGTCACACGAGCTCCAAGGACGACTCCACGAGAGCCCGGACCGCAGGTGATCTACATGGGACTGCTTGCAGCACAGACGGGGACATGGCGGAGTGTCCCTATGCTGCTCCCACATCAAAGGAGCGAGAGGGGAGAATGTCAGGAGGTAATTCTAGCACAATTCATTAAATTCTTTCTAAAAGAGATATTAGAGGGAAAAAAAGCATTGGTGGGTCTTGAACAAATAGAAGAGATAAAAACAAGGCTTTGAAAATTAAACTGGAATTTTATTTTATAGAATTCTTTAAGTTAACATTTAGTAATAACACCACCACCAGGTTGGAATGCAACTGTAATTTATTCGGGATAAGACACTCATTAAGTGTGTAAGAGAAGTTTCTCCCAGACAGCATGGGGGCCACAGACGACTTCTGATTTCCTGCCGCTATCCCTGGACCCCAAAGGGCCTTCCTGTCTGAACAGGGGACTGAGGTCTGCTCCGCCCTCTCGTCCAGGTCACGGATTTACAGCAGCTACTGCGTTTACAGCTTCCGTCCATCAGTACCTACACGTGGAGGAGGTCGTGAAGAGAGTTACCCGGGACCTCCAGGTGCCCCGCGAGCCCCAGGGCAGCAGAAACGGAACCCCACCACGAGGGCGGCTCTGGCATGAGTCATCCCCGTCGCACGAGTTGTGAAAGTGCGGAGGCACCAGTGGGGTTTGGGAAGAGAAGCCGATGGGCAGTGAAAACAGCAAGGAGCACATGCCTGTGCCCCTCCTACGGGGTGCGTGGGTGGAGGGAGAAGGAAAGAATGATTAATGGAAGGGAAACAGGGGAGGTGGGTGGGGACAGGACAGGGTCATGGGATGGTCAGTGTACATGTCAGCTCGGCGAGGCTCTAGTCCTGTCATCCAGACCAATGCTCATCTAGGGGCTGCTGTGGAGGTGCTTGTAGGTGTGGTTAATTGACACCTGCAATCAGTGACATTAAGGAAAGAAGATCACCCTCCATGAGGTGGTGGGCCATGTCCCATCAGGTGAAGGCCTTAAGAGCAAAGACAGGCTTTCCTGAGGAAGAGGAATTCTGCCTCAAGGCTGCAGCATAGAAACCCTGCCTGAGTTTTCGGCCTGCCTGCCTGCAGATTTCAGACTCCCCAGGTCCCACCATCACACAAACCAATGGCTTGAAATAAACCATATCTGGATCTATGATTCACATCTGTGTATCTCCTGCTGGTTCTGGGTCTCTGAGACCTGACTCATACGGGCCTCGTCTTGAGAGCACGGAATAGCTGTCTTCCTTCACTGGTCAATAAGGCATCAAGGAAAGAGGACTACATTAACACATTGGTATCCTGGGAAGACTGCTGGCGAAGGCCGAGGGACATGTGGACGTGTGGGGCCACTTAAGGGATTCAGAAGAGCCGGACGCTGACAGTGAAGAAATGCTAGGAAAACCTTAACCGAGTCATTTTGCTTATGTTTTCCCTTTGCGTATATGCAAAATTGATGATAAAATTCTGCCTTAATAAGTCAAAGAGGGCTCTTTAAGTATAAAATAAAAACGCTAAGTGATAAGAAAAAACGGAATTCCCTTTCTTTGAGTCGGCCAAGCGTTATCCTGAGTGAAATGTATCTTCATCAGCTTCACAAAACTCACAAGCCAAAGCAAACCTTCTGCGTTGGGATACACCAGGTGGAGACGGAGGAAAGTGACGAGAATCACAAGTCAGGATGACATGGCTATGAAACCCGTGAGAAAAGATGCTGTAACAACACCACACACAGAAATGTACATGACACATACACCATATCCTACCACACGGATAAAAAACAGAACAACGATGACAAAGATGAATTAGACCTGGAAACAGACAATTCAGCGAGTCTGTCCAGTCAGAGGATGGGCTGCACGGACCAGACCCGCAGCCCCACTCCACCTGGGCAGGGCCGTTCCTCTGCATCACGAAGCCTCCGCCCCTCATCCACACAGCAAGATTCAATCAGATCTTCCAGATCCAAGATCTCCATAGTTCTTCATAGACAGCGTGGGTCTAAAAGCGCAAAGCCCTACAATTTTGAGACATCATAACTGGACTGCTACTGATTAATGCATACAAGTGTTAACACGATTTCTCTGACAACACCACGTCCTCAAAGAAGAACAGCACCAGGGTCTCCTGGAAAAGGCCCGCAGGCTGACCCGCCGTCCTGTGACATACCTGTAGTAACACGGCTGGGGCTGCCTGCCTCTGGGCAGCAGGAGCCTGTGGGGTGGGGACTCCTCCACAAGTGCTGTCCAGGAAGGACTCTCCGGTCACGTTCACAGGCACCATCCATCCTTTGCTCTTTGTTTGCCTTCTCTGGGAGGCCGGCCTATAAATAAAGCTGTCCGTCCAGGGAGCATGAGAAACAGAACAGGCAGGAGCCCCACTGCCTGGCAGGCAGAAGGGTGAGGAGACGCATGGACACATTTCCAAAAGGTACACCAAAGGACGCATGTGACCAGAGCCTCTGGCTGTGGGGGCAAAGGACTGGTCTACCAGGAAGCTAATAAAACCCTGAGACATTATATAAATGCATATAAATTTGATTACCTACCAGAAAAGCCCATATTTAAGGAAAATCTCATGCGTGGTGTGTCCTGTTTTGATGAACATACATCCATGGTCAGATGAATGTAAGAATGCGAGATTTTAGGCACAATGTGCCTGGCTTTCCAGGAAACCTGGTCTGAAAGCCAGGCCCAGGGGTGCACCCAGACCCCGGCTTCCCCCAGGCCCGGGGACACACCTGGACCCCAGCTTCACCTGAGTGGCGCCTTCTCCATTCCAGTGGCAGTACGTGCTGGCCAGCAGATGTGTACAGGCAGCGGGACGTGAAATGCGGAGCTTGGTGAGGCTGCCTCCATGAGCACACACAGGAGCTCAAAGACCCAGAGGGAGCTGCGAGCTGCCCTGAAGACGGTCGCCTGTTCAGATCCCAGGTGCATGTAAAAAAGGCGATCGATCCAACAGTGCGCGTCACAACCATGCAAGGTGGTCACTACACAGCAGCTGACCTCCTGAAGGTGCGCTTCAGAGCGCCACCACGCGCGACTCTGGAGAGGAGCGTTTTCAGGGCCTCCAGCCCACACAGCTGCTACCTGGCTCTAGAGACACGTCTGCTGTACAGAACACGCGCTGGCTGAGAATGCAGTGGCTTTAGAAAGGCGAAATGCTTCCAGCTAGCTTTGACCTCTAATATTCTCCCCTCAGCATGTGAACGTGAGTCCAGGTTTTCAGCACAGATCGCACCTCCTCAGACTGGAGCACGACCGCTGTGGCCCCGCTGGCCATTCAGCACAGCGCCGGCGGCACGGCCGGCGCCACTCACCCAGGCTTGTATTTGACTATTTTGGTTCCTTGGAAATCAGGCCTGCTGGGAAGTAGGAAAAACAAATCGATACACCGTGGCATCTGGACTTTATTCCTACACTTTAAATACTTTCTAAGAAACCAAATGAAACTGGAGGAAAAACATGCTGCTGGCCTTAGGGAGATCTGGCGTGGGTCCCTCTGGGGCTCAGCGCAACATCTAAACTCAGTTCTGGAGACTGGCGTCGATTTTATTCCCCAGGGTGGCTGGGATTTCCTGGACACGTGTATTTATTTACAGGCCCACAGTCGGGATGTGCACGGGGCTGCGCCCCCACAGCGAGCATTGATCCCGGCCTTCAGAGCGACGTTCACACACAGAACGTCAAAGGCTGGAAAGTGCTCTTTTTGGGATAGAAACGCCCCTTCAGGAGACTTTCCTTGTAATGTGTTCAGAGTCTGGGTCCAGAGTCAACCACCTGGGTTCGAATCCCAGCCTGGCCACTTCCTAGGTGGGTGACCTTAGAGAAGTTACTCAGGCTCTCTGCCTCAGTTTCCCCATCTGTAAAGTACTACATCATTGGGTTGTTTTGAGGATCAAATACACATAAATGATTAGAACAGGACCCGGCACGTGGTAAGCATTCAACAAATACCAGCCAGTGTTATAATATTCAGAGAATCAGCCGTGAAAGCCAGAATAGACCACAGCAAGAGTCCACACCCAGTCAGACCTGTTGACCATGTCCTCGAGTTTCAGAGGGTGCTCGCTGCTTCCCACGGTGTCTGCTGGACCAGCCCCTCCACTGCTGACCTGTGGACCCGGGACAGAGACTTGAGGCTGGTCATCTTGCTTTGCTGTAGATTTATTCATCCAGTAAATCGTTTCGCCTCTACCTCTGAGGCTCAGACCCTGGCTGTGTCACCCGCTTCTGTCCTGATGTCCGAGGTCTGAGGGCACAAGGCCCCATGCCTGGCACTGGCCCAGGGAAGCCGCTCCTACAGGTCGCCACGCAGACTGCAGCAGGAAGGTGTGGCACGGCGAAGCCCTGAGTATCCCACGATTGTTTTCCTCCTTATAGAGCAAGCCAGCAAATACGAGCACCTGCTGTTTGCAAAGCAGTGAGCCAAACCCTGCAAAACACAGCAGGAGCCCCGGAGTATGGTTCTCCCGATGCTGGCCCCCCAGTTAAACCAGAGTTTTTGGGGGTGCTCACCCCAAAGTGCCGTGCCAAGACAGAGACTCAGCCCAAGGGAAGCGGTCATTGAGGGGGTCTGTGTGGCCCCTGTGGACGCCTGGCTAAGTCAGCAGGATAATGAGTTTCGACAGAAAGAGTAAAAAGTAAAAAAGTGGTCCCACCAACATCTTTTTTTTCTTTTATTTCAATATTTTCTTTTTTAAACAGCTCTACTCTAATGTACGAAGAACTGCACCCATTTCACGTGCACATCTGATGAGTCTGGATACAAGGGAACACTGTGCCGCTCTCACCACGATCAAGGTAACAGATGCCCCTCGCCTCCAAAAGATTCTGGTGTCCCCCCTTTTGTGGTAAGAACACTTATGGATCTACCCCCAACGCATTTTTAAGTGTCGAGAACGTTGTCAACTAAGGCGCTGTGTTGTCCAGCAGAGCTCTAGAACTTACTCATCTTGCATAACTGAAACTTCATACCGAAGAACATGTCCCCGTCCCCTCCTGGCAGCCCCTGCAGCCGCCACCCTCCTCTCTACTTCTGAGTCTATTAAACACCTCTTATAGGTGGAATCATGCAGTATCTGTGTCTCTCTGTCTGGCTTATCTCACTTAGCATCATGTCCTCCAGGTTCACCCATGCTGTCGACAATGGCAGGCTTCCCTTCTTTTTTAAGGCTGAACGTCTTGGCGAGGTGTTGAGAGCTGGACACCAGCGTAGGAGTGTAGCTGGTGGGCGTGCTAAGGTGTGTCCTTCGGGGTCTGGGGAAAGGGCCACCCTCTTCAGGGCAGCAGGGCCTTGGCCACCCTCCTCCCTCTGGAGGTGTCAGCTGGAGGAGGGAGGCGGGGCGGAGAGCTGTGCCCGCCCTACAGGAGCAGGGCAGGGGGTACCAGCAACGACGCCTGGGGCAGAGCCAGAGAGATATCCTTCTTTTGCTGCCGCTGTGTTTGAGCCTTTTGGGAAAACAAGTGGACAGAAAAATAAAAAATGACCCCGGCACCAGGGCACCTGTGGTCTCGCGGGTGAGAAGACAAATGCAGAAAAAGTTCAACGAGGAATGCAAACATAGGTAACCACTCCACTTACGCCTGGAATATCAGGCGCCCACACGAGGTTGTCAAATAAAATAAGTCTGAGAGCATTGGAGAAGAGCATTCAAAGCAGACGCAGGTCTCCCGGGCTTGGGCAGCTCCCCGTCCTGCTCGGCTCTGCCTGTGACTTCCCAGCCCAGCTCCGCCCGAGGCACTGGTCAGGGTGCAGGGCTGACACCCTGGTCTGGGCGCAGCTCCCATGTTTCCAGCTGGAAGGCTTTGGGCAGGGAAGGCCACGGAACTGGGATCATGGCAGCCCTGCTAGTTGTGCCCCAGGGGACCAAGAGGGACGTGCAGCAACAGACCAGACCAACCTCCCTCTGGGGACCACAGCAGGTAAGATCTGGGGGATCTCTCCCACCCCCACTTTGTGCCGTTGAACTCTGCTTATGCCTCTGCAGAGCACCCTGCGAAACAGCGAACGTGTCCTCTTTCCTCAGCTCCCGAGCCCTGTACAGGTCGGGGCTCCCTACCCGCCTGTTAGCGTCCACCTCCATCTGATGAACCTGGAGGAGATGGACGCCAATGGCTAAAACTGTCGATTTCAGCGTCAGGCGGCCAACCCTTCACCGCATTCCTACAGGAAATCAGAGCTGGAATGTACCTTCCAGTTCCCCAAAAACGCAGCAAATAAGGACTGATTCCAAAATAGGGCTCCCAGCAAGGGGCGGCATTACACTCGCCTCCTGCGGTGAGCGAGCAGAAGTGATCTCACCGAGAGGCGCACCCAGGGCCCCAGCCCACGGCACAGACCGCCCGTGAGAGCAGCCCCAGCACCACGGTCACCTGCCCTCCTAAGTGCCAGCTGCTCTTCGTGAAGACAGAATCTATTCCGAAAACGGGCACGTCACTGTCGCGGGCCTCACTAATGATCACACCCAATGCCCCGTGTTCTCTCTGGTCTGTGGACCCGACATTCAAGTGGAAAGGAAACCGCTGATGGGATGATAACACCGGCGCCACAGGACTCACGGTGTCGTCCCAGTCCTGACGCAGACTGCCATTTACATTCCTGCTCCAAACCGGGAAACACCGGAGAACGTGCCAAGTTATAATTAGGAAGCTGGTTTATTACTTGTTTAGAAAATTCACAGTAAGAAATTTAAATTTGACTTAAGGTACGTTTTTAGATTCAACCCACCAAATATGCTGCCCAAACAATCCACAAAACACCAAAGAAGGTCAGAAGGGAGGCACAGAACCTGGGTTCTCCCTGAGCCCGGAGGAGCATGAGCAGGTGCGTGGGGACTCGAGCATTCTGAAGAAAATGGAGCTTCCTCTCTGTTCTCCCTCGAGGGATTTGGTTAGCGGGAAAAGATGACGCAGTGAGTGCACCATCGCTGAGATCTCCCGAAAACAGCAACTGGGGAACAGGACGTGTGTGTGAAACCCCGCCCCAGCCCACCACCAGCCGGGGCAGTGGGAGAGGGCGGGCGGCCGTCTCCAGCTCACTTCCAGCTCCATCTGCGTCTCCAGGAGCATGAAGAAGCGATGCGCGTGGCCGGCTCTCACCGCGGAATCGCCCTGCTGCCTTCCACCCTCCTTCGCCCGGCGCTGAATTATTTACACACACCTGATACAACTTTAGAAATGTCATTCATTCAAGCCTTAACTTAGGGGCAGTGTTTTCCAAGGCTCAACACCAAGGTCACTGAGACTGAGTTAACCCACCCTGACATCTATTTAAACTTTTGGATCTGGACCTATAAATCCGGAGCAAATATTTATTTTAAGCCAGTCAAGGTCATAGCTGTGTAAGAGGGAAGCTCTTTGTCCTTCTCCTTCCCCCTTCAAATAAGATCCGACGTATCAGCAAACCCTGCTACATGCAGCACGTACATGTGGACTTGCTGGCAGTGAGTGAATAGGGCTGTGGATTATTACTATTTTAGATAATTGCAGATTCACATGCAGTTATCAGAAATAATCCACAGAGAGCCCATGTGTCCTTTTCCTCCAATGGTTACAACACACAAAACTACAGTACGATGTCTCAGCGTGGATACTGACACGGTACAGTGAACACAGAACGTTCCATCACCACACCGACCCCGATTCCCTTTTGTGGGCACACCCACATTCCTCCCACTCCCTCCCCCTCCTGAACCCTGGCCACCACCAATCTGTTCTTCACTTCCATGACCTTATCATTTCAAGAATGTTCTATAAATGGAGTCATATAGGACATAACCTTTTGAGATTGTCTTTTTCACTCAGCATAAATCTCTGGAGATTCATCCAGATTGTTGCATGTACCAACAGTTTGTTCTTGTTGCTGAGTGGTCAGTGTCCATGATGTGGGCAGACTACAACTTTTTTTAACCATCCACCTGTTGAAGGACATCAGGGTTCTTTCCAGTTTGAGGCTACTATGAATAAAATACAAACATTCACATGCATGAATCTGTGTGAATATAAGTTTTCATTTCTCTGGGATAAACGCCCAGGGGTGCACCTGCTGGGTCGGCTGACAGCTGCATGTTTCGTTTTAAAAGGAACTGGTAACTGGTTCCGGGGCAGCTGCAATGCGGGAGGGATCCGCCTTCTCAGCTCCCACAGCAGCATTTGGCACCATCCCTATTTTTCATTTTACATGCCAGTAGGTGTGTCTGGTCTCTTGCTGTGGTTCTGCTTTGCATCTCTCTGCTGATGTCGGACATTTCTCCGTGTGCTCATTTGCTGTCTGCACACCCTCTTCAGCGCGACATCTCTTCACGTCTATTGCTCAGTTTCTAACTGGATTCTTTGTTTTCACAGTGGTGAGCTTTCAGATGTCTTAGTCCTTTATCATATTTGTGGTTTGCAAATATTTTCTCCCAGTGTGTAGCTTGTCTTTTCATCCTCTTGATAGGGGTCCTTTGCAGAGCATAAGTTTTTAATTTTGATAAAGTCTAATTTACCAATTTTTCCTTTTATGGATCACGTTTTTGGCATCAAGTCTAAGAACTCTTTGTCTATCCTAGGTTCTGAATATTGTCTACTCTTTTTTCCTAAAATCTTTATAGTTTTACCCTTTATGTTTAAACCTGTACCCCATTTTGAGTTAATTTTTATATACGGGGTGAAATTTAGGTCATTGCTCATTTTTCTCTTTGCCTCCGGATGACCAGTTGCTCCAGCACAATTTGTGGAAAAGGCTGTCTTTCTTCCACTAAAGTGACTGTCTGCCTTTGTCGAAAACCAGCTGGGCACGTTTGTGCTGGTCTGTTTCTGAGATTTCTATTCTGTTCCACTGTCTGTCCCTCTGCCAATACCACACTGTCCAGATTAATGCAGAAAAATAACGTCCGGATAGCAGGTAGACTGATTCTTCCTACTTCCTTCTTCTTTTTCAAGATTGTTTTACGTATTCCAGCTCCTTTGACTTTCCATACAAATTTTAGGATAATCTTGTCTATATCTACCAAAAAGTCCTGTTGGGATCTTGACAGGATTTCCATTCATCAGTTTGGAGAGAATGACGTCTTCTGTTAAGTCCTCTGATCCGTAAACACAGCATGTATCTTCACTTATGTAAGTCTTGCTTGAGTTCCTTCGTCAGCATCTTCTAGCTGTCAGCACACAGCCCTGTACATGTTTTGTCAGAGTTACATCTAAGTATTCCATTTTTTTGAGTAATTATGAAAGGTATGGTATTTTTAATTTTGGTGTCATGTGTTCATTGCTATATATGGATTTATATATGGATTTTTGAATGTTTGTCTTGTATCCTGCAGCCTTGCTAAACTCACTTATTAGTTCTAAGAGTCTTTTCGTAGAGTCCTTGGAATGTTATAATTAGATGATCGTGCCATCTGTAAATACCATTCTAATTCTTCCTTGCCAATCTCCATGCTTTTCGTTTCCTTTTCCTGACTTATTGCACTAGCTGGAAATTGCAGTACAATGTTGAGTGAGGACAATGAGAGCACACATCCTAACTTTGTTCCCCATCACATGGGGAAAGCACACGGTCCTCACCATCAAGTATAATGTGGCTACAGGTTGTTTTTGTAGCTCCTCATTAACAAGTTAAGGAAGTTCCCCTGTATTCCTATTTTTCTGAGAGTTTTTTTTTTTAATCGTGAATGGGTGTTGAATTTTGTCAAATATTTTTCCTGCGTTGATTGAAATGATCATGTGATTCTTCTTTAATCCATTAATATGGTGGATTACACTGATTAATTCTCAAATATTGAACCCACCTTGTATTCCTGCAATAAACCCAACGTGGTCATAGTGAGTAATTCTTTTTCTATATTGCTTAATCCTATTTGCTAATATTTTGTTATGGATTTCTGTGTCTATATTCATGAGGGATATTGCTGTGTAGTTTTTTTTGTCTTTGTCTAGTTTTGGCATCAATGTAATACTAGCCCCAGAAGACAAATTGGGAAGTGTTGTCCCCTCTTCTATTTTCTGGAGGAGATTGTGTAGAATTGGTGTTAGTTCTTTAAATGTTTGGTAGAATTCTTGAGTGAAAACATCTGGGCCTGAAGATTTCTTTTTTGAGAGTTTTAAAGTATTAATTCAACATCCTTAATAGCTAGTGGGCCATTCAAATGACCTATTTCCTATTGAGCGAGTTATGAGAGTTTGTGCTTTTCAAGAAAGTTTTCTTTGTCTTCAATTTCATGTGGTTCTAGGGGAATTTATTCTCATTGAAGTTCTATCAACTTCTTAAATACTTGGGTTTGTGTCTTTTGCCAAATTTGGGCCATTTTCAGCCTTTATCTCTTTGAGTACTTCTCAGCCCCACCTCTATCCTCTCTCCTCTGCGGCTCCAGTGACATGAATGTCAGCTCTTTTCTTAGAGTCCTATAGGTCCCCGAGGCTCTGCTCATTTTTTTTCCAAGTTTTTTTTTCGCTGTATTCAGATTGGGCAATTTTTGTTGTTTTATCTCCAAGTTCACTGATTCTTTTCTCTGGAAAGAACCCCTTCTGTTGTGGAGAGCAGTGATGGGGTTTTCCCTTCACCTGTTGCATGTTTCATTCCCCACATCTCCGTTTTCTTCTTCTCTGCGTCTTCTACGTGTTTGCTGAGACTTTCTATTTTTCCCTTTTTTTACGGCCTGTTTGTAGTTGCTCAATGAAGTGTTTTGTGATGGCTACTTTAGCGTCTTTGTCAGGTGACTCTGCCATTTTGGTCATCTCGGTGTTGGCATCTATTGTCTTTTTTTCATTCAGTTTGAGATTTTCCTGGTTCCTGATATGACGATTAATTTTCAGTGGAAACTTGGACATTTTGTACTCTGTTATGAGACCTTGGACCTTATTTAAATCTTCTGTGGAGCTGGCTTCCTCTGGGCACTCCACCAGGGATGGAAGTAATGCCTTCGTTACTGCCAGGTGGGGGTGAGCCCGGGTCCCCACAGTGACTCAAGGACTCTGTCGACGTGGGGGGAGGACTGCGGGGGGAACACTCCTTGTTACAGCTCCCCACCGGCCTCCGCCAACTCCTTGTGGCTGGGAGGGTCCAGGGTGCTGTGTTCTGCTCCCTGTGCTTCCATTTTCACTCGGGGGGTGGCCTGGCTACCACTGGACAGTGGTGGAAGTCCTGACTGCTAGGCTTCCTCTGCCATCACCCAAGCCGGGCGGGGCGAGGGGGGGAGAGTCCAGGCTCCCCACGTGGCCTCCACCCACCGAGTGTCAGCGTCAGGAGAGGGGGACTCGTCACGGCCACCCGGGGAAGAAAGCTGGGCTTTCTGACACCTTGCGGTGTAGGGGAGCCTCGTACAGCCTCTTGAGGGTGGAAGTCTAGGCTCCCCACTCATCTTTGGGGTCTGGGTGGGGTGGGCCTCAGTTTTCCTGCAGTCTGCCTGGGTAGAGCAGGTATAGTCTAGAAGTTCTCTGTCTGGCTACGCCGCCCCTTCCCTGGTCCTTTGGCAGAGAGAGCAGGCTTTGCTGAGAGCTTTTTTGCTTTTTTGCTTTATGCCCATTGGTGTCTCCGGGTTGCTGATTTCTCCAGCAGCCGTTCTGGGGCATGTGAGGCAAAACAACCCGGGGCCACCACCGAGGCCTTGGTCCTGAGGGCCCTGGCTGGTGGCCTCCTCGCCACCTTTCAGAATCTTCTGACGGTTTTCTCATAAATAAAGGTCAGAGGTTTTTGTTTTACTTATTGAAAGGATTAGGGAGAAGCACGTCTGCTCCACCCTCCCGGAAGTGATCCTTCGTGGGTTAATTTTAAATTTACGTCAAGGCACGAGCATCCTCTCAGCAGCTCTTCTGACTAGAGCAGGTCTAAGTAGACCTCTCCTTGTGGTTCCCGGCTGAATTCACACAGAAAGAATTCCAGAGACAACAAAGGGTGCTGCCCCGGCAGTGTCCTCGTCAGAGGGACCGCTGCCCTTGAGGAAGTCTCTAGTCCATCTCCACAGCAAAGGCTCAGCAGGGTCGGGGGCGCAGACACGGAGCCCTAACCTCCACTGAGCCACTGCGACTTGCCATTCTTGTTCTCTTCAGCCTGTTGTCAGGGTGTTCACTTTGCTGTAGACCATGCGCGTCAACACAGGTTTCAACAACTAAATGAAGCAGTATGTTGGCCCACAAGGCGTCCAGCTAGTAATTGTGCTACGTGGATCACAGCGACATCTTGTTTATGTATTCTGAAATTAAAGTTACTGTGGTTTTTATCAGAAAGGGAAGAAGAACTATCTTTAGGGACACCTGTCAAAGGATCTTGGCTGGTTTTAGTGAGAATAATTTGGCTGGGTGACAAAATGATGCCTACCTCAATCTTGACATTACACATGAAAAGCTGATAAAGCAAAAGGTGACTAAATTTTATCATAAGCCGTCAAAAGCTTTAGAATTTCAACAAATACAAATGGAAATAAGAGAAATCCCCTCAAAATACGACAGCCCAGAAGAGTCAAGCTCGCCCTCCGACAAGCTCAGGTTTTTCTCAGTAAATGACCAACTGTGTCCCACCTGGCTGAGCCATATGGAAGCCACAGCAACAGTCCTACAATAACACCGGAAAATTTGAAGAATAAAAAACACGGCAAACATCCGCGTCTCAGTGAGCCACAGCCTCCTTGCTCACCCACCTGCGCCTCATTCTTGTGGGTCTAAGATGGATGTTAGTTCCAACCCAACTGTCGATTTAAACAGCCTCACTTACTGAGTGGATCAACGTGCCAGACGCCCCATCATCATCCCGTTCACACAGGACAGGAGCCACCCCATCCACAGGCGAGGGTTAGCTCCTGTGTTCATCTCCAGCTGCCTTCACACTCGCCCCAGGCTCTTCCTGCTCAGTCAGGCAGGCCGTGGGCTCAAGCTCACAGAGATGGGGGCGAAAGTGAGACCGCAGCCCCCCAGCACCGCCGTAAAGAAGTCTCAAGGGAAAGGATCCCAAAGACAGACGCAGAATCGCTCCCTTACATATAAGCACTTTAAAAAGAACAGACCCTAATTTTTAGAGCAGTTTTAGGTTTACAGAAAAGTGGAACAGGAAGTGCAGAGTCCCCAAACACCCATTTCCCCTGTTAACACCCTCCTGCACTGCTGTGCACACTCGTTGTGGCTGATGAACCGACACGCACAGTCATAATCACGTGAAGCTGTCGCTGTTGCATCAGAGGTCACCGCGTTGTGCAGTTCTGAGTTCTCACAGGCGCATCATGTCGTGGATCCGCCACGACAGTGTCCTACAGAACACTTCCCTGCCCTCAATTACCCGACGTGACGAGCACTTCTCAAAAGCAGGGAGGTAATGGGGTGTCCTGCATGACACCATAATAAGGGGTCCACGCCATCATGCATTCTCAAAACCCTCAGGATGCCCAGCACAGAGTGAGCCCTGATGTACACTGTGGACTCTGGGTGATGGTGACGTGTCAACGTAGGTTCATCGATTGTGACAAACAACCCACTCCAGTGGGGAATGTGACAATGGGGGAGGCTGTGCCTGTGTGGGGACGGGGCATAGGGTAAAGGGGTACTTCACGCTCAATTCTGCCATGAATCTGAAACTGCTCTAAACAAAACAGTTTATTGATTTAAAAACAAACCAAGCACAGGCGATGAGGTTGCAGCCGTGAGAAGTGGTGCTATAAGATGAACCCTGGCGTCTTGGAATCTTAAGGACTTAGAATGTCGGCCTGTGAACAGTGACTGAGAAGGTGAAGTAACATCTGACGGGTGTTGAGTGAATTTCATGGTCACCAGCAGAAGGACCGTGAGACGCATCAGGCAGGAATCACCCGTGCTAGGAGCGCCCTCAGAGGTGGGTGCCCAGCCCCCATGCATTCCAGCTCATCCATCTCCTAAAAGAACCACCTCTGTGCCAGGGCAGCACACGTTCTGCTGGTGGCTGTGCCCGCAGCTCCCCCAGGGCGGGCTCCTGGGTCTCCTGGGACTTCCCGCCCCGTCTGGATGGCCCCCAGGGACTGTCCTGGAGACCCGGGGACCCGTCACGAGCACTCGGGCTACTTTCCCTCCTCTGACAACAGGCTGCTGCCTTTCCCCATTTACTTTTCAGGGGCAAATGCTGCGTCGGCCACCTTTGTGTCTCCCAGCATTTAGCGCAGTTCCTGGTACACAGTAGGTGCTTAATTACTACCTGGTTAATGAATACCTAGCATTCCCTCCCTCGTCCCTTCACCGCTCATCACTGCGGAATAGACATTCTCCTCGGAGCAGGGGACCTTCTTCAGCCTTTTCAGAGAGCAGTCTCCAACAAACGACAAAACTGTCCTCTTACCAATAACTCTGCTTTAAGAAGCAGATCCTCTGAAAACAACCCAAAAGAGAGGGAAGAAAACGATGTATGAAGATTTGAACAAGAACAGCATCCATAACAGTAAAAACATAATAATAATCTGCGTGCCTGAGGCAGGTCAGGCTCAGGAAATCAGGACCAGCGATTTCAGCTCCTAGAAACACGCCCAAGGCCACGTGGACACCAAGGGGAAGGAGGCGCCGAGCCACGCGCTGCCCTGGGGACTCCGTGAAGTGGCTGGGGTTGTGGAGGGACTGTGATGGAACTGGACACGCACCCCTTCCTTCACACAGAGGCGTGTCAGTTCAGGAAACAGACGCAGTCCCGTGACTGTCCGCCATATTCACACGCACCGGCGTCCAGCCTCTTCTGCCCCGTGGAGCGGGGGGAGGGCGCGCGTGCCGCTGGGCCGCAGGCTGCAGGAAACGCGGCCCCTGGGTGCCGCCGTTCTGCCTGGTCCCAGCGCCCACACCTTCCCGGCCGCCCACCCAGCGCGGTGGCCGGCGGGGCAGCTGCAGTGCTGGGGTCTGCGGAGACAGGGGGCGCCTGAGTCACGGTGCTAGCCCCGCTTGCTTTGCGACTTGTATCTAGAGGGGCTCTAAGTGAGCTGCCCCCCCAAGTCCTGCTCCCCGCCGTCTGCAGGCCCCACGCTCTCAGCTTCCTGCTGCCTGAGCCCCAGGCCCGCTCAGCATGGCCCAAACCAGCGCTCCGGCGGCTGGTCAGGGCGCCACACCCTCCGGGCCCCGAGGCCCACACCGCACACACCGCCTTCCTGGAACGGTCTGTAGTCAGGGGAACAAACGCTACCACACCTGCAGAAAGGCAGCCATCGACTTCCTCCAGAGCCACTCTGACACAGAGCTATTCCCGGGACCACGAGGAGCCGTCAACGCATCCCAGCCGCGTGCACCTCAGGCACAGGGCCTGTGGGAAAACAGTCAGATGGCACGGCTTCCTTGGGGCAGGCCACGCTCTGCTGGCTCCTTTAAGCTCCAGGTCTGGGGTTTGCAGGTGGGGCTGTGCTAGACGCTGGGGTCTTGGTGACACCAACGTCGGGGGGTGGCATCCGCGCCGGTGCTCTGCCGCCAACGGAAAGCAGACAGGTCTTCGCTTCTTGTGCCCGTGCCCAGAGGCACAGGGAGGTGCTGAGGTGCACCTGGGGCTCCCCAAATCCCTCAGAGGCAGCCAGAGCCCCGTCCGGGGCAGGAGGTCAGGTGTGGGCAGTGCTGGCCGTGCACACAGGGCAGCAGGAGCTGAGGCCTCGCCGCACAGCAAGGGGCCAGTGCTGTGGTTCCACAGAAGGTAGCAGGATTCTCACCTCTACCCCCTCCCACACCTCCATTCTAATGGGCAAGCCTAAGACATTGGGGGCCCTGCACGAATGTCTGCAGGACTCACGGCTGTAGTGCCCCTGACACGGCCACCAGCCCTCCACACCGGGATGTGTGAGAAACCGGCCCGTTTTCCCACGTGTATCTAGTCTCAGTCACAACCCTCGGGCGGGGAGCCACGGGAAGAACTAAACTTCAGTCTGCCCAGGAAAATTCAGCTTCCTCTAACAATTTCACTCGCGGTTTCTGGTAACTCCACCTTTTGGGATAAATCCTTAATATCTGTGATTTTTCCCCTCTCTCCCACTCCTCTCCAAGATAGTGTCTGGGAGAGGGGAGGGGGGTTCTCTGTGCTGTGGCCCTGTGGCTCCTGAGGAGTCTGTGCCGAGACCCTGGGTTCAGGAGGCTGGCAGACCCTGAAGGTCTCCGTGGCTTCGGCCCCTCCCAGGCCCTGCTCTGGAACGCCGGCTCCCACTCAGAGCTCCTGTGGCCACCGTCTCTTTAACCCCCCCACAGTGCCCCCTCCCCAAAGCGTCTTACCAGCGCACTCCCTCAGAGGCCTGTGGAAACTTCCAGAAGGTGTGCTCAGGCTCTCTTGCTGCCTAGCCCTGTGGCCACTCCAGGGTGCTTTGAGGGGTCCCTGTGATGTGGTCCTTCCCAGAGGACACAAGCTGGGAACCTATCAGACACGCGAGGCGAGGGAACATCTGCCCCACACACATTCTGATGATCCCAACCCCCCCCCACCCCCATGCCGGCCACAGGGCTTCCCCCCACTCTCCGGGGCCCTGCTGCAGATGCAGCCTGGGGGAAGTGGAAGACACGGGCTTTGGGGTGCAGGTCTGCAGGCACACGCTACCCCTGGAAATGCACGGCCCACCTTTCACATTTGCTATGAAAATATCTCCTCTGAGAAACTCCACGTTCATTTTCACAGGCCATGTGTATGTCTCACAGACCCAGGGACATGCCTACTCATATGGACGGGGGACGCCCGAGCACAGTCACCAAGTGCCTTGCAAGTGTTCTTAGCAGATTAGTTCATCCACCCAGGGTGATTCTGACCCCTCAGGGACAGTTCTGGTTGTCACAGTTGGGGGTGCTACTGGCCTCTAGTGGGTGGAGGCAGGACGCTACTGAATACTCCACCATGCACAGGACGCCCCCCACCAGGAATGAGCGATCCACCCACACGCCCATCGTGCCAAGGCGACACCTGGAGCTAGGAGCCAAGGGACACAGGGGCTCGGGAACTCGCATCCAGAATATTCAGAGAACTCCTACAACCAACAATAAAAATACAAATGGCCCTACTAAAAAATGAGCAAAAGATCTGAACAGACATTTCTTTAAGGAAGATTTAAAATGGCCAGTAAACACATGAAAAGATGCTCAACGCCATGAGTCATCAGGGAAACGCACATCAAAACCACGGTGAGATGCTTCACACCAGCTAGGGCAGCTACAATAAAAACAGACGACAGTATCAGGTGTTGGGGAGGATGTGGAGAAATCGGACCCCCACACACAGCTGGTGGGAATGGAAAACGGTGCGGCCTCTGGGGAAAACAGTTTGGAAGTTCCTCAGTTACACCCAGAGTTACCACATGACCCAGCAAGTCCACGCCTAGGTATCGACCCAAGAGAAATGAAAACGTGTCCACACACAAACTCGTATGTGAACGTTCATAGCAGCACTATTCACAATGGCCAAAAAGTAGAAACAACCCAAATGTCCATCATCTGATGAATGGACAGAGTGTGGTCTCTCCATACAGTGGAGGATTATTCAGCCATGGAAAGGGATGAAGCACCGACACACCCACAACATGAATGAACCCTGGAGACTTTACACTGAGGGAAAGAAGCCAGACACAAAAGGCCACACAGTGTACGATTCCATTTCTATAAAATTCCAGAATCGGCAAATCTATAGGACAGAAAGCAGATTGGTGTTGCCAGGGGGTGGGGGAAGAGAATGAGGAGTGACTGCTGACAGGGCGGGGGCTTCTTCTGGGGGGATGCAAATATTCTCAAGGTAGATAGCGATGGCTGCCTAACTCTGTGAATAGACTCAAAACCACTGACTTGTACATTTTAAAAGGGTGAAATCTTATGGTATGTGAATTGTGCCTAAATAAAGCTGTTATTAAAGATAAAGTGAAGGGCAGACCAGACAACCTACACACAAACACAAACACACACACACACACACACACACACACACACACACACACAGAGCAGCCCCTCTGAGCAACCTGCGGTATCCAATCCAGCTGCAGTCATTCCTAACCGGACGCTCCGTGCCCTGAGGTGTCTACACCAGCCTGTCCCACAAAGCTTGCTGGAAATCTCTCAGGCCTCCAGGACGACGTTTCTAGATCTTGACCTCCCTGTCTCTTCCAAATGGAGTTCTTCCAAAGTGTCCACATCATTTTGACACACCACATCTTTTGGACACACGTCTACCCTAAATATGGAAGGAAAAGACAAAACAGCTGCTCACCACCGCACCCTCCGGCCTCGGCCAGCCCGGCAGCACCACCTGCTGGCCCATGGCGGTCGTGCGGGGAAAGGCCCCGCCCGGCAGACGACTGCAGGAGTTGAGGGCGTTTTAGGCTGTCCGCCACAGGCGCACGTACCTGCGTCAAGAACAGTCCCTGCTGTGCACTCCCCTGGACAGTCCTGTCAGTAAAAATTTGGTTGCGGGTATCTGAGTCCAGAAACTCACTCCATTTTACACACAACCAGACAGCATTTCTGTCCAATTATTAATAGAGACTAAATTTTCTTACAACTTGTTGTGTAAATTAAAGTGAAAGTGTACCTTAGTTCTTAAGAACTTCATCCAAAACTTTTGCCATCTCAGAAGACTCCCTGGCCACATCATTGCTGTTTGTGGGTTTGGCCACCAACATCCACACCTGCACCTGTGTTCATTCCTGGTGCTCCACAGGGTCACCAACATCCACACCTGCACCTGCACCTGTGTTCATCATGGTGCTCCACACAGTCATCAACATCCACACCTGCACCTGTGTTCATTCCTGGTGCTCCACATGGTCACCAACATCCTCACCTGCACCTGCACCTGTGTTCATCATGGTGCTCCACACAGTCATCAACATCCACACCTGCACCTGTGTTCATTCCTGGTGCTCCACATGGTCACCAACATCCTCACCTGCACCTGCACCTGTGTTCATCATGGTGCTCCACACAGTCATCAACATCCACATCTGCACCTGTGTTCATTCCTGGTGCTCCACATGGTCACCAATATCCAAACCTGCACCTGCATCTGTGTCTACTCATGGTGTTCCACACAGTCATCAACATCCACACCTGCACCTGTGTTCATCATGGTGTTCCACATGGTCACCAACATCCTCACCTGCACCTGCACCTGTGTCTACTCATGGTGCTCCACACAGTCATCAACATCCACACCTGCACCTGTGTTCATCATGAAGTTCCACATGGTCACCAATATCCACACCTGCACCTGCGTTCATCACGGTGTTCCACATGGTCACCAACATCCACACCTGCACCTGCACCTGTGTCTACTCATGGTGCTCCACACAGTCATCAACATCCACACCTGCACCTGTGTTCATCATGGAGTTCCACATGGTCACCAATATCCACACCTGCACCTGCATTCATCACGGTGTTCCACATGGTCACCAACATCCACACTTGCACCTGCACCTGTGTCTACTCATGGTGTTACACACAGTCATCAACATCCACACCTGCACCTGTGTTCATCATGGTGCTCCACAGGGTCACCAATATCCACACCTGCACCTGCACCTGTGTTCATCACGGTGTTCCACATGGTCACCAATATGCACACCTGCACCTGCACCTGTGTTCATCATGGTGCTCCACATGGTCACCCACACCCACACCTGCACCTGCAGCAGTGTTCATTCCTGGTGTTCCACATGGTCACCAATATGCACACCTGCACCTGCACCTGTGTTCATCACGGTGTTCCACATGGTCACCAACACCCACACCTGCACCTGCAGCTGTGTTCATTCCTGGTGTTCCACACGTATCTGAGGACTTCCGTGTGCCTTCCTGGAGGGTGCCAAGCAGTTAAACACAGAAATACATTTTATTGTAAGTTACTGTCCTTTTTCTACTTGTATTACAGACGGGCATACAACTTCTTTTAGGTTGTGTTAGTAAGGTATATTGCCCATGAATTTAATTTCAGAACACGAAAGGGGACACTGCCACAGGGTCTGTTGTACACAGGGCATTGGGTCTGATGGGGGGCCGCTGCGCTGTGCCCTCTGCCATCGAAGCCCCTTTTCAGTCTTCACATTTCCTGTTTTTGTGCACACGCTGGGCTGTGCTCTTCAGTAGCCCCTCCCGCTTCCCCAGAGCTTCCCGGGCTCCATCACGGCCCTCAGCTGTGCTCCTCCTTCTTTCCTTCCAATGCTTCTCCTGGCAGGGCCATTAGAGGCCCCTCGTCCGGGCTGATGACGGCTTACGGAAGCAGACCAGAAGCCAGAGGCCGTGGGGACGTCAACCTGCCTAATGAGCAGCCGTTCCACCCTGCCGGGGTCACAGAGGACTGCGTCTGTCTGTGAGAAACTTGCTGGAGCCACTGCAGTCCACTTTCTACAAAAGACTTATTCCTATAATTAACAAGGACTCGAGGAGGCAGCCCAGAGCTGGCATGGGGCTCAACCTCGTCTTAGGACCTTGGCTCCTCCCAGCTTCTCACTCAGCCTTCTCAGCCTGTTGCTTTGGTCCTCCTAGCCACAAGACAGCTGCTGCCCCTCTCACCATCACGTCTGATTCCAAACAGGGAGAGGCCCCAAAGCCTCTCCACAGGAGACCCTCCACAGGGAGTTCTGCCTGTAGAGCTGTCACACCTGCCTGACAGGTGAGTGGGAAGACGGAGCAGTGCCAGCAGGTGTGTAATCCTCACTAACAGGAAAAACCAAGGAGCTGCTGGAAGGAAAAAGAGGCAGGAGAGTGAGCAGGCAGTGCAGTTCTGTCTCCCCACCTCCTCCCGCGGTCCCGACACACAGGGATGGGGGCGGGCATACTTCATGGCTCACAGAGGTCACTGCAAGGACACAGCTGTCACCGGGCCTCTTGCTCCCCTGGTTAGAAACACAGTGAGTTTCTATGGGAGCTCAGCTCATTTATGACCGATCGTCGCTGGCGCCAGGGGCAACACCACACCTCAGATGGGCCAGAGCGCTGGTTCCCCACTGAGACCGACCCGGGGCTCACCCAACACCCTTGTTCCACAGGTGGGGAAACTGAGGCCAGACAGGTACAGGACTTGCCAAGGCTGAAAGCTGACTCAGGCGACGTGTGGGGACTGACCCCGCTCTTTCCACAGAACAGGCCACTGGCTTCCTAACGACGCTTGGCCTGGGACATGACCCCGTCCCATGTCCGGGGACTCCTTGGACAGGCATCCTGCACGCAGACCGGGCTCAGCAAGGAACTTACCCTTCTTCTGAAGGAAAAGTGCGACGGCACCAGGACAAGACCCCACGTCCTCAAGGGGCATTCGCAGGCCGGCCTGCACATTTTTAGCTCTTCTACACTGACCCCACCAATAAGAGGGTAAAAATCTTTTTCCCAGGAGATGCCAGGCAGGCAGGGACTGAGCGCGGAGCCACAGCTGGCATCTCTCGGACCGAGTTGCTCACTCCGTGCGTTAGGCTCCCCAGCAGACAAGGGGTTCCGGGGGCTGAGGAGCACAGGGTCAGGCAGCAGGACCCCAGAAACAAGGAAAGGCGCCAACTGTCCTCACAGCCACCTGCCACCCACACGCCAGGGTCTGCGCAAATCTAAATAACAAACAGCCCCAGGACTCAAGAGGCCGTGACTCTTTAAGTCCTCGTGACTGGACACATCAACATGCAAACACGTGCAGTTACCACGTTGTTGTTTTGAAGCTGTGCTGATGTTTACAGCAAGACACATAAAACTACACAGAGGTTTCACTGCAAAACAATGCTTTCTAACTGCAAGAACTTTTTTTTTTTAGATTTTTCCCCCTGGTTTTATTTATTTTTTATTTTTTATTTATTTATTTTCCCCCCAGAGCCCCAGTAGATAGTTGTATGTCATAGCTGCACATCCTTCCAGTTGCTGTATGTGGGATGCGGCCTCAGCATGGCCGGAGAAGCGGTGCGTCGGTGTGCCCGGGATCCGAACCCGGGCCGCCAGCAGCAGAGCGTGCACTTAACCGCTAAGCCACAGGCCGGCCCGAGAACTTATTGAAATCACACATATATTTAAGAAAAGCCTCGTATTCAGATACTAGCACAAAAGGTTTCAAAATAGAAATAAAATTTGTCTATTTTAATGGAACCCAGAACCCCGCCGAGAGCCGAGCCAAAGCCACGAGAAGACACGGCAGATGGTCAGGCCCCCACCCGAAGTGGATGCCCGGCAGCGATGGCACAAAAGCCCGTCTCCCCGCCCGGTGCCTGCAGAATTCTGCGTTCAGTTCAGTCCAAATATCGGGGCACCTTCCACATCCCGGGCATCGGGGACACGAAGTCACGTGAGACATTCCCTGTCCTGAGACAAGCATGCAAAACCAACTATTACGGTGTTTTTAATGGTGTCAAAATAAACCAACTACAAATTGCTCACTGTAAAAAACACAACAGCTTCAAGACTTACATGAAAAAGTGTCATGATGTTTTTAAGGACTTAAAATATTTATGGTTAAAACAATGAGAAATGAAATCTTTGTTTAAGGGAACTGATGGACTAAAGTTGTCTGGGGGCCGACCTCTCAGGAGGGCCTCTCTGCTGAGTTAAAACTCCACACACAGCACAGAAGTGGTCCCACGAGCTCACACCCGGCCGGAAGCATCTCCTCCCACCGTGTATCGACGGGGTCCGCGCTACACTCGGCTCCGAGGACGGCTCAGCACCCTCGGGTCTTCAGGTGCAGACATGCGTCTGCTGACCTAGCAACGTGTGACCCCGGAGAGTCAAGCTGTGCTGGGGGTTCATCTCTTATCAGAGGACAGGGGATCCCAACCAGGGAGTGATTCTGCCCTGGGGACTTGGGGCAACATCTGGAGACATTTTTGGTTGTCACGACTCAGGGTGCTGCTGGCATCCGGCAGGCAGAGGCCGTGGGTGCTGCTAACTCCCACAACACACAGGACGGGCCCACGACGGAGAATGACCGGCCCCAAATCTCAGTGCTGCCGAGGCCGAGACACCCTCCAGACCCCGGCCGACCCTTCCTGCCCTCCCCCACTTGACTCTAGTGCAGGCCCTCAAGTGACAGGAACGTGACTGGGCCTTAGTCTCCTCAGAGCGAAGAACAAACTCTTTATCTGCTGTTCTGTGAAGTGTTGCAGACACACCTGGAAATTGAACCCGAAGGTGACATTTTTCTTTCTTGCAGGTGAGTGAGTTTTCTTTCTTAAAAGCTGCGGCTGCTGACACTTTGTGTCATTTATGTATTAATTGCTCCTCCCTTCCTCGGTGCATGAGGGGCCGGGGTGCGGTCCCCAGTCCCGAGACGGGCTCCCACCTCGGGCCCACGAGGAGGCCCGGAACCCCCCTGCTTTCCACGGATGGGACGCCTCCTCTGGGTGCCCCGTGTGGCAGGCCTGCCGCTCTGCCCCAAACCCCAGACTGGTGCACCGGCCGAGCCGCCCTCCGGGGAGGTCCTCCCTACCCACCACGGTCCTCCGTCAACCTGGCCTCTGGGTCGTCCCAGGAGCCGAGCTAGTTAATATATGGGACGGGCAAAGCACAACGGTGGCCTGGCTGGCACTCAGATGTTGGCTGTTATATAAGCCACACAAAGGTGGGTATTTTACGTTAAATAATGGACATGAGTAAGAGAGAGACGAGATCAAGGATGTGTTCAAGTTTCCAATCGGCCATTTTAGTTTAAAACGGAACGAAACACTTTCCCTCGATAATGCCCCAGTTTTCATTCTGGATCTGTGGTCAGAGCCCCTGCCGTGAGTCATTACAAGGCGCCTTCACTTCACAGCCACACAAATCACGCATCACACTGTGTTAAGAAAATGCTATACTTTTCTTTTGAAACAAGGATGAAGTCTGCCACACTACAGTTTTTTTTCTGTTATTCTCTTTGACTCCATCTGATAATTTTAAAACTGGAGTTTTAAAGAATGACCTTTAGAAAAATAGTAACTTTGGGGTGTAATTATTGTCCTTCACAGTGGTTAAGTATTTACATCCTGTGTTTTGCAAAACCAAATCTCCTAAGAAATGATCTCCTAAAGTAGCCTGAATTATAAATGCTTTTGAGCATACTGTAAAATATTTCAGATTGTTTTCAGATTAGGGAAAAATCTTTTATCAGTTTGAGGTGAAGAAGTTTGACAAGACACCAGGAATTTTCAGCCACCAGTGAATAAATCACATACTTTCTTGTTGATTCCTTTCCTTCTCCACAAAAACATTTTCTCCCAAATAGCCAGCATTGAATCAGAGGCTTTCGCCAAAAGCTCATTAACTGCATCAAATGGCAGGTGTCAACTAGGAAACGATTAGTTTCCAGCGGCTGCTGCACCAGCGCCACAAGCTGAGTCCTCAACAACGGAAATGTACTGTCTCAGCTCTGGAGGCGGAAAGTCCAAGATGGAGGTGTCGGGAGGCTGAGTCCTCCTGAGGCCGTGAGGGAGGATCTGTCAGCCCCCTCCCCCCCGGCTCCTGGCTCCTGCTGCATCACCCTCATCTCTGCCCCATCTTCACACGGTGCTCTCCCTGTGTGTCTGTGTCCAAATTTCCCCTTTTATAAGGACACTGGTCATATGGGATGAGGCCCACCCTACTCCAGTGTGACCCCATCTTAACTAATTACATCTGCAATGACCCTGTTCCCAAATAGGCCACATTCACAGGAACAGAGACACATGAATCTGGGGGACACAGTGCCTCCACTTGCTGAGTTTAGGTCTTGTGATGGGGTCCCATCAAATTTCCAAAGAGTTTCTTTGTTGGGAAACACGAACACTAACCTGTCCAGAGCCGGGAAACTAGTCAAGCTTCAGAAGGCCCTGTTCACTCCTCTGGTCTGAGAAGCCGGGGGGTGGCAGAGGCCCATGGGAAAAGGCGGGCCTGCTGGTCATGGGGGGCGTACTCGAGCAGGCAGGGCCCAGAAGTGCCAGACGGTCCATCTGCGTCAGCATCAGCCGCCTGCGATGCCTGGATGCCCAGAGCCTCAAGATAGCCTCCCACACGCCACATTCACCCACTGGGACGCTCACCCGTCTGGAGGGCTGAACAGGCACGTCCTAGTCATGCCATCCTCAAAAATAAGGCAGGCGGAGAGGGCTTCAAATACCGTATTTCAAACCGGCAATAATTTTGTCTGCTTGTTGACAACAGAGAGAGAGCCAACTCCTCTGCCTCCCGTCCACTTCACTGTTTGCCCTGGTGCACGTGTCAGCAGCACCAGAACCGGCAGCCCGCACCCACGGGAACACCTGTCGCCAGAGCTCAGCCTCCTGCGGGGGGCCCTCTGCCTCTGTCTCACAGACCTGCTCGTCTCCAGTCCCCAGGTCAGCGCCCCCCACTCACCGAGGCAGTCGGTCACCAGCAACGGGGACCTTCCCCTGTCAAGTCCTCGTTCCTTCCCAGGAGCCCCGACTCCTCAATGCTTTTTTCAGTTTGCACACGTTAGGGTTCACTCTTCGTGCCATTCTACGGGGTCTGACAAATTCACAATGTCACATGTCTACCATGACAACACCACACAGAGCAGTTTCACTGCCCTAGAAATCCTCTGTGCTCTGCCTGCTCATCCCTCCCCACCCCACCCCTGGAAACCACTGATATTTTTACTGTTGCCATAGTTTTGCCTTTTCCAGAATGTCTTATATTTGGAATCATACAGACTGTAGACTTTTCAGATTGACTTCTTTCACTTACTAATAGGCATTTAAGGTTCCTCCATGTCTTTTCATGGCTTGATAGCACATTTCTTTTTAGTGCTGAATAATATTCAATTATCTGGATGTACAACAGTTTATCTATTCACCTACTGAAGGGCATCTTGGTTGCTTCCAAGTTTTTGGCAATTATGAAAAAAGCTGCTATAAACATCCGTGTGCAGGTTTTTGTGTGCACACAAGTTTTCAACTCCTTTGGGTAAATACCAAGGAGTGTGATTGCTGAATCATATGTCTAGTTTTGAAAGAAACTGCCAAAGTGGGCGCACCATCTTGTGTTCCCACCAGCAGTGAGCGAGCCCCTGCACCTGGGGCTCCACATCCTCCACCAGCACCTGGTGTTGTCAGTGTTTTCCATTCAGACAATCTAACAGGTGTGTAGTAGACATTCCATTGTTGTTTTAATCTGTATTCCCTAAATAACAGTGGTTCTGAGCATCTTTTCTGGTGCTGAGTTCTATAGATCATTGTCCCAGCAACAAGTTTCAATGTCCAATGGGAAGGATGAATGTCATAAAGCGGGGTCACCTGAGAAGAGGAGGGATCCACACAAAAGGAGGAAAACCATCACGGAATCAGCCAGAGCTCAAGGACCAGGCAGTGACTGGCATGCCAGGCCCTTCTCTGCCCTCACGCCCACGCCCTGACACAGGTTTCCTGGTCTCCCTTTGCACAGATGGGGCTCAGCAGCTGCTCAGCAGGCCCGGGGGTGACGACCAGGGCAGGCCTCAGACGCTTGTCCACGGCCGACTCTGACACTGAGGCGTGTGGGCCGTGAGGCAGGATAAACTCTGCTGCTTCACAGATGGCAGCGGGGCTTGAAGAGTTAACCTGGAAATGAGTTGTTTCTCCAGGCCGATTTTGCTAATGCATTTAAGCGGAAACGGCGGAAATGGCGGGCTCAAGTCCCGATGACAGATAAATTGCTGTATCCCATTTCCGGGCTTCTAGGCAGCGGGCTCCAACAAGACCAGACTGCTGACCACTTCCTGAGCAGTTTCAAGTCAGCACCCATCGAATAAACAGCCGTGGTGCTGCCATGGTGCGAGGGTGGGGGACAGATTCGAACGAACGCAGGAATAAACACTTCAGCTTACACAGAGACCCAGCTGTCATCCACGGGGAAAGCAAAACTAACACTCAGAACTCCATCTGGAGGCGAGGAAATGGACATGGAAAGACTCCACCCCCACACCCTCCTGGGGGGACCCACATCTCAGGGGAATGGCGGGGTGAGCCCTAAAACCGAGGCTGGCGGGAGCCTCAGACTGGCATCTGTGTCGAGGAGTTGGGCGAGGTCCCCCCAGCGCTGATATTCTGAGAGTCGGTCCGGCAGAGGCTGGGTAGTGTCTCTGGGTTCTGTGTCCACGGGGCCAAGCTCAGACAGAGAGCCGGAGGGGATGTAGCCCTCATCCCTCCTGCCGCTCAACACAGAAGCCCTCCTGAGGCCTCTGACTCACACACGTCCATTTCCACGGCCTGGAAGGGCCATAAAGCTCCCAGAGACTCTTTTTTTAAACATCCGGTCCTTTCCCAGTGCCCAAACCATGCCCATTTCACTCGTGGCTCCGAGTTCCACTCATGCCCTGTACAACGGGCAAGCCAACAGCTTCATGCCACACACTCTAGCTGTTAAGAAACTAAAAATGCCAACACCTACAAAACAAACACTAGGAGCAGAGTCATCATGACTTTTTTTAAGGAGGGAAAAAGCACCATATTTATTTGAAAGGTCCTGAAATAGTTCCTTTACACTCAGATCACGTCTTTGTAAGCCTCATTAACCGCTGGCGGGGCTCGAGAGAAGTAACCTCCGCGGACATTTTCAAGGATGTAATGAGGCCCATTCACACACAGAAGTGATTCTGACTGTGAAGACAGCGACCGACCCCGCAGCACTCAGGAGAGAGAGGAACACAGTCAGGGGGCGGTCTCCACCACACAAGTTACACTACAGAGAGATTTTCTGTCAATAATAGAAATTTCAAACATACACAAAAACAGCGAGGACAGTGTAATGACAGCCACAAGCCCGTCAGTGCACAGCCAGCCCTGCGTGTCCACATCCCCGCCCACGGCGGCCCACCACAGTTCATCTAAGGCAACATCCAGCATCACCCTATTTCCACATGTAAGCAGCCCACTACGTATTTCTAGAAGGTAGTGACTTTTCACGTGACATAAACACAATACAATCGATAACATGGGGCCACATGCAGGCAGGAGTCCCCAGTGTCAAATACCCAGCCAGTGGTCCTGTTGTCCCTCCTCTGATCTAAGCCCAGGTGGTCCGTCTGAACCAGGACCCACGCACAGCCCGGTCCACCCCTGCAGTGGGCTGCTGTTCCTCTGCGTCTCTCTTGATCCACATGTCCCCCTTCCACTTCCTTTCTCTTTGCAATCTTTTTGTTGAAGGAACCAGGTTGTTTGTCACGTAAATCGTCCCACAGCCTGGAGTTTGCCTGTTACGTGCACTGGGTGGCATTCAAGCGTACCCCTGTGCCGGCATTTCCTGCAAGTTGTGGGTCAGATCTAGAGGCTTCTTCAGATGCCAGTTCAGCTTTTTACTTATTGACTTTGTTGCGAGAGCACCTCTCAGGGGAGGCGTGACTGCAGACTGTCCCTCTGTGTGACCTCCTCCCCTGTCCCCATCTTCCCACACCTGCTCAGAGGGGAGTACCCTAAGGCAGGACATCCCCGGCTCCGCCCGTTCCTGTCCTTGTACTTGATCTGTCTGAGCAGAGCCACCAACGCAGCACCGTGTCCCTCAGCCTGCGTGGGGCTCTTCTTTCTCTCCGACTCTGAATTCAGTGCCCCCTCCACACCCCTTTGACCCCTGGCCGTGGCACCCGCCCCCATGTGAGGCTGCCCTCCAGTTAACATGTGACATTCAGCAGATCCTGCCTGTTCCTGACATCTCTGTAGGCACCTGGTCCTCTTCTTCAACCAGCCGGAAGTTCTAGTCGTTTTACTTAACCACGCCTCGGGGATCCAGCTCGGCCCCAGAGACATATGTGGCCACGAGTGTCGGGTAACTGACCACACGCAGTGCAGGCCACAACGCACATACGTCGCTTGTCGCAGCTGCTTGCCAGGGGACGTTTTCTTCTGCCGTTTGTACCAACACAAGAAGGAAAACATGTTTCCATTAGATACCACAGAACTGTGCTCTACAGACGCAGCCCCCTCCCTTCCTGCCTCCCAATGCACAGATCCAGGCTCTCCCCTCTGCAGGTCAGCAAGGTGACCCAGAGCTTGTCTGCTCTTAAATGCCTAACTCTCCAGGTATCCAGAGTACCCTCCCACTTCTCACTTCAGAAAACCAAAAAAGTCCAAAGTGCACACAGGACAGAGCAAGGAGAGGTGGGGAAACTCGTCACAGTGACCTCAGATACTGGAAGACATGGCATAAAACCACTTGGAGTGTCTGTTTACCTAAGCAGAGAAGGAAAGAAAATTATTCAACAAGCATAATTCAGCCAAGCCTTGACATGTGAGAGAGGAGAAACTACACAGAGAAATCACACTGGTTGTCGGGTCCGTCAAAGCACGGAGAAATGCAACATTGCATCTCAACTACATTTCATGGTCTAAATAAATGTAAGAAATAAAAAATTGCACTTCAGAGATACAGATGGTGCCGATAAAATGAAGGAATCCTGTTGCCAAGAGTGGAACTGGGACAGTTAAGTGCTGAGATCAGATTTTAAACCAGCTAAAACAAGACTACAGAGACAGACTCATGGGAAAAACAAACACATATAATAACAATCACAATAGTTTACACGCTTTCTATTTTTCCAAATTATTTTTTCAAAGCAAAACAATGGTTCCCAAACTTTTTGGTATGAAAATGTCATTTTAATATAAAAATTGTAAACTCTTGCCTGATAGTCACCTTTTAGAATATACAATTGGGAAAATGCCTAAAGACTAAAAGTTACATTGTATAATTTCATATCTTTTAGGCAATTTGAATTAATCAAATTGTCTTGAATAGTAGAGGAGACACTGAGTCCACACAACCCATGCCAGAGACCTGAGTGCCTCTCCTGCACATCTGCCCACAGGCTGGGCCAGGGGTGCCCAGGGGAGGGGGCATGTGGGCAGGGGGGCATGAGGGGAGGGAGGTAGATAGGAGGAGGGGGTGGATGTGGGGGGGTGCACCTGGAGAGGGGTGTATGGGGGGAGGGGTGGGGGTGCACCTGGGGAGGGGTCTACAGGGGGAGGGGTGCAGGGTGGAGCCCACAGGTTAGGTCACTGGTACAGGGACACCTGGGAATTCAGGTGACCTAGGGGCTGTGGGGGATCAGACTTGGCCACCCTAAAATGTGTCTCTTTGGTTAAAGACAAAAGACTCTGAAAGAAACTTGGACCTTCCCCCTAACTGCCTAAAAGCATCTAAGATAGAAGGCCTGTCCCCAGGACAGGTGTCACCATAGATAACTCTGGGTATCAGTAGACTGTGAGGGTCCTTGCAAAGCCCATTCTTATCAAAGTTCTGTCTACAAACATTTGCTTTCCCATCTCCATGTAAATTGTCCTCCTCCCCTTTGAAGTCCCAAACCACTACCCTCAACATCCTCCTTTGTCTTTAGCTGAAGATGCTACTTAAGGTGGCAGTCTCAGCCATTCTGGCTGAGTTACCAGTTTTCCTGGGTTTCTCCCATGCGTACAAGCTATAAAGCTCTGTTTGATTTTCTCCTGTTATTCTGTCTCATGCCAATTTAATTCTTAGACCAGCCAGAGGGACCGAGGGGGTAGAGGAATTGTCTTCCTCCCCTACAGGGCCTCAGCCCCTGCACGGGTAAGATGGTTCCCCACAATGAGAGGCAGTGCCAGCCCTTCAATTAGGTGTCTTACCAGGAAGATTCTTGAGTCTCGCTTTTGCTAAATGAATTAAAACATTGTATTACTGTCCAGAAAATGTTGCTCTCCTTCACATCTCCCAGGAGATGAAGACAGAAGAGACACAGCCAGTGGAACCCAGGCACCAGCCATCTGGCTTCCTCCTTTGGATCTTTCAAGTCAGCTGATGCGGGAGCCCTGCCCGGCCCACTGCATGCCCGGCCCCCTTCCTCTTCTCCCAGACACCTGACACCCATGGACGTGCTCTCCACAGGCAGCCAGTGAGGACGCAGGCACCTGCACCCTCAGCCTGTCGGGGCGGGAACCGCTTCAGAGTAAACCGCCATCTCCCTCTGATCTCCTGGATTCCCAAATCCTAACCTCCAACCAGCTGGATTCCCAACCAGCTGGAGCAAATAACATTCCTCTTAGCCCAAAGGAAGCCATTTCCTCAGCCTTTGGAGAGCTGATAGTTTCCCACCCTGGACTGAACTTTAGACAGAGGGGTGCTGTCTTTAAGTGTTTTTCTAACATATGTACAAATGCATCCCTTGACACAGCATGTTTTCTTAATTTGTGATTGCTAAGAATTAGGAGAGAAAATGAGTCAGAGACAGATTCTGCCTCTGAGAGTTGACACTCAAAAGGGGAAGTGACAAATGCTCGGATAAAATATACCATCAGTAAAAAAAGAGGCAAGTTCTCTAAAAAGACACAGTTAATGCCCAGGGTCCTTCCGACAGAAGGACAGAAAATGGGAAGCAGCAGAGAGGTTCGTGAGCCTGGCCTTGATGGGGGTGCCAGCTGGGCCATGCCCATACGTGGACAAGCCAGCAGGCTAGGTGAGGGCGGGCAGGTGGTTCAGGTAAGAGTCGGGAGTGCAGGCTGCAGGGCAAGGAACAGCTCGCGTCTTCACACCTGGTGCGGAAACCCCCAGGGCAAAAAAGGGCAGAAGAAACCACACTTGAGAATAAAACTCACAAACTCCAAATCCCATGAAAGTGCCCCCAGGTCCGAGCTGCAAAGCTGGGCCGGGAAGAAGGCGAGGGGCACAGGGCAGGTCTCGGAGGTCCCAGCATTTGCTCCCTCCAGAAGGAGAGGGCCCCGACCAGAGAGGGTCCTGCCACCACAGGCAGAGGTGGGGGAGCCAGGAAGAAAGGCACAGGAGGTGCCGGAGGGGCCAGGTCATCAAGGGCCTGGCGAAGCCCCCTAGGACGGTGGCTTTTGCCCTGAGAGGGGAGCTGTGGAGGGTTCTGAGCAGAGAAGGGGCACGAGCTAGAACCTCAGGAAAAGGCCCATCTGCTCGCTCCTCTGAGAGATGGAGGTGGGGACTCAAGCACAGAAGCAGTAGGACCCATAAGGAAGCTATGAGGTGACCTTGGGGAGGGACAGACGGCACCCTGGGAAACGGACCAGGCAGACGCGAGAAGGGTCGGATTCTGCATCTGTCCTGAAGGTGCAGACTGCAGGATTTCCCGGTGGAATAGATCTGGGCGTGAGAGAAAGCAGTCGAGGATGACGGGGTTTACGGCCCACGGAACCAGGGGTGAGGTGTGGTGAAGTAAGACGAAGCAGGCTGCGGAGGAAGCATTTTGGAGCCATCTGTGAGTCAAACAGGAGGAGGTGCCAAGGGGGCAGTCAGAGGTGATGTTCAGGTTCAAGGTCAGGGCTGGGGATACAGACGTGGGAGCCACTGGATGTAGGTGGCACCAGAGCCAGGGGACTAGGAGAGCACTGAGGGGCTGAGTGCACACACAGATGGAGAGCAGGTTTTAGAACGGGAGAATTAACAGCTTCTTTGAACTGATGTGAATCCAGTGGAGAATGAAGACCGAACGATGCAGGAAGCTAAGGGGACCAGCTGGAGCCATGTCCTAGGGTAGGAAGAGGGGGTAGGTGCACAGGTGGGGCGACAGGCATGAGGAAGGGCCCTTGTAGCGACAGGCAGGAAGGCAGGTGTGTGGTGCAGAGTGAGGGGTGGGAGGGCAGTGGGACAGGCAGGAGGGGCTCCTGTGACTGGTTCAGTTGTCTCTGTAGAGCAGGGACCAGGGTTGTCCACAGGAGAGAGGGAGGATGGGGAAGAGGCACTGGGGTGAGCTGCCACTTAGAAGAGCGGGTACTGGGCAGCCTGTAGAGAGAAAGCAAGATCTCCCTAGGCGTTGAGCGCCCACTGAGGCTCATGTCGCAATTTGAAATCAAAACAGTCTGTCTGGAGTGTATTTGAGCTTTGTTGAGACCTGACCGACACACCTGACGCCCATCTTCATCTCCCCAGGTGCAGGCAGGGACAAGGCGGAGAGAAGAGTCAACCAGGGTCTGGCTGTGCCATGTTGGTGCAATGAAGCGAGAGGGCGTCCAGTTGAGGAGCACACAGGGGCATGACACCTGACCAGGACTAAACGCTGGGTCAGAGGGAGAGAGGACATCACAGGGCGAGGGACGGGAAAATGGTAAGACCACCCGATTCATTCCATCATGAACTGAACGAAAAATAAGTGAATCAAGGAGGAGCTCAAAAGATATTTAAACAAGAAATAAAGCACAAGAAATAGAGACAAAAGCAGAAATGAATGAATTAGAAATTGGAAAACCAGTAGAATTAAAGTTAAAAACTGGTTTTTGGAAACAGAAATAATAAAATGGATCCATTGGTGACCTAATCAAGAAAAAGGAGAGAAAGTAGAAAGACTCAAAAACAGAAATGAAAGGAGAAAACAGTCTTGGAATAAGAAAAGTTTAAAAATCGTAAGCAATTACTTTGGATAACTATACAATTAAATTTGAAAACCTGGGTAAAATGGATAATTTTCAGGGAATATATAACTTATCAAACAGACCAATTTCCATGGAAGAAAGAGAGAAAGTTGCCGAGAGCTACTCCTTCCAATAGCACTAAGTCCCAGATGGTTCCAAAGGGGGATTCTACCAAACCTTTATGGAATGGATAATTCCAACACTATTTTACACTCAAGGTACAGAAAGAGGACAAATTACAAGTTCTTTTTATGAAGAGAACAAAGTGTCAATACCAAAATCTGACAGAGACCTAACAGAAGGAAAATTACAGATCAGTCTTACCTATGAGTACCAATGTAAACATTCTTAAATAAAATGGTATCAAATATTCCCTCTCCTTAGATGTGGGCTGCACAGAGGAACTTGTTCCAATGAGAAGAAATTGGAAAGGGAGTTGGGGGGTAACTGTGCAGTGGAGACCCCTGACAAACACACTGCAGCCAGGTGATCAGGGTCGACATCCACGGTGACCAGTCCTGGTGACAGCATGCACCCTGATATCGTGTGATGAGAAGGGCACTCCATCCCTGGGGTCTTCTCCCAAATACTATCACCACAGTCTAATCATGAGAAAAACATCAAATTCCACTCAACGGGCATCCTACAAAACAGCTGACCAGTCCTCCTCAAAGCTGTCAAGGCATCAAAAACAAGGAAAGTCTGAGAAACTGTCACAGCCCAGAGGAACCTAAGGAGACACGACCACTACATGTCATATGGATGCTGAAAACTAAGGAAATCTGAATAGAGCACAGGCTTTATGAAATAACAGATCAACGTTGGTTCATTAATGGTAACAAATGTATCATAAAAACGTAAGATGTTAATAACAGGAACTTGGGTGCAGGGCAGATGTGAACTGTGCTATCTTCACAATGCTTCTGTTAATCTAAAACTGTTCTAAAAAATAAAATCTATTTTAAAAAAGAGAATTGTCCAATAGTTAATTAAAGTATCCCACATCTGAAATATAAAATGAGGTCAATCTATGTGAACCAACATGGAAAGATTTCCAGGACGTAGTATACATAAATCTCAAACTGTAAAGAAAAGAAAAAAGAAACAAATGGTGTGAAATAGAATCCAGGATCACAGCAAGAGAGTGATACACGACTGACTGGGGGGTTAATGCCAGGAAGGCAGAGAGGAGGTTGCAGAGGATTAAACATGGGAAAATTTATGAATATACTGCCCTCTAATCATACCTAAATAAGAACGTTACGATCATCTCCACAGACACAGGAGAATCACTTGATAAATTCAGCATTTATTCTCAATTAAAAAAACACTCAACAAAAGAAATTGATGGGTATACTAATATGATATTATGTGCACGCACACACACACACACACACACACACACACTAAAGTACCCATCTCAGCCCAAAGCCAGTATAATATTGAATAGAGAAACTGTAGGAGGCATGTTCGACAAAACTTAACGGACGAGGATGCCCCCATCATCACTAATATTTAACATTGTCCTGGAGATACTGGACAACACAATTAGACAAGGGAAAGAAATTAGAAGTATAAAAAACTCAACAAGGAAGAAGTAAAACCACAGATTTGCGGGTTTGTTTATGTAATTATGTACTCAGTATGAACTTTAGTTCATATGAAAAAAAAAGCTAGCAAGAATGGCCAAGAAATCCCTTAAAAAGAGCAATGAGAGAGGTGAACCAGATAAGATATTAAAACAGGTCATAAAGCCCCAATAATTAGTGTGGTGCCAGAAAATGACAGGCAAATAGACCAATAAGACACAATAGGTTCTCCAGAAATTGACTCAAACATATGTGGAAATTTAACATATTTTCGTGGCAGCGTCTCCAACGTGGGGAGTGAAGGTGGGGATTTTAATAAATGGTACCAGGACCACCAGACTAGAAGCACAAAGTTGGGTCCATACCTGACACTGTACAACAAAATAAACCCAAAGTGTCAAAGGTTTAAGTGTAAACAAAATGATAGGAAAAAAATGGGTGAATTCCTGTAAACCCAGGAATGGGAGAACCTTTTAAACTATGACTCAAAATCCAGAAGCCACAAAATACTGAGATTCTACTACATTTTTTTTTTTTGAGGAAGATTAGCCCTGCGCTAACATCTGTTGCCAACCCTCCTCTTTTTTGCTGAGGAAGATTGGCCCTGGGCTAACATCCGTGCCCATCTTCCTCTACTTTATATGGGACGCTGCCACAGTATGGCTTGATAAGTGGTTCGAACATGTGAACCCCAGGCTGCCCAAGCGGAGCGCTCGAATTTATCTGCTATGCCACTGGGCCGGCCCCTCAACTACATTTTTAAATGGCAAAAAAAGAAAGTCACGACAATGACAATCTGAGAAAAAGTATTTTCTACTCAAATCACAAGGCCCATGTCCCTAATTTATAAAGAGCTCCTAGAAACCACTGAAAGATGAGCAACCCCCCAAAAAACGGGCAGACTAAAAATAAATGAGAGCCGCTCAGTCTCTGGTAAGACAGAGGCAGGCCACGCCCACGCTGAGACGGCATTTCCAGTTCTCGGACCCACAAACACAAAGTAGGAACCCGCCCCCACTGGGGGGCCCTACAGAAAGGAGCACATGATGCTGTGGGCGCAAAATGCAACCACGCAGCTCGAGAGTCACTGAGCAAACCTGTCACCACGTCTGCCCCGACTCAGCCTCCGGGAATCTGAAGAGCACACACCAGCACACGCACAGAGTGGCTTATACCCAAGGGCACGAGCTGCAGCACTGCTGGCAAAGAATGAGAAGAACTCGAGCGCCCCCAGCAGAGCCCGAGGTGCTGTGGCCCGTCCACACAGAGGGTCATCGTGTGATTGTAAATAAAGATGCTCTCGGGCCAGCCCCGTGGCTTAGCGGTTAAGTGCGTGCGCTCCGCTACTGGCGGCCCGGGTTCGGATGCCGGGTGCACACTGAGGCACCGCTTCTCCTGCCATGCTGAGGCCGCGTCCCACATACAGCAACTAGAAGGATGTGCAGCTATGACATACAACTATCTATTGGGGCTTTGGGGGAAAAAATAAATAAATAAAATTTTAAAAAAAGATGCTCTCTTTACTGACGCAGAACAATCTACCAGATACGTGAAGTGGAGACAAAGGTGTAACAGTATGTGTGGCCTGCCACCCTTTGTATAAAACAGGAGGACCACGAGAACATAAGGATGTCTGCTTGTGTCTGCATGAAGATCACAGGGTCCTGATGAAGTGACTGCTCGGGGGCGCAAAACCGTGTGGTGACAGGGTCAGAGTGGGAATTCTCAGGGCGTACCTTTTTTTTAGCTTTTTATTTTTTAATTTTATTGAGGTCATAATAGTTTACAACATTGTGAAATTTCAGTTGTACGTTATTATTTGTCAGTCACCATATAAATGTGCCCCTTCACCCCTTATGCCCACCCCCAACCCCCTTCCCCTCTGGTAACGACTAATCTGTTCTCTCCATCCATGTGTTTGTTTATCATCCACATGTGAGTGAAATCATATAGTGTTTGTCTTTCTCTGTCTGGCATATTTTGCTTAACATAACACCCTCCAGGTCCATCCATGTTGTTGCAAATGGGATGATTTTGTCTTTTTTTATGGCCGAGTAGTATTCCATTGTATATATACACCACATCTTCTTATCTATGCATCAGGTGATGGGCACTTGGGTTGCTTCCAGGTCTTGGCTGTAGTGAATAATGCTGCAATGAACATAGGGGTGCATAAGCCTCTTTGGATTGTTGATTTCAGGTTCGTTGGATAGATTCCCAGTAGTGGGATAGCTGGATCATAGGGTATTTCTATTTTTAATTTTTTGAGGAATCTCCATACCGTTTCCCATAGAGGCTGCACCAGTTTGCATTCCCACCAGCTGTGTATGAGGGTTTCTGTTTCTCCACATCCTCTCCAACATTTGTTGTTTTTTGTCTTGGTGATTATAGCCATTCTGATGGGCGTGAGGTGATATCTTAGTGTTGTTTTGATTTGCAGTTCCCTGATGATTAGTGATGTTGAACATCTTTTCATGTGCCTATTGGCCATCTGTGTATCTTCTTTGGAAAAATGTCTGTTCATATCCTCTGCCCATTTTTTGATCGGGTTGTTTGTTTTTCTGTTGTTGAGTTGTATGAGTTCTTTACATATTTTGGAGATTAATCCCTTGTCGGATATATGATTTGCAAATATTTTCTCCCAGTTGGTGGGCTGTCTTTTCGGGTTTTTTTTGTTTTTTTTTTTTTATTTCATTTATTTATTTTTGTCCCCCAAAGCCCCAGCAGATAGCTGTATGTCGTAGCTGCACATCCCTCCAGTTGCTGCATGTGGGACGCGGCCTCAGCATGGCCGGAGAAGCAGTGCGTTGGTGTGCGCCCGGGAACGAACCCGGGCCGCCAGCAGCAGAGCTTGAGCACTTAACCGCCAAGCCACGGGGCCGGCCCTGTCTTTTCATTTTGTTCATGGTTTCCTTTGCCTTCCAAAAGCTCTTTAGTCTGTTGTAGTCCCATGAGTTTATTTATTCTTTTGTTTCCCTTGCCTGAGTAGACACGGTATTCGAAAAGATCCTTCTAAGACCAATGTCAAAGAGTGTACTGCCTATATTTTCTTCTAGGAGTTTTATGGTTTCACGTCTTACTTTCAAGTCTTTAATCCATTTTGAGTTAATTTTTGTGTATGGGCGAAAGATACTTTCATTCTTTTGCAAGTGGCTGTCCAGTTTTTCCAGCAACATTTATTGAAGAGTCTTTCCTTTCTCCATCTTATGTTCTTAGCTCCCTTGTCAAAGATTAGCTGTCCACAGATGTGTAGGTTTATTTCTGGGCTCTCAATTCTGTTCCATTATCTGTGTGTCTGTTTTTGTACCAGTAGCATGCTGTTTTGATTACTACTGCTGTGTAGTATATTTTGAAGTCAGGGAGTGTGATACCTCCAACTTTGTTCTTTTTCTCAGGATTGCTTTAGTTATTCAGGGTCTTCTGTTGCCCCATATGAATTTTAGGATTCATTGTTCTATTTCTGTCAGGGCATACCTTTTATATCATTTTGATTTTGAACCATAAAGATGGATACTATTTATTACAAACCAAAGACAGAAAGAAGGAAAGCGAAGAGGAAGAGAAAAGGACGAGAATCCAGCCTGGCTCCAGGGAGAAAGGACTGGAAAAATTGAGGGATTCCGAGCAAAGATGAAGGAGGGACTTGGCATGAGCACTAAATGGGGAGTCCTGCAGGTCTCTCTCAGCAGGAGAACAGGATAACCCAATGTTCTATATGAGAGCAGTCGAGAAATAATCTGCAGGATTCAGAAAAGAGAAGTCTGTTTAAAAAGTAAATGTTTCAGGGGCCAGCCCGGTGGCATAGTGGTTAAGTTCGTGCAATCCGCTTCAGCAGCACAGAGTTTGCAGGTTCAGTTCCCGGGTGTGGACCTACACACTGCTTATCAAGCCATGCTGTGGCGGCAACCCACATATAAAGTAGAGAAAGATGGGCACAGATGTTAGCTCAGGGCCAAATTTCCTCAGCAAAAATAAATAAATAAATAAATGTTCTAAATTCCCACAGAGTCTACGAAACAGAATACAAAATACAGATGTAAAAAGCACAAGTGAAGGGCTTCTGAACACTCTTTGTTGGGCTGAGTCTTCACTGCAACGTGTGAGTACACATGCCCAGCACACAAGGGACACTTAACAGGACAAACACCAAGCTTCAGAGATGCCCCCACCCTGAGCATTTGAAGAAGGAAAAGGCCACATACATTACTATAGCCCACCCCGCCAAGCCCAGAGGTGTGAAAGTGCTGGTGAAACCGGTCTCCACTGTATGAACAAAGACCACCTCTGTCCCTGGAGCAAAGCCACCAGCCACGTTCCCCAGAGTCCGGGAGGAAGATGATCTCGGGGAATCTCTACGAGCACCTCTTGTCAGCTTTCTGCTCGGCCAGGTGAGCTGAACAATAATGCTGTGTTCTGGGTGTTACACACACACACACACACATAGCCACAAACACAGACACACACACACAGACATACACACTCGCATGCAGACACACTCACATGCAGACACACACTCACGCAGACACACTGACACACTTCACTCTCCCAGGAGGCGAGGCTCACCAACAATCACAGCATCAAGGGTGCTGGCAGGGAGGCCGCCTAGTGGGGTCCGGGGCCCCCTCTCCCACGGGGCCTGTGAGAGCTCAAGTGGGATGGACTCCAGGATCATCCTCCTGGGATTCTCAAGGCCCTGGGGATGGTCTGGGCCTTAAGAGGCAAAGTGTGCTGCTAACCCAGGAGCGTGGGTGCAGACGGCCCAGGATCCCCAGGGGACCCCCAGGTGAGCACTCACCTTTGGCCTCACCTCCTGCTGGGCGAGGACCTGCATAGCAGAGAGGCACAGGGCTTGGAGACAGGCCTGGGCGGTCGCTGGGGCAGCAGCCACGGGAAGCGGGCCCTCGGGTGACAGCAGGACTGCGGCCACTGTGCAGTTCCACTCTCTGCAGTTAAGAGACCTGAGGGGGACATTATCATGGCCACCACCTGGTAGAGAGCGACGTGCAGAATCTATCAGGTTAAAAGAAAGCACGGCGAGGGAAAGTGTGTACAGCATCAGCCATTTATATGAGAAAGAGGAGAAGCAAATATACGTGCATACACGCTTATGTTTAAATACATAGAGAGATACGTCAAAAACTAAAAAATAAAATACATTCTTATGGAGGAAGGTGGGAACAGGGAGGATAGATGGGGTAGACCCTACACAGCTCTGCGTGTGCTTTATTTGGCTCTAGAAACATGCAGTTATCTCACATAATTACAAAACAAAATGGAAATTTAAAACAGCAATCATTGAAAAATAAAACAAAGGAACTTATTCATCAGGTTGCTGGCATAACCACACAGAGAGGATCTCAAGGAACTTCAAAACACGGTAATTTGACTGCATCTCCCTGCTGGGATATACCCCAGGGACCCTACATTCCAGCCCCCTCGGCCATCACGTTACTTGTGACAGAGTGGGTACTGCTGTTCTGACACAACGGGATGTGCGTGTGGGAAACAGCAAATGAACAATCAGGTTGTTGTTTCTGGGAACCAGGACTTGAGGCTTGAGAACAGGAAGATTTAGATCCAAGACCTAAGCGGTTCTACAACTGAACTGAAAGCATCGGAATGAACTCCAAGATGTTTGTCTTTCTAGACCAAGCTCGAGGTGCAACTCGCACATTGTAAAACACACTCATCTAAGCATGCGGTTGAGGAGTTATGACGAATATCTCCATCACTCAAGATGTTCTCTCCTTACCTCTGCCGTCAATCCCCAGCCCAGAACTTAGACCCTCAAAACCCTGACCTAAGATGAGCTCTGCCTTTTCCAGAACTTTCTATACATGAAGTCACGCAGTAGGTGCTCTTGAGGGTGACTTTTCACTCAGAATGTTTCTGAGATCTGTCTGGGTTGTTGCATGAATGAGTAGCTTGTTAGTTTTATTGCTAAGTAATATCCGTTGTACAAACTCATGTATAAATACATTTAAAGTTAAAACGTATTCTATACCCTAGGACTGTCCACTGAAAAGGCCTAGAAGCACCGAGCAACCCTGTGGCGATAGGTGTTCCCGGTCTCTAGCTAGAATTTTTCTCAGGGTGAGGAGACCCCCCAACTCCTGGACCACGTGGAGCACATTGAGAAGCCAGTGTGAAGAGGCTCCCAAGGCGCCCAGACGGGACAATTTGACCAATAAGAATAGCTGTGATGGACTAAAATATTAAAATTGTTTAGTTCTGTTAAAAACAAGACAACAGGCTCAAAATGGAGTTGCTAAGCCCCCGGCCACCAAACCGAGACTTCACTACAATTTCGGCTCTCCCAGAAATGGAATCTCAAACCAGTCAATCAGGAATCACCTGGGCAGCTCAAGTCAGGTCATCTGCCTCATCAGCCCTGCCAGCCCCTAGTGGACAGGGACCTTGCTACAACCAACCCGCGTTTCCCTAGAATAACTTGCTTGTCCCGCTCCCTTCTGCCTACAAAAGTCTCATTTTGTCCAGCTCCTCAGAGCTTCTTTCTATCTGTCAGATTGGATGCTGCCCGATTCACGAGTTGTTGAATAAAGCCAGTAAGATCGTTAAAATTTCATCAGTTGAATTTTGTTTTTTAACAGTTTAAAATGATATTTTTAAAAGCCTCACCACTTCCCTTTGAAAGACACTAAGGACCAAACTCATTATTCTAGAAAACTGGTAAATAACACGGAAAGAATCAAGCCTTTATCCTGCCTCCTGATGAACTGTAACTGAAGGTAACAAGGTAAGAAGGGGATGTTTCTCCTTATTCAGTGAATTTCAGCTAACAAATGAAAAAGGAGTGATAGAATGGGAACATCTGTGACCCTTAGGAGTGAACTAACAAATCTGAGCAACGATCACCAGTGGCCGCCAACGTCCCCAAAACAGACAAGCGGACATCACGTGCTTCTCGGACAGAGGGCACCACTCTGACGTCATCTTGAAAAAAAGATCCAGGAGCTGGTTCAGCTCTTACAAACCACCAATTTACAAGAAACACGGGGACACAGACCCGTGTCAGTGCCGCTCTGCGGGGCACCAGCTCAGCCAGAAACTCACAGAACAGAGGACACGGTCACTTCAATGGCTGACTTACAAGGAGGGGTCACCAACCGTGGCAGGACCACCTTCCCGGCCACGTGACTCTTGGTGATGATGACGTGGAAGTGGCAGTTGAAGCACAGAACGTGCCATGCCATGCCACCCCACACATGCCACTCGGGTGGAAGGGTTATTTTGAGCTGAAGCAACCGAGGAAAAAGCAGATACAAGAGAAGCTCTGCCCTCCGTCCTTTGCCTGAAAGCAGGACGTGAATTTACAAAGGTGTGCCCCTCCCCCACTCCGATGATGCAGAAGCACTACATCTGCAGACAGACCTCACTCCTGCTTTTCCTGGTCACCTTCATCTCGAGTCTTTGGCTGAAGATGCTATGGAGCCGGGTTCTAAGCCCCGGGAGGGTCACTCACCCCCATCTCCACGTGCACACGAGGCACATGTGCTAATAACCTCGCTTGTCTTCTCTTGTTAATCCGCCTTTAGCACAGGAGCCCCAGCCCAGAATGCAGATGGGCAGAGGAAAATTATCTCCCTCCCCTGCACCATATACTCAGTGAAGACACTTTTTTTTTCTTTTTAAAAAAAGTTCACCTCTTTCCTGCTCTTGGATTATTAGCCATTGAGCCAGCACCGGCCACTGCGAGCCTGTGGGTGTTTCCTTCTTGCTGCTCAACAGAACCTCATTTCCTTGAGTCCCTGGAAGCCTAACTACGGTGACACAGTTTAACAAGACCCGGAAAACTGAACAAGGAAGCAGTCAGGGGAGGGAGGAGGACGGCGTGGTCTGCGTGTCCTGCGGGAGGAGCCACAGGTCCTGTCCCCTGGAAGCCCGCCCCAGGAAGGACACAAAAGGTGGCGGATAATCCGACACCAAGCGCCAGCGTCCCAGGGGGGAGGGTACGAACCCAAGGTGACCAGGCACTCAGCTTGGGCCTTTGGAGGGTCAGGTGGGGTTGCAGAGGAGCCTGTGGGGTGGCACTGGGCAGAAGGGCCGGGCAGGAGCTCCAGGGGAGGGGTGGGTTGGAGGGAAATGCGGGTCTGGGAGGTCCAGTGACCCCAGCCTGGCTCTCTGTGGCCCTGTCTGGCCCAGACCTGGTGCCGGTCTTCTGGGGTGCCCAGCCCTGGCCCGGGGGCTGTCTGTGCCTGGCGGTCCTGGGGAAGAGGCCAGGCCATCCCCACGTGACTGGGGAGCAGCATCGGGCTGTCCATCCCCACTTTCCATGGCATTATGCATACCTAGCCCTCTCCCCAAAAGGGCCACATGAAAGTTCCGGGAAAATTCTCCCACGACACGTTTTCCCTTCAAAATACTTCACGAGCTCCTGCCTTTGGGGGAAGCGGGGAGCACAGTTCCAGGGAGACAGCAAGGACGGGCACAGTCCCGCAGAAACAGCGCCTGCGTGAGGAACCTCCAGGAGACATCCGGGAACAGGGGTCAGCGCAGGACGGGGGACCCTGTTCTCAGGCCTGGGGGCCCAGTCTCATGCCCTGCTTCAGGAAATGAGCTTTCTCACAGAGACAATCGGGTTTCTCAAAGCAGGAAAACAAATTATGAATGTGTGATAAATTATGTTTTGGTGCAAATCTTAAGTCTTTTATCAAAATTGCACGTACTTTGTGTTTACAAAATTGCTATTATAGTACATCGTTTTATGATTGGCTGTTTCACTTCTTATAGCATAAGAGATGGGAGAATTATCATCCTAACAACTAAACAACTTCCCAGATCCCTAATACTGTGACTTTGCTTTTCCCCCAATATTCATCATCATAAATAATGACTGCGATGAACATCTTTGTTCATGAATTTTTGTGATGATTTTTTACTAATTCATGTTTAAATTCCCAGAAGTGGAGATTGTTGATTGAAAACAAAATATTTGGAGATTTTTATCCACACCATCACCTTGTTTTCCAGCACAGCTAAAAGCACTGGCATTCTCACCAGCAGTGGGTCTTACATTTTTGTCCAGAACAATGGAGACCAAAGAGATTTTTTAAGGTGACATTTCTCATTTCCATTTATTTACAGTATTTCTTGTCCTCATTTACGGTGCTGTGTCGTCTCTGCAAACTTTGTAATTAGCTTTCTGTTGCGGCATCATCCTGTTGATCCTGCTCTGTGAGAACCACGTATATACAGGCCATGTCTTCTGTCTTGCAGCAATTTTTCTCTAGTGTTTGGTTTGCAGCTCTTCTTCACAGTGATTTCTGTTTTTGTTTTTTTTTTTTTTTTTTTTGTGTGTGTGTGTGTGGAAGATCAGCCCTGTGCTAACATCTGCTAATCCTCCTCTTTTTTTGCTGAGGAAGACTGGCCCTGGGCTAACATCCATGCCCGTCTTCCTCCACTTTATATGGGACGCCGCCACAGCATGGCTTGCCAAGTGGTGCTTCCGTGCGCGCCCGGGATCCGAACCGGCGAACCCCAGGCCGCGGCAGCAGAGCGCGCGCACTTAACTGCTTGCGCCACCGGGCCGCCCCTTCACAGTGATTTCTGACGTACAGTTTTCATGTTCAGGTAGTAAAATCTCTTCCTTTTCTCCACTTCCCTCAGATCCTTCAGTGGAATGCATCCTCTTCTCCAACAGAATCACTTCCAGACAGCTGACCACTATTTGCCGTTCGTTTTGGCAAGTCCATCGGCTGCCCACCCCGTGTGCTAGCGTGGTGCTTCCCGAGTATTTCCACAACACGCACACGGAAAAGGAAGGCATTTGCACGGAACACAGGGGTGAGCGGTCAGGGCTGTCCCAGACCCCGCAGAAGGCCGGGGGATCAATGCCTCAGCTCGGCCTGAGCCATGCTGGCCACAGTGGCCGAGAAACCCGCTGCTGCTGACACAGGGGAGGAGACACTCCTGTCCTCACGCTGCTCAGGTCTCTAGAGACCCAGGGCCCCAGCTTGCCAGAGACGAAAACAGTAGGCGTCGTTGGAGTCGTAGGCACGTCCCCAGAGACGAGTCTGAAGAGCGGACCCCAGCAGGACAACCTCTTGGAGCAGGTGGTATCTTTCCGGTCCTGGACAGACAGGCAGAATTCTAACCAGGCATTGGGCAAGCCAGGAGGGAGAAGAATTTCTCTGCAGTGGGAACAGTTCAAGCGGAATGAAGACCGTCTCCCCAGACGGCCCGCTCAGCACGGTGGGAAGAATGTAGAGGAACCTGCAGACAGGCCTGGGTCCGGCATCTCGGTGACTCAGCGTCTCCACTGACTACACACGACAGACGCACTTTCTCCGGAGGAGGGGCTGGCCACCCGATCGCCTTAATCACATGGCACATGTTATAAAGCGTGTGGTTAAATAGAAAGACCACTAACTTTTTGATAAATCACTAACAAATCACTGCCACCACTGGGCATGCCGTGGAAGTGGTGCTGGTGCCGGGAGATGGGCAATGAGATGACTCGGGTCTGGGAGACGAGCTGCTCCCGGCATCTTCAGTTCAGGTGAGGAACCTTCTCCACCAGCTCACAGTCGTCAGGGTTCTAGGTTAATATGTCACATTTGTTTTAATAAATGATGAAAAACACCAAGTCAGCTCCACTCAGGAAAGTCATCCAGGAGCCCCTGGGGGAACAGAGGACCCCCTGGAATCTCCAAAGGCCTTGCAGAGGCACACGGGGTGATCCCCTCCAAGCCCTTCTTACCTGAGACCCGGCGAGTCGCAGCCCTTTGCCCACCCCAGCCTGCTGCCTCATCTGACCCTGGGCCTTCGGCAGCCGCTGTGAGAACAATACCAACTGTGCTTCCAGCATCAATGAGTAACCCACCGGCTGGTCCCCGAACGCCTGTAAATTCACGTGCAGTGAACATGTTCTCTCAACAAGGAGGGAACTCCTGCTAGCTTCCTAAATCATATAAAAAGTCCAGATGGAAAAGACCAAGGGATCGGGCGAGGTTACAGACGAAAAGTTCATCATTTGCAGCAACACCGCACGCTCCGTTTCCACAAACAGCATATCCACAAAACCACAGAGGAAAGACTGGCCCAGTGCAGCCCCCCATGCTTGTTCTCGGGACTGTCTGCCTCTCAAGCACTGTGCCGTTGGCACGCCGCCCCGCAAGACAGCTCTGCAGTATTAACGACATTCGAGGAGAAACAATGACTCTCCCGAGAAAGTGCTGTGAGCCTGAAGATGAAGAGCCGGGAAACGGCAAGTGTGCCGTCTATCACAGCCTCCACCACTGGACCCTGGAAAGGCCCCGGTCACGCGTCCACTCCTCTCCACTAAGCCGTGGTTGCAGCCCACACCAGTCCACACCAGAAACACTGGAGATCCTCAAAAAGCCATCTTCCCCCAAGCATTGATTTCCTGTGGTCTTTTTCACTTTTCCCAAAATACATTTCAGCCCAAGCTAATTGTTTCTGCAAACCCCATTGTGAGACTCTTGAACGTGAACGCCACGGTCACAGCATTTTCAAGGCTGGGCCCAGGCCTCCCTTCCTGCAGCTCCTTCCCCAGGTAGACACACCCACACCACTCGGCTCCGCCAGAAGCCTGGACAATCTCACATCAGACGCATTAAGAGATTAGGTTCAGCCTTGGGAAACTACCCGACATTCGAAGGGTTTTGACCTACACAAGGGCAATTCACGATTCGACCCAATATTGCAAACCTTCTGTTCACTGGAAGCCCAAGCCAAGGACTGCATTAAGTATTTTATCCACAAAGCCGTGCCCAGTCCCTGTTCAAGTCTGATCCTCAAAGGTTTGCCGGGAACAACTGTTGGCATCATTAACTGATCAGAACAGATAGAACTTCTAAAAAGTAAACACGCATAGCCATGCATTCTAGAAACAGGAGAGTGCCCCTGTGCCACCTGACAGGCCTCACAGCCACCGGCTCTGCCCCTTCACCTCTGCTGTGACAGGTAACTGTTCATCATTGGAAGTACAGCTTGATCTCTCAAATTCAAGTCTTAAGAGGACAGAGGGCATGGAAAAAAAAGAACAAACTGTTCCCAGTCAAACGCATCCTCGCCTGACCCGGGGCCTGCTGGTGCGGCGTGTCCGCCTGGTGCTGGAGGAGAGGAAAGCCAGCCAAAAGTGCGCCATGCCGTGACCACGGGGATCACGGATCGGGCCCCCACCGTGTCCCGCGGGCGACACGGGCGCATGCGGAGCCAGAGGCAGATCGGAGCAAACGTGTCATCCACCGGCCCAAAGGCACACACGGAGTGCGAGCTGACATGGGATCTGGGGTTCAGATACGAAAGCCCCACGGGGAAGATGGAGAGCAAGAGACCCGGAGAGCCAGATGAGCTTTAAAGCTCCCTCGGAAAAATGTCCTGTGTGCATGTGCACATGTGTGCGTGGTTCTCTAAAATACTACAAACGTTTCCAGGACCCCGTATTCCCAAGCAAGCACAATGCCTAGGACTCGGTGTTTCTTCCTCTGCAGCTCCAGGCCCACTCATGCTGGGGCGACCCCCAGCCTCCTGCCTCAGGGAGACTCCTCCCGCTCTGTCCTAGTTGTTCCCAGGGCTGAAGAGGCTCCATCCTATTCCGACAGTCCTTTACCCAGAAACGGCCAGGGAGGGGAGGCCCATGCCTCGCTAGCTGCCCGGTACCTCAGGGCCTCTGACGGTGGAGGAAACACAGTGACAGTGGCTGGGCCTCACTGGGACTTCCATGTCGGCCAAGTATCTGGGCTGGGTGGAGGGGTGTCGGTGTCTGCATGACAAAGGTGTGCAGGGAGGCCACCCCCCAGCCCAACCCAGGCCGGGTAATTGCAGATCAGGGGGTATTTCGGCACAGACAGCTGCCCCGGCAGGCATGGAGGGGCCAGGACAGCTGGAGCGTGGAGAGGAGGGGGAGCAGGGCCCCCACGGGCCGTATCCCGGGGGGCAGCGCGGCCCCACGGAGAGGCTTTCTTCTAGAAAGACAGTTATAGCTGTAGTGAAGGTGGCTGGGGAGATGCAGAGGGGGCTGCTACTCCAGAAGAGATCTGACGGAAGCCCCCGAGAAAGCACGCCCAGGGAGAAGATGATCTCTGGAGGCCACAGTGCCGACCTCACAGTGCCTCTCCTGGTCACCTTTGCACCCAGCCCAGTCAAGAGGTGCCCTGATCCCCCATGGGGCCAACTCACAGAGGCCTCGGGCCCTGGAGTACAGGCGCCCCAGGCCGAGTCACAGGCAGAAACCTTCCAAGAAGGCCATCGGCAGAGTCCCCTGGGATCAGAGGCCTCCCCACGGCGATCGTGAAACAGTTAACGGCAAAAGCGCTGAATCGACATGGTAAAGCATATTGTCACGTAGCATGCTGCCACGAAGACAGCTGAAGAAAAGCCAAGAGCAGACAGAGGGTTATAGCTGTACCAAGAGAGCTCAACAGTGTTTGCCCAGCACTTCCCAGCTCCGAGTGGCCTTCTCAAGACAAGTGTCTGCTGACACAGAATCTGGAAGTCTCACCGGACGCTGCTAGTCCCTTCCATTCTGCTCCTACCCAGTTCAACAGCAGAGCCAAGACAGCCAGGGGAAAAGCAGCTTTCATCACGGTTTCAAAACTAACTAGCACTCAAGGACCCAGCAAGCCGCATCTGGGTGTATACTCTAAAGAATGGAGAGCAGGATCCTGAAGAGAGATTTATACACCCATGTTCACAGCAGCATTCATTATTCACAGTAGCCAGTGGGTGGAAACAACCCAAGTGTCCATCGATAGATAGATGAACAGATAAGAAAAATGTGGTCCATCCACACAATGGAACGTTATTCAGCCTTAAAAAGGAAGGACATTCTGACGCAACATGGATGAACCTTGAGGACATTATGCTGAGTGAGATGAGCCAGTCACTACAGGACAAATGCTGTGTGATTCCACCTATATGAGGCCCCTGGCGCTGGCACATCTACAGAGATGGAAAGCAGACGGTGGTGACAGGGGCTGGGGGAGGGGGAGAGGGGTCAGTGTTTAGTGGGGACAGAGTTTCAGTTTGGGAAGATGAGAAAGTTCTGGAGATGGATGGAGCAGATGGTTGCACAACAGTGTGAATGTACTTAATGCCACTGAACTGTACACTTAAAAATGGTTAAGATGGCAAATTTTATGTTATGCACACTTTACCACAATAAAAAAAACTATTACTGATTTCAAAATCTTAAGTTCTGACACAGCAGATTTCACTGCCCCAAAGGGCCTTGAAAGCAGCTGCCCGGAAGCTGGGCTAGAACAGGGCGAAGGGCCCACGGGTGACGTAATCAGGAGGACGGCAGACGGGGTGAGGTGCCAGCTGCCTCCTTGGCCACCAGCCCCCATACGGCCCTTCTCTTTCCATGAGGAAACAGGGAACAAGGCGAGGACAACTGGAAGGGCTTCTGCGCTCAGAACTTTTAAGTAGATCACCTTCCCCTTTTCTGGAGTCCGAGGTTGGAGGTCGCCTAACCCGGCTTCATTGGCGAAGCCGCCCGCGCCTCCAGGACTCCTGGGAAGCCAGCGCGGGTCTGCAGGTTACAGGAGAAAGAAGGAATCGGACAATGACACGATCAGGAGCACGGCTCTGCCAGCCGTCCTGAGCAGGCGCCCCCTGCGGGACCCTCATGGTAGCCCCTCACGCACGGCGACACACATTGTGCAGAGGTTCCACTACGCGCCCATGCTTGCAGGGCCAGTGAGGGACAGTGACAAACAGGCACCTCATCCCCGCACAGTGTGCTGCTGGGAGATCGGGAGAGGCGTGCTGCTCAGCTGGGAGACACAGAGAAGCCAGGGAAGGATTCGGGCCATCAGGATGGAGACGGAGCTTCCCCCACAGGCCGCCTCCATCACAGCCCTCCAACCTGATGCACCGCAGGTTCACCAGGCTCAGAAAAGCCGACCAACGCCTAGGTCCGCTTGGTCACAGGCGGTCAATGTGCAGCTAAGCCAAGCACTGAAAGACTAGACAACCTTCCCGCCACGAAGTCAATGACCAGTCGGCACTGACACCAGTCCACCGTCCTCTCCCTCAGGGAGGAAGGGTGCCTCCCTCCTATGTCCCCTTCGCAGGGCAGGAGCACGGAGAGGGGTGGCTTCTCCTACGCCCTCTGCTCCCTTCGCTCTCCCAGGCAGTGACCAGCCCACGACTGGCCTCCTCCCTCGTGGGGACACAGATCAGAGAATCCGGATCTGTGCCTGGTAGTAAAGAGAGGAAAGAACATGGCGTTGGAAAGACGTGGCGCTCCCATCATGGGGAGACGAACTCAGAGGTTCGGGCCTCAGCCTCTCACTCCCCAACAGTCAAGGGCAGTGACAAAAATCAACTTTCTAAACCTGCAAAACTAAACCCAGACGCTGGTGGGGCGACCACACCAGAATGCCACCACCCACGCAGCCAACCTCAAATAGCCAGGAGTGTTCACATGCGCAAGGGTCCGTCAGCAGAGCTATGAGGGTACTTACGAGACACCCCACAGTTGCAGGACAAACACTTATCTGCAGAAGCAGCCGTGCAAATGCCGAGTTCTGAAGATGGCCCAGCTACGATCCTCACACTTGGACGCAGGTCATAGGATGGAAACCCTGGACACAGCCCTGAGCGGGCGGCCCAGGTACAGCAGCACAGACGCTCTCAGAGAGTCGCCTCTGTCCACCAAGCCCCACAGTCCAGGCCAATGATGGGGAATGCCAGCTTAGGGCAAGGCCAAGAAAGCTCCAGATTTAGAGCACAAAGGAGTGCTACCAAAGTTCTCAGATGAGCTCTAGCTTTTGGCTTTGGAAGCCTGCTCGTTCCGATCCAGGCCCAGGGGGACACTGCGGTAGCAGGCCAGCACCTCACCATCGGATTCACGCCTCCCCTCCCGCGGGCGGTCCGTGGGTGCTCTCGCCTGGTCTAGTGAAAGCGGAACTTTCCAAGTCCGGTTGTAGGACGGCAACAACTAGTTCAATGCAGGAGAAACCAAGACCCAGAGCCGGCACTTCCTTCCAGTACGAGACTCACCAGAGCTCAGACTGGCCGGGAACGGGGAGGAGGGCCCCTGGCCCCTGGCCCCTGGACTGAGGGGTCAGGCTGAGCTTTGAGGGGGCTGGGGGCTCTCACTACGGTGCGCTGCTCATTCTGTCTTTGGGCCACAGATTTGGTGACCGGTAAAAGCTTCATCATCATCTCCACACGACAACACACCAAATTCAAACAACAGCTCTTGTGTTTTTGAAAACCGAAGCAGAGCCTGGGAACACTTCCCCTTCAGGCGCACCATGCTTCCTTGAAACCCGAATAAACATTACCACCAATCTCTCACCGGAGCCAGCCTCATTTTAAAATTTTTCATTTAAATAACCACCAGGAAGCCAAACGAGCAGGCGTCTTGAGACACCGTCTCACGAGGCTGGGCAGGGGCACCTGCCTTGACTCCGTCCCCCCAGCAGGCGCCCCGGGAGGCAGGCATTAAACTCTTCTGCCAGATCTAACACATCAGTCTCCTAAAAGGGCCAGAACAGCTCAGAGCAGGACTTTTGAGTAATTAGCAAAGAGCTTCAGGATCCAAATAAGGTTTAAAACCTGCCCTACCTGTGGGAATGGCCTTTCCCTCGGGCTGCTCTGGAACAAGCCTGACGACGTCAGAGACATCAATCTGATGATCACTCTCCTCCGTTTTGGCCTCATTGGCTCGTTGCTGCGAAGAACAATCGTTGCTTCCAGTTTTCTTGCACAGAATAAATCTCCAGCAGTCAAACATGAGTCTGTCATGTGAAAACCAGATTTTAAGAGGAAAATGAGCTCACGCTGCCAAAAGACAGCACAGTCGTTTCTCTGAACAAAGCCCAAATAACCAGATACAGCCTCCTGCAGTGTTTATTCTGAAATGGATATAGTATGTTTAAAACTAAATTCATTCTTCTCCAACGAACTTCTACTGTATCAATGTTCAGTTAAACAAGCAACCTTCTTTTATAATATTGAAATGGAATAAAGTTGCATAAGCAAAAATATTATTTACTTCTGCTGCTTAAGAAAAACGTAGATTTTTCCCCTTGACATTTAGGATCTTGTTTCAAGGACATAAAAGTCCTGGTTCTCCTGGTTTCAATGTCACAGTCTAATTCATTAAACTGGCAAATTTTCAAAACCGCTGCTTATTCAGTTTATTTAAAAACATTTGAAATCCTCTAAGTAAAGAATGTCCGCCGAGTTCCAGAACAAACATTAAAGTATTATTCCTCCAGTGAAAATTTGGCAAACCAAACTTCAATCAGGTTTTTTTGGGGAAGCAATCTTGAATTTAAAGAGACAACTAGCAACTGTGTTTCAAACAGAAGCCCTCTGAAATCATCGCTGGGCAAGCGTTTCACCTGCATTAGGTAATTACTACTCTTTTTATTCTAGGTCTTTTACTTATTTATGGCTCATTACTATTTCCGCCTGTTGGCCCAACACCTGGCAGGGCCCCTTCATTAGGAATAAAGATGTAAATAATGTAACTTGAATAAATTTTACTAGTGGCTCTACCAGCAACGTCGTCTTTCCATTCACTGTTTACATTCTGCTTCATCGTCCAGGTGAGCGTCTGTCCCTGCCTCACGCCACACCACGCAGGAAACCCTGATCGCAGGGGAGGAGGTCACGTGGAGATTGGAAACACCCACCCAGCCCCCGCAGGGGACCCAGCACTGTAGGGGACCCTCGATTCATGCCCTCCTGTTCCCGAATCTCCCCTTTCATTCCCTTGAGCTGAAGCCCTGGCTGCTCCTCCTCTCAAGGTTCTCCTGACCACCTGGCCGCACGGTGCCAGCCTGCACTCGGAGAGGTTCGCACACAGATCTGGCCGCCTTCCCGGCGCCCAGAAGCTTCATAAGCCCACCAACGCCAGTGGCCCTAGGGAGGGGCTCCAATGTGCCGCCTTCATGAGAACCACAGCACTGGGGCACGACGACCACTCCAGCGAGGAAGGGACTGTCACAGGCCTGGGGGACACACAGTCCAGATCCCGAACACTGGGGTGCACCAACCCCACACCTCTCCCTGACAAGAAGAGGTGGCATTTTCTCCCACCCCCGCCTCTTCCTGCCAAAACACACATTGGGCTCCCACTGCCCAGCCTACAAAAACACCCATTCTTTGGTCTTGTTAACACTGTCGTTGGTCACTAACTTGCTTGTCACCATACGTATCTTCTGTCACACTTCCAGGTGTGTCTTCCGGATCCTATAACATTTTCTTAAACTAACACCATAATGAGGAACCATCACAGTGAAAATAAGAGAAGCGGAGCCACATCCCAGAACCATACAACCCCGGCAGGGCCTCGGGACTCGGCGTTCCTCACCGGTCCTCAGTCCCTGATCCATCTCTCCAAGGAAATCGGACTACCGGTGGCGCTCCAGGAAGGGCACAGACTGCTGAGCAGTCAGACCCGGGTCCAAAGACTTCTGATCACTTAAGCCTAGTTTTGATGTTAAAAGGTAGGAAGGAAGATTTCCCTGGTTAAAAAAAAACAAAAAAAATCCCACTTTGCCCTCTTTTCTTCCAAATTGTACTCAGAATTTCCAACAGGCTGATCGTGATCTGAAACCTGCAGGAGAAGGCCCAGCACATGCTTTCACATGCGTCCCCACCGGCAGAGATCTCCCCCAGGGCCCAGAAGAGCCAGACAGGACTTGAGCCTTCCACCAACCCAAAGAGGCGTCCCTGCCCATTCTGTCCTCTCTGTGCAGGATCCTGCAGTCAAGGTTCCTTGGTCTCGAATATGAGTGGCAAGATCCAAGGTTTGCTTTTAATTAGTTTGTTCTGAAAAACAGAACAAGCGTCCCTTCACCTGACTTGGCTGAAGATGGACAAGGTCCAGGGCCGCCTCCCACGTGGGCTGGTCAGCCTCAGCACCCTGAGACCACTGGGTCTGGCTGAGGGCAGCTGGTGCCAGGGGCCTGGGGAGGGTGGGGCTCCTGCCTATGGCTCCCTTCTTCCTCTGGGATCTTACGTCCCCAGCAGCTTTGGACAGTGGCATCCCAAAAGGTGAAGGACGCCAGGGTGACAACTATCTTGAAACATCCTGGCAGAGAGGCCCCCGCACAGGAGAGCAAGCGGTTTCCCCCACAGGGGGTTTTCCATGGCCACGTAACCCCAGGGGCACAGAGGACAAATCCAGAGTTCAGGCCACGCGGGTTGTCGCTGATATCTGTTTCCTTTAAAGATCTCAGGACTGGCAGAACCACAGAGCACTGAGACGCCCCCTGGGTGTTCAGCTTCCCACTGAAAAAGCCCTGACAGGCAGTGTGGACCAAGGGGAGCTGATGGTGGCCCCTCAGGTCTTTGTGCCTCTCTGGAGCTCCAGGTGCGGCGCACAGACGAGAACTCAGTCCTTGGGTGGCTGGGCTTGGCCGAGCACAGTGGGACATCCCAGTCGGCTAGCCTCATTGGCTCTTCCACAGGCTTGGCCCCTGCTCCGTCCTCCTCGCTGCTTTGGGCGCAGACACCAGGCTGCCCCACCCTCCAGGAGCTCGCAGTCCTGGAAGAGCCGGCCTGTGCACGGACCCGAGTCCCCTGCAGACAAACAGGCTGACACCCAGCTCAGTGTCGCCCACACTCACTCACCACAGGGTCACAGGCCCTGGAGAAGGGAGGCGGGGCTGCCCAGCACGGCGAGAACTCGCACTCACAGGGGACTAATTGCTGTAGGCACCAAATCCGACTGCCTCCTCAGCTGCTCCTCAACTGGGAGGAGCCGGAACACTAGAGAAACACACTTACAGCAGAAATATCACAGCCGGCTGCACTGTTGTCCCTCGTGACACCTGCAGAATCAGTTACCAAGTGCCCACATTGAAAACGGAGTCCTACCATTCAAAAGACAGAAGGCGGCCCTGGGGGAGGGGAGCTGACGGGGAGGGGAAATGTGGCGGGGCATGTACAGGGGCTGAGGGGCCCAGCCCCTCTCCCTGCCTGCATTGCACCCACCCCTCCTCCTCCACTCCTACCCCTCCATCTCCTCCCCTCACCCCTCCATCTGCTCCCCCATCTCTTCCCCTCACCCCTCCATCTGCTCCCCCATCTCTTCCCCTCACCCCTCCATCTGCTCCCCATCTCTTCCCCTCACCCTCCATCTGCTCCTCCATCTCTTCCCTCACCCCTCCATCTGCTCCCCATCTCTTCCCCTCACCCCTCCATCTGCTCCCCCATTTCTTCCCCTCACCCCTCCATCTGCTCCCCCATTTCCTCCCTCACCCCTCCATCTGCTCCCCATCTCTTCCCCTCACCCCTGCATCTGCTCCCCCATCTCTTCTCCTCACCCCTCCATCTGCTCCCCCATCTCTTCCCCTCACCCCTCCATCTGCTCCCCCCCATGTCTTCCCCCACCTCTCCACCACCACCTCAACTCCTCACCCCTCACCTCCATCCCTCCCAGCTCACTGGGCTCTACCCCTCAGGCACATTCTGTGCAGACAAGAGCATGGCCTCTCCCTGCAGGAGTCCGTTCCACATTCCTTCTCTAACCCTTAATTCCAAATGAAGAAACAGACACGAGAAGGAGGACCGTGGTGAAGATGACATTAAATGCTGGCCGGCTGGTACTCTCCTTGGCGTCCACATCATTACTTTCCTGTTAGATTTGTTCAGACTTTTGTCTTTGTTTCAACTCGGGAATTGGAATAGTGTTTTCCACTTTCTCAACAGGTCGGCTGAAGGGCCCAATTGTGAGTTACATCTGACGCTTCACCTGATGAGTCACAGAGGTCACCTGGCCTGGTGCAGTCTCTGCAGACGGACACTTGGCCGTTGCATGGTCGCCTCAGTGGAGCTTCATAGGGAACCGTCCTTTGGGCTCTGGGAGATCCTGGGAGGGTCTAGCGAGGGGCTGGATTTCCTGTGGGTTCTGAAGCCGCCTCGGGCTGCCATGATGCTCCATGAGTCACTTTCAGGATGGGCCCCTGACCACAAAGTCATGATATCCGACCCTCCAGATGCCCAGGAGTTTCTTGGTGACCATGGGACATCTGGTATCCTCTCCTGGGCTGGAAGTTCTACTGGAGGAAGCCAGGAGGAGACACGGTTGTGTAGCCATCCCAAGGGGAAAGTGCTGCACAGGACGTGCCAGCACGAGGCCCACGAGGACGCTACAGGTGACAGGGCAGTCCTCAAGAGGACCGTCCCGGCCCTCTGCCAGCCGGCCACCCCACGCCAACGGCATGGTGGAACTCCCCCTAGTTCCTCACCACCTGCTCTAAGGTAGGCACTCGGCCCGCAGAGGGTCTTTCTGCAGGCATTTAGGTGAAGACCCCCCCCATCCTCAACTGCCCTCCCCAAGGGAGAAGCCCACTGAGGTCACAGGTGCCCACTTCAGACACAGCACCAGGCCCACCTGGTCAGGTTCAGGGAGCTCAGGGGCCCAGGAGCCTGCATTCTAACAAGCAGCCTGAGACTGTGCCCCGGGCTGCAGGCGCTCCCTTGAGGACCACGATGACAAGGAACCTGCAGAGGGAGCCTGCGCATCCACAGCCTCTCACTTGGCGGACAGGAGCGTCACCAACGTCCTCACGAGTCAATACACAGGGGGAAATGGGGTGAACTCAAGAGAAAGAAGCCAAGTTTTACACAGAACACTACGTTTCTGTCATGGCTACTACTGCACATCTAACTTCTTCTTCTCCAGGAGCCTCTTAGAGTAACACCATGCCAACTGAACTGGGGGCCAGATGCTGTCAGCCGGTGTCACTCCAGGCCACCCTAGTTCCATCGCACAAACACTCCAGCATCCTCCACTCCAGGGTCAGCTCTCCCTGCATCTTACAAAGTTAATTAACGACCTAGGGCAGAGACTTCTCCTCTCCAAGTGACCGTAACTTCACTTCGAGTAGCCGAGAGGCTGCCTTCCGAGATAAATGTCCAGATTTTAGTGAAGTCCTCACCACGAGGCCTCAGCCTCAGAAAGGGAGCTTGTCAACTAGAAGGCTGATCCTGGATGCCGGTTTTGGGAATTCAACAGGGGCCCAGCAGTGGGGGGAGGGGTGGAGAGACTCAGACTCAGGAGGAAGACGGCTCCCTCTGCACTGCGCTTTGCAGATCCCGTCCCTGCGTCGGGTCCTGTGGTCCCCCCAGCTGCTCCTGCAGGTCTCAGAACAGACTGGGCCTGCACCACGCTTTATAAAGAGTCGCCCCAGAAACCAGGAACATGTAACCAAAGAGGGTCATCCTTCCAGTCCCCTGAACTGGAGGACAAAGGCCTCTGGCCGCAGGCCTTTGTCCTCACACAAATCTCCTGTTTTCACAACGGCCCTGTGAGGTGGCCGGGTTGGCATCACCTCCACTTCACACAAGGCATAACTGAGGTTCACTGTGGTCTCGGTTGGTGTCTTGACCACACTGCACCAGGACCATGCCCAAACTGTGAATCAGGACCTGGAGGGCGCTGCCCTGGCCCGCGGGGGATCCTCTGGGGCCCAATGTGCCAACTCACCCCAGAGAGAGCGCCCTCCTCACCGCCCACCCAGGACTGCAGGGCAGGACTGTCCCCTGTCCCCGTAGGTGTGAGGAGAGGGCGGTGGTCCCCCCGGATCCCCGGAGGCTGGGGCAGAGTTCAGAGCTCAGGAAAATGCTCGGTCTATGAACTCAGGTCTGAACACCAGCTCTGGGCAAATCACCCCACGGGGCGTGTGTGTTGGAAGACCCTCCCGAGCCAGGGCTCCCCCCTGGGCCCACACCCCCCCACTCCTACCTGCCAAGGGAGGGGGCCGAGGACACCGCACTGTGAGCGGCCTCTGGGGACACACTTCTATTTTGGTGGTGTGGCCCTGCCGCTCCCCGGTGGCCACACATCCTGGGGCCTCCCACGGCCACCCCCGGCACATCCTGCCTGTGTGCTCCCGGTCACCTTAACCCCTTCCCCTGCCAGGGCCCCGCAAGCAGCCTGTCAGGGGCAGCCTGGGCCAGGTGCCCGGGGATGGGGACCTTTCGAGTAAAGTTAAGAGGCTGCGCTTGCTCCAGAAAAGTCTCCTCCTGCCCCACCCCCCCCCATTTAAGTGTCTACACAGGAGACCGCAGCTGTCTCAGCCAGCAGCCACACGCATGAAGACCAACCAAGTGTGATTTTTAAACACATGGTGGGAACTGCCTTCCCAGTTGAAGGAGAAAACGACAGGCTTGTTTTTAAACCGCATTGTCTTCTTTTCTCTGCTATGCTGAAAGGCAAAGCAGCTGGACTGTGGGCCATGGCCTCTCCCTGCCCGGCTGGGGGACCTGCCACAGGGGACGCTGGCCGGCGACCAGGGAAGTGAGATTCAGGTGAGGGACCCCACCTCGTGCTGCCCCCCACGCCGCCCTGCCGGGGACCCCTGCCCGGACCCCAGATGCATCAGCCGCGCGGGGTCGAAGAGCCTGGGGCATGGCTCTGGGAGGTGCCGAGGGGACCCCAGCAGGAGAGGCCCTAGGGTGTCACCTGCCGGGTGCGAGGGGACAATGGGGAGGGGCGTCTGTGTTTCGGAGCCCGCGCTCCGGACACTGTGGTCCCCGCCGATCCGAGCCCGCAGAACACTGTCCGTCTGTCCGCCCCGGACGCTCCGTCCGCACCCCCTCCGCCCCCTCCACCCCTCCCGCCCCGCACACCTGGCCCGGCCGTGGGGGGACCGTCCTTGTCCTCCGTCTCCGTCCTCGGCCCGCAGGTGCCCGCGGACGCCCCGCCTCCTCCTCCGGCCGCCGGGAGGGGGCGGGGACAGGGGGAGGGGAGGGGAGGAGAAGGGAGGAGGGGGGGAGAGGAGGGGACGGGAGGAGACCAGAGGGAGGAGGAAGGGGAGAGGAGGAGTGGGGAGGGGGAGGGAGGTGCGGAGCGCTCAGGGCAGGGAGGAGGGGGAGGGGAGAAAGGGGTAAAGGTCTGGGGGAGGGGCGGGATGGGAGGGGGAGGAGGAGGGGGAGGGGAGGCGGGGAGGGGGCGGGGGAGAGGAGGGAGGAGCCGCCCCGAGCTCTGCCCTCACCTCCCTCTCCCTCCCCCATGTGTCCGAAGCCCCCCCACGTCCCCTGAGCGCAGCCGGGAGGGGTCGTGCGGAGGGGCGGGGATCCTGTCCCTACGCCCGGTCGTCCGGACCCCGCCCACAGACCGCGGACAGAAGGGGACACGGGCTGTACGTAGTGATCTGCCTGGGGTCCTCCCGGCCCGACCCCACTTCCCCGAGCTCCTCCGTAAAACCGGGTCTGCCCGCCCCTCGAGGGGCCAGCAGGGAGGTCGTGCATCAGCTCCCAGGCCCCCCCACGCCAGATCCCCGCTGCCCACGACCCTCCCCTGCGCCGGCGACGTCCAAAGAGACGGGGAGACGGGTGGGGCGGTGGCCGCCGCTGACCCCCTGTGAATTCAGAGTCACCAACGTTCACAAGAAAAAGAAAAAAGACCCCGCCTCTTAATTCTCCTGTGTTCCAAGATTGAGGGGACATGGAAGTTCTTGATTAGAACTAAAACAATTGAAATGGTATAGAAAGACTAAAACACCGGAATGTTGACCTAGATACAAACTTTGTTGTAGTCGGCGCTTTAAAACATCTGCCTGTCGTGGGTAAAAGTGGGCAGCCAGTCTGAATAAAACCCAAACGGGGTTCTGCGACAGGGAAATGATCATCAACCCAGAGGCAACTCTAAGTGCAGGACACACACCTGGGGGTCACAGGGCTGCCTGAGCCCCTCCCTCCCCTGGGCACGTGCCATTCTGACCTGGAGAGGAGCCCTGGGCACTGACCTTCCTCCTCCAGGTGTGGTCCCCACAGCCACACAGCGTTGCCTGGGGGCCTGCTGGAATTCAGAGCTGCTCCCTGGCTCCGGAGTGCACCGGCTGGGGCACCACAGTCTCCCAGGGTAGGTGGTGGGTGTGCCTGAGATGGGGTCCTGAGGGGACTGCTGGGCAGATTCACTGAGGAAGGGCAGGCCAGGCTGGAGAAGGGGGGGTGACTTGAGGGGACAGGAAATTTAATGGGAGGGGAACTCCCTCAGCCCCATAGCTTCCTCACTGAATGAGCGTGGAGACAGGAGGGGCTGTGATTGGAAACCCCCCAGAGCCTGTGGCAGTCAGAGACCCAGCAGGTTTCCCTTGTACAAGGGCCGCAGTGGAAGAGATCAGAGTGCGCCGAGGTGCTGCTCCTTTCTGTTGTTTTAAGACCAAGACCTCGCTGCCCGACAGCATCAAAGACCCTCTGGTAACAGAGATGCTCTCTGATGGGCTATATTAAATATTGTTTAATTGAGCAATAACAGTCCAAAGGGAGGCAGCCCCCTGGAGCCCGCGGGGAGGAGTTCCTGCAGGGTGTACAGCAGATAGAGCTGCTGGTGCAGAGAATGGGGAGAAATGGCCAGTGACCCGCACCGAGACCCTGGTCGAGAGAACTTGTGCAGGCCACAGGCCGCACGGCACAGGCTCCAAGCTGACATGCATTCCGCCACGATGCAGGGATTCCCACCCAGGATCCGGAACAGTCACCTCAGTTACCCACACCAGGACCGGCACGGAGCTGGCAGGCAGCCGCCTGGGAACCCACCCACCCGGGGCGTCTTTGCTTCTCCACGAGAGCTTCCTGCTTTGGGACATGGTCACCACGCAGGGAACGCGCAGAGGACAAAACCCCAAGATTTCTGTGCTGTTCAGAAAATGTTAGGGCTGATTCTAAAGTTGAAGTAATTCAAGAGGAAATGAATTCCCCCAAGTACAAAAGCCCGGCTCAGCTGCTGGCTCGTCCTGAGCAGCGCCCCGCTGGTGCCGGGCTAGTTGCGGGCCCGGGCCCGAGGCCCTTTGTGCCACTCTGTGGCTGTCTCAGCTACCAAAGCCTCCATGAGGCCCGAGAAAATTACCATCACAAACAGGGTCTGGAAAGTGCACCCAGGGGCAGAAATATAGGGGATAATTCACATCGGACTGTCATTTCTTGCCGTGAGGGGATCAGCAGCGGGGCAGGGGGGCTTCTCTGCACCCAGCATGGGTTGGGGCCCGGGTACATGTGCCCTCTGAGCTCTGGCTACAGGACCTGAGCCTGTCTTGGGAGGGGGACTGCGGTTTGCCTGCTGTAGCTCCCACGTAAGTTGTAGGGACTTAACAGCGATCATGCTGCATTTAGGAGCGCCTGGAAGGCTGTGAGGACGGTATCTGGGGGCCCTCGTGGTTGAGTCCTTAGAGGCTTCCCCTTTGGTCGCTGTGCCCAACAGGCAGTTTAGGAAGGTTCCTCTGCCTTCCAAATCCTCCCAATGTCTCTGATGTGGTGATTGAAACTTTACCATTTGAGATTAAATCCTTTATGTGAAAGCATCGTCCCCCCAAAGTAATAAGATCTGAGTGGGCAAACACCTCCCAGCTCTGCATGTAAGGTGAAGGAAGAGAGGCGTCAGGATACCCTCCTCCCCTCAGAAAACCTGGGGCAGTCCCAGAGTGTCTCAGGACTGTCCCCATGCTGGGCCCAGGGTGGGAGGGGATGGCTGGGACACACTGGCTGCAGGCAAGTTAAGGGGCCTGGCCCTGGAGTCCTGAGGGGCCTTGAGGGGCATTCGGTGGGGGGGCCTGCCTACCCCATCCCTAGGGCTTCGGAGAACCAGCCTCAGGGGAGGACGGGGTTACCTTGGCCTCTCCTCCCAGCTGACATCCCTCCCTTCCCCTCGGGTTTCATTGCTTCGCTGCTGGCTGCACTGTGGGGGCTCCTACAAGCCTGCTTCTAGAAGCAAATGGCCAGAGCTGGCCTGGCTGACCACAGCCCCAGCAGGCTCCCAGTGTCCCAAGAATGCTGGCTCTGCTGGGGATGGCCCTGGGGTGCTGGGGGAGTCCCCGGGGGCCGTCCCAGTGGGGCGGAAGCCCGATTTGGGGGAGCTGAGAGAGGATGGCAGGCAAAGAGACAGAGACAGCAGATACGGACAACTTTTTGGAGGAGTTTTTAAAAGGGGAGCTGAGAAATGTGTCAACAGCTGAGGGGCCCCCGGTCACAGGAGATATCCGTTTAAGGAGGGCTCTGGTGCTGATGGGGTAAGTCAGAAGATGGGGGGGACTGACGCTGCAGCTGGAAAGGGGAAATCGCTTCCCTGCCACATGTCACCTTTTCTCTGTGGAGAAAGAATGATTTCTGAAGAAATGGTGTGGCCGCAAGAGATGGTTAAATCCTAATTTCTAGGTCTCAGTTTCACTAGCACTTCTTAGGCTTCCCGGATCAGGCTCTGCCGACCACAGGTGCTCTCCAGGCTCAGCACCCGGCCCTCAGCCTGGGGCCCTCGGCGTGGGCGGGACCCCAGGACCTGCTGGGTATCCGGTGGGCACCTGCCGGCACTCCAGGGTAGAGGGGATGGAGGCCACGTGAGTCGGCTCCGGTGCAGCTGTGGTGGAGATGGAGCCGAGGGGTGGCTGCGCTTGGCCCCTTAGACACCCGCCCGCCTCTGCTACTCACCTCCCCACACGTACCTGCAGATGCAGCCTCTGCTCGCCCCGACTGCCCCAAAGCTGGATTCTCTCAATGGGTCCCCAACACAGACTGTTGTGGGTTGAATTGTGTCCCCCAAAAAGATGTGTTGCGATCCTAACCCCCAGTACCTCAGAAAGTGACCTTATTTGGAAATAGGGTCTTTACAGAGGAAATTAAGGTAAAATAAGGTCATTAGGGTGGGCCCCCTAACCCAACATGACTGGTGTCCATATAAAAAAGGGACATTTGGACACAGACACAGGGGAACGCCATGGGAAGATGGAGGCAGAGATGGGGTGAGGCGTCTACAAGCCAGGGATCGCCAGCCACACCAGAAGCTGGGGAGAGCCTGGAGCAGATCCTCCCTCAGAGCCTCCAGGAGGAACCAGCCTGCCGACACCTCCATCCTGGACTTCTGCCTCCAGGACTGAGACAGTCAGTTCCTGCTGTGTGAGCCACCCCGTCTGTGGACCTTTGTTATGGCAGCCCCAGGAAAGGAAGGCAGTGAGCAAGCAGGTACCTTGTTTACGCTGCTGCTCCGAGGGCTTGCAGAAGGTACAGTGATTTCCAAGCAGGACGGGCGTGTCTGTGCTGCCTGCTCATTCTTTTATGTAAGTAGTACATAAAAGACCACCTGCACACGCTGACAATCGTAGCAAGGTCTCGGGGTCGATACAGTAACGGCACTGGTCAGTACTTAGCCTCCATTTGCCCCTAATAACATATATATTTTTTGCTCAACTAGTTTATAAAGATCAAGGAACTGTAATCATTTACAAACAAAGCAAATTCTTAGCTAATTAAAGCATCATGTTTATTTTGATATTTAACTCACATTTTGAGATGTTATTTGTAGTAGGTCTTTTAAAAATTCTAAAAGTATTAGAACTATCAGATTCTGAAGAGGACATGTTTATTCTTAGTAATCTTAAAACCTTTTCCCTCTCTTTGAATCTTGTAAAAACCAAGTGAATAGGAGCATTGATGAGTGAACTTTTGCAAATCATGATTTTGTGTAACTAATTTTAAAGGATAATATGTACTCTTAAGAAGTGACGCATCCAGGAATGCGTATTGCTCATTACAGCTTTCACAAACAAATGGGGTGGCGCCTGTCAACAGGCCCCTAGGGTGCAAGGCCCGGCTGTTCTGTGGCTTTCTTGGGGCCTTGTAACCTCTCACATTGGCTGATGGGTCAACAGAGCAAACAGAGTGATGGAAGGCTAGGAGAAGCGGCCTTGGATAACTAACGGCCGTGGGCACAAGGTGTGAATTTCTCTGGACACCGAGCAGCAAGTGTTTACTTAAGATCCACTGGCTTTAACTGTGACACCTGTCCACTAATTGTGGGGTCTATGTCTTCAGTCGTAAGAGAGTCTTCATCTGATTTAGATGATGGGTTTCTCAGATTTCTGCTGGGCCTGTCAGGCTTGATTAGGACTAATAAACGTATCTCAAGGATGAGTTAGAAATTTGCTTTCTAATTAAATGTTCCTGAATTATTCCAATAACTCTCAAATAATAAAAATATACAAAGGTAAGCATTCTCCCCAGGGAAGTTAATACGATTATAACATTTTAGTGTATCTGCTTAGTGCAAGAAAGGAATTGAGAAATTATGTGTTTCTGAGATTTTTCTATGAAAGAGGAAGCTTCCTTGTGCATGGGTGTTGATCGAGCTGGGATACGACCAAGTGAAATAAATGGGTGCAATCACGTGGACGCTGGCCGCTCGCACCTGCCGAGCCTCACGCCAATAAGCAATCGCTCAGCTTGAGAAAAGGCAGCATGCTCGTCCTGGCTACTTGGTTAGTGTGGCCACAGTTCAGGTCACCCCACGCAGCTGTGGACACTGGACAACAAGCCCCCAGGGGCACTGGGTTCACGGTGGCATGTACCTCCGGTGGCAGCCGTGGCATTCTGTTGAGTTCTGTGTTGGCCACTGTGACAGTCACCCACTCAGCAGGTGCCACTCGTGCTCGCTGCGTGCTTGCTTCGTGGTGTTCAAGGACCAGGAAAAAGTCCCAAATTTAGAACCACACACGGTGAAGCCTGAGGCCTGACCCGGTCCCTCCCAGGTTCGGGGAGGCCCCTGAGATGACGATGCCCAAGCAGAGCACAGGCAGCCACGAGGGGACAGCACTGACCCAGCAAAGTGATCCGGGGATGCTCAACCTGCCTCCACCCTTGTCACCCCATCAAGTCAGAATCCCAGGAGCTGGAACCCGGCGTCAGGTTTTGTGGTTTTTTGAGGTTAGAGTTTTCAGACAAGACAAGAAGCTGGAGGGACGGCGGTGGGCGGGCGGAGAGGCCGATGGCCACCAGAGGGAGAGGTGCAGGGCTGGGGGCACAGAGCCTCAGCCCTCCCGGAGCCAGGCAGGCGTCCCTGGGTGTTTAGGCAGCAGCACCCAGAAGCCGAGTGGGCCGAGTGGTGGGGTGCACAGAACTCGCTTGCTCTCCAACTTTGCGGAGCTGGGTGTGACCAGCTGGAGCCCAGGAGGCCCACGGAGGGCTTGGAGTCTGGACAAGAGGAGAGGAGAACCTGGAGGAATCTCAATGGACGGGGGAAGGTACACCCCAGGAACACGGCTGCAGGCTGGGGTCTGGGGTCTGGGGCAGGGCGGTCAAGGAGGCACTGGAGGTGGGTGGACAGTGAGAAATCCGACGCCAAGACTCCTGCTCTGTATGGGCCCCTCGCCCCACACCTGAGGCCTCAGGGAGTGCGGGACCAGGGGGCCAGCGGGGCAAGAAGGGGGCAGAGCCACCCCACGCCACCCGTTTCAGGGAAGTTGTTCCCACAGCACGTTCTCCACTTGATCCCAAACAGAAACACTCACGCTGGGAGAGCCTTTACTCTTTCCCTTCTGTGAGCAGAAATTTAAGTCCAACTTCTACTTTTTTTTTTATTTATAAAGAAACTAAACCAGATATTTTTTCTTCTTTATTGCAAGCAGATTCAAGTCCCCTCCTTAGATAATCTGCAGAAAAGTCCAATATAATATTATCAAGTCATATTTTATCTACATAAATAAGAGTTAAAAACAGCATACAAAATAAACTTTACAGAAATGTAAGATTTGGTTTAACTCACAATTTAATTTTTCAAAGCAGGTTAATGAATTATCATCAATTAAACATTTCGTTTGGAGGCTGATTTATGATTTTAAACGTACCTACGATATTCAATAACTTAAAAATAAATTCCAGTATTTATGATGACAATGACTATAGATACCGTTCATGTTAAATATACTTTTGAAGATTCTCCTTTATTACATCACATAATGAATGGACATTTTAAACAACAATGCAGACACACATTATAATTTTAGGTCAGAGGTAATATACATGTATTAAAATTCTGTGTATTTCGATAAGGTAAAAAATAAAGCTATATAAACTGATCTTCAGATTTTTTTTCTGCAAAAGTAGAATCACACTTTAATAATACTTCCAACGCATCTTCATTAAAGCTTTGTTTATAGACAATATCAGAATGATTCTCTTCCCCATTCACCTACCCTCTAGCTTAAAAAAAAAACAAAAGCATTTGCCAACTGACATTTTTCCTGTTTTTAAAGTTACAAATGGGAAACTTCCAAAAGAAATTGGAACGCAAGAAACTGCATAACAAGCTGTTATTCTGAGTTGTCAAATAAATCATATTTTAAGATAAAGTAGAAGTGGTTGCATTAGGTTATTACTAGTCAGGGCAAAACAGATGAACTTAGTGGTTTTAAAGAAAAACGCCGGAAAACTCCCTTTTGGATGCACCGGACATCTGGCTGACACCCAACAAGTCAAGAACAGTTGTAACAGCGTACATACGACACTTTGTACTTGAAGCTGCAAAACCTCTCCAGGCTGAACTGCGACTCTGTGAACCCGCCCTGCAGACGCAGGTCCTTCCTGGCCTGCTCCCTCGCGCGGGCACCGCCACTGCCAGGGTCGTGCGAGGCCAGGCCCCCCGTGTTCATCGGGTCTGCATTCACCCCATCGGGTCAAATGCACAGAAGCGGGTGGATGTGGGTTCTAAAAGGAGTCACCGAGAGCAGGACGCCTTCTCCTGGCTGCCTCGGGCGGAGGGCCAGCCCTGCTCCTGGACGCATTCGGAGCCGATGCTGCAGCTGGGAGGGGCCCGATGCTGCTCTGGGCCACCTGTCCTGAGAGCGGGGCTCTGGAGAGGTGTCAGTGAGAGGCTGGACTTGCTGAAGAGGAGGAGGTCAGGCCAGGGCACTGTGGCCTCGTTCACTCAACAGCTCCACCGCGAACGCGGGGGCTGCTTGCAAAGCCTCTGGCTCCTGCCAGGGTGCACCGTGGAGGTCCAAGGGGCCTGATCTTCCGGACACTCCTCCAAGGGTCCCCTTAGGAAGGAGGTGGGGATGCTCGGGGCCTAGGGGACAGGCGTGGGTGTGCACTCGTGTGTGTGCATGTGTGCGAGCTGACACCATGCCCTAGTGTGGCCGTGAGTGCCACGGAGCTGAAAGCAGGAGAATTCGACGTGGTCGGGACCACTGGTGCCTCACAGACGACCCGCTGCTGAGGCACAGAGCACGGGGCAGGAACCCGATATTCGGACCAACGTGGGAAAGCATGAGCTAATAATTTATTAACGTGTGCAGTCACGGAGAAGATTTTCAACACTAAGAAAAAGGCTTCAAGTTGACATTCCTTGCTTTAAGTTTAGTTAAGACAATACTACTGTGAGGTGAAAGGTCGCATTAGGTCACATCTGAAACATCATTTCAGGGGGCTCTTCTCTTCTTTTATTTTTTATCTCATGCCCCGTGTTTATTTCAAATTATCAGGCACAGTCACTTAATAATTTCCCACACACTTTTTTAAAAGACATTTTGGAGCGTGGAAGGGTTATGTGACTTTCATAAGGGGACTGAATTATCAGAGGTAAACAGTCGCCGTCTCAAACAGGCGGAAAGAGGACACTGAACCGTCAAGCAAGAAGCTTCTATTTTAAGGCTGAAGGATGGAAATTAAAAACAAAACAAAAAGCAGACAAAATCGCAATGAACGGTGAAGAATGCGCTAGCAGATTATCGTGCTCTAAATATGCCTTGCAACTAATGGCTGCCCCAGAAACACCTAAATGAACAGGTGCAGAGAATAAAATCAGATCTGAAAGTTCACATTCATCAGCTATTGAGACATTCAGCCAAAATTCTCACCAAAATTTAAATATAAAGTGGCCAAAAATTTCATCAACTTAAAAAATAAAAGCTTTAAAAACATACTTTAAAAATTAGATATGGTGTGTTAACAAATAAACGAATAAAAGAGATATAAACAGCTATGAAAATACTTCAGTGCAAAGGCAATTTTAAGATTTCTAAAAAAATACGTTACAAAGAATCTGTTAACTAAAGATACAGAGAACCGCCCCTCCAGGGTCACATTCATACCCAGAGCAGGTTCTTAAAAACGGAGGTAAAAATGCACTCGCCCTCGCCATTGTTTGCAGGGACGGCCCAGGGCGGCCACCACACAGAAGGTGGGATGTGAGACAGGAGGGTAGGGCGGGGACGGACGGGCGGAGAGGACCCTCAGGACGGACTGGCTGCCTCCCAGTCTCCGTCTCATGCGCAGCCAAGCGTCCCTTCCCCTGCCCTTGGGTATGGTGTCTTTACTTCACCTTAATTATCCCAACCACTCGTGCTCACTGTTCTTGCTGTCAGTTCATCCCCTAGTTCGAATAAACATTTTGTAGGGGAAACACCGTACAACCAAATTGTGAAACCTGAACTTCCAAAAACACCTCACGCAAAGCACCTGGGAAGCAGACTGGGTGCGCACTTACCCACATGCCCGGATTCCACGCACGGACTCGAGCAGTGGGCACGTGCCTGCTGCTCCTTCAGCTTCTGGGCGATGCTTTTCTAGAAAGGCATCGGTTTCAAGGTGTGAAGTGGACTCTCAAAATGAAATGTCTTCTTTACGGACCGTTAAGGCTATGTCAGATGGGTGACTTCTACAGAAATACTGGTACAGGAGAGTGACAAGAGCGTAGGACACGGCAGCCTCCTGATGGCTTACCCACCAACGGAGAGCATGGACAGCAGGGGAGACAAAGCAGACCCCACAGAGAGCTCAGGGCTGCTCGGAGCACGAGCGTGGGCGTGAGCGGCAGCCTTGGACAGCACTATTGCTTTATGGACCTCCCAGGCCTTTGTGTCGTCTGGCCCGCATGGGCCTGAAATCGACTCTGGAGGACGAACACCACCTCTAGGGGCCAGTGCTCGATGAGGACCCTGAAAGGGGGTCTGACTGTCACAGCCAGATGTCCGCCCTGGGCACCCCACCACCCTGCCCCTAAAACCCGTGAAATCATCATTTCCCCACAAGAGTAAAGGGTAAGCTCCATCCTTGGGAGCGTGTGACGAACACCTGTCCTGGGAGCTTCCGTGCCTGTGAACTCACTCCTCACACGCCAACACTCTTTTTACTCCACAGAGGCGACAGGGGACGGGGAAGGAGACTTGGGAACATCCAATAACACCCCAAAACATGCAGGCGATGCGTCCTCGGAGATACGTGCTCAGGCAGACACTACCCCAGAGCTCAGCCTCGCTCCGAGCAGGGCTCTGGGCAGAAGCAGCAGCGAGTCTGCAACACGAACGGGAATGGGGGCACGAGGGTGACGGCTGGTCCTGCCGGCTCCAGAAGCAGAAGCGTCAGAGGAGGGAGGAGCGCAGAGGCAGGGCCGGCCTGTCCGACGAGAGGGTGGGCCACGTCCGTGCTCCGACAACTGTCAGTGGTGTGACTGCCTCCCGCTCGCAGCCGGCCGCAGACGTCCTCCAGTGATGGCCGTGGCCGGAGACGATGGAGGGTGCGGACACCAGACCCTGACACAGGGCGAAGGGAACCGCCGTGCGGTGCGATGTACCAGGCCTCCACACGTCCTTTGTCGCAGCCCAACTAGATGCACGAGGGAAAACAGGCAAGACCACCGGCCTGCAAGGAACGATGAGCTGGTGCCGGTCCAACTGAGAGCCTACGCCCTCCACACAGGTCCTGTTGCCCCCTCGTCCCTCCCTGGGGGAGAGGAGAGCACACACATGCACAGCACACGCTCACGTGTGGTTCTTAAAGGCTTGAACTGGTGATCCGTCTGTCAGCCGTCCCCGCTCAGGGGCCCCCCCGAAGCAGGGTCTCCAGCTGGGATGGCGACGGCTATGGGAGAGCCGAGCGCCATGAACGGGGGCCTCGTGCTCCTTGCTCTCCCAGCACAATGACGTCACCTGTTCAGAGTGGGAGCCCGGCCAGGCGGCCGAGGGGTGGAGGCTCTGCAGAGAGGCAAGAGGGGTGAGTTCTGGGAGGTGGTCCTGCCACCGCACACACGTGTTCTGTTGGAGAACAGAAAAGACAGAGTCAGTCCCAGGACCCTCTACGAGAATCCCCTCTAACACGGATCTGCCTCAGCCACGGCCATTGCTGCCTTGGGAACTCCGGACCTGGCTCCCAGGTCATGGACTCCCAGAGAAGCACCCACCCCTTCTGAACCGTGACACAGGGGCGGCGTGTTGACCACGTTGTGGCTGCAAACTTCTCCCTCTTTGATACTGAGGGAGCGACGATCCCTCGTCGGGGTAAAGACGATGCAGGTAAATATGCACAGCTTCCTTCTCAGAGGCCCCAGGGACTAAGTTTGATTCCTTTAACGTAAGAGTGCTAAACTGCCCCCAGAGACAGAGGACACGTCCTCTCAACCGGCTGGCTCTCGGTCTCCAGCCTATGGTTCTCTCTGCCCGCAGACGAATGCCGTCTGTGCGGTTTCTTATTAACAGCCCAAGAGGCCAGTGACACATCCTAGACAGGGTTACTTTAACAGGCTGGGGGACTGCAGGGAAGCCGTACAGAGAAACCTCTCTAAAGGAACAGCCATGCCAGAGAGTGCCTCTTTGGGAGAGATGGTGGGTGTGTGTGTCAGGCCTGGGTCCAGCTCGGGCACGCTGTGAACACAGTTGCATCTCCCGCTGTGTTTTCCAGGCAGACTCGGCTGCACGTTCCAGCTGAGGGACAACCATGGAGCCGCACCAGACACCTGCCCAGCCAGCGCTCAGTGCAAACCAGGCGATATTCCACTTCTTATGTCAAAACACTGTCTTGCCTGATAGACCTTTTAGGTGAAGCTGTTTCCACCTCCAAGGATGAGGAATGAGCTTTGTTCTGGCAAACTGCACACTGGACTGCTGAGTGAGCGACGGCACATGAGTGCGCATGGAACGTTTGCCCTGGCACATGGAGATATGGGCGGGATATGCACACACACGTGTGGGTGTGCATGTGTGCAATACACAACCATATGCCGTCCAGCCAGGCTCAGGCAGGTCACTTACCTGGGGCAGATAAACGTGCGTGTAAAAAACATTTCGTTTTATCATCATGAACCTTTGTTATCAAAATGACACAGCACAGCAAAACTTTGGAGGAAAAACAGACAGTCTGACAGGCTCACAGCACACCGAGAGGGACGCCTGCCGGGTGGCGCATGGACCCGTTACCTATCCTTGGGCTAATCTCGCCCCGGCCGCGGCAAGAGGTCCCTCAGGAGTGGCCTGATGGCGCTGGGCGCGGCCTCCACCGACGCTGCGAGTTTCACGCTCCTCTGCAAGGCGAGGAAAAGCACTGAGACGCTGCCTCCTCGGTCCCGGCAGACCAGCTGCACAGCCAGACGTGGGGCCAGTGGCCCTCCGTGAGCACGGTGCCTGCCCTGGCCTGGGCCACCCACGGGGTCCCCTGGCGTGGGAAGGGCCCTCGGTCTGTGGGTTTAACGTGGAAGGGTGCACAAGTCGGGATGGTGGGACCCCTGGCTCTGGGGGTCAGCACCTCCCAGGGCTCCCCCAGGGAAGAGATGGTCTTCACGGGGACAGCATGAGCGCAGGGGGGAGGGTGGGCCAGTGGGAGAGTGGGGCCCAGGGCCACCCCGACGAGCCCAGCACTGGCTGCAGCTGGAAGGGCCACCTGATGGGCCTGCTCCCCGGAGCACAGGAAGCGCTTCCAGAACCTGAGGCTAAACATCCTGCCACCCTCACCTGAAAGCTTCCAGAGAGCCACTGACCAGACAGCTGTGCTCCCCCAGAGAGCACCGAGGCCCCCGGGGAAGAAATGGGCTCCTGCCGTCCCCATGAACTCTGCTGTCCTCTGTGACCCTCTGTCCCTCTCCTCCTGTCCCTCTCTGCACCTGCCCATCCCTGTCCTCCTCTCCCTGTCCCTCTCTGTGAGCCTGCCCCTCGGCCCCGTCTCCAGTAGAGCAGAAGAGTGCTGGCCCCGAGACTAGAACCCTGAAGGTTCAGGTGTCACAGTGCTGCTGGCACGGGGGCCAGGCGTCTGAGCACTGAGACTTCTTACTCAAACTGCATTAGTTTCTCAGGAACAAGGAGAAGAGAATTTTAAGAGTCGAAGAACTACAGGGTTCGAATTGCACAATGTCGTCTGGTGGAAGGATGCACTAACCCAGTGATGGAGTTGCTGACTTTGTAGGGCAGAATTACATATAATTAAGTTATATGTAAAAATAAATACAGACAGATACAGATAGATCTATAAATATATATATATAAACTATATATACATATATATATATATATGAAACTTGGGGTCTGTGATGTTTTTCGTTTTAATAGACCAGATTGAAAGAAAAAAACCATCCATTTGAAGCACAATATATTCCACATAAGGACTAGTCAAATGTTTATTCCTCCAAAGTTTTGCAAAATCCAGGTGGTTTTATAGCAACACAAGTGTTCACCCGTGTGTGCCAGGAGCGTGCTGGCTTCAGGGACCCTGTGTGAAGGTGTGGGTGTGGCAACACCTGTGGGGTCACGCCGTGTGGCCGTGGGCACCACAGGGCACTCAGGGATGCCCTTCTCCGAGCAGCCTGAGTCTGGCTCCTGCAAAGGTTCAGAAGCTAATCAACCCTTAATAACCCACATCCACAGTTAAGTATTTATTTTTAGCCCAGAGCTGTGTGATTTAATCAATTTCACAAGCACCTCCTGTGACTTACTAACGTGTTCCTAATAATTTCATCCTAAATGTTTTCAAGTATGTAAACAGTGAGATGAAATTATGTAATTTATTCTAACAAATTCTGATGGCACCAGATTAGAAAAATCTCGATTGCCAATAATTACTTGAATTTAAAAAACGTGCCATCTTGTTAGTTAAAAGACAGTGTTTAAAATGTATAGAAGATGAACTGTGATTAAAAGGAAAAAAAGCCTTTTTCTTGCTTTAGGCATTTTCCTATTAAACAAGCTGTGCTGGTAAAACAGGAATCCCAAATAGACACTTTCAAAGGATCATTAATTTTGAGGCACAAAAATGCAGATTTAGGGACATGAACAAACAACTGGAAACAGAGAGAAAACTGCTCCGTCCCCAGAACCTCAGCTCTGGATGGACAGGCTCTGACCCTGGGCAGTGGCCCCAGAGAATGCTGGGAAAGTGGCTCTGTGTTGTTGAGAAAGGACCTCGGCAGCCACTGACAGCAAAGCAGGCTTTTTCTAAAAACAATCAGCTTAAAAAAAAAGTTAACAGGGAATTTGGTAAAACACGTGACCCTAAACATACCCCTCCCTGCTCTGTCCAGTCTGAGTGGCCACCCCAGCCTGGCCTTTTCTGTAGAGCTCTGCAGCCTCAGTGTCCCCCTGTGCAGATGAGCTCAGAGAGGGCAGTGCGGGGCCTCCGTGCCCATCCCCTTCGGGCTGCGGAGAAAAGGCAACGCTGAGGTAACTGTGGGACCAAGGAACAGCCACACCCTGCCTTCATGTGTGGGACCCCTTGCAGGTCAGCAGAGTCTAATGGCCGTGGCCACATGCCCTCCACGGCACCTGAGTGAAGATGCGCCACCCTGGCCCGTGGGACCTGCTACTTCCAATGGACGCTGGGAGAGAAACTGGGTTAATGGCATCGGGAGAAGACACGTGCATCTCAGGAGGCAGTTATCGTGTCTCCTGGTGCGGGGGGTGGTCACAACACCGACAAGAGACACACACCAGGGTGCTCGGTACCGAAAGTCGGCCCTCTGCGTCCTGAGACCAAATCCCAACCATGCCAAAAGACAGAAACGCATCACCTTGTCCGTCAGAAACTCAGACTGCTGGAAGTCTGAGAGAGCATAAAGATGGTGGACTGCTCGACAGAAAGGCACTGGTTCTTAGTCTGCCAGTCCAGAGGTCAGGAGGGGCCATGCACGTCAGAGAAGGTGGCAGTGGGTATTAGCAAAGAGGCCGCAGACAAAGGGAGCGAGGAAGGAAAGAGAAACAAGAAAAGGCGGTGAGTCTGGTTAAACGTCAACAACGCCCTACCGGTCAACGCTGTCCCTGTCGCACTACGCCACCCCGGGTGGCAGGCTAGGCCGCAGGCTGGACCCTAACGCATCCTCCTTGATAACAGGCCTGGCCTGGCAGAAATCCTTCTGGACTCTCCCCTCCTGGGGCATGTGGACTTCACCCCTGCTGTATCTCCCCCCTCTCTCATGGTCACCGTCTAAAGGCGGTAACTACGAAGCTGACAGTGAAACCGTCCACATGGACTTCCACCGAGCTCTGCGTGAGATCCTGTCAGCACTGCGGTTACAGATGTGGGGGGCATAAAGGAGGGGTCACTGGGCGCTGGGTTCCACCTTTTCAATGAGCACAAGAGTTCTCACCACCCAGGATTCCATGTGGTGGGGCAAAGGCCGTCACCACGCCCGCCCGCCCCAGTGGAGGGCTGCCTGTTTCCATCCCAAACTTGGGCCAGCGGCACTTGGAGACTGCGATCAGGGGGCCATCTGGGCCTTCCCGAGCGGGTCCAGACTGGTCCCAGGAGGTATGAGTCATCCTCCACTGCCTGAACCCCTCCCCGCCTCCAACCTCACGGGCACAACCCCCTGTGCACCACAGGCAGGAAGAGCCCTGGCTGCAGCTTCCGCCCTCTCACCAGGATGCTTCCTTCTCCTCAGCGAGGCTCTACACCTCCACGGGCAAATCTCAGGGTGATGGGATGGGGACATGCCTGCCCGAGGTCACAGGGGCGAGGGGATGGGGACGTGCCTCACTTGAGGTCACAGGGGCGAGGGTAAGGGGGATGTGCCTGCCCAAGGTCACAGGGGTGAGGGGACGGGGATGTGCTTCCCCGAGGTCACAGGAACAAGGGGATGGGGGACATGCCTGCCCGAGGTCACAGGGGCGAGGGGATGGGGACGTGCCTCACTGAGGTCACAGGGGTGAGGGGACGGGGACGTGCCTCACTTGAGGTCACAGGGGAGAGGGGACGGGGTCATGCCTCCCCGAGGTCACAGGGGAGAGGGGACTGGGATGTGCCTCCCCGAGGTCACAGGAGCAAGGAGATGGGGGACATGCCTGCCCGAGGTCACAGGGGCGAGGGAATAGGGACGTGACACCAGGTGTTCTACGCCAGGGTGGGCATTCTGCATATGTCACTTCTTTCCTGAATCCAGAATTCGGCTTGCTGGCCTCCATCTGGGAGTGTGGAACATAAGCAGCCTCCTAATCACCAGCATTTCTCGATATAAACGCTAAAGTTTTGAGCCAAATTCACCATCCCTAAAAATAGTGCAATTTTACCTTCAAAGTAATGATTAACTTAAAAAACCTTTTTAGATTTACACGAAATAATGTGTCTTTTGTATTGGCTTAATCTTTCTTAATCTTTTTCTTCTTCCAGCCGCCTAGCTGCGTAGGTCTAACCCTGGTCATCTTGACTTCACCTACACTAATGCTCAAAATCACCTACCATCATGGAAGTCGTTAGTAACACCTGGACCGAGCACATTTACACACCCAGGCCCTTCCCGCCACCCTTCATAAGGACGGCCCACTCCGACCCCGGGAGCGGCCAGGTACCTGGGCCCTCTCGGTGGCGCTGGGCCAGAGCTGCTGGCACAGCACCTTCTTGAGAACGTCGGGAAGGAGGCTGACGGTGATGAGCAGCACGATGGCCAGCCAGGCAGGGCCGCTGGACAGCATCTGTATGAACACGTAGTACATCCTTTGATAACTGAGGAACGGCCTGGAGCGTGGAGGGAAAGAAGCATGAGACGCTGGCAGGGCAGATCCTCAGAAGCACCAAAGTCCTGGCCTCCGCCTTCTCAGTGTGTAGAAGAGCCCGTTCCGAGGTAACCATATCAACAACGGGATGCATGACTCCCCATATGGGGTGTCATAGGGGAAAAGGACAGAATTCCATAAAGTCATCTCAGAGGGAAAGTGAGTTGCTGACATTCAGTTTCAGAATAGCAAAAGAGATTTAAAAAGATTAATATAGGTGGTATTTTTGTATCCCAGAATCACAACCTGATCAATGGCTATTAACATGGAGAAGATACACCTGGGTTCAGATCAGCAGTTCTAGTTAACCACCTAAAGCTTACGCCAAAAAATGTAAAATTTTTCTATAGAAATACAGAGCGTGAAATGACTTCTGTACTAGGCGAATCTATAAGTCAAAGAAAATACCTATACTGCTGAACGCAAGTTACACAGTTCCACGATTCCTAAACCACACGGCCCAGGAGCTGGTCAGATAAGTTTTCAGGACAAAACCTGCCTTTCACAGGGCCACAGCTTTGGGAAGTTCACTAGAACTTCAGGGCTCCTCAGGGGCAGGGTCGCAAACCCATGGAAAGCTCGACTGGTGTCGCTGTATTTCCAGGTCTCAAAGAACATGCAGTGCATGGCTTTGGCCACTAGAGGCCAGCAATGGACTGAGACGCTGGGTGGACATCAGCAAGCGCCAACAGGCAGTGACTGACCAGAGCGCTTCCTCTCCGTCCTAGGGCCGCCTGTGCGTTCCAGAAGCTGTGGTCAGTACTGGACGTGCAGCGCAGGGAGGGCACTGCTTCTGGCCTCATGTCCAGCCAGGCCCAGGGCGAGGCCGGCAGGCCCAGTCGAAGGAGGCACTCCCTCCCAGGTCACGCCCCCAGCCCCAGCCCTGCTTGGGAAATGCTCCGTCTTACAGGGAGATGCAAACAAAAACAGGAGAATGATCGACAAACACAGTACGTGTTGCGACAGGAGCAGGAACAGATGCTCAGGGCACGACGTGGAACTGCCCTGCCTGTGACATGGTTCAGGGGAGGCCTCAAAGAGAATGACGAGCCACCAGGTTTTGAAGGATGAGTAAGAGCTCACCAGAGAGGCTCGTTGGAAAGGACATCCTGGGCAGAAGGAACGTGCATTTAGCAGAAAGGAAGCCAAATGCGGCCACTTTCCTGCCCTCATAGGACGGGCTGCTTTACAGCAATTCTCTAACCCAGCTGTCCTGCTCGCTTTCCACCCACAAGTTCATTTTCAACATGGCAGCCACAGCGGTCTTTCTAAAAGAGCAGCAGACTCTGCCGCTCCTCTGTTCAAGATCCTCGATGGCCTCCTACCATCAGACTGGGGTCGAGGTCCCACAAGGCCGACAGGCCCGGTGTGGCCTGCCCCTACTGACCTCTCCAGCTGGACCCAGACCACTCCCTGGTCACGGTGGACTTCCTCCTGCCTCCCAGGGCCCTGCCTCAGGGCTCCTGCACTGCAGCTCCCCTCCTTAGGAGCACAGCTCTGTCTGGAGTTACACTGCCTCGGCCCGAGGCTGGCTTGACTGGCGTACCCGTTGTGTCTGCCTTACCACTCATGGTGTGTAGAGAATGCAGTGTGGGGAAGACTGAAGGAGACTCGACCCATCCCATACCGAGCTTGCACCTCATTCTAGGAAGGATTTAATAAGCATGACCTACTATTATGATGATGGTGATTTTTTCCCAGGCTGCTGCAGCAGAGCGCGTGAGCTTAACCACTACACCATAGGGCCGGCCCAAAATAATAACTTTTTCGAGAACCCTTCTCTGACCTTTGATCTGATATAGGTCCCTTGCTATAGCCTCCAGGTCTGTCCCCCCTCGTCACAAGCCAATTACTTCTTATCCAGCGTGTGTCCTCACCGAGAACATGGGAGCAAAGGAGCAGGGACAACACCCGCCTTGATCCCCCGAGGGCCCCGCAGGCCCTGGCACAATGCCTTGCACTCAGGAGTGAGGGTGTACGGAAAACGCGTTCCGAGCCATGATGGTACTGCAGGACTGGGAGGGCGACAATGACGACACGAGATTTACCAGGTCCGTACCAGACAACTCCTCCCCAGAGGAGCGAGAAGGCGACGTAGAACAGCAGGGACCCCCAGAGGACAAAGTGGTTCATCCACGTCCAGTAGTGTGTGTCTAACGCCAGCTGGAAGGAAGAAAACGGCGAAGAACAGTGCTGTTACTGGGGGGGTCAGTGTGAGCCCCACAGCCGGGAAAGAAAGCCAGAAAAGAATGAAAAAACAAACCACCACATCTTCTTTTAGCCAAGATGCCAACATGAAACTGTTTAGGAAAAACAAAACCTCAGACTTCCAGTGGAGAAAAAGCACATGTGATGTCACAGCCTCTCAACCACGACACTCTGAGCGGCTCTCACTCCGGGCCTCAGGAAACCTCCCAGGGACGCGCTTCTCTCACGGGGAGGCCTCGGGGCGACAGCTCAGGGTGCAGGCTATATTACCACTAAGGAGATGACTTCTGGATTTTCTATGTATCACTTTTTAACACTCAGGTTGATAGCTTTTGGGACTTTCATAAATGATATCCCATACAGAATTTGACTTGATTTTAATAAGAGCTGAATTTTCCCCAATACAACAATTGGTTTCAATTAAAGTGTCTTTTGATTATACTGGGGATGAGGATGCTTGCCATTTAAGAGAATTCTCATCTGACTCCTTTTATCAAGAAAAGGCTCATTCCTTCCTTTTCCTTTTGTGTAACTCTGGAAGTTCGCACACCGGATCGCCTGGGTGTGCTAAGTCTGCTCTTGACTCATTTGAATGGCAGGAAGATTGCCCCAGAGCAGAGCCGGGAGCTGGCACGGGCTGTGTGCTGGGTGTGGACTTGTAATTCAGTGTGGATTATAATTCAGTTCACAGACGGGAGACCCACACACGGCAGGGGCACCTGTGGCAGGAAGAAGAAACATCATCGAGAGAAGACTTACCTTCAGTGTGACTGTAAACACCATCACCGTGAACACCAGCGTCCCGAAGGTCCAGTTCCCAAATATCTGTGGGAAAGCAGTCCAAGGAGTCTCTTGTTAACACGTATTTCCCCCCTTTCACACTCAAAACAAGAGTGATAGAGAACACAACTCACTGCTCCTGCGGCCCACACCTCGAATCCCAAAGGGACAGGGGCCACGTCTGGTACATCCAGGGGTGCACTAGACCCCGAGGCTCCCAGCACCGTCTCCCGGGGCCGGGTCAGGGACTCAGTGGGGGCTCAGCGCCCGTCCTGCCCTGACTGTGCTGTTGCCCTGGGGGCCCCTCGGCCCTCAGCAAACGTCCGTCCGCACGTCATAAACTGAGGGCCAGGAGAGCACCTGCAGCAGGTGTGACTGCCCACACGCACGAGGCTGAGTGTTCTTCTGTTCGCACAGAGACATTAACCGATTACCAGCTCTACGCCTGCTGCACGTGCAAGAATAAACTCAGTAGAGTTTGCGTCCATGCTGTTTCAAATTCAACTTAAACACCTGCCTGCTCTGGAAGAAACACAACAGCTAGAACATTCCACTGGTGAGCAAAAGAGAAAAGAACCACGTCACGTATGGGACAGCATAAGAATGGTGACAACATAAGAGGAAAACCACAAGAAAGGAAGAAATGAAGACAGATGAAACAGAGGGACGTGAAGGCCCCAGCGGCCAGACCACAGACACGCCACAGTCCCACAGAAGAGGCCACAGCCAGGAGGGAAAAGCGGGCGAGCTCCAGGGTGCCCTGCTCCCTCTGAGGACTCGGCAGGATGCAGGGGGACGGCATGTGGGGGAAGCACATACGAGTGAGGTCATGAAACAACACACTTGCCAGCCACAAAGACAGCAGAGTGAACCCCTGTCCTGAAGGATCCTTCTCTCAGGGACAGTCAGTCCCCCGGAGACTTCATTCTACAAGAGTTACTGCCTCTGAGATCCACACCACCTGGGAACCCACCCGTCTCTGGTTTGTCGGATTCTGTGAACTACGCCTCTCAGAAAATATTCCTCGCGCTTCTTTAAAAGAAAACACAGCTTTATTTCACAAAGAATTAAAAAGCCCCAGTCCAGTAACATGCTGGGCCTCAGCTGTAATTTCTGCAGGTGAACAGCAGACACGCACAATGACTGGAACCCAGAACCGGGAATTCTGGTTAGAACCCAGGCGACAATGCCACACCACTCTGCCTTCACCTGTGCCCCTTGGGAAGCTGTTTCCGGCTCACTGGCTCATGTGACATCTCTGAAAATGTCCTCTTAATTTTCTTATTTGTTTCAAGGGAGCCTGCGGGCGAAGTGGTAATAGTTCATGATTAAAATCTTTTGCTGTGATTTCTACGGATCATGGGAGGGGGCTGGGATGATCCACGAGGACACGAATCCCCTCTCTCAAAGGGACGTCTGGAGGGATGATGTCTGCCCTGAGTGACAGCAGTTCCCCACCCCCAGGAAGCCCGAGTCTGATTTCCTAACCTCACACTCTCTCTCCAACAAGAACTGAACTTGACAGCCTCACGCAGCGATTACGAGAACTCCGTGGCAGGCCTCTGGAGCCTCCATGCCCCCGATCCGAGCTGAATCCTCTCCCTCGCACTTCGTCCTCTCTCCTCTGAGGATGGCGCTCCTGTAGGAAATCTGCTCGTAAAAGCCCTAAAACCCAGACCCATTTAATTTTTAAGTGGAGAAAAATTCTCCACGGCAAATGTAACTTGTGTCTGCTCAAGATCACGGTCATAGAAACACCCACTACTCCCCCTCGGGGACGACTCCACCGTCTACTGAGCCTGCTGGAGAGCTTGGTTCCCGCCAGCCTGGCTGTTCGTGTTTCAGCTATCTCCACATCTCCTGACTCCTATCACAGCATGCTGCAGACCTCCACGTGTTCCCCTAGGAACATCCTGCTGTTCAACTGTAACCAAATAACTGTTGTCTTAATATTCTCATTTGTGGCGTCAAACTGAGAAACAATTACGGCTCATGACATCTGGGCAGAAAATGCTCCATTAGTGAATTTCTCTTTAAAAAGTCATCAATGATTCTACTGTTCCCTCAACACCACACATGACAGATAAACATTCCTATAGAATGACTGAGGTCTTTAAAAAAAAAGTGGTCCTCACCTGCTGACAACCAACAGAACGGGGCGTCTAAACTATACCACCAAGAATACAAAAGCATTCTTGTTTGGGAAGGATTCTATCAGAAGGTGACGACCAACATAATCACCAGACTGCCTGCTGCCCGAGAACCAAGCGCATCATCGGTTTACCTGATTTACCTGAGTTTTGCAGGTTTATGTGAATTACTACACACCCAGCCTATAAAGCTATTTTTAGTTTTGTAAGTGATCTAACACTCTTAACCCCAATACAAACGAGAATTTAAGAATTGACAATCCAGAATGAGAAAAGCTCGCCTGGAGACACCAAGGCACAGCATCACCTCAGCCTCCGGGGCTCCTGTCCTCCTAGCAACCCAGGACGCAAACATCCACCCTGGTTCCTCGAAGATCTGGGCTATTTATCCTCCTCGTGTTCTCACACCCCCGAGTCTTCAGTTTCTCCAACGTCTACAGCGAGTTAGTGAACTGCAGCAAAGGTCACCTCTCAAATGCATAACCATGGACAAGCCTCACAGGAAATACCTTATTTGGCACCAACTGCCCTGTGTGCTGTTCATAACATTGCCATGTGTCTCAGAAGCTCTTCACTGACAAGACGGATATTATGTGCGTTGAACCTTTGTCATGACAAGCCAGCGAGCACAGGAGGGCTCAAAGCTCTCAGCAATGAGCGGTAAGGCTCCCCCAGGCCTTTCTGAGCTGATGTGGTGCAGGCCAGCTTGTGTTTTCTCTATCTTGGTCTCTCTTCTGTCACTGTTTCAAATTCTAATGACCAGTTTTGTCCCATTCGGCTGAGCAAAGCATGCGATGGTGGTGGGGGACACAGAAGTGTCGCAGAAAAGCATCATCCTAGAAGTCAGTATTCAGTCGTGTGGTGGCTCAAGGCACCTCCAGGAAACAAGGAAGATGGAGATAGACCAGGAGCTGGTAGAAATCCTCAGATCATGTGAAGGCCTCAGAAACACACCACACCCACTGACCCAGCAGCACGGGGAGCAGCTGGACTGAAGGCTGGTTGGAGACGCTCGAGGGCTGCAGGGTCTGAGCAGGAGGAGGACACGCTGCTGAGCACTGTGCCGGAGGGCCTTACCGGGGGTCACCGGTCACCCGTTTCCAGGGCACACGGGCCACACGAGCCTCTTACGTGTCCTTTCCTACTTAAACCATCTTCCAATGGCACTTCTGGAGGAGTACCCACCGTCTCACAATGCAATCCTGAGACCAAAGCAAGTAAGCCGCAGCACGGAGTAAACCACATCCTAGAACGTCTGCCCTGAACATCTGGGTTTGGGTTCTGCCACCTCGCCTTGCCCGAGTCGTCTAATCTGTGTGAACTTCAGCCTCCTCGACTTCACCCCCATGAAAATGTCCAGCTACGGGGCGACTGCAGCAGGAGAGGTAATGTTTGTGTAAGGAAGCTGCGAGCACAGGGCCAGGCGGAAAGCTCGTGTAACCGTGTGGACACGCGGCCGCGTGCTGAGCTTGTCTCGGGACAGAGGCTCAGTCTGTTACAGATGCACGCAGGGGCCTACTTAGAGCCTGACTCGCAGGAAATCTTACAAGAGATACATAAGAATGACAGGATGGCTCTATTTAACTACATTTACGGCCTGGCAGCACCCAGGAATTACTCAATTAAAATAAACAAAGAATAAATTCTAGAAAAATGGAAAGTTTTTAGAGGAAATAAGATTTTTAAAACTTCTCAAGATCAACTTAGTGAAGACTGGTTTAAGTTATAATGAGATAACAGCCCCTTTCAGTAAGGGAAAAAAACAAACGAATGGATGGGTAAAGAAATTCCACAGGACACAGAGCAAGACTTTGTGTTTCAATCCAACAGTCTTAAGGGGTGAACAGAATGGGGACACGAGATGCGTTCCGTCAAACAGGAAATGAAACGAACGTCTGTCCGCAGGCTTCCCTTCTTCTACGTCCACAGTCGTGTGTGTCTGCCAGCCGGTTAAATACCGTGACGCTCAGGCAGGAGCAGTTCTGCCCCACGTTGCTCGCAGTTCCACCGGCAGCGAGGGTCTGCCAATCAATCAGAGCAACGTCCCCAGTGGGCCTTGCGGGCCTGCGTGTACCGCCTCTTAGGGAAAGGGAAGTTCAAACATATCAAGTCGATTTAAAACACATCACTGACTCAACCAGCAATCCCGACATAGAAATTCAGAGGAAACACCAAGTAGGAAGGATGGGATGGCACACACACGTCTCTGACACGACTGGTCCCACAGCGAGTGGGGCGGCAGCGGCTAACGGTGTTTTTACTGACACAGCACACAGAGGAGGGCACACGTGCAAATATTTCGAGAAATATTTTATCCATAACGCACTCCAACGCATACAGCACAAACCCACAACTGTCTTACCATGTGTGTGCTGGTGGTCATTATCTGAGATGGGAAGGGAAGCAAGTGGCAAAAAGAAAAAAGCAAGAGACAAATAAAACAACCCCCAGAAACGGTGCAAACAACCCGAGTGCTGCGCGTCTATCAGAAAACTATCCATCTATTCATCGAAAAGGAGACAGGTACCTAAGATAAGTACACGTGAAATAACACTAAAGTGTATTAAATTCAAAATCAATCCCCATATTAAACAAGCCACGCCTGAGCGATCTACTGAACCACTGGATAAACAGCCAACAATGAAACACAAGTTATAAAAATAAAGTCTGCAATGCGCGGGCGGGGCGTCTCCATGGTCAGCAGAGCGCTGGGGAGCTCGGCAGTGACTGACGCGGCGGGACTGTGGATAGAGGGACAGGTCTCCAGGCGTCAGGGGTCCCCGGGCTGGACGAGGGACTGCGCTGACCAACAATCGTATGGGATGCGAGGCTTACTCCCAAGTAGCCAGCACAAGGTCCAGTTCGTACTAACCTGTCCGTTGCTGGTCACCGTTGTATTCTCAAACATGAAGTAAGCACCAAAGAAAAACACCAGCGCGTCGAACACCCCTAAGAAGGTCCAGTAGACGAACACCCGCCAGCGGAGCAGAGCGTTCTTGGTGACATCCCTGTGAGAAGAGAGGGCGGGACATTGTGACCACATTCCACCAGCACAGCCTCGCTCGGCGCCCCTGCCGTCTCCACCGCTCTCTGCAGGGACTGTCCTCCTCCAGGAGGGGCCTCTAAGTCACTGGACAGTCCTGAGGCTGCAGAGCCTACACGGAGGGGGGACAGGAGGACGAAGGCCCTGACTGGTGGCCTCTGCAGTGGGGCCATCAGCAGGGCTTCTGCGGACACAAGCTCAGCCAAGCTACTAAAAGTGGGTCGTGGAGAAACCCGGCCCAGCGCACAGGATTCCTGGTCTCCTCACGTGGGGTCACCCCGTCCATGCAGAGTCTACCCACACCTCTGCCTGACCCCTACCTCCACCGGTCGTGGGGCTGGGCACACGCTCGGAACCCACAGCCTTCTGGGGATCCCAGGTGGGCTTCTCCTCCTCGTTTATACCACCACATGGAGCCCCAGGTCACACCACTTCATGCCCTCTGGCTGCCTCTCCACACGTTTGTCTCTTCACCCTATAGCACCCCTAGTTCCAGAAAGGCCTTGGGACAGCTCATAGTACAAAGCCATTACCACAGAAACAGAGCGTCAAACCATAATAAAAGGGAGCAAATATAAGGGGATGGCATACAACCGCCACGGCAATGACTCTGTGTGATAAATGGGAATGACCAGTGAATACATTTGAGCTCCCTGGCAGCAAAAGCAGAATGATTTTCAGCTTTAGCATTTTACTACACACGGAGGTTCATTTTTGTGTGTGTGCTGAGGAAGACTGGCCCTGGGCTAACATCCACGCCCATCTTCCTCTACTTTATATGGGAAGGCGCCACAGCATGGCTTGGTGAGTGGTGTGTAGATCTACGCCTGGGATCCGAACCCTTGAACCATGGGCCGCCGAATTGGAGTGGGTGAACTTAACCACTAAGACATGGGGCCGGCCCCTTACACACGGATGTTCTTGAACGATGTTTGCTTGGATATTTTCTCTCTCAAATTGGACCATGATATCACCATAGGCAGAGAGACACCACAGCTCACACTCTGCTTCTGAAAGTAACTGACACGGGACACAAGGCACAGGCTGGACTCACGGATGACAAGACTGCAGGCCTCAACTCTGCTGCACGTTCTGATGCGACTTCTCACACCTTTAGGTGCAACAAGCGACACCCTGCAGGAGGCCCTTCGGACGTGCGTCCACAACCGTGTGTACACGTCTATTCTCTTAGACTCGTTCTCGATCATTCAATGCATACGACAAACTCCGACTTTGCCCTTTTAATGCCCACAGTGATTATCCGGGGCTCCAACACCTCAGGATCCTACATAACGGCTGACTCTTCTCACGGAGGCTGTGAGGCTGGCAGGGAGTGTTTGACAGTGTGGGCACAGGAACCACACACACACACGTGCGCACACACGTGCACACCACCAAGTACCAGCCACACTGGGGAAACCTAGGGGGTCGGTGGTGATGTCAGTGTCAGAACCTGGTGGGGACCCTGTGCTGCGGGTCTGGAGGGTGCTCCATCAGATGTCACCACCAGGGGACGGGACAGAGGCTCACGGAACCTCTGCATTATTTTTACAACTACACGGGGATCTGAACTTATCTGAAAATAAGTTTAATTTAAAAAGAAACAAAAAACAGCAAGACACACAACCTGCCAGGGATCCTGGAGTGCAGTTCTAAAATAGCAGAAAGACATCTTTTGCTTATTATTAAAAATACTTCTTCTACGGGCCAGCCCAGTGGCATAGTGAAGTTCACATGCTTCACTTCAGCAGCCCAGGTTTTGCGGGTTTGGCTCCCGGGCGTGGACCTACGCACCGCTTGTCAAGCCATGCTGTGGTGGTGTCCCATATAAAGTAGAGGAAGATGGGCAGGGATGTTAGCCCAGGGCCAGTCTTCCTCAGCAGAAAGAGGGAGACTGGCAACAGCTGTTAGCTCAGGGCTGCTCTTCCTCACGAAAAAACCAAAAAAACAAAAAACTTGTTAGCAGAAAAGAGTACACTGAGATCAGATATGTTAACTTTTCTTTTTCCTCGCTGAATAGAACATATTTGGATCTTAAAGGATAATTTGGGCCTTAGATCCACTGCAGTCACAAGGGGACAGAAACTCTCATCCCCAGGTCTTTCATAACCATCAAACAGCTTGGGAAAATACAAACTGGTTTAATACGTACATTTCAAGTGTATCATAAATCCTCTATCTAATTTGAGGTATATTCACTTAAATCACATTGTTTCCTGCTTGGAGAATCTCCTGTAGAAGCCAGTGCATCAGCCCATACTGGAAGGTTCTGGTTTTTATTTATTTATTTATTTATTTATTTTTTAAAGATTTTATTTATTTATTTCACCCCCCCCCAAACCCCAGTAGATAGTTGTATGTCATAGCTGCACATCCTTCCAGTTGCTGTATGTGGGACGCGGCCCCAGCATGGCCGGAGAAGCGGTGCGTGCCAGGGATCCGAACCCGGGCCGCCAGCAGCGGAGCGCGTGCACCCAACCCCTAAGCCATGGGGCCGGCCCAAGGTTCTGGTTTTTAAATAATTCAACCAGGCGTTTATCGGAAAGGATCACCATGCGGCTCTAGCTACTCTCTGTGCTCAGCAGTGTTTCTGAGGCTAGTACCTGTAGAGGGAGGGGTCCCTCCTGAGTGTGTCGATGCCGACGTGCTGCTCCACCAGGCTGTACAGGAGGATGGGGAGGGAGGTGAAGCTGATGTTGTACAGGGTCAGGTAGGCCGTGTCATACAGGGTCTGCAGGGACAAAATCATGTGAAGATGACACTGTGCCTCCTGACACAGTTTTTATGCTTTGTTTAAATATACACATTTTCTAATTTGCAAAGACCTACAAAGACGAGCACTCTAAAATGCACACAGAGCCATCTTCCTACAGATACAGAAGGACCAGGACGTTTTCAAAGCTTCATGATGTCAGCCAGTCAAGATTAAAATAATGACAGAAGCCCACCTGTGACCCCCATTTGGCACCACAAACATGCAACAACAAAAAGCCTGCAATCAAGTTTGCAGTTTTGATCACTGTCTTCAAGATTCCATCTCCCCAGCCCCAGTGCTTCAGATGAAGCCTGTGGCCCACGGTCCGTCTCAGCAGGGACGGGAAAGCAGACGAGTGACGGGACGGGGCCCGAAGAGCCCGTCTCTCCTCTCCTGCCAGACGGCCTCCACTCGGCACACCGAATGTGCTGGACGCCGGCAGGGAGACACCAGGAGAGGGTCTCAGATTCAGCCCCAACCCTTCCAGTTAAGTCAGAAAGCCAACACAGCGTCCCGGGCCCGGGAGAGGCGAGTCCCGGCACAGCCCTCCCTGGGCCGTGTGGGAGCCTGCGGTGAGCAGATGCCGGCCCCTGCACGCCCATGCCTTCAACCACCTACGGACGGGCTTCCGGGGGCCAGTGAGGAGGGGGGGCGCTGCTCCCTTGCCTCCCCCTAGTCCCCCTGCTTGTCCCCGAAGTCCACCCTCCCCCCACCGCAGCCCCACACGGGAAGGGAGATAAGGCTCAGGCGAGCTCCTGACTCCAGACACTAGGACTCACCTGTTGTGAAAACCCACAGAAGAACTGGTATAAAAACTGAGGGAAGATGAAGCAGACATTCTGGAAGACAAGTTACATACCTGTTAGTTCAAGGGCATCTATCGCTTATCACAGAATCCCTGAGAGGCTAATTCGTGACACCACTTTATCTGGGCAGAGTGACCCAAAGACCCCCCCTCTATAGAAGAGCTGGCGTTGGCTTTAAAATTCTTCTGTCAATGGCACCTACAGGGTGTACGTGACTGCGTTGAGGTCACTGAGCACAGACAACGTGAAGGGAGATTTGTTAAAGAGAAGGAGGTATCAGCATAAACCGGACAATCAAACTGCATGATGAATAATGAATTATTTCAAGGAATTATAAAGAATGCCCCTTCCTCAATCGTTTTACAGCTGGTATCTTCTTCTTAAAAGGTTCCACGTGAAATTTTGTGAATGTGAGAAAAGTGCTACGGGGTTTCCCCTCACAGTGACAGGATTAACCCCTTCCTTTCTGACAGTGACTTCTATTTTCACAGAAATCGCCCCCGTAGCATGGAGGCATTCTGACAAATGTGTCATTCCACCATGTGTGTATGCCACTGCAACTGAGGGAGGAACCAGGACTCCCTCCTACCTTATAAAAGAAGTACTGCACAAGCTCGGATATCCTAACGTAATAAAGGTGCCCATGGACGAGCAGCATCTTCTTTAGATGCTTAAACTTCGGTATTGCATAGTCACTGTTCCTGGCAGCCTGACGACCTTCCTTTCCGACGACGCCTACGAGAAGGGAATAAATGCGCTCAGTAAACCCTCTCTCTACACCACGTGAAAACGGGAAGAACAAAATAAGGTCGGATTAGACCATTCCTGTGCAATTCCCCAGTGCGAACGCGCCACACCACGGACGGCATCCTAAACGTCTGTCTATTTTCTAGGACCTCGCCTCTGGCTGTGTCCCCTCCTGCCTGCCAGAAGTGATAAACCTCAGTTACCAGGATGTGCAGGGAGCCGGAAACGAAGGGGCTCACCTACGCCCACGTGGGCCTCCAGGATCATGCTCACGTCGTTTGCGCCATCGCCAATGGCTAAGGTAATAGGGTGCTCTTTCGAAAGTTTGATTAATTTAACAATCTGAAAAGAAACAAGAGCAGAATTTATCTTCTTTGTTTATTTTTGCTCAGTTATTCACTAACTAGGCAAAAACAACAGATGTAAAGTCAGTTCAAGAAAATGAGAAAAGTATTTGCCTAGAGTGAATTTACTACATTCCATCTATTTATCCATGTAGGATGAAGTCTTTTCATACTGAAACCAAAAAGTAAAGCAAAAGGAGCTGAGACCTCATGACCAGGAGATGAGCTGAGAAAGGCTGCAGGTAAACTCCACAGACAGACACAAAACTCACGCAGGGGTTTTCAGTTGCTGCTACACTCACATATCTACCCATACAGGGAAATATATTTAAATACATAGGGGAAAAATCTGCACTGCATTCTATCAGAGATTTTGCTATTCCAAGCTGTTTGGTATCAAGCATCCATTTTTAAAAATAAGCTGTTCTTCATGCTATTTTAATTTTCAAATTTGTCATGTGTGCAAAATCAAATCTGACAATTCAATGCAATGAATAATTTCCGAATTTTTAGTCCCTTTCTTTATGGTCTTTTTTTCCATCTATGTACCTAAGTGTGATGATTCAAGATATAGGACTGAAAAGATGAGGAAAAAAATGTGTGCAATGCCTTCTTGTTTCAAGATGAGAGACTGAAACACAAACTAATTTGTATAAAAGTTTGCAAAAGTCAGTTAAGAACCTAAAAAAAGTAGCGTGGAACACATGAAGATCAAACACAAAACCCTTAGTTGCCATTCTGGATGTCATTATATCAGGTTTACACAGAATCAAACACATGAGAGGGAGGGTAGGGAAGAAAACCATTTCTATCCCAAATGGAATGTGAATTAATTCTTGAGTCTTAGCGTGTCTTCACTGAGAATCACCCAGTGGAGATCCTGGTGTTGTCTCAGTGACGCTGTCACTACACAGATTAGTGTAGCACATGTGCAAGTCCGCTAGGATGACCCCTTTACAGGTGGTTTTCAGTGTTTCACCTTGACCACTGGTCAGTCTGAGAAGTTATGGAATCCTTTCATGAACAAGTCCAGAAAAACTGGTCCAACATATTTAAAATGTGGTTTAATGAAGCTGGAACTACTGTAGGTTTACTGACATCAGACAGACATGCATGTTCACATAGGTACTGCATACACTTAAAAAAATATTTAGGGCCAGCCCCGTGGCTTAGTGGTTAAGTGCATGCGCTCCGCTACTGGAGGCCCGGGTTCGGATCCCGGGTGCGCACCGACGCACCACTTCTCCGGCCATGCTGAGGCCGTGTCCCACATACAGCAACTAGAAGGATGTGCAACTATGACATACAACTATCTACTGGGGCTTCGGGAGAAAAAAAAAGGAGGAGGATTGGCAATAGAGGTTAGCTCAGAGCTGGTCTTCCTCAGCAAAAAGAGGAGGATTAGCACGGATGTTAGCTCAGGGCTGATCTTCCTCACACACACACACAAAAATTTAAAAAACACTTCAGGTGTGTGATTCCACAAGTACATGGCACAGTGGGTGGAACATGAGCTTGGAGTCCAACAGACTAGAAGCCTAATTCTGACTGCCATTTTCCAAATGCATCCTTTTAGACAAGTTATTCCCATTTTCTGCACCTTACATACTTCATTTGTAAAATGAGCATAACCTCACTCACCTAACAGGGTTATTCTGAAGGTTAAAAGGGTTCAGACCTCTCTCTGTAACTAGCACATAGCAGGTGCCCAATAATGCTAGCTGCCTCCCATCCATCTGTGGTGTAGATTCCTATACGTGATTATACCTCTTTTATTTCACATGAGAAGTCAGACAGGGACACCTCTCCTGGCCTTTGCACCAAAAGGGTCATCCATTTGATTCAGTCAACTCTTATCAACCATGACAAGCAAATAGGATCCATGTTTTAAATTTCTATCACTTTTGCTTCTATTTTAAAAAGATGGTACGCTGCTAGATTTCAACAAACAATCAGAGGCTGTAAGAACTAATGAGTGTTTTTCAATAGGTACATACCCCCCAGTCACTAGCTAATGACAAGGGGCAGGGAGCATGGACCTGAGCCTTCTGCAGAGGGGCCATCCGGCAGCAGAGCACAGCACTGCAGTTGCGGCAGATTTCAAGGAACACTTCTCTGTAGTTGCTGGAGCTTCCGTCTTCCTGGGGCTTCATTATTAAAGACAGCGCGGCTCCATCAATAATTAAACCATAGTCGTGCACATCTGCTGAAAGTCTGTTAGATCATATGAATCACAGAGATTACTCAATAACTACATCTACAGATTTCAGAAGACTATGTAATTTTTTTTGGATATCTACAGATGCTACAAATCCAGGACCAAGAGATTAGGAAACTAGTATTTCTTGTTTTATTAGTACAGTCTTTACAGTATTGGATGTAACACCTCTGACTACATTTTCAAGTTGTGTTTTCATTAAACATTCTTTCACAAAGGCAAAGCAAACATAGAGTTCTAACTGTGGATTCATGTGCAGTTTCCAGTAGTTCTGAATCACAGAAGGAGAGAATTCATCTTGCAGCCTAAAGAGGTCGGTCTTTATTCCTGAACTCCCTGGACATGCTCGCCAACCTCAGTCTTTATTTTTACAGCTAAATATCTCCTTGATATTCTGCCTGGATGACCTGAATAGGGGAGAACATGGTCCTAATATAGCTCTTTCCTGGGTTTCAAAATTACAAGGAACATTTGTAATCCCCAAAAGGAATTCTGTAGATCAGGTGAAGAGAAATATCTTTGTACTACTTATGAATAATTTAAAATTTGCACGATTAGAGAGCTGTTTTTGCTTTACCTATTAATGAAAATCTAAAATGAGTGAAATGAAATCTAATCTTAGATCAGGCATCTGACACCAGCAAGGGCAGCATTGATAAAACCTATCAGAATAAACAGCCAAATATTCCTGGAAAAACCAACTCTTGGGTGGATACTGTTTTGTCTTGAGAGATAAGCAACCATGCATTATTAGTATTTCCCTCCCTGCTCTGGCAGATGCTCCAAGGAATGCACAATACAGCCCCCTGCGTGTCTTAGAAGCAGATGAGAATGATCCCATTCACAATATTTTATGAATCAATCAAGTCTTTCTGTGTCCTTTAGCCAGCTGTCTGAAAGTGGGGACACACACACACACCCCTCTCCTATGCATACACTCTCCATGCAAAAAAGACATGTCACGGTTGCTAACAGAAACAGCTCTGGTCAGGTTCCCAGTGTTTACTGTAAACACACTGATGCTGTTAGGATGCTGGAGGAAGAACCGTGTGCCCAGAAAGGGTGCCGAGGCTATGACCCTGCAAATGGAGGTCACGTCAGTTGCTCTGAAAACATCTTCTGCGGTGGGGAAGGAGGGCGCCACCTACCCTGAGAAGTTGTCCCTGGTTAAGCCCCCGCTGCAGCGCAGGACCGTCTTACTCAGCTCGAACAGGACGTCGTGTAAGGTCTGCTCCTCGATCTTCTTGGTGGTGAGCTCGAGCAGCTGCGTGTTCCTCCTGAAGAGCTTGCACGCATAGCAGGTAGCGGCTGCCGTCTCCATCTTGTCCCCGGTGAGAACCCAGACTTTGATGCCGGCCTTCTGCAGCGCTTCTATGGTGTCGGCAGCCTTCTCCTGGAGCCTAAGGAGGCAAGATCAAACACAAGGAACACAAGTGCTGACAAAGCACACCAAAGTAGGAACTTCAGAAGCTTGTGATTAAAATATTTTAGCCCCTCAAAATTAAAGAGCTCTGTGCTGCTGGCTCATGATCTCACTGGAAGGTACCTGGGCCTGTGTTTAAAGTTACGTACTAACTTTTCACAACAAAGCACTTCCTAACGCCCAACAGATAAACGTGGATAAAACACTAAGAAGTAAGATGGCTTCTCATATAATTGACGTCTGCCAAGCATACAGTTTTCTGGCTGGCTGGGACTTGCTCCCTGGAGAGATTTTAGGCAATTATAAGAAGGAGAGTTATATAAGACCATCACAACAACAAAAGAGTCTCAACCAGAGAAAAATGGGATCTGGAATAGCTGTGGTCAGTAATATTCATCATCTTTTCTCTCTCTTTTTTTTTTTTGTGAGGAGGACTAGCCCTGAGCTAACATCTGACACCAATCCTCCCCTTTCTTCTTGAGGAAGATTAGCCCTGAGCTAACATCCGTGGCCATCTTCCTCTACTTTATATGGGACGCCGCCACAGCATGGCTTAACAAGCGGTGCGTTGGTGTGCACGCAGGATGTGAACCTGTAAACCCCAGGGCGCCGCAGCGGAGCATGTGCACTTAACCACTTGCGCCACCAGGCCGGCCCCCCATCACCTTTTCTTTTGGTATAAACTGTTCCAATTTTGCCACTGATCTAATTGGAGCCCAGGTACCACTAAACAATGTAGACTGAGAATGCCAGTAGTGATTCTAACGGGCTAACATGCACCATGGGCTCACCGTGTGTCAGATGCCACGTGAAGCATTTTAGGTACAACACTTCATTTTTACAACCACCTTCTGGCGTGAGGACGTTATCATCACCCATCCAACGTGTGGAAAACTCAAAGCTTGCAGAGGCTACAAAACGTGTCTGAGGATAAACGGCTCTCGACACTGGTCGGGATGTGTTGCTGCCCGTGGGAGTCGGGCATCAAAACCAGGTTTGCCTTATTTTGGGGGCCTGCCATTTTTTCCAGATTTCAGACTCTCAGTTTTTGATAGGCGTGTGAAGTTATGTATCATGTTTTGCCAAGTAATAAATGAACACAATGGATTCAGATTCTAACTGGAATGGTTTGGTGAGATTCTGGGATAAACTTCCTAGGTAAAGTCTCAAGATCACACAATCAAAATATTCTAGAAATAGAAAAAACCACCTCTAACTTCATCATTTTTTTGGAAAAAGAAAACTGACAGCCAGAGTAGTTTACAAAGATGCCGACTAGAGATTTTAAAGAAATAATTTGTTAGCGATTATCATCACTTCAAAGCCACTGGCTCCCCACACCGCCCCCCACCCTGGTATCTACTCTCAATTTTTCAAGGTCCCGACTCCCCATCGAGTCTGCTCCCACAACCCCTCGACAGGCCCTGTACATGGCTCCCTCCATCCCTAAGAGCCTTCCACTGCCCACCACTTCGAGGACCAGTCCCACCCCTTCCCCGGCCGACACCACCCTCTGAGCATCCTTCTCCTTCCTAACACACGGGGACCCCTTGGAAACCAAGCCCACTCTATGACTATAGCCTCATGCTCTAAAATCTGTCCTGTGGACAAATTATGCCACTTATGTTT